>NC_092873.1:346331055-347714389 GCF_028372415.1 Notamacropus eugenii | reverse complement strand
AGTGTGAGAAACAACATTTCTCTGTTCAGGAAACTCTTGTTAGCGATAGCTACAAAGAAGCAGCTCTGGGGAGCTCCTATATGAAGAAGTCAGGTCCTACATAAGTATGTATTTTCCAGAAAAATATTTTACAGATGAAAAAATGACAGAAGTACTAAAGAATATCTAATATCTAAGATTTGTACTACACAGGGGATAGGCTAATTAGATTATATTTGTCCCTTCCAACTGAACAACCCTAACCCTTTCCCATTAACTGAAAAAAGAAAGATACCCTTAAAAAACAGACACTAAATTAAAAAAAATAATACTGATAAGATAGCACTGACATGGAAGGACTGATTACAAATGGGGAGCAAAAGGCAAACACAATTTGACATAAAATTTGTTCTTTCTTGGTTGAGGAAGTCCAACATACCATTGGTTTGATGACAACCACAAACACAAAACCCTTAGACAGATTAGGCAATGAAAAATTTAAGGGTTTACCTTAAAAGTCACAGGGCAGGAGGGGAAGAAAGAAAGGAAGCAACACTTAAACCTGCTCATTAGAATCTAGGTTTGGAAAGATATTTCTTGTCAAAGGGAAAGTACAATTTTTATTAAAAATTAGGAGTCTGTGAACCAGATGAACAGCTAAATAAAAAAATAGGACAAATGAAAGACAACTAGAAAATTAACAAGAATTTAATGAATAAAAACACCAATTGTGTAAAGGGCACTATTCTAGGTGATATGGAAATATGGTAAAGAATTGGAAGACTTGGTCACTGCCCTCAAGGACCTTATAATATCGATAATATAACTACAAAAAAACATACCATTGAATACAAAATAAGCCAATATAAATTGAATGAAGGTGAACAAGGCACAGAATGCCTGGTATGTAGCAAATGCTTAAAAATTCTTGTTGACTGATTGATCACAGTCTGGTGGAAATTGTCCTGAAGGTATTAGGGAGACTCTAGAAAGGAGGGGAAGGGGAGTCCATGTGAAGGGAATGGCACTTTGATGATGGAGGAGAGACAGGAAGCTATGTGTTGAAAATCTTTGTATGCTAAGCTGAAAAATGTCATGATGAAAATGTTATTTGCCAAAGATTTTACTCTGGCAGGTATGCACAAGATGAGCCAAGGGTTGGAGAAAACTACTAGAGTAAAAATACAATATGAAAGATAGTTAATGGACTTAATTAAACAGCTATGGCACCTTGGACAAGTCCTTTAACCTCTCTGAACTTCAATTTCTTCATGCATAAAATGAGGGAATTGGACTCAAAGGCCCCATAAGATCCCTTCCTACTTTATATCTATGATCCTGTGATCCTGTTTAACACTCCCAAAACTGGCAAATATGGCCAAAGGGTTCCCCCTTTGCTGATATTAGAGGGGACTGTGGAAAGATGGGAAAGCTAATATACTGCTTATGGAGCTGTGAAAAGATACATACATTCTGGAAAGCAATTTAGAATCAGGCTAGGAAATGGCTATAATGCAAATACTCTTTGACCTAGAGAATCTGCTTCTAGGCACAAATGCAAAAAAGGCCAAAGACAGAAAGTCTCCACATACATCAAAATATTCGTAACAGCACTTTCTGCAACAGCAAAGAGCTAGAGACAAAATAGATGCCCACTGACGGGAGAATTACCAGAAATTAATGGAAATATTACTACATCATATGAAACAATCCATACTAAAAAATTCAGAGAAGAATACTGAGACTTGTAAAGTGAAGTAAGCAAAGCTAGAAAAATAATATACATAATGCCTTTAGAAAAGTAAATGAAAAGAACAAAATACATAAAGCTTTACTGTCTGTAACAAAAATGTCCAAGCTTGTCTTTGAAGAAAAAAAATGAAAAAAAAAAGGCACCTACCTTCACTTTTGCAGAGATGAGTGACTATGGGGATGGAATACCATATAAGAACCTATCAGACTTGATAAGTATATTGGTATGTAGTTGGAGAAGGGTGGGAGAGTAGATCAAGCTTGTCAATTGACTGATTTCCTCCCAGCTTGAGGTAATGAAATCACAGACAGTAAGAGGTAGATAACAGAGACAAAAGTCTTTTGTTTTTGAATTTCTCCAATTAACAAAAATATATTTTCTTTCCCTCTCACCTCCCCTCCATTAAAAAAAGAAAAAAACAAAATCCTTACTACAAATATGAATGATCAAGTAAAACAAATTCCTACCATGTCCAAAAATGTCTGAATCTGCACCCTGAGTCCAACATCCCTCTATCAGGAGTAGAATCATTATGGGTCCTCTGGAATTATGGTCCTTAAGTCTTTCAAAATTGTTTGTCATTATAATGTTGCTGTTATTATATACACTATTCTGGTTCTGCTTGTGTCACTCTGCATCAGTCCTTATAAACCTTCCCAGGTTTCTCTGAAATCATCCTTTCATTTCTTACAACATAATTTCCATTACACTCATGGACGATAATTGATTCAGTCACTCTCCAAAAGATGGGTATTCCTGCAGTTTTCAGTTCTTTGCCATAAATTTTTAAAAAGAAATGTAGAGGGGTGGAACCAAGATGGTAGAGTAGAAAGATGCACATATACTAGTGCTTCCCCCACAGCCCACAAAATACCTGTAAAAAATGACTCTCAACAAATTCTGGAGCAGCAGAAGCCACAGAACAACAGAGTGAAAGAGGTTTCCAGCCAAAGGTAACCTGGAAGGCCAACAGGAAAGGTCTATCTCACAGGACACGGAGTGGGGCCCAGCCCTGGCCGCTTGGCGCTGAGAGGAACAAGACAGAAACAGACCTCCAGGGCAGAATTCCCAGGAGGGAAGGTCCCAGAACCCTCAACCCACAAACAACAAAGAAAGCTCCAAAGGTCAGTGTGGGAGGGCTTTCCCAGCTGGGAGAGAGGGGAACAGAGTTCTCCTAGCATTGGCCCCAGGCAGCAGCAGCAGCAGCCTGGGTCCATTGTCCAGGCAGCTCAGCTTAAAGCCTCTGGGGGAAATGAGCAGCTGATCTAAACCTCAGCCCTCAATGATGGCCCCACCCCTACCCAAAGCCCCTGGGGGAGTTGAGCAGCTGATCTGAATCTCAGCCTTTAGTGATACTAGAGAGACGAGGAACATTAGGACCTTCCTCTTGACAAAAGATTCAGAAGTCAAGTAACTGGCTGGGAAAATGCCCTCAAAAAGGGGAAAAAAAATAAGACCATAGAAGGTTACTTTCTTGGTGAACAGGTATCTCCTCCCATCCTTTCAGATGAGGAAGAACAAGGCGTACCGTCAGAGGAAATCAAGGTCTCTGCCTCTAGTACCTCTAAAATGAATATGAAATGGGCTCATGCCATAGAAGAGCTTGAAAAGCATGTCAGCTGCCTGCTAAAGGAGAACCAAAAAAATGCTGAGGAAAATAACACCTTTAAAAAGAGGTTAACTCAATTGGAAAAAGAGGTCCAAAAAGCCAATGAGCAGAAAGAGGTTTTAAAAAGCAGAATTAGTCAAGTGGAAAAGAAGGCTCAAAAGCTCACTGAACAAAATAGTTCTTTAAAAGAGAGAATTGAGTTCAGAAAAGCTAATGACTATGAGATAAACCAAATAGTTAGAAAACAAAACCAAATGAATGAAAAAATGGAAGATAATGTGAAACATCTCATTGGAAGAACAACTGACCTGGAAAATAAATCCAGGAGAGACAATTTAAAAATTATGGGACTACCTGAAAGCCATGACCAAAAAAAGAGCCTAGACGTTATCTTCCATGAAATTATCAAGGAAAACTGCCCCGATATTCTAGAACCAGGGGGCAAAATACATATTGAAAGAATCTAGCGATCACCTCCTGAAAGAGACCTGAAAAGAGAAACTCCTAGGAATACTGTGGCCAAATTTCAGAGTTCCCAGGTCAAGGAGAAAATATTGCAAGCAGCTAGAAATAAACAATTTGAGTACTGTGGAAATACAATCAGGATAACAGGATCTGGCAGCTTCTACATTAAGGGATTGAAGGGCCTGGAATAGGACATTTCAGAAGTCAAAGAAACTGGGATTAAAACCAAGAATCACCTATCAAGCAAAACTGAGTACAATATTTCAAGGGAACAAATGGTAATTCAATGATAGAGAGGACTTGCAAGCATTCATGATGAAAAGACCAGAACTGTATAGGAAATCTTACTTTCAAACACAAGAATCAAGAGAAGCATGAAAAGGTAAACAGGAAAGAGAAATCATAAAAGACTTTCTAAAGCTGAACTATTTACCTTCCTACATGGAAAGATAATATTTGTAAGTCTTGAAACTTTCCTCAGTATTTGAGTAGGTGAAGGGATTACACACACACACACACACACACACACACACACACACACACACACATATAGACAGAGTAAAGGCTGAGTTGAATCAGAAGAGATGATATCCATAAAAAAAAAAAATTAAAGGGTAAGGGAGGAAAATACTGGGAGGAGAAAGGGAGAAATGGAATGGGGCAGGCTATAACTCATAAAAGAGACAAGAAAAATCTTGTTCAATGGAGGAGAAAAGGGAGAAGGTGAGAAGGGAAAAGTGAAGTTTACCCTCTTCACATATGGCTTAAGGAGGGAATAACATGCTCACTATATTTGGTATGAAAATCTATCTTACACTACAAGAAAGTAGGGGACAAGTGAGGGGGATGACAGAAGGGAAGGCAAATGGAAGAAGGGAGTAACTAGAAGCAAACACTTTTGGGAAGGGACAAAGTCAGATGAGAGAATAAAAAAAGGGGGGACAGGGTAGGATAGAGGGCAATATAGTTAGTATTACACAACATGATTACTGTGGAAATGTTTTGCAAAATGACACATATATAGCCTGTACTGAATTACTTGCCTTCTCAGTGGGAATGGGTAGGGAGGGAGGGAGAGAGACAAGTTGGAATTCAAAGTATTAGAAACGAATGTTGAGAATTATTGTTGCATATAACCGGGAAATAAAAAACACAGGTAATGGGGTATAGAAATTTATTTTGCCCTACAAGAAAAGAGAGAAGATGGGGATAAGGGTAGGGTGGGGTGTGACAGAAGGGAAGGTACATTGAGGGAAGGGGTAATCAGAATGCAAGGTATTATGAGGTGAAGGGAGGGGAGAGATGGGGAGAAAAATTGGAACTCAAAATTTTGTGGAAATGAATGCCGAAATCTAAAAATAAATAAATAAATAAAATTTAAAAAAAAAAAAGGAAATGTAAAGGAGGGCTTTACACTGTTATTTTTTTATGGTGCATAAAGTCCTTCAGTACAGCTTGATAGGATTGGAGAGCAAATAATTATTGGCTAAGGATTAGGCTTCCCTCTTTAAAAAGACAGATATATATTTTTAACTGAATGCAATTTTTATTACATTATGGTTAAAGAAAAATGGATTTAATATTTCTGTTCTTTTGCATTTGTTTGTGAGGTTTTTAAGCCCTAATACACGGACAATTTTTGTGAATGTGCCACTCACAGCAGAGAATCTTTTCTATTCTCCAGAGGTTTATCATATCTAACTTTTCTAAAATTCTACTGATATCCTTAACATCTTTCTTATTATGGTTAGATCTGAAAAGGGCAAAGTAAAGTTTCCAACTATTACAGTTTTACTGAGACAGACATTTAATTTCTCAGTAGGGCTAAAGCAAGAAGAGTCTGAGGAGTATGATCTCTGAAAGCAGGAAAGAGATCCAGTTATGAAAAAATTAAGAGGGAATCATATTCCTGAGTTCTGGATTACTGTTGGGAGTAGATTTATTTCTTCATCAGCTACATTTTATAGTGGAGCTACATTAGTGGAGAAGTGGAACTACTCACTCAGCAAAAAACAGACACAGTGAGTTAAGAGATGAAACACGAGGAGTTTTGTGAGTTTAGTTAGCTCTGGCTATCAGAAGTCTAGCTGAACTGCTGGTGAAGTATATTGATTCAATCATTCTGCAGAGCAATTTGGAACTATGACCAAACGGCCATAAAACCATGGTTATCCTTTGACTAAGTAAGCAATACCACTACTAGGTCTGTATTCCAAACAGATAAAAAACAAAAAGGAAATATATGTATAAAAATATTTATAGCACCTTTCAGTGGTGACAAAGAATTCAAAATTGAGGGGATGTCCGTCAATTCAGGAATGGCTGAACAAATTGCTGCATATGATTGTGATTAAAACACTATTATGCTATAAGAAATGCCAAGCAGGATACTCCCAGAAAAACCTGGAAAGACCTAACATGAACGTATGCAAAGTGGAATGAGCAGAATTAGAACATTACACAGCAACAGCAATACTGTATGAAGATCAATGGTGAATAACTTAGCTATTCTAAGTAATCCAATGATCCAAGACAATTTTGTAGGACTTATGATGAAAGATGCTATTCATCTCCAGAGCAAGAACTGATGGAGTCTGAATGCAGACTGAAGCATATTTTTTCTTTGCTTTCTTTTTTTTGTTTGTTTTTTTTGGTCTGTGTTTTCTTTCACAACATGACTAACATGGAAATATGTTTTGCATGACTACAGATGTATAAACTATGTAAAATTGCTTGTCTTCTTAAAGACCATGGGAGGAGAGGATGGAGGAAAGAATTTGGAACTTAAAATTTGCAAAAAAAAGAATGTTAAAATTGTTTTTACATGTAACTGGGAAAAAGCATGTATTTTAAATGTCAAAATACAGATTTTAATGTATTAAATGTATTAAAATGCATGTAAATTAAAATAAGTCAGTTGATAAATGAAAAAAAAAGTCTAGCTGAGCTGGCTCAGTCGAGCTACCTGCTCAGCAGAAGTATTATAGACAGAAGAAGTAGCAATGAGGACATCACTTAAAAAGCAAGGATATCAGGGTTGCACAGTGCCAGAGGTATGAATTGCCTGGACCATATATGTTCTTTACATGTACATCTCTCTACCAGTATTCTCTACTATATGGATGTCCTCTTTTCTTATAAATGCTGTTTGTATGTTTGTAGTTGTGGGAAAATGCAACCCAGGTTTATGGGGAGAATGTGTTGTGATTACTGTTCTTACAGTTTGTGTTCGTCCTTCATTGCCGAAGAAGACCATGCCATCAGAGAAATGATGACATGACTTGCACTTGACTTGGTTTTGAGCAAGGGAGGGCTGTGCAGGTCACCAGCCTCACTTCTCCTCCAGAGCCATCTGAATCCAGTGACCAGATATTCATCAGGATGACTGGAGATGACCCAGGATGAGGCAATTGGGGGTAAGTGACTTGCCCAAGGTCACACAGCTAGTGAGTGTCAAGTGTGCAATTGTAGTAAATGCCCTTCTCTGCTTTGGACTAACTGTACCCTGTGGTTCACTACTGAGAGTACCTTAGACTGGAGGTAGTCTATCCCCTGGAGACCCACCCTGTTAGTACAAATTGGGGAGATAGGATCAGAAAAGGTTTCATGTAGAAGCTGGCACTCAGCTGAGTTTGGAAAGAAATGAGGGGTCCTAAGGGGTGCAGGTGAGGAGAGAGTACATTTCAGGCATGGGGAATAGCTAATTCAAAGGCACAGAGGTGGGATGTATATGCCACATGTAAAGAATATCAAGAAGATTAGTTTGGCTTAACTGGAGAGCATAAGAAGAGAAATTATGTTTAGGAAGTTTGGGGGTCAGGTTTTAAAAGGCTTTAAATTTTTTAAAAAAGGTTTACATTTGAACACAGGATCAACAAAAAGTCACTGGAATGTCTTGAGTAAAATAGTAAGTAATATGGTCAGACTAACACTTCAGAAGACTACTTGAACAGCTATGTGGTGGATGGATTGAAATGGGAAGAGATGAGGCCAGAATACTAACTAGGAGGCTAGAGTGATGGCCATCTAAGACTGAGAAGGGGTCATATGAGAGAGATATTGTGGAGGTAGAAACAAGATTTGGCAATTGAGTATGGAAGTAAAGAAGAGTGAGGAGTCAAGAACAAAACGAGGGTGAATCTAGGTAATAAGAAATATGGTGGTGCCCTCAAAAGAAACAGGGAATTTTGGAAGAAGGGTCAAGTTCCATGATGCCAGAGCACTCTGGGCAGTTTCCAGGGGAGTCAGATCACTCTTTGCTTTTCTCTTCTGGTGAAAGAAAAATACAAAACAAGCTCAGAGGCCACCAGGAAAATTTATAACTACCCTAACTGTTGGTTTCTGTTTAAGTAAAGCTCTGTGTACAGAACGTCATGTGCTACTCTCTCCTGGTTCTCCCCCTACCTATCTGACCACTTCTCTGTTTCTTTTGCTGGATCCTCTTTTAGGTCATGTCTGTGCTCCTGACAGTTTTGTCCTAGGCCCCCTTCATTTGTCTCTCCATATTACTTCACTTGGTGATCTCATCAGTTTCCAGTACTCATCTTAAACTCAATGTGTCCAAAATGGAACTTCCTGTTTTTCCTCCAAACCCTTCCCCCCAACACAACTATAGAGGGTAACATTATCCTTCCAGGCCCTCTGGCTCAGAAACTAGGAGTCATCCTCACTATCTTTTACCCCTCTTATTCAATCTACTGCCAAGGGCTGTTGATTTTACCTTTGCATCATCTCTCTAATACACCCCTTCTCTCCTTGGGCCAATGCTTTAGTGCAGACCCTCATCACCTCACACCTTGATTACTTCAATACCCTCCTGATAGATCTGCCAGCTTCAAGTCTTTACTCATTCCAATCCATCCTCTATTCAGCTACTAAAGTGGTAACACAGGCCTGATCATGTTACATCTACTCAGTTAACTCAGTGGCTCCCTATTGCCTCCAGGATCAAACACAAAATGCTGTTTGGTATTCAAAGCCCTGCATAATCTAAACTCCTCCTACCTTTCCAGTCTTCTTACATCTTATATCCTGCCATATACTTTTTGATCCAGGGACATTGGCTTCCAGGCTGTTCCACAAAAAGACACTCCAATCTCTCAGCTCTAGGCATTTTCTCTGTCTGTCTTTCATTCCTGGAGGGTTATCCCTCTTCCACTCCACCTACTGACCTTTCTGGCTCCCTTTATGTCCCAACAAAAACCCTACCTTCTTCGGGAAGTCTTCTCCAAACCCTTTTAAGTTCAGTACCTTCCCTCTATTTATACTTGTTTGCGTGTTGTTTCTTTCATTGGATTGTAAGCTCTTTGAGGGCAGGGTCTGTCTTTTGCCTCTTCTTGTATTCCCAGTGCTTGGCATATAGTAAGTTTTTAATAAATGAATGACTACTAAAGGAATACAGAAGTTAGAAAGAAAAGAATTTGGCCTTCATATAAAATATAACTTCAGTGATCAGAAGCTGTCATTTCTGTGTTTTTCCAAAAAAAGTTCATTTATTTATCAATTTTTATCAAATTTATCAATTAATCATTTTATGACAATTAATATTGAGCATTAGGCATGTTCACAGCTCCTCATCCCAGAAAAGATAATGACTCCTCGAGTCAACAAGCACTGAATAAGCACTGACTCTGGGTCAGGCACTGTGCTAAGCACTAGGGATGCAAGTATACACAAGCAGAAAGAAAGATGGTCCCCTGCCCTCAGGGAGTTTACCTTCTAATAGGAAAGACTACACATAAAAGGTTGCTGAGAAGAGAGGGGGAAAGAGAAGATACCAGGAGGAATGCATGGAGAAGCAAATCCAGTCAGGTGTGGAGTTTAGAGAGGAACACAGAAAGGTCAGCATGTTGACTAGGAAGCACTAACAACAACACAAAACCAAACCAACCCAGTGAGATTTATCAATACATACGTGCAAAAGGATTATCATGTGTCTGACATTTAGTTAGGCCTACCCCAAACAAGATAAAACAAAAAAAGATGCAATCCTGCTTTCCTCAGCAAGCAGTATTCTTTAATGAAAATTGTAATGTTGAATCCCTCCTATGAGCAATGGGGCCTATTTGCATACATGCAGTTGTGATTTCTAACCCCCAAATGTTTTTCTTTTTTCTGTTGTTAAATGTTTTAGTTGAATACCAAAGGAAGTGTATTTCAAATAAATCAAGATACAACTAGGTAGACAGCTAAATTTAAACTCTCTCCATTCGTTTTTAGCCTGCAGCAAATTTTTAGTCTGTCTCGGTATCCTTCATCGTGGTGGGGCAGGCAGACCAGAGGATGATGAAGAAGGGAATTTATTGGTGCAGGTCTAATGTGAGACGAGAAACTTAGCAACAAATAAGCTTTAAATAATTATTTAATAGATAAAATAATTCTTAAATCACAAGACTTTTTTTTTTTTAATTAGACAAGACTTCAGAGAATACCTACTCTAATCCCTTTATTTCACAGAGGAGCAAACTGAATTCAGAGAGATTAAGTGATTTGCCCAAAGTCACATAGCTAATTGGGAACAGAACCAGAACCAGAATCTAGGTTTCCTGATTTTCCCCATCCAGTATTCTTCATTTATTTTATACATTTTCATTTTATTTTAAATCTTCATTTTATATTATACTGCCTCTCAGACAATGAAAACAAAATTTAACTGTTCTCTTATTTGCTGAAAATACTGAATGTTATGTTAACTTCCAACTCCTCAGTAGTACTTGACCCTGGCAAAAAGCATTATGACACAATAGATAGAGAGGTAGACTTGAAGACAGAAAGACTTCAGTGTGACTCTTGTTTCAGATACTGTGTCATTCACAGGCCAGTCACTTAACCCCCTGAGCCTCAGTTTCTTTATTTGTAAAAGGGGTAGCAGTAACATCTACCCTATAGAATTGTTATAAGGACCAAAAGAGAATATAAAGTGCTTAAACAAACGTTAAAGTGACATACAAATGTGAACTGTTGTGATGATCATGATTAAGAGCTACTACTGAAATTTTATTTTACTGTTAAAGATGGCAAACTCTTGAGTGCAAGGACTATGTCTCACTTATCTTCTCTTTCCCTTCATGCCCAGCATAGGGTAAATGCTTAAAAAATTGCCAGTGAACTGAATAATGATAGTAGCAGCAAGCAGCTCCTAGTTACATAGTGCTTTGCAGCATTCCCAGCTCTCTCCTTTCAGTAACTATGGGGCAGTGAATAAAAAGATCAGAAAATCAAGGATTCATAGTCTGGAGGTCATCCTACCAAGTACCCTCAGCAAAGATACTATTATTCCCCTGTTAGAGGAGAGGATATTGACAAAAGGAGGTTAAAGTGGCCTGGTCGATGACTCACATATGCCTCAGATGTGACAGAGCTGGAATATGACCATAAATCAGATGTCCTTTCCACTGCACCACACTGGTTCAGATATGTAGGCTATAAATGAATGTAGGCTATAAACCCCTTGAAATGATCTTTCTTTGAAAGGATATATATTTACATATAGAGTGAAAATCAATTACAAAAAAATCACATTAAAGAAATATTAGGAGAGAAATATGTATTTCTTCCAATTAAAATGTTTTCATTCATTTTTTATCATCACAGTTCTTTGTCTATATTACTTTCATTGCTGTTCTCGTCTTCCTGATCTTACTGCAATATATCATTAATACTGCATTTCCTTCCTATACTGGTTGTAATTTCAACATCGTTACAGAATCACAGAATTTTAGCCTCTTCGAAAGCATCTAGTCCAATCCTATAATTTTACAAATGAAGAAACTCATGCCCAAAGAGATCCAAGAGTCGTGCCTAAGATTACAAAGTTAATGGTAGAAGTACATCAAGATACTGATTGGATTATTAGAGTTATACACATGGGAAAGTAGGAATTAAAATGAAGCAGATAAGAAAAGAGGCAAAATACATGGAATTGGCTTCCTTTATTCCCTTCAGGTTCTTTTTAACCAGTCAGGACAAAAAGTATTATAGCACAATAGACAGAAGTGGACTTGAAGACAGAAAGACTTGAAATTGACTCTTGTTTAAGATCCCGTATGACCTCAGGCCAGTCACTTAATCCTCTGAGTCTCAGTTTCTTTATCTGTAAAAGGGCTAATAGTAGCACCTGCCTTACAGAGTTGTCATGAGGCAAGCTAGGCACAATGTGAAAACTGCATCCATTGTGCCCAATAGTGACTTTGAGCCTTCACCATAACATCCATTCATTCACTGACAACCACTTATTAAGCCTCTAAAAGTAGTATACTCCTTATATTAAAGTGCTTTACTACTATACTCTAATAATAGCAAAGTTTTCATAAAAGTTTTCACAAAACTAGCTAGAAGCTAGAGTTGATACAAAGATGACTTAAGACACTGGTCCTTGTGCTTATGGGGGAAGAAGGGGGTAATAAAACCACACAAATAATACAACATTATGTTATGAGAAATATTAATAAGAAACTGTAAAAGTTTCTCCCTTTTCCTAATTTCTTCTTTAGTTTATTCCCTTTCTCTCCTATGTCTTCACTGTCTTAGACAAAACAAAATAGCCCAAACCTCCAACCAGGCCCAAAGTTTATTTATTTATTTTTTAGTCCCTGTTTGACCCTTGAGGACATTAAGGTGGTGAAGGGACAGTGATTTCACCCCTGCCCCTTAGAACTATAAAGCAGAACAGAACATAATAGGAGCATAAGAAAGGTATGAAAGGCTATTTGATATCAAAGAAAGGAAAGATCATTCCTGACCTGGGGAAAAGGAGCTGAGTGAAAGATTAACTAAGGAGGCGGCATGTGAACTGGGATTTTTAAAGTCTCAAAAGGTGAATACAGGCTAGGGAAGGAGGCATCCTAGGCTCAGGGAACTGAGTGAGCAAAGGCATATTGGTGAGAATGTTCAAGGGAGAGCATTGCGATAAACACAAATCAACTGACATCACAAAATAAATACATCTGGGCTATGGAGAACAGAATTTTCTTGCGTTAAAATTATATGTATTGCATTACGTCATTGGTGACTCCCTGTCTTTCTTCAGACATTAATGATCTACTATTTTAAAAATCAGAGGTAAAACAGTGTTTAAAATCCCAATTGCTCACATTTCGATAATCTAAAAAAAGGTATGATCTCTAGACTCATCTCATAACAATCAGTTCACTAGGCAATCAATGGGCACCACTTGTTTTGCCACCTATTTTTCCCTATGGTTCTATTGGTTTTTTCTTTAGGCATTTAAAAATTCTGTTGTATGCATATTTAAGACTGATATTACTTAATCTTACCTATCCTCAAATAGCTTTACATCCTGTGTATATTCATCCTTCCTTCTCCTAGTTTATGGGATACCCTCCCCCTGCTGCCAACCTTTTCTGACATGTCCCCACTGTGATAAACAGCTTCTCTTTCTTCTTCACTTAATAATGAGTTAGCATTTATATAGAGTTTTGAGGTTCACAAAGCACTTTGTATAAGTTATCTTATTTGAGCCTCAAGACAACCCTATGAGGTAGGTCTACTATTATCCCCATTTAACAGATGAAGAGGCTGAGAGAGGATTTTGTGACTTGCCTAGGGTCACACTAATAGTGTTTAAGGGAAGATTGGAAATCGGATCTTCCTAACTGAAAGGCCACTGTGTCACCACCTGCCTTTACAAAGACGGTATTTTCCCTGTTTAACTCTTTTAACTATGTCTATTTTTATAGTTTCCTGATTTTAGGTAACGATTGCTGCAGCTGCTTTTTTGGGGAATCGGTTGAGTTATAATTTATTCTTCTCCAAACCTTCACCTTAATTCTATGTGTATACTTCAAAAGTACTCCTTTTAAACAGAATATCGTTCAATTTTACTTTCTAATTCATTCTGCCATCTTCTCTACACTCATGATTATGATTGTTAGGTGTGCTTTTTCTTTTAGTTTGTCTAATTACAGTATTTCTTCCCTTTGTCCTCCCATCCCTCTCTTTTTAAAAAGAAAGTTGTGAAAAATAGGGAGTTGAATCAACACTAGCTATCTATAATTGAATTATATTTGAATTATAATGGAATATAATTATTACTTTGTCCTTTTTGCCTAGCCCAGACTTAATTTACTAGGTTTTTTACTCTTTTATTCTTCTTTTAACACTCCTCTCTATAATTTATTCTTTATAGATGAAATTTATTTAGTTTGTGACAAATGTACCCTCTCTCTGAAACCACACTTTTTTTTTCTATCCCTGTCTATTTCCTTGTCAATTCTAATCTATTTCCATACTAAAGTCTGTGTTCAACCTTCTTTCTCCTAGTTCATATATGAATGAGATTCATGAGATATTCACCCTCCCATACTACCACTTCTATATCTGTGTATTAATATGATGTGCCCCTATTATGAGGAATATTAAAAGCTTTTCCCCCTTCTGAATTTCTCTTGATGTAAGTACGTAATCAGAGTGAAGGCCTTCCAAACTGAACAAGTACAGTTACAGTAGTTACCTTTCTAGGCTTCTCTTATGTCCTATGTTTATATTTCAAAGATTCTACCCTGCTTTGGTTTTCTCAACAAGAAGGGTTGAAAGTCCTTTAATCTGTTAAGGCTCCATTTCCCTATTTCCCAGCCCTGAAGAATTATAGTTTTCAGGATCAGTTATTATTAGTTTTAGGCTTTGGTTTTTTTTTTTTGCATTTTAATATATAATTTTCCATTTGGCTCACACAAGGCAAATGCTCACTTGCAGGTCAGAAGTAGCAATACAAGGACATCTCAAGGTCTCTCCAAAGAAGAAACTGTAAGGCACTGGCACAGGACCACCCAGCATGGTGTGCCTGCATCAAAGAAGATACTGCGCTTTATAAGTCAGGTAGAATTTCAGTAGCTCAAAAAAAAATATGAGATGTGCAAATTTAAAGCCATCTCCATTCTAAATGTTTACATGGACTATTTATTTGTGCCTGACCTGTGGTAGAGCCTTCTGAGCTCATATTGGTCTGATCAGTCACACTCAGAAACACTGTACTTTGATCCTAACACAATGATGCTATTTTAGTCCTTTCCATGAATGAAAGATAACAACCGTATAAAATTCCAAGATTTCCTTTCTCTTCAAGAAGTTAAGTTTTCTGTGATACTTATTGTGATTTGTTGCTACTTGATCTTTTTCTTCCCAGGTGCTTGCTATGTTGTCTTTTTTTTAATTTGACCAGAAAACTCTGGATTTTGAATATGCTATTTCAATCGTTTTTCAAATTATTTTCCTCCTAGGAAGTGTTCAGTAGACTCTTTCAATTTTCTTGTGGCCCTTTGGTCATAACAGTTCTGAACACGTTTCTTGAATTATGCCATTAAGGTTTTATTTTTGTTTAATCATGGTTTTCCATTAGTCTAATGATTCTTAAATTACCTCTTCTAATCCCATTTTCCTTTTTGATTAGTAGAGATCTCCCTTGTTCTAATTTTTCAGAATTTTGACTTTGTTCAAGAATTTCTTGTTGCCTCATTGAATCACTGAGTTATATTTGCTCCATTTCATCCTTTCAGGTATCAACTGCATGGGTAAGATTGCTTATTTTTTATTCTAAGTTTTTTATTTTCTTACCAAGTATTCCAATTTCATTAGGGGCTAATCTTTTCTTTTTTTTTCCTGAAGTTCTGCTCATGATTATTTTATAATTATTTCTTTCCTAGGGGACTTTATCTTGGGGTTCTTTCAATTCATTATATTTCTTCATTGTAGCAGAGCTGCTCTTCCCACCCCTTCTCCCCCATTTGTTCTTGAATACCACTCCATATCTTGGATTAGAACTTTTTCCAGGGCCAGGATCTGCCCTCTTCAGAACTGCTAGAGGGGGTGGGTAGGTCCAGGTATTTTCTGATGTTGTATCAGGGCTGTCCTGCTCCTTCCCTTCAATTCTTGGATAGGTGGCTAAATGAGTCTAGGCTCTGTTTTCTTCTTCAGTCTTGACCTGGAATCTCAATCCCAGCCTATGGCCTGGAAGTGTTTTAGCTTTAGCCTACTGCCACAGCCTGTAAGTTCTATTTTCTGGCACTGGCCTTAGGTATTTCTTGTGTAGTCACCCAGGAGATTCATGGTTCAGATCTCAGGCCCTGGATTGTGCAAGTTTCAAGCTGCACTCCTAAGGCATTCTCAGACCCTAGATGAGCTGGCATAGGTCATTTCCCTGTGCAATCACCTACCTAGGTCCATGGCTTCAGGTTTCTGTTCCAATCTGCCCCTCCAGGAGATAGTATTAGCTTCAGGATGGTTTCCTAATATATCTCTCAACACTCAGGTATACTGACCTTGGCCCAATTTCCTTATGCAATTCCCAAACAGGAGGTCTGTACCCCTGAAGTAGCAGCCTATGTTTCAGTACCTATCTCCTTGAACTATTTTATAAAAATTGATTTTCCATTTCAAATTCTCTCTGTCCTTTCAGTCCCTCCCCTCCCCATTGAGAAGGCAAGAAATTTGATATCCACTCTACATTCACGAAGTCATGAAAAATATTTCCACCCTAGTCATGTTTGAGAAAGAAAAAAAGCAAGAAAAATAAAGTGAAAGAAAATACGCTTCAATCTGCACTCAGAGTTCATCAGTTTTCTCCTGTCATAGATGCGACTTGACAGATCATAAACCATGGAAAGCAGAATTTTCTGATGTTAAAGACATGGGCATATGTGAAAAGTAACACCAAAAATATTACATATGCTTTACAACACAGCATTCCATGCTCTAGTTTGTTGCCCACTTTGTTAATCTCTAATCCTGACTCCAGTTATAAATAATCTTTACAATGGGTGCTGTCTTACTCTGTAAGGTTAACAATTCCCTGAAAACAAGACAAGTGTCTTCTAAACTATACCACTGTTCACCAGAACCTTTCACTGGTGTATCTTACTTACATTTTTATATGTGAAAATCCAGATTAATCAAGCCAACAAACTAATACTGTTTATAAAAGGATCCATCAAAGATCATTATAAATAAGTAACATAAATGCTTCTCAACTATGATTCTATTTTAAAATGTAATTTCCGTGTAACTTTTTAAAGGTATACACATTTAACAGATACAGTGTATAAAGTAAGGTACCTAACATCAATATGTATATATAGAGAGAGAATGTAGTGAATACTTGATTATTACAGTCACTTAATTCATATGCTGATAAATCATTCCCCTTCTATTTCCAAGTTGGAAAGTTAAGTCATTAAGTATTCAACATCACTCATCATTTTTCCAACAAAACAATTGTCTTAAATGCAAAACAGTTACTATATCAACGATAACACTTGCAAGTTTATCTGGCAAAATGTCTGATCTTCTTTCCTAAAGTGGAGATATAGCTTATTGTGTCATAATGAAGTCATTAGCCATGGTTAATTCTGAACAGATAAAGAGATATTCCTGTGCAAGTCTGCACAATCTTCATTCTTCCATCATCTATTTATTTCACTAAAACCACCGAAAGTAGGGAGAGACTACTCCATATTAGTTAAGACTTGTTCATGTTTCCAAAGTAAAACTGCTTTACAATATTTCTTTTTAAAAACCCACTTAGTATTTTATTTCCTCTCAAATGCATATAAAACATTTTTTAAATATTATTTTTAAAACTCTGATTTCCAAATTCTCTCCCTTCCTCCCCCTCCTCCACTGAGAAGACAAGCAGTTCAGTACAGGTTATACATATGGAGACATGCAAAACATTTCCATATTAGTAATGCTGTGAAAGAAAAATAGACCCAAAAGAAGCCTCAAGAAAAATAAAGTAAAAAAGCATGCTTCAATTTGTATTCAGACACCATGAATTCTTTTCCTGAGGATGACCAGCATTTCCCATCACAAGCCCTTCAGAGTTGTCTTGGATCTTTGTATTGTTGAGAAGGGCTAAGTTATTCATAGCTGATCATCTTACAATGTTGCTGCTACTTTATACACAGTACATTTCACTTTGCATCAGCTCATGTCAGTTTTTCCAAGTTTTTCTGAGAGCATCCTGCTCATCACTTCTTATAGCATAACTGTATTCCACCATAATCACGTGCCACAATTTGTTCAGTCATTCCCTAACTGATGGGCAGCCCCTCAATTTCTAATTCTTTGCCACCAGAAAAAAAGCTGCTATAAATATTTTTGTACATATATGTCCTTTTCCTTTTTGGTTTTTTCTCTCTTTTGGAATACAGATCTAGTAGTGATATTGCTAGGTTAAAGGGTATGCATGATTTTATAGCCCTTTGGGCATAGTTCCAAATTGCTCTACAGAATGGTTGAATTTGTTCACAACTCTGCCAACAGTGCATTAATGATTCATTTTTCCCATATCCCCTGCAATATTTGTCATTTTCTTTTTCTTTCCTATTAGCAAATCTAATAGGTACCAAGTAGAATTGTCTTAATTTGCATTTCTCCAACCAATAGCGAGTCAGAACATTTTTCCTATGACTATAGACAGCTTTGATTACTTCATCTGAAAACTTCATAACTTTTGATTATTTACTGATTGGGGAATGGCTGTTGTTTTTATAAATCTGACTCAGTTCTTTATATATTTGAGAAATGAGGCCTTTGTCAGAGAAACCTGCTTGAAAACTGAAAAACTGCATTTCCCTCCATCCTACTGCCCCTCCCTCCCTGTTTATTCTACTCTCTCTCTCCTTTCATCCCATTCCTCCTTGAAAGCGTTTTGCTTCTAACTACCTCCTCCCTTCTATCTTCAACCTCCACTTCTCCTATCCCCTTCCCCTCCTAGTTTCCTGTAAAGTAAGACAGATTTCTATACCCAATTGAATGTGTATGTCATTCCTTCTCTGAGCCAATTCTGATGAGAGTAAGGTTCACTCACTGCCCCTCTCCTCTCCCCTCTTCCCCTCCACTGTAAAAGTTTTTTCTTGCCTCTTTTATGTGAGATAATTTACCCCATTCTACCTCTTCCTTTCTCTTTCTCCCAGTACATTCCTCTCTTACCCCTTAATTTTATTCTTCTCTCACCCCTTAGTATTATTTGTGATATTTCTTAAGCAGTGCATAAAAGGCAACTTGGCTTAAGAGAGAATATTGATATCACAATAAAATCCAAGGAGAGGGAAGAAAAATCCATACCATGAAGCATTTTTTTTTTTTTTTTTGCACTTCTTGGCTACATCTGAACATCACCATTGCTGGAAGCATTTTCCTAACGGTTCACACTGTTCCCAGCCCTCTGGTCATATCCACACATATCACTTTCTAAAGTAACGCTTTCTGTTTGAGAAAACTGAGAGGGGGAAAAAAGGCTATTCTTTTAACAATTTTGCAAATTAGCTAAAAAAGCAATGATCAACATATAGGCTTAAAAAGTGATACTACCATGAAGTTACATGATCCTACTAGGAAGAATGGATAATCATTCTGTCATATTCAAATGACTTAAGCAGAGACAACATTCTCCACAAGTGATACCATTATACCATGTTACATATACACGTATGGCTTGAAATTTAATGAATCTATCTTCATTAGAGTGGGAAGCTGCTGTTTCAGTCTTGCAGAGTTTCTTTTTTAAGTACTATAGTTTATCAAAGACAAGGGGAGAGGTGAACTAAGAAAGAAGCTAATGGAGTAGGAATGAAAGAAAAAAAGTCATATACTCTCATATTCAGTTAAGAGGTATTTCAAGATATACCCAGCCTTCCCATATGTACAAACATATTTACAGCAGCACTTTATATTGTAGCAAAGAACTGGAAACAAAGTGGATGCCAATCAGGTGAGGAATGGCTTAACAAATTATGGTATATGAATGTATTAGAATATTGCTGCACTATAAGAAATGATAAAAAAGTCATATTTAGATAAACCTGGGAAGCTCTATGAACTTATGAAGAGTGAAATGAGCAGACCAAGACAACAACGTATATGAATACAATAATGTAAGGCAGAACAACGATGAACATTTTAAGAACTCTGATCAGTGCAATTACCAATCACAACTCCAAAATACTGACGAAGCACACTTTCCAACTCTTGGTAGAGAGGTGACAGACCAGATGTACAGAATGAGACATACATTTTCAGACATGGCCAATGTGTAGATTTGTTTGCCTGATTACACTTATCTGATTTGAAGGAGGATTTTTACTTAGTAAGGGGAGTCAGCGTTACTGAGGGGAGAGAAGGTAGGTCGTGATATCCTCCCCACTTCCATGAAAAAATTGAAAATGAAACATTTAAACAATACACAAGAGAGAACAGAAGAAAACTGAGAAGGTGCAACAGACAAGCAGGACAATTCTGGTGCTATCGTGCTCAATTTCATTTACATTTAAAAACTACACAACAGAAGTTCAGTTACACTCCTCCTTCTTCTGTTCTTTGTATACTGAAATGTTCACGCACATATTGATGTTTGCTCAGTTCATAATAAAAGAGAAAATTAAAAAATAGATTTACCCATCATTGGCTTCTTTACCTAAGTACCCTTTCCTTCTCAACATTAAAGACTAAAGCTTTCATCTTTTTAAACTGAAAGAACATGTCTTTCCTTCCCACTCCACATCCCGCCCCTCCTTCATTTTAATAAACCTGCAAAAATTTGAAAAGTCCCAGTTTCTAGTATAGGAGATGGTCCAGGAACATCACTGAAGTCTCAGAGCCTCTCCCTGCTCAGCTGGACATTTCCTAACACTGGACAAATTGTACCTCCAGCTCAGCGAGAGTGCACAGCAATGGTCTTTCACCCTCCAAGCTGATTGTTAGCTTTTCAGAGGAATCAGCAGGGAAGCACATGTGAACCCTCTGGTGATGGTGAGCATGCCCTGCCTTGTGGGGCTCTGCATGTAGATGAAGCCGGCTCTCAGGCCAGCTGAGCTGCCCTGTTTCATTCTCAGAGAAGCCCTTTTCTCCGGCTTGGCTCCCTGCTGGGACAGCCCTTTTCAACCTTTCTATCCCCCCTCAATCTCTTCTCCTGCAGAACACAGAGAAACTTGATTAGAATAAAGACCTAGGGAACACGTTTTATTTTCCCCCGTTCAATCCATTTTAGAAAAGCTTTTAATTGGTTTTAAAAAGATGCTAAACAAAATGTGATGATGTTTTTCAGTCTTCATGATCTACGCACTCTACTTTTTATATTCTCAAGGGGACACCAAACCAATCATTAAGTTCTTTATGGAGCTAAATTTGACACAAATCTACTCAACTCTAGGTTCACACAAGTCCCAAGTATTTGTTTAGCAAAATTTAAACTATAAAGAACATTATCTTAGTGACACGGGTCTGACATTCATTTTTAGACCTGCCATGGAAGTGCAAAACCCCCAGACAATTACACAGGAGAATAGGAGGGTTTGTGAGTTCGCTTTAGTGAGCCAATTTACAATGCAGGGGGACAGGAGTGGGGGTAGGGAGTATCTTGATACACAACACAGCTCCCCTGAAGTAATTGTCTTGCTTGGGCATGTGCACACATGATTTTTCTGGGTAGAATCATACTGTATGTAAAATTAAGGCTTCTGTGTGGCTTATTATTACTGGATTGCATATCAGGGCAATTAAATTCTTTTTTTAGAAGAAATGCCTACAGCTGAGCTGCTTATTGCCAAATTTCTTACCAATGACACTTGACAGTTCCCTGTTTCTATAGTTTTGCCAAACTTCCAAAGTCATACACCCTTAATATTTCACTGAAGAAATCCACCTGAAAAACCTTCCTGATAATGGCTTGGAAAAGAAAACGTTTCTATTTTTCAATGACAAAAATTTTTGACATACGATCTGCCTGAAAGAGTCTCCTTACTTTCACAGAAAGTAAGTTTACACTAAGTTTGAAAGCATGTTAGAACCCAGGATAATATTTTTATTTGGGGAATTATAGGCCACCCAGAAATAATGCAACTATTCAATTCTCTTTTCCCATATCCAAATATAAAAAAGAAGCATCTTACCTGGAAGCCTAGGTTCCAATCACCAAATTCTGATTAAGAGTAGGATGACTGTGCTTTAAAAGACTTTAATGCCATTTACTATTTACTAGAGTACTGTATTTCAGCCCCCTTCCGTTACTTAATCACCATCATACATCAGCACCTTTACAATTCCTTAAAAAAAATTCTGACTTATTACAATTCACAATTGTTGCCTTTCAGTTTTGTCCCAAATTACATCAGATGCATTAAATGTGCATCCCTTCCAACATCTGAGAGGCTTATGTGGTCCCACTTCTTTCTGAATCCTCCCGTGCTAAATGTTCCCACTCACCAACCCTCCAAACATCACAAGGGCCCTCATTCATTCATCACTTATTAGATGCCTACTACGGTCACTGTGCTACGGTGTACACAAGAAGAATGCGGCAATCCTACCCTAAAATAGCTTACGATCATGTACACATGTAAGTAGTTTACTTTTTGCTCTGGTCCAATTTAAAGTGTGTATTCTCTTTCTACAGGTTTACCTCCATCAGCGCTGTCTGAGGCTGATTACAACAACTATTTCCAAATTTGGAGTATGTTAAGTTTAATTTCCTTTGTACAAAATATAACACAGAGTAAAAATGTATAACTAAAAATATTGTGATGAGGGACTTCTGTGCAAAATGGTGGCTCTTTTGTGCTACTTCCAGAACAAATTTCACCAACAATCCTTGGTGGTTAGAAATGTGTGTACCCTGGATAGTCCATCTTCCTGAAACCACCAAACTAAGGCTGCAGGAGGAAAAATGAATCTCAGAAAGGATTTTTTAGGGATGGAAGATTGGTAAAGACTGATTTTTCATCTTGGTAACTTTAGATTTATGTGAACATTAGAAGAAACAGGGAATGGAAATTTGTATATTCCCTTCTCCAACCTAAGACCTGACAGAAGCTAAAATTCTAATTATTAAGTTTACAGAAGGATGATAAAAACTCCAAAGTCTTCATAAATTATGTTCCTTTACACTATAATACTGAATATAATCTAAATCTCAATTATTAGATTAATAATTAGATATATCAGATTAACATTAAATTTTTCTATGTTACACAGATTAAGTCCAGCCTCAGATAAAAGATTAAATCATTCTTATTCTCAAACACTGATATTATGTTTTTAAGTCGGCACTTTAAAACTTTTATATTTGGCTTCTTACCACCATATCTTTAAGGTTGCAGGATGAAAAAAAGCTTGCTTACTTTGCCAATCAAGTGAATTTGTATTTTGTGACATAAGCAATCAGGCTCCAGCAAATTCTACATTTTAATATTTCTAACTCACTCCTATAAGTATGTTGGAAGATGGATGATTTTGGTAGCATAATAAGTTCTAACATATGTGAGTAAAATACGTAAGCATTCTAATTAAAATCTGGACTATATTCATGCTTCCCAAACACCTTTCCAAGTCAGTAAAGGATCAGAAAACCAACACTTCGATATAAATATAAATTACTTTTTAAAATACTTTTATGAAATAATTCCAAGCTTTTCCAAAACACAAACTTTCAGAAAGTTCAATATAAAAGTGAATGAGAATGGCTAGGTGTTTGTGTCCAAACTATTTTAGGCCCAAAGCATGATACCTCTCATAAGCCCCAAACATAACAAGAGAAATGGTGGGAGAATTCCTTTTTCTTCATTTAAAAAATGATTTCAAATTTATAAGCCAACAGATAAATAAAAGGCTCTGATAGATAAATCTGAAAGATTAAATTACTGGAAAGGTCTATAGAAGAAGACTCCACTTATGGAGATGCTCAAGAAAACAGAAAACTGTTTCAGACCCGGTTTTAAGTTCTGACTCTGACACTTACTAGATATGTGACCATTCAACGAACATCTCAGTGCCCCCCAGGCAATCCTCTAAAATAGTAAATTAAAGAGAAACTGCTGATCTATACTAGTGTAGGGAGTTTCCATACTTGGAGTTCTGGACTTTCCACACTGATTGAAATCACAGTTCAGTAGTAAAAAAACAAAACAAAAAACTCCCTAAAACTTTAACTTCACTCAGCAACAGTGCAGCAATATGTATGCCTTTTATAAAACACTAGTGAGTATCTCCAATACTTATTGATTTTGTTAAAACTGATTTTTACCTGAGGTGGTGCCTTCTTCAGTAATACGAGAAGGGCCTGCAATACTAGATTGGAAAATCGAGGTCCAATTGGGACATAATCTAAAAGACAAAAATGTATGTTTGTGGATTAAAAACACATATGTATAGATTAAGAGTTGAGATTTTTATTTATCAACAAGTATACACATGCTAAGCAAGTCAAATATCCCAAAAAGCAAGGCACTGTACCACATGAATATGAAGTGATGAGATGGTTAGCCTAGAAAAGATTTATAATGGTGAGGACATCATAGCTATCTTGTACTTGAAGGGCCATCACCATCTATAAGAGCCTGGTTCTGTTTGGTCCCAGAAGCAGAATGAGGTGCAGTTCATGAAAGTATCAAGGGTATATTTAGGCTCAATGTGAAGAAAAATGTTCTAACAATTAAAACTGCTTCAAATTAGAATGGGAAGCCTAAGATTTCCCACGAAGGGAGGTCTTTAGGCAGAGGCTAGATGAGATTCTGAGTCAAGTGCAGACTAGACTTGACCTCTGAGACTCCTTTCAATTCTAAGATTCTGTGACTTTGATTTTATTAAGCGGTTTTGAGGAATTAGCAAAAATTCTAAGAATTCAGTTCCATGCATGTAGAATAAAAATTAAAATGAAGGAATAATATAAAATACAGTAAGATAAATAATCAAGAAACACTTATTAAACACTTGCTAAATATTATTTAAATCAATTACTATGTATTTTGTGCATAAGATATTCTATGTAACTAAATAAAAGGAGAGACAGGAATTTGGCCAACATTACCTATCTATTTAACACCTTAAGCAGGGGTGGGGAACCTGTGGCCTCCAAGGTCCTTGCGTGTGACCTTTTGATTGAATCCAAATTTTACATCACAATCCTTTTGTTCTGTGAAGTTTAGATTCGGTCAAAGGGCCACACTTGAGGACCTAGAGGGCCACACGGGCTTTGTGGCTGCAGGTTCTCTATGCAATGTGCAAACCCCCTCCCTTCCTTCCCACCCTCCCATTAAGATTTACCCACTAGTAAAGCTAAGAGAAAGAACTGTAGTAATGTGCAGCCTGAGAAGGTTCTTCTTTTTATTAGAATGAGGTTAAAATAATTGCTCAGTGCTTACAAATATGCTTTATTAGTACTGTTGTTATTTAAAGGACATTGTATTTAATTCCCATTGACTTGTTTTTAACTTTTCTGTATTACGTGTACAATCAATTTCTCCCTCGTACCTAAGAACTATGTAAATATGCAAGTCTTCAGGGGCATATTTGGCACCATCTCCCCAGTTTACTTGTTGGGAGAAAGTAGAACAGGAATAATAGCTAGAGTGTGACAGAATGGGCCATCTACCTTAATGTGGTCTGCTACAAGAGGAAACCAAGGAGAGCATGGCCACAGAGCCAGCACATAAAGAGCAATGGCAGTGCAGGTGAACGTGACATATTGGGGCAACTGTTACAAGTCCTAATTTGCTCTTTAGGGAGGACGGGGATGGGATATGGGCTTCCCTGCTGCAACCCATCTTTTAGAGAATAATTCAGAAAGGCAATAAGCAGAATGTGAGGTGGCTGTGCTACCTGATAATGAAGACAGACCCACCAGTCCATAAATTCCATCCATCATCACTGACAAAAGCCCCACGCACATTTTACACACTCCACTCAAGCTACATGTTTTGGTACTTTTCCCCCTCCATGGCTCCAGGGTGGTCATAAGCCCCAGAGTGAGGATTGTAGAGGTCTAAGGAAATGGCAGAGTGCAGGATGACAGCAGCCAGACCAGGGCAGCCCAGATGCTCAGAATCCCCATCAGGCTACGGCACATATCTAAATGGAAAAACACTACTAACTTGATAATCCAACTCCAACCTCTCTTTCTAGTGTCAGTGGTCACATTCTATGACCCAGTTAGAATGGCTTTGTCTCTGTCCCTCACATGACCCTCCAGGTTCCACCTCCACACTTGTGTACTGGTTGGCCCTCTTGCCTTCAAGGTACTCCATCACTTGTCTCATAAAATCCTCCCTTCCTTCAAGATGAAGCTCAAGCGGCAACTTCTAATTCCTTCCAACAGCTAGCGCCCTATTTTGTAATTATTTTGTGTGTATATGTACAAAAATAAAGTAGTTACAAAAACCCACACAGCACATAATGCCTCCCTGCCCCAATCCCTCCACACGTATCTTGACTGTCTTCCCCATGGAGATGTAAGCTTCTTAGAACCAGAATATTTCATTCTTTGCATTGTATCCCTAGCACCTAGCAGAGTGCATGGTACACAGTAGGCACTTAATAAACACTCGACTGGATGACTTTAGATTAAGAGATATGGATTTTAATCTTGATCAAAAATTAAAAGCTTGAGTTATCTTAGAGGTCAGTTAGCCCAATCCCTCCTATTACAGATGAAGAAACTGAGGTAAGGCGACTTGCTGAAGCTTCCATAGTAGGTGGCAGAGCCAAAATTGGATCCTTTGTTTCCAAAGCCAGTGCTGTTTCCACTACATCTCATCAAAAAAAAAATATTTCAACAGACCTACTAAATTTATGAATATTCACTATTCATTTTTATAATAAAAAATATTAGTTACACTGTACCACACACACACACACACACACACACACACACACACACACACACACACACACCAATGCATAACTCACCTAAAAGTCTCTCAATGTCATCTACAACCACACAGCTGAGCTGGGATTTATATGCATCATCAAAGATCTGTAAGAGAGCAAAACCACTTATCATTTTCCTGAGCCTCCTAATTATGACAAATCCCAACCAAATGAACTTTAGTTATTATTATTATTTAACAAAGCCTAAAGAAAGTATAGCAAAACCTCATTAATTCACACCACACTTATTTGGAATTTCAGAATCCTATAATGTTAAACTTGACATCACTTAGTCTAATCCCCTTATTTTATGGATTAGGAAACTGAGGCCCAGGGAGGGAAGTTGGCTTGACCAAAATGTCTCTAGTTAACAAAAGAGTTTCTACTAGATTCCAGACTTGCTAATTATTCCAATGCTCCTTTCAATATGTCACAACCAATGTGTAATTTTCTAGGTAGATCTGAAGTTCATCTTTTATATCATCACAAAGTCAGTCTACCAATTCTGATCCTATTACCTCTGAAATATTTCTGACATCTGTCCCTTCTTTTCTATTACCATTTGGATCATAGTATTTTAATATGTAGGGAACTTATAAGGCATTTAATCCAACTCCTTGTTTTACACAGAAGGAACTGAGGCCCTCCAGGGTAAAGTGTCATCCCTGATCACACAGGTCATAGGGTTCAGAAGGATTCAAATTCAAGGTTCTGACTACAAATTCAAGGATCTTTCCACCACACCACCCTTCTGTTTCCCCCTCACTCACATTTTTACCCAACCTATTATAAAAGGCTGCTAAGTGACCTCTCAAGTTCCCATATATTCTACATATCATTAGCAGGCAATCCAGCTCTGGTTTTTCCCTAGTTTCAAAATGAAACTGCAGTTTACAGACATTTCCAATTGCCAGTCTGATAATTCCATTTTGATATCCTCTTACCACTTCAAACTGAACCTGTCTAAAATTGAACTCACTTCCTCGCTCCATCCCTAAAGAGCTTTCTTCCTAATTTCCACAAATGTACCTTGTTATTAGCTATCAATTCTCTCAGTTACTCAGGCAGAAAACCACAAAATCATTTTTGATTTGGGGAACTGCTAGATTTTTGATGGCTGCAAGATCCTCTAGTTCAATCTCTTTTTAGAGATGAACTGAGGGCCACAGAAATGAACTGGCATGTCTGAGGTCAGATAGGCAAGATATATCTGTTGTGTTTCTTCAGTTGTTTCAGTCACATCTGACTTTCTATGACCCTATTTGGGATTTCCTTGGCAAAGATACTAAAGTGGTTTGCCATTTCCTTCTCCAGCTCATTTTACAGGTGAGGAAACTGAGGCAAACAGGGTTAAGTGACTTGCTCAGGGCTACACAGCTAAGGGTCTGAGGGCAGATTTGAACTCAGGTCTTCCTGACTCCAGACCTGGTGCTCTATCCACTGCACTACTAACTTGCCCTTCATGCATGTTATATAACGTTTCTCAAAACCAGTAAGAAAGGGGCACAACAAAGAGATCAGACTGCTTTCTCTTGAGGAGATTTTCTTCCTTTACATGGGGCAGCAAACAATTTGCCATTTGGGCAGGTTAACATCGACAGTCTAAGGGAAGGGGTCAACCACTTGGGGTATTTGGGGTAAAAGACACAAGTCCCCAGGGCAGAGTCCACTGAGAAAGGAAGTAAATGAGAGGTCAGATAAGAAGTGAGAGGAGGAAGAAGACAATTAATTCAACTCAATCAACATTTATTAAGTACCTGGAGCATTTACCAAGGTAGGTGCTGAGAGAAAATATAATCTAGAGATCGAAGGCTGAGAGCTGGAAGAAACTATAGAGATTATCTAGTCCAATCTTCGCATTTTACAAATGAGGAACCTGAAGCCCAAAGAAATAATATGGTGCCTACTCATAAAGTTTACAGTCTACTGAGGAATATGATAAAAAATCTGAATAATAATAATATAAAGTTTTAAGTGACAATTGCACAAAAAAATTCAAGCAAAGTGCTCAATGAAGGTTGAGGAAAGTGAGCCATAAGAAATATGCATTTATTATTGTGGTTGCCATTTCAGTTGTGTCCAATTCTTTCTAGGCAAAGATGCTGGTGTGATCCACCATTTCCTTTTCCAGCTCATTTTACAGATGAGGAAACTGAGGCAGGCAGGGTTAAGTGACTTGCCCAGGGTCACACAAGTAATAAGTGTCTGAGGCCAGATTTGAACTCAGGAAAATGAATTTTCTTGACTTCAGGACTGGCAGTCTGTGCACTATGGCGTCACCTAGCTGCCCTGTTAAGCACTATGTGCTAAGAACTGTGTTATGTATATTGGAAACACAAAAAATGAAATCATGTCTTCTCAAAAAGCTTACATTCTATCAAGGGAGATACATATACTTAATGTACATATACAAGTATACATATATATAAGCATATATAGAATAAATGTATATGTAATATATATTAAATACAAGGTAATTAAATATAAGTTAATAATTATAAAAAAAGTTAATAATTAAATGTTAGGGAGGGAGAACACTTGCAGTAGGGGGAGATCAGTAAAGGTTTCCTCTAGAAAGTGGTGTTTGAGCTGCATCTTGAAGAAAGGAATTGTGTGAAGTAGAGATGAGTGCACTCCAGGCATGGGGGATGGTTTGGGCAAAGGCTTGGACATGGGAGATAAAGTACCATGTGAGGAAAAACAAGAAGACCAGTTTGGCTGGATTGTAGAATATGGGAAAGGGAATAACATATAACAAGGTTGATAAGATAGACTGGGGCCAGGTTGTGAAGTGCTTTAAAAGCCAAATAGAGAAGATTATGTCTTATTCTAGAAGCAACAGGGAGGCTCTGGAGTTTTACTGAGTAGGAGTAATGGGATCAGAGCTTTGATCTAGGAAAATCCTTCTGGCAGAAGTGTAGAAGCTACATTGGAGTGGGAATGTCTGGGAAATCAGGTAAGAAGCTACTGCAATCAAACACTCAAGCCAAGAGGCAACGAGGGCCTGAACTAGAGCAGTGGCTGTATGAGAAGGGCTCAAGGTAGAAGAAATGCTGTGGAAGTAGAAATGGAAAGATATGACAACCGATGGAATATATGGAATGAGAGCAATCAGATAATGTCAAGGTTAAGAAACTTGAAGGCTAGAGGAATGCTGGTGCCTTTGAAGAAATAGAAAAGTCTAAAGAGTAATGTGTGTTCGTCCTTTGTTGCCATGCCATCAGAGAAATAATGAGATCACTTGCACTTGACTTTGTTTTGAGTGAGGGAGGGCTGTGCAGGTCACCAGCCTCACTTCTCCTTCAGAGCCATCTGAGTCCAGTGACCAGATATTCATCAGGATGACTGGAGATGACCCAGGATGAGGCAGTTGGGGTTAAGTGACTTGCCCAAGGTCATACAGCTAGTGAGTGTCAAGTGTACATGCACCCAGAAAGAGGAAGGTCTGGTTCTCTTCTCATTCTTCTCACCTGAGGCAGGAGAGGACATAGGGTATCCAGAACTGGTAGGCTTTGGGGGTGAAGGGAGATAAATCCTGTTTTGGACATGTTACATTTGGGATATCTCCAAAATCATCTGAAATGTACCAGAGGCAGATGGTCATGTGGGACTGAAGTGCAGAAAAGAGACTGGGGCTGGATATACAGATTTATTTATCATCTTAATAGAGAACATAATTGAACTCATGGGAGCTTGTGATGTTACTAAGAAAGAGTGTTGAGAAAAGAAAGTCCAGAACAGAATCTTGGGAAACACTCACAATTCAGGAATACATCATAAGATCCTATTTCTTGAGCTGGAAGGAACCTCAGAGGTCATTTAACCCAATTCCCTCATTTTACAGATGAGGAAATTGACAGCAATAGGAGACTAGAAGTCATACAGCTAGGAGTAAAACCAGGGAAGAATTCTGTCACAAAAACCCATAGGAGAAAAAAAATTTTTTTAGTGGGAGAAGGGGAAGGCAGTGATATTTGAGCTGAGATTCAAAGATTGGATAGGAATTTCACAGGTAGAGGAGTAAGAGGTGGGCATTCTTGGCAAAGGGAACATGAGGAAAGACTGGAAAGGGAAGGGGGCAGGTGAATGCAGGGACAAGTAGTGTGGCTTGGTTGGAGGGTGGAGCATTGTGAGATAAAGCTGGAAAAGCAGCTTGGTAATGGTACTTATAATGGTAGTCTGTTGGGATTTGATGAAAACAGACACAGCTCAAGCTTAAAGGAACTTAAAGGGAACTTACCCAGTTATAATTTATTGATATTAAAACAAAGGACACAGGGAATACATATGCCATTCTATGACATCTTTCATCTAATCAACTCTACTAGGATGATAAACTGACAGGCACATTGGAGTTTACACTATGTTAGACCCAAGAGGACAAAGGGAGGTAGGAAGCCCTGTGCAAATACACCAGTGTCAGGTAAGCATCCAGAGTAAACTAAGTAAGAATATGCCTGGGGGGTTGGTAAAATTCCTTTGGTGTTTAGTAGTTGCTCTTTTGGATTCATTAGTCATTCTAACTATTCCTGTCGACTAGTTCCCCGCCTCCTTCTGAAGACAGGGGCTTAATTTAAGGGAACTGATGGTAGCACCAAATCATGGGAATGCCTGCATGTCAAACTAAAGAGTTTGAATCTGAATCACAAAGACAACAGATTCCATGGCCTTTTGGCCATAATACTGATCCCTTTGGTACCAAAAGTAATAAGAAGCATGTATGTATAAGCACTCTGTAATAAGGATGATGAATTTGTAGCAATGGAACACTTGTGAAGCAGCCCTGTCAAAGTTCTTTGTACCATGCTGCTCTTTGAGAGGAAAAAAAGGGAAAGAAATAAACCTTTATAATAGTACCTATTCAAGGGCCAGGCACTACACTAAGTACTTTTACAAATACTACCTCATTTGATCCTCACAACAACCCTGGGAGGTAGGTGCTATTATTATCCCCATTATACAGTTGAGGAAAGTCAGGCAGACAGAGGGTAAGTGATTTGCCTAGGGTCTGTGTCTGAGGCTGAATTTGAACTAAGGTGTTCCTGACTTCAGGTCCAGTGCTCTATCCACTGTGCTACCAGCTGCCTCAGAAAGAAAGAGCAGAGGAGTATACTTATATAGTATAATTTATATGGTGTCTGAAGAAAAAAAAACTTTTTTTCTTTTTTGCTGAAGAAAGGAAAATATCTTTCAAAATTCTACTGAAGGCTTTGATGCAAATCTATGTTTCCCTCCACTGGGCTCTCATCATTCCTATAGATTTGAACTATAACACTATTTCTAGGATATTGCCTCAGCTATACAAGTTTCTGGAATCTAAAATCAACTTCAGGGCAGGCAGAACTCAAGGACTGTGCTCAGAACCCTTATCGGCTTACTTAGATCATATAATTCACATAGCAATAAACTGCACATCAGTGGTTCTACTGGAGTGCTTAGCATCCCAGAAGAAAAAAGCTTCAGCTAGCAATACAGCGCACCAGCAGTAATTTCTCAAGGCCCATAGCTAAAAGAAGTGCTAATGGGAGAGAAGCCTGGCTCTCGAACCATCTCAACAACCTCCTGACTTTGACAATAAAGATGTTGTCTGCCTTGCAACTTGATCTGATTTCCATATAACTATGAGAGCATGAAAAACACTGCATCTACTCGTCTTCAGAGGCTCATTTCCTCAGGTAGGATTTCAGTGACTTGACAGTCTCTGAGTAGAGTCATACATGCATCGTTTTTAGTCTCTCTCTTAACAGTCACATGCTTACTCTCCTTTTTAACAGAACTGAAGATTGTTTTTTGGATATAGTATTTAATATGCTTCCCCCAGTGGTATGCTAGAGCTGGTTCGAACCAGTTCCAGAGAGCTGGTTGTTAAATTTTTAATGTGAGCATTTACAACTCAGAAACTGGCAAAAGCTACAAATTGGGGCTTGATTTATTGCTTGTTGGCTATTTAGACTTCAGATTAGTATAGAAGAAAAGGTTAATAATGCAGATTAAACTTAAAAGTGTATCCTCCATAGCACCCCTGCCCCCATAAGACAATTGTTAAACACTTATCAACACAACCCTGTGTCCTTTCCTTGGGATTTGTGGACCTGCTCCAACACAGACTTCACGATTATATTCCATCCTTTCAATATTTCCCTCTAGTATGCCCAGCCTTTTCCTTCCACTGGATTTTTTTTGCCCTGGACTCCAGCAGAAGCCAAACAAAGAAAACACTCACACTCCACTAACTGGAAAGTGATAAGAGATTAGTTGCCAGGCTAAAGGCCTAAGAGGCATTTAAAGACTAAGCCAGGAAAGCCACTGCAATTTTATGTGAATTGACTTAGGAAAAGAAAGAGGCATAAGAAAGGAAACTAAAATACCAGTGTCAGAGGGCTGAGAATTTGGGACCCAGCATTCTAAAAATTACCATTACTGATGGGACACATACCATGAGTTCAACAATTGCTCAATGACTGAGCAAAGAGTAAAGTAACCAAATGAAAATATCAATGGGTAAAATGATGTCATGGGAAAAACAAACAACAAAAGCAGTGGAGAAGTCAGAAGACCTGGCTCCACCACTGACTCCTGTGGCCTCGTGTCACTCACAAGCTTTCTGAGCCCCAGCTTCCCCACTCATTGAACAAGAGCCACATTGGGTTTGCACTCTTTACAACATCCACCTACTCTGTGCCTACTCTGCAACTGAATGTTGTGAAGGGCTGCTCGGATCCACTACCAAGTATGTTGCATGATCTCTACGGGGCCCTCCCGGTTGCATGCCAGTCCTTTCTTTCTGGAGAGGGCAATATAGAGCTTTAAATGGTTTCTCTTCCAAAGCTACCTTTATCTCCTCACACTTCCCCTCTCACCTTAATTACTGAAAAGACTGAGGCCATTTGTCACAAGCTCCTTCTCATCTCCAGCTCTACATTTCAAATCATCTCCATATCATTCCCAGCTTTCTCCTTCTCTATTTCAGTCATAGAGCAAGAAATGCCCCTTCTTGCAAATTCCTCTACTTGTACACTGGATATCTCACCCCCCCATTAGGAGCTGGCCCCTTTTGTTATTCCCGCTCTCCAATTTTAATTTTTATCCACTACACTGCTTCTTTCCCTGAGGCACCTAAGCATTGCTAGAATTAGAAAGCTGGGACTGGTGAGTCAAGAAGATCTAGTTTGAATTCACTTTCAGATACTTACTAGCTGTGTGATCCTGGGCAAGTCACTCCACTTCTGTCTGCCTGAGTTTCTTCAACTGTAAAGTGGGGGTAGTAATACCTTCCTCCCAGGGGTGTTGTGAGGATCAAATGAGAGAATATCTGTAAAGTGCTTAGCACAGTGCCTGGCACAGAGTAGGCACCTGACAAATCCCTCTCTCCTTCCCTCCCTTCCTTCCTGGGAAGCAACAACCATGTCCAGACCTTCTCCCCATCCCTCAAAACCTTCACTTAACCCACTATCCCTTCAGGCTCTCATTTTGTGTCTCTCCTTTTCACTGACAAATTCCTAGCAAAGTTATTTACATTCTTTGCTCCTACCCTCACTTTTTTACCTCCATTCACTTCTCCTCCCTTTGTAATACGTCTTCTGATTTTATTACTCAAATACAAATCTTCCCTTCAAGTTTGCCAGTTATCTTTTTCTAAAAATAAAATTTTATTGATATTTTTTGCTTGCAAATCACTTAAATATCTCCTCCAGTCTGTATACTTCCTGACCTTTGCAGCATTTGACACTGTTGGCCTCTTTCTTGTAGGTTTTGGGATACAGTTTTATTCTTATGCAGTCTGTCTTATCTCATTAACTCCCATGGTTTTCACTAGTATCCCCATGTAGAAGACTTTCAGATTTATATATCCAGTCCCCAGCCTCTCTCTTGAATTCTAGCCTTACATAACCAACTTCCTATTGGATATATCCAAGTGGATGCCCCATAATCAGTTCAAAGTCAACTTTTTCAAAACAGAAGTCATCATCTCTCTCTGCCACCTCCCCCCAAACTATCTCTTAAGTTCACTAGTTTAGTGAGGGCAACATTCAGTGACTCAGTTTCACCACATCAAAGTTAGCTTTGACTCTATCCTCTTACTCACCCCTCATACTGTATTACTCTCAATGCTTGACACATATTAGGTGTTTAATAAAAGCTTGTTGACTGCTAAATCTTGTCCATTTTGCCTCCACACTATACCAAGACAATATATCCCCTGCTCTTCACTCACTCCACAACCACTCTAATTCAGTACGTTATCCTTCCTGCGTGACAGTAACAGCTTGCTACTTTGCACTCAATCTTTCCCCTTTCTAATCCATCCCCCCAAAACCCAACTGCCAAACGGGCATTCTTCAAGAATGGGTCTGTATGCACTGGGTTAAAATTCAAATTTCTCTCTTTAATTTTTTTTCATATTTCATTTTTTCCAATTACACGGAAAAACATTTTTAAACATTTGTTTTTAAAAATTTTGAGTTCCAAATTCTTTCATGCCTTTTAAAGTTCTTCACAATCTGGTTCAAACCTACCTTTCTAGACTTATTGTATACAACTCCCTCCATGCCTCCTTTCCCCTGTTCCACTGCACATTCCAGCCTAACTGGCCTACTTGCCATCCATCACAGAAGGTTTTCTCTCTCTCTTCTACCTCTACCTTATGAAGTCATGGATTCCTTTAGATATTAGCTAGAGTATCACCTCCTATAGGAAGCCTATCCTGCTCCCCTCCAGTTGCTAATGCTCTCCTCTTGGAAATCTACTTTGTATCTTTTTTGTAGTTCATTTTCTGTGTGCTTGTTTTCCCCAAAGAATATAAGTTCTTCCAAGGCAGAGACTCAGTGCCTAGTACAGAGCAGGCACTTAATACTTGCTGGAAGGAGGTAGGGGATGAGGGCAAGATGGAGGAGTATAGCAAAGCAACTCAGCTGAACTCTCCCAAAATTCCCTTCCAAACAACTTTAAAATAATGCCTTAAATTAAATTCTGGAGTGGCAAAGTGAACAAAGGATCTAGATAAGCCATTTTTCCAGCCAAAAACAATTTAAGAAATGAACAGGAGGTCTGTGACTGGGATTTGGCTGGGAGCATAGCACAGACTGCGGCAACACAAGAGTGGAGCCTTGGAGGCAGCTTTGCCAGCAACAGAAACCGCAAGGGGTTGGACAACCAGACAGAAAAAGATTATAGAGGAACCTCTGCTAGATGCAAGACCCTACTGAATTGATTCTGAATTGGTTCCTGGCTGTAGTTTCAGGGCCAAGAAGAGAATTAATACTTGTGACCATAGGAGAGCAGGGGCCCTGGTCACAGGTCCAGGGTGGGGAAGACTGCTTGTGGTCGTTCACAAGGGAGTAGGAGCTCTGGTCTCAGTTCCAAGGCAGAAAAGAGAATTAGTATTTGTAGCTGCAGGGGAGCAAAGTCCTTTCGTGGGTAAAGCCCACAGCACAGACTAGGAGAACCTGAAGTGACTACACCTCTCTGGGATCATACCACCTTGGAAGCACCAAAAGAACTAGATCTGAAAACAGCAGCATAAAAAGCCTGAATCTTGGGACAATATCCCTTCCACAGAGTCCAACTTTAAAATAAAGTTAAAAGTCAAGAAATAGGCTGGAGAAATGAACAAACAACAACAACAGCAAAGAACTGAACCATAAAAAGCTACTATGGTGAAAAGGAAGTTCAAGACATAAATTCAGAAGAAGACAACAATGTCAAAACAGCTATAAGCAAAGCCTTCAAAGAAAAATGTGAATTGGACACAAACCCAACAAAAATCCCTGGAAGAGCTCAAAAAGGGTTTTAAAAATCACATAAGAGTGACAGAGGAAAAACTGGGGAAAGAAATGAGTGATGCAAGAAAACTATGAAAAGAAAGTCAACAGTTTGGTAAAACAGGCACACACAAAAATGCCGAAGAAAACAACATCTTAAATAAAAAACAGAATTGGCCAAATAGCAAAAGAGGCACAAAAATTCACTGAACAGAAAAAATCCTTAAAAAACATAATTCACTGAGCAGAAAAAGAAATACAAAAATTAACTGAAGAAAAAAATTCCTTAAAAAGCAGAGCTGACCAAATGGAAAAAGAAGGAGAAAGGCTCACTGAAGAAAATGATTCCTTAAAAATTAGAATAGGACAACTGGAAAGCAATGACTCTATGAAACATGATGAAATAATAAAACAAAGTCAAAAGAATGGAAAAAATAAAAGAAAATGTGAAATATCTGGGAAAACAACTGGAAAATAGATCAAGGAGAGATAATTTAAGAATTATTAGGCTAATTAATAACACTGGGAGTTGGTTTTATGAAAAAAAACACAATAAGAGAGACAAACCACTGGTTAGTTTGATTTTTTAAAAAAAGAAAACCAACTTACTAATATCGAAAATGAAAAGGGTGAATGCATCACCAATGAAAATGAAATTAAAGCAATTATTATGAGTTATTTTGCACAATTATATGGCAGTAAATCTGATAATCTAAGTGAAATGAATAGATAGTTACAAAAATATGAATTGCCCAGATTAACGGAATAGGATATAAAATTCTTAAATAACCCTATCTTAGAAAAAGAAATTGAACAAGTCATCAGTGAACTCCCTAAGAAGAAATGCCGGGGACCCAATGAATTTATATGTGAATTCTACTAAATATTTAAAGAACAATTAATTCCAACACTATATAAACTATTTGGAAAAACAGGCAAAGAAGGAACTCTATCAAATTCTTTTTATGACACAAATATGATGTTGATACTTAAAACAGGAAGAGCAAAAACAGAGGACGAAAACTATAGGTCAATTTTTCTAATGAATACTGGCTGATGGGGTCCATGGCATTATATATTACAAGAGTGCTTTCTCAATACATTTCTTATATAACAAATATATCTTCTTTAGTGGTAACAAATTAATAAAGATAATAAAAATGCAAGTATAGGTTTGCCAAACTGAATGTGTCATATATATGATTTCTCAAATAGAGTTATGATTAATATAATATAAATTCACTAAAAAATAAGAGTTTCACTAGACGACCTCCAAAGTTCTTTAAAATTACAGAAATCAAACCTTCAACAAATGTGTATCTAAGTGGATTATCTTCTCCATATTTTACTAACTTCTTCATATTTTCTGGGTAAATCAGTTTTAATTCTCTTGCTCTTTAGGGAACTTGAAAGAATTGCAGGACCTGAAGTGAGCAGCATAGGGTATGGCAGGGATATGATGACTCTGAATTCACTAGAAAATTAGTGTCAAAAAGCAACTGGTACTCTAATGTAAATCAATGGTTTGTTTGCAAAGAAATATATACACAACAATGGTAGCAATTACCAGTTTACCAAACAAATAGATTACCAACTGACCTGGAAAACAAGCTAAAGAGAGATAATCTAAGAATCATAAAATTCCCTGAAAACCATAATTAAAAAAAAAACAATAAAGGATACTATATTACAGGAAATTATGAATAACAACTGACCAGACATATAAGAACTTGAAGGCAAGCAGAAAAATATGTTGGCCATTTCCTAAAAGAAAGCCTGGACTAAAAATTCCAAGGAATGCCATATCCAAAATCCAGAGCTTCTGGGTCAAGAAAAAAGAATGCAGGTAGTCAAAAAGAAAGAGTTTGAGTACAAAGGAACGACAGGAAAGATCATATAAGACATGTCAGCTACACCTATGAAGAAGAGAAGAGCATGGAATATAATATTCCCAAAGGGAAAAGATCAAGGCCTACAATCAAAAATAACTTAACTGGCAAATTTGAGTAAAATCTTTCAAAGGAATGGACCTTTAATGAAACAGAGAACTTCCAAGCATTCCTGATGAAAAGACGAGCTAAACAGAAGCACTGAAATGGAAATGTAAAAAAACTCACCTCTATTTAGCAATATTAATTATCCTCCAACTATCATTAATCATAGTCTTTTAGCGTCAAGAGAAATAAAAAGGTAAAATACGTAATCAATTTGAAGGAATGAGATGACAATAAATTGCTTATATTCTTATAGTGGGAGAAGAAACATATCCCCTCAGAGCCTTGTGCTCCATATGCTTCTCTGAAACCGTACCTTGACTTGGGAAAGTCAAGAAGGACTTGAATTTCTTGTTATATATTGAAGCATCCATCCATGGAAAGGAAAATAATTTGGAAAGTCTTCAGCGTTTCTGTCTCTGTTCATGCTATTCCTTCTGCCTATAATATTCTCAATCACCCTGCATACTGAATTCCTCTCAAATCCACTCAAATTCCACTTGACACCTTCCACGACACCATCCTTGTTAATAGAAAGCCCTTTGCTTTACACCACTGGTGCTTATCTTGTATTATTGTACATTATATCTATTTGTATAGATACTTACACAGTTTGGGACCCAACCTTGAAGTCAGGCCAACCAATTGTGTTAATTCCTACTTCTGAAACATAATGCCTATGTAGCCTTGAGCAAATCATTTAACTTCTCAGTGTTTCAGGCAACTCTTTAAGGCTATAAATTTTAGAGTGGGTGTTGTTCTGCATCAGAAGAGGCAGTTTTCTCATCAGTAACTCCTTAAAGAGATGAAATCACAAGTCTGGCCCAAAAAATAAAGTACAGGTATTTTGTGATCCTACTGAAGTTCAATTGGGGCAGAGACATGTGTCCTCAAATTTTATTCTAAATTTTGTATTTCCATCAGTACCCAATAATGTGTTCCAAAATTAGTAGGTATTTATCAAATGCTTGTTGAACTGAATTCAATAGCATTAAGTAACATAAGCTTTACTCAACTTAGAACTCTTCTAATAGCAACAAAATTCTAAGTACTTTTCTGCTTTGACATTTTGTCAAAAACCTATGCTTCGTGTGTCCTCCTTTGGGAATTAATCAGCTGAGGACCACAAACTATAGTGTAAATTTTTAGAAAAATGTTGCATATCTATGTGCACATGTAGACATATGGTGGCAGCTAATTAAGAGTATTAAAGATACAAATGTACTAGATCTCTAGAGTCAATACACCATGGTCAAAAGACTCACAATCTCAATAAACCAAGCTACAAAATATATTAAGATGTTAACCAAAAGCATCCAAAATCTGTTGCTTAGAAACTGATGTCAAAAGATCCAATTTCTAGCTCTGCTCTTTGTACAGACTAAGCCATGAAAGGAAGAGGATTAGACATCACCATTCTGTTCTGTGCAGACACCAGTTTGCAATGGGATTTATAGAAGGACATTCAGAGAAGATTATTTCTTTCTTGCAAAGCTAATGAAAACTGTGTTCCACTAATTTTTGATCCTTTGAAAACTATAATGTATCATACATCTACAGCAGATCATTTAACAGAAATATAGTACTTTACTCAACCTATTCAAATATTTTACTTATATCAAATTACTATACTCTTTCCTCTCTAACTGTAACCTAGAAATGAATTAAAATTAAATTCCACTTTAGTCTTTCATGTCCCTTATAAAAAGTAGCAAAATAAGTCATAACAAAAGGTAATAAGAATGGTCGTTAATTATAAGTCCTCAAAAAAATCATTTTCTATACATGACTTAAGTTCCAAGAACATAGTGATGTAATCAACAGGACTTTCTATGTACCCATAACACAGATTTCTTGCTTTCTTCCTTATTTTCCTTCATATAAGATCTTCTTTTTTTCATCTGGTGAGTAAGACTTGGTAAAGAAAATGTAATTCAAAACAACCATTTTGGCAGCCAGAACTCCAGTATTGGGAAAGGGGTTATGTTTCTCCACTTCTAAACTGACATCATCTGCCAGCTGATTGAAAGATCTTAAATTCACAATCAGAAGTTTGTATTTTATTGGTTACATAATGACACAGTGAAAGGGGAAATTATGTAAAATGATATCCAATCTTGTTTACCAAATACTTTGGAATAAGCAGGATATGAAAAACCTGCAAAAATGAAGTGGTGATAATTCTAAGTACAGGACCAGTGTTTCTGCTGAAGCATTTAGCTATAAGGAACCCCAAACCACCCCACCCCACCCCTCAAAAGAAAAAGAAACAAAAAATTCAAGCAATCTTCCACTTAAGTTGTGCAAAAGAGAAGAGGAAAGGAAAATTAAAGCAATAATATACTTTCTGTCTCCTAAACCAATACTTCATTCCTCTTAGTCAGAGATTGTTAATCCGGAGTCTGTGAACTTAAAAAAAAATAGTTCGATAACTATTCCAATTATTCTCCTTTATAATTCCATGTATTTTATTTTATTCATTTTAAACATTCTGAGAAAGGTATCACAGGATTCCACGACACAAAAAATGCTACCCCCGCTATAGATGGTAGCTAAGATCTGTAAGTTTAACAAAAATATTTTTTAAATGTCTTTAACTAAAATTGCTACGTAATCTTTTTTTGGTTGTTATTTTGATTTTTTAAAGGTGTCTCTGTTCCTACTGGTTCTCTTCCCCTTCTCCCCAGTCACCCCTTCTTGCTTGTTGTTCCTTTCCCCTTTAGGGTTTTTCTCATTAATTCTTCTCTCTTTGCTCTTACCTGGTTATGTATCTCTTCCTCCTGTTTTGTCGTTCTTCTCTTCCCCTTCATCTGGTCCTCTAGTCAGCTTTTTACATTTTATTTTTTAGCACCCCTTTCCATAAAGATTTCTCTCAATTCATTATCTTCCCTTTCTGTTTACTCTGATTCTTGATCGCTATAATTATCTGGTTTGTCTCTTTTTCTCTGTATTCTCCATACAATCAAAGCTTCCAAGGTATTCATTCTAGGCTCTCGCCCCTAAACCCTCTCTGCCATTGCCTTGTAGGGCTTAACCCCATGGATTCTCCTTTTCCACTGTGTCTCATTCTCAGAAAAATGCCAATTATTGCAGGTGTCAGAGAGGATACTGCCCCATGGTACGGCCCCTCCCCAATGTCACTGATTATATAGCTGACCACTGATCTATAACTTTTGTTGACCTTTTTTCTACATTTGCCTGGGTATCTCTTCCCTGTATTCATGCCCTCCCACTCCTCTAGATGCCAGCTGACCCCAAGAGTTCCAATTTCACCTTTTCCTATGCCAAGCAGACTTTTTACACACCAAATCCCCCAGGCCTCATTTACTGTAAGGTCTTCATTTCCCTTCACTTATAGGACCATTCATCAGTGGAACCCCTGTCTACCTCTAAAGTCAAGACTTCCTCTTTCATCTCTCCCTCACCTCTGCCTCCTCACTCATTCCCCCCACCGTAGGCTCTTCTCTGAGGCCACAGAAGTTACCTTCCTCTCATTGCTGGCCCTTCATTGGCACATCAGTCGCTCCTCTTTATCCTCCTGCTTCCTCCCTCCCTTCTGTGTACCCTCCCATACTGTGATGTGGTTCCACAAAACAAGCACTCACCTGCAGGCAAGGTATTGCTAGGTTCTGTACAATAATAATACCACCTTCCTGTCTTTTCACTGTTACCTCTATCAGATTTATATTTTCACCCCACTGGGTATGCTGAGAATGAAGTCTCTTACTGTTCCATATGTCTTCATTCTGTTGCTGTCCTTGCCTGTTATATTTATTTACTACTCTCCCTGCATATCTGTTGTTTGGAGAGTTTAAGTTTCAAGTTCTGGTTTTCTTTCTAAAAAGGTTTCAAACTTTTCTTTAGTAAAGAATTTCTCTCTTTTATCCTGTAAGGTTAAACTTAGACTTGCAGGACTGGTCACTGTGGACTGTATCCTGAACTCCCTTGTACTTCATAACACATTATATTCCATTCCTTCCTCCTGTTTTTAGTGGGTGTGTTATTCCAGTGTTCATTCCTTTGTATTTGAAGGTCTCCTGATAGCTTTTAGAACTTGTGTTTTAATTGAATTCTTAAATTTAACCATTATGTGTCTTGGAGTTTGTAGCCTTAAGTTGTTTGTTTGTTTTTTTTTTTCTGGAAGTGATCTATGAATTCTTTCAATTGGAATTTAATTTTCTGTGTTCAAAAGTTCTGGGAAGTTCCTTTCTATGACTTCCTTCACTATGGCGCTAAGGTTCTTTTTTATTTGTTTAAGGTTTTTTTTCCCCATTCTGTTCTTCTGGGAGACCCCTGAGCCTTAGGCTGCCTCTATTTCCTCCTCATTTTAAGATCACTATGTTTGGTTTGCACAGGGAGCATATTTTCTTTTAATGTTCTTGGTTTTTGCTTCTCTTATTCAAGGTTGCTCTTCTGTGTTTTTGAATTTCCAACCTACTGCTCTCTCTTGCTCTTTGGTAAGGCTTGCCATTGCAGACTGAAGTTTTTCTCTTTTGCTCATTATCTTTTTTGGTGCAGGATATAAATTCTGCTCTCATAATTCTCATTTCTCTTTGAAATCACTTAGGAATAGCATGTTGTAGTTTCATATTTTCCTCAAATTCCACAGGGTCTTCTGTCCCATCAAGTATTGCATCATTTTCCTTTATTTTGCAGTATTTACTCATAGATGCCTGAAGTCATTTACTGTATCTGGAGGCCATATTTCCTTCTGTTCTACTATTATTTTTCTTGATTTATCTGTTCAAGGTCTTTGAGATTTCATCTTTCTGAAATTTTTGGTACTTTCAGTCTTTTCCCCCTTATTTTTCTTATCCTTCAGTTTCTGACTTCTTTTCCTCTGAATGTGTTTTCCTTGGGGACTGGATCTCAAAGCATCTCAGACTCCTTTCACCCTGGGAAATTCAGAGTTCACTAGTCTGTCTCTGCCCCAAATGACTTTTGAATGATCAGAAGTGACCTCGGGTGGATGCTGTGCTCCTTCCCTCTGGCTTTGTGGAGCACTGCACAGCATCCGTTCCTGGTGACCTGTCCCACTCCCTCTATTCCTCTATTCTCTGACCTAGCATGGCAGTTCAGACACTGCTCTCCCCAGGACCTGCAGTTCAGGGCTATGTAGTACTGGTGCTTCTGGCTGTTGCACCTGGCAGACTTTTGATTCTGAAAGGCTGTGGCTAAGCTGCTGAGGCCTGAGCAAACTTCTGCAGCCTAGGACTGGGGTCTCCAAGGCACTGGAAAGAGAGAGGGAGGCTGGGGTTTAAGGGTGAGTTCTGATGTAAGCTTGAGTTTACTAGCGTGTCTTTATTAAGATGGAGGAGGAATGCTGAATGAATGCAGGGTCAATGAGAGTCAGTTCTTGGGGTTTAATTTTTTTACCTTCTTTTGGATTCTAGGTGTTCTAGGTCATGGAAAGAGCTGAAGTTGTTTTATCTTTGGTGAATCATTTCTGTTTTGGAGAGGTTTGAGAGGTCATGGGGAACAGAGAAAATATCTAGTCTGTCATCTTGTTGTTTATGTGACCTGGAAGTCTGGCTATATAATCTTACCATTAACTATACCAACTGTTCATCTTTAACATGGAAGCTATAGCCCTATGTATTTTCCCATAACATATTTTAAAAAAAGGATAAGCAAACTATTAGTACTTAAATGCGTGAGCAGAAATGGAGTTTTCGAGTAGGAAGGAAAAAGTAAGAGAAGCTCTTGAACTTAAAAACATTCTATTTCTAAGCTTTGTGCCTTCCCAAGGCCTATCCTTGGAATACACTCCTCTCCTATGCCTCTGAGAATCCTTAATTTTTAAAAATATTCAGTCCAAGAGCCTCATTCTTTGAGAAGCCTCCTTCTGATCCTCCTTCCTAGGCTATATAGTACTCTGCCCCTACTCATGTACCACTCTCCTGGAACCTCCCCTTAGTAAACGTATGCTCATTAAGGGCAGGAGCCATTGTTTGCTTTTCTTCCCAGTGTCTTGCATAGTGCCTTGCATATAGTAAGCATTTAATAAATGTTTGCTGAAAGGAATTAAACATTGGCTTCTCCATCATTGCTATAAGCCAATACTAAATAGTAAAATCTCACTAATTTAACATTTATGATCACATGACAAATATGAGTTTTTTCCTGCTATCTCTGAATGGTTTGCCAATAAGTACTGAAGGATGAAAGTGTAAACTACTTAAGAAAGCAAAATTTTCAAGTGATTTAGTAGGATCCCAAGCAATTAAGATACCAATTACAAATTATTTGTATCTACTCATTAAAACAGGCCCAAAGGAGACTGGACAGAATTCTGGGACTCAATTTAGGAAGACTTGGGATCAAATCTTCTCGCAAACCCTTACTAGCTAAGGGATCCTGGACAAATTACTGAAACTCTCTAGCCCTGATTCTTAGTTTGTAAAATGATGGAGACTGGACTTAATGACCTCTAAAGTCCCTTTCAGCTCTAAATCTATGATCCTAAAACATCACAAGATAATATGTATTTGGCTTAATCTATATGTATTCAAAAGTAATAAAATAAAGATTTCTCTGGTTAAGATGGCATCATATAAAGTCACAGAGAAGCCCACCTCTCCCACATAAACTGAAAACAGCTCAAGAAAAATCAATGGTAAAGAAATTTGAAAAGAACTGGAAGCCAATCCAGTGCAGAACTGCACAGAAAGATGGCCAGAAGGAGGTGAGGGCAAGGCAGAGGGACTCAACAAGAGAAGACAAAGTCAGATCAGGTAAACACAGAAGCAACTGAGGCAAAGAGAGGGTCATTCTGGGGAAACTAGCTCCAAATATAGGAGCCAGAAATTGGCAGATGTGGGGAAGGAAAGGAATATAAACTCCTATGAATGGATCTAAAGTTTTCCAGTACTCTAAACATGGGCATCCCAAGGAAGCATCAGTTTTAATAATTGTGGGTCTGGAGCTGGATCCTGGCCTTGGCTTGTCAGAACATGAACAGAGACAGAACTGCCCTCCAGAGAGGTCGCTACACAGGGAAAGGGGGCATGGTTGTATACTCCTGAGAGCACTGGGAGTCAGAATAGAAGACAGAGCAAACTCAGCACCTTAATACTAATCTTAGGAGGGCAGTGTAAGAGGCCTGAGACCAAAATGATCTCTCATATTCTACTGCAGGCTGTTAAAGCCATAGCAGAGGATGTAACAAGCTCCAGACTGAAAACTGTGCAAAGAGAAGCAGAAAGAGACTAGTAGAGGTCTGAAGCAACAGTGGGCAACCAGGAAACTGAGAAAGAAGTCAGGGATTGAGGTAGAGGGTGGGGTCAAATACTGGCCTCTTGCTTTTTGTAAGAAATGTGGAGAGGAATTAATGATTCATTTTTATGCCATGGTATAAAAACTATACCAATATTACCTAAGTTAATTTAGAGATTTCATGCCATATAGAATGACCAAAGGACTACTTCAAAGAACTAGATGAAAATGGAAAAAATTCATCTGAATAAACAAAAAAAGTCAAGAATTTCATGGGGGATCATGAAAAAAACGTGGGAGGGAAGGGAGTATAGCAGTAGTAGATTTCCTACTATACTACATAGCTGTAATCATCAAAGAAATTTGATACTGGTTTAAAAAAATGGAAAAGTTTAACAATGGTCCACAAGAATCAATGAATCAATCTACAAGCATTTATTAAGCACTTACCATGTACCAGATACTATGCTAAATACTAGGTATGCCAAAGAAAACAAAAACAGTCCCCTCTAAAAATTCTGTTCTCCATACAATAATAGCCATATTAGCCTATTTGCTGCTCCCCACGTACAGTACTCTTGTCTCCATGCCCTTGCACTGGTTATTCACATACCTGGAATACTCTCCCTCATCTCCTCCACCTTAGTTTCCCTAACTCCCTTCAAAACTTAGCTCAAACTTGACCTGCAAGAGGTCTGTTTCTGTCACCCTAGCTTTATCTTTGAGGTGACCTTCCATATACTTTGTATATACCAAATTATTTTCATATCTGTCTCCTTTATTGGAATGTCAGATCCTTGAAAGTAGGGATTATTTTGTCTTCTTTGGTATCCCCAGTACTTAGCAAAGTGCTGGCATACAGTTAGCCTTTAATAAAGGCAACTGACACAAATATATAAGTATAAAAATCATTCCCCATGCTCGAGGAGGACCAAAATGACATCATTTTGTCAGGATCAAGTTACGGTGTGTCCAACTGTGGCAGATCAGATCAAGATGAGCTCCGAAGGCTCTACCCTGGGCTGGGCACAAATAGTCCATATGAACATTTGGAGCTAAAACACATGAAGTCAGTTCTCAAATGAAGAAATGAAAGCTATCCACAAAAATATGAAAAAATGCTTCAAATCATTAATAAAAGAAATGCAAGTTAAAACAACTATGAGGTTCTACCTTTCACTCACTTGTCAGGTTGTCAAAGATGACAAATGAGGGAAATGACAATTGTTGGAGAGACTGTTGGAGGAAGACCATACTAATATAGCTCTGGTAAAGCTGTGAAAGGGTCCAACCATTGTGGAAAGCAAAGTGAAACTATATCCCAAAGTGACTCCATACCCTTTGATTTAGTGATACTTCTAGGCATACTCCTCCCAAAGAATGCACATGCACAAAAAATGTTTACAGAAGCACTTTCTGTGGTACAAAGGCCTACAAAGTAGGTGGTTAACTAGGAAATGGATAAACAAGTTATGTTATATGAATGTGCTGGAATATTACTGCACCCTAAGAAATGATGAAAGGGCTGGATTCAGAGAAACCTGGAATGATCTGGGTAAAGTGAGCAGAACCAAGAGGGATTTTTATGAAATGACCACAACACTAAAAAAAGACAGCTTTGAGACATAAAAATTATGATCTACACAATGACCAATCATGACTCTAGATGACTGTGGATAAAAACACTTGTGGGAGAGGTGATGGACACACATTTTCAGACATGAATATTATAACATAAATTGGTTTTGCTTGCCTATATATTTGTTACAAGAAAAAAAAAAGTGGGAGGAGGGGAAAGGAGACAAAAAAATAAGAGGACAGATAACAGACCATCCATAGAACATTTAAAAAATAAACAGGGAAAACCAGGATCATTTAAAATTTAATATACATTAAAAGGAATAAGCTATTTGTAGATTTATAGTTTCATTTACAAGCCCCATTTTCAGGCCTTCTTTGCTTATGGAAATGACATTTGTTTTATAATTTTCTAGTTGTTCTTTTAAAATGTTTTTAAAGTAATAAAATGATAAATTTTTTTCTATACTGCCATCAATTCAGGTGGGCTTCTCTATAATAAATTCATGAGTTCATTATTTCCTATAATTCTGAATTTTACAAAGTACAATGCCTGTAAAGTACCAAAAATTCTCTGAAAATGAACATTCAGTCACTATACCCTTAATAAGAAGTTAAAGAAATCACCCTCTCAAGAACTGTAAAATGTAGTAAGTCACTCATTGTCTGAAAAGTCAACATTTTAAATATCTCCTTATATTTGTGAAGAAAAAGGGCCATTGGTGGAAGATAAATCAGAAATATCAAAGAATGCCTTTTGTATTTCCCTTTCAAAAAGAGAAGATCTTTTACAACCTAGAAAACTCGCATCTTTGGACTGGTTTCAGCCCTCAGGGTCTTTGTCAACCTATCATTAAGCAACAATGTGGAAACTATTCATGGGGGGAGATTTTGCAATATTTCTAATATATTCCTGAGACATCTTTGTTTCATTTTTTCTCTGTTATATATTTAAGTTACAGGGTAGAAAATGTTTATCCTCCTCTACCCCCAGGTAGATCCAAAAAAAGAACTGATCTGGTATGATCCTAAATTTTTTATAGAGTTGGAGCAGAAAAAGTTTTTTATACCTTTAAGGTACATGGAAGATCCAGACAGTGTGAATCATAAGCCTGAATAACTTTGAGTAAGCTTGTATAGACATCTATTTTTATATTCTTTGGCCCTCCACTCACTTAAATTCTACCTTGAAAGGCTTCAACAACTTAAAGATTAAATCATAAGTTATTAAGTCATTAATTTAACCATTTAAGCCTCTAAAATCAACACACATTCCCTTCCCCCTCAAGTCAATTTGCAAGAGATTAAAATAATAAAAATGATAATATCTTATACTTACAAAGTACCTTTGATCCTAGCCCCAGACTAAAATAATTTGGTAAACTTTATAGAAAAGTAGGACTCCTTCCACCCACAACTCAAAAAAAAGACATATGTAAAATAGAAACAGGCATCTATAAAAACCTTGGTGTAAACAACATCAGAGAAGAAGAATAACTATTGCTTCTGAACATTTATATGGGAGAGATATGTGGAAATGCAATTATATCAAAATGAAAATTGACTAGAATTAATTTTTCAGTTAGATGGATTTTATAATGAACATAAGTTTATAGAGTTTTTTTCATGCTTAATCCTTCAGCTAAACGATACATAATAAGTAGCAAAAATACTTCTTGGGGGTCCTAATTCACTGACTGTCTAAGAGGAACAAGAGTCATCTCCTCAGAAATCACTAGCCACACTGCATGACTATCTTCTTTTTAGCACAGTGACTGGGAATAAGTAGTAAGTGCTTAATAAATTCTTGCTGACTTGATTTGTTGATAATTCAACCAAATTCAATTAAATAATCTTTAAGTATAACGTATATACTGGAGATATTTGTAAAAATTAAGTAATAAGCTATATCTTCAATGAGTTCACAACCAAAGTGGGGGGAACCATCTCTTGTCTCTTTGGCGGGTCTGCAGACCACATGAAGTTCACAGTATCATCAGGCATACTTCAAGCCACCCCAGGAGACAACAGGCTCCTATTCATGCCTACCATAAGATGGATTTCCAGAAGACCTCTTCTAGGACACAGCAACAAGGCACAACAGGCAACTGACATGGGCTATGCCGAAACCAGGAAGATCAACTGTGAACCATCTAATGGCTTCTCTTCATCATCAGTCCCCTTCACTGTTGCTCTTTCAGGATTCATTTCCCACTGGTATCCTATGGATACCACTCCTTTTTACTCTCCTCACTTCTGCCAAAGAACAGAATCTTACCCTTAAAACTAGCTGTCTACTCCTACATTTCTATCTACCCCAATCTCTCTAGATCTGCCTGCTGCTTCAGTTGTGCCTTCTGGAACTCCATCATCAACAAACTTCTTAACTAACAACGGTTCTTCTCTTGCTCCTTCTATCTTCTGGCATTTGCTGAGACCCGATTCCCCTAGTATGGTAACTGCATCCCTGGACAGCTTTCCCCTGTACTTTGGCTGTATTTTGATTTGTACTTCAAACTCACTGATTAGGGTGAGTAAATCACTATTTTCCTTGTTCCCCACAGGTATTATCAGATTCTCCCTCCCTCTGTTGCCAACATTTAGCAATCTTTCTTTCTCTGAAATTTATGCAATTCAAATTTTTCATAGAATCCAGATTCTATCAACCATTTCTTATTGAGTCCCCACCTCTCCAGGTCTTCCTTCCTTCCCCAATGAGTTGTCTCTGGTTCACAATTTCCATGTCACTTCAATTTCTGCCCTCATTCTATGGGTATTCAAAATACATGTTGATGTTTTTTCATATATCCCAACTTCTTAGTTTCTCAATCTATTCAACACCAGTGATCCATTCCACCTTAGCCATACACAGAGATGGTCATATCCTTGATCTTGCCAAGACTTCAAGTGTTCCACTTCTGTGCTCAAGAACCTGGAAACTTCAAAATCATAATGTTTTATCATCCCATCTCTCCCTATGCTTTCGTCCTTCTAAACCTATTCTTTGTCCTTATCATGATCTCCAAACCCTTTTTACCAAGAGCCCTTACTATTTTTGTGTCTGTTCAGCATTCTGATAAAGCTTATGGACCTTTTCTTAGAAGAATGCCTTTAAAAAATACATAAAATATGTAGGATTAAAAAGGAAACCAAAGGTTAATGAAAATAAAGATGTAATATTTTTTTTTTCTCCATTGAAGTTCATGAATTTCCTGAAATCTATCCACAGACTCTTTGGGTGTCGAGGACCCCAGGTTAAGAACCTCTATTATCCCAGACCTTTACCCCTCTGCTGGATACACTGTCTTCCCTTTTGAATCCCAACTGCTTGGTGAGCCAGTTTCACCCAGCACTAGACTATACTATCGAATCCTTTGTTCCCTTGTCCAAATACCAACCAAACCTTGTCAAACCACAACCCTAGATTATTTTCACCATTCAGTTCCTTTGATCCTACTCATATGCTGCTGAACAAAACTAGGAAATTATAAAATCATGCTGAATCAGTCAACTAGCACTAATAAGCACCTAAGATGTGCCAGATACTAAGTACTAAGGATACAGAGAAATGACAAAAAACCAGCCTCTGCTCTCAAGCAGCTCACAGTCCAACAGGAGAGACAACTATAAACAACTTTGTACAAAAAAAGATATAAACAGGATAAATTTAGAGCAGTCTCAGAGGGAAGGCACTGAGATTAAAGAAGCCTATAAAAGGCTTTTGTAGAAGATGGGACTTAAGCTGAGATTTGAAGCCAGGGAAATAATGAGGAAGAGATGAGGAAGGAGATAGAGGCATTCCAGGCATAAGGGACAGACAATGAAAAGGTTCAGAGTAGAGATGGAGTGCCATGTTCAAAGAACATCAAGGAGGCCAGTATCACTAGACTCAAAAATATATGAAGGAGTGGAAGGTGTAAGACTAGAAAGGTAGGAAGGGGATAGACAGGTTATAAAAGACATTAAAAGTCAAACAAGAATTTTATATTTGATTATGGAGGTAATAGGGAGCCACTGGAGTTAACTTGATGAGGGGAGGGAGGGTTGTGATATAGTCAGAGCTATGTTTTAGGAAAATCAATTTGACAGCTAATGGATGGATTACAGCAGGGAGAGACACAAGGCAGGGAGACCAACCAGCATGCTAATGAAACAGTCTAGGTGTGAGGTGATATAGGTCTGCACCAAAGTGGCAGCAATGTCTGAGAAGAGAAGGAAATATACAAGAGATGTTACAAAGGTAGAAATGATAAGACATGACCACTGACTATGCATTACCTTTGATCCAGCAATACCACTACTAGGTCTGTACACTACAAGTACAAAAATATTTATAGCAGTGCTTTATGTGGTGGCCAAGAATTGGAATTTGAGGGGATGTTCATCAACTGGGGAATTGCTGAACAAGTTGTGGTATATGAATGTAATGGAATACTATAGTGCCATAAGAAATGATGAGCAGCCTGATTTCAGAAAAACCTGGAAAGACTTATGTGAACTGATGCTGAGTGAAGTGAGCAGAACCAGAAGAACATTGTACATAGTAATAGCAACACTGCATGATAACCAACTTTGATAGACTTAGCTCTTTTCAGTAATACAGTGATCTAAGACAATTCCAAAAGACTCATGATGGAAAATGCTATCCACATCCAGAGAAAGAACTGAGTCTAAATATAAATTGAAGCATATTATTTTCTCTTTTTTTGTTTTTCTTTCTTGTGGTTTTTTCCTTTTGTGCTTGATTCTTCAACAATATGACTAATGTTAGAATATATTTAATATGATTGAACATGTATGGCCTATACCAGATTACTTGCTGTTGTGGGGTGGGGGAAGGGAAAGAGGGAGAAAAAAATTGGAACACAAAATCATATAAAAGCGAATGTTGAAAACTATCTGTACATGTAATTGAAAAAAATAAGATACTATTAAGTGAGGAAAAATGCTAAAATACAGAAGAAAAACAGGGACTATGCCAGAAACTAAGGTAGTCATGCATACAGGAGCTGTTGAATAAATGCTGAGTTTAATGTTTTAAAAAATCCTGAAGAGACTACCATATCCATTGCCTACCATTCTATATCTTTTCTTGGGAGGGAGGGACAGACAGAATTTGGAACTCAGAATAATTTTAGAAAATGTTAAAAAATTGTTTTAATATGTAATTGGGGGAAAAATAAAATGTATAGTAAAAAAAGAAAAATTCCTTTGAAAAAGTTATTGATTAGAGTTGTCTCTACTTTCTTACCTCTCATTTTCTTCTAAAGAGTCTAAACTAAACACTTTGTGTCACCTCTTGCCTGGGCTTTCACAACAGCCTTCTAAGTGGACATTTCACAAGGACAGGTCCAACTCAATAAGATCTCATTCTTCAACTGAAAATACCCCTCCAAAATTACCAATGCTCTTTTTAACTGTCAAATCTAATGACCTTTTCTCATTCTTTATGCTTCTTGCCTTCTCCGCAACATTCAACACTGCTGACCGACTTTTAGATACTCTTTCCTCTCTGGGTTTTTCTGATTCTGCTCCCTTGTTCTCCTCTTTCTTCTCTGACTGTTCCTTCTTAGTGTCCTTTACTGAATCTCCATCCATGTCAACCCAAAGCTCTGTCCTGGGCCCTCTTATTTTTTCTCTGTATACTATCTCACTTGACGATCTCATCAGCTTCCATTGGTTCAATTATAATCTAAATACAAACAATTCACAGATCTATTTATCTAGCACTGGTCTCTCTCCTGAGTTCCACTGCTACATCACCCAATTGCCAGTCTATTTCAAGTTTGATGTCTTTATATGTGCCTGAAACTCAATATGTCCACTGTAGAACTTATTACATTTACCTCAAAATCATCCCTCTTTCTTTCCCTCATCTTCCCCATTTATTTTTTATTTTTTTTTCCCTTTGATTCATGGCCCTTATACTTATTAGTACTTCTTTAGTTCCTCTATTCCTCCTGGAATTAAAGATTCCAAGGTGGCTACTTTGGATTTGTTCTTCTAAACAATTTCTATATTAGTGTCTTGCAAATCTTGCCCCCTGGATCCCTTTCTCTTTCATGCCTCACTCTTAGAAATACCATTCCTGCAGGTGATCAGAAGATAATGCCCCTTCCTGACTGTGCAATTCACTATTAATTTTTTCCCTCCCCATGGTCATTTTTCCCCATTTACCTAAAAATTTCTTCTTTCATTGAGTGCTCTCCTATATTTCTAGATATTAGTTGTCTTGAGAAACTTTTGATTTCCCTTATCCTAAGGTATGATGCCCCTCCTTATCACTGCCTTGTTGTGGTGGTGAGGCTTGTGTAGCTCAATGAAACTGAACTATGCTGTGAAGGCTTATCCAAGATGGACAGGTCAAAGTGGAGAGTTCAGAAAAAGGTGATCCACTGGAGAATGAAATGGTGCACCACTCTAGTATCTTTACCAAGAAAACCCCATGGACAGTATTAAAATGATAAAAAAAATACTATCATAAGATGAGCAGGTCAAGTTGGAAGGTGTCTAACACATAACTGGAGAAGAGCAGATGACCACTATAAAGTAGCTCCAGGAAGAACGAAGCTGCTGGGCCAAAGCCAAAAGGAAGTTCAGTTTCAGATGTGTCTGGTGACAAAGGAAAATCTGATGTTGTAAAAATCACTATTGCATAGGAAGCTGAAATGTAAGATCTATGAACCAAGGTTAAGTTGGATATAGACAAACAGGAGACAGAAAGAGTAAACATCACTCTCTTCAGGGTCAGTATGTTTAATATTTAAATGGATAGAAATGGGTGAATTTAATTCAGGTGATCATTACATTTATTACTTTGGGCAAGAAACTACTACTGTTAGAAAAGATAGAACAGTTCTCATAGTCAGTAAAAGGTGTGAAAAGCAGTAAGGGTATAATATCCAAACTGACCAAATGATATCTCTTCAAATACAAGTTCAGTATCACAGTAATATAAGTCTATGTTCCAATCACTGATTCTGAAGAGGTCGAAGCTGTTCAACTGTATGAACACTTACAATATCTCTAGAAATAACACACACACACACACACACACACACACACACGATGTCACACTCATTGTAAGGGACTGAAATGTCAAATTAGGAAATCTAAAGATAACTGGAGTAACAGGCAAGTTTGGCCTTGGAGCCTACCTGCTGTTATTCACACACATCATTCCTTCTGTTCTCCTTATACCATTGCACTGTCTATTTGTCAAATCTGAAATGTTCTTTCCTCTCCCTCTTATAATCCCTGGTTTCTTGTAAGACTCAGCTCAAATTCTACCTTCAGCAGGAAGCCCTTCTTGGTTGCCTGCTCATCTCAGCTTCTAACACCTTCCGTTTTAAGGTTATTTTCCACCTACTCTACATGGACCAATTTACATCCATATTATGGAATTCCATTAGAATATAAGTTACTTGCTTCATATGCTTCAGGTTGGTGTTTTTAAAAGAAATTTTAAAAAGTCTTATATCTTCGAGTATCACATTAATGTTAGAGGAACTGCTTAAAATGATAGGAGGAAGAGATAAAGGCTCTGGGCATTAGGAAGGAGGGTTTGGGAGATGGAATTGACCATAGGGAAGAAGTAACTTAGTCAATTATCTCAGTTACCCTTTCATCTAGACCTATGAGAATGGGGCTTTAATAGGCCCTCTGTCATGTGAGTTAGGGCTAGACAGGGGTGTTCCAGAAAGAAAGCTGCTCTGACATCTGCTCTGGTGTTTAATGGATCTTCTAGATACCCTATACTGTAGATGCCAGGCTCTGAGTCTTTCAGGATGCAGCCAACCTTCCTTACACGCAAATATTACCTTGTTCTTCCCCAATCTCTCCTAAGGGAAGTGGGAGTAGAAGGAGGCATGGGTTGGTAGTGATTGGTTGCTGTTATATATTACGAGTATGGGAAATGGAGTTAAAAATGAAGAGCAATCTTATTGGGAAACAAAAATATGTGATGGGGAGAAAGAGAAGTCATTCCTCACTCCCCACCCCTAACTAAACACACACACATACACACACACCACAAACAGCACACACATACATACATGCATACCTATACGCACATATACACACACCCTCTACCTTAGCTTACTCCTAGATTTGATTTTGTATTCACTGACACTGTTTTGAAAATAAACAACCTAACCCCTCCTTCTCCCCCTCACTACACTGTGCAAAAATAAAGACCATGAGCTCCTTAGAAGCAAGTGCTGTTAATGCCTTTCTTTGTACCTTTAGTGCTAAGCACAGTTTATAGCACATATTAAAGGCTTAGTAAATGCTTATTGATTCTGGGTTTTGGGTTTTTTTTTTAGGTTTCTATAACTATCTCTTGCTTCCTTGGTTCTTTAAACATTTTTTTTCTAATACAAACAAGGATTCCAAAGTTCTGATGGAACTTTGGACCAGACAGAACCCATATTATATACTTAACCCTTCAATAGTCTACAAATAATTGGTCAGGACATAGTTAATGAAAATAAATCTGGACACAAACCCTACCCAACAATGCATTCCAGATTGCCCAGAAACAATTGTCTGCAACCTACCGAAACAAAAGGCTAATTTTTCACATTCATCTCTTCTCATATGCCATTTTCTCTCTTCTACCTGCTCCCTAAAGAAACACTTGAGGTAATCCTGGACCACATATTTACGAATTCTTGCTCTAGAAGCAATGATAAAAGAAAAGTATCTTGGACTATTTCACTAGGTAGCAATCCAATTCTTAAGACTAGTGTCCCTCAAATCCAAAATATCACACATTTCCTTGTCTTATTGTTCATATCCTTATAAAGACAAATGAGAGAAAATAGAATCAAGTTGAATAATAAGTATAGCTAACATCCATGTGGTGCTCTTTAAGGTTTGCAAAGTGCTACTCATATTATCTCATTTGATCCTCATAATAACCCCATGAGTTAGGTGTTGTTATTATCATCTCCACTTTACAGATGAGTAAACTGAGGCTAGGAGAGGGTTAAGTGACTTGCACAGGGACATAGAGGAAGCAAGTCTCTGAGGCAGGAAAGAAATTCACATGCTTTCTATGTAGGGATGTTGGGTGAGCATATGGGAATACCAAAGAAAATATTGGCTACCAGACAGTAAGTGGAAGTCCCTATCCTTGGAGCTTATTTTTCCCTTTCCATTCCTTCTTTCTCTCTTTTTTTCAAAGAATAAACACTAAGCCATCCTTGTATAACTGAGATTCTCACCTTCTTGAAGACAAGAAACTGGACCAAATGATCTCTCAAGGTCATTTTCTAGCACTGAGATTCTACTCTGTCTTTCTATTCGTTGACACTTCGGTGTTCAGTTATAGAAGGTAACAGTCCTTAATTATGCATGTAAGGAAAGAGTGTAAAAGGAAGAGAAGACAGCTGTAAGTTGCTGTAGGCAGCTTCGAGCAGCTGAGAATACTCTCATAACAATACTTCTCTGCTCTTCGATTTGACAGTTTTTGTTCACGGTAAGATGACAATATTATCACTTTCATCTGGTTTGCACATCATAGCATGGTATTTTTTTTCCATTTCAAATGCTAAACAGCACAGTCCTGTGTACTCCCTCAATGTCCATCCCTCCTCTTATCCTTAGTGAATGTATTCTCAAAGAATGAAAACTAGCTTTAATATCTGCTTTAAAAAAAACAAGTTAAATCTATTAGAAAATAATCAGCGAGTGCATTCCAAAATTAGTTATTGATAATTTCTGAAATAGTCAAATGATTTCTCCCCTGAATTACTTCAGATACTTGGTAGGGGACCATATTGTATTCAAGAAGCATCTTGTGGCTACAACAAATATATAACACCAAAAGAAAAGGAAACAAAATTAAAGCAAAAATTTTGATACCTTCTTCATGGCCTGACATTTGGCTGTTTCAGAAAAGCCAATCATTTTATCAGGGGAACAGATCTTGATGAAGGGGAAGTTGGATTCCTCTGAAATCTTTGCTGCTAAAGCTGTCTTTCCACTGTGAGGAGGGCCTGCATAAATAAAGACATAGCACATCAGCTAGGATAATAAAAAAAAGCAAAATGCTGGGCTAAGCAAAGGAGAATAAAATGAAGTTTAAACTTTTATTATAGAGTATTGGGGCCTTAAACTAGTCCCTAGCATTTCTGCCACAATCTCATGGAAGCCATTCTGTCTCAGCAGCACCTATATTTAATAAACTGATTAGCATTCCCCCATATCTGGTTAAAAATATGTTCTTATTTGTAGTCTTTTTAAAAAATTGATTAAACAAATAAAATGTAAACTTTCTAACTAAAACTGTTTTATTAGCCCTCCTCCCCATGAAAATCTTTCTAAGTCTCAATCTATATTAATGCTTGTCACCATAGTAGGTCTGTCAAACTACTTGGTTCTAGAAGTTTTATGTTGTAATTGATGGTTGTGAGGGAAAATGATGTGATCAGAAAACCAATTCCCTTCCCAAAGATGACATACTGAAAAAATAAAAAAAACACTTTTCCTTCTGAAGATCAGTCACAAAATTTACTCTTGAAAGGGATTTTGTCATAAAAATTTATTCTTAAAGACTCATTAATATAAAAATCTGTTGGAAAACCTTTTTAGCCCCCAAGATGCTAATCACCCAACTTTCCTCCTCAGACAATCATCTGCTACTTGTGATACTTCAGTTTACCAAGTACTTTGCATGGCGCTCACCTGGACTACACTGCAAGTAAATAGACTCATGCAGGTTAAACGACCAGTCCAGAATCACACACATATAGCACATATCAGATAGCACATCTGACGCTAAACTTTATCCATAAGATTATGCAACTTTCCCTATATGTTACAAGATACAGAGCTTATGATGGAAAGCTATGAAAAATTGTCTTGAGAAAGGCTCTGTTCATCTGTCTCACATGGCAAAAGTGAATTTGTATTACTGATAAGGTAGGTTTGGGGCACCCTTTCTCTCTTTCAGTAGGCTAAACCCTTGAGGTGCCACAAGAAAAAACTAGAGTTCCTACCTTCAAGGTACAGATAATCCAGTTGGAAAGACTGCAAAACAATTAGAAAGTAACAGAGAACTATAGTGGATAGTAGGGATCTTAAGTGAAAAAGGAGTTTAGAGGAGGGAGGTGTCATAAATCCTATCCTATGAAACTACTAATAGCAGGAAAATGTCAAGTTATATGTAACATGATTGTAAAAGACATCATTTTAGATACCAAAAAAAGTCTCAGATTAATTTAAAAATACCTGTTTCCATAAAAAGGCTATGATTCTGTATCACTCTCATATTCTATTTTTTGCCACTAACACTTCAGCCTATCATCTTTTCTTACCTTCCAAAAGAACGCTAACCAAAGGTGTTCGGTCACTGTTTTTAGTCTGCTGCACCAACAGCTCACCATCTTCTAGCACTCTAGTGACTGGGTCACCCCATTTGATGATACCATTCATGATGTAACTTGCATAATCCTCTTGGTTTGTTCCAAATGCCTGTTTTGGAAAAGGGTAGTTCAAAGAACAGTAGTCATCAGAATAAAAGAAAAGAAAGAAAGGAAGAAAGAAAAGCATTTAAAAGGCACAGGAGATTATTAGCAATTACCAGTGTACTAAAAGTGCCCAATACTACCTTGAATTAATGTAACAAGCCTTAAAAGCAAAAGTCTGGGTTGTAATTGCCCACTTACCGTTTTGCCCTTAGGACAAAAAAAACCCCTAATACAACTTTTAGTGATTTGGAGTGGTTTTCAAATGTTTTTGATCCTGCACCCCATTAGTAAAATATTTCTGATCACATACTTCAATATATTTATTTGTATATTTATGCATATGAATATTATACTACATATAAACATGTAATATATATTTATAAATGATAAGCATGTACTATTGTACAAATACATTGAGTACATTATAAAACAAAGCAAAAATTTAAGAATGAGATAAAATAACATTATTTCAAATTATTTATTTATTGACAATACAAAAACATTTTTGTGCTTCCCAAAACATATTAGTTATTAATATTTTCATGGACAGCAGTGTGATCAAATAGGCTTCACTATGTTTTTTTAAATCTTGAAGATTTAGTTCTAAGTTTAATTTACTCCAATCCAAAGCTGATGAAGAGACCTCACAAAGTTGCAGAGATCCAAATGGAAGAGGTACACTGCTGACTGCACTCGTTAAATCATGATACTCATTTTTTAAAACTACCATCCACCATAAGTACACAAAAGTATTTGCTGAAATTTAGCTAATAAATCACCATCTTGATTTCAGTATTTCGATGACAAGATACCTTGTCAGTCAATCAATAAACATTTATTAAGCACCTACTATTTGCCAGGCATGGTGCTAAGCATTGGGATACAAAAAGATGCCAAATACAGCACCTGTCCTGAAGAAACTCACGGTCTAATGGGGAGAATACGAACAAACAAGTACAAACAAACTACATAAAGGATTTATAGGAAAGAGTTCATAGAGGGAAGGCACTAGAATTAAGAACAGTTTGGAAAAGCTTCCTGTAGAAGATGGCAGTTTAGCTAGGACTTAAAGGAAGCCAGGAACACCAGTAGGTGGAGCAAAGGAGGGAGTATTCCAGGCATGGAGTACAGACAGAGAGAATGCCCGAAGCCAAGAGATGGAATGTCTGGTTCATGGAACTGCCAGAAGTGCAGTATTACTGGACTGAAGGGTAGGTGTCAGGGAGTACGGTGTAAGAAGATTGGAAAGGTTTCAGGGGGCTAGGTTATGAAGGGCTTTGAAAACAAAACAGGATATCTGATCTAATAGGAAGGGTTTACTGACATGGTTGAAGCTGTGCTTTAGTAAGATCACTTTTGTTACTGAATGGAGAATGGATTGGAGTAAGGAAAGACTCAGATTGTAGTGGAATGGTGGACTCACCAGCAGGCTACTGCAACAATCCAGGGGTAAGGTGATTACAGTAGTAAGTAGTAAGCTGACATTAGAGTAATGGCAGTATCAGAGATAAAGGGGCACATTTAAGAGATGTTGCAAAGGTAAAATCAACAGACTTTGTCAATAGCTTGGATTGGAGGTGGGGGATAAGAGATAATGAGGAATCCAGGATGACTCCTAGACTGGATGGCATTGTCCTTGATAGTAACAGGAAAGGCAGAGGCAGAAGAGAGTTTGAAAGAAAGATGAGTTCTGTTTGGGACAGGCTGAGTTTAAGATGACTTACTGGACATTTCATTCAAGATGTCTGAAAAGCAGTTGGAACTATGAAACTGGAGTTCAGCAAAAAGGTTGGGGAAGGATGGGTAGATTTGAGAATCATCAGCACAGAGATGGTAATTAAATCCATGGGAGGTGATGAGATCACCTAGTGAAATAGTATAGAGGGAGAAAAGAAGAGGGTCCAGGATGGAACCCTGGGAGATACCTAAGATTAAAGGGCATGATCTGGATGAGAATCCACCAAAGGAGATTGAAAAGGAGTGTCAAATAGGTAGGAGAACCAGGAAAGACTGGTGTCCCAAAAATCTAGAGAGAAGAGACTATCCATTAGGAGAGTGATCAACAGTGTCAAAGGTCACAGAAGGGTCAAGGAGAATGAGACTAAGATCATTAGCAACTTTGGATAGTGCAGTTTTGGTGGAATGATAAGGTTGGATTATAAACAGTTAAGAAGAAAGTGAGTGGAGAGAAAGAAAGTGGAGACATCTGTCATAGATGGCCTTTTCAAAGGTCAGATGAGATACAGGATGATAGTCAGCAGGGATAAAATGAAACAATGAGGTTTTTTTGAAGATGGGGAGACCTGGTATGTTTGTAGACAGGAAATGAACCAGTAGTAAGGGAGAAATTCAAGATAAGTGACAGACTGGGGATGACAGAGGAGGTAGTCTGCTGGAAGAGATAGGATGGATTAGGATCACTTGAGAAGGTAGGGGGGTTAGCCTTGTTAAGGAGTATGACCACCTCATCACGAGAAAAAAGGTTGAGAAGATAGGGGCAGAAATTATTTAAATGATGAAATGAGGAAGAGGAAAGAAGAGGGAGTTCACAAGAAATGACTATTCTTTTTCTATAAAATATGAGGCAAAATTCTCTGCTAAGGGTGGAGGAAGGATGAAAATGAAGAGCCACTGTGGAGAGCGCAATAGTGAGGCAATAAGGTAGGCAAAGTAAGACTGCCTAGCAGGGAGGGTCCAGTTCCAGCTTAGGTTGTGTGTGTGTGGCCAAAGTGGGGTGGAGGAGCAGCTCAGAGGAAGTGAATAGGTTGAGGAACTGAGTGTTTAGGGAGTTTGAGGGAAAGTATGTTTGTTGAAGTCCCCTAGTATGAGGGCAGGAGTTGGGGAGGAGAGAAAAATTGTGGGCCATGTACTCAACTTACTAAACTAGGGGAGTGACCTGAAGGTCTGCAGACAATAGCTACCAAGATTTTGACTGTGTGGTAGGGATGAACTACATGAACCTCAGGAGAAGTTGTTGAATGATGGAGGTGGTGGTCATTCTCTATATCACAAATGGTACCAGGAGGTGGAAGTTGCCTTGAATACTGGCATAGATGGAACTCAGTCGGGTTTTCAGGTGGCATGGCAACAAGTGGTAGATTCCAGTGCAGGGGGAAGTCTTTTGGGAGTCTTTGGATTGACCCCCTGCCACCTCCTTCAGAGTACATGCACCCAGAAAGAGGAAGGTCTGGCTCTCTTCTCATTCTTCTCACCTGAGGCAGGAGAGAATGTAGTGTACCCAGAAGTGGTAGACTCCCAGGACAGGAAAAAGGTGCTTTAGGACAAGATGGAAGATATCTAGCCTTTGACCAGCTTCTTTTAGTTAGAAAGGAGTCTTTAAAGCAACATTTTGTTCTACTGAAACAAAAGCTTTTTTCTGCCATCAAACAATAAGCATAATAGAGACTTATATCCTCTATATTTTCCATGCAATTATGAAATGTTAAATATGTAGTCTATCAGTGAATACTGCTCATAAAAACCTACTTGTTCCCTACAAATGCCCACAATAAGAATGCTCTCAATTCAATTCATATATAGATGACTCTCATAAACATTTTATAAAAATGGGAAATTAAGCATATAGGTTGGCAGTTACTGATGTACTCACTGCTGGGTCTCGCTTTAACAAGGTATTAGTAAGATTCTATACACATTTAATATATTCCCATCCTTTAGATGATAACTTGTCCATCAACTCCTCAATACCCTCATAATGTGGTCTTTTCCAGAATGGAGATTCTCCACATATATTTGGTGTAATTTGATCATTTTTCTGGTCTTTTGTTTTTGTTGGTTTCTTCCCCCATTTCTACATCACTTATAAACATCTGATTCTGTGATGCTAAAGTCGAAGTGCAGTGGTTCTAATGTCCTTGGGGCCAAAAAGTTTATCATCATAATCTTTGCAGCTTTTCTTCCTCAGTTTATAATCGCCTTCCATATTCATCTTTAAATGCCATTTGGATAACTTTCCTCAAATTGGGTCTCCTGTCAAGCTTTCTTTAAACTGATTTTACCCTCTGGTGCTTCTCTCTGCATTATGAGATGATACTGCTCATAATCATCCATCATTTTTTTTTTGAAAGATTTTACCAATATATTTACATTCTAAACCAGTATTGTCTTTGGCTGCCAATTCTGCTTAGCAAATATGTCAAAGTCTGCTAAGGCACTTTCTGGATTTTTCTGGTCTTCTTGTTGTAGCAATTGATTTATATTAGTTAAATTCCATTTCCCATTTTAATTATCAATTAGTTATTTAAATAAGTGAGTATTAAATTATCTCAATTATATCTTTTTCTCTATTTCTCTATATTCTTTCTTCTACCTTTTTACTAATTCTGATCTTTGTTCTGACAAGTCAATGATCTGACTTCACAGATAATTAATTTAGGAATTTCCCAAGTCAACAATGAGTCTTTTCTTGCTTGTTTAAATGTAATCATTCAATGGAATTTCATTTTGTGTGTGTGATATTATTTGTTGCTCACTATGTCCAGGGCTTACCACTTTCTGGCCACTTCCAAATCACGAAGGCTATACAACTAGCTCTCTGCCTCCCACCAAGACTATAGATTTCTATGTCTGGAACACTGGGCTTGATAAGTAAGCTTTCATCTTTCCTTGTCCAGAACCAGGTCAACACAGATAATGCATCCTGGCCATCTCTAACCTACACTACTTCAAACATACCCTCCTCTGTGTCTTTCTTCTTCCTCTACCCCCTACTCTTCCACATGTATTGTCTTCACCTAACTGAACATAAGCTTCTAGAGTACAGGAATTGACTTACTTTTCTATTTGTATTCAGAGTGCTTGGCATGTGCTAAGTGCTTACTAAATGCATTTTAATTTATTCATTCATTCATTTTCTTAAAGAAAATGTTCATGATATAAAGATGTGAAATTTCTGGATAGGCTACAAATCCTTGGCCTCTCTCACTCCTTCATACACTTCTCACCATCTTTACCTTTTACTGCCTTCACATTAAAGTCCCAGTCATCAGTATATGCTGACGAAATTTGGAGGCCATCATTGTTATTATTATTATGTGTTATTCTTCACAGAATTTCTTAACTTTGTCTTCTACAAGCAATGCTGGCACATAAGCTTCAATCATTTCATTGTGGTCTTTAGCAAATTTTTATCATAAGTATGCAATAGGAGATGGCAAGATACCTATGAAATAAAATTTCTTGTTGCATTTGCACATATAATGCTTAACTTTGCCTTTCTTTCCTTCTCTAAGTCAGGGTTTCTTAAACGTTTTCCACTCATGACCCCTGCAGCGCTTCTTAAACTTCTTAAACCCATATAGGGTCTCCATCCACAGTTTGGTCTCCATCCACAGTTTAAGAAGCACTGCCTAAGGCAGGCCTGTTGAACCATCATTACATTTAGCTCCAACTTCCTTCTTTCCTTTAGTTTTAGGCATAATGAGAATGCTAGAATCAGTATCATTCAGATTCTCCAGCAGTATATCCACTCCTCAGTCACTGGACATGGACCTCACACTTAGATTCCTGAAAGTTATATAAAAGTTTTAGGATTTTTTTGTTAAGACAGTTTTTCAGTCATATCTGACCCTTCATGAACCTGTTTGGGGTTTTCTTGGCAAAGGTACTGGAGTGAGTTGCCATTTACTTCTCCAGTTCATTTTACAGATAAGAAAATTGACTTGCCTAGGGTAACACAGTTAGTAGGTGTCTGAGGCCAGATTTGAACTCACAAAGAGGAGATTTCCTGACTCCAGGTCTGGCACTCTACCTACTGTGCCACCTAGCTGTTCATATCAAAGTTTAGAGTCAGTCTAAAAACTGTCTGATTTTTAGCACCCTCTGTTCCCCTTTCCACCAATTAGCTAGTCACTTCAGACACCAAAGGAACCCACATAGGACTGAGAGTCATTGTGTACTGGCCAGGCCTATTAAGTCCAAGTTGTGTACAGAGTATCAGAATAAGGAAATACCATCAAGGGCAGTAACCCAGCAGAAACTTAACTCTGAGATCAGGAAAATAAAGTTTGGAAGAGGGGAAAGTCCAGGATAGTCACAGCAGGATAGTCACTTTAAAGACTAGGCTGACATGATAGTCAGAATCTGAGGGGGATGATAGTAGTCACTGGGAGATGACTGGTTTTTCTAACCTGGTAATCGCCCTCACTTCCTAAATGACTGCTAAGTCCTAATCCAGGACCATCTCCATAAAGAATAGGGAAGCATCAAGTTTCAGCTTCAGGTGTCCTTGAATGTTTGTAAAAATGTATTTTTCTATGGTAATAAAAAAGATGAAAGTAGATTGATTATTGCTACACATTTTCTCAGGTTCAGAGGTCCTCTAAAAACAAATCTGGTGTACTGTTCAGATCATGTTTGACGCTTTTCTTGCATGAAGGACCTGCCAGTTTATGACCATGTACCACAGCCTTCTGGAGCTTATGGTCACCTCCATAAGTCACCTCCATAATTAGTATCAAAGTTGGATTTTGTGGGGCCTTACCTCTCACCTGAACTCTTATAAAAGCTTTAAACAGATGTAAACTCCTTACTTCTAATCTCCCTTCTTCATTTCATCCTTTAGATTTCTGCAAAATAATTTTGCTAACATGTTGGTTTGATCAGGTAATCCTTTTGCACAAATACGTTCAGTGGTCCCCAATACCTACCAATCAAAATACATGTATCAGAGAATAAATTTAAAGTTTTCCATCATCTGGCTCCAAACTATTTCTTTACCTTACTTTATATTCTTGTTCTTCATTAATTCTTTATTCCAGTCAAACAAGAATTTTGTCCATTTCCCATTCCTACAATGAATTTACTCCTACATCTCTCCTTGCTGAAATCTTTCCGTTTCTTAACGTCATAGAGGGATGGACTGAAGGAACTGGGTCTGGGTAGCCTAAAGAACACCAGACTTAGTGGAGGACAAGATAACTATCTTCAAGTATCTGAAAGATACCGTGTGGGAAAGATATTACGTTTGCTCAGTCTGGCCCCAGAGAGTAGAATCTTCCCATACTACAGTTACTTCTTGATAATGCCTTAAATGGGAAGCAGGGTCTCCCCTTAAGAAGAGGGATGCATGAGGGTGGAGTCAAGATAAGAGAGAAGGCAGGAGGTTGCCTGAGTTCTCCCAGTTTCTTTGGAAACAATCTTAAACCAAACCTCTAAAAGAATTCTGGAGTGACAGAATATACAGAAAGACAGAGTGAAACAATTTTCCACTCCAAGATAAATTAGAAGGACTTCAGGAAAGGTCTATCTCACTTGGACTACAGTCCAGTACAGATGGTGTTCAGGAAAGCCAATGAGGGGCTCTTAGCCACAATACAGATCAATAATCAAGACCCTGTGATCCTGGCCCAGCAGTCTAGTGACACAGCAGGCCAGTTGTGAAGCCTCTAGCGCCAGCACAGTAGGTAAACTGCCAGCCCTGGAAACCAGGGCTGTTTTCAGAAGAAGAAATTAAAGCTATCTATAGTCATATGAAGAAATGCTCTAAATCACTATTGATTAGAGAGATGTAAATCAAAACAACTCTGTGATACCACATCATACCTTTCAGACTGGCTAATATGATGATGATAAACAGGATGATGATAAATGTTGGAAAAGATTTGGGAGAATTGGAACTCTCATTGTTCAACAATTCAATTTACTGTTGGTGGAGTTGTGAGCTGATCCAACCTTTCTGGAGAGCAATTTGGAATTATGACCAAATTGGGCATATATCTAGGGCTGTATCCCAAAGAGATCATAAAATGGAAAAAGGAACCACATATACAAAAATACGTACAGCAGCTCTTTTTATGGTGGCCAAGAACTGGAAATCAAGGGAATGACCATTAATTGGGCAATGGCTGAACAAGTTGTGGTATATGAATGTAATGGTATTCTATTCTATTGTGGTATAAGAAATGACAAACAGGCAGACTTCAGAAAAACCTGGAAAGAATTCTATGTAGTGATGCTGAATGAAATGAGCAGAGCCAGGAGAACATTTTACACAGTAACAGCCACAGTGTGCAAGGACTGTATAGATTTAAACAGATTTAGCCCTTCACAGCAATGCAAGGACCTAAAATATTTCCAAAGGACTCAACACAAAATGCCACCAATATCCAGAGAAAGAACTGTGGGATCGAAATGAAACTGACTATTTTCTGTTGTATTATGTTTTCTTTTGTTTTTTTCTCATGGTTTCTCTTATTTGTTTTAATTCTTCTATTCAACATGACAAATATAAAAATGTGCTTAGTAAGAGTGTATATGTAGAACCCATGTAAGAGTGTATATGTAGAACCCATATTAGACTGCATGCCATCTTGGGGAGGGAGGAGTAGAAAATTTAAAACTTATGGAAGAGACTGTTGAAAACTGAAAACAAATAAATTAATAAAAAAAATATAAAGGAAAATTGCCCTGATGTCCTGGAGCCAGTGGGCAAAACAGACACTGAAAGAATCCACCAATCACCTCAGGAAAGAGATCCCTTAACAAAAATTGACCATGTATTAGGCCATAAAAACTTCACAATCAAATGCTAAAAGGCAGAAATATTAAATGCATCCTAGCTATACCGGGAATGCAGGGCTGGTTTAATATTAAGCAAACTATTAGCATAATTTACCCTATCAATAATAAACCAACAGAAATAATATGATTATCTCAAGAGATACAGAAAACGCTTTTGACAAAATACAGCACCTATTCCTGTTAAAAACATTGAACAGCATAGGAATAAATAGAGCATTCCTTAAAATGATAAGTAATATCTATTTAATATCATCATCAAGCATTACCTGTAATGGATATAAGCTAGAAATCTTCCCAATAAGATCACAGGTGAAATGAGAAAGCCCATTGTCATGACTATTATTCAATATTGTACTAGAAATTTTAGCTTTAGCAATAAGAGAAGAAAAAGAAATTGAAGGAATTAGAATAGGCAATGAGGAGACAAAATTATCAGTCTTTGCAGATGATATCATGGTATACTTAGAGAATCCTAGAGAGTCAACTAAAAATTTACTTGAAATAGTTAACAACTTTAGCAAAGTTGCAATAAACTAAAGCCATACAAATCATCAGCGTTTCTACGTATTACCAACAAAGCTCAGTGGCATGAGCTAGAGAAATTCCATTTAAAATAACTGTAGACAATATAAAATATTTGGGAGTCTACTTGTCAAAACAAACCCAGGAACTATATGAACACAATTAAAAACACTTTTCACGCAAATTAAGTCATACCTAAACAACTGGAAAAATATCAATTGCTCATGGGTAGGCCAAGCTAATATAATAAAAATGAAAATTCTACCTAAAATAATTTATTTATTCAGTGTCATCCCAATCAAACTACCAAAAAATTATTTTATAGAGCTAGAAAAAAATAATAACAAAATTTATCTGGAAGAACAAAAGGTCAAGAATATCAAGGCATTAATGAAAAGAAAACTGCAAAGGAATCTGGCCTAACTGTACCAGATGTAAAACGATAAAGCTGCAATCATCAAAACTAATTGGTACTGGCTAAGAAATAAAGTGATGGATCAGTGGAACAGATTAGGTCCACACAAGACACATAGTAAATGACTACAGTAATCTACTACTTGAAACTCAAAGATTCTAGCTTCCAAGATAAGAATTCTCTATTTCACAAAATCTGCTAAGAAAACTAGAAAATAGTATGGCAGAAACTAGGCATACACCAACATCTCATACTGAATATCAAGAGAAGGTCAAAATGGATACATAACTTAGACATAAAAGACTAATACGCAAATTAGGAGAGTAAGGAATGGTTTACCTGCCAGATCTGTGGAAAAGGGAAAAATTTATGACCAAATAAGAGATACAGAGGATTACAAAATGTAAAATGGATAATTTTGATTACACTGAATTAAATAGTTTTTGTACAAACAAAACCTTTGCAATCAAGAGTAGAAGGAAAGTAGAAAGGCGGGAAATAATTTTTACGGCAACTGCTTCTGATAAAAGTCTCATTTCTAAAATATAAAGTGAACTTATTCAAATTTATAAGAATACAAATGATTCCTCAATTGATGAATGGTCAAAGGATATGAATAGGCAGATGAAGAAATTACAGCTATCCATAGTCATATGAAAAAATGTTAAGTAAAATAACTCTGAGCTACCACTTCACATCTATCAGATTGGCTAATATGAAAGAAAAGAAAAATGATAAATGTTGGGGAAGAGAGGGAAAACTGGAATACCAATGCATTGTTGATAGAGTTATGAACTGATTCAACCATTCTGGGAAGCAATTTGGAACTATGTCAAAAGGGCAATCAAACTGTGCATAACCTTTGATCCAGCAAAACCACTACTAGGTCTGTATCCCAAAGAGATCATAAAAAAGGGAAAATGATCCACATGTACAAAATTATTTATAGCGGTTCTTTTAGTGGTGGCCAAGAATTGGAATTTGAGGGGATACCCATCAATTGGGGAATGACTGAATAAATTGTGGCATATGAATGAATGGAATACTACTGTGCTACAAGAAATGATGAGCAGGTGGATTTCAGAAAAACCTGAAATGATTTATATGAATTGATGCGAGTGAAGTGAACAGAACCAGAATATTGTATACAGTAACAGTAACACTGTATGATGATTAGCTATGATTGACTTAACTCTTCTCAGCAATGCAGTGATTCAAGGCAATTCCAAAAGACTCATGACAGAAAATGCTATCCACATTCAGAGACAGAACTACGGAGTCTGAGTGCATAAATATTGTTTTCACTATTTGGGGGTTTTTGTGGCTTTTCCCTTTTCTTTTGTTTCTTCTTTCACAATATGACTGATGTGTAAATACGTTTCCATGACTGCACATATACAATCTTTATCAGACTGCTTGCCCTTTTGGGGAGGGGAGATGGAAGGGAAGGAGGAAGAAAAATTTATAACTCAAAATTTTACAAAAACGTGTCTTGAAAATTATCTTTACATGTAATTAGAAAAAATTAAACACTATTTACAAAAAGAAAAGAGAAGGTGAATTTTTAACAGTCCTTGTTCCCCTGTTTCCTCTATCTTCTCTATAGTTTCTGAAACCATTCAGGTCTATCAGATTATTTCTTCATCTAGTCAAATACTGAGACATTTTTATTTCCAAAATACAAATGATTAAGTGTTAAAATTTATTCATAGCATTCTGGTTAAGATGGAATCATAAAAAGTCCAGCTCTACCAGATAAACTGAAAATAGTCCAAGAAGAACCAATGGTGAAAAAATCCTAAAGAATGAGAAGTCAATCAAATCCAGAACTGCATAGAAAGATAGACAGAAGGAGGTGGGGGTGAGATAGAGGGACTTAACTAGAGAAGCCAAAGTCAGATCAGGTAAATGCAGAAGCAAGAGAGGGTCATTTTGGGGAAACTAGCTCCAACTATAGGGATCAGAAACTGGCAGATGTGGAGAAAGGAAAGGAGTATACTCTCCTGCAAATGGATTTAAAGTCATCCAGCACTCTAAACAAGGGCATCACAAGGAAACATCAACTTTAGTATCTGAAGCCAGATCCTGGCCTTGGCTTGTCAGAACACGAGCAGAGACAGAACTGCCCTCCAGAAAGGTCACTACACGGGGAAAGGGGGCTTGCTCCTGAGAGCACTGGGAGCCAGAAAAGGAGACAGTGCAAATTCAGCACCTGGGCACTAGCCTCGGGAGGGCAGTGTAAGAAGCCTGAGACCCACATGATTTCCTATATTCTACTGCAGGCTGTTAAAGCCATAGCAGAGGATGGAACCAGTTCCAGAATGAGAACTGTACAAAGAGAAGGAAAAAGAGACTAGTGGAGGGCTGAAGCCACAGTGGGCAATCAGAAAACTGAGAAATAAGACAGTGATTAAGGCAGATGGTTAAGCCAAATACCAGCCTCCCTGTACAGCTTCAGCAGAGGCAGCAGACACAGACTGGAGCAAAGACAGAACTAAACATGACTCACCCAACTCACCCAACCCACCCAAGACAGCTGGTCCAAGTACCAAATCCCAAACCAAGAACTAAGGCTGAAAATGTAATGAAACAAGAGAAAACGCTAATTACAATTAAGTAATTCACTCTAATATTACAATGATGATACGGTCTAAATTAATTTACAAACTTGTGCTGTGCCAATTAAACTACACAAGGATTACTTTTTAGAACAACTACTTTCTAGAATTTCTACACAAAATTAGAATAAAATTTATCTAGTGGAGCACAATGTCAAGGATCTCAAGGGAAATAATGCAAATGAAGAAAAGGAAATAGCTTAGCAGTACCAGATCTCAAACTGTATTACAAAGTAGTAATCATCAAAACAAAAAGGGGTACTGGTTAAAAAATAGAGAAGATGCGGCACACAGACCAGCCCAGCTTGTGGCGCACATACCAGAGTGGCACAGCAGAGATAGGACTGCAAATAGGCTTCAGGGTGCCACCAGCAGTAGTTCCCAGATTGCTCAACCCACAAATGCCACAGACATCTTCAAAGGTCAGTGGGAGGGCTCCTTCACCGAGCAGAGGGGAGCATGGTCTGGATCTCCTGAAGCAGGCACTGCAGCTGCAGCTGCCATTTTTGGAGCCCTCTGCATAAAACCCCTGGGGGAATTGAGCCACTGATCTGATTTTTAGGCCTGAGCTCCACCCCAGGGGTGAGGAGATTTTCAGCCCTGAGCTCCACCCAGGGATGAGGAGAAGCACTGGCAGTGGAGCTGGAGGCAGTTGTGGTGAGGGAATTCCCATTGCAGATTCCAGGCAAAAAAGTTTTCGGTTGCTCCCAGACCAGTGTGTAGGCCAGCAGAAGAGTAAACTCCTCTGCCTTGATTGTGCCACCATAGAGGAACTGAGAACTTACAGCTACTGAGAGTACACCCTGCTCTTGACAAAGGACTCAAAAGTCAAGTAACTAGCTGGGAAAATGACCAAAAAAGGGAGAAAAAATAAGACTATAGAAGGTTTCTTGGTAAACAGGAAAGGAAGAACAAAGCATAATATCAGAGGAAGTCAAGGTCTCTGCATTCAAAACCTCCAAAATAAATATGCAATGGTCTCAGGGTATGGAAGAGCTCAAAAAGGATTTTGAAATCAAATAAGAGAGGTGGAGGAAAAAATGAGAAGAGAAATGAGAGAGATGCAAGAAAAATCATGAAAAGTGAGTCAACAGCTTGCTAAAGGAGACCTCAAAAAAATGCTGAAGAAAATAACACCTTTAAAAATAGGCTAACTCAATTGGAAAAAGAGGTCCAAAAAGCCAATGAGGAGAAGAATGCTTTAAAAAGCAGAATTAGAAAAGGAGGTTCAAAAGCTCACTGAAGAAAATAGTTCTTTAAAAATCAGAATGGAACAGATGGAAGCTAATAAATTTATGAGGAACCAAGAAATTACAAAACAAAACCAAAAGAATGAAAAAATAGAAAATAATGTGAAATATCTCATTGGAAAAACAACTGACCTGGAAAATAGATCCAGGAGAGACAATTTAAAAATTATGGGACTACCTGAAAGCCATGATCAAAAAAAGAGCTTATACATCATTTTTCATGAAATTATCAAGGAAAGCTGCCCTGATATTCTAGAACCAGAGGACAAAAGAGATATTGAAAGAATCCACCAATCACTTCCTGAAAGAGATCCAAAAAGAGAAACTGCTAGGAATATTGTATCCAAATTCCAGGTCAAGGAGAAAATATTGCAAACATCTAGAAATAAACAATTTGAGTATTGTGGAAATACAATCAGGATAACACAGGATCTGGCAGCTTCTACATTAAGGGATCAAAGGGCTTGGAATATGATGTTCCCGAAGTCAAAGGAACTAGAATTAAAACCAAGAATCACCTATCCAGCAAAACTGAGTGTAATACTTCAGGGGAAAAAATAGTCATTCAATGCAATAGAGGACTTTCAAGCATTCTTGATGAAAAGACCAGAAAACTGAGTAGAAAATTTGACTTTCAAACACAAGAATCAAGAGAAGCATGAAAAGATAAACAGAAAAAAGAGAAATCATAAAGGATTTTCTAAAGTTGAACTGTTTACACTCCTACATGGAAAGAGAATACTTGTAACTCTTGAGACTTTTCTCAGTATTTGGGTAGTTAGAGGGATTACACACACACACACACACACACACACACACACACACACACACACACACACACACATACACACACACACATATAGACAGAGAGCACAGGATGAGTTGAGTAAGAAGGGATGATACCTAAAAAAAATAAGTAAAACTGAGGGTGAAAGAGGAATATATTGGGAGGAAAAAGGGAGAAATGGAATGGGGCAAATTATTACTCATAAAGCAGGCAAAAAAAAGCTTTTTCAGTGGAGAAGAAAAGGGAGAATGTGAGAGGGGGAAAAAGGGAAACTTACTCTCTTCACATTTGGCTTAAGGAGGGAATGACATGCTCACTCAGTTTGGTACGAAAGCAAATCTTGCACTACAGAAGGGTAGGGGAGAAGGGGACAAGTGGGGTGAGTGGGATGATAGAAGGGAGGGCAAATGGGAAGAGGGAGTAACTAGAAGTAAACACTTTTGGGGAAGGGCAAGAAGGTCAAAAGAGAGAATAGAACAAATGGGTGGCAGGATAGGATGGAGGGAAATATAGTTAATCTTACACAACATGACTATTATGGAAGTCTTTTGCAGAACCACATATATACAGCCTATATTGAATTGCTTGCTTTCTCAGTGGGGATGGGTGGGGAAGGAGGAAGGAAGAGAAGTGGGAATTCAAAGTATTAGGAATGAATGTTGAGAATTGTTTTTGCATACAACTGGGAAATAAGAAATACAGGTAATGGGGCACAGAAATCTATCTTGCCCTACAGGAAAAGAGACAAGAAGGGGATAAGGGAAGGGAGAGATGTGATAGAAGGGAGGGCATATTGAGGGAATGCAAGGTGTTATGGGATGGAGGGAAGGGAGAGATGGGGAGAAAATTTGGAACTCAAAATTTTGTGGAAATGAATGTTGAAAACTAAAAATAAATAAATAAACAATAAAAAATATAAAATAGAAGAGGGGAGGGAAGAAAAAAGGAAAGAAATTTACTTGATAACATATATTCAAAAGAAATATCAAGTTGTACATAATATATTTGTAGATTCATGTATAATCATCTTTTTATTATACTATTTATGGAAATGCTTGTTATATTCTATAAATAAAAAATAAAATAAATAATTAAAAAAATAAAAAATAGAGAAGTTTATCAGTGGATCAGATTAGGTACATAACATGCAGAAGCAAACCCAAGGCTCCAACTGCTAGAGAAAACCCTCATAATTTGACAAAAACTGGTAGGAAAAATAGAAAGCCATTTAGGTTTAGATCATCAGTTCACATTATATACACTAATAACCTCCAAATGGATACAAAAACTATATACAAATGACTACAATATAAACAAATTACTGGAAAATGAAAGCAATTCATAGGATGGGGAAGAATTTTGACCAAACAAGGGAGAGATATGGTCATGGAAAATTTTGAATACATAAAACTGAATAAGAATCAATGCCCATAGATAAGCTACTAAAGGTTATGAACAGGCATTTCTCAACCAAAGAAATGGAAGCTATCAACAAAAATATGAAAAAAACCTTCAGATCACTAATAAAAAGAGATAGGCAATTTAAACAACTCTACAGTTGTGAAATTGGCAAAGATGACCAATAAGGAAAACTGGAATTGTCAGAGTATCTGTGGAGGGACAAGTCTGATAATAAACTTCTGGTGGACCTGTGAACTAGTCCAATAATTCTGGAAAGCAATTTAAAACTAGATCCCAAATGTCACCATGCTTTATATACCCTTTAACCCAACCCAGTGATACCATTATTAGGCAAAAAGATCAAAGAAAGAGGGAAAGGACCCAGAAATACTTATAGAAGTATTTCCAAGGTGGCAAAGAACTGGAAAGGTGTCCATCAATTGAGGAATGGATAAACGAATTATGGTATTTGAATGTACTGGATTAATAATGTGCTCTAAGAAATGAAAAGGGCTAGATTCAAAGAAACCTGGGAAGACTTGTGTGAACTGATGCAGAGTTAAGTGAGCAAGAGGGCAGTTAGGTGACACAGAGTGCCAGGATTAGAGTCAGAAAAATTCACCTTCCTGAGTTCAAATCTGGCCTCAGACATTCAATAGCTGTGACCCTGGGCAAGTCACTTAACCCTGTTTGTCTCAGTTTCCTCATTTGTAAAATGGGTCAGAGAAAGAAATGGTAAAGCACTCCAGTATTTTTGCCAAGAAAATCCCAAAGAGATTCATGAAAAGTCAGACATGACTGAACAACTAAGTGAGTAGAATTAAGAAAACTATTTTTACAATGACCACAGTGCTGTAAAGAAAAATAACTCTGAAAGATGTAATAACTCATCAATAATATGACCAATCATTATACCACAGGATGGATGATAGACTATACCTCCCACCAATTGGTGAAGATAGACTGTAGGCATAGAATCCCATTACACCAAAAATTCATTTGCTTGACTCTGTGTGTGTGTGTGTGTGTGTGTGTGTGTGTGTGTGTGTGTGTGTGTTACAAAGAAGGGCTTTTATTTGGGAGGAGGTGAATGGGACAATGAAGTAGGCTAGTGACACAAAAAAGGGGGGAAGAAGAGAAAAAAGAATAATGCATCAATGAAATATTTTTAAAATACACAGAGAACACTAAAAAGAAGGAGGAGATAGTTTGTAAGTAAAATAAGCACCATCAAAAATTTCTTTGTGCTTGTTCCCTTTTGTGATCTGGCCACAATGCGTATTCAATAAGTATGGCTAATTTTGTTGTCTAGAATATGGAAGATGACAGGACTCTGCTCTGGACTTTAGTCAGACCATACCAAAGGACTGTGTTCAGTTCTGGGAGCCACATTTTAAAAAAGGCATTTACACACTCCAGAGAAAAGTAACAAGTCTGGAAACTGTCAGATGAAACATTCCTGAGTTCAGAACACTTTAGCTTTGTAAACACTTAAGGAAGACATAATCAATACCTTCACCTATCTGAAGGGCACATATAGAAGTTCTGGATTTATTTAGGCAGATTTGGGACAAATACAGAAGAATTTTAATTCAGCAAGGAAAAACTTTCCAAGAATTAAAACTGTTAAAAATAGTGTTCCATGTCATGAGTTTTCCAAGAAAGGAGGCACAATCATTAATAGAGAATATAATAGAGAACATTCTAACACTGAATGGGAGGTTTGAAATAACCTCTAAGGTCCCTTCCAATTCTGAGACCAGGGTTCTATGAAATTCATTGTATACAAAAACAACACTATCTTTAATAATCGTGTTAATTAGATAAGCAATTATTTTTCTCCTGGATCATGTTATTGCTTCTTTAAGTTCAGTAGACATACTCACTGGTTTGATATCATTTTCCAGAGATGCAAGGAAGTCTCCTCTTGTCACCTGTAGGCTCTCTGCTTTTTCCATATCCACTTCCACTTTAGTACTGGCCTAGTTAAAATGGAAAAAAGTGAAAAACTTTCAGTTTAAGATTGAGGATTATCTATTTAATAAAGTAACATTAAAGGATTTATAATTTTTATATAAAGTTTAACGAGATATCAACCAAATCCTTTAGGCTTTAAAAATTGAGTTGCCTTTTAACTGAGTCATTAAAGTTTCTAAGAACTACAGAACTCTCTTGACATGGATTATTAAACCTTCCAAATCACTTAAAATATCTGTCTACCTTCCTAGTTATTTCTATCCACTAAATATAATTCTAAAAGAGTAGGAATTATAGTAGTAATTGTACAACCAGAATTAAAGTTGGAAAAAAGTTAATAAATACATCTTGCAGCAAAGAAAGCCTGACCTTGGGGATGGGGGGGTGGGGCACAAGGCAATCAGGATTAAATGACTTGCCCAGGATCACACAGCTAGTAAGTGTCAAGTGTCTGAGGCCACATTTGAACTCAGGTCCTCTTGAATACAGGACTGGAGCTTTATTTACTACACCACTTAGTTGCTCCCAAACCTCATCTTTTATCAGTAAAATCTTTATTTTCTTTCTTAGGCATTACAATGATATAATAGTCACATCGATGGCACTAACAGCACAATCTAGAATTTATCCAAGTATAAGCACTGAAATCACTATCAAAGTTATTATCCACACACAGAGGTTTAATCAGAATGTCATTTTCACAATTTTGAAGACATAATTCACTACCAGAACACTTATTCTTGCAGAGAACTGCCTGGAGCACTGAAAGGTTAAAGAGACTTGCCCCTGACCACATGGTTAAGAGGTAGGGCTGGAATCTAAGTCCTACAATGCAGGATTGAAAAGCACAATTTTCCTTAATTAGTGAGCTTTTACCCTGTTGTATTTATAGCAGCTAAGGAATATGGAAGAAAGGACTGTACCCTTCAAGCTACACCTGTAATATTTAATAAAACTTGTATTTCAACACTACCAAATATCAAATGGTCACTCATAAACTTCATAACCTTTTTAATCTGACATTTCAAAGTCCTTATCACTCCTCTTAAATTAAGGGCAACCAAGTGACCTTAATAAATCAGATTCAACAACAACAGAAAAATAACAAAATCTTTCCATCTAGAAATCCTGCTGGTCTAGTCAAATTGCAAATACATCTAGGAACTCTGGTTTTGCTGCCTACAGCTTTTTTTTTTTGTGGTGGTAACAGTGGGCTGGTGGTACCTCTCGCTTCCTTATAAAAGTTTAGGGTGCGAATTATTTATTTGGATTATTAATCTTCCACATTTATATGAACAGTTTTTCTATGATATACATAACAAAATGTCATATGAACTTTGATTATGATAATCTGTCATAAATATGTGTTCTGGTATACAAATTTTGATAAAGACCTGATGCCCAGAATTTTGTAAAAATTAACTACAAGGCCCAGTTCATGCTCTACAAAATAAAAATCAAGCACTGTCTCAAATACTTGTTCAACACAATGATATGAAACTATATTCCAATTCTAAAAGACAGTTTCAGAACAGAAACGGAGAGAATATAAATGTTGAAAAAGCCAATTACCACAACAGATAGACTGAGACAAATTAATGGTACAGCAATTAAGGAAAAAACTAAGAAAAGTAATTGATTTGTATGTGAAGGGTGGAGAGAGATAAATAGGAGAAAGAGGAAAGGAGAGAGATAAAAAAAGAAAGGAGAAGAAGGGAGAGATGGGGGAGAGAGGGAAAGAATGAGAGAGAAAGAGAGAGAGAGAGATTGGGGGAAGGAGAGAATGGATGTAGGATTTCATTGGTTTTGGAAATTCCCAGGGATGAAATTTCCTCTAACAATGCAGAGCACCTGTTCTGCAACTTAAAGTCTTAGAGAGTTGCCTGGTGAACTGAGAGGTTAAATGAATTTCCCAGGATCACAGAAACAGGACTTGAATCCAGTTCTCTGTCCAATATACAATACTGCTTCTCAGGGAAAGATAAATTCTTAAAAATATATTTTATAAGCAACAACACTGAGCAAAATGTGTTGGCAAACCAATTTTAATATGTTCACCTGCCATTTTAAAACAATATTTCAACACAGACCTGCAGCTATCAAGTATAATGGAACATTAATCATAAAACCCATACTATCTCAAAGCTCTAAATGATTCTGTAAATCACATGAAAAAGAAATTTTTCTACTTATACTGCTCCCACATAGAAAAACCAAAAAATAACTTCTACAATGATCATTAAAATTATAGTTCCTCACTAGTAAAACTTGGGAACAAAGTATAATTCAGTAGAAAAATCAATATTACAACAGCAAGTTCAGATACTGAGAAATAACTGCACAGTTGCTACTGCCATCAGCTCAAGAAAAGTAATGTTAATAAAACCACATACAATTTGTTTCTAATAAAAGGCATATTCTTTGATGACAACAAACAGTTTCCTTGGATATTTTTGGGATAGGATTATGACCACTAAAAATTTCGGGATATACAAAGGAAAAATCACAACTGTGTGTGACAAAAAACAACAAACTATTTAAATGGAGGTACAACATACACCTTAGTGACTGTGAATGAAACCACTAGTCACATCTATAGACTGAGATAAAAAGTCAATGTGGTGTTTCTCTTTTTTATTCTTTGTATTCTGAAATGTTTGTGTCTGTTGAGGATTGTTACATTCATAATAAAAAAGAGAGGATAAGTTAATTAATGCAAGGGTTCTTCATCTGGGATCTATGAATTTGATTTAAAAAAAAATTTTTCTTGATAACTATATTTCAATATAATTGGTTTCTTCTGTATGTCATTTTATTCATTTAAAAGCATTCTTCTGAGATCGGGTCCATAAGCTTCACCAAACTGCCAAAGAGGTTCATGACACAATAGTTAAGAATCTCTGATGCAGTAGGCGAAGGAGAGTTTTCAAGATCTCCCCTCTATTTTCCCATTTACACTAAAACATTCTGAGTCTGAGAAAATGAGCAAGATCCCAAAGCTCAAAATAGAATTCATCTTTATCCATAAACTGTCTAAACTTTTGGTGCACATGATTTTAAAAATAAAAATTTCATTAAGTAGCAAAATATTGTATTGCAAGTACTGAAATGGTGCATTATAGATGTTGAGATGGCAAACACATAGCAAAGTTTACACTTCATCTTTGAATGATCTTTGATTTCATCAACATGAGGGAATTCCAATGGGCTGTGCAGATTATCATAATACATCTATAATTTAGACAAGTCTTATATATACAAATCTTATAGGAGTTAAGCAAATTAAGCAAGCTTGTTAGAAGCAAGATTTGAATTCAAGTCTTTCTGTCCCAACCCCAGTACTCAAAGCCATGATGTACCTACCCAGAATTTATCTACAACAAAAAAAGTCATCTTCCCATCTCCAATATATTTAAAAGTTAACTTCCCCTGGCTTTCTTAAGAGCAGAACCAATTATTTCTCAAGAAACATTCCAATTTTCCACTGTTAGAAGATTACAACATGGTACATAATGAGTCAGTGATGGTTGCCACCTCTCACCCAAATCCTGCCACTTGTAATTATTATCAATACATGACTTAAAATTTAGATCTGGAGGGGTTTTTAAAGATCATCTAGTATAATTCTCTCATTTCACAGATGAGAAAACTGAGGCCCAAAAAGGTAAAAGCCACTTGCCCAATGTTAAATCCAAATGCTCTGACTCCAAATCTTGTCCTCTTTCCAGTCTAGCATGAAAGTATGCTTTTCTCCCCCATTGCGGATAAAGATAAATATATGCAGCATAAGAACTTATCAGCCATTCTAGGTCTACATGTTGTCAATCTGTCACTATATCTTTCAGTTCTCCTTCACTGTTCATTTTTAGCACAGGGATTAATTTAGACAATGTCTAGGGAAAAAAATCATTTTTTAATGAGCATTTAACTTGTAGTTCTATGTAAAACAGAAAGAAATAGCCTGTGCCATGTTACTCTTCTTCCTAGTTCTTTAACTATCAGTATCTGACATAATTAAATCCTCAGCCTGCCTACTCTTCTTTCCTTTCATATTCACGTGAAGAATTCTTCGGTTCTCTTTCATCTATCACCTATTTGCAGATGACAATAAAACTTACATCTTCATTCATGATGTCTAACTTCTGATCTAATATTATATTGTATTTTAATTTCTTTATAGTCTATCTCCTCTTATATGGGTCCTACCAACACTAACATGATAAATTGTTGTGTTCATCCTTCGTTGCCAAAGAAGACCATGCCATCACAGAAATGATGACATGACTTGCACTTGACTTTGTTTTGAGTGAGGGAGGGCTGTGCAGGTCACCAGCCTCACTTCCCTCCAGAGTCTTCTGATTCCAGTGACCAGATATTCATCAGGATGACTGGAGATGAGCCAAGATGCAAAGGGAGACCTTGGCCCCTTTAGGTCAAGGTCTATTCAGATACTCACTTAGGGTGAGGCAATGCCCATTCAGTGAATAGGCCTGTTTAAGAAGTAATCAATAGTAACTACTGCTGTTTCCCTCCCAGACTAATGCAGAACATGATACATACTGAACACAATCAATATTGAATTCTCAGAATGTTAAGGGGTTAATAAAAGCTGAGGAACATTCCAAGGTCTAGAACACTTAAAACAATTTAAAGAAGTAATCTGAACAAGTCAAGCAAAGGGAAAAATCAGGATTAAGGATCAGGTTCCTGGACTAGTGTCTCAAATCTGAAGATCATGAAGCATATAATCTCAGAGTTGAAAGTGACCAGAGGTTATTTAGTCCAAACCACAACTTGAGGGGGATGTCCCTCTACAAGATCTCTGACAAGATGCAGCCTCTTCCTGAATACTGCTAGTGATAGCAAGCACACTATCCAATGAGAGAGCCCATTACACTTCCATGTTGTTTTAATCATTTAGTGGCAATTCCTTGCATTGTGTGAAATTTGCCTCTGTGAAACTTCCAGCCATTTCTCCTAGTTCTTCCCCTTGGGACTGAGTGGAACAAATCTAAATTATCTCCCACATGATAGCCCTTCAAACACTTGAAGAGAGCTATCACACTCCCCTCCCCCTGTACCTTCTCTTATTGACACTAAATAATCCCAGTTCCTTCACCAAATCACTTCACGGCATGGTATCCACTCCTCTCACCACCTGGTTGCACTCTAGTTTGTCAATGTCCTTTCAAGAATGTGACACCCAGACGTAATCTGACCAGGATAGAATACAATGGAACATTTCCTCTGTCCTACAAAATATGTTCCTATTAATAAAACCTAAGCTCACTCCATCCCCACTAATCTCCACCTCAAACAGGGGTCAAAATATAATCAGGAAATACAAAATACAAATTCCACTCCCTAGCATGCCCAAAAGGACACACCCACTTTTGTAAGGCCTCAGATTCCTGCTGTATGCAGTTGGAGTTACTGACCTTAATATGTCTATTCATTGCAGTGGACTGTGCAGCTCGAACCAGACCCTCTAATTCAGCACCACTGAAGTTCTTAGTCTCCACAGCCAGTTCCTTTATATCCACATCCGCAGCTAAGAGCTGATGCCCTCTCATTCTTGCTGTGTGAATGTGAAGAATCTGCAGCCGACCTTTTTCATCCGGCAAACCTGAAAATTGAAAATGACCAAGTGAGAGACACAGTGGATAGGAAACCAACCGCAGAACCTAGAAAGGCCTGGTTTAAACCTCAGATCTGACCCACATGAGCTCTATGACCTGGGAGAAATCACTTAACCTTTAAGTGCTTCAGGCAACTGAGATGATTTGCAATGGCAGAGGTAATTTTCTCATCAGGAATTCCCCAGAGCAACAAAATCACAACTCCAAACACACAGAAATCACACACAAAGTGAAGGGGATTACTATCTAGTCTCTAGATCACTATCAATGGAGTGATCCTAACATACATCTTTTCTTTTGAGTATTAGAAGAATCCAAAAGCACACGCTTCTCATAAGATGCAGCTCAGACTAACATATTAAGCCATAGAGAATCCTACACGGCTACTCCTAATGATCAGTGATGGGTCTACTTACCTATTTCCATTTTAACCTCTAGTCTACCAGGTCTCAGAAGAGCCTCATCTATCAGATCAGGTCTGTTGGTCATTCCTGGGCACATAAAAATAAACGTACAGATAAACTATCAGAGATGTGGAGTTTTTCCTCACGCCTTAAAAACTATATTCTCCTGAAATGTGAAAGGTACATTTTACAAATGTCAACCAAAAAGCAAAAATGTTTAAAATCTTGAGCACTTTTTCAAGCAACTTACAGTTTAAAATAGTGATACACCTCTCCCCCCCCATAAGATCAACAACAGGAACCTAGAGATATTTGTAACCAATTCTACACCCACAAATAATTCCAAAAGATTCCACACAAACTGACAGTGCTAGAATTCTAGAGCTTTTCCTCAATTTCAGAGCAAGTGCCTGAACACCTTGCTTTTCTCTTGACTATATACTATAGAAGCCAATGCACCCTAATATTATTTTTGTAATTTTCTATTTTTCATCTAAAATTTTTTAAATGTTTCAAGTGTTCCCATAGTAGGTTTCTTCCATCACCTCCCTTAAAATTATATAAACCACTGGGTAGCCACTTGCTTAAACACACAACTAATCCCCAAACTAAATTTCCATTCCTTATATTCCCATTGAGACTAGACATAAACACAATCACTAGATTTTTCAAGGATGCTTAGCACTTCTAAAAAAATTTAAATGTGTTTAGCACTTCAAAGCAAATTAACAAGCACAGACACACACACACACACACACACACACACACACACACACACACACACACACACCACTCTCTCAATTTAGATCCTACCTGACGGATGTTTTCTAAAAGATTTATTTGAACATACCAATGACTAAGATGTTGTTCAGTTGCTCCACACCATCAATTTTAGACAACAGTTGATTGACAACAGTGTCGTGAACTCCGGTGCTTCCAGCCATGCTCCCTCTTTGCTTGCAGATGGCATCAATTTCATCAAAGATGATGATGTGCAAACCACTGTTAGCTCCAAGCTATTGAGGTGGGAAAAGAACCAAGCTGCATGTTATCACTGAATATTACACGAGACTAACTGTACTCCCTTAGCTGCCTACAGACATGCAATAAGCAATCTTAGTGTACACATGGTCCCTGCCCTTAGGTAGCTGACAATCTAAAACAGAGGAAAGGAATAGTATTTTAGTGAGTATTTTAACCAACATAAATGTTTTTTTCAAGTATGAAAAATTTAATGAGGCTACCACAGAGACTGGGCAGATGTGATGGGATTCAGGCTTGTGTCGGGTTATTATGAATAAATTATGTGGAACATAAACTGAAACTAAATGAAGAGACTTAATTTAATGGAAAAAGATATGTGAAACCACTTGAGTGAACATTCAGAGACAACTGGGATCCATAAGTGACTAATAAATTTTACTAACTAATTTGGGGTGTAAATTAGAATAACTCCAGGGTAGATCTACCTAGTAGGGACTTCTGAAATGCTCAGTGAGGATTTTGTTTTTGTTACAGAGGAAACTGATGAAAGATTTGGAATTGAGGGATGATAGGACTTCTAATGCATATATAGGAAATAATTTTAGTAACACCGAAGTGAGACAAGCAGGGAGAGAGACTTGAGTCAGTAAGACAAAGGTGGCAGTATTAAATGTGATACTAAATTACACTGAATAATATTTCTGGAAGTGGCGATGATTGAAAAGGAGGAGCGCTGAGTCTTCATTGATAAAGAGAACCTTTATTAAGTGCTTACTAAGAGCGAGGCAATGTGCTAAATGCTGGGGATACAAAAAGAAGAAAAATAAGACGGCTTCTACTTGCAGGGAGTTCCTAATGAAGAAAACAAAATATCAAAAGGAACTGAAAAATGTCAGTATGGGATAAGGAAGGGTCCCCAGGGTGGGCAGGGCAGGCTGTTGAGAAGACAAAACAGTCTTGTTTAGACAGCAGGCTCATTCCAAAGCAGGTCTGACTTTATTATTGCCTTTATACAGAGAAAGAAAAGATAAAGGGGCATCAAATGTCAACCTTAGATTTCAGGCTCAGGTGACAAATAGATCATTCATGTCCAGGATGATGGAGAAGCTAAAAGTAAAAGGCCTAAAGGAAATGATGAAGTTTGGTATTTCTGTGCTGAATCTGAAGTGTCAGTAGAACACCCAACTGGAAAAGTCCTCCAGAGATCAATAAATCAAAGACTGGACAAAAAGGAAGAGAGGGATCTCAAGGCCATTATGCACAGGGTATACAAGAGATTACAAGAATGCATGATCTGTCCAGTAGAGCCACAGGAAGACACAGACTGGGGCAGAACTTGTTGGGTGTCTAGTGAGCAAGCACAGGGAAGAGGATCAAAAACAGATGGTACTGATGAAGCTACTATGCAGGCAGGAGGAGTTTCAGTTCAAAGTTTCTGACTTGAAAGACATTAACGTGAGCTCTAAAAGGAACCAGAATCTCGGGGATTAATTTTATACAATGGATCATACAATCCACAGGAGTTACTCCTCTTCAGGTTAGTAATCCTCAGTGTTATTATATGTAAAGTCTTCTTGGAATTCATAGAATTTAGAGCTGAAAAGGACCTTAGAGATAATTAGGCTAACCCTCTGATTTTAAAGATGAAGAAACTAAGGTCTGGGGAGGAGATGAAATGACTTGCCCAAGGTCACACAAACAGTAAGTAGAAAGGCTAAGGTTTGAATCCATGGCTTCCACGTTTGACTCTAGTACTCTTTCTATTAAAATGCACTACATACAATGCTGATTCTACATATGCAAGAAAGGTTTTAGAAAGTTTTACTGCTAATGGATTCTTCCTAAATTTTATAAATAAAACTATTTTTTGATATATAAATATAAATATAGTTTTATAAATAAAACTATTTTGTGTTCTCATCACAATTAAATTTGTAAATGGTATGCAAACCCATTTACATTTGAAAAAAAAACTATTCTCATTTCCCAACTTCAAAGACCAAACTGGAAGGTTTTGTCATCCCACCCGTGCAAAAAGACTGGATAGAAGAATCTGAAGCTTTAATCCCAGTTCTTCCAAGGCATTTCTGTACAGTAAGGTTTATTTTTAACTCTCTTGCAATCTTTAAATTTTCCATAAACTAAAAACTCATAAATTAACACTAAAATCTACGCACATAAAAGCAGTGAAAAACATCATCAAATGTCTTTCACCAATACTGTATATTTGGCACAGCACAAAAAAGGAGCTATTTTTTGTCCAAGTGCCTAATGTTACCAGTAGAATCATGGCTTCCTTCTCAATCCAACCTCCAAAATTATCTGGGTATTCCGTGAAGCCAAAGACAATGAGGACACTATGTTCAAATAAACCATCACCTTGGCAATATGCTGTGAATATAATTCATTACAATTCTGACCTTTTCAGTACCCTGCTAATCTCATGACTTGTCATCAGAATGCTTCTTCCAAGAAGTCAGTGTAACTTCTATTTTTACAGGTGTGTTACTCCAAAGGAAGGCGAGTTCACAGATACAGTACTTATTGCAACACATTAGGAATTAGGTTAGGAAAATGTCAGAATTAATGTTCACAGATTAATATAGTTGAATCAATAAAGCCATTTCTGAAGGGTTTAAATCCTGTTCAATCCACTGGCTTCTAGCTCTCTTCTTGCCATCTGAAAAATCTTTTCCCATAGAAACAAATCTGATGCTATTGAGCCCCTGGCAACAGCCTTCTGAAGAGACTGTTCTATATTTAGCTAGTATGACCTATTTGTGATTCTTCATCTCCTTCAGCCTAGACTGTCAAGAATCACAGAGGTGATGCTTTTCTTTATTCTGTTAACACTGCCCTGCCCCCAACCTACTGCATGGAGTCATTAGCTGGGTTATGTTGAACCATTTCTGAATGTACAGGATGAGAAAAGTTGTATCAGAAAAGAATGATTATGATTAATTTTTATCTAAAAATCCTTAACCAGGACTCAAACATATAAAAATATGTATACTAGCACTTTTTTGTTTTAACAAAGAACTGGAAAGAAAGCAGGTACCCATCAGTGGTGGAAGAGATTTACAAATAATGATATATGGTTATAATAGATTATTACTGCATTATAAGGAATGATGAAAGGGACAGAAAAACGTGGCCAGGTTTACATTAATTGACATGGGAGTAAAGAGTGCTGAACCAAGAGGATAATTTATATAAACTGACTACAACACAGTAAAGGGAAACAACTGCAGAAAAATTAAAGAATTCTGATTAATGCAATGATCAATTATGACATTAGAAGACCTCCTGAGAGAGCAGCAAAAGAATTGCAAGATGAAACAGTGTTTTCAGACACGGTCCACATGTGTTTGTTTTGTATGAATAGATTTATTTGTTACAAGGAAAGACTTTTTTTGTGGGGGAGATATCGAAGGGAACATTGGAGAGTGATGGTGGTACTAAAGGGGATCAATGAATTATTTAAAAATACAAAGTACAGAGCAAAAGGAAGTTCAGAAAGAGACAACACAGACAAACAGGGCAGTATTGGAACTTCCATATTCAATATGAAATATACTTTTAAAAAATAAGATGTAAGTAGCAGAGAGTCCATAGGAAGTGTTATCTTCTTTGCAAAATTTATGAAAATTTAAAAAATAAAAATAATTGACCAACTTAGTTTTCACATTAACTTGATTTCCTCCTAAAAATAAGAATGGGTGAAAAAGTGACCAGAATGGTTCTATAAATATCTTTAACCTTCATTTTAAAATAGTAAATTTATTTGTAAAAATTGCATTGTAAATGGGGTTCACTTTTGTAGTAGCTAGTTTAGAGACAGAAGATTTCTCATGTTTAAATGCATATGAATTTAGACACAGCACAAGAAAGCGATCTATGCAACCAAATGGAAATATTCACAATTTAGATTTTATAAAGTGCTTCTTTACTGAGTTATTTTCCCACTCCTTAAAAATAGAACAAAAAACCCATCTCATGGTCATGAACTAGTACTTAAAATAAAAAAGCACTTGAGATGGTTTAAAAAATTTTAATTAAAAATCTATTGGTTCTGGGATTTTCTGGGTATTGAAGTTAACTAAACTCTGGAATTAAGGATTTAAACTTTCATTGGTCAGGATCTATACCATAGTCCACCAAAGCTGATGCCTATTTGGACTCATATCCCCAGAGGTAGCCTCACCTTGAGGCCTAGAAGTAACATAGGCCCTGGGAAAGAGGGAACAGATCTCTAATGGTCATCATGTATAAATTAGAGTGTACAGAAACTTTTAAGATGATCTTCAAATACTTGAAATCTTATGAGAATAGTAACTAGCTATTTTATTCTTAGTTATCTTAATCTTACTGAAGTTATCTAATTTTTATTGAAATGAGGAAAAAGAAGAGAAGTAAATGAAATTAATGTAAGTCAGTTGATGAAGTGCTGTTTGTTTTAAATAAATTTCATCTTTGAGCTTTAAATCAAGTTTTGCTTTGAACTTAGTCCAAGTACTTGCCAATATACAGTTCACTTTCATGTTATCAAATTTCTATATATAATCCTTCATGTATAAATGTGTGTGTGAGTACACATCTTCACAAGATCGATTTTTAAAGGGTATATACATTCAGGCCTTTGGGGGTAAGGTGTCAAACTACAATATAGAGACCTAAAGGTCCCTGTGACACCTTCACTCACATGCCATCATCCATCTTTGGATTCTTCCGATTGTTCAGTGGCCAAGAACACAGACGTCTATCTCTTCATATAACGCAAATACCCTCAATGTCTAATAGATAAAGCTGGCTATAAATTATGGACTAAATAAATGTTATTTGCATACTAATGCAAATAACGTAACCAAAACACAAACACCATAAAACAACAATCTTCCCCATCATGTCTCTTAATTTTCCTTTACAATCTAAGTTGCAACTAGGTTTTTTATTAACTCCCATTATTTAATGTTTACATTACCCTCCTCTGCTCTTCTTCGGCATCAGCAAAGAGTTTACGGATATTTGCCTCTGATTCCCCAACATATTTGTTAAGGATCTCTGGTCCATTGACGACCTTGGGCTCCCTCGCGTTCAGCATCTTGCCGATCTGTCGAGCCAAAAGGGTCTTACCGCAGCCTGGGGGCCCGTATAACAAAATACCTTTCACATGTTTGCAACCTAAAGGAGAAGCAGTAAAGTCCCAGATCAATGGATTAAAATTCAAGGAGTCAGTATTTGGCATTCAGATACACTGAAACATTTTTTTCTTTCCACTTCAAGTTCACGTCAGGTTAGGCAATATTATTTAACATGTTCTTGCACATAAAACAAGTGTTACAGAGAAAAAATTCATTATAATCACTTATTTTAGGGAAAATTTAGAAATTAATCCTACAAAACACTCACATCTATGGAATGAAACTGTTTATAAAACACTTTATTCAATTACATCTACAGAACACACACTTCTATCCATGAAAACGTCTAAATGACTATGTAGAGAGTACCATCAACTATTTTCACTATTTTTCAGTGTAGGAGGAAGATAATTATGTTTCAGGCAGTTTAACTAAGACACATAAACTGGGTATAAAAGGAACAGATTGCGCAGTCACTCCAAATACTTGAAAATAGAATACAGTTAAGTGGACCGTTGTGAGGCATTCCACAAGAAAGGTTCATCCATACAAAATCATCTAATCCAACCCTTTTCATTTTGTAGTTGAGTAAACTAGGGCCAAGGGAAGTTTTGCCCAAGTTCACTCAATTTGGCAAAGTAAGGATTCAAAATTGGGAACTCTTGAGTTCCCACCCCCTTTCTATTACCCCCATAACATCCTGTGGAGAAAACTGGACAAGTTACTTTGTAGCTTCCCAAACTTTCTAAATTAGCATCCAATGCCAAGTGAGTGGTGCACACTTGAAAGGGTGACCATCTCTCAGACAACTGACTTCACTATAGGAACACAGCAGAAGTCTAAGCTCCATTCCAGTGGAACTTGGTTATTTTGGGGCTAGCTTCAATAAACTCTGGAAAAGCTCCAGTGACACCACTATTATTTGATGAACCACACAGCACAGTTCCTGATACACTTACTCCATAAGATTCAGAGTAACCAAGTAGATCCCATGAAGTCCCTTTGCTCATGGTCAAACCCATTTTTCAAGATCATAGTCATTTAGAAACAGTGGCAGAACTGTCCTTTCCCTCATCTCAGTTTCACACTTAACTCAACCTTGTTTTGAGAAGTTATTCTAGTTCTACCACTTCTGCATGCTGCAAAGTAATTTGTTACTCAAATCTTGGTGCCTCAATGATAGACACAAAGAAGTCTACCTCACTTTACAGAATGGCAAATTTCTTGAAAAGATAAAAAAAAAAAAAAAGCAAGTTTCTGTAACCAGAATCATATTTCTGACTTCGGATATAAAACAAGTGCTATGTTCCCATCTACCTTATAATGTAAACCTTTAAAATTCATATATCTAAAGGGAAAAAGATCAAAGTCTTAATAGGAATGTCACAAATTACAAGTGTTTTATCAAAAACTGTATTTTGGAAGGGAATACAAACATTGTACATTTAAATCTAAGTTCCTTTTAGGCCTACTCGTTCTACCACTATTCTACTAAGTACCTCCTACTGAAAAGCTAAGCTTTATGCTAAAAACCATGGGCCACATGTTTGTGCTTAACTTTATTCCCAGTGAAGGAACAGAAGGCTAACTTTAACTGAAGACAAGGCTCCAGTAAAAGTATCTGACCCTTTAAAAGAATCAATTTAGTATACGTGAGTAATTTTCTTTCAGCTAAGGGTCTTGACCTCTTCCTTCTACTTTCCCCTGGTTATCTAGCAATTCTCTTTCCAAGGAGAACTCAGAGGAGTAACTAACCTACACTTTTCTCTTTATGGGAAGAAGAGAAGTAGTAGTTTCTTTTTCATGTCCAGAAACAATTTAGTCACTGGATGTCATGGGCATCTGTTTTAAGGACATAATCAATCTTTGTTCTTAAGTTTTTCTCATAGATGTGTTTTTAGTCAGAAAGATTATAGATGGTGTTCACTTAAATCTCTCCACAGCATTCGGCACCCTGTATCACACTGTTCTCCTTCCTTTCCTTAGCCACTGTGATTTTACACAGTTCTTGGCAGTGTCCTTTAAGGTTCCATTTCCTTTCCCCACTCCCAGTTGATTTTCAAATCTCACGAACATTATTCCCAACTTGGAGTGCCATTATTCCTTCTCCTATATGTCCTAGAAAGGCCAAGTCAAGACCCACTTCTTCTAAGATGACTTTCCTAACCACAGTGCTTACCACATACTATGAACTCATACTACTTAGAATCTTTAGTACTCATTTCACAATTAATCACATACTAACAATCTGGCTCCCAAGGTACCTTTCTGCTTAACCTCATATTTCTCCTCTTCATGTACTATACACACAGTAGTATGGTATAGAGGAACAAGTGCTAGGTTTGGAGTCAGGGACCTGGGCTCCAATTCTGGTTGTTCTACTTTCTACCTGTGTGACCCTGGACAAGCTGCATCTTCTCTAAGTTTCATTTTCTTCATCTATAAAATGTTAGAGGTCAGAACAGGTGATTCCTAAGGTCCCAGTCCAGCTTTAAATCTTAGGATCTTATGTTCTAGTCAAACTAACATTTCCCCATTTCTGTGCTTTTGATAACGCCACATCCTCCAACCAGAATTGTCTCTACCCTCTCCAACAAATCTCTGTCTGTTTACCTTTTTCACAAGAACTAACAAAAATACCTCACACAGCTAACTTATGAAACTTGCCTGATCTTTCAGCTCTATCCTTGGAGTTCTTATAGGATGCTCTTTGTACCTCTAGGATCTTATTTTGCATTATGGCTATCTATGCATGTCTGACCTCCCTTACTAGACTCTAGGCTCCTTGTATGTAATAGATGCTTAAGTTAATTTCCTTATACACTTATTTTTTAATTGGCTTTTATGTCTTGAATCCTGAACTTTTCCCATTAAAACATAATGAAAATTTAGCCTTCTAAATGCACTGGAATTTTATCATTGGCAACTGTGGCATAGGAAATAGAATGCTCTTGGATTCCATTTATAAAGTTTTGTTACTAAGACACTGAAATAATTTTATTTATATTTCACATCTTTCTAACTCCCTCTAACACCTAGCTGAAAGAATACAAGAAATTCCCTACAAAAAAATTTATGAAATACTCTACAAAAGCCACATATAAATACAAACATACATACAAGCACACATGCCAAAAGAAGTAAAGATAATAATTTCTTACTTTTTTTGTTCAAACTCTGGGTTCATGGCCTAATGCTTATTACTTTCATAAAAAAATTAATTTAAATATGTGTAAAATACTTTAAAATATCTTAGAAAAATGCAAATTAAACAAGAAAAAACAAGCAAATATACTGGAATAGCAATTTCAAAAAACCAATTACCTTTGTGATATTATCATAAAGGATAAAAAGGAAAAAGGGAAATACCAAAATCAAATATATTGTGGAACAAAATCTAGTATACAGATACTCATAAATGTGAAACAGTAACAAGCTTGAGTACGATCAGAGGAAAATATGATTATACCATTAAGAGATCAGTGTTACTGATAAATTTAATTTAAAACTTAAAAAAAGAAACAGTTTATATGCAACAGAGATTCACAGTTCCATATACAAACACATTTTTCTATTCTTCTTTGTAAATGGATATGTTCATCTTTGTTAGTATCTGTCATATTGAAATTTTTTTTTAATTCAGGCAGGTAAGTTTAAAAAAACAAACAAACCAGTATTCTGTACCAGTGCTGCACTGTCAAAAAGCATATACAATACATCACAGGCACAAAGTATCTCAAAAATCCTCAGTTCAATTTCTCTGCTTTAGAGATGAGGAAGGTAAAGCCTGAAGAATTTAACTTATTGGTCCAAGAGGTTAAGAGGGAATAAATGGGACATTAGAGAGAGAACCCTAGTCTTCTAACTTTCATGTCAGACTACCCATATCATCCAAGAACATATTGCTCTCTATGTGAAAATGAAGCCCTACCTAAATGAGAGCATATATGAAGATTCCTCATGGTTACCTCTATTTACCTTATTATTTACCTTATCAATAAACAATAATAAAACTGGGACTTGTTTTTATCATTTTCAAGTAGCTGATCTACTTCCTACAGAAGGAAAACTATCTTTACATTTAAGTCAACAATAAAGACCTCCACAAGTTATATATTAAGTGGGCAGTTAATGCCTGTAAGGCACAAAAGTTAGTCAATTAATCTCATTCAGTTGATTAGTCTTCTTTATCTTAGTAAGAAATGTTACTTAATATGGATTCCATTTAATCTTTTACATTTAAATTTCAGGAAAATAAGCAATATTATCTTAAACTTTTTAAAGGATCTTGAAGTCCATGCAGGTGAAGTAAAGACTGGGATTGGACTAATTTTTACCAATGGTTTGTAGGAGATTCACACCCCAATTATGCTCTCAGGTGTTGGGCAATTCCTGAGCCAGACTAGTGTTTGTACGAACCTCCTCTGACCATTCAAATTGCTGCAGTCAAAATAATTCCTCTCCATTTGTTCTCAACTTGTTTCTCCTGCTTCTTCCACATAAAGTTTGAGTTTTTCATCTTCATTGTCAAGCCCTTCCCATCTCTTCTCCTGCCTTTCTAACCTATATAATTAAGAAATAGAGTGGATTTGTGGTACAGTCAAATGCACTACCAGAACATTTATTAATTAAAAAAAAAAATAAAACTGCTTTTAGTTTTGTTACCTTTCTTATCTAATTTGTTTCTGTTAATAATGACTATAGACAGAAGTACAGTACATTCTACAGTACATCAGTACACACTAATCAAGTGTGGCAGTGAAAGAGATAATCCAAAATGGTAGTTAATAAAATAGTTATTTCTATTTGGTTTTGGAATTTAAGCTTCTACTTACATTTGAATATTGAGATGATTAAATGATCTAGGAATTCATATTTCTTACAAGATAATCCATACTCTGAAGCTCCTACTTAGGAGAAGCTATAAAGCTGTCCAGATTCTTCATTCAGTTCCCTTGCTCAATTCCTCTCTGCTACCCATACCACTCAGGAAAGACGCATTACATCTCAGATTAATACAACATGCCAGCCTAAGCAGAGGTACCTTTTATCTTCTTGTGACCTGATTCAAAGATTCCCTGGAGACAGAGGAGGTAAATTTATACTTTATTTGAAAGGTTCCCTATGGGTAGCTTAGGTTGCCAAGCTCTTGCTGGGTTATAGGTTATATCCTGGTATAGAAAGATATATCTGCACATCTGTTTAGGAGTCAAGAGCTCTCATGTCTCTGGAGGCCCAGAACTTTGCATGATCAAGATCTGCTTTGGAGAGGTAGATAAGTAGTTTCGCCTGGGTGTTTAGCTACTATCTATATTCACAAATATAGCTTACTTAATAATACAGAAAGTTATCCATTTAAGGACAAGTGTTAGTAATTATTCATTGTTAGCAATGTTTGTTTTGGCTACAATTTTAGAAATAAATTTCAATAACATTTATTATCAGCAAAGTATTAGCAAAAAGATATAGTACCTGCCTCCTGGGGTTGTTGTGAAGATAAAATATTAGTAAACTGCTTTCTAAATCTCAAAGCACTACATAAATGCTATCTGTTATTATTAGCATTAATAACAATACCAATTATTAGCAAAAATGAAAGGGAACAAGCATTTAATACAGACCTACTATGTGCCAGGAACTGTGCTACTTGCTTTACAAGTATTATCTCATTTGATCTTTGCAACTATCCTGCAAGATATGTGCTGTTATTATGCCCATTTTACAGCTAAAGAAACTGAGGCTTGGCTGAATAAATTATGGTATATGAATGTATGGAATACTATTGTGCTGTAAGAAATGATGAACCAGAAGACTTCAGAGAGGCCTGGAAAGACTTATATGAACTGATGCTGAGCGAAAGGAGCAGAACCAGGAGAACTTTGAACACAGTAACAACCACAGGGTGCGAGGAATTTTTCTGGTAGACTTAGAACTTCATTGCAATGCAAGGACTTAAAAGATTCCCAATCCTCTCTTCAGACAAAATGCCTTCCACATCCAGAGAAAGAACTATGGAATTCGATCACAGAATGTAGCAGATCATTTTCTTTTATATTATGCTTTGGTTTGTTTTATGATTTCTCCCATTTATTTTAACTCTTCTATGCAACATGACTAAGGTGAAAATGTATTTAATAGGAATGTATGTGTAGAACCTATATAAAATTGTACGCTGTCTCAGGAGGGAGTGGGGAGGTAGGAAGAAAGGGGGGAAGGAGGGCAAAAAATCTAAGATATATGGAAGTGATTATAGAACACTGAAAACAAAATAAAATCAAAATAAAATAAAATTTTAAAAAAATCAAAAAAAAAAAAAAGAGAGAGAAACTGAGGCTGATAGCAGTTATGTGATTTGCCCAGTGTCACACAGCTAGTAAGTGTCTGAAGTCGAATTTGAACCCAGGTCTTCCTGATGTCTTGGGGCAGCTAGGTAACTCAGTGGATAGAGTGTTGGACCTGAAATCAGGAAGGCTCATCTTACTGAGCTCACATCTGACCTCAGATACTTACTAGCTGTGTGACCTTGGGCAAGTTACGTAACCTTATTTGCCTCAGTTTCTTCATCTGTAAAAATGAGCTGGAGAAGGAAATGGCAAACCATTCCAGTGTATTTCCCAAGAAAACTCTAAATGGGGTCATGAAGAGTTGGACATATCTGAAAAACAATAAACTTCCTGACTTTGAGCCCAATGCTCTACTCACTGTGCCACCTACCTGCCAAAGGTGAAATAATCAAGTGGTAGTTGTACCTTATCATAGGACCTCCAGATACATCGAAACACACAGGCAGAAGGCAAGTTTCATCTTCATCACTGTCACCTCCAGGTCCTCCCTATTCCTTCAGCACTTAACAACTACATCTCTCTTTGAAGTTCACTCTATCTAGGCAGATTATTCTGTCAAGAACAGGGTTATCTACCAGTCTTGTCATTCTCCCTCTTGTTTCAGGCATTTAGCACCTAAGTTGCAGTCTTCCTCTCTACTCCACTCTTAGTTCTTGTACCTGAAGACTTCAACTTATGTCTGGATGTCCCCTCAAATATTCCTGCTTCTCAGTTCATCAACTTTCTCAACTTTAATTATCTGCCCCTTCACTTAAACTCATTCATAGGGCTCATCTCCTAGGTCCCATCTCACCAACCACAAATGTTTCATTTTCTCAGTCTGTGTCCATCTTCCCATAATATTCATCCTTTCACCTTTCTGTATGCCTCATTTCTCTCAAGCCTTTTCTGTTCTCTAGTCATTCCCCCTCTAAGTCATCTTTCTTGACCTCTTTGTAGCATTTGATGCTGTTGTTAGATTCTCCCTCTTTCCTGGATCTTCATAGCAATGTGTGAGCCTCATCTTCCTCTTACCTCTCTGACTGCTCTGTCTTGGTCTCCTTTCCAAGATAATCATTCTTACCCCATACCCTGTGCTTGAGTGAAGCCCCAGGCTTTCTCCTGGGCCCTTTTCTCTCTATACGCTCTGTGTGAAATCATCAGCTCCTAAGGAGTCAACTTTCACATCTATGTGGATGACTCTTGACTATGTATAGATCACCTCCTTCTTGGGCTACATCCAGTCCCATCTCTCCAGTGGTACGCTGGCTATCTTAAACACATCTCCCAAACCAAACTCTTTATCTTTCCCTTTAAGTTCCACCAATCCCCCCTCCCATATTTCCTATTTCTATTGAGGAAGCGATCATTCTCCAATCATCCAGATTTGGAACCTACTCCACAACTGCCAGGTCTGGGTGATTCCACTTCTACAAGTACTTCATTTGATGATTCTACTGCCATATGACAAATATCCCTTTCTTTTCACTCACATGGCCACCACCCTAGTTCAGGCCCTCAACACTGTTCAGCTAGACAACAATAGCCTTCTACACTGGCCTCCCTGAACCCAATTCATACCAAAATGATAGTCCAAAAGCACAAATTTTACTTTGCTATTCCCTTGCTCAAGAAATTTCATTGGTTCCCCTCTGCATCCAGGATAAAATTCAAACTCTTCTATTTGGCACCTAAAGCCTTCACAATCTGGCTCCGGCTATCTTTTCTGAATGACTAAACTACATATTGCTGTTTTATACACCCTACATTCCAGCTGCTAAACCATTTTCAATTGTCCTGAACTATATCTGGCCACTGGACCCAGATGACCCTGGAGGAGAAAATAAGGCTGGCAACTCTTCACAGTTCTACCTCACTTAAATCCAATTCACTTCCAAGTCATGGTATGATCTTCCTGATGTCATGATCCTCTTCGAGAACAAAGTCAAACAACATTCTAGCCAAACTGTACTCTGTGCTATTCTCCCCACAGGTGACATTCCACCTACCGTCCCATATACCTGTACAGGTTGCCCCTTCTATGCCTGGAATGCTCTGCTTCCTCACCTCAGTTGTTACTGCTACCATCTCTTCACATGTTTTCCTGCAACATATATAAGCTCCTTGAAGGCAGAGACTATACATTCCTGGTTCTATATTCATAACACCGAGCACAGCAATCGTTATGTAGCAGGCCCTTAATAAATGCCCTTTTATTAACTGACTAAACAATGTAATAAAATCATGGTGATATCAAATAAAAAATTAAGTGAGCAATATTTATCAGAAAAATTTTTTATAATGCTGGCCTCTCCTAGGTTCTCCCAAGTAGTGGAATACCCAAAACACCTGATTATAATATGGCTTTTCACTTTTATAGCTATATTGTATGAAATTCCATGGGACTGAAAAATAGTATTTGTTATCAGATGCCAGACAGTCAAGTGCTAACGAATAAATACTGCCTTAGGAAAAATATCAGAGAAATCTTGTTAATATCATGGAATCACAGAATTTCAGAGGGAAGGGACCCCAGTGATCACCTACTCTGCTAGCCTAAACTGGCTTCTTTGCAACTACCCACTGTTCTTAGCACAATCCTCTGGGGCCAAAAAAACCAAATCAAACTCCTCTTCCCCAGGACAGCTCCTCAAATGCTTGATGACAGCTATCATGGCTCAATATCTCATCAAGTCGCAGGAGAAGAAAAAATACCACTTTTTAAGATGAGTTTTATTAAACTACACCTCTCCCCCCAAACCAATCCATGTCCTTCAATGAACATTTATTAAATGCCTACTGCACAGTAAGGTACTGTTCTGGTTGCTGGGGATACAAAAAAAAAAAAAACAATCAGGTGGTGCAGTGGATAGAGCACCAGTGCAGGAGTCTGGAAGACCTGAGTTCAAATCTTACCTTACACACTTGACACTCACTAGCTGTGTGACCTTGGGCAAGTCACTTAACTCCAATTGCCTCATCCTGGGTCATCTCCAGTCATCCTGATGAATATCTGGTCACTGGATTCAGATGGCTCTGGAGGAGAAGTGAGGCGGGTGACCTGCACAGCCCTCCCTCATTCAAAACAAAGTCAAGTGCAAGTCAAGTCATCATTTCTCTGATGGCATGGTCTTCTTCGGCAGCCCTCTAACAGTGGGCCCTACTTATCCGAGCTTCTCTGAGATTCCCAGGTTAATATTATTGATGAACTTTTTCTTAAAATTCTTGTACCTTGCCTTTCTCCTCCCAATAAGTTGGAAAATTTTCACTATTATGCCAAAGTATGGATAAAAAGCTGGAAAGTATTTTTGTTGCTGGCATTCATCTGTGATATAGCATGCCCATTTTAAAGGACTTACTCACTTGTGCAGTTTAATTCTCTAAAATTAGACACACTATTCCATATCCCCACAGACTATCCTCTGCCTCCCTGGCATAAGGAAAACAGGTCCTGTAAACCATTCCTCCTCCTTTATTCTATCTTCCTCTCTCAGAAGTGTCATAAATCCTTCAATCTAAACAAAATGAAGTCAGTTCTAACTATGATGTTTTTTTGAAAATAGGAATTTGTTCCAACAAAATTAATACATTAGAGAACATTTTTTAGCATAATGCAAATTTTGAGTTGGCTTATGCAGGATTTCTTATGTGAGAAACAGTGAGAATGCAAAAAACTGAACCACTTAATGATAACACACAAGCTGCAACCTTTCCAACCCTCATTTCTATAAGCAAACTTCAGGTCTTTATTGCGCACCTTCTGGTGCAGGAGGAGGTGTGTACTTTGGAACACTCCTCTACCCTCCACCTTCCTCCATGGTCTCTGGCCCTCAGAATGGAATTTGGGGTCTGCCCAACTTGCCTAAGAGCCTAAGGATGAAGGAGCAGGACAAGGAACAGCCCATGGCAATACAGGGCTGGTAGCCATGGAATCTGACACTACTTACTGTAGTATTTATTTCTTAACCATTTAACATATATAAAACTGTGCTACCATTTTTTATTAAGTTCTTATCTTTGTTTAAGGTGTTACTTACTAATGAAGTTTTGAGTGTTATGTCCCTAGCCCCATTTTCACTATAGACACTGAGGTTTTTACTGCATGACTGCATAGTGCAATGCTTTTGAGGAATCCATATATCAAGTTATAGCAGAACTGACTGTATAACCATTTAGACACCTTGGGTACAATCACTAGAATGAGAATTTGAAAGGCCTCAATTAACATGCCCTACACACATCTTAAAATCACAAGGGTCTAATCTTCTGTATGTAATGGGTTTTAATCCACTATAATGAGGTGACCCACTTATCACCTTTGGAGAAAGTGGACCTATTTAACATTTACTACATTCTACACCTTCAGATAAATGTGATCTTGTCCTTTAAATATTTCAGAGCTAACACTGTCTCACTTCTACAATAAAAAGTAGAATATCTCTTATTTGCAATTTCTCAAAGAAATATAAAAAACAGTAACAAGTTTGCATTTGTTAAACTCTTCTTCTTGGGAGAAAAACATTAAATCTGCTCTGTTTTCATAAGAGATATTATCTAGGAGAGTTCTATTCAGAAAAATTTGTCAGTCAACTTTCAGGTATCCAAAAGGGAAAAAAACTGGGTCAAACATTAATTTCATGTAAGAATGAGCAGGATGATAATAAATTAGAAGTGATCTCTGTCAAATTAGTGTCAGAATAAGGAGGGCTAAATTCATTTTGTGGGTAACATGAGCGAGGTAGGATAAGTGTGAAGTGGAATTTGAATGATGACTGATGCTTAAAGGGGAATCCCAAGAACAGCTACCAGATGAAACGCAGACAGATCCACCACGTTCACAGATGAGAAAGACTATCAAAAGACAACTGACAAGTCAAGGCATATTCAAACAAAACAGGCTTATAGTTTTTCCCTACAGATGTATGTGCAAAAATGGATTTGAATACTGAGTTTTATGTAATGCATGCACCTGCACAAAGTGCAATCATAATCCAGGGTAGCCTTTTCAATGCCAATTCTCTACTCGAGAGAATGACTGATTCCAACTGCTCTAGGTTACTCTTAATTTTGTCCTTAATAAAGACTCTCACTATTGTCTTTATGAGGTCCACCCCACTCTCACATTTTTGTATCCTTTTGAATCTGATCATGTTTGATTTGTACTCAAGAGTCTTTATTAATCTCTCCTAATCTACCAAAGAACTTGGGGTCTAGACCAGGTGACCACAAGTTACATCAGGCTGTCTACCTGTTTTTATATAGCCTTGTGGATGTTTTTTATGTTTTTTAAACAAAGTTTTATTGTATTTTAAAATGCAAAAGCCATTCTTAACTCCCAGCCGAACAAAAATGGAGAGATGGGCTGGATCCGGCCTTCAGCCTTTAGTTTGTTCATCCCTGTTCTAGAGGATGACTTCCATCAACTCACAAAATAAGTAGTCCCTTCTCTGCTTTGAAACACTGACATAAAGACTGTTAGCCATCTGAGCATTTGCTTAGTATAAGTATTATCCTCCTTCTTGATCAATCTACAAGGAAAGGAAACATGAAAGACGAAGATCACAACTCTACCCCACTTGAGCAGACAGGTCTTTTATCACCAGCCTCTAGGCACCATTTTGTCTAGTAGGGACTTGCAGGAACTCCAACTCTAAAATGCCAGGAGCCTTTTATGTTGAAGTAGATAGTGAAAAAGTTCCTGATGCCCTAAGCACCAAGGATTGTCTTATGAATTCCCACCTGGCCAAACAGCTGTATAAGGGTATCTGTCACCTGACTGGTCTATATCCAAGTAATACTGTTGAGATTTAATACAGATCATTTCATTAGATAGTCTAGAACTAAAGATGAGCTATGTGTACCAACTCTCCAAAGTAATCTTTGCTGACACTCCCACCCTTTACACTCCCTCGTAGGGTGTTGCCTGGTATTTTAGAAATTCTTGATGACAAACATCACACATCTACTATAGCAGGTCCCACCTTGCTGCCATCTGGCAGCACTATAACTTTTTAAATTTCAGAACTTTCCCTTTCCTTTTTGCTTCCTTCCCACAATTTTATTTCCCAATACAAATCTGATTTGCCTTTTATACAATTTATCCATTCCTCCATCCTACCTAGAAAGTGCACTCCATTTTTATTTTTGCCAATTCATGTTTCTCCTTTTTCCTCCTCAAACCTTATCTAAGAAAATCTCTTAAAATGCAGATTAAGATTTTAGTCTCTTCTCAGCACTTACATAATAATGTGCATTTCTATGTCACTTTAAGGTTTATAGAGGACTTTCTCTACAACAATCCTCTAAGAGGAACAATGCCAGTGGTTTGTACCCTATAAAGTTAGTTTGTTAAGTATTCTTAAAAAGCTGCTAAATATATTTTACCAATATAAATAGTAACTTGCTTGAGAACAGGTACTGCATGCCTTTCATTTCTTTAATAACCACTCACAAAAATAGAGACCCAATTAATTTTGTGTACAAAGTGACCACTCAATAACCATGGCTTGGTGAACTGAATGTATAACTAGAATAGCTATACAGTTTGCTATAATACTCTAGGCATAAGGTATTAGCACTACAATATGGAAAGGAATCAAGGCATTGTGCAAAAAGAATTGGCAGGGAACTGAGACTGGGAATGGGGAACCAGAGAGACAAGAGGTAAAAATCAACATAAAGTTTTCTTTTTAGGGATGAAAGTGGTATGTACTGCTGAGACTAACTGGAAAGGGATCTCTGCTTTTGATAGATGATAAGTTTAATAAACACTCATGGAACTGAATGATGTAAATTTAAGGTAAGTGGTTGTTCTATATATAGCAGAATATCTAATTAAAGATAATGGTAAAATCAAGAGATAACCTAATAAAATGCATGACACTTAATACAGAACATACACATAGGAGATCAATGATAATTTTTAGTTGAATGAATGAATGTCAAATACCTAACTGGAGGATATGAGAAGTCAAGATGCAGATTTTTAGTAGTTATCTACTTATTGAAGGTAGTTGAAACCATATGAACAGATTAGAAAGTTCAGTGACAGTATTAAGAACAAAGAGAAGAGTACCAAGTACCAAACCTTAGGGAATGTCCACTGTTAATGGATATGAAAGAGAAGAATCAGCAAAGAAAAGTCAGGGATGTGAAATCAGAGCGGGTGAACGACACAAAAGGCAACAGTGAATAAACACAGAGCTAAGTGCCAGGACTACAGAAAAAGCCAGTTCCTACCGTCGAAGGGATTATAATCTAATGAGGAAAGACAATACAGAAATGAAAACTGAAAGGAGAGGGGTGGGCATGGGAGCATGATATCTGGGGAGTTGAAACCAAGTTTAAGCACTGATGGAAAGTAAAGAGAGCTATCTAGAAAGTTCTGAGCCCTTATAAAGAAAAGCTTTGGGAGGAATTTATCCCTCTGCTCTCTAGACCTCCAATCAATCAATCAATTAGAAGAGTGAAATATATCAAGAATGAAAAGAGTTTCAAATGAAGGGAATAGTCAAGAGAATCAAATGGAGCTAGGAAGTCAAAAGGGATAAGAAATAAGAGATTTCTTTAAAAGGAGCTCACTACCAAGAGTTCTTTTCTTAAACCAGTGAGAGTGAAAGGCAAACTTGAAAGTGTTTAAAGAGAAAGTATTGAGAATGGAAAGTATGGGAATGTAGATGACTAAGAAGTTTAATCATGAAGGGCAGGAGATAAATGATATAATTAAAAAGGGCTGTTATGTTAAAGGAAAGTTTTCACAGTATAATAGGCATCAAGCTAAAATAGTACTTTCGTTTGGGGATTTATCTTCTCAGCACCTGCCTAGCACATAGTAGATATTTAATAAATGTTTGTTGAGTTCACCACATGGAAAGTCTATGTACATTTAGTAAAAAGAAAAGGGACCAATTAAGGAATACCTAAAAATTTTGAGAAGTAGGGGATAGAAAAAAGATGGGATCAAAAGCTCAGATAGACAGTAAAAAAGTCTATTAAATTTGGTGTGTTATGGAATTAGTTAACATATCTTCTTACTTTTAGAAACCAGACAATCAACAAACATTGACTAAGCACTGGGATACTGCCCTCAGGGAACTGAGAATCTAATGGAGGGGACAACATGTAAACAAATCTATACAAAGCAAGCTATATATAGCATAAACAGGAAATAATTAATAAAGGGAAAGCACTGGGAATTAAGAGCAATTGGGGAAGACTTCCAGTAAAATAGAGGATTTTACTTGGTACTTAAAGGAAACTAGGAAAGTCAGTTGGCAGAGTAGAGGAGGAAGAATATTCCAAGCATGGGGAACAGCCAGGAAAAATGAATGAAAATCAAAAGATGGAGTATCTTGTTTGTGTAACAATGAGAAGGCCAGTGCCTCAGGATTGAAGAATTCATATAAGATGTAAGAAGACTAAAAAAACAGGAGGGGCCTGGGTTATAAAGGCTTTACAAACCAAAATGAACATTTGCATTTGATCTTGGTGGCAACAGGAACCATTAGAATTTATTGAGTAGGGACTGACATGACTGGTACTGTACTTTAAGAAAATTAGTGGCTAAGTGAAGGATGGATTGGAGACAGGCAGACCCACCAGGCTACTGCAATAGGCCAGGCATGAGGTAATGATAGCCTGTACTAGAATAGTGGCAGTATGAGAAGAGAGAAGGGGTTGCATTAGAGAGCTATTGCAAAGGTGAAATCAACAGGCCTTGGTAACAAACTGAAAATTGGATTTGGGGAGTGATAGTGATAGCTCCTAGTTTGTAAGCCTGAAGGACTGGTAGAATGGGTTACCTTCTATGGTAATAGGGAAGATGGGGCAGGGAGAGGAGAGGGGAGGGTTTAGGGAGAAAAATAACGAATTCTGTTTTAGCCATATTGAGTGTAAGATGTCTCCTGAACATCCAGTTTGAGATATCTGAAAACCAGGTAGAGATATAAGATTGTCAGCAGAGAGACTGGGGCAGAATAGGTGTCTGAGAAACATCAGCATAGAGATGGTCATTAAATTGATGAGAACTGATGAGATCATGACTGAAGTAGAACAGAGGGAGAAGAAAAGATGATCCAGGACAACCCTGGAAGACACCTTTGGTTTGAGGGTGTTATCTGGATGAGGATCCAACAAAGGAGACAGAGAAGGAGTGATAAGATAAGTAAAAGAAGAACCAGGAGAGACTAGTGTTCCAAAAACCTGGAGAGAATAAAGTATCAAGGAGGAGGGAATGATCAGTAGTGTAAAAAGCTGCAGAAAGGTCCAGGAGAATGAGGACTGAGAAAAGGCCACTGGATTTGGCAACTAAGAGATCACTGGTAACTTTGGAGGGCAGTTTCAGTGGAACAAGATTGGAAGCTAGAATTGTAAGGGGTTAAGAAGAGAGTGGGAAGAGAGAAAGAGGAGGCACCTATTTAGACAGTCTTCTTGAGTTTAGTTATAAAGGGCACAAGAGATAGGACAATAGTGGGGATTAGAAGATTCAAATAAGCGTTTTTGTAGAATTTTTTTCAGTGTGATATATTCTATTCTTTTTCCCCTCTTTGCAGGATACAGATATTAATGATCCTTACTAGAAGGATATTTTAAAAAATATACCCTGTTGGGAACTGGGGTGGGAAGGGGAAGGTTTGAACACAGGGGAAGGGAGGTAGCAACACTACATCTCTGTTCCCTCTTAGGAAAAAAGGGTATAAAATATGTGTCCAGTAGCACGCAGAGAACCAAGTCTTTGCTCCCACTTTCTAAGGAAGTACCTGCACCCCAAAGATACAACTTCCCATATTTTACAAAGAAGATGTTAAAGCTAGTGGAAGCAACATGATGTAATAAGAAGAATTCTAAGTTTGAAGTCAGGAAGACCTGGATTTAAATCTCACCTCTGACATTATCTGTTTAACTGTGGGCAAGCCATTTAATTTTCATATGCTTTGAGTCATTCCAGAACTGACAAAATCATGTTTATTCTCTAACAAGTTAATACTCATGTACTTGGCTGGCTAAAATATCATCACACTCTGGCTTATCAGCAAATGTCACAGACTTTCAGAACAGAAAAAAATCTTAAAGATCATCTAACCTGATGAAGAATTCTTATACACACTGTAAGAATACAGAAATTAAGCTAGAAAGAAAGAATACACTGAGAAGGAAGTTTAAAGCAAATCAGTGTCAAGAAATGGGTAAATAGAAAAATATAACAACAGGGGAAAAAGGAAAAACAACTCTGGACTGCTAAACTTATAGAGATGATTCTCTTAAAATTGAGGGTGAATCAACATATCCCATGCTCCACAAAATGCTTTCCATTTGGGAGAAATTCTATTACCTCAAAGAAGAAAGAGATCATTATACTGTATGGTAAGGTGGACTTGTATAGACTTAACATGAAAAAACAAAACAGTAGCGAATGACACAAAGCCTGCTGAAGCTTAGCAACCCAACTGTTACCTACATCTGCAAAATAACATATCAACAAATTACATCCTCAAAAGAAATCTGGAATGCATCTCGAGAGGCTTTGACATTTTTAATAGGAAACTGAAGAACTTGAGGGCACAGGTAATATGTTTTTCTCTTCTTTGAACTGATAGTCTTCATCAAGAAACAAGAAAGAGGATATGGCAAGTAAAAGAGTTTTCACTAATTTTCACTAATAGTGACAGAGATTTCACTTAGGGAAGGAGGATGAACTGAAATGTTCAGTCGTGATTTGGGAAAGGATGGGATGGGCTAAGAGAGAAAAAAGAGGGGAAACAAATGAACCAGCACACATAGGCAAGAGTACCACCCAGGATTCAGCTTCACATGGAAGACAGCAGAGTACTGACTCAAAGAATACAGAAGGGAACATACCAGAGAGCAGGCAAGAAACACAGGCAAGTCTAGGAGATAGAATCATGTCAGGAAGATATTCAGTGGGCTAACTGATAGGTCACAGGCAAGCTGCTTACAAAGAATGCAGTCAAGGGAGCAGAAAAGAATAGTTCACATTTCTAGAACACTTTATGGTTTGAAAAGCATATTATATCCTTTTCCTCACTTGATCCTCACAATAATCCTGTGAAGAAGTAACTATTACTATCCATTTTACAAATGAGGAAACTGAGATTGACTGACAGAGGTTAAGCCTGCCCAAAGTCACTGGGCTAGCAAATGTCTGAGCTGGGCTTCAGAACCAGATGTCTGCCTCTGAATCCAGCTCTACCCCATTAAGTCCAGACAGGATCACCAAATGGGAGTATAAAAAGGAAAGAGAGGAGGAAACAGGATTGAGCCTTGGGGAAATATCTCCACTTAGGGGATGAGAAGTGGGTGACAAACTAGCAAAGGAGACTGGAAAGGGCCAAAGAAAAAGGCAGGAGAGAATAATGTCACTGAAGACAGGGGAAGAGAGAATTCACCAGGAGGGATAGATCAAAGGTGTCAAAAGTGGCAAAAATGTTAAGAGGGATTAAGGACTAAGAAAAGGGAATTGGATTTAGCAATTAAGACAACTTTAGCAACCTCAGAGAAAACAATTACAATAGACAAATAAGGTCAGCAGTCAGATTACAAAGGGTTGAGGATGTAGACAACTTTTCCTTAGGAGTTTGGCAGTGAAAGGAAGAGGAAATATAGAGCAACACCTCCTGGGGATACTTAAGTGAAAGCATTTTAAGTATAGGGAAGGGACTAGTTTTTTCCCCCTTTCTTTTATTTGCAGGGCTCAATACATAGGAAGCACTCAATACATGTTTGCTGACTGAGTACACATAAGCAATGGGGGAGGAGTCAATAGAGGGACTTACTGAAGATGAGAAAAGGAATGAACACAGAGGGGACAGAATCAAAAGCACAAACAGAAAGGCTGGCATTGGAAAGCAGAAAGTCTACTTCATCTTCTGAAATTATTCCAAAGGAAGAGGGGATAGATAAAGAAGGATCTGAGGCATGGAGTAGGAGAGATGAGGGACCTTATGACAAATGAACTACATTTTCTCAAGCCAGGACATGTGCTGAGGGTTGGGGGTAGAGATTGCACTGGTACTTGAGGAAGGAGGAAATTTTATAGAAACTCTGCTCAGGAAACATGATAGTCAATCAGTGGACCATGGTGCAGCAAGGAGGGCCTGACTGAGGTTAGATAACAATTTGCATTGGACTCAATCAGCATGATTTTGTGACTTACTCCACTAAAGTTTAGCAACTGAAGAGCAGGAATGAAGAAGAGAGGTATGACCCAAGACTGAGAACTTACAGCTTCAATAAAGAACAAATAGGACAGGGACTCTGGAGTAGAAGGGACCATAGACAGACAGACAGACAGACAAAAGTATTCCTAAGTACTCATTATGTGCAGGGGATTATGCTAAGCACTGGGAATACAAATACCAGCAAGCAAGGCAATCTCTGCCCTCTAATGAGGGAAGACAACGTATCAAGAGTGCTGCAAAGGCAAGGAGAAGGATGCCCAGAGAAACATGAAAAGGAGCTTGCTGGGAAGTTTCATGGTGGCCTGGGACCTGACAACATTAGGTGAGAGTTCACCAGAGCCAAATACTTGAGGACTTACACTTGCTTTTGTGTTAGATCAGCTCAGACCAACTCTGCCCCAAAAGATCTTCTGTCATAAAGGAGCCCTACTGGATTTCTGATCAGGAACTCTTATGGAATAATTTAGTTTCTCAATGTCTTTCTGAAAATGGAGATTCGAGAAAGCATCTGGAACAAGATGAATAAGCTAGTAAAAGGTCTCATAAAACAAACTGTTAGAAGTACTGAGGATATTTAATCTAGAGAAAATAGTGACTAATAAGAAAGAGAAAAAAAGTCGCTGTCTTCAAAGGGAAGTCATTTCAAATAACTGACAGGCTTTTTTTCTTTACCATTCTGGAAGACTGAGTGAATGAAAAAGCACTTATTAAACAATTGCCAGACCTCCCTATTCCAATCCATCCTTCATTCAACTGTCAGAAAGATTTTCCTAAAACGCAGATCTGACCACATCAATTCTTCCCTGCCCCCAATCCAATCACTTTCACAATAAAATATAGATTCTGAAGATTCTGAAGATCACTTGGCAGGATAAGGTACCAGACACTGAGGTCCTTACTCAAACTAAACTGACAAGCATTCAAACTATGCTTCAGAGAGTGCAGCTCTGATGGGCTGCCCACATTATTCAAATGCAAAAAGTACACTTGCCAAAAAGACTATATTTTATGGAGAACTTGCATGGGGCAGGCAATCACATGGTGGTCAGAAGAAGCTATACAAGGACACAAGGTCTCTCTCAAGAACTTTGGATTTGATTGTGCAACACAGCAGACACTGGTAGAGGACTGCTCAGCATGGTGTGCCCACATCAGAAAGGGTGCTGTACTCTATAAGCAAAGCAGAATTGAAACAGTACAAAGGAAACAAATTTGGAGCATCCATCCCAAATGTTCACATGGACTATATGTGCCCAATCTGTGGTAGAGCTTTCTGAACTCGTATTGGTCTGATTAGCCACAGTCAGATACACTGAAACTTGAGTTTATCATGGTGATGTCATTTTGGTCCTCTTCGAGAAAGAAGGACAACAACCACACCTTACCCCCTTCCAAATACCCTGTGATCCAATGACAAGGGCATCCTGGATACTTCTTGCACACAGCACCGCATCTCTCAATTCTGAGCCTTTTCCCTGGCCCTCCCTCCTCACCAGGAGGGAGCCTCCAGGAAGGCTTCCCCAGCCTCCTTTAAGTCTCAGCTAAAGTCCTACCTTCTGTAAAAAGCCTGTTTCAGTTCTCCTTAATCTTAGTGACTTCACTCAAGACCATGCCAAACTTATCCTGAATATATCTTGTTTATATGTAGTCTGCAGGTGTCTTCCCCCATTAGACTGGGAGCTCTTCAAGGGCACGGCCTGTCTTTTGCTTTTCTCTGTATCCCCAGCACTTTGCACAATGCCTGGCACATTGCAGGCACTTGACAACTGCCAGTTGACTGACCTGAAACATTTTTTGCCAAGACTATTCAAGAACTTTCTAACTGGTCTCCCTGCTTCCAATCCCTCCCTCCTCTGTATACTCTCTACCATTCATCAATCCACTAGATCCCACATCAACAACTGCCTATTGGAAATTTCAAACTAGATACCTCAACTCAACAAATTGAAAGTAGAACTCACTGCCTTTCCTCCAAAATTCACCCCATTTCTATCTAATGCAGTTCTACCCTTCTAGACCCTAAGATTGACAACTTGGGTGTCATGCTTAACTCTGTGCTCTCCCTCACCCACATATCTGATTATTTCTACCTCCACAACATTCTTTGGATCTGACTAGTCTCTCTAGTCACATAGCCACCACCCAAATTCAGTTTCTTATCAGAGAGTGGTCTAGACCACTATAATAGTCTTCTCATTGGTCTTCCTGCCTCAGGTTCCTCCACATAACTGCTGACATGATTTTCTTGAAGTGCAGATCTGTCCACCGCATTCCTCTATGTCAGTAAACTACAAGGACTCCCTATTACCCCTAAGACAAAATACAAACTCCTATCTGACATTCAAAGCCCTTCACAAGTTGTCTCCAATCTGCCTTTCCAGACTGTTCTCCTTCAGGATCTCTATGGTACAGACAACCTGGCTTTATTACTATTCCTCATATACAATACTCCATTCATATTCTATATAAGTGTACTTCTACTACTGGTTCTCCTGCACACCTGCAATGTCCTTACTCATCTCTCTTCTTAGAATCACTTGTTTTCTTCAAAACTGAGCTCAAGTCACCTTTTACATGACTTTTTCTTGACAACCCCTCTCCTCCAGATCCTAGTACCCTCCATCCCAAAATCACCTTGTAATTTTAAACTAGAATAGACAAACAGATAGACAAACAGGCAGACATAGTCTGGATCAAAATAACGAAAGCTACTTAAGGGAAAGAACTCCTATTCTTAGCATATAAAATGTGATAAGCATTTAGTAGTCACTTGTCATTTCATGACTGATACAAGACAGAAATCAGGTCAGATTACTCTTCAGTTGTATAGTGTGCAACTTTACATATCAATTTTCAATCAAGAATATTACATTTAGAGCTACTAAATACTCTAAAGACCATCCTTCTCACTTTACAAATGAGTAAGTAGAGGCTGAACTCACAAAGGCGGCAGACTCAGAATTTGAAATTAGGCCCTCTGACTCCAAATGTAGCATTCTTTCTACCACACAAAACAATTACCTGCCCAGATAAGAAAGGTATTCTTTCTTAAACAAAAAATGTGTAGTAGGGAATTTCTAAATTACAAAAAAGCCTTCATGAATTCTTGCCCAGATCTATCTTCTGCAATAACTTTCTAAGTCAAATTATATACTATTAGAAAAATATTAGGTAGAAGGAATTTATTGCTATCCATATTAAACCCTTTGACAATCTTTAAAGAACACCACATTCCTTCTTAAAGAAAATTAGACTTTTTCCATGGCCTTTTTTATTTTGAATGTTCTAGAAAAAAAAAAGACTAGTCACATAGAAATCATATAGAATTCCAAAGTCTTGCTTCAATTGTGAAATATAAGTAATGTGTAAATCATGAAACGATTTTATTAAAGCCTATTCTGTTACCTCTTTTATGCCCCTCTCCACAAAATCTCATTCTCTATTGTGTCTCTAGAGTTGGATGTTTTTCCAAATCACTATATCACACACCAGAAAATGACAAGATTTATGGAAGTAGTAGGGCATTTATCAGCTCCTCTCTGATGGAAAGTGATAAAAGTAAAAATAAATCAGCACAAAGTATGAGCTCACAAATGGAGAAAATATTTCTAAGAGTGCCCTTGGTTACCTTATAAACAAACACTGTTCAAAATGGATTACAATACATTTGATTGTATAAGGAAGAATGCAAGCATTGGTAGCTTTAAAAACAAAAGTTAAAGACACAAAAAAAAACCTTAGATATTTAAATATTTCAAACTTAAAAGGATGAAGATAGGCAACTTTAAAAAGGATAAATATCATAATCCATCTAATAATTCCAATTTAAGTAAACATGAATGTATAATACATTTCTCTGAAGCACCTTTCACTCATATTAATACTGGCACAAATAAAAGAAAAAACTGTGTGTCTGTGTGTGTCTGTGTGTGCGTGTGTGTGCGTAGACAGAGACAGAAAGACAAAGAAATCTGTATAATTACTATCAAGCTTAGCTCCATCACTTCTTTGTAAAAGTGGGGGATTATGGGTCTGGAATACTGAGTACACTGCTCAGTCTGGGAGATATATTAGTTACTAATTTTGCTAAATTGCTTTTTTCCTTCTTTCTTTCTTATTTTTGTTATAAGAAATGACTTTGGTGGGGGTAGGGGGAGAATAAAGGGATATACTGAGACATGAAAACAAAAGATACCAACATAAATTTAATTAATTAATTAATTAATTATGTTTAATTTATTTATTTTTGAGACTGCATCTCCCTATCTCACCCAAGCTATAAGTGCAATCTGTGTCTGATCTGGGCTGGTTCACCCATCTTTAGGCAGTATAGAGGCCCTGCTCCCAAGGAGGCACACTACATTGGACCTGGACTTAGTGCAGAACCCTGGCTGATTGGCTGTTCCTATTGTAGCACTCAGAACTCCAGTTCAAGTGATCCATAGGCCACAGCCTCCCCAGTAGGCTTACAGGCTTCTACAATATGCCCAGGTAAATAAAAATTTAAAAACAAAAACAACAGCAACAACAAAAATCAACAATGAAAAAGACTGGGGCAATGAATTACTTTGATGAAAAAAATTACTTAAACTGATTAAACTTTTTCTACCTAAAATAAAATATAATTTGACATATATGATTGCAAATATAAAACCAAACGATAGAGGTATCTCTAGAATGAGGCAAAAGATAATTTGTTTCTTCTCATTTGAGAAAGTGCATGGAACCAAAAGATCTGGGTTCCAATCTCAGAGTTTGTTTATAGGCAAATCATAAACTGGCTAGGTCTCAATTACCTTACCTGTAAAATGAAGGGTATAGACTAAACGGTCATTAAGATCCTTCCCAACTCTAAATTTATGATCTTGTGATTTCCACAATTACATTCAATTTTGAGCCCGTCCTAGAAGTAACAGTCTAGAATGGAGCCAATCCAAGGAAATCCATTCTTGGTCTACTGCTGAACTTCATGCTTGTTATAACTTTTAAGAAGTCCAACTAGAGTTTCACCTTCTTAAGGAATACTCCACTTACTCTTCTATCCTACACTGACAGAATGATTGGTGAAGGAAAGCCCTACATGTCTACAGCTTAAAATTTAAACTTCACAGCTAGACATCCAATAGCCTTCAAAAAAGTCTGGTCTCAACTTACTTACATCTTTTTTTCCCACTACTTCTTAATATGGGTCCCTCTGAATCTAGTTTGCCTGTTCTATTAAGACTAAAATGTCTATACCCTTTTATCCAGAGATCCCACTGCTAGCTTTAATATCCCAAGGATTCTAAGGATAAAAAGAAAAGAGCTCATATAGATTAAAATGTTTATAGAGCACTTTTTGTATTTACAAATAACTGGAAACAGAGTAAATACTCATGAATTAGGGAATGGCTAAACAAATTGTGGTATATAAATGTAATGTAATACTATTGGGCTGTTAGAAACAATGAATGTGGTAGATACAGATGCACAGGAAAACCTATATGAATTGATGCAAAGTGCAATAAGATGAACCAGGAAAATATACACAATGACAAAATGTAAATGGAAACAAATGCTATGGCAGATTAATATACTGTCAGTGCAGTTGTGTACTGATACAACTATTCTAGAAAGCAATTTGGAATTATGCAAATAAAGTAACTGAAAACATCCATTTCTTTGATCCAGAGATTCCACTGTTAGGTATATACACGTAGGAGGTCACTAATATAAAGGAAGGGTCCATATATGTCACAACATTTATAGCAGCATTTTTCACAGAAACAAAAAAGTGGAAACAGCAAATGTCCATCAATTGGGGAATGGCTTAACAAATTGTGGTACATAAATGTAACTGTATATTACTATGCTGTTAAGAAATGATGAGTGTAATAAATACAGAAAAATCTGCAAAGGCTTACATGAAGTAATGCAAAGCAAAGTGAAGTAAACAGAAACAGGAAAACACCACACACAATGACAACAATGTAAGCTGAAGGAAGAACTATCACAATACAATCAAGACTGAATTGGAAAATTATAAAGATCAAATTTCACCCCAAAAAGATATGAGAAAACATTTTCTGCTGGTCTTTGTAGAGGTCAGGGTTCACAGGTGTGAAACACTGCATAGAATGTCAGAATTTTTCAATGTGTTGATCAATTTTGCTTAAAAAAAAGTTTTCCTTTTTATTAAAAAAAAGTCCTTTGTTATAAGGGAAGGCTTTATGAGAGGTAAAGAAAGGGATACCAGGGAAAATCTAGGCAATGTAAAAACAATGAATATCAATAAACTTTATTTTAAAAAAGAAACTGAATTCTGTTAAATAAAAATGACCAAATTTGGCTCCAAAGAAGACACAGGAGATAACAATTTCCCTCCTTCTTTATAGAGTACATGTGTAATGTTGCATATAAAGTCAGATTTGTTGGTTGGAACTATTTTTTCCCTCCTTTTTATTCTTTGCTGTAAGGGTTGGGGTGGAGTGGAAGGGGAGGGAGGAGAACAGAGGGAGGAGCTACAGTGGGAAGTGTTAAGTGATATTAACACAAAAAGCTATTAAGAAATTATTTTTCAAAAAACCTGATTAATTCCTGAATATACTCTACCCATTCCTACCTCTGTGCATGCATTCCTACCCCATCTAAAACATTTCCCTTTCTCTAATTATCCAAATCGTATTCATCCTTCAGGACCTACCTTAAGTACCTCTTGTATGAAGGCTTTCCTGACTTTTCCTCCCCCAAATCTCTACAAAACTGACTGCCAATACCTCCTACTTAGCACTTAATAACATTTATATAGTGTGGAGTGCTTTTCTCCTAACAGCCTCATTCAGTAGGTAGTACAAGGATGATGATCCTTGCTTCACAGGTGGGGAAGCTGGATTACGAGAAATTAACTGTCTTTACCAGGGTCACACAGCTATTACGAGTTTGTGTCAGGTTTGGAACCCATTCTCATGTGTCCAAATCTAGTTCACTATCAGCTATGAGCAGCTGGTGATAGCTAATTTTGTAGGGGTTTTTTTGGCTATTTACCTGTTTAGCATATGTGCCTTATTTCCCCTCAATTAGGGTAGCTCCCTCAGGGCAGTAGCTGCTTGCTAGCCTTCTTGGTAGATCTCATATGGCCCATTGTGCTCTGTGGGCAGCCACTCACATAGAGCAAAACTGTGAAACCAACGAACTAGTTAGGAGTTACAGCTTCCAACCTGACCGAAGTTCGAAATTTCCAGCCTCTACCTACAAGAGCAGGAGTGAGTGAGTGTCCTTGAATTGTAACTGAGTGAACTAGGCATTACTGGTGGAAAAAAAGTTCAATCATTTTCAAAAGTAAACAGCTTATTTCTCACTGAGGGGAAAGAAAAGTACACTGTTTTGTTTCAGGGTCAGAAAAATACTCCAGAAGATTAGCTCGAAACAAAGACACTTAGAAACCCCAATCACACTAACTAAGCTTTGGCCAACTCCAATTCCTTTGGAATTAGGAAAAACAGCAACAAGAAATAGATCACTCTCCTCATCATTACTGGGATGTGTTCCCAGGGAACTCCAAGACAGAATTCACGAAGGTCCTGTACTTATTGGTGTTTAACAGCAAAAGAATCAAATGGGATAGTGATGTACTATAAAATAACAACGAATGTGGCAAATATGAGAAGCATGGAATGAAATATGTGAACTTATATAAAGTGAAGGAAGCAGAAGCAGGAAAGTTATGGAGCCAATAACTAAAAACTTTGCAAAGGGAGATAACAACACAATCAAAATGTGAAACTGAAATGACCAAGCTTAACTCCCAGAAGAGATAGAAGAATGCATCACATCTTTCCTTCTTTGAAGAGGGAACATTGTCAATAATGTCATCAGTTTTCAATGCTAAGTTTCACTATGTTTAGTTTTGTTCAACTTTTTTTTCTCTTATTTTTATTCTTTGTTATAAAGGATGGTTCTTTGAGAGGAAAAGAGGGTGGACTATAAAGGGAAATGTAGGCAATATAAAAACAAAATAATAAAATCTTATTTTCAAAAATTCAGAGAAATACAGAAAGATTTGTGTGAACTAATGTAAAATGGAAAAAAGCAAAACCAAGAGGAAAAATACAATAAAAAAATAATGTAAATGAAAAGATGACTAAAATGAGGTTTAGGGAACATGCCTCCTTTGGTTGCAGTGCTGTCTAAAATGAGATTGAACTGTACATAACTGAAAAACCAATAAAGATACCAAAGAACAAACAAATGAAACAAGCTTCCTCCCTCAGTATCAAATGTGTTTTGCATAATTGTTCTCTTTTTCTCACAAGGAAAATTTCAATTTGGAGGAAGGGTTTGTAAAATGACTGATATAAAGAAAAAAAGGCATCAAAAAAACTTTTTAAAAAGATATCTTCCAATCAAGATATGCTAAAAAAAAACAAACAAACAAAACAACTTGAGGTTCATAATTAAACATATGGAATTGTGATTGTATTAAATTGATAACACATTTATTTTTAATATTAAGGCTATCAAAAATGGTCCTGAAAAAGTCTAGCAAAATGCTTTCAGGGTCTTTTCTGCCCCAAAATGAGGAACACCTATTATGTTGAAAGCATTCTTCTTTACCACACAGAGAACTCTAAAAAAAATTGTTTATCTCCCCAAGGAAGAAGAAAGCAAAAACCTGCTTGCTCAACATGTAATTAAAGACTCCATAACACTCTTACTCTTATATCACCTAAATGCTTTCCCAAATATGGGAAGAAAACATGAGAAAACACTGACACTTTAGTTTTAAGAATGAGATTAAACTACATAGGTCAAACACTCAAGTTTACCAAAGAACAGAAACTTTGCCTCAACTTACCTTCTCCCATAAACTCACAGATGTTTAAAGACTGATATTAAAGGTCAACAGGGTCACAGATTTAAAGCTGGAAGGGACTTTAAAAGTCCTACCTCCTAAATTTACAGATGAAGAAACAGAGGTACAGATGGGTTAAGTGACAGAAGTGAGTATATGAAACAATATTTGAATCCAAGCCTTTCTGATTCCCAAGTTCAGTGCTTTATCCCCTTTCCAAGGGAAAACTGCATGTGGAAGGTTTGAATGTAAACAATTCTTGACCATTCTGTACTGAGACAAGAAGGACTAGCCCTTTAAGTTACCACAGAAGCTGTAGTAAGGAGATAGGGAGAAGAATCATTACATGCAAAGACAATATTCATCAATTTAATTTTTTTAAATGATAAAAGGATGAGCAATTGCTTCTGCTAGCAACAAGGTCATTATCAAAAGCATCAGCAGAGTGTCTATCCTCCTGTTTCACTTCTATCTTGATTATGTTAACCCATGGTAGAGGTACAGTGTACTGTAACCATTTAGTCTTTGGTTTTGCAATGCCTTGTTGTGATTCTTGCCCCAAAACAGCAGAATTTGTTTTGGACAGCACTGCAACCAGATGAGGCATGTTCCTAAAACGTGCTTATTAACAAGAAATATCAGGTGTATACTGATGAAATTTGACAATAAAACCAGCCACACATTTTTCCTATTAAAAGAAATTTCCAAGTCTCTAAGTCAATGGGGAAACTGATTGAAGATACATTTCATTTTACAGGTAGCTGTTCAGAAACAACTACGCTATATATTAAGGGCATATGCCTGTTTCTAAAGCTCTCCAGAGTTTATGGAAACCACACACAGTCAGTCATGAGCCACCTTCTTTTTTGTAGTTTTTAAAAGTGATCTTTATAAGCTTCCTAACCTAGGGTTAGATCTGGCAAATGTATTACATTTCTCATATTAAAAAGGTACCATGTACAAGCACTTACTGGAAAATCAGACGTAAAATGCTAGTAGCTCCAACTAGTGAGCGATTGCTTTCTTTTCCTTTCCTAATAAATTACAGAAAAGACTCAAGCAGATGTCATGTTGGCATTCAAAACCAAAAATACAGCTGAAAAGCAAGTTATGACTAATGCAAAGTAAAAGATGAATGTCAGAAAGCTTCATTTTTTCAAATTTCAGATAAGCTCTTTAGCCTTAGGGTTCCTCTCACAGGACCCTGGAGTTTGCCTAGAAATCTTAACCCCCATTTAAAACTGCAATCTCTCCACAAGAGTGGGGGGGTGTAAATACAATTTAAGGGTGTCCATGTTTACTTTAATCTTGGCAAGACTTGCACAAAAAAAAATTGTGTCCACAAAATCTTATTGCCCTTCCCCCCTCTGGATTTTATTTGCACCCTTCTCAATAAATGAATGAGGTCTGCATATTGTGAAAAGCTCCTTATCTCCTAAAGACATAATACCTTTGCAGCAGCACCACACAAAGCAACTGCTTCACAACTGGCAACTCCAATGGGGCAACTGATGCTTTTTCACTCCTAATATAAGGAATGCTGTTTTCCTAATGCAAATAAAATCCAAAGGGGGGAAGCCCTTAATGATACTGTTTTAAAATCTGCCCTGGCAGAGAACTAAAGGTCAGAAGATACCTGGGACACTTCTCTCAAGAGGCACAGAGGTGGAAAATAGAGAAAATGTAACCCCTCTTCTTCCTCCCTGGATGGGCAGTAGTACAGAGTCAAAGAAAGATACATGACAGAAGTGTAAGCTATTCTAAGACACTAGAGCTGCCTGCACTTCCTAAATTCTATGACTTTCACTATAAAAGCACTTCTCTTTGCATCTGTGAGCCTATCTATAATACAAAAGCTGGGAAACACTTTATAGACTAACTATCCAAAAAAAATTCTATTCCTCTTTAAATAAGAATAATTTTTTCCTTTAATACATGGTTTTTAATTACCACTCAATTTGAAATAAGGTAAGCAGTGTCAGACTTTATCACTGGATTGGTTGGCTTTTTCTTTGTCATGAGAAAAGGTTCTATGAGGTGGGGTGAGGGAAAAGGAAGATTAAGAGGCAATGACTGTGCTTTAAAAACAAAAGGCAAAAATTAAGCTTAAAAATAAAATAAAAACAGCCAGAGCAAAGAACATAATATGTATAATGACTACAACAACATAAAATAAAAACAAAATGTGGAAGTAACAAAACTGGTCAAATCCAATGAATGGCCAACATACCATAGTATCAAAGTTACACATTCCTCCTATCCATAATTTTTTTTCAAGAAAGGTATTTTGTCAAGTAGCTTGTTATAAAGTTTTTGCCATGCCAAAATAAAATCTATTAAAAAGTTAAAAATAGATTAAAAGTGCCATTGATGTCTAAAAATGCAGTTGATTAGAAGCAACAAGATTTTTTCCAATATGATAACTGTAATACAATAGTGGTGTGCCATACAATTTAAAATTCTGGATCTATGCTGCAGTGTTGGGAACATTAAGTGTACTATGTCTAAAAAGTGAATATAGTAAGTTACTAGATGGATACACTCAAGGGCAGCAATCATCTGGTATGTGTACCTAGCAGTATAAGAACATATCCTTAGGTATACCCTTGGGTCTAATTTGACAAAGTTCCTTTTTCCCAATGTGGGGCTTCAAGGGCAATGCCTATGATGGTATATTTAGAGTTCAATTCTGGTCTAATCGGCTGATGATTTAATATATTTCCCATCACTGGTTTTTGGGAGACCCAAAACCACTGGAAGCTGAACAGTTAATTGAGGGAGAAAAGGGACAAGAAGGTAGCTCTCAAATAGGTACTAAAAAAAGACCAGAAGCTCCTCTAGCAACTCTTTCTCTTCATACAGTGTTTAGGCTTTAGGTCTTGTTTGTGATTACCTTTCAAAGCAATTCTGGTTGTGCATTTTATATTGCATAATGATGGGTGTTAGGGATATAATACATTTGCCCTAGAACCAACACCCCACTAGGGATGGTCTTGCACGTTCTTAACCACTGAAAAGGACACATTCATATAATATGTGACTAAAAATTGAGTGCAGAAAATGGACATATGAAAATGGCTTAGTAGAAGAAAAAAATCAGGCAGGAAGCTAATTGAAGCAAATCCTAATTTTAGCTCTATAATTTTATGACTGAATAAAGTCATTTTTAGCTCTCTTGCTGCTCATCAGTACCATCTTGATTCTCAAACACATTGAAGAAAAACCAGGCCAATAGCACGATCAAGACATTACAAAGAATATCTTAAAACTGTAAAATAATATGCAAAAGTAAAAAACAATATAATATAAAAGTAAAATAGTATAATCAAGAAAACAACGATGGCACTAATCCAAAGAGGCTGCATCATGAAATGGGAAACTAAATTGTAAGCAGAATCTATTCAGAAAACCTCACTTGGGATAATTTCTGCCTACTAATTAATTAAATCTCAATTCCCTTGCAAAGAAAAAAAATGAAATGGACCAAAGAAAAATTCAAAGTACATCCCTGAAAAGGGATATTATATTAACTTTTGCTTTTCAATCATTGTCTTTCATCTGAAGAGATCTGACGAGTTAGTTTCTATTTTGGTCTATGGACTATTTTGATCTGTCCAATTAATTTTTCAAGAGTAAGGAAAACTCAGCTGTTATTTTAGCCACCTGACCAGAAAAGCAATGGATAAATATGCAGTGTTTTGCACAATGTAAATCTGCAAAAAGTGTAACAATTTAGGCTTTCTCACATCTATTACAGAAGGCAATCACTTTGAATGCTAGAAAACAGTCTTGTCAACTAGGTTCCCCAAAATGCTTAACTCAAAGAACAAAAAGAAGCTAGCAATGGACTATGCAGAGGATAATTACTAATAAGCTCTTAAATAGCAGGAAAACAATATCTAGGATATCCAGAATATACATTTTTAATAAAGAGAGATTATTTTAAGATCCAGTTCACAGGCCAATATGGTAGTATGGCATTAGATAACTTTTGCAACCATAAGGACAACACATTCTTCTTCATGGCTAAGACTCACATCAAAACCAAAGCCATTAGTACAACTCAAAATTAAAATGAGAAGAAGCCCTTCTTGCCTAACTAGGACAACATCAAAACGCTGAAAAAAAAAAAATAATATCCACAGAAAGCCACAACTTCAAGGTAGTAACACTGGAGATGTAATTTAAATTCATCGCCTTCCAGTAACAGTCTATAATAAATAAAAGAGCACACTGTTGAATATGGACACTTGAGAACACAAAGGTTAAATGAAAAAAAATTCTAACCTTTTAAAAAGGATAATTCAAAGCTGTTTTACTACCAAGTACTTTACTATTGTTGCTGGAAAGTAATCATTCAAATGATATAGTTTCACCTTCATTACCTTTCTTTTTCCATTATGTAGCAGCTGCCCTATGAGCAGTAAAATAACCACAAGGAACAGAAGCAGCAGAATTCCGGGGCTTGAATAAATGAATGACAATAATGATGATGGCTAACATTTATTTAGCTTTTAAGATTTGCAAAGCATTTTGCATGTATCACCGAGGTTAATTCTCGCAAAAGCCCAGTGAGATAGGTGCTATTATCATCCACAATTCACAGAAGAAGAAAAGGTGGCTGATAGAGATTAAGTGATTTGCCCAGGGCCACAAGGTTACTATGTTTGAAGCAGAACTCAAACTCAAGTCTTCCTGACTCCAAGTCCAGTGTTCTATCCACCAACCACCTAGATGCTTAAGTGCACCTACTAGGAAAAAGTCTCTAAATAATTAAATATTCCATATTAACTAAACCAGGATAAATGCATAATATCCAAATTACATATCTTATTAAATCCAAAGTCAATAATTCTTTGAGTACCGAAAGAATTGAAGCAACTGCTCAAGAAAAACGAAATCTCGATCTCCTCTCTACTTGACTCTGCCACTGTATTTTATCTACCATCCCTGATCCAATCACTGGGCTCTAACTCTCCCATGATTACAACCTCAAGATTCAACTCTAAAAATCAATTGAAACAGTCTCATAAGAATAACTAAGGTGCCCTTCATGTAAAACCATAGATATAAAGCTGGAAGGGTCTTCAGAGGCCATTCAGTCCAACCCTCTCATTTTATAGAAGAGGAGAGTTGGGGTCATTCTTTCTATGTCTGCTATTACTGTGTAAAAAATATTTGAACAATGTCACCCAAAATCAATAAAGTACCTTAATTAAGAGTTATTTTTGTCTCAAAAAAAATTAAGAAACTATATGATTGTTTTTGGTACTTCCCCAAAAGCTCTTGTATCTCTCATAGGAGGAAAAAAAACTATGTGGGGAAAAAAAAAAAACCGTGCACAAAGCTCAGGTGATGAGGGTCTCTGTCATTTTCCTTTAATCCATTCCAAAGCTGACCTTTACCCAATGAACAGGTGTGTGTGTGTGTGTGTGTGTGTGTGTGTGTGTGTGTGTGTGTGTGTGTGTGTGTGTATACATGCTGTGTTTGTAATATATCAGACAGTGAATCCAACACGAGCCAGGGAAGCTTCCAACAAAAAGACTTAAATGACCTCAACACTTTGGGTCTCAAAAACAGGTGTTGGGTCCGCTGTGGTGAAGAAACTTTAATCTCCTAATAGTAAGTTAAAAAAAAGAAAAAAAAAGAAAAATGGAGAAAAGGAAGAAAACACAGAAATAATAACAAGAAAAATTAGAAATAATATTAATACTCCATCTGTTTTATGTGTATTATATTTTAAACAGTCAATAGGAGTTACAAACTCTTCTAATATTATTACTCACTGACATGAAACTAGATGATTGCCACAATAGGATTAACACAAATGAACATATTTCACATATTAAAATTAAACCTAAAGGGAGTTGAATTTTAAGAGGCAAATCATTAATAGAGAATTTCTTTATATATTACACAATGTAAAGGCTCCAAAATGTACTCTTCCATCTGTCCTACTGGATAAACTCTATCTAATTCAGATGTATACTAAGTATTTCACTTACCAGACATGAGGAGGTATTAGCTGGGTTAGGAAGCAGTAGTAAGCCTTTAGAGTTAGTAAAGACTAAATTTAAAACAGAATTACAATTCAGTAGAATTACAAATGAGTCCAGAATTAGACCATGAAAAATCAGAAGAAATTTCTAAATATGTACTAAACATAGGCATTGCCTATTAGGAAAAGTAAAATCAGGAAAACCATTAAAATTATTTTTATTAATCATTTTCTATGTTACACAAAAAAGTTATTTTTAAAAACTTATATTACATTTAGAATTTTCCAGAAATTTTAAATACTTCCAGTCCAATGATGAAACAGGGGAGCAAAAAGTGAAAATCAAGACATTTATTCCTTGGGTTCCTAGAAATAACTGCAAAACATTACTTTAAAGAATAATCATCATATTTGTGTTTTTTAAAGGTTACATGCTTTCACTAAGTTTTCCTTCTATACACTCACCCATCTGCTCAACAATTTCTGGAGGAAATACTCGAGAGGCAAAAGCTCGACGAAATATATCTGAAAACTCCCTGTCCAGGCCTCCTATTCCCATCTTTTCAAAGTTCCAGTCAGGATTGATGATAGATTGTCGATTTTCCTTGGTTTTAGCTTTACCTGTACAAATAAACCATAATGAGATATTCAACAGCAAGAAGAAAGGATTCAAAGAAATTTTGATACTATTAACAAATATAAATAGGCAGGCAATACATCCTCAATACATAAACTGAATAAATAAATTAAATCTCAATAAAGAAGCTGTTCAAATACAAAGACAACACTGTTGGTCCATCTGGAAGATGGTCAATGTCATTAGGATATTCAGTTGTTTTCCCCAGAAGTGAGAAATGGGTTCTGCTAAACTACCTCTTAAGTTCTTCCTTGTTGCCTTTGTGGTTAAAAGAACATTTGCAAAATAGCCAGCTGGGTTGTGGGGCTAACTTATATTCACATAACAAAGCAATGGAAAATTTACATTTTAGAGATTAAAAAATTAACCTTGGACTCCTTAAGCCCTAGCTACATTAAGGACCTTCTCAAAGCTTCCAAAAGGAGCTATATAATAAAAGTAAAACACATTTACCTAAATGCAAATAATTTGGTATACAAAGAATACATGAGAATGTGTGGAAATGTATTCTTTAGTTTGTTACATTTACACATGGGAAATTAGTCCGAAGAATCCAATTCAATACAACTTTGTAATAAAGGTTTGTATATGTTGCTATGTTAGGTGACTGGGATACAAAAAATAAAAAGTCCCCATCTTCAAGGATACTACCAGGGAGATTTATGCATATAAATAAGTATAAAGCATGTACGAACAAATAAAAGGAATTTCAAAATGGAGAAGGCACTAACAACTAAAGTGAGCAGGAAAGGTCTTGGGAAAGAAGTAACATCAGAGTTCTACTTTGGAGATATCTAGGAGATCTACAAGATAGAAGTCAGGAAGAAGTACATTTCAGATATTATTTTTGGAAAATGACTGAGGCATGAGATAGAAGAGCAGAGATGGGGAACATGTTGTAGGCTAGTTTGACTAGAATAGAGAAGAACATAAAGGAGAGGAATATGAAATAGGGCTAGAAAATTGGATGGCAACCACCTTTTCAGAAGAAGGTTTTAAATGTTAGGCTCAGAAGTCTGCATATTTTCTCAGAGGCAAGCAGAAATCACTGAAGATTTTTGAGTACAGAAATGACATGGTTATATCTGTTTTAGGAATATCAACTGGGCAGCTGGAGTGGAAAGAGATTGGAGTAAGCAGGAGACCAAGTAGGAGGGTATTTTAAAAGTCCAGATGAGAGATGATTAAGGTCTTAATTAGGGTGGAAACTATGGATTTTTGTAGGTAGCAATTCATATAAAATATTTACAGATTTAAAACCTAACTTCATTTCAAAACTATTTTACATAAAGAAGATAAAATTTAATTTACCTAGGTTAGAATCTGACCTAAAACCAGCTTACATTGCCATATTAGAAAAAATACAAGATAAATAAAATGGAATTGTCACAGGACATCCGAGGATAAAATTGGAATACAACATTATTATTCTTATAAAACCAGGGAAGAAAAGCATCAAATGAAAAAAATTAAATAAAATAATTTCCTGATTAAAATGTTACTGAGCAAAATTTCCTTTATGATTCACTTTGATTATTTTCTTACACTTGGGTGGCCCCTTGTGGCCAAATGTATAATGCACAATAAATCAATAAACTTTTTTCCAATTTAAAAGTCTATAAATTACACTTTGCATAGATCATTTAGAAAATTAAAAATTGTATTTCATAAAAGTCACAAAACACTATGGAAGAAGACTTGCTTAAATAACATGAATTAAATAAAACACATCACTTCAGAAATTCACTGGCAGGGAAATGGTGTTTAACTTTCCTCAGATGTAATGACAAGATAAGACACTGCACCTTGACCTATGAAAATCTCTCATTTCCAACAAGATTATACATGGATGAGAACACGTAAAATAAGAATGCCAGGTGGCCAATGGCAGTCTTCACTCTAATGGGTTCCTTTCTCACAGACCATTATCCTGTACATACAGCCCTATACATATTCCCCTCAGGAAGTTCTAAATATTGAAGCAAAATATTGCTTGATATATTACCTTAAAAGATGACCACAGTTAAGGATTTTTCCCCTAAATACTTCCATCACTAATTATTAAGTCTAGCCTTAATAAGGGCAACATACTGTACACCAAGAATCAAACGGCATTCGCCTTTTTGATTTGCTAGTTTGGGCTTATAGAAATAATACTTATTGCTACTTTAAAAAATGGGGCTAGTGAATGTTACATAAATACACAGCAATGATGACTTCTACGACAGGTTATGTAACAAGCAAGCTATTCTTTCTACATAGGCCCATGACACATCTCTGTACAAACAAAGATAAAGTAGTACTGATGCAATTTTCATTAATCTGCTTCAGTTATTAAACACTTTTGAAATCTCTCTGCTTCACCCATGATGATGAGTCATATGCTTTATTTGTAGGGAAAAACAAAAAACAATGATACTTTTTGCATTCTGGTGACATCTGTTAAAGTTATCAAAATAAAAGAAACATAATGCTGAACAAAATTAGCTTCCAGAATAAAATATATGCTTTGAAGACCTTCTTCACAGTTACACACTATTAACAACAAGACTATTGAGGGGCATAAAATAACTGCATTCTGTAACTGAATAAATTATTAGAAGGTAAGCTCATACTCTGGAAGTCCTCTGAGACAATCTTTGCAATAATTCTAGTAGCAAAATGAATTGTACCTCATCTTCTTTCCACGTGATTTTCATATTCTCTATTAGGTGTCTATATTTTATAAGTTTGTTATTCCACGTGGCTAGACATGAAGAGTATTTGTTACAGTTAAATGTATTTAAAACTTTATTCTGAAGGTTTTATGGATTGATATGATGTGTGGGTGACTGGACAACAGCTGGAACTGTGATAATGCTTTGGTTCCCAGGCAGTTTACTGATTGATTTCTTCAAAATATTTTTCAAGTCGATAGCAGTAAAATGGGAATTTGCCATCTGTCAGTCCATGAAAGAGAAATTCTGATGTTTAATTCTAGCTACCAGTTTTTGCAATGCAAGGTACTAAATAGGCTTTATATGTTTTCAAAGTACATTGATGTGTTGGTCAATAGCTACCATTTTCCTTGCAAAATCTACAATGATCACTAAATCAATTCTCCCTAAGGAAAATCCTTTTATAATTTCTGGTGATAAATACCTGGTTCTGAAATGCCATCATAAACCCTTGCATTTTCTACTTTTTTATCCTCATTATTAACTGAGTTCATATCGTCTATAGAGAGGTTCTGACTCTACTTGTGGATCTTAGCCATTTCACAGACTCTGTCCAGAGGCAAATAATATTTCATTATATTCAACAAATTTAATGATGTGTACTTATCATTAGCCTTTACTACTGTTCAATGAATGATGCCTTCTTGTTCCTAAAGTGTTTTTACAGAATTTTGAGGGCAGTTAGGTGGTACAGTAGAGAGACCACTGGGCCTGGAATCAGGAAGACCTGAGTCCAAATCTGCCCTCAGACACTTACTAGTTTTGTGACAGTGGGCAAGTTACTTAACCCTGCCTGCCTCAGTGTCCTCAACTACCAAATGAGCTGGAGAAGGAAACGGCAAACCATCCCAGTATCTTTGCCAAGAAAACCCCAAATAGGGTCACAAAGGGTAGAAGACAACCAAAACAACTGAACAACGACAACAAAAATAGAGTTTGTACCTGTTAAGAATGTCTACCAATCCTCTTCTTCCTTTCCAGGAAGGAAGTGTTAACTCTTTCTCTATAGCTGCCTTAAAGTTTTGTTAAGAGTACTTTCAGTTTTTGTTAAGATGTTTTCCAAAATAGCAATGTTCTATTTTGTAGTTCCACATACGTAACAATTAAATCTGGTATTACATATCAATCAATATTACAATTACAATCAATATTACAATCAACAACAACAAAAAAATCAACCAACCAGTATATATTGAACACCTACATCAAGTAGCAGGTTCTGTACTAGCACTGAGGATACAAAGAATAAAACAATCGCTCTTCTTAAAGAGTGTTAATGCAAACAGAGACAAATGGTATGTTTATGTGTGCAAAGCATAAACAGGGATAAATACAAAGAAGTTAAATACAAGGTAATTTGGGAGAGAGGCACTAAATTTGGTGGGCACCAGGAAAGGCTTCATGTAGAAGGTGGTGCTTGAACTGTGTACTGAAGGAAGAGAAAAATTCTCTGAGGAAGAAATGTATTTTAGGTCAAATCTGCTCTTAAGAAAAATCACTTTAGCTAAAGTGTAAAGGGTAAACTGAAATATGTAGAAAATTGAGGTAGGGAAATCAATGAGGAGTCCACTGTAATAATCCAGCAACAGATATGAAGGGTCTGAACTAAGGTGGTGATTGTGTAAAAAAAGAGAAGGGGAAAGATTTGAAAGATGTTGTGGAGGTAAAAATTGTTGCACTTGGCAACTGATTATCCAGTGTGTGGAGTGATAGTTGGTGAGGAGTCAAGGATAACACCAAGCTTACAAACATGGGAGACTGGAATAACGATAGTGAGTCTTGTCTTGGAAACGTTTAAGTTGAGATGTGTCTGGGACATCCACTTTGGAACATCTAATAGGAAATGAGTGATAAGTGATAAAGCTGAGGAAAAAGCTACTATTCACCTCTTGGCTTTGCTGGCTTCAAGTTCCAGCTAAAATCTACTTTCTACAGGAAGCTTCTGCCAATCTCTCTTAATTCTAATTCTTTTCCTCTGTTGATTATTTCCCACTTGCTCTACATGTAGCTTGTTGGTATCCATTGGTTTGACTGTGAGTTCCCCAAAGGTCGGGGCTGGGCTGTCTTTTGTCTTTCCTTGTATCCTCAATGCTTAGCAAAGAGCTTGGCACAGAGTAGGTGCTTAATAAATACCTGCGGATTTACTGCCTGAAAGATTAGGACTAAATAGATCTATGTGTGCTGTTGTTTGTCATCTGCACAAAGGTGATAAATAGGCTCACGGCAGCTGAGGATGTCACCGAGAGAAAAGTCCCAGGACAGAGAGCCTCAGGGAACACAGAGTTAGGGAGTGTGATATGAATAATGAACAAGCAGAGAAGACTGAACAATGGTAACACAAGGACAAATAGACCCAGGGGAGAGTCACGAAAGCCCAGAGGAGAAGGTGGTTAATAGTGTCAAACAGAAAAAAGTTCAAGAAGGATGAGATCTGAGCGAAGACTGTCAGATGTGGTTATTTCTGGCAAGCTTGGAAGAACTGTTTCAGCTGCATGATGAATCTGGAAATGAGACTGCAAAGGGTTGAGGGATTAGAAGAAGGAAAGTCACAAGAACAAGTGTAAGCTTTTTTTCTAAGTTGGCTGAGAAAGAAGAGATACAGAACAACTTGAAGGGATGGCACAATCTGGTGAAAACTTTTCAAGGATAGGGAAGACTTGATGAAGGCAGAAGGGAAGGAATTATAAAGGGAGAGGTTAAAGATCAGAGGAAGGGATAACTGAGGTTGCAATCTGTTGGAGAAGATGGGAGGAGATGGGACTAAGGGTACAGGCAGAACGAACTGGCCTTGTTGAGATGAAACACCTCCTTGTCAGAAACTGAGGTAAAGTTAGAGAGAGTAGGAGATGATGTCAGGGGATCCTGAGATGAAAAGAGAAAACACAACATATGGTCTCAACTGTCTCAGTAAAAGAGATATGGTCCTCAGTCAAGAGAGATGGGAAGGGGAAAGTTGGAGAGACCTGAGAGGATTTGGAATGGCTTCTGTGAGGAATAAGAAAGGGAACCAACTAGGGAGTAATAAAAGGATTGCCTTGCAGCAATCAAAGTCCAGTTGAAGTTGGATAACATGAATGTATGTTCCTAGGCAGCACAGTTATGTTACTTCCTCCAACTCCATTCTGCATGTAGGAGCAGAGGAAGGAGGTGGTTGGAGTAATCCAGGGATGAAAGAATGAGGTGAGGGATTCCACAGCAGCAGTGCAGAACTGTCTACCTAGAGGGTCAATGGAAAAGGGAGGAAAGTAAAGGCAGAGCAGGCATGATTGCCTGAAAAAGTCCTGACAGGGTTTGAAGGTACAAGGCAAAGTACAGTTGCAGGAGGGTGAAGCACACAGAGAGTGATAGCAGGTTATGGTCAGACAGAGGTATAACAGAGTTCTGGATTAAGAAAGAAGAGCACTTGTGAGTAATGGTGAAAGCTGGCCTAGGATCATCCCTACCTCAGCATGACTGAAGTAGAGTGAAGTAGCACTTTGTGGAATTTAAAGAGTCTGAGAGATTGAGGAAGTTTAGAGAGCTTGAGGGAGCACTGATATGGATGTTAAAGTCCCTAGTAAAAGCGCAGGAAGTTGAGGAAGACAGAGAACCAGCTGGTGATCCTGAGAACAGAGGATGAGCTAAGGAATTGTATACAATAGCCAATAAGATCTTGATTAGGTGGAAAATGTTAATAGAGTGATCTTCAAAAGAACAGAAGTTGCAATGATAAGGCAGAGTCTTGAAATGGCAGTGGAGACCAAGTATTCCAACTCTTACTCCAGGATCAATGTGTCTGGCAGGTAATGATGGTGGTGAAGGCATAACCAGTGGTAAAGAGGATAAACAAGGATGCAGGATCATTAGCAGGGAAAAGTGGGGATCCAGGAATTAGTCAAAGCTAGTAGATGAAAAAAATGAGAGAAAAAAGGAAGAGAATGAAGGGAGGTTCAAATTCCTTTAAACATGCTGTTCCCACTTAGTTTTCAGTTTAGAATTTCAGAAAGTCACTAATAAAGGCATCCCCAGTTTTCTCCTTGATCAACTTAATACGCCTTGCTTGTAGAATGAGATAGTTTTAAGCACTGTCTTCATCCATTTGTTCAATTTGATTTTCAGATTCAAGCTAGAAGCTGTCAATTCATCTTTTCTTGACATCTATCAAGAATTTTATACATATCAAATCCAAATAACATTTTAATATCATTGGGAAAAGATTCTAAGAGATGTAGGAGTTTTCATGTTTTGGGGTTTGGTGAGGTTTTTTTGGTGAAGTAATATAGCTTGCTATCATTTATGTATATCAAATAATTAATAAGATGTTTTGCAGGGAGTTCAATTTGGAACTTGTATTCAATTCAGTTTAGGAGATATAATTATACATTGTAAGGAACCACAATAGGTTTAAACTGCGTCCCCAAAAAAATGTTACATTTTATATCAATTGTTCTTGAAATTACCATGGTGCTAGAGTTTTCCTTGTAGACATCAAATACTCTAGTGTCACCACTATACTTAGGTCTATTTTATTTATTTGCAGTACATAAATATGGATCAGCACACAAATACATTAAAGGCTCTGTGAAAATGACTAATGGCAGTAGAGTGGTTAACCACACTTTTGGGGAGTTTTATTCAATACTGATAATGAATTGTGCTTCATACCCCTGAAACTTTTTGGCATACAGTTCTTGCTCTTCAGCCAACATATTATTTCCTGTAAATGTGTACAGACTTAAAAAAATAAAAGCGCGAGAGTTTAATTTGAAATGCAAAAATACATTAATTGGTCTATAGTTAGAGGGCCAATGATGATCCCATCTTTTTTGATATATGCTGCCTTCTGTTAAGAAAGGTAGAATCAGTTTTGCATCTGAAAGGAAACTGGCAAAATGCCTCCCTAGAGTTGACATGAAGCATTTGAGTGAACAAATATAGATCTTATTCAACCCACTACTCTCTAGCTTTGCAGAAAAATGCAACTTCAATTATGTCTCTTGACATTAAACTTAAATTGTCCTCTTCAGAACTTCCACTTTTTGCTTCTGGTTCTGCCCTCCAGGGCTAAAGAGAAACAGTCTAGGGTTCCCTAGGACAATCCTTCAACACAGTTATCCTGGGCCCCTGAGTCTAGTCTGCTTAGGTAGGAGCTATGTTCAAATATTTGATGTCATAACATTTGAAAGCATTATAGCATTTAATATTTTCAAATATTAATTAATATCACAAAAGAGCTATTTCTGCACCTGATTTATTAGTAAACATAATGGGAAGGAGTAGAAAATTACTGCACTTTCCCCAGAACAATGTACATGTGCCAGGAAGTTTTTAAAAACTCATCACGCCACCATCCTCATTCAATCAGTGTATTCCCAATAACTCCATCAGAATTTAGGTTCTTTGAAAGTGGGGACTTTTCATTTTTCCTTGTATCCCCAGCACCTCATACCATGCCATGGCTGTAGTAAGCTTTGAATCAATGTATACTGAAATGAACTGAACTCAATAATAAACATAAAGTCCCATGCAAAAATACAGAAAGCATACCAGAAAGCAGTGAAGTGCAGTTCTGGAGACCTGAGTTCAAGTCCCAAATCCTACTCCTGTTTACCTGTGTGATATTCTACAAACTGGTTTATAAATCTGGGTCACATTTTCCTCACCTACGTAACACTACTTGCACTGCCTATATCACTATAAAAATGTGACCTACTGTTCTTACAAAAGAATGTAAACCTTTTTTGAATTTATTTTTACCACACTTCTTCTCACTTAATTATGTTGTCTTTTTCAGCTGTTTCATGTATATCTTCTGCCACAACTAAATTATACATTCTGTGAGGGTGGAAGCTTTCCTATATCACCTATTATTGTGAACATGACACTTTGAACAAACATAACACCTCATGTGTACACAGCGCTTTAAGGTTCACAAAGCACCTTTCTCACAAAAATGTTGTCTAATAGGTAGTAGAGGTGTTATCTTTCTCATTTTAGAAATGAAGAAACAGATACTCAAGCTATAAATGATTTGCCCAGGGTCCCAGAGTCAGTAGAATGTGAACACAAGATGCCTGATTCTAAAGCCGTATTCTCTACATCAAACTGTGCCTCAAGAACAGCACAAACACTGAACTGGAACTTCTGAAATGGTGGTTTCAAAGCAAATTTCTGCAAATCACACTTTCCAACATACACAGATTATAAAATTGGACATGAATTAAGTAGGAGTATTTTTGGCTCCGTGAGGAAATAAAAATCCTATTTAAGAATGGAATAAATGACTGGATAGAATAACTCTTTGACAGTATGATGGTTTCTCAATAAAATATTTCTTGTCTGACCAAGCTGAAAATGTATTTAATAGGAATGCGTGTGTAGAACCTATATAAAATTGTATGCCATCTCAGGGAGAGTAGGGAGGTAGAAGGGAAGGAGGGGGAGGGAAGGGAAAAAAATCTAAGATATATGGAAGTGATTGTAGAACACTGAAAACAAAATAAAATAATTTAAAAAATAATAAAATAAAATATTTCTTGTCAAAATAAGTCAAGATACAAAAACAATCAACAAAAGCAGCAAAAAGCTGGTGTAAGACTGAGCATCTTATGAGTCTTTTCCAACATCTTTTCATATAATTTGACAGAAATTCAGACTTATGTTGAGAAGGTATAAGAACCATCTGCACTGTTTTCTAACACTACTTAAGCCAAAAAAAAAAAGGAAAACCTGCAAGACATGTGGTGCAAGATATGATTGGTTAGATTTATTACTATTAAATCTGGTAGTGTCTCATTACAGTAAAGTCAGTTACAGGTAACAGCAGATTCCATATTGCTGGACTATTGTCACTAGCTGTAGCAGGATTTACTGGTTGAAAGATTTCCCTAAGATTCCTCTTTAAAACCTTAACTTTATAGATTCATCAGCTATTGGCTAATGAATTAGTTTTTCTAATTACCAATGCATTTAACTATGAATTTTAAACTAGGGCTGTGCGTATGTGTGTATATGCACACACACATATGTGTTTATAATATATATTACTTTTTATAAATATAAAAAATTAACAAGTATATATGTGTATATACATATATATGTGTGTGTGTATACACACACACATACACATATACATATGTACATATGTATATGTATGTATGAAAAATATGCATGCCCCTACACTCAAGCTTGAAAAAGCCTGACTTCTTCCTTTTATATTTTGTGGTTTCTCCATGTCCTGGCCCTTCCAAATAACATAGGGTCATTTCCTGAACTTGTCATTCCCACATAGTGGCTTTCTTGCAAAAGGAGTACACTTGTTTATTCATTTAAATAATCAGATTAGATCTTAGATCCATACTTAGTGACATTTTAAGATAAAGCCAAAATTGATTGAAGATATCACCTTTCAAACGACTGTAATTCTTACCAATAAGATTGAGAGAAGAATTATCTGCTTTCTCAAATGCAACTTGACTATTTCCAACAACCAGACCGACTTCAATCTGCAGGAAGATGAACAAATAATTATAGTTTAACATTGTATATATGGTTGCTGTACTGCCTTGCCTAAGACAACATATCAGATTAAAAATAAGATTTTGGGGGGGTTATATATCTTACAACCAGCTTTCATCCTTTATTCTTGATGTCATATCTTTTGAAGTAACATAAACCAGAGTACTGCCCTTAATTTTTTAAAATGTCATCTATGTTCTGGGAAGACTGAAACAAATACCCAGGTTTAATAGCATATTTATCAATACCAAAAATAGTATGTCTGAAAATTGAGAAGCACTGGCTACAAAGATCAACTCTTCCCCCTACTGTGTTTGACACTGGAAAGAATAACCATGTCAGACAGAACTTAGAAAAGTTAATTTTTAACATTTACATTCAAATCATTTTACTTATAGTTGAAATATTCAATGTGATCCATACCTTCTGTCTTTTGCCTGTAGCAGGTTCCCCCTTCAGGATGCTGGGATCCATGCCCTCAATATCCTTCACTAACAAACCAAAAAGCTTCTCATTGAAGCTAAACACAAGCTTTGTAGGAAAGAGGAAAGGGAGAAAAGTAAGAGTGTAGCAATAGCTTTTTCCACAGTAACCGCCACCCTCCACAACGCAATTTTTGTCCCAGAAGCAACTCAACAATTGGCCACTAGTTTTCTCATTTTTCTATGCACTTATAAATACTTGAAAAAAATATTTCAAACAAAAGAATGGTAGCTGAACAACACTGCAGAAAACTCATACACATTTATAGCTCTCATCCTAGACTCCCTAACACTCCAAGAGGACTGAGAGTGAAGGGGAAGATATTTCTTCTATCCTATTTTCCTTGCCACAGATTTAAATGAATCAGCAATTATAATTGCCTGTGTTCAAGGTTATGATTAAGGTTATGATAAGGTGCAAACAGCAAAATAAGTGGCCAAAGGAAGAATGATGCCAAAATCACTCATCTGTGAGCAATTTTGACAATAAAAATTAGAAAAAGGCTAAGAGGAAAAAGTGCTCCTCTGGAAAGACCCCGGAAGAAGCAAAAGGCAGGAGAACGTTCTGAAGCAGCAGCTTCAACCACAAGACAGCAGCAGAGACGCAGCTCCAGACTGGTAAAATGAAATATGTCATTTCCAAGGAAAGGTCTAAGTGACATTAGAGAATACTGGATGGTTGATAAAATGAAACCTGATAGAAAAGATATTTCTTTACATTCAGAGCAATGGAGCCAATTAAAGGAAAAGCTTTCTGATACTGTTGTTGCAGTAAAAAAAATTGTAAAATCAGACCAGATGAGTGAAAGTGTACTGTTTTAATCAATCTTTTAATCAGAATGGTTTTTGCTTTCTAAACTATTTGTTTTCTAAGCTATTCTATATTTGAACATCAAAACAACTTTTAAAACAGAACCTAACTCAAAGGGATAATCAAGGAAACGATATTTTGCAAAAAGCTAACATAGAAAATAAGCTAATATCAAAAAAAATTTTATAGCAAGTTTCTCTGATAAAGCCTCATTTCTCACATACATAATGAGTACAGAACTGAGTAAAATTTATAAAAATAAGAGCCATTCCCCAATTGATAAAATGTCAAAGGATAAAAACAAGCATTTTTCAGAAGAAATCAAAACTTCTCCAATTGATAAATGGTCAAAGGATATGAACAGGCAGTTTTCAGAAGAAGAAATTAAATTATCCATAGTCTTATGAAAAAATGCTCTAAATCACTATTGATTAGAGAGATACAAATCAAAACAACTCTGAGGTACCACATCACACCTATAAAATTAGCTAACATGACAAAACAGGAAGATGATAAATGTTGGAGAAGATGTGGGAGAGTTGGAACACTAATTCATTGTTGGTGGAGCTGTGAGCTGATCCAACCATTCTGGAGAGCAATTTGGAACTATGCCCAAAGGGCTACAAAAATCTGCATACTCTTTGACCCAGCAATATCACTCTTGGGACTCTATCCCAAAGAGATCATAAAAATGGAAAAGGGTCCCACATGTACAAAAATATTTATAGCAGCTCTCTTTGTGGTGGCCAAAAGGAAATCAAGGGGATGCCCATCAACTGGGGAATGGCTGTACAAGTTGTGCTATATGAATGTAATGGAATACTATTGTGCTATAAGAAATGATGAACAGGAAGACTTCAGAGAGATCTGGAAAGACTTATATGAAATGATGCTAAGTGAAAGGAGCAGAACCAGGAGAACTTTGTACATAGCAACAACCACAGTGTGTGAGGAATTTTTCTGATAGACTTAGTCCTTCATAACAATGGAAGGACCTAAAAATTTTCAATGGACTTTTGAGGCCAAATACCTTCCACATCCAGAGAAAGAGCCATGGAATTGGATTGCAGAATGAAGCAGACCATTTTCTTTTGTATTATGTTTTGTTTCGTTTTATGGTTTTTCCCAGTCATTTTAATTCTTCTATTCAACATGACTAAGGTGAAAATGTATTTAATAGGAATGTATGCGTAGAACCTATATAAGATTGCACACCATCTCGGGTAGGGAGTGGGGGGGGGGAAGAGGAGGGAGGGGAAAACTCTAAGATATATGGAAGTGATTGTAGAACACTGAAAATAAATAAAATAATTTTAAAAAAGAAAATAAAAAAATCAAAACTACCTATAGTCATGAAAAAAATGTTCTAAATAACTATTGATTAGAGAAAGGCAAATTAAAACAACTCTGAGGTACTACCCCCACAACTATCAGAAATGACAAATGCTGGAAGGGATGAGGAACAAATATGTACACTCATGAACTGTTGGTGGAGTAGTAAACTGGTCCAACGATTCTAGAGAACAATTTGGAACTATGCCCAAAGGGCTATAAAACTGTGCATATTTCAGCAACACTACTACTAGGTCTATATCTCAAAGAGATCCAAGAAAAAGGGAAAGGATCTAAACAAAAATGTTTATTACAGCTCTTTTTATGGTGGTAAATTGGAAATCAAGGGGATATTCATCAATTGAGGAATGGCTGAACAAATTGTGGCATATGATTGTCATAGAGAACTATCGTGTTGTGGGAAAGGATGAAGGGGGTAGTTTCTGAAAAACATGGCAGGACTTAAATGAACTGATACAACGTAAAGTGAGAAGAACCAGGAGATCGTTGTGCCCATTACAGAAATACTGTAATGATGATCAACTGTGAAAGACTTGGCTAGTTTGATCAATACAATGATTCAAAATAATTCCAAAGGACTTAATGATGAAAAAATGCTGTCCACTTCCACAGAGAGAACTGATGAACTCTGAGTACAAACAGAAGTACAATTTTCTCACTTTGTTTTTCTTGCTTTTTTGAAATATGATTAAAGTGGAAATATGCTTTGCATGATTTCATGCATAACTGATATCATATTGCTTGCCCTCTCTGTGCTTGGGGGAAGAGGTGGGGGAAAGAGAAAATTTGGAACTTAAAATAAAAAAAATAATAATAAAAATATGTAAATAAAAATGCAAAACTATTTTTTAAGAAAAAAAAAACAACTTGCAACCATTTTTTTATTGAGTGAATTTAACTATCTCTACTTTATTAAGAAGGAATGCTTTGCATTCACCAGCTGATGTCCATCAAAATATGTCCTTTGATAGCACTTAACAGTCTCTACTTAACTAGCAATGCTAAAAGTAAATGTAACAAGGCTCATCAGATAATTCTAGCACACGTCTGTCAGGGAGTGATGCTGATCTGGAACACCACTCCTTAGCATCCAAAATGTGCTCCTTTCTGAAGTCAACTCCCAAATAACAATGATAATAATAAATGATGAAAATAACTGTCATTTCTATAGAGCTTTAAAATTTGCAAAGTATTTTAGATACATTATCTCAAGGCCACAAGGAAGAAGGCAATTTTGACTATGCAGCTGACTGGGTCCAAGAAAACAAAAACAGTATACAATGCACATAACAAAAACACAAGCACACATTCACAAAAATATGTATATTCATAGATGTCTATATATACATATGCATACATGTGTATATATAGGTAGATATGTATACACTTTTATCTATATTTTATAAATACCAAATTTTACCATACCAATATTTTCTTCCTATGAGGAGGAAATTTAATTTGCTAATTACAACAGCTGAAGTTCACAAAGGGGAGACTAGCAAATGACATTCTAAAGGAAGTCTCTTAGGTAAACCATAGTAGATGTCCTAGGCATGGTACCAAGGAGGAGGTATCTCAAGGTAAAGAAGCAAACAAAATGGGCATAGGGTATATGAAATAGGATGAAGTGTCTCTACATTTGAGGGAAAGGCTATCCCTGATAAAGTAAGGAGAGAAAACACCTAACATCCCTATAAACCTATCTTCTAATCTTTCTTTCATTCTTACTTTCTTAGACCTGCTATGTCGAGTAGTCCCAATAAAATACAATAAATTATCTAATATAATTAGGTTAGGATCAGGAATTAGGGTATCAGTGAAGTGATGGGGATAAAGAGAAATAAACACCTGTTGTCCCACTGAGAAAGCTTGATTGTTGAACTGTTGGATAAATTCTGCCGCCATCTTGTCAGTGTCATAAGGATTGGAATCAATGCTTTTTTTCTGTAGGAAATCAATCTCGATGGTCATTGTACCAATACACTGCTTTGTCTTGTCAAATGAATATAAGGAAACTAGAAAAGAAAACAAGAGGCATTTTATTATAGTGACATCAAAGAGAGTATGCTTCAAGTAACTAAAAATATGCACATCATGTGCACATCACAATGGACATCTCAATTGTCTACTCAGAATTATCAATGATAATAAAGGGGAATGGAGATAACATGAAGTTCCACCAGAGGATTCCTTTCCTAGATATTAGAGATCACAAATTTAATGCACAGATTTCCCTCTATTCCTTAACCCACCTCTAGTAAAGAGATCTCAGTCCAAACAATACTGTCTCTGCCCTTACTCTTATAGTGCAAAATAGAATGAGTCAAAGAATATTGTCATAGGGCAGGCTCCCTGCCAGAGGCAAGGAGAAATGATGAAATAAATGTTTGGCAAGATCTTTTGCTCCAAGAAATTAGTCCATAGACTTTAAGACTACTATTCTAAAAGGAAATTCTTTCATTAAGGAATCTGAACTGGATTTAAAGTTCTCTCCATCACTTAAAAATATTTACTGGGCATGTTCTACATGCTTGGTACATCATATGACATATTCTCTTCCCTCACAAAAAAAAAATCATGTTTTTCACCCTTAAGGTTAAAGAAAAAATAATAATAATACATATAAAGCACGTTTAAAACAATTTTCCACCCGAATCATATCCTAGAACTCTAAGCTGATTCTGGTACTGTCTGAATGGTATTTATTCCCTTTTGTAATTAAGTTGTCATACTATGATTCCACAAATCCAAAAATTATCACAAGTAAATATATTTTAAACCACAATTGCTCTTGGGTTATAACTTGTTTTCATGTCATTTGCAATAAAAAAGATTACTAGATCACTACACTGATTCCCTAAAGGATACATAAACTACATCAAATGTATCATACCAGCTCTCACGTTTCAATTATCACATACCTAGCCTCTGGTAATTCCCAATGTTTTGTTTTGTTTCTTACACCTCAAGGACAGACCTGTCTAATCCATCTGCCTTTTGGATATTTCCATTTGAAAGTCAACTGAGACCTCAAATTCAACAAGCTTCAAATGAAACAACAATTTAGTTCTGAAACCTGCCCCTCTGCCCAGTCTTCATTGATGGCATTTCCACTCTTCCAATCACCTCGGCTTGAAAGTTTTGAGTTATTCTTGGCTCTTCCTTCTCCCTCATTGTTCATATACAAATGGTTGCCACATCTACTAATTATACCTTTGTAACAATCCATTTTTCCTCCTCTTTCCATCGTCACCATCCTTGTTCAGGACCTATCCTGTTCATCTAAACTATCACTGCTGCCTGATTAACTTTTCTCTGCCTCCAGTTTTTCTTCATTCCAATGTATTCTCTGCAATTACTATCAAAATAATTTTCCTAATGCACAGGCCTAGTCATATCACTCTCTTTTTCAAAAAACCTTCAGGAGTGCTATACTCCCTACCACACAAAACATAAGTTGGCACTCAACCTGAATTTGTAGCCTAATTTCACAGTATTTCTCCTCATACCCTCTGTACGCTAGTCAGACTGACTGCTGCTTCCCGATCCCATCCTGCCCTCTCCCATCTCCGAACCTTTCCTATGTCCATTCCTGGGACAGATTCTCCTATGACTCTGCTTGTTGGAACCTTTCTTTCCTTGTGTTTCTGGTTCCGGCAAAGACACAACTTTCACCAGGAGGCCTTTCTTTCCTTCTTCCCCTCCAATGGATTTGTCCCGACACTTTGACCTGTCTTTGGTACTTGCATATTCTAATTTGTATAGGCTAGGTATATGTTTCATTTTTCCTACTACATTGTAAGTTCTTTTAGAACAGAAGTTTTTAACCTGGCGTCTGATGTATTTTATAACCAAATTTCAACACAATTGGTTTTCTTTGTAATTCTATGTATTTTATACATTTAAAAATCTTACTCTGAGAAGAGCTCCACAGTCTTGAGAGACTGACAAAGGAGTCATGACATAAAAAAGGTTAAGAACCTTACTCTAGCACAAGGCCTGCAACAGACCCTCCCCAGTGCCTAACAGTACTCTTCACATAACAGGCACTTAATAAATGTTTACTGTTAATGTAAGATCTTTCATGCAATATACCGCTGCTTTTTTAAAATTACAAAATTCAAAATTACAAAATTTAAAAAATACACTTGTTCATCCAGCAGGCATTAAACACCTACTACTTATGCAAAAAGCATTATGCTAGGCATACAAGATAAAACATGACACAGCCTCTGCCCTCAAGTAGCTTATATTTTACTGAGGTTGAAAGGGAGAGAGGAGGGAGAAGATGATGTACAGAAATAAAAGTACAAGGCAGGGTAGGATGTATATGAGGAAGGAATTCTAACAATATGACAGAAAAATTTGAGGAGTGAGAGAACATTCTCAGCTAGTGGTGGGACACAGGGTCATGAAAGGCTACAATCAGGAGATAGTATCTAAGTTGAGCTTTGAAGGAAAAGAAGGTTTTTGTACATCTACTGAGCTCCTAGTTAACTAATTCTATTTTTTATTAAAAACAAACTAGGTTGGTGATTCAGTCACTTAGTTAATAAATTATTACCGAGATATTCACATCCTATATATCAAAATAAAAGTGTCTGCTAATTCATGACAATGGCATTTATATATGATAGTCATTTAGAACTGCACACTACAAAGGCAAATAGCAAAGATAATTTTCAGAAAACAGAGATGAGACATCAAATTAAACAATTCAATTTTAACTAAGTTCCCAAATGAAAACTAAGATATCAAGCTTTGAAGCACCATTAATAATTAAGAACAATGTCCTAGCCCCCTTTGATCTAAAAATTACAATCCTCTACCAGTATTAAGCAATTATCAAGAATAAAACAAGGTTAATAAAAGAGAATTAGTGAGAACTAAATGGTAAATGACTATCAGGATGACACAAAACAAGAACCAAAAAAGTGATTCTTACAAAATTAATCTGATTACCATGCATTACTTTTAAATAAAAGTGTTAATTTTTAACAATACATTAGCATTTACTGATCTTTATTTTTAAAAAGTTGGAAAAGCTTATATATTAAGTTATTCTTCCTAAATGTGACATAGCCATTCTATATGAGTTACTTTCAAGGACATTTTTCCATCTTTCTAAGAGAAAATGGAAAGAGCATTAAAGTTCAAGGTGTGGGAAGACAAAAGCTGGCTCCAACTTATCTCTCCAACCTTAGTGAAGATTACTTTCTCTCTTGTGCCCTTCAGTCCAGCCAAACTGGATCTCTCTCTTCCTCACACAACACTAAATCTCCCACCTCCATGCCTTTGCACATGCTTGGAATGCACTCTCTCTATCTCCACTTCATATTTTCTTCCTTTGAGATTCTGCTCAAGCACCATTTTGTGCATGAAGTTTTTCCTGACCAACCAACCATTGGTGCCTTTCCTCCCAAACTACCTTCCATTTAATTCTTTTGTATGTATTTGCATTTATTCACTTTTTATTAATACTGTGTGTTTATATATGTCCCTGTTTTCTCCCACATTAGAATGAAAGCTCCTAAAGAGTAGGGGTTATTTCAATTTTTGTACTTATATCCCTAGCACTCAGCACAGTACTCAGTCCATATTAGGCACTAAAAATAAAAGTTTGTTCATTGATTGATTATTACAATCAGGCTCTGGAGAAGTGAGGCTGGTGACCTGCACAGCCCTCCGTCACTCAAAACAAAGTCAAGTGTAAGTCATGTCATCATTTCTCTGATGGCATGGTCTTCTTCGGCAATGAAGGATGAACACAATCCTGTGAGTAGATGCAACTGGCTGAATGCTAGCTGGGTAACTCACCTCCTCCACTCCTGTCTCCCTCCCCCTCCCCTTCCTTCTCCTCTCCAAAGGAAGGTAAATTAGGATGGTCAAATAATACCCAGTTGACTTGGGTTTTACTGGCTCCTTTCCTTTCCTTCCTTTCCCTTTCCTCTGTCCTGCCCTCTCCCCAAACCTTAAACCTACAGCACTCTGAAACTGGGACTCCAATGGGCCCCTGCCTAAGGGCTTCTCTGGACCCTTCTAGTTTTAGAGTGATTATCAATAGTAACTGTTGCTGTTTCCCACCCAACCTGATGTCTTTCTTTTCTTAGCATCATTAAAGGGGCCATGCCCTGGCTCCTTCTTAAACAGACCTATTCAAAGAATGGGCCTTGCCTCATGCTAAGTGAGTAGTTGCAAAGTCCTTGGCCTAAAAGGCCCAAAGTCTCCCAGTGCATCCTGGGTCACTTCCAGTCATCCTGATGAATATCTGGTCCCTGAATTCAGATGGCTCTGGAGGAGAAGTGAGGCTGGTGACCTGCACAGCTTTCCCTCACTCAAAACAAAGTCAAGTGCAAGTCATGTCATTTCTCTGATGCCATGGTCTTCAGCAACGAAGGATGAACACAATCATTATTACAATCTATTTTACTCCAAGCAAAGCTTTTCTTGCTTCTCTAGACTCATTCATTATTTTGTTCCTTCACTGCACTGAATCTAACAACTTTCACAGATCTGTTGAATTTCAGCAAGGGTTTGGGCTATTAGTTTCTTTAAAATATATATGCTGCCATCAGGTTTAAGTAGTGTGTCACTAATATCAGAGAAAACTAGCACAATACACTTTCACCGGGCTTCAAGATAGTAGCTCTCTGCTCAAATGATAACCCAGATTTGTGAAATCTGATTTTTAGAATTGGAAAGGCTCCTATGTGTCTAAATCCAATGTGTACATTTTACAGATGAGAACGCCAAGGAGGTCAAACGGTTTGTCTAATATCATATAGCAAATTAGTGACAAAACCAGGACTAGAACTCATGTGTCCTGGTTACAGGACCAGAGTTGAACTGGAAAAGACCTTAAACATTCTCTAGTACACTCCCTCCTTTTGCAGATTCAATTTAACAAGCATTTATTATAAGTAGATGTGGAAACTAATGCCCCAAAGAGATTAAGTGACTTTTCCCAAAGTCATATAATCTAAGTAGCAGTCCTCTCTCCCCATTATACCATACACCCTCCCCTCCAGGAATTTCCATGTTTTTATAATGCTTCTCAAAAAAATCTTTACTAAAAGTCAAACTTTTCCTGTGCTTTTAAATATTAAATTTAAAAAATGATGCATGAATTTTTCTTACTAATCATTATTAATATTGGTGCTTTTTAAAAAAATCTCTGTGCTTGCCTTCACAGGATCTCCTCAGACCTTCTTGCTTTTCACTCTGACATTAAATTTCTCTGTTCTAAGGAACTTGACACTGTCTCCAATATTATTCTATTTGAAGGAAACCTTTATGCGAAACCTTCTTCCATCAATTTATTCCTAGGGGAGGAACCTCCCCAGCAAATTTGCTATTATTTCCAACCCCTGTCCTCCTACAAGAAAAAAAGATGTGATCCGGTAGAAAACATTTAAAATGTTTTATTCTAACTATACAAGTCATTCCCCAATTGATAAATGGTCAAAGGATATGAACAGGCAATTTTCTGAGGAAGAAATTAAAGATATCCATAATCATATGAAAAAATGCTCTAAATCACTATTGATTAGAGAGATGCAAATCAAAACAACTCTGAGGTACCACATCATACCTATAAGATTGGCAAACATGACAGAACAGGAAAATGATAAATGTTGGAGAGGATGTGGGAGAGTTGGAACACTAATTCATTGTTGGTGGAGCTGTGGGCTGATCCAACCATTCTGAAGGGCAATTTGGAACTATACCCAAAGGGCTACAAAAATCTGCATGCCCTTTGACTCAGCAATATCGCTACAAGGACTGTATCCCCCCCCAAGAGAGCATAAAAATGGCAAAGGGTCCCACATGTACAAAAATATTTATAGCAGCACTCTTTGTAGTTGCCAAAAACTGGAAATCAAGGGGATGCCCATCAACTGGGGAATAGTTGAACAAGTTGTGGTATATGAATGTAATGGAATACTATTGTGCTATAAGAAATGATGAACAGGAAGACTTCAAGGAGGCCTGGAAGGACTTATATGATCTGATGCTGAATGAAAGGAGCAGAACCAGGAGAACTTTGCGCACAGCAATAACCACAATGTGTGAGAGTTTTTCTGGTAGACTTGGAACTTGGTAATAATGCAAGAACTTAAAAAAAAAAATTCCCAATGGTTTTCTAAGGCAAAATGCCTTCCACACTCAGAGAAAGAACTATGGAATTCATTCGCAGAATGTAGCAGATCATGTTTGAGTGTGTGTGTGTATTATGTTTTGATTTGTTATATGATTTCTTCCATTTATTTTAGTTCGTCTACATAGCATGACTATAGTGAAAACATATTCAACAGGAAAGTATATGTAGATCCTCTACAGAATTGTATGCCGTCTTGGGGAGGGAGGGGGGTGAGGTGGGTAGGTGTGGGGGGGTAAAAATCTAAGTTTTATGGTAGTGATTGTAGAACATTAAAAAAATAAATAAAATAATAAAAAAATGTTTTATTCTGAACTTAAAACATCAAATAAAAATGTCTATTTTACATATGAAATAGAAAAGAAAAAGAGATTTACATGAAACCATGAATCTCTACTATATGCAGCCTGTTTTTTTTTTTAACTACAGAAGAAATACCACAAAATGCTTGTAAAGCTGTCCTGCTCATCTGTATTTTCTGCTTGCCTGTACTTCCTGTTCATCTATACCGCATGTTGGCCTCCCTTCATTCATCTCTTACACATCCTTTACAATGTTTCAATGACTCTCTCTCTTTTCTCTCTCTCCATCTCTCTTTTTCTCTCTCTCATTTTGGCAACCTCATCCCTTTCTCTGCCCACTTCTCCCTACAAATTGAGAGAGAAAAAGGAAAGACCAAATCCTTCTAATAAATATGCATAGTCAAGCAAAACAAATTCCCATTTTGGTCATGTTTGAAAATGAGTCTCTTTCCACAACTTGAATCCATCATCTTCCTTAACAAAGGATTAGTAATAAGATTTATCATTAGTCCTCTGAATTCGTGGCTGATGACTGCATTGAACAGATCTGTCTTTAGAGTGTTTTTCTTTACAGGTTGTTGTTATCCAATTAGCTCTAAAACTCTTCTCCAAAGAGAGTCTGTCATATAATTTTACTCCTCAAGAAAGAAATAAAACACCAAACTGTAGGCCAATATTTGAAAAAAACTAAAAAATATAAATTGCTATGGAAAGGACTCTCTTTATAACAATAAATTCTGGGAAAACTGTAATTTGTCAGAAATTAGGTTTACACCTCCACAGTAAGTGACCTAAAAATAAAAGGTCATCATTTAAAAAACTGAAAGAAAATAAGAACAGGCAGTTTTCAAAAAAAAAAAAAGTATAACTAGAAGGAAGATTCTTAACTATCCTTAAAAAGAGGATAAAACATCATAAAAGATAAACCAGATTGTTTTGATCACATAAAATTAAGACACTTTTACAGAGATAAAAATCAATGAAGGAAGAATAGAAGGGAAACTTTAGAACAGGAAAATATATCAACAATAAAAATCTACAATGTGGCAGAGTGGATGAAGAGCTTGCTTTGGAAGCAGAAAGCTCTAAGTTTACTACTAGATGTGTGACTGAACAAATTATTCAACCTCTCAATCCTCTAGGCAGTTATCTAAAACTGCATGCTACAGAGAAAATGCAGACTTGCACTGATAGGAGTCCCTCTTCTGGGAGTTCCCATGCTAATGAAATCTCAAACAGGTTCAGTTCCAATTCCTATTCTATCCAAAATACAGAGAACTAACTGAGCTATTTCTCTCAAATTGGTCAAATCAAATAAGCATTTAAGTGCCTACTATGTGCCAGGTGCTCGTTACACACACACACAACCACACAACAGTCCTAGCCCTCAAGGAGCTTACAGCATTTTAAAGAATATAAATAGTTTCAAAACAAAACCAAATACCTCCAGAGGCAGCAGAGCCAAGAGGGCAGAGCAGAAACACGCACATACTCTAGCTCTTCCCACAGAGCCCATAAAACACCTGTAAAAAATGACTCTAAATAAATTCTAGAGCAGTAGAAGCCACCCAAAGGAGCCTGGAACGTCAACAGGAAAGGTCTATTGCACAGAGAGAGAAGAAGAGCACAGCCCGCTGAGCCCAGCCTACCAAGGCCAGCCCAGCCTTGACTGCACTGCGCAGCAGGGACAGGACCGGAACAGGCCTCTGGGGGGGAATCCTCAGCAGCAGCAGAGGTTCTCAGATCCCTCTACCCACAAACACCAAAGACACTTAAAAGCTCAATGAAAAAGCTTTTTCTCCTGGGTAAGAAGGGAGCAGGGTCCTTCCCTAGCCCTGGCCCAGGGAAGCAGTAGCAGCAGTAGAAGCAACGTCCATTTTTGGAGCCCTCAGCCTAAAGCCCAGGGGAACTGAACTGCTGATGTGGGTCTCAGCCCTGAGTGGCAGTGTGGGGGTGAGGAAGAGGGCTGACTGGCGTAGTGGAGCTGGTGGAGGCTCTGGAAAGGGAATTCTCCTTGCAGATGCTAGGCAGAAAAGCTTTGGTAGCTCCCAGACCAGAGTGCAGGCCAGGAAAGGACTAAACTCCTCTCCCTTGATTGAGCCACCTTGGAGGAACTGAGAACTTACAGGTCACCAGAGTATATCCTCCTCTCAACAAAAGACACAAAAGTCAAGTAACTGGCTGGGAAAATACCCAAGAAAGGGGAAAAAATAAGACTAAAGAAGGTTACTTTCTTGGTGAAGAGGTATTTTTTTCCATCCTTTCATACGAGGAAGAACAATGTTACCATCAGAGGCCTCCAAAATAAATATGCAATGATCTCAGGCTATGAAAGAACTCAAAAAGGATTTTGAAAATCAAGTAAGAGAGGTGGAGGAAAAATTGGGAAGAGAAATGAGAACAATGCAAGAAAATTATGAAAAGTGAGTCAACAGCTTGCTAAAGGAGACCCAAAAAAAGTTGAAGAAAATAACACCTTTAAAAATAGGCTAACTCAATTGAAAAAAGAGGTCCAAAAAATCAATGAGGAGAAAAAGACTTTAAAAAGCAGAATTAGCCAAATGGAAAAGGAGGTTCAAAAGCTCACTGAAGAAAATAGTTCTTTAAAAATGAGAGTAGAGCTGAGGGAAGCGAATGACTTTATGATAAACCAAGAAATTACAAAACAAAACCAAAAGAAAGAAAAGAGAGAAGATAATGCAAAATATCTCATTGGAAAAACAACTGACCTGGTGCCAGGCCTAGAGGCCTGTATTGGGCTACCCGAGTCTTTCTTACCTCACCTCCCGAGGTCTTCGGCTGGCCAAAACCAGATGCACATATGAGAGAAAGGACGTTCCAGAGTCGAACAAGGGTTGAGCTTTAATTCAGGGTCTAGTTACAAGTGCAGGGGGGTCTTCCTTAGGAGGAAGAGGGGGAGATTTCCTAAGGAGGCTAAGATCTTAAGGGGTTGGAAGTAGAAATACAAGCGGGGAGAGAGGGGGAGGGGAGAGAGGAAAGAAAAGAAGCGGAGCCTACTGTCCTCTTGGCTCCTCACGTGCTAAGAGAGCTTTCAGGCTTCCTCAATCCTACTTAACCTTCAGCCACACAGTTTGCATCTCAATACCGTGCTGTTAGGTAACTAGGTGTGCTCCAATCCGGGATGACCTCGAGGGCAGGGAGACTTCACCCATCACGTATCTCCCGGGGAGAGGCGGAAATACCCGAGCTAGCTCAGTCTGACCTTCTCGAACCCCGCTGTTCATGGAGGGCCTCGTAAGACTCTAAGATTTAGAAGTCCCACTTTTACCCGCCCGAGACCGTCCACACAGAATTGAGCTTCCAATCCCAACAACCTGGAAAACAGATCCAGGAGAGACAATTTAAAAATTATGGGACTATCTGAAAGTCATGATCAAAAAAAGGGCCTAGACATTATCTTTCATGAAATTATCAAGGAAAACTGCCCTAATATTCTAGGACCAGAGGGCAAAAGAAATATTGAAAGAATCCACCAATCACCTCCTGAAAGAGACCTGAAAAGAAAAACTCCTAGGAATATTGTGGCCAAATTTCAGAGTTCCCAGGTCAAGGAGAAAATATTGCAAGCAGCTAGAAAGAAACAATTCAAGTATTGTGGAAATACAATCAGGATAACACAGGATCTGGCAGCTTCTACATTAAGGGAGCAAAGGCTTGGAATAGGATATTCCAGAAGTCAAAGGAACTGGGATTAAAACCAAGAATCACCTACCCCGCAAAACTGAGTATAATACTTCAAGAGAAAAAATGGTCATTCAATGATATAGAAAACTTTCAAGCGTTCTTCATGAAAAGACCAGAACTGAATAGAAAATTTGGCTTTCAAACGCAAGAATCAAGAGAAACATGAAAAGGTAAACAGAAAAGAGAAATCATAAAGGACTTTCTAAAGTTGTTTACATTCTTACATGGAAAGATAATATTTATAACTCTTGAGACTTTTCTCAGTATTTGGGTAGTTGGAGGGATTACACACACACACACACACACACACACACACACACACACAGAGCACAGGTTGAGTTGAACAAGAAGGGATGATATCTAAAAATGATAAAATTAAGGAGAGAGGAATATATTGGGAGGAGAAAGGTAGAAATGGAATGGGGCAAATTATTACTCATAAAGGAGGCAAGAAAAAGCTTTTTCAGTGGAGAAGAAAAGGGAGAAGGTGAGAGGGAAAAAGTAAAGCTTACTCTCTTTACATTTGGCTTAAGGAGGCAATAACATGCTCAATCAATTTAGTATGAAAATCTATCTTACACTACAAGAAAGTAGGGGACAACGGGACAAGTAGGGTGAGGGGGATGACAGAAAGGAGGGCAAATGAGAGAAGGGAGTAACTAGAAGTAAACTTTTGGGGAGGGACAAGGTCAAAAGAGAGAATAGAATAAATGGGGGGCAAGATAGGATGGAGGGAAATATAGTTAGTCTTATACAACATGACTATTATAGAAGTCTTTTGCAAAACTACACATATATAGCCTATATTGAATTGCTTGCCTTCTCAGTGGGGATGGGTGGGGAGGGAGGAATGGAGAGAAGTTGGAATTCAAAGTATTAGAAATGAATGTTGAAAATTGTTTTTGCATACAACTGGGAAATAAGAAATACAGGTAATGGGTTACAGAAATCTATCTTGCCCTACGAGAAAAGAGAGAAGATGGGGAAAAGGGAAGGGAGGGGTGTGATAGAAGAGAGGGCATGTTGAGGGAAGGGGTAATCAGAATGCAAGGTATTAGGGGGTGGGGAAGGGGAGAGATGGGGAGAAAAATTTGGAATTCAAAATTTTGTGAAAATGAATGTTGAAAACTAAAATAAATAAACATTAAATAAATAAAGCAGTGTGCAACTGAAAAAAAAATCCACATGTAAACATGCTCCAATTCACTAATAGGAAGAGAAATACAAGTTAAAACTTGCGATTTTACTTTACACAAAGCACACTGGCAACTAGGATGAATAATGGACAGTCAAAGTTGAAGGGGCTGTGGGAAAACAGGAATGTACAGAGTTGCAAAGTAATTTCTGGATTTCAATTGGGACTTATGTAAGAAAAGTGAAAGAACTCTCTAAACCCTTTGACGCTGACTCAAGAGATCCCCCTTTGGCCACTGTAAGTCAAAATGCAGAAACATGATCCAATATGTACCAGACCCTTCACAGCACTTTTTTGTGTTCACAAAGTACTGGAAATAAAGTGGGTGCCTATCTATTGGGGAACGACTGAAAAAATGTTATGTGAATTTAACAGATATTATTATATAGTAAAGAGTAAGGGACACTACGAATTCTGAATACGAAGATTTATATAACTGATACAGAGTGGAAGAAAAGTTGAACCAAGAAAACATGTACAATGACTATAACAATGTAAATGAAAAGATCAGTGAAAGGAAGCTCTAAATATTAAATTACAAGGAATTCTAAATAAATGAAAACAATAGAGGTGTCAAAGAACAGGTAATAAAACCTATCTACCTACCACTCTTACACAGAGGGAATATAAGTACACAATACTTTATACAACGTCAGATGTAGTCACTGTATCATTTTTTTCTTTGTCACAAAAGAAGATTCAAACTAGGGGGAAAGAGGTGAAATGACTATAAGGTAAAGACAAAGGGCATCAAAAAAATATATTTTGCAAAACATAAAAGTTACTTCTCAGACCAGGACCCCTAATCTAAGTGCACATAATGCTAATGTTGGCTACTAGGTTTTTGTTAGGTTTTCTCCAGTACAGGCTTAGAAGTTGCTCTATTAAACCACCCATTCTCCACGAAAGTCATACTACAATATCCCATTATGAAAGCAAACTAGTAAATACTCTGACAGATCCTCCCCACACTAGTTTAAAGGAAGACTTCAGGTATGGACAGGATGAAATGTTTATCATGGAAGGACCAGCCAAGGTAAGCCAGGAGAGGCTAACCACCAGAGGGTTGATGATTAATTATTTTTTTTGACCAGTTCATTTCATAAAAGTCTGCATCAATAGAAAGAAAATTCCTGTGTTTGAAAGAGCAGGTGCCTGACAAGTAACCATATCACTGATAAAAGAATTGAACATTCTGGAAAGTTAAAAAGAAAATATATTGTCTGTTTTCTCCCCTCTTAGAATGTGTGGTGGCTAAAAATATAGTATAGTTCACTCAGCCCAAAACAAGTTCATACTCAACTGTTACATGTTGCCAAAGGCATCTCTAGACAATGCTATTCTTCCCTTATTACAGAGTTTACACCCCTTCATTATTTAAAATCTGTTTTCTTTCAAGTTCCAAATTCTCCTCCTTGATGCTCCCTTTACTACTAAGGATTTCACAATCTATTGCACTGAAAAAACCTTACTGTAGTTCTATCTACCCTTCTCTCTCAACCTCAAATAGCCTTCTTCAAGGCCATCTTTTCATCCTTCCCAACCAACTCAGGAAAAAAAAATGCTCCACTCTACCTGAAAAGTAAAATCATTAGACTTCCAATTTTTCCTCTTCAGCATTCCTCAGGTCCTATATTTATCCATTCCTACAGCCACAACATTCATCTAAGTCCTATTCAATTCATCAAGCTTCTCCTTAATATCCCCTTTGAATGGAACTTAGAATCAATTTCTTTAAGAATCACTATGATGAAAACTCAGATAAACGCAATGACTTCCAGTTGACCCTTCAACAAAGTCAAAGTTTATAGAACCAAAGAATTTTAGAGCTAGAAAGAATGCAAAATAATCTAATACAGTCCCTTCACTGAAAAGATAAGGAAGCAATCATATGATTCCTTAGTGTGTATTTCAAGGTCCTATAACACATTGCAAAATCCACCCTTTTCTCCTGTTAAAATGCATTTCAGACTTTCTGGCAAATCTATCTCCTGCTTCCAATTATATTTGTTCCTACCTCTATGCTCTGGTTTATATTGTTTTCGTTACCTAGACTGTCCTTTTGCTATCCTTTCTACCAAGTCATATTCTCCCATGACCTCAAAATCCTATTTAAAGTCTACTCCTCCCTATTCTTTATGAAATGGTGAATATGATAGATTCAGAAAAATCTGGGAAGATTAATATAGAGAGAAGTGAGAAGATCAGGAAGCAATTTTTATAATGACAATAATATAAAGGAAAGTAACTATGAAAGACTGAGAATACTGATCAATTCAAAGACTAAACATGACTTCAGAAGACCAATGATGAAGCATGTTTCCCACCTCTTAGCAGACAGGTGATGGATTGGGGTACAAAATGCAACTTCTCCTTTCAGATATAGTCAGTGTGTCTGTTTTTACTTGACTACACTTAGTACAAAGGAAAATTTCTGTTTGGGAGGTAGGGAGGGAGAACTGGTAGGTAGTGACAGTGATAAAAAAAAATACTGTATTGAAACATTAAAAGAACACATAACAGAGAGAAGGAAGTTTCAAAAAGAGACACAGAGAAGCAGGCAGTGTTGTTAATATAGTGTTAAATTTGACATATACTTAAAAAACTGCAAATAACCTAAGTTTACAGTTTCATAGATGATCCTCTTTTCAGATCTTCTTCTTACACTGTAATGTTCAAGTTTGTTGCTGTTTAAGGTCAAAATGAAAAAAAGAAAAACTGTAAAATCTGCTTCTCCCCATACGCATACGCAAAAAAAGTCTTCCCCAATTAAATTAATCTGTCTCCAATAAGAACACCTTCTTTCCTATATTACTTTCAGCACTTATTATGCATGTAATTCCAAATAAATCATATTTGTTTGTACTTTATACTTTGAAAAAATTTAAAATTTGCATATTTTCCACGAATATATTCTGTAAATCATATAACATGTTATTGCCCTGATCCCCATTCAATTATAAACTTCTAGGAGACAGGGACTAAGACATTTCCTTTATCCTCCGGGCTTTTAATAAAGTTTTCTTAACACGGAGAATGTCTACTCTTATTAACTGACATATACTCAAGTAAATAAAAATATATCCATTCAGTTCAATAATTTTGCGAAATTGTGGAGAAAATAATTTTAAAAGTTAAATAATATACCTACCTTCTATCTCTTGTCCAATAGAAAGTCCAGCCCATTTCCGCTACAGAGAGAAAAAAGAAGGCACTTTAGGAAACAAATAACTAATCAAAGGCAAAGAAACATGGCAAGAACTTTCTTTGTTGCAGGGAAATGATGCATTCAGCAGAAAAACAGTCTAGTGTGTGTGCCTGTGTAAGGAGGCAGGATGATGTAGAAGTACAAAGCAAGCCAGGCTTTGAATAAGAAGAGTACTGAGTCCTTGCTCCCCAGGTAGTGGTGATGTGATCTGTGGTAATTACTTCTCTTGAACTTCTACCTTCTCCCCTATAAAGCAGGGAGAATAATAAAAATTGCACTATATATCTCACATAGTTACTGAGGATCAAATAAGGTAATACCTGTAATACTGTGATCCTAAAGCACCATATAAATATTAGCTATTATAAAATATAATCCAGGTGGTAATCTGTCCACAATGTAGATTAACCCACCTATTTGCAAAGGGCCAAGTAAACAACGTGTTTACTACACTATGAATTACTTGAGCAAAGCGACTGTCATTTTTCAATCATTGTATTGTCTAGTGCCTTATCTATAATAAGTATTTTTAAAAGGTTGAGTGACTGGGTAAATATTTTCTCCTGAGGAGGTACTTCAATTCTCACAACCTTGAAGGGCTATCATGTGGGAGATAGTTTAGATTTGTTCCACTCAGTCCCAAGGGGAAGAACTAGGAGAAATGGCTGGAAGTTTCACAGAGGCAAATTTCACACAATGCAAGGAATTACCACTTAATATTAAGAACAGTATGGAAGTGTACTAGGCTCTCTCATTGGATAGTGTGCTTGCTATCACTAGCAGTATTCAGGAAGAGGCTGCATCTTGTCAGAGATCTTGTAGAGGGACATCCCCCTCAAGCTGTGGTTTGGACTAAATAACCTCAGGTCACTTTCAACTCTGAGATTGTATGCTTCATGATCTTCAGATTTGAGACACTAGTCCAGGAACCTGATCCTTAATCCTGATTTTTCCCTTTGCTTGATTTATTCAGATTACTTATTTAAATTGTTAAGTGTTCTAGATCTTGGAATGTTCCTCAGCTTTTATTAACCCCTCAACGCTTTGAGAGTTCAGTATTGATTGTGTTCAGTATTTATCATGTTCTACATCAGACTGGGAGGGAAACAGCAACAGTTACTATTGATGATCACATGCCCTGATTACTTCTTAAACAGGCCTATTCACTGAATGGGCATTGCCTCACCCTAAGTGAGTATCTGAACAGACCTTGGCCTAAAGGGCCCAAGGTCTCCCATTGCATCCTAGCCCATCTCCAGTCATCCTGATGAATATCTGGTCACTGGAAAATGACCTGGCTTCTTGCATAAAGGAGACTAACAAGCAAATAAGAAAGGGCATGAAGGGATATTGAAAACTGACACAGTAACAATAGTTGAGAAATCATAAAGTTATAAATTTACCATTAGACAACCTGATGGTAAGTGAAGTAGGTAGAAGTAACAAAAAATCAGACACAGTTGTGCTATACCAGCTTATGGATGGTCATAATGACTACTCAGAATCATCGTAAAAAAAGGTAAATGACAGTTAATATTCTGTTTTAAAAGGCAGAACAGTATATAAGGCATTTTAGAAATATCTCCAAAATGTTTGAATAAAAGGAGCTGCAGAACATTTGAAGGCGAACGCTTCAGTTATCTAAAAAATAATTCACTCACATAAAACAGTTGATGATGAAATAAATAAATGAAATAACACCTTCGTTTTTTGAGTATGTTTCCGGAATTAATGATAATAAAAGGGGCATAAATGATTCTGTCTCTATGTAGTCTTTACCTTTAAATCTCATAAAGGGGAATACTGCTTTTATGAATTTATCTTTTAAATGATGGCATGAATCTGACATGTGATACCTTTAAATCCACACTGAGTTTTCACTGGCAGTCTTGGGGTCCCGAGCAACAAGCTTGTTCCAAATCTGGGATTTTGTTGGTATATGAAGCTCCCCAGTGAGGAAACTCCTCTATCAATGCAGATGGGCAATCATTCTATAAAGTACAATCTTCAGAGCTGCCTGGAGGCACTGAGAGCTTAAGCACCTTTGCCCAAAATCACACAGCTGGAATGCTTTTGAGGCCTAATTCGGAAGACAGTTCTCTTATCACTACTCATGCTGCCTCTAGATCTCATTGATTCTAAGCTCTCCAGTCACTATACCACACTGCCTCTCTTAAGCAATGAATAAATAACAAACTTCATTATTCTGGGTTTAGAAAAATGAATTACATCCACAAGGTACTTTAATCTTTTTTCAAAGAGCTCTTAATTCAGCAAACCACCTAACAGAAAGAACAATGGACATGTTAGGGGACCTAGTCAACTCTTGACTCTCCTTTATCCCCCTTGTATGACCTGGGACAGTTTCTTCATCTGTAAGACAGGGGTACCAGATTGTCAGGACCCTTCCAGCTCTAAATTCTATGAAAACATTTTCACATAATTTAGAAGACAAAAATTGGCAATGTGGACTATCTAATCCTTTAAGGCCTTTCTCCACATTCTAGCCAGATGGACGGGCCAGAAGGAATGGAAAGGCCAGAATGTGACTTGTCAGAAATTCAAGTCTGGGCTATAACTAACAATAACAGCAGCTGACATTTATACAGAGCTTGAAGATTGTAAAATGCTTTATCTCATCTGATCCTTATATACTGTGAGATGAGTACTGGGGTGGGGAACCTGCAGCCTCAAGCCCACATGTGGCATTCTAGGTCTTTGGGTGTGGCCTTTTGACTGAGTCCAAGTTTGAAAGAACAAATCTTTTTATTAAGGGGATTTGTTCTGTGAAGTTTAGATTCAGTCAAAGGGCCACACTTGAGGACCTAGAGGGCCATATGTAGCCTTGAGGCTGCAGGTTCCCCACCCCTGGTACACCCCCTTTACAAATGAGAAAACAAAGGTTCAAAGAAGTTGTGACTTGCCCATGGTCACGCAGCTAGTAAGTGCCAGAGGCAGGTGCAAACCCAGTGCTCTGCAGTCAGAGGACCTGGACTCAAATCCCATTTCTGATACATGTCCTGTCTTTAGTGTGTCATTTCACCTCCGTAGGCCTCAATTTCCTCATCTGCAAAATGAGGTCCCCTTTGGTCCTAGGGCTGCAATCGTGATTTTGACACAATGTACAGCATTCTTGACACTTTCACTCTCAATATTAGTCATTTCTGATTATGATCCAAAGCACAATTACAGATGCAATCACTGGAGGGTTGGAAAACCTAAGATACTTATGTGCTTGTGCATCATAGGTTTTTGTAATAAATTTCATTCTGTTCAAGCCCAACCCACGAGAGCTTTTCAACCAGCCAATCCTCCTAGTTAGCTTTCACCTCCACACCTAGATTCTCTTCCACTCTGGTTCTCTAAGTTCCAGAAGCCAATTCATGAAAACGAATTACAATATTGGTGTCTCATACAATACCTTTCATTACCTTGTAGCACAACAGCAAGCTACTGAAGAAATAAGTTAATTTACCACAAAGCAAAAGCCTTGAGAATGCTATACATCAGGTACCTAAAACCCAGAAGTCCACAGGTAACTCAGTTGTTTCAACCTCCAAATTTACATTCAGCAGCATTCTGTTCATATAAATAGGTATTCCTTTGTATGAACAACGTGCAATCAAATTAACAAGACTTTGTGGAGAGAAAGAAATATTAAGAAATAGCAGTGCAAATAAATTATGGATAGAGATTTTCTTTTCAGATGCAATTTCAGTTTGAGACTATTGCTCTAAGTCACATTTCCACCCCTGGTACAACCTCCTCGGGTCAGATCATGACTAAGACTAATATTAGACTGAGCTGATCCACACATATGCAGACCCCAACCTGCCACACTCCCCTCCTCCCTCCACCCAATTCCCCAGAAGATTCACAATAGAGTAGTCCCCATATGTCTGCAAAACTCTAAAGCAGAGGGGATAGAAAAGAAGGGTAATTTGAGGTCTCTCCCTATAGAATTCATCCTACATTAAAGGAATCATCAGATACTGGAATAAAACAATATCTGCCAGAAACCTCCAAACAATCCTGGGGCTGATTCAAATCTTAGGCTTCTTTTATCCAACTCTGTCCTCCAGGTATCACTCAGGTGCTGAAGCTTCTCTAGTTTTTAGGATACAAGTTAAAAGCTGGCACTAATCAGCAATTTGAAGAAGCAATCAATCGGTCAATAAATATTTATTAAAGCAGCTGCTAGGTGTCACAAATGTGCTATGTGCTAGACGCAGTAACTTCTCTCTGACCATAAAAATCTGACCGTTGGAATTATTACAAGAATAGCAATAAAAAGGTCAGAGTTTTAGAACTGTTGTAATAGTATACTGAGTGCCTTTGGTTACTAGGGGAGCCCAATAAGACATGTGGACACATAAATCTTAGACATGTTTCTGAGCTGCCAAATTCATATATTAGAACACGGAATTCTAAAAATCATATTGTATTCTATAATTTTACATTATAATATTACATTGTATGCCATAATTTTAGGAGATAAGACAACTTTCAAAGAGGATTGATGTTTTAACTTCTGTTTTACCTTGGGTATTAATACTGGAATATCTTGACAAACGACCTCCTGCTTCAAAGATCTAAGTCAATTAACATAATAGCAAAAGTAAAAGATAGAGAAAAGATCATGGAAGTAAAAAGCATGTGCCTGTATTCCTTGTAACATGACACCCATGAAATTATCTTCTATTTGAATTAGAAGCTAAAAGACGGCAATAAAAGTAAATGACCCTGCCACCACTTTCAAGTACTGCTGGAGAGAATACATGAACATCAGTGTTACCTGGGGTAAGCTGAAGGCAATACTGCCTGGAACAACCGATGAATGAGTCCTCAGTGTAAATGTGTATCTGTGATTGGGCGAGGTTCTCACAACCACATGTCTAAAGGAAAGAGATATTGACAGCACTTCATTTTACAGGAAAATGAAATGAGGCTAGGAAACCCTCCCCTAGAGTGTTCATTGAGTACCCAGAGTATAACATGACACTTGACCAAATGGCAAAATGCTGAAAGATGTTGGTCTAAATCATAGGAATAGTAAGTCAACACTTTTTTTCATAAAACAAACATAACTTAAATTTTCTATAATGTTGTGTCTGATTTCTTACTTGTTCGATCTTCTAGGTTTAGGAGATAATTGAAAATCAACTGCTTAGATTTACTTGGCATTTTTATGAATGTATACTGTAATCTACTTGGAAGTGATTCATTATAGTTTTATGTATCATAATTTTATATGTTCTGCCACTTTGTCATGTGATTTGATGCAGTTTGAAAAAAGAATAAAATTACAGTTTGGATTTCTGACTCTCAGTGAAAAGTACTTTTCAGAGGGAGGAAATTCTTATCATTTTTTAATTTAACCTTAATGACAAAAGAGAACTGGCCTCAGCCTTTTTGATTTACCGAGAGAATAGAAAGTGTGTATAAACTGTTACTTGTGATGAACTTGAGCACAGTAATTAAATGTACCCTGTAGCCTTGCCAAAATTTCTGAATTGGTGACTTAACAACTGAAAATTTTACATTCTCTTATTCAATTTTAGCATTTGGTCAAATGTCATGTATACTCTGGGTACTCAATAAAATCCATAACACATATGTTATTATGTGTCATTATGATTAATAAAATGTATAAGTTAAATCTGAAAACACACACATCTTGCCCATTCATCTCCTCTACTTCCCTACCAAAACAAATGCAGGAAAAAATGCATTTCCAATTTTCTCCGATGAATAGGGCAACATCCAAAAGTTACTAAAATGGTCCTTATAAAAGTTTTTTTTGTTCTACTTTAAAAAGAAGCACTGATTACTCACTGGCCAGACTGGAAGTCCTTTTCATTCACAACTGCACAGTTGCTCAATGACAACTCATCAGTAGGGCATCTTGCTGCTTGCATAGACTATATGAAAATAAGAAAGGAAAAAAAGGTCATGAAAATGTCACATTCTCTCCTAACATTATTCCTAATCATAACAGATATAAGTAAACCCAACATTTTTATCCAACATGACCCATTTATACTAAAAGGTCGTTCAATTTAATTAGCATCTTCTACATATCAGGAACGCTGTAAGACTCTGGAAAGAGAAAGTGAAAAACCAAACAATCCTGCCCTCTGGCAGCTTACAGCCTGCTGTAGGAAATGACACTATAGGTAAATAAATACGAAAAAAATACAAAATAATTCAGGGAAATAGTATAGGGGAACACTAACAACTGGAAGATCAGGAAAGGCTTTTTGTAGAAGATAACACTTGAGTAAGGCATTCCAAGAGGCAGAGGTGAGGAGATAACATTTCAGATAAAAAGGACGGAGTGGAAGGCTGAGTACAGGGAGATTAAGTAGTGCTTAGGAAATAGCTCCCTTGGAAACTGAAGAAATCAGTTTTTAAATTGTTCAACAAAAATAAATTGGAGGGTATATTCAAAATAGTGAAAACCCTTTGGGAAGCCTTTCATCAACAGACTTTTTTTTCAAGTTTGTTATTGTAAAAACTTAAAAAGCCATACCAGATTAATTCTCACAATTAAGCTATAATCTGTAGAAAAGCACCTTTTCAACAACTCTCCAAGGTATGTTGACTAAACAAATATAATACTGTCAATCACAGACTATCAATAGTCTGATTGGACTATGAATAATCACATCAATTTATTTTAATTAAGCTACTACTCTGTGCAAGGAACTAGACAAAGGAAAACCAAAATATTCCCTTGCCTTTACTAAATTTAATCTTCAAGTTTCAAACCAAAGTTTATTCTATTATTTAGAAAGGAAACTTGAAAGGCAGACTAATAGTAAAGGAAATAGATCATTGCTTCAAGAGTCTCACTTTTAAAAGTTTGGTTAACTACTGCCATCTATGACCACTTATTTAGAACATGACATTAATAAGACCCAATTTAGAGGCTTGATCACCAAACAAGTTACAGAATTTCAGAGCTGGAAGGGACTTTAATGGCCCTATTGCTTACCCATAACCAAAAAAAAAGAAAAAGAAAAAGAATCATCTGTATAACACCAAGCCTTTGTCTAAAACTTCCAATGATTGGGAACCCACTCCCTCCCAATGAGGTCCATTCTCCTTCTGAACAGCTCAAATAGTTAGGAAATTATTTTCTTATATCGAGCAACTTAATCCAGTTTTAGATAGCTTTGCTAGGATGCTTTTCTTTATATGAAGCCTAATTTTGCCTCTCTGTAACTTCCATCTGCCAGTCCTCTTTCTTCTGCTTTGAGGGCCAAGTTTCCACAAACTTTTGAATAACTGAAAATGCTTATGTCTCCAATCAATCTTCTCTTCTCCAGACTAATTATTCCCAGCTCTTTGAACTAATCTTCACATGGCATGAACTCAGACCCTTTGCCATATTGGTTGCCCCCCTCTGGACACTCTCCAATTTATCCATGTCCCTTGTAAATGTGGTCCCCCCCAGAAATGAACACAATATTCTTGATGAAGTAACTTAATCATATGCCAGAAACCAGCATAATATGCTAGGGATACAAATACAATAAAGACAGTTCTTGCTCTTATTCTACTAGGGGATAGAAAACATTTGGAAGTGCCTGTGAAGTACATACAAAATAAATCCAATGATTTTAGAGGAATAGATTAAGAACCAGAGAATCAGAAAGGGCCCTTTGAAGGAAGTGGCCCCTGAGCTGAGCCTTGAGAAAGTTAGAGGTTCCAAGAGGCAAAAGTGAGGAAGGAAGGCATTTCAGGGATGGGGGAAAGCCATAGCAAAGAAACAGAGGCAGGAGATGGTATGTCACATATAGGAAACAGAAAGTAGGTCAGTCTAACTGGAGGGAATAATGTGCAATAAGTCCAAAAAAGAAGGCTGGAGCCTAATATTAAGAGATCTAAATATCAAACAGAAAAGTTTGTATTTTATCCAAAATTCAAGAGGGAGTTCCTCAAGTAGAAGAGAGACATGTCAGACCTAAGTTTAGGAAGATCACTTTGGCAGCTAAGTGAAGAATGGATTAGAATGGAGGCAGACTAGTCAAAAGGCAAGAGAAAATGTGGCCTGAATCAAAACTGTGGTTGAGTGAAGGGAAAAGGACATATATAAGTGATGCTATAAAGATAGAAATGACTAGATTTAGCAAATGGATTGGATGTGTGGGGTGAGTGTAAATGAGGAGTTAAAGATAACACAAAGACTGTAACATGGGGCCACTGGGAAGAGGAGGGTGGTAACAGGAAATTTTGAAAGGGGGATAGGGTTGGGGAAAAGATAATGAGTTCTGTTCCAGACATGTTGAGTTGCAGACGCCTAAAGGATATCCCATTTGAGATGTCCAGGAGGCATTTGGAGATATGTGACAGAACTCAAGAGAGAGAGTAGGAATAGATATATACATTTGGAAGTCATATGCGTAGATATAAGTGGATCCATGGAAGGTGATGCGATCACCAAGTGAGATGGGGAATATCAAAAAAGGAAGTAGACTTTGGGGGATACTCATCGTTAGTGAAGATGGCATAGACAAAGAACCTGAAAAGGAGACAAAGAAGCAGTCAAAGAGACAGGAGAAGCAGGAGAGATGTGTCACAAAAAAATTAGAAAAGAGAACATATCCAGAAAGATGATCAACAGTGTCAAGTGCTACAGGGAGGTCAAGAAGGATCAGAATTGAGAGAAGGCCATTAGATTAGGCAATTAAAGCATTACTGGTAAGTCTGGAGAGGGCATTCAGTTGAATAATTAAGTCAAAAGTCAAAAAGAAGAGATTTAGAAGAGAATGAAAGAAGTGAAGGTACTGAGTAGAGATCACTTTCTTAAGGAATTTAGCTATGAAGGGGATAAGAGGATAACAGCTAGCAGGGACAGCCAGATCATGTGAGGATTTTTTAAGGATGGGGAAGAAACAAGCATTTTCGTAGGAAACAGGGAAGGAGAGAGTAGATAGGGAGAGACTGAAGGCGAGAGTAGGGACGACAGTGGGACCAATTTCCTGGAGAAGTTGACAGAAAGAAGGGCACATAGAGGGATTTGTCTTGGCAAGGAGAAGAGCTATGTATTTGTCTGAGAGTGAAGAAGAAATTGGTAGAGGGAGACATATGGTGTGAGTGATACAAAATGTGGAGTGGAGAAAGGGGAGTTTTCAGTGAATGTTCTTCATTTTTTCAGTGAAGAATGAGGTAAAGTCCTTGGCTGAGACAGTAGGTTTAGAAATGCCATGGGAGACTTAAAGGGAAATAAAAATGTTGAAACAACCAACGGAGGGAAGGATAAAATGTGTGCCTTGCTGCAGTAAGAGTCCAGTTGAGATTAGATAACATAAAATTGTGGTAAGCCCAATAAGAATTCTGGTGATTTTCTTAGGCTCCATTCATCAGCACATGAATTGGAAGGAATGATGAGTAGTCTAACTCAGATTTAGGGGTTGGTAAAGTGGGACTAAAGATGGAACAAGACGGCAAAGGATTTGAAGGTGAAGGGTAGTGTAGAGTTGAGCTGGTTTTTACCAAGGTGTGAAGATAGGAAAAGGAAGAGAGTGTAGCCAATGCAGAGATAATGGCCTGGGAAAGAACAGAGGGGTGGAAGAGATGGAGATCACAGTGAGAATGAATAGGGTTAGGGGTCATAAGGCACAGAGAAAGATGGAATTATAGAAGATTGAGATGAGAAAGGAATTTCATAGCTCATGAACACATGTAAGTGGGACATTTAAAGATGACGCTAGATTCAATCTACAAACATTTCTTTGCATAATGAAAGGAATAAAATGAAGAACTAGGATACTCGGGTATGTGAGATGGGTAGCAATATGCCATATGCCTCAGTCAAACTGAGACCTGGGAAAGACCTTCACTTAAAAAGGCCAAGGTCTCCCACTGCATCCAGGACCATCTCCAGTTGTCTTGATCTATATTTTGCCAACGGGCCCAGATGGCTCCAAGAAGAAAGGGAGGCTGATGACTCTGCACAGTCCTCCCTCACTTAAACCCAATTCACTTGCAAGTCACGGTCCTCTTGGAGAACGAAAGACAAACAACAACATGTATGTTGAACTCTCCAAGTATAAAAACAATCTATGGGGAGGAGAGAAAGACTGTTAGCCAGGCATTAAGCTCACTGAAGAAGGAAGGAGAATACATAACTGAAGCCTGAAGACAAGAGATAAAATGCCATGTATGAGAAATAGCAAGAACATCAGTTTGGTTATCCATGTAATATGTGAAAATGAGTATTATGTAATAAATCTGGAAAGGTGGGGCTTGATCTGGGACCTATTGTTGGCCAATCAATGAGAGCCAGAGTGATTTGGGTTTAAGGTATGGTGGTCCAGGTCCTTGAGAAAGACATGCTGAATAGAGGAGCTTATATTTAATCTTAGGGATAACTGGTAGCCACTGGAGCTTTCTGACTGGGAGAGTAACATGATCAAACTTGTGCTTCAGAAAAATCAATAAGCAAATAGATTGCAGAGTAGAGACTGGGTTTGGGGAAACCAACTAGCTATCCACAGCAGTAGTTCAGATACTAGGTTGTTGTTGTGTTTGTCCTTTGTTCTAGAAGAGGACCATCATCAAGATGATGACATGACTTGCAGTTGACTTTGATTTGCATGAGGGAGGACTGTGCAAGGTCACCAGCCTTTCTCCTCCAGAGCCATCTGGGTCCAGTGGCCTGATATTCATCAGGACGACTAGAGATGGCCCAAGATGCCATGTGGGACCCTGGCCATTTTAGGCTAAAGTCTTATCAGATTCTCACTTTGAGTGATAAAGGCCTAAAGGAGATAGAGTTCCCATAAGCATGTACTTAGCATTAAGTGAGGCTTTTTGTCTGAGGCCTTTGTCACTTCAGCATTCACATTGGTATGTGAAGACCTTAGTAAGGGGAGCACTCAATACCTGCTTTGAGGTTTCAATCTGTCTAGGTACCTCACCCTAAATGAGTACCTGAATAGACCTTGACCTAAAGGGGCCAAGGTCCCCCACTGCAACCTGGGTCATCTCCAGTCATCCTGATGAATATCTGATCACTGGATTCTGATGACTCCAGAGGAGAAGTGAAGCTAGTAACTTTATACAGCTCTCCCTCACGCAAAATAAAATTAAATGCAAGTCATTTCTCTGAAGTCATGGTCTTCTTCGGCAGCAAAGGACAAACACAACAATGTGTGACTAGACATAGCTGCCTGAATGGGGACCCAGTTTGGATGGCCAGAAGAAGATGCCCAGTTAATTTGAGTTTTACTGGCTAGATTTGATCCAATCCTATCCTATCCTATCCTATCATATCCTATTCTATCCTTTCCTTTCCTCTCCTTCCTCTCCTTTCCTCTTTCCTTTCCCCTTTCCTTTCTTTCCTCCTTTCCTCTCTTTCCTCCTTTCTTTTCCCCTTTCCTTTCTCCTTTCCTCTTTATTTTCCTTTCCCCTTTCCATTCCTTTCTTTTTTCCTTTCCTTTCCTTTGTCCTTTCCTCTCCCCTTTCCTTTTCTTTCTCCTTTCCCCTTTACCTTCCTTTCCTTTTTCCTTTCCTTTTCCTTTCTTCTCATGAGCTGAGCCTTGAAGGTTACTAGAAATTTTGAGAGAAATGAAAAGGAGCATATTCCAGGCTTAAGGTAGAGTCTGCAAAGGCAGGGAAAAAGCAAATAAGACCATTTTGTCTGGAACTTGGTGAGGCCCTCTTTGTTTGACTTTATCATCTCAAGTTTTCTTTCTATGTATGTATCTCCTTCCTGTCACAGCCAAACTCCTAAAAAGCCCTTGTCTATACTTCCTTCCTGCCAGGAACCCAGTGTCACTGGATCAGTGACATGGTGGGGAGTAAAGTATAAGAAGACTAGAAAGATGACAAGACTTTGTCTCTCTCACCCCTGCATTCATGGGAATGTATTCATTTTTACTGCCATTTTCCCCACTCCCAGCTTTTCAGCTTTATTACGTGCTGCCTTCCCCCATTAAGTTTCTTGAGGGCAAAAACTATCTTTCTGCCTGTATTTGTACTCCCAACACTTAGGACAGTGCCAGGTACATAACAAGTACTTAATACATGTTCGTTGATTGATTCTGACAGCTTATCATGGTATTGAATCTATAAATTATTTAGGGTATCTATAAATTAATAAATGCTTGATGACTGACTCCCCTCACAAGTCATCATCCTAGTTCTTGCCTTCATCACTTCCTGCCTAGACTATGGTTACAACCTCTTGATGGCACTCCCTAATTCCAATTTTTCCCCTCTCTAAAACATTACCTGAAAAGCAATCAAAATAGTTTTCCTAAAGCACAAGTCTCATCATTTTATTCCCCTGCCTAAGAACCCTTGGTAGTTCCCTGCCTAAAGAGTAATGTCAACTCCTCAGTCTAGCATTTCAGTCCTTCCTCAATATAATTCTCAAACCACAGGCATTCCAACCTTTTAAAATACTATTCCCTTTCACAAATTCCACTAGAGAGCTAACTTTGTCCCCTAAACTCAACCCTTCTTCTGCCTCAGTGCATTCCACAAACCCAGAATTTACACTCCTTCTTCATCTGTTTCTCAAAATGCTTGTCTTCCTTCGTGAAGCCTTCATAGATCCCCTCAGATGTTAATGTTCTTTTCCTCCTAAATTGTCCTTATACTATATCTTTTTGCATATATGTGCATACAATCATTGATTTAGACCTGAAAAAGACCTCTGAGGCATCCAATCCCACTCATTTTATGTATGAGTAAACTGAGGCCCAGAAAGGTCAAGTGTCTTGCCCAAAGCCACAGAGGTTGTGACAGAAGCAGGACTTTTGACTACAAAGGCATCATTCTCTCCAGTATATCTTATAATACCCCACCTATCATGTGTATATGTGTGTGTGTGTGTGTGTGTGTGTGTGTGTGTGTGTGTGTGCGTGTGTGTGTGACAGAGTTGGTTAATGGCAAGGTCCAGGCTTATCACTCCTAATCTTTCTCCTACCTTTCTCATCTAAAACAAACCTATCCGCATTACTTATGAAGAAAGGATTTGCTATTAAAATGAATTAAGATTTGTTCTGACTAGAGAACAACTTATTTTTAAAGCCTTTTGGAAGTTAATTACATTGTCTTTGATTTCACAAAAACAGAACCTCTATTTGACAATATATCCTGGCAACACGAGGTTAACCTAGTTCACATCCCAGAGACTACAGAGCAAATGCCTGACTTCTCTGTAGTAGAGACCCACCCAGTATACTGCGTAAAGGAATGGCAGAGACTTTTCAGGTCTCCATGGCACATTCACCTAAAAATAGCCTTGGCGGCCAATTCTGGGGAATTGTTTTTGTTTTCTTTTGAGCAGAGCATGTCACTGTATAACTCCTGTTGGGGGTCTGTCTTCGTACACACACACACACACACACACACACACATACAATATCATACAGGAATAGCCACTAGTTTTTGCCAAACAACAAATTCACAAATGATTTCTGGAAATACATGCATAAAGCTAGGCTTGTAATCTCTATGTTCAAACCACCTGCATTATATAGAACAAAAATTTTAACTACACACCTCCCCCACACACACACATACTTATTTTGGAGGAGGAATAAGGGATATTTAATAGAGTCAAGTTTTTAAGTTGGATTTAAAATGATTCAACAAAGAGTAGGCTACTCCAAAAGACTCAAGAGGGAAAATGCTATCCACATTCAGAGGAAGAATTATGGAGTCTGAATGAAGATCGAAGCATGCTATTTGCTCTCTTTGCATGGTTGGTTTTGTTTCTTTCTCATGGTTCCTCCCATTTGTTCTAATACTTCTTCACAAGATGACTAATGTGAAAATATGCTTAATATGAATGTATATGTAAAGCTTATATCAATGATTGCAAACCATCTTGAAGAGGGGAAGAAGGGAGAAAAAATTTAAAACAAAATCTTATAAATGTTGAAAATTTAAAATAAATTTTAAAAAAAGTAGATTAAAGTATAAGGAACAGAGAATAAGAAGTTCAAGAAAGTTCATTACCAAAACCTCCAAATCAGTCAATTTTTTTATTTCATGTTGTATCTATTTGTTATTCCTTCCTAATTCGAAGTCTTCATAAGGAAGGAAAGTCTAATAACAAAATATCACTCCTCAGGGTGAATTCAGCTGAAAGTTTCAGCCAAATAATCTTTCCTTATCACAAAACTTCATCTTGAAAAATAACAGCCTAGAGGGAATGCCCATCAATTGGGGAACAGCTGAACAAGTAGTGGTTTACAAATATAATGGAACGCTATTGTGCTACAAAAAGTGATGAAGAGGCAGACTTCAGAAAAACCTGGAAAGACTTATATGAACTGATGCTGAATGAAGTGTGCAGAAGCAGGAGAATATTGTACACACTAAAGGCCACAGTGTGCCATGGCTGACTTTGGTAGATTCAGCTCTTCTCAGCAATGCAAGGACCTAAAACAATTTCAAAAGACTCATAATGGAAAATGCCATCCACATGCAGAGACAGAACTATGGTGTCTGAATGCAGATTGAAGCATACTATTTGCTTTTTTGTTTTGTTTCATTTTTTTTCTCATGGTTCCTCCCATTTGTTCTAATTCTTCTATACAACATGACTAATGTGAAAATATGTTTAATAGGAATGTATATGTAGAGCCTACATCAGATTGCATGCCATCTTGGGGAGGGAGGAAAAGGAGGGAGGTTGAGAAAATTTAAAACTTATGGAAGTGAATGTTGAAAACTAAACATAAATTAATTTTTAAAGAAAGAAAAATAACAGCCTATAGTTAACCAAGATGGACCATATCAGTAGTTCTAAGTTTTCTGGAGTCAAGAACCCCACAGTATGATTTATCATTTGAAGAATAATTTGACTTGCATCTAATTTCATAGCAGTCTGTACTCTCCTTTTACATTTGATTTTCTGTGTATGTATCATATCATCCCTATAAATTACAAGCTCCTTAACAACCATGCTTGTTTTCTCCAGCTATCTATTACCCTGCTGCCCTTCTCCTGATGCTGCTACAAGCTCCAAAATGAAAGACTCTGGCAATACCTTTTCATTCTTGCCATCTTCTGCCCAGTCACCAACTATATAGCTACAAAGTGAAAGAGTTAAAATTTGAACTCAAATTTCTTGACTCTAGGTGTAGTGAATAGATTTTACATCTATGACCCTGCCTGGGTTAAACTCCACAGAATAACATGCCCCTCCCAAGATAAATTCATCATTTCTAAACTTATCACCATGCTGTTAACTCAAGCCCTTATTGATATCATCTCCCTCAGCCTCTTCTCCCTTCTGATTGGAGGGCAAAGCACCAAACTCCTCCCAAAGCCTCCCTTTACAGAGGGCAGAAAGTGGGCTTTCTCAGCTCATTCTCCTGTGCATCTGCTGCCCTGCCCAATTTCAACTCCATGAAACAAGATGCCCCCGTGCCCAATATTCCCTGGTGTCCCACCCTGCCCCTTTTCTTCCTCCTCCTGTATGTTATTTCTCCTTTTAGACTGTGAACTCAATTGAGGGCAAGGGCTGTCTCTTTTAATTAATTGTATCTGAAGCACTTGGCACAGGGCCTGGAACATAGTAGGTGCTTAATAAATATTTATTTGAATTGGATGGATTGGATATGGATATGAAACCTACTAGTTGGCAAGCTGACTGACAAAAACAATTTGAATACAGAAACTGAGAGAAGAGAGCAAAAAAAGTGATGAGAAATGGTTATCAGAAATAAGTACAGATGAGAAGTCATTTTAGGGGCAATGATTGATGAATACAGTTTAAGTAGAGTGAGTTATAAGAGCTATCAGGAAAAGAGGTAGACATGTCTAATAGTTGGATTTTCAGGTCTGAAACTTGGGAGAAAGGTCATAGGAGAAAAGGAAATATAATTTTCAAGAGTCTTTGACATAGAGGTAATAGTTGATGTCATGGGGGGGAGAGAAGGGAATAAGCATTGATATAGTGCCTGTGTGTGTTCGTCCTTGGTTGTCAAAAAAGACCATGCCATCAGAGAAATGGTGACATGACTTGCACTTGACTTTGTTTTGAGTGAGGGAGGGCTGTGCAGGTCACCAGCCTCACTTCCCCTCCAGAGCCCTCTGAATCCAGTGACCAGATATTCATCAGGATGACTGGAGATGACCCAGGATGAGGCAACTGGGGTTAAGTGACTTGCCCAAGGTCGCACAGCTAGTGAGTGTCAAGTGTCTGAGGTAAGATTTGAACTCAGGTCCTCCTGACTCCTGCATTGGTGCTCTATCCACTGCACCACCTATAGTGCCTACTCTGTGACAGGCACTGTGGTAAGCACTTTACAAATATTATATCACTTAATCCTCACAACTATCCTGGGAAGTTGGTGTCATTATTATCCTCTTTTTACAGTTGAGGAAACTGAGGCAAACAGAGGTTAAGTGACTTGCCCATGGTCACACAACTAGTAAATATCTGGGGTGGGATTTAAACTCAGGTCTTCTGACTCCTGGCCCAGTGCTCTATAGAACTGCACCACCTAGGTACCTCATTAGTGGATGAAATTGTCAAGAAATAAAAAGTATAGAAAAGAGAAGGTAAAGAAGTAGAACCTGGAAGTGGTGGAAGAGAAATACATTAAACACACTTAACATAACCACACTTTCTCTCAAGCAACTTCTAGGAATGCCTTGTGGAATATTCATTTCCTATTTGATCACTATTCATCTAACTGACATCCTGCAGTTCCTTTCAGCCTTAAAATTCCATTTAAGAAGTATAAAGAAAGCCCTTAAAAATAAGTGAACTTTAATTATAAACTGGAAAGGTTTCTTCACACATTACCTTGTTTCTCATCACTCCCAAATATCATGAAATCCTCTATATGTGATGCTATTTGTAGAAAAATGTATTGGTAATATACAAAAACAATGATTTCTGCAAATTTATTTTATATCCCACTACATTATTAGAGTTGTTTTGTTTTAGCTGAATTTTTAGGGTTCTCTAAACAGCTGCAAAAAGTGGTAATTTTGTTTCCTCTGTCCCTATGCTTATTCCCTCAGTTTTTCTTCAGTCTTGCTGCTATACTGTAGTCACTTTTAGACCTATATTATACAATAGTGGCATCAATGAACATACTAGCTTTGAATCCAATCTTTTCAGAAAAGCCTCTAGAATTTCTCCATTACTGATAATCTCTTGGGATTTGTTTTTGAGAGTTTGTTTTTGAACAATAAAAAAATAAATAAAATCTTCACAATAAATATGCATAGTCCAGCAAAACAAATTCCTATGTTGGCAATGTCAAAAATTGCATGTCTCACTCTGCATTCCATTACCTCTCAGGAAGAAAGTGAGTAGCACAGATCATTATTTCAGCCCTCTGGCATCATGGTTTATCATTGCATTTTTCAGAGTGCCTTTCCTTGTCCTAGTTCTGCTCAGGCTCTTAAATTTTAGATACTATATACCACATCAAGAAAAAGTCTGTTTATTCCTCTGTACAAAAAAGTAAATGGGTATTATATTTTAGAATTATAACTCACACTACAGACTACAATAATCTCCCAATTAAAACATGACCAAGATATAAAAAGACATGTAAATTAGAAGAGCAGGCAGGAAAGAGATACTTTGCAAGAGGTTTTGACCAAGGAAGTGACAGAAAGGATCACAGGAGATAAAATGAAAAATTTTGATTATATAAAATTTAAAAATTTGGGCACAAGCATAATCAATATCGTTGATTATGGAATCAGTGAGAAACAGTGAACTGAGAAAAATTCTTTGAAGCAAATTTCTCTGATAAAAGTCTGATGTTCAAGATAAATAGGGAGTTGATACACGTATAGAAGAACAAGAGCCATTTCAAAGTAGTTCAAAAGGCAGTACTTAAAAGATAGACAAGCTATCAACAACTGTATGAAATGATGCTCCAAATTACTAAAAATAACAGATATGAAAATAAAAATTTCTGAGGTTCTACCTCACATCCACTAGACTGACAAAGATGATCAAAAAGAAGACAATTGCTGGAGGCACTGAGGACAGGCACACTAATGCATTATTGATGGGGCTATGAAGTGATACAACCTTTCTAGAAAGCAACTTTGAACAAAAAGTTATATGCCCTTTGACTTAGCAATACTAAGGATATACCCCAAAGAGATCAAAGACAAAGGAAAATGACTTATACATAAATATATATATATTTTACATATATATACATATATATTATAGCAGCACTTTTGGTTATTGCAAAGAACTAGAAACAAAGAAACCTGGGAAGATTTAAATGAACAAATAAAATGTATAGAACCAAGAGAACAAAGTATACGACTACAATGTAAAAGAAAAAGAACTGTGAAAGACTTAGGAGCTACATATTTTTATTTCAATAAATATTTCCCAATTACATATAAAAAATGTTAAACATTGTTTTTTAAATTTTGAATTCCAAATTCTTTCCCTCCCAACAACCCCAACTATGCATTTTTACAGGACTGTGCCATATCCCTATATTCACCATTTTTTCCCAGACTTTGCCTCCAACTTCTACTTTTTATTTCTTTTTAGAATCTAAGCTGGTCAATAAGCTCCCTACATGTCCACATCAGAATGGCTAGTTAGGAGATAGTGAATGGCAAGCGAAGTAGCTACTAGAAAGTTAGGAATTAATAATTAATTATAATAATTAATAATAATAATAAATTTCCTATGATATTTCTAGGGATATAGTCAACCAATCAACATATATTTATTCAGTATTTACTAGAGGTACAGTGCTAAATGCTGAAAATACAAATAAAGGCAAAAACAATCCCTGCTGGCAAGAAGCTCATATTCTAATAGAAACAACCTGGGTATATAACATATATACAGAGTAGATGAAAGGCAATCTCTGGGAAGAAAGTCTCTTGCAGAAGGTGGCATTTGAGTGAAGTGGCATTTGAGTAAGTCTTGAAGGAAGCCAGGGAAACTAAGAGGCAAAGATGAAGGAGGGCATCACAGACGTGTGGGATTGCCATATATAAAGTGCAAAGGCACAGAGAATGGAGATGGGTGTCATGTGCAAGGAAGAACAAATAGGTCAGTGTGACTAGCTAGAAAAGAGGATTAGAAAGGTAGAAGGCTAGGTAATGAAGAGTTTTAAATGTCAGAGAATGATCCTGGGAATGATGGAGAGCTAGTAGGGGCCACTGAAGAGAGAGGAGAAAAGAATCAGAATCAGATAGGGAAATAAGAAGGCAACTGTAGGAGTCTGGGAGAGAGGTGATAAGGGCCTGAAATAAGGTTGTAGCTATGTAAGTGAAAAGAAAGATATGAATATACAAGAGATGTTGAGATGGCAAGATTCAGAAAAGAAAAAGAAACAAAGGAAAAAGTTAATGGAAAATGAAGAGGAAAAAAACTCTTGTTCCTGAGATTGCCTCCCAAAAATACTAAATTTCTAAGTGAAAAGAAAAAATACACACACACATACATACATACATATATATATAAATAATCAGGCATTAACTTGCAATCAATAATGTGAATTTGCAAATAATAATGTGAACAAAATTGAATTTTCACTGAATCTCATGGTAGAATTTCTCTGGACACACTTCACTGTGATTGTCAAAGTATAAATTAAGGAATTCAAATATTTGCCATGAGATTAACTTTACTAAGTATTTTTCTGTTTCTCCTTCCATGCCCCACTCCAACACTAATAGGGTTCTACCACAAGGATGTAACTATGGGAATGAACTCCCTCAAGCCCTATACTACCTTTATCTTTTGTGTAATGCATCCTTATGTCAACAAAATCCTAGAACTGAGGAGATATTTATTTTTATCTCAGAGCAAAATTGTGTTTGGAGTATGACACCTATAAACTCCTTAACCCATTCACACTAGTAGCTATCCAATTGAGTTAACTTCAATTTGAGTCTTAAAAGTCCTTGCTTAGGCCTGGGTCAGTTTCAAAAAGAAAATGGCTCTAAAAAGCTGCTGAAACAGCAATAATCTTTCTTGTACTTAGGAAATCCTTCTTGGAGGCAGCAATGGTGAAGGGAAGTGCCTTAGGAAGAGACAAAGTTTCATTCAATGAGAAAAATGTTTTTAAATCAATACTTCATTTTTAATGGGAGTTTCATTTATCTACATTATTCAATCTGAATAAATGATTTGGTTGAACTTGTTTAGCAAATTAGAGCAACGTATGTACAAACTGATTTGTAATTCACAGCATCATGAGTGAAGAGCGGGATTGGATTTCAGAGGCCATGCAATCAACTCTAATTTTACAGATGAAGAAACTGAGGTCAAAAAGTTACATGACTTGCTCAAGGTCACACAGGTGAAAAGTGAGAGGCAAAACATGAACGAAGGTCTTCTAACTATAAACCCACTGTTCTTCCTCCTCTGTATCCCACTTCTCCTTACTATATAAAGGGGAAAAGGAGGAAGGAACATTAGGATATACAATGCAACTGATGGCCCTTAAGGAAGAAACCAAATTAGAAAGTTGGCTTATGGAAAAGGGAAACTGCTTGGAAATTCACTAACTTGAAACAAGAGCTAGTCTTGAACTGCAAGACTATTACAAATTGGTGGAGATTCTGAAAATTGAATGGGAGAACGAGGGAAAAAGCAAAGTAGAATTCAAAAGGGAGTTAGAGTTAATACACTGTAGACCTGAAGCTCAATTAAAAGACAGTAAGGGCTGTATAGGGATGTTCCAGACACTGTAAGAAAACCATCTAGTATAAAGGAGAAAAAGAAATTCAGAAGTGCAATTAAGTATGACCAAGATTCCCAAATGAGAGTCTCCAATTTTCTGATTCTCCAACAGGATAAAGATCTAGTGCTCTTCATTTACACGGGGACCAATACAAGATTCTCATTTTTTGTGCCAGCTACAGAAGGCTCCAGCAAACTGGTAAAGCCCACTGGATTAGGAATCTACCACCTTAACAAAAAGAACAAATCATGACAAGTTAAAGAAAAAGTGAGAACAGTCTTGGTGGACCCAGAAAACTGATGAAATACATCTTCCTCCTCTCAGTAGAAGGGGGAGGGAAGCAGGGCTACAAATAAAAAATATTTCAAACTCTGCTAGAGTGTTAACATCAGTTTTGCTTTAAATGTTTTGCTATAATGCAAGAGAAAGTTCTATTCAGTGGGGAAGAAACTAGTGTGAAATAAAGCATATTTCAATGCTACTAAGTTTTTTTCCTAATCAACTCAAAATAATCTTGTCAATAAACTCCTATTTTGATGTATATCATATATACATATATACATATATGTACACACACATATATAACCCCTTTTATGCCTTTTCATCCTGTTACTGCTGTTCCAGGATTTACACAAAAGCCCCACCAACAACCCATCTCTTCCAGTCCACTTCTGGTTTTCAAAGATAACATACCACCTGGGCTGTTCATCTGTTGTCTCTCATTCTCACCACCTGTTTTGGTCACAGATTTCCTTGACACTGTGTATGACATTTCTTATGTATGGTATGTGTCATTTCTCATACTATGGTGCATCTTTGTACTGTCCTTTTAATTATTTCTAATTTTGGCTTTTTAGAGATTATGTTCCATATATAGTCAAATGACATCACCAGAAATGGGTTTTGGTAGATATAAGCAGTTTGAGAGCATTGACAGCACTATGCAATATGCCAAAGGAAAAATAGCTCAGTGTTATTCTACTGACTCACTGTCCATCTGTACCACCTAAAGCCTGTATGTGTGTATATATGTATATATGTTTACATGTGTGTGGATATATATTTGTATATACGTATCCATATATACACACACTGATGGACTAATTCAACAGAACGCCTGTCACAGTAACAATACCTTGTGTTTATATACTATTTAAATTAAAAAGTTTTTCCTCTTACGCTTTCCTCTCAAAGATCAATGCCAGTGCCTGACACATGGTGGACACTTAAGAAATAGGCCTTGATAATGACTGAGTAGAACAAATATTATTTTTTTCCATTTTCCATTTGAGAAGTAAACTCTGAGATGTTAAGTAACTTGCCCAGGATCATGCAGCTGGTGCCACAGTCAGTATTCAAACCAAGGTCATTCCTTGGTCAACTCTTTAAGTCCATTTCTTCTACCAAGCTATGTGGCCTTCACAGCAGGAATAATTCACTTTAGTTTTTCACAGTGGATACCTAAATCAACCACCTTTTTCCACATTGCTGTGAATTCACAGGAATCATCAGTAGTTTTGATGTTTTCTGGAGTGTGGCTCTTAGAATAGGGGCATTTGGAGAACCTAAGTCAAGAGAATTCTTCTGTTTAATTTCTATGCAAGATCATACACTCATAAGACTTTCAGCTAAAAGGATCATTATCAACCATCCAATCTTGTTTCCTCATTTTATATCTTCAAAGGCACTAGGAAATATAGTCATTTAGTTAAGCATTAATTAGCTTATAGCTCTAGAGTAAGAAGAGACTTCAGAGAACATCAATCATGTCTTCCAGTTTTCCATCTCTTTTGATATCAGTATTCAGCAGACCATGGAAGCATGGGAACACAAATAAATACAGAGCTAGAAGGGCCCTTGGAAGTCACCTAGTCCACCACAGGCCTAGAGTGGCTGACATACCCAAGGTCATATAGAAAAAGGCAGAGGAAAGATTGAATCTCAAGTCCTATGCTTATAAATGAGATTGTTAAATAAAGTTATCTTCAAAGTCACATCAGTCTTAAATAATTTTAATGTACCAATGAGAAATCTGTTTGAGGAAAGCTTTTTAATACTTCATTTAATTGAGTCAGATTTTTTTTAAAATCAACAAACTATGCACAGGATCTTATATTCCCTATTATTTGCAGTTGTGTAACTGTCAAGATATAGTTAACTATAGAAAACTGGCTGCAAAAACCTACTCTCCTCATATTTTCATAGAAGACAATAGTAGTGGTCCATATTTATATAACACTTTAGAGTACACAAAGTGCTTTAAAATGTCTTTTAATTTCCACAATAACCCTATTAAATTTTATAGATGAGGAAATTAAAGTTCAAAGTTGTTAATTAACTTGGCCCATAGTCACACAGCAAATAAATGGCAGGAAAAGGATTGAATGTCAGTTCTCTGACTTCAAAATCTGGTGCTCTTTACACAAATCTACAATACCTCAATGAATGGTAAGCCACCATCCTAGAAGTTATCAAGAAAGTAAACACATGGATCAGTAGTTGCTGTTTTTCTAGTAACCTTTTTCCCTTTAAGAAGAGGAAGGGGGAAGGGGAAAGCCTCCATTTTCTTCCTTTTTTTTTTTTTTTGCAATTTTCCCATTTGAGATATGGAAAAAATCAATCCTTACATGCCATTAAAATAGTGGTGCCTCCTTCAGGACTTCATCTGCACCTTCTCAGATTCAGTCATTCTTTCTATCTTCCTAAATGTCATGGCCACTTGCTCACATAATTCCTGATGATACATATCATGTACTGAAGTGGTAAAATTCAAATGTGATAGTTCCACTACTTGTACCAATGGTAATCACTATTAAAAATACTGGCATAATTATTTCTTTTCATGTGTTTTCATGTGACTTTTAAAAATTTTATCCATAAATGCTTTTGGGATGATCTGACTTTGTTGGATCTCAAGGTGTTCTCTGTAAATTTAATAAAATTCAACAAATATTTAGTACTATATGCAACAGTACTGCTTAAATAGAGAAAAAATGAAATAGTCCCTGCCCTAAAAGAAGCTTTCATTCTAATTGGGGAAAAGTGGGATATAACATGTACATAGATGCATAATACAAAGTAAGAAGTAATGGAGGCAGAGAAGGGCTAAGATAAAGCCAGGGGTCACATCTGAAGGGAACAAGGAGGCTAAATGGAGGAAATAACCTGAGCTGGACCTCAAAAAGGATTCTGAAAAGCAAAAGGAGGCATCTTCCAGGCATAGGGGAACAAACTACCTAAGTCTTGTGAAGGAGGAGCTGACATATGTCAGGTTCAGACAACAGCAGTACAATGACCAAAAGATAAGAGGGCATGAAAGAAGGAGAATAATATGAAGCCAGACTTTGAAGGGTCTTAAATGAGCAACACAATCACTGAAGATTTTTGACTTGGTTTGTTTTTTTTAAAACAGGGAATTACATGATTGAACTATGCCTTCAGAGGATTACTTTAGTATCATGTGTAAGACCAAAGTGAAGAGCAGAAAAGAGGAGACCAATGTGGAAGACACTGCAATAGTCCAGATGAGTGAATACAAAGGCCCAACTCAGATGGTGGTAGTGTGTGAGTAGAGGAAACAAGCAGATTAGAGATACAGAGGCAGAGTCAATAAAACCTGGCAATCTATTGGATACAACAAGCAAGAGAGAGGGAAGAGTCAAAGGTAGTTTTAAAATAAGGATTCTTAACCTGGATAACCTCTTTTTTTTACGTTGGTAATAGCATTTTTATATATCTGCCTTCCTTTGTAATCCAATGTATTTTATTTTATGCACTCAAAAACATTACTCTGGGGTGTCCACAGGCTTCACCAGACTACCAAAGGGGGCCATGACACAAAAATGTTATGAACCCCTACCCAAAGGGTTTGAACCTGGAAGTCAATTTTATCCACAACTGCTTTTTTCACTACCTAATGACCTTCAATGTTTTATAAATGATCTTGTATTCTCAGCAAGTGTTGTCTCTGGATGACATCTCTCTATATGACGAGAAGATTAAGTATATTCTGGTTAAGGCAGCTTTTTGCCATCTTTGTGTCTCCTCATTGTGGCAACCATTTTTCAGAGCTTACACTTCTATAAGAAATAGTAATATAGTCAGTATAGTAATATAGTTAACAGTTTGTTTAAAGAGAACTGGAGCTGCTGCAATTGGAGGCACTATTTTCTGATTTTTAGCCAATATAAACTATGTATAGCAGAAAAACTGCCAAAGAATTAACAACATTAACCTCAAGAATAGAACACACATTTGGGGAAATTCCAAAACTTTAATATACAAATGGATCTAACGAGCTCATCAATTCAAGAATTCTCTCCCACAAAGCAAATCACAATCTATCACCACCCAGCTCCTCCTGGGTGACTCTTGTTCATGTTATTCCATAAGATAAACACAAGGGGTCTTCTTCCTTCACAGGGAGGAACTATATGCTTATAATTTATAATATGTCCCATATGAATGTCTTCCTCCTGACACTGACTGTACTAGAGTGGCACTCTGGCTATCTATCCGTCATACTTGTTCTTGCCATATAATTTGCCTATCTGCCCTTCCTATAATTCCTTGATAACATTTTTAAAATAATAATAGCTAACATTTAAATAGCACTTTAAAGTTTTTCCAAGTGATTTCTTTGAAGCTCTTCATTGGTTATGCACAAGACTCACCATGTACTTTTCCATTGTCCTCTGTATGCTATTGATTTTTTAATTTTTGGAGGCAGTTGTATACCAAGTCTCACTGGCACATAACAACCCTAAAATGTTAATATGAAAAAGACAGACTTGCTTTCATTGGAAGCTTGGGATCAGTAAAGGAACGTTGAAGTTTCCTGAATCTGCAATCCAATATACTCCCTACCCCCCTTTCACTTCTGAGCCAACTCATTTTTCATCTTTATTGTCCACCTCAGGTATACTACTCAGCTATATCCCATCCCACTGAGCTATATTCATTTTGGACTTTGATTTTCAAACTATGCCAATTGCACTGAGTACCTTCCCTCCCACTCCCCTCCCAGCTTTTCAGCTTTCTTTTGTGTGCTGTCTTCCCCCTTTTAATCATCCACTTCTTGAAGACAGGGATTGGTTTTTCAGTTTGGGTTTTTTTCCTGTATCCCCAGTACTAAACATAGTGTCTGGTCCTTAATAAATGTTTATTGATTATTACTACTTGACTGATTGATAGACAAGTTCTATAGGCTATCTATCCAAATGCATGGTCAAAGTAGGCAATAGACATTTTTCATTCATTTCATTTTTCCTGTGTAGCTGAACAAGCCAAATACCTTTAAGTGATTACACATCTCTTCTAGAAGGCTCTGTAAGTTCTAGGGCTTGATGCAACTAGCATGTCACCCACAAACAGGAGGATCTGAAGGATACTACCCTTTACAGGAAATTTTTTATCTGGACTGTTACTGGAACTCCTCCATCGTGGTGGCAAATGCCATTGGTGAGCATGCATATGTATACATGTTTAATGCCTCTACAGAGTTTTTTTAACATCAACTTAACAGGGTTATTTCTGTTGTCATGATTTCTAAGGAATCTTCAATAATTTGATGTATGGCTGGGAAACACTACATTGCAAAATAGGCTAAGCTTTGTTCTGCAGAGTCAAATACTGTTTTGTAATCACCAAACAGTAAGTATAAAGAGATTTTACATTCACGACATCTGAAACTTAATATCAGAGGTCAAGCTGGAAGAGACCTGGGAAACTAGTCCAAACCCCTCACTTTACAGATAAGAAAACTGAGGGCCAGGGAGGGTGAAATGATTTGCTTAAATTCATACAGGTAATAAATGGCATGGGTGGCATCTGAACTTGAAAGCCATTATTCCTTCCCTGTACTCTTTTAGAGTTAACTGTAAAATGGTAAAGATGTGGCCCACTGCTTAATATCAATGGCAAAAGTCTGCTTCCTCTTTATTACCTTTATCAGGGATGCTCTCAATTCATGTCCATTTATCTATACATGACCAAGTCTCATAAAGACTTTGTATATACAGATGGAAAACTAGCAACATAGGACAGTAGCTATCTTTTGATCACCTTTCTTTGGTATGTAAAATGTCTGAGAGTTTTTTCATTCCTTCATTATCTTCTTCTCTTCCAGATACCTTGTATATCAATCCTTTAATGCTCTCAAATTTGTGTTGTTGCCAGCAACTCCTCTAGATACACTCGGTTCAGTTCTGCTACTTTTCACATCTATATTCTCTTTTGTGCCATTACTATCTCTTCCATAAGTACATCGAGGGCCATGATGTGAGGGTCAAAGTCGAGTGGTTCTACTTTGAAAGGATTTGCTGTAGTAATTTTTGCAAATCTTTTCCAATATTTTCTTTCAATAATTTTATCCTTGAATGTCCTTGGGATGACTTTGCTTAGGTGGTTATCTTCCCAAGCTCAATTCATATTGGTGTTACCTTCCACTATTTCTCTCTGCTTGGTGAGACAATTCTGCCCATAACTATCTGTCACCTTTCATTTATAAGATTATACAAAATCAGAACTGGTAATGTCATTTTTGTCGATCATGATGATAATGGAGATATATAAAAACATTTTTCATAAGCATAAAAATATTTTAATAAAAATAATTAATTTTAGCCTACCTCTGAAACACTACCATTCACTGTTTTTACACAATATATTGATTCCTGAAATTCCACACTTTTTAAATACCACATATTTTCATACTTGAAATGGTAATTATTTTGGCTCTTCCTCCTAACCTAAGGGATTTTCCTCCACAAAATCTACAAGCTCTTTAGTACTTCTTTCTGATTTTAGCAAATAGTCAAATAAAAAAAAATATTTTAAATTGATAATTAAACCTACTGGTTTCAGAGTTACTGAAAACAAAGTATAAAAACTGACATAGTTTTGGCTGACAGTTAAAAACCAAAACCAAAAATAACTGGTTCTATGGAGTACAGGTCAATATTATTAAAGTGACTTTCATTTTTCTATCTTGACAAGAAATAAGAAAAGATAAAAGAAAATCAACAGCAGTAGGTAAACATTTACATAGATCTCAGAAATATAGTGTATAGTCATAAACATAAAATACTCAAATATTTGGTTTTAATATTTTATTTTGGGGAAAATACACTGGAATCATGCCATAAACCATTAATTCAAAAACCATAACATGAATCTCAAAATGCAGCTGATAGAGTTTCAATTCAATAAACATCTGCTAAGGATGTACTGTGCTAAGCACTGGAAAAGATAAAAAATTTAGATCAACCACAATTCCTACCCTCATGGAGTTTATGGTCTCATAGTAAATTCTAATCCATGCAACATCTCTCTGATGGAAAAATAGAGAGTAGGCTTCCCCTCCCTCTCATGCAAGTTAGACTCATTTTTTTTTTCATAAAAGGTACTAAAATTGCCTTCAATTGACTTAGGGAACTAAGGTTAAGCTCACTTAGCTTCCTGACCACCTGAGTTCAAAACAGCCAGTCTATGAGACATAGAGCTTCTGCCCTTGGGCTTATAACCAAAGACTAGCAGCATGAAAGGCACTGGGAAACTGTACTTGGCTTAGTACATGCATTCACTCCTCTGGATGAACATGTAAGCTCTTACTACCCTTCCCCTACTGTGGATGCCTAAACTATTTAATGGATTATGAGTGTGTCAATTCAGTCTAATTTCAGACCTAAACTACCAGGAAACAGGCTTGACTCAGTTCCAGATTATGACAGAGAATATGAAAAATGTGTTTCATTCTACTGGATCTTAGCTATTACGTTTTCCTAGTACAGGTTGCAGGAATAGTGCTACAAGCAAAAAGCTAGATTTAAGAAGGTTCTTTCAGAATTTCAAATCTTCACAAATGAACTTTCCTCAGATTTCAAGGAGAAACTAACAAGTTAATAGTTTCTGAGGAAATAAAAATTTGTTTTCCAGAATATAAAATTGCCTAAGGGTATAAAAATGATGCTACAGAAGGACAATACACCACAGAAGCTGTCTCAAGCCCTAGAACTTTAAAATAAAACTATTGCTTTATAAGCTGTATATTTTCAGACTTTGTTGTCTGATGTGACCTAAAGCCCAGGTCAGATACAATTTGGAGATTAGTAATATTCCAAAAATTAACATGTAAGTTAGCTATTTGAGAATCAGAATTTATTTTCCCTGCAGGAAGTTACAAATAATACACAGTCCAGCACATTTCTCAAATTGTTCCACAGAACCCGGAGATTCCATGAAGGTTCTTCAAAGGAAAAAAATCATAATAGCAATAAACAACACGCTATAAATATATATACTTTGCAGTTCTAGGTTGCACCTCCAGCCAATGAAGAAAACCATGAGAAATTGGCATAAACTTAAAATTCCTTTAAAAAGCCAGCTCAATACTGGTCTAGAAACAATCACTGAAGAAGTTCAACTTATGACATGGTTCACTGGGCAGAGATCACACAAAATAGCCAGCTTTGATTTATATTTTTAGTGGAATAGTCTAACTCTAAATATTTTTGGTACCATTGACCAGTACAGATAATTGAGAACAGGATAATGATAGGTTTAAAGATATCAGAAAGCAAAAGTATTTTAAAAAGTAAGTTTCTGACAATAAAACAAACATCCACAAACCTGGTTCCAATAACAAAACCCAAATTCAGAAGAAATACAAATGAAATGAAAGCTATCTCCAGTTTGGATTTATTTCTACTGATCCTGATGAGATGTTTCCCATTAAAAAAAAAAAAGTTCCATGGTTCCAGTAAAATTAGAAAATCATTTGTAAATAAAACGCAGCAAATTTAAAAACAAGATTATAAGTTCAGAAGAGAACCAGCGTCTTCTGGCAATGTAAATAATTCCACAAGAAACTGACTTATAAAAGTAAAGAAAAATAATGACAATTGTTTGAAGCATCTCAGATAAAGAAATATCACATTCAAAACTGTTCCAGATTACAAAGAATTTATTAAAAGAAAACATTCACATCCATTTCACTTTGCAAACTACTTAGCAATATTGTTAAAATTAGAATAAAACTGATCTGAAAACATAAGGCATTTTAAAAGATACTGTTGAAAGGGCCCCACAATTGTTATTCTAAAAAAGTCTGTTGGATCCAGACAGATAGGAGACTTGGATCTGTGATTTCAATGTTATTGAGAACTCCCAGGTGAGAAAATTCCTTCTGACAATGATGACAAAATACACATACACAAACACACAGGCATGTGTGTGCATACATATACATATATGTATATAATCAATCAGTAAACATTTATCAAGTGCTTACTATGAAAGCACTGTGCTATTGGGGAAACAAAGAGAGACAAAAGACAGACCCTGGCTTCAAGGAGCTTAAAATCAAATAGGTAAGGACAACTTGAAAACAAATACATACAAAGCAAGCCAGTAAACAAGATAAATGGGAAATAATTAACAGAAGGAAGGCACTAGAATTAAGAGGAATTGGGAAAGGCTTCCAGCAAAAGATGGAATTTTAGCTGGGACTTAAAGGAAGTCAGGAAAGTCAGTAGAAGGCAAAACCGAGAAATACAGATGTATACGTCTAGCTAAATTAGATATATCTACATATAGATATAAATATATATTTAGATTTAAATACAACCAGTTCTTGCTTAATGGATGAAGACAGCACACACCCTCCCTCTCCCCTTGCAAGGCTCTGCTTGGCCCTGTTCCCTTCAGTGCCAGGGGCTCCAGAAGCCTGAGTGTGAGGGGAGGACACCCACGAAAAGACCCCTGTTGAAGGGCTGCAATGGTACTCCTTCTGCTACTGCAGCCTACCAGGAAGTCAAACTTGTGTAATATGAATTTATGTAAAACGAGAACTGTCTTGTACATCTCTCTCTATATAGATACACGTATTTATGTATAGCATTTTAAGATCTGCAAAGATCTATTCATATATCATTTCATTTGAGCTTAATAACAACCCTGAGAGGTTAAGTACTGCTACTATTAACCACTCTTTTTACCGATGAAGAAACTGAAATGGACAAGTTAAATGACTTGCCCACGGTCACAGAGCTATTAAGCATCTGAAGCAGAATGTGAACTCCGGTCTTCAGGACTCTAAGCTCAACAGTCTGCCTACTCTTGCCACCCCTCGGCAACTTCCCCTCCTAGAACTGCTTCTGACTTTCTGGACTTTGCCACCATGTCTCAAGAGCTGACATTTCATGCTAAAACTTCCCTCAGTTCCTGACTCTTCCTCATCCTGGAACATCTATCTTCTCGTACCCTCACTCAGAAATATCCCTGTGCCATGCCAACCCCCTTCCCTCACTGGTGAGTTCTTCCTGGGGTCTCTATCTTGTCAAGGGGACCAGGTCAACCAACACCTCTGCTGTCCCCCTACTTTCAACTTCCTTATGTGTTGTCGACCCCCATTAAAAATAAGTTCTTTGGTGACAGGAATTTTTCTTTTGCTTGTATTTGCATCCCCAGCACTGAACACAATGCCTGGCACATAGTAAGCACTTACTTATGCTTATTTTGTTGCCTCTGAGGAAGGTTATGGCCTGGCGCCATACAATCAGTATGTATAGGAGGAAAGGCTTGAACCTAGCTAGGTCTTCTGGGCTTCAAGACCAGCTCACTATCCATTATTTCCTAAGTTCCCATTCATGGTCACCCCATGATGATAATGAACTATACAGTACTAACAGAGTATTATTTATTACAGGGTTCTCTGTCCAGGGTATAAGGAGCACAGGAGGAAAAAGAACATGAATTTTCTTTATTCTCTGTCTTCAGTGCAGCTGCCAGACAAAATGATGAAGTAAGAAGACCCTGTCTTTGCCCTACTCCTCCTTCTCTGCACTCCTTTCTCTCAGTTATCAATGCTAAACCTTCCAAAGGAAGCACTCAGAATTGGTCTGCTCTACAAAATGCACATTAGCTCTGAATTATCCACTTCTCTGCCCCTCATCAAAGTTTCCATTCTCTCAAGGGAGAGCTGGGCACAGAAAAAGAAGAATCCAATGTAAAAAGATCAACACTAATACATAAATGATCCCATAACACTAAATTTAGATTTTTAAGAGGATTTAGGAATCAACTAAATGAATTTCTAAAGTACCTGCTGGCCATGTCTAGAAATCTGTCCCTGCAAAGGATGGAGAGATGGCCTTGAAAACAGGAAGACGTGGGTTCAAGTCCTGCCTCAGACACATACTGGCTAGGTCAAGCTGGGCAAGTCACTTAAACACTCAGAGGTCGAACACAACCTCCTGAAGAGCAGGTGCAGGTCTATATTATTAAAGAGAATTTCCTAGCAAGAGTTCTTACATCAAAGAAATTAAAGGCTTAGTCCCCATCCCTAACCTTTCTAAAACCTTCATGTATTTTCATAACATTTCCCAAGGCCATAGCAGCAGGGGCTTCAAATTTAAAGCAAGTAGAGATACAGGCAGCATAAATGTTTGTACACACGGATCGTTTATATGTTAGATGTTTATAAACAAGGGAATAGGAAAACTACAGAAGACTATTTTTCTGTTACTTTCATTTATCTTTCCGGTTTTTCCCTATATACAGTGAAATCATTCTATTACAAATTCATGAGCAAAAATTAATGCCATTGTAAATATTCTCTTACAAGTAAATTCCTTGCTCCTCGGATTTTATCTATTTCTTGATCAAACTATAATAAATATTTCAGGCTATTTTATTTTCTTGCAAATTTTCCAGTTTATTTAAGAAAAGATAAGATGATTTCATCTATAAAAAGCCAAAGTTAAATTACCTTTATAACCAACCATATGCAAGGTATTCTGTTGTAGGCCTGATATCAGATATACAAAGAATTTCAAATGGTTTTAAGGAGTTATATGCTGAAAATAAATACTATTCTGACAAACCTTTTTGGTTTCAACACTACATAGGAAGAAAGTAGAAAAACAAAAACCATTTTGAACATATGATAAGCCTCTAAATCTAAGCAAGGAACAAATCTTTGAGAAATCATGAAAAAAAAGAGAGGAGCCAGAAGACTGGACTCAGGCAAATACAACAATTTTTTAAAAATTAGGTTCTAGAACCTAAACATCATTCCCTAGCAAAATTCCAAAACAGTTTATTATCAAGAAGATGTCTCTGAAAGAGGTCAGTCAGGTAGCATTTATTAGGTACCTACTATGTGCCAGGTACTGAGTGCAAAGCACTGGGGATAAAAAAAAAAGGCAAAAAGCAGTCCATTTTTTCAAGTACCTCCCAGTCTAATAGGGAAGGTCATACATAAACAACTACGTACAAACAAGACATTGAATAAACTGGGGATACTCAAGAGGGAAGGCGCTAAGATTAAGGAGGACTGGGAAAGGCTTCTTACAAAAGATGGGAATTTAGCTGAGATTTGAAGGAAACCAGAGAAACTAAAAGGAAGAGATAAGGTAGGAGTGTGTTCCAGGGATGGGGGCAGCCAGCTCACAGGTGGGAAATAGGGTATTTTATTCAAGGAACAGCAAAGAGGGCAGTGTCACTGGATTCAAGAACCTATAAAGTCAAACTAATCCTGCATCTTTTTAAATAGGTTTGTTTACTAGACAAGTGGATCAGGAATATACCATAAACAGTTTTTTTCAATTTCAGTAAAAATATTTCATGAGATCATGAATTTAGACTTGTAATGGCCCCGAGGTCATCTATCCTAACCTCTTCATTTTATAGATGAGAAAACTGAGGCCCAGTAAGGTTAGGTGACTTGCCCAAGGTCACACAAGTAACCAGGACTTTTCCCATTTAACCACATGATAACCCTCCGAATAAAATGGAGAAATGTGAGCTGTAAAATCAACATATTCAAAGAGTGTTGACTAATGGCAACACTGTTACCAATGAAGTAAATAAAAATATAAGATGTGCTTATCAAATCTGTGGACAATACAGGGAGAAAAGCTAAAATGCCATATCTCCAAATCAAAATGAAAAAAATAACAGAACTGAACCAACACTATCAGATTTAATGGGTATACTATTGATTACAGGGACCATGTATTTTTTCTTTTTTGTCTCTTCCATAAGACTAAATTTTTTGATTGAATGTAAAATCCTGCACGAACTCAGGATGTGAGAAATTTGGTTTAACAGTTCATGTAAATAAGACCAAAGGGTAAAATAGTTCAGCAGGAACACAATGTAAGCGAATGTGACATAATCATAAAAATACCTAATGTAAACAGAGTGCAGTATTAAAATATAATGCCCAGTTTAAGGGTGATAACAAATTCCACTGTACTCTGCACGGAAGACACAATATCCAGGGTCTTGTGTTCAGTACCACAGCCACACACCTGAAGAAGAACAATGACAAAATGGAAATGACATACAGAAGAATAACCAGGTTTATGAAATATTTAGGAATTACATCAATTTGGAAAGTTTGAAATAAATGGCAATGCTTTAACATCTACAAGAAAAGGAGACATGGTCATTTTCTTCAAACGTTTGATGAACTCTCTTGTAGAAAAGGGATTAATATTTATTCTGTGAGACTCCAAAGGACATAAGTAGGGCAAAAGGGTCAAAGCTACAGCCATGCAGGTTGGTAATTTTCAGATTAATATAAATTAGAACGTCCTAACAAAGTCTGAAATGCTCAACAATGAATGGCAGAAGCTACTTTGTTACCTAATGAGTTTCCCTTTCATCGACAATGTTTCACTAGCGCCTGAATGAACATCTAAGAGATTGTTAGAGACATTACTGCATGAGCACAAGAATTCTACGTGACCTCTGAGGAGCCTTCCGATTCTAAGATTCTATGACCTGTACTTCTGGGGTGAGGCACATATATATGCCACACAGGTACATTCTAGTCATTGGTATATAATCCATTCCAATGGCTTAGCACAAGTAGCAACTCAGAAAAGCCCCTCTAAGTCCCTAATGACGAAGTTAATATTGCCCAGGTCTGCAGCAGGTGCAAGATGCACCATCGCCTCTGGGTTCTGCTACAGACTGTACTGCAGTACAGCCGCTCAGCACATAACCCAGCCGCATCCTCACCCAGCCCTTCCCACATTTACTCTGAGATAGGCTAAAGGAGGAAGTAGGAAGAAAAAGCCCCAAGCAGGGCAATGCACTAAGGCATTCCGAGCAGGGTCATTCATTAAGACAAAACACCTCCCCTCCCCCCTCGAACCCCGCTAAGTGAGATTCTGCACCAGCATCTTTCTGCCCCGCAAGGATAGTGACAGGTCACCCCCGCACAACCACGGCTCGAACACTGAGTCATTCTACCCTCTATCACCACCCCCACCTCACTCTCACACACACTCTGGCTCACACCGGCCCTGACAGGATGGGCAGCTCAGCGGGGTGGACAGGGGAAGCAAGGGGCACCGGCCGCTGCCCGGCTGGCCAGCAAGGGGGCTGCCGGAGCCCGGAGCGCAGCGCGGGGGGAGGGGGTTCTGCCGCCTCGGACCTCCCGAGGGGCGCCAGCCCCTTCCTCCTCACAATCGCTCCTCCAGCCCACGCTCCTTTCCCTGACTTTACCTGTAACCACCTCCTCCCCATGCCCCCCTCAATTTCTACCCGACCCTTGCCCCCCGGGGACGACAAGCCTTACGCAGAGAGAGGGATACCCGGAGCCCAGAGCCTGCCTCGACTGCCCCGCTCCCGGACCCTCACTCACCCGGCCCGCCATCTTAACCGACAAGTACGGCTCCCCAGCTGCAGCTTCGCCCGCCGCTAAGCACGCCCCCGCCGCGCAGCCGCAGAGCCGCAGAGACGCGGACGCGCGTGCGGCCACCCTGTCCCGTCGCCTCCGGCGCTCTCCCCTCCGCGGCACCGCTGAGGCCACACGCTCGGGAGCGCGCGCCGCCGCGGCTCGGGCTCGCGCTCACTGTGCCACGCGAGCGCCCCTCCCGAGCCTGGAGAGCTGGTGGTAGCGCTCCTCCTCCTCCACCTCCCTGCGGGCTGCAGCTCGGAAAATGCGCAGCTGCGGGAGGACCGCGGAGGAGGGCGGGGGAGGGGCTTCATGTCGTCATTTTGAATTGGAATCTGGAAGCTTCCTCGCCTTTGGACTGGGTCAGGCCCTTGTACCTCCCATGTGATGTCACTCCTCTAAACATAGAATGGCAGAGTTGGAAGGGTGTGGACCTCGGGTCCATCCAAATCCTGACTCCTAACTCGCTTTCTGTCCCCAAGTCCGCATGGATGAATTGGATTGCTACCAGAGGGTAGGCTTGTAAATGTTTAACAACCGGCTTTCTTTTTCAAATGTACCCAAGATACACCTTTAAGTTCAGTCTGTATTATTAACATTTTCTTCATCACTTTCTTAAATCTAGACAATCATCAAAACAATCAATCAAGCCCTGACTGGTGGCCAGAGCCAGTGGTCATTGGTTCCAGCTCGGTCCGGCGCTATTAACCTCCACCGGCCCTGTTTAACTTTTCTTTGTGCCGTCATGGAGTGGGGAGCCGGACAGGAAGATCGTGGTTCCAAGTCCTGCCTGACACCCAGGGGAAGTTTAGCTTAGAAGTTACAGAGAAGGTGCCCACCTGCATTTGTAGACAATGTTTCCTTTACCAGTGAAGTCACGGGTGTCATTGTATCCTCAACCCGATCAATCATGCTGTCCATAAGCAGTAAGGACCTGCCCCCTGCCAGGCACCCTGCAGAGTGCTGGCCCTGATCTCAGGCAAGCTCGTCGCTGGAACTGTGATTTCTGAAGATCCTTGACTTCATTGTGTGGTCACTTCACCCACACCTAAGTAGATGTCCCTTAAGAGCTGCTGCAGTAAAGACAAATTGTCACTCGGTGGCCATCCTCCTGGGGAGGAGCCAGGCGCTACCGACGATGTTGTTTGGTGGTCCTACTCAAAGCCTCATCTACAGAGCTGCCGCTAATCTCTCTCTCCTCAATTTATGTTTTTACTCAGACCCTTGTAAAATGTTAATTAGCTCCACTAAGGCAGGGACTGTTTCCATTTTCTTTGTATCCTCAGTGCCTTGCATATAATAAGTGTTTCATAGATACTTTTTTAATGAAGTTGAATTTTTGACACTATAGGACCTACTTTGTTCTCATTCACCCTCAGTATCCTCACTGTAAAATAGAAGTAAGAATATTTACATCATCTGTCTTGGGTTGTTATATTTCGGTCCTTCATTGGATCCATGATTTGTCTTTATGAGTAGTCCCTCTACCTGTGCAGATAGCAACTTATCCACACTTTCTTATTGAGTATGACTCTTGTTCATGTGCTCACGTCAATCCTTCATAAAGGATTTGCCTAGCATGTCCATAACATTCCATTAGACCATAGGATCATAGATTTAGACCTGGAAGGGACCTCAGGGCGGTCTAGTGCAATACACATTTTACAAAGGAGGAAACTGACATCCAGAAAAGTCTAATGACTTGCCCAAGGAAACACACGTAATTAGATGTCAAAGGCACGCTTTGAATCCAGACTTTTTTTAATTCCAGAGAGTCATTGTTCCTTCCATTGTGGATATCATGACAATACTTAGGGGGAGGGAGGAGACCACTTGTTGTTATCCCTCAATCTTTCTACATGACCAGTTCACGTCTTTTCCCCAATCGTACATTTTCTTAATGCTCTGGTTTATGTCTTTTGTACAAATCATCATGGGTAACATGCTGAAGCCACCTAACTGCCACCTTGTGTCTCTCTATTGCCTTTCAGGCCACCATGTTACATAATTTGTAGTTTTGAGCATTGCCAGCAAAGATAATGGTTATTTAAAACCTGGAACTTTGTTCTAGGAAATAAATGGAATTATTGGAAGAGCTACACAATTCCCCAAATACAATCCAGCCACCTTCTTCCTATGACTCAGAATGAGTGTCCAACTGCAGTGCTCGTCCAAGATATACTAATTCAATGAGCTGCCAGTCCCACTCTATGTCATAATCTAGGCAATATATCTTCATGCATGTGTGAATTACTAGGCTGACCTTTTTGATTGAGGAATATTAATCTACGGCTTAATGAAACCAGCACAATGTTGGCTGTAAACAGAATTGTTATGAGGATCACATGAGATATCATGCATTTTACAAAGCATTTTCTCTCTCTAAATACATATATATGTCAACTATTAATGATAATTACTATATATTATTATGCTTATCCATCATTACTACAAAAGATCCATGATTGCATTTCTTCCTTGAGGCATACTTAAGCTCTCCATATCTAAATCTCCCTATTTAAATTCTCTCAATCCATCGATCAACAAACATTTATTAGGTGCCTACTATATACCAGGAACTGTACTAAGCACCTGGGATACAAAAAGAAGCAAAAGACAGTAGCTAACCTCAAGAATCTAATGGTCTAATGGGGGTGACCACATGTAAACTTGTGTGCATGTCTCACTAGCTAAATACAGGATAAATAGGAAATAATTAGTGAGGGAAGGCAGTGCAATTAAGAGGAGTTGGGAAAACTTTCTGTAGAAGGTAGGATTTTAGTTGGGATTTAAAGGAAACCAGAGAGGTCAGTAGTCAGAGCAGAAGAGGGAGAGTGTTCCAGCCATGAGGGACAGAGAACTGCAGTGTCTTGTTAGTGGAACAGCCAGGACAGTGTCACCACTCCAGCCCATCTGACACTCAGCTGCCAAAGTAATTGTCCTTAAGTGAAGACATGACCAGGTGACTCCCCTATGCAATTGAACTTCTGTGACTCCTTACTGCCTCTGATTACCTTCTAAAGCACACATAATCTGTCTCCAACATACCTTTCCAGCCAAATTGGAGATTACTCCTTGCCCTATGCTGATATCCAGCAACAATGGTCTTCTCTCTGTTCCTCACTCCTATCACTCCATCTGTCATCTATGTGCCTTTAAGATGTCTATCCCCCATTCCTTGATTCTATCTTACAGAGTCCTTCTCTTCCTATAAGATGCAGCTCAGGCACTACCTGCATGAAGCTTTTCCTGATCCCTCCAAATACCTTATATTTAACCACTCTGTATATATACATATATGTACACATGTGTGCATATATAGTTTATATTTATGCTGTATGTGTCTCTTCCATTAGATTGTAAGCTCATTTTAGGTAGGGATTGTTTCATTGTTTGCTGTTGTATCCTCAGTGCCCAGCCTTGTACCTCACACATAGTATGCACTTAATATAAGACACTGATTGATTGCTTGGAAAGAGCATTGGTTCTAGAATTGGTAGACTTGGGTCTGAATACTGGCTTTGACATTTACTTGCTGTGTCATGATGGACAAATCATTTCCCTTCTCTAGGCCTCAGTTTCCTCATCTGTAAAATGAGGGCATTGAACTAAATGATCTTCAAGGTTCCTTCTGGTGTCAGTGTTCTGTCTCTAATACACTGTTTCATGAGTTTCTGTGGCTAGAAAAAGTTCATTACCAAGTCACTGACCTTCTGGTGATGAGCCTACAAATGTGTGTGAACTTGGCAGAATATAACGTCTTTGAAGACAGGAACTGTTTCATTTTTCCCCCTTTATCAGCACCTAGCAAAGTGTTTTGTACATAATAGGTGCTTAATAAATGTTTGTTTAATTAGATTGTTTTTGCCAAAAAGAGGAAAGATGATTTATTGCATAAATACTAGACTCAGCTACAAAGAAAACAATCAGTCCTGAATGTTCATGGTACATAAATGTAAGCAAATTGATTTCAAGTAAGTAGACTTTGCATTAAAAGTAGAATGTCCATTGGAGGTCCATGGGTGTTACACACTGCACGTGTTTTCAAAATTTCTCAATGCATTCAACAGTTTGCTGATTTTTTTCCTCTCTAAAAAATATTGTATCATATGGAATGACTCTAGGAGGGAGAAAAAGAGGGATACTTAGGATAATTATGAAACAGAAGATGTCAATAAAAACTTACCTTTAAAAAAAAGCACTTTGAAACCCGAAAAAAAAAGTAGAATGTTCTTTTTCAGGAAGGATTCAAATGGTGGTGAGAGTCTTATATCCTAAGGTAGAGATAAGACAGGTGGGAGGGCTGGAATGGAAGGGGAAGGGAAGAGACTGGACTAAATGATCTCTCTGATTCCTCCTAGTTCTAAATATTAAGATTTTATGGTTCTACATTTCTTCCTCCCTAGCCATGGTACTAAAGAAAAGACATTAGCATTTTTAATGCAGCAGCAGCAGCCTGCCCATCCCCAGTAAAAGAAAGCTATGCTGTTATTTAAAGTGAACCTACGAACAAGCATGAGACATTATCAAGCTCTAAAGGAAAATTACTGGATCAAAGGAATTTTTTGTATGAGTAAAAATGAAGCCCTTGTCATTAATTAGAAATGCCTGAAATGATAATGTACTTGGGAAGGTATTTTAATGACTTTGCACAGCCAGATTTCTGTGGTACAGACTTCCTTTTACCTGCTGTCAAAAGCCTAAGGAATCATCACCCACCTCTCTTCTGAGCCCCAAACAATTTGCTGCTGCTAGTGATTGCACTACCTGGATGTTTCAATGTATCTCAAACATAGTATAGCTTGTTCCCAATTATGAATATTGGGCTGGAATCAATTACTGTATTTTACATAATATAACTTTGAATAATGTGAATTCAAATACATGGGACTGCTTCAGAGGATTCCTTATTCACATTAATTTGGAGCTAGATTTGTATAAAAATGGGTATCTTATTACAGTTCCCCCTCAATCCGCTATCCTTACTTCACTATTTCTGTTAGTGGCTCACCAGGACTCCTCTATTTGATACCTTAGTATAATCTTTGACTCTTCCCTTTCCTCTAATATCTAATTAGTTAGTAAGTCCTATTCCTTCCCACTGCCATCTCATATTAAAGACCTTCACTATCATTTCCATGAATTATATCATCTCTCATTTCTCATACCACAGCAAAACTCATCTTTCTCCCTGTAGTATAACGGAAAGAACTGTAAGTGCTTCCAGGCCTCTCTGAAGTCTTCCTGTTCATCATTACAGTAGTATTCCATTACATTCATATACCACAATTTCTTCGGCTATTCCCAAATTGATGGGCATCCCTTCGATTTCCAGTTCTTGGCCACCACAAAGAGAGCTGCTATAAATATTTTTGTACATGCAGGACCCTTTCCCATTTTTATGATCTCTTTGGGATACAGTCCTAGAAGCAATATTGCTGGGTCTTCAGAGAGACCTGGAAGGACTTATATAAACTGATGCTGAGTGAAAGGAGCAGAACCGGGAGAACATTGTATATAGTAACAAGAACAGTGTGTGAGGAATTTTTCTGGTAGACTTAGTGCTTCACAGCAATGCAAGCAATGCAATCATTTCCAGTGGACTCTTGAGGCAAAATGCCATTCACATCCAGAGAAAGAACTATGGAATTGGATCATAGAATGAAGCAGTTTTCTGCTGTGTTATGTTTTGTTTTGTTTTTTTCTCATGGGTTTTCCCATTCATTTTAATTCTTCTGTATAACATGACTAAAGTGAAAATGTGTTTAATAAGAATGCATGTGTAGAATGCATATAAGATTGCATGCTTCTCAGGGAGGGAAGGGGCAAGGAGGAGGAGAAAAATCTAAGACTTAAGGAAGTGATTGTAGAAAACTGAAAACAAATAAATTGATAACAATAATAACAAAAGAAAGAACTCTAAAATCATAATCACAATACCTGGTCTCCTCCCAAACTTCCTTTTAACCTCTAGTTTGTGAGAAAGATTTTATAAATGGAATGCCCATCTGGAATCCGCCAGAATTGGCTCTATAAGTGATAGAGAAATAGGACAACTGAGGTAGGAAGAACTGCTCACCCAAAGTCTGCCTGTCTGTCTTACATATACACACATATACACACTGTATCAATAAGCACCCCAACATACATAGGGGGGCCTGCTATCACAGGTTCTTAGATCTGCATTCATAAAAGGAAGGGCAACTTTTGAGGGGTTAATAATCATTTTAATCAAGCACATGTATCAATCCCTTAACCAAGCACATATATCATTCACCTATTTCAAGGGAATCAGCACCCCAAACTTCAAAGAAAATACAGAGAAATTAAAGATCAACAGATATGGCTTCCTCTGCCTGAATTCAACAGACAGTTGGACCCCAACTATCTGACCATAATTGCCAGAGAGGGAAGCATGAGATTTGGGTTCTCAAAGCCAGGGGGGAGGGGCTCCTTAAGGGATTTCCCAGAGTCCTCCTCTAGCCAAAAAAAACACTTCCAGTCAGTAAGCCCCCAAATAAAACCCACACCTCAGAGGCTTTATACACTTTTTAGAGCCAAAGGGCATCACATCCCTTGAGAACCAGTACCTCATTAACAAAAGGCTTGGACCTTCTTACACATCTTCCCAGGCCTGACAAGGGAAAGATCTTCCTTAATCACATTCAAATAGAGGCATTATACTTCTTGATTATACTAAAATAAAAACAGCAAAAGATCCTATTTTACTTGCCATTCCACACACACACACACACACACACACACACACACACACACACATATACAGACACTGTGGGACTACAACAGCTCTCCTTGGACTTCCTAATGGAGGAGATTCCCTTTCATTCGTTCTTTCTAGCAACTTGGCAGATACACATACATGGCAGAGAGAACATGTGCTTTCCTAGATGAACCTTCAACTGGATCTCATATCCATCACTGCCTCTTCTGCTTTGTGTTTCTTTCCCCAAGAAGGGATAGAAAGGCCTATTGAAAAAGATGGGATTTCAACTTGCAGCAGAAGCACATGGAGAAATGGCCCGTTTTTGAATAGGTAAGCCTGAGAAGAGAGTTCCTGGACAACCAAGTTCTGGCTGCTTCTTCTTCCAGACTGTAGGTAGCTTTAAAACCCAGGCAAAAAGCATTTGTATTTTATCCTAGAGGCAATACAGAGCCCCTTAAGACTTTTGAGGAGGGGTGTGTTATTGTCCGATATGTCTTAGGAACACCAATTTGGCTACTATGTAGAGATGGACTGTGGAAGGGACAGAATGGTAGCAAAGAAACTGATCAGAAGACTACAGTGAAAGCCTGGGTGAGGATCTCTGAGGAACAAGAATGATGTCATAGGTGTGTATAGCACATTTCATTTGGTTGCATGCCCAGGGAATCTTATTTTTGTGTTAAAATTGGACATTTATTGAATCCTCAATCATAAAGGGCATTATTTTTATAACTGAAACGAAAATGTAAACTTAATTTTAAAAAATTAATTAAACCATACATTTATAATGTAAATATATAAATGCAGTGAGGCCCCACATATTGTAATGGCTGTCTCCAACATGTAGCAAGGAGGTATCATGATGTGGCTTGAAGGAAGAAAGAATAGATGACCTCTGGCCTCTTCTCCTTGCAGCCCTTTCTGATGGGAGACATTAAATCTTGCCAAGAGTGGAGGAAGGAAGTTGGGGCCAGAGGTAGCTGTTGTGCTTTCCTCAGAGTGGAGGTATTTGGCTAGCTAACATTATATTTATCTGCTCACTTAATTATTATTTGTCTGGGGCATATGATTTTCAAGTTCAGTCCAGCTTCTGATCAATGTTTCATTATTGGAAGGAGGACCCCAAGCTTTTATCCAAGACTTGACTCCTTTCCCATCAAATAATAATAATAAACATACATAGCAATTATCACAGAAATCCATTTATCCAAATTATAGCAAAACAGAAATTAGAGAAAATATACACAGGAGACTATATACCAGACAATACAGAGGAAAGGAGCTCTCGCATTGGAAACAAGGTAATAGCTCAACCAAAGAGAGTGTCAGATCTCACCCAAGGGGAAATTCCCTAAAGTCTCTAGGGTAGTAGATAGCTGGGGATGGACACATAATGGAGACTATCAGCTTCTCTCGTGTGAGCTTCTTTGCAGTCTTTTTCTTTAGCAACCTAAAGTGGGGTTGGCATCTTCCATCTTCTCTCTTGAAGCTGGAAGCCCAAAGTCTGAAGAGTTTTATCAACTTGAAGAAAGCTCAAAAAAAGTGTAAGAGATCTCCTCTCTCCTGATTTCTCCTGCCTTGCCAAAGTCACAGAACATTGATCTCCACCAATAAGGAAAGATTCCCATACCAATGGGCTTTGAGATTGGGAGGTACATAAAAACACACATTGCAAAGATTTCCTTTTTATCAAGCCCTCCCTCTTATTCTAAAATACTCAACAACTGCCTTATCTTCTTGATAAGAATGTTTCCAACTATATTTTGTCATGAAGAATTAACTGGCAGCTGAAGGACTGGTGATTAGAGCTGATGCATCCTTTTAAAACTTAAAATACAAACTTTTAAATTTCTTGCCCACATTAATCAGAGCTCCATGGTTAAGCCATGAAAAAAAAAGTGACCAGAGGAATCTAAGGGAAGAAACAAGTTTAGCTGATTTTTCCCTGACCTGATTATAGCCAGTTAGTTAGTCTCAGATAGGGATGGGCTCCATCACTCAGAAATGCCATCAGAGCAGGAAAGGTAGCAGCATAGAGAATTTGGAAATGTCCTAGAGGGACCTTGGGGTTATCGATTGTTAGACATTTCTCTCATACCAGAACACTGTAGAAAAAGAGGGAAATTGAGAAGTAGGGGAAGAAATTGGGAATAGTGACATTGCCTACAGCTCTGCTGGAAGTTCTCATGCACTAGGAAAGCTGCCCCAGAACACTCAGCTACTCTTGTGGTCTTCTCAACTTGGAATATTTCCTAGTAATGCCCATCCCTTTTGTACACTGCCTTCCTCGGTTGGAATGTGACCTCCTTTAGACCAAGGGCAGTCCTCAGCAAGGTGTCCGGTATATAGTAAGGATTTAATAAAGATTTCCCCTCCTCCACCCTCTCCTGGCCCCATTCTGATCTGATCAGAGAACTTCACTCGCGTTGATTGGCTGAACTCGCCAGATGCCTCCCCTCGTTCTGATTGGATCTTAGTATGGTCATGGGCGGAGTTAAAGTGCCCATCGACCTCAACATGTAGGGCTATGATTGGAAGAAGGATCAGACATTCCCAGAGCTTCCTTCTGTCTCCTTGGTTGCAAGGGGCCGGGCCAGCCTTGATCAGTTTCTTGCGTCTTGGTTGGTCCATTTCTCCGTCATTCATGATGCCACGAATTTATTGGTATTTAAAGCTCCTCAAGGAGCTTTTGGCGATTGGTTGAGCTTTGGTCCCGCCTTTGCGGTAGTCGCCGGTTCTTTGGGGTGGGGAATTGGACAGGGAGTTGAGAGTCTTAGAGGTAGTTTGAGCAGACCCTGAGAGTGTCGGGCTTTCTTTCGAGAGTTTGGGACGGATTGGAACGCTCGGGTTCCCCCGTTTCAGGCGCTTCAGCAGGGACTAGGGTCCCAGATAGAATGGTCCTACTGGATCCTCCTCCTGGCCTCTCGGAGCGAGGACGAGGAGGACTGGAAGAGGTCTGGCCGCCTTCGGACGACCGAGAGCGCCCTCCTCCCTCTTCAGGTCTCTGGCCACCTCCGGGGATGTATCGCCTTAACTGACCTTGACCTCCGCCCAAGTGCCGGAGGAGGGAGTGGGTGTGCCTTTGAGAGTGCAACTTACAGTCACTTCAACTGACGAAGTCTCCATGCACGCACACATGTATATACATGTGTATAACATAGACGTGTGTATATAAACACCAAAATATATTTACGCACATGAATGTGCATAACATGTACATATGTGTATATATAAACACCAAAATATATTTAAATAGAAATATATAGATTAAAACACATATATACATATATAGTTTTTCATCTTTTTGTTTTCGAAGAGGACCAATGACATCACCATGTTGGGGTAAAATAGTGGATAATGGGTAATGTCTTGATTTGTGAGTTAATTGGTTTTAAATGAGGTGGAGTCACACAAAATCATGGAGTCATCAAAGTCCAGTGGCAGAACAAAAGCCTAGACGAACTGGCTATGGCCCAGGATGAAGAAGACGATCCTGGAATCTTCCACAAAGCACCTGCTTCGGTGGCCTTCCTGGACCTTGGAACAAATTGTTCTCATCGGCCCATTCTGCTAGGGGGAGAAGCAGAGGGGGGACGTCTTCACATTCTTTGAGTAAGCATCCCTCCAATTCAAGGGATGGGTTTGAGGTCTGTCCTTACCCTTAACCTGGTTTTGGCTGTGTGCCAAGAGGTTTTTACTGGGGGGGTGACTATGCTTGCTACAGCTTCTTGGAGTCACTGGTGAGAATGGGGGGCCAGAGGGACCCCAAAGATGGATAAGTAGGAGAAGGGCTCAGCAAGCTGGCTAGTTTTCCCTGAATATAGTATACATATACATACACACATATATACACACATACATACACAATATACATGTACATGCATGCATATACATAGTTTTAATTAGCCAAGGTCTACCTTCTAATCCTCCTCGCACTCCACCTGCTTTGAGAACAAGAGAAAAACAAAACCCATTATAAACATGTATAGTCAATCAAAACATAGTTCCGCCATTGGCAGTGTCCCTCCCACCCCAAATTTGACTCATTCTACATTCGGAGTCTTTGACCTCTATCAAGAAGTGGGTAGCATGTTTCAAAAGGCCTTAGCCTAAAAGGCCAAGGTCTCCCACTGCATCCTGGGCTGTCTCCAGTCATCCTGATGAATATCTGGTCACTGGACCCAGATGGCTCAGGAGGAGAAAGTGAGGCTGATGACCTTGCACAGCCCTCCCCCACTCAAAACAAAGTCAAGTGCAAGTCATGTCACCATTTCTCTAATGTCATGGTCCTTTTCGAAAATGAAGAATGAACATAAGCATGTTTCAATATTAGTCCTCTGGAACTAGTCATTACCCTAAAACTTCACAATAGTATCCCTTCACGTTTATATACCAAAACCTGCTCATCCATTTCCCAATTTATCGGAACTCCCTCATATTCCCATTCTTTACCCCCTCAAGGAAAGGTATAAATTTGTGTGTACATTCCTAGAGTTTGTTTTACTTAAGAGTAATCTCTTCCTTAATTTGCCCCATCTCAAATTCCCCCTCCCCCACTTCTTTCTTTTTCCTCCTGTTTTTCTTTTGAGTGAAATGTATTTCTGTACCCAGCTCTCGTGTGTGTGTGTGTGTGTGTGTGTGTGTGTGTATTCTTTATTCATTTGACCAGAGGAGAGTAAGATTTAAGTGTCAGAAGCTCACCTTGGCCCTCCTTATTTGTATAGATGTCTACTTTTACACCCACATTATGTGAATAATTTTCCCTTACCTTCCTTCTTCCCCCTCCCTGGGCCCATTCCTCTTCCCCTCTCCATTCTTTTCTTAAGATCAAAATATAACAGAACCACTCCTGGACCTTATCTAATTAGAGTCCCTCTATGAACTCTGATAATGATAGGATTCAGAGGGGATATATATATATATATATATAAAATCTCCCTATACTTGAATGTAAGCAGTTTATCCCTTAGTCCTTTATCATTATTCATTTATGTTTACCTTTTAATGTTTCTCTTCACTCCAGTGTTTGGACCTCAAACTTCTATGCAGCTATGGTCTTTTTATCAGGAAGTCCTCTGTTTCATTAAAGGCCCATCCCCCTTCCTCCCCCCCCCTCTCACTTACCCCCATAGTATTATAGTATTATACCAAATGTTACTGGTTAAGTTATTCTTGGTGGTAAACCCATATCCATTGCCTTCCGGAATATCGCATTCCAAGCTCTCCAATCCTTGACGTGGTGGCTGCTAAATTGTGTGTGATCCTAACTGTGGCTCCTTGGTACTTTCATTCTTTCTGGCTTCTTGCAGTATTTTTTCTTTAACCTAAAAGTTCTGGGGTTTGGCTATGATGTTCCTAGGAGTTTTCATTTTAGAGTTTCTTCCAGGAGTTGCCTGGCGGTTTCCTTTTGTGTCCACTTTACCCTCGGATTCTAAGAGGTTTGGGCAGTTTTCTTTTAAGATTTCTTAAACTAGAAAGAAAGAACAAAGCTCTTCCTTTGGTAATGGTGTTCATTTAGTACAATGAGTCTTACATTTTTGTCCTTGATCTGTTTTTTAGGTCAGTTGTTTTTGCTAAGAGATAATTTACATTTTATTCCATTTTTCTAGCCTTTTAACTTTTAAAAAAATTTTTTCTTATTGCCTCATGAATTCATTGGCTTCTATTTGATCCACTTAGATTTTCAGGGAGTTTGCTACTTGAGTAAATAGTTTATACTTCTTGTGTGATTCCTTTTCCAATTCTTTCTTCCATATCTCTCATTTCTTTTCCAGTTTAATCCTTAAGTTCTCTCATTCCATTTATAAAAACATATTTAACTCTTATAAAAAATAACTCTTTCTTCATCTCTTCTAGGAATTCTAGTTGAGTTTTTACCCAAACTGTGTTTTTCTCTGTGGTTTTACTTGTAAATGTTTTGGAGTCATTATCTTCTTTTGAATTTCTGTTTTGAGCATCCTTATCACCATCATTCATTATGATGTTCTTTGTTTGTTTGTTTGTTTTCCATTCTTTCTGCCTACTTTCCTGTTAGGGCTAGGCTATGCCACAGTTCTGAAGGGAATATCTGGGCTGATCCTGTTGCTGCTTCCCTGTGTTAATGAGTGTTGTATTATTCCAGGATCTCAGGGACAGGCTGGGGATTTGCAAGCTACCAGTGCTCCCAACGGGGTGTGATCTAGGGCAAAGTCTAATTGCTATCCCACCCCCACCAAGTTTCTGACCTGGGTTTGGGTCTGTTTAAGAATATTGTGCTGCTAGATTCTGTCCCTATTAGCCAGCAGGAAAATTCTGTTGGTTCAAAATGGCAGAATTGTTGGCTCCTCTTTGGTCTGGGTTTCCTGACTCTGTGCAGGTTAAGCTAGATGCTTAAAGTAAAACCCTTCTCTAAATTTGGGGTCTGAGCCAGACCACTGCTGTTCCTAGCTTCTGAACTTCCTCCCTTCTAAACACCAAGACCTCCCTACCTGGGAAAGGCAAGACCACTGCCTGCATAGTTCTCCTTCTCACTCTTTGCTGGATCTGTGACCCAGGATTAGGTAATGGACAACAAAGCTACTGGTTGACACCTGACCCCATTGCGATGTGCTGGTATGGATTTGGCCCTTCCTTTGGTTTGGGTATACAGCCTCTCTTTGGGTGCTAGTGTGCTCCAAGAACCATCTACTTCTGCTCAAACATGTCCCCATGTCTGAAGACCTCTCTGTCTATGCTAACCTTGGCTGGACAAAGGACTCGTGACTTTTTCAGGATTTCTCCATCAGAAAGAATTTGGGCTGGTGCATCTGCTTGGAAAAGTTGTGGCCATGAGCCCAGCTACATTACTTCCTTCTGTTCTACTATCTTGGCCCTCTCAAGAAGCATTTGTTAAACATTTCTTATACATAAAATATTGCACTTAGTACTGGCAATACAAAGACAGATTGGCTGTATAAGACTTGCTCTCATGGAGCATACAAGTTATTACTAATATAGCGCTTTAAGATTTGCAAAGCACTTTACAAATAGTGTCTCATTTGATCATCACAGCAACCCTAGGAGGTAGGTATTATTATTATCTTCATTGTACAGGTGAAGAACCTTAGGCAGACAGAAGTTAAGTGACTTGCCCAAGGTCACATAGCTAGGAAGTCTGAAACCAGATTTGAACTCGTCTTCCTGAATGTAGGTCCCACGCTCTATCCATTGCAAAAACAGAATGAATGAATGAAAAAGCATTTATTATGTATTTAATATATACAAAAGCACTGAAGATACATAAAGAAAAGAAGGTAGTTCCTGATCTAACATTCTAATGGGAGAGACATCATTTATAGAAGTTTTCAGCTGTAAGAAACCTGGAAAGCACATTTCACGTAAAATCATAGCAGTTTCTGATGTGAAACAATTATCAGTGCCAAGGACTTTGGTGACAAGAACTATTTGGGGGTCTTCAATAACTGTATCTATAGGTTTCAAGGGGGTGGTTGCTCCCAGGATGGGTCACAAGCAGGGTCTAGACTAGAAGCTGATGTTACTCCTAGGACTCTGGGGTTTACCTGCTCATCTGTGGCAGTTCGTGATGCTGGTGGTAGTTATGAAGGCAGTCCCCTTCTCCATAGTGATTTCTCACCTTAGCAACAGCTATGGGGCCCAGGCAGGAAGCAGCAGTACACAAATAACTAGGGATAAGTCATTTCCCCTGGGGTCACATTTTCCATGTATGTTGTTCTGTGATTCCACCGACACAAATAACTATGGTATAGGAGAGCATGAGGTAAATGCAAAGGAGAGGCCCAAGCAAAGTAATATTTTAAACTGGAGGATAGAAAGATTAAACTCCTATCCGTTGCCTTTGAGAGAAGGGCAGCTAGCCTTATTGCTGTAAGAGAGAGTCAGTATATGTATTCTAATGATCTGTTGCTTCATTAGCCTGGGGGAACAAGCAGTTCCTGTTAGTTTCACTAAGTTCTAGAAAGGAGGTTTGGGGGTGAGACCGTGTACTTGCGGGAGGGGGAGTGGAAAGGAAGGAGAAAAATCAGTGAGAGAAAAATAGAGTTTCATTTATTAGGACTAGTAGGAGGCAACACAGGTATGATTCAGCATCATGTGCTCTCAGCTACTCATCCTTGTCAGATTTTGTGGTTCTTATTTGCTATTTCATTCCTCTCCTCAAAAGTGAAGGAAAGATATTTCTGCTTCAGTGTTCTGTAAGCCACCAACTTTTGAATATTTGCTGTGTACAGAGTACTTTAACTTCATGCATCTTCATTTATGTAGCACCTTCACCCAGAAAAACTCATTGTGAATATAACGTTCTTATCATTTATTATTTCAGTGCAGTAGACAGATTACCTAAACCTGTATGTGTATAATGAAAATATTTGGAGCCAGAAGTAGGGATATGAAAGTTTAACAATATGTGGGAGCACATCATGTGAGTACTTCTATAAATTATATGCATACAATGTGTACATATAATTTATAAAATTAAAAAACTTATACAATATTTATAAATCAGTTATGTTTATAAATCCATGTAAATTTTATAAATATAAGTAAAATACAAAGTTGATATAATTTTTAAAATAAAATATAAATATAAAATTGATATGATCTTTTAAATATAATGTAAATAAAAATAAAATTTGATAGGATTTTATAAATTCATGTAAATTCAATTTTCTATGGCAGATAGCTGGTTTTTGTGGGGGTTTGAGGTTTTTGGTAATGTCAGATGGTGTAGAGGTTTGTTTTCTAGCCTTAATCAAAAAAAAAAACAAACCAAACTTTGTTCCTATTCTGAACACACTGTGTTATATTGTTATATATTTTATAAGTTACATATTTTACAAATTATATATTTTCATTCCAGTGTTAGAGTGTTATTAGGACCTGATTACCAACTCTAGCCCAGACGACTTGAGCAAAGTCCCATGAAGCCAGGACCCTATAATAACTTGTTGAGGTGGGTCTTACTAGGTGTGGCACCTATAGAAATTCTTAAAAGTCCTCTCTGAAATCATTGGAATCCAGGTAAATCTGGATTTGGCTAGTTTGGCTACAATGGTTTCTTCCACCTTCCTCTTCCATAGGAAAAACTTTCCATGCTTTCGAATACACTACATTAAGAATTGTGGTTTCCATGACTCTTCCTTTCTCTTTGAAGAGAGTGAATGACTGAGTACTCTGTAGGCTTAGAAGGACATTACTGGTGACATATAATATAGAATTATCTTCGTATTCTCATGTATCATTACTGCTATTTTGGCCATGGTTCTAATTCTCTATACAGTCTTGCATAGTGATCTCATCAGTATCCACAGATTCAGTTATCATCCCTTATGAAGATGATGCTTAGATCTAGTGATGCTGCCCTTATCTGTCTTCTGATGTCCAGTCTCAAATCATCAATTGCCTGTTGTATATATCTAACTGGATATTCCATAGACATCTTAATCTCAACATGTCCAAAAAACTCATCATCTTTCCCTCTAAATCTTTCCCTTTCCAGACTTCTCTATCACTGTTAGTGGTACCAACATCCTTGATATCTTGGTGTCATCCTCAACTCCTCAACTTACTCACCCCACGTATCCAATTAACTGCCAACTTCTGTTGATTCTACCATTGTAATATCTCCAGTGTATGTTCCTTTTTCTCCACTGATACACCTGGTATAGGCCTTTATCACTTCATGCCTAGACTACTGCATTAGCCTTCTAGTTTATCTCCCTTGTCAAATGCTTTCAATACTGCACTGATGGTAAGTTCTTAAACCTGAACAGACTACAAGCCAAGACCAAAGTGGAAGGAGTGTTGGTGCATGATCTTCTGTTTGCAGATGATTATGCACTCATTGAAGCCTCTGAAGCTGAGATACAACAAAGTATGGATCCATTCTCTACTGCTTGTGCTAATTTTGGTCTCACAGTTAACACTAAGAAAACACAGGTGCTCCAGCAGCCACCACCATACTATCCATACGTGAAACCATTTGTTACAGCAAATGGAGAAGTTTTGAATGCTGTAGATAAGTTCACTTACCTTGATAGTGTACTTTCCAGGGATACACACATTGATAATGAGGTTGACAAATGCATTGCCAGAGCTAGTTCAGGAAATTATGGGAGAGAAGAGATATTAGACTCACTACCAAACTGAAGGTCTACAGAGCCGTTGTGCTGACCTCATTATTGTATGTTTGTGAAACATGGACAGTCTACCAGTGCCATGCCAGAAGAGTGAATCACTTCAATTTGAACTGTCTTAGAAGATTCTGAAGATCACCTGGCAGGATAAGGTACCAGACACTGAGGTCCTTACTCAAACTAAACTGCCAAACACTCAAACCCTGCTTCAGAGAGTATAACTCCAATGGGCTGGCCATGTTCAAATGCAAAACATATCCTTGCCAAAAAGACTATTTTATGGAGAACTCACACAGGGTAAGTATTCACATGGTGGTTGGAAGAAGTAACACAAGGACATTCTCAAGGCCTCTCTTAAGAACTTTGGAATTGATTGTGTAACATTGGAGACATTGGCACAGGGCTGATTAGCATGGTGTGCCCACATCAGAGAATGTGCTGTGCTCTATGAGCAAAGCAGAACTGAGATAGCTCAAAGGAAATGCAGGATGCGTAAATTGGAGTAATCACCCCAAATGTTAACTGGGACTATTTGTGCCTGACCTGTGGTAGAGCATTCTGAGTTCATATTTGCTGGATCAACCACCATTGGATACACTGAAATATGACTCTAAAATAGTGATGTCATTTTGGTCCTCTTTGAGAATGAAGGACAATAACCAGTCAACCACCTCCTTTCCTCAAGTCTTTCCCCAATGTGCTCTCCTCCACTAAACTTCTAAAGTGCAGATCTGACCATGTCACTCTCCTATTCAATAAACTCCAGTGGGTCTCTATTACTTCCAGAATCAAATGTGAAAGTGCTCTGTTTGACTTTTAAAAACCTTCACAAACTGACCTCTCCATATCTTTCCAGTCTTCCTTCACTTTACTCCCCTCTATTTACTCTTACCATCCAGGGATACTGGCCTTCCTTATCTCCCAACTTAGTGCCTTCTCATTAGTACCTTTTCAGAGATTATTCCCCATGCTCAGAAAACTCTCCTTCCTCCTCTCTGTCTTCTGGCTTCCTTCAAGACTCAGCTCAGATCTCAATTCTGCAAGAGACCTTTCTCAATCCCCTCAGTACTAGTGCCTTCCCTCTGTGATTAATTCTAATTTACATTATAGATGTATATCTTATAGTACATATTTATTGCTTATTGTCTCTCTCGTTATAATGTGAGCTCCTTGAGAGCAGAGACTATTTTGTTAACCTGCTTTGGATCCCCAGTGCTTTACACAATGCTTGGCACAGAATAATTGATTAATAAATGCTTGTTGATGATGATGATAATGGTTTGTTATAGATATATCATTTTTTATTGAATAGCATATGATCTGGCAAAAATTGATAAATTTTTTAAAGCTAATTCTATTTTATGATTAAATCCATTATAAAATTTGAGAAAGAATCTATGGAAAACAATATCATAAACTCAAAACTTTGTGTTCAAAAAGGTGTAAAGATGTTAATCAGCTCATTGGAATGTTAGGCAATATCATGAGTGCATTCCTTAGTAAGGTTTATATTTCCCATTTAGCAGGGTTTTGATTTTGTTTTTACCTATTTAGCAGGATTTTCAGTATTCTACTCAGATCAGTATCTCTCTCCTGTCATCCATTTCTTTGGACAGTACTTTTACCCATGCCTGGAGCTTCCCAAACTTCATTTGCTTAGTCTTTCTCAGTAGTACTTTGCCAGTAGGTGTCTCATACATGCCCTTTTTGAGGCTGAATGTTCTTTAAGTTATACTTATTGCGTATCCTACTTGGTGTAGTAGAAAAAAATTTCTAGGGCAAATCACTGAAGGTCAAAGCCCAATTTGCTTTTGTAGATGAGACAAACTACTGATTATTTTAAAGGAAGAGCTATATTTAAAGTTCTATAGCATCTGCTAAAAAGGTATCTCAGGAAAAAGACAATTTTTGTGTATTTCTTTTACTTGCAAAAAAAGTATTTCTTGAAATATTTTTCCTCTGAGTAATATAATTCAACTGTACTGGGAAATACTTATGAAAATAACTGGTTTAAAAACTTCTTGGGAAGAAGGAGATGTGAATTCTTATGGTAGGTTTGGATATAACTGGCAAAAGCACCATTCTATACAAGGTAAGAGTAGAGGAAATTGTGACTTCTATTTCATTGATAGCAGTGCCCTGTTTCGTGGCAATTCATTGTAGAATCTAATTTAATACTTAAATATATTTATTAACTACTCTCTTCGTATGACTATTTCATGGATAGTTCTGCTTCCCTAGTAAGACTATAAATCCCTTGATTGCAGGGGATCATATCACATACTTCCTATATTCTTTTACAGTACCTAGCATAGTGCTAAGCACATTATAGGCATTCAGGAAAGTTCTTTGAGTGAATGACTAGGCACAACTACAGAGAGATCAAATCCTAGTCCTTTTTTCTCAGTTTCTTAGGGAAGCTATGCCTTCCGGCTTATCTAATTCCTTGAACCCAACAACCCTAGACACCATAAGTTGACAGTGGCTGGACCAGCAGCATTTTCAGGATTTTTAGCAAAAGATGGCAGGATAAAATAAGACAGGAGGATGCATTGAAGGCAAATCTCATTTAAAAAAAAATCAAATGAGGTAACATTTATAAAAGGACTTGGTACAATGTCTGGCACATAATTGGCTCTTTATAAATGCTTATTCCCTTCCCTTACTCCTCTATATTTCCATTGATTGACAACTGGTATAATATAAATTCACTGTTCTTAGAGTTAAAAGACAGGGATTTGAGAATGAAACACTGCAACACTTACAAATGATTCTCAGTCACTTCATCTATAAAATGGGACAAACATTACTTCATAAGGTTATTATGACCATTTTTTTTAACCTTAAGAGGCTGTATAAATGTGAGCTATTATTATTCACACATGCATTTAAATATATTATTGCCAGATATTTTTCAGTTTTCAAATTATTAAAGATTAGCCTAGGATGGATTTGTAAATAAATATAACTATTTTACATATTTCAAAAGATCTAATCTCTTTGAAACCATATACTTCCCTGGGAGGCACTTCCCTAAGTTACCTCTTAGAGTAATTGGAGATGAGGTGTTAAAAAAAATGCCAGTCTGCTTTGACTAGTGTGATAAGAGATTTTTTTCTAGTTTGTCTGTACTTCTTTCATTTAATTGAAACAACAAGGCACATCACTGGTTAGAGTGATTTAACTGACATAAAACTTAAGCTTCAGTGATTAATTTCTGGTGCAGCTTTATCACCTCTATTTAAGATGAACATGTCACATAACTAGGTATAACTCCAGTGTTAATGGTTAGTCTGCAAATTCCAGCTTTATCCCTAGTATTTACTGATTACTTTATAATTTTACTTGATATGAGCTTCCCTTTTTGCTATCTGTTCTTTGATGTATAAACTTTTTACCTCCCCTTCTGCCTGCTGTAAAATTCTGCTGTATCCATCCTGGTGACATAACTAATACCTATGTAATATTTTTCAAACTGAGTCTCAGGGCACACTGGTTTTTGTATACCATGGATTTGTGCTCCAAACATGCAATAAACCAGTTATTAAAATATTTCCGCATGTTGATAAGTATGATTGTCAACAGTGCCTACCAATGAATCTTTGGACAATTGTTAATGTCATCAGAAACTTGATTTTGTTCATGTTCCTTATTAAGGCTTACAAGTGGAGATAATAAAATATAAATATATCTTATAAATAAGCTTTACAAGTTTCATTTCAGTAAATAACTTACCAACATTGTCATGAAAAAAAATAAGGATTTGATGGTCCTACGCATTTCTGTGAGAAATATATTCTCAAATTTTAGCTTCATCATCATTGATAACTGGGCCACAAATCAGCTTTAATGGCTTTTTTAAGGAATTCATGTAATCATAAAGATCTTCAAATATTGTTGCTCTTTCTCCTAGAATACAATCTCCAGAAATGATAACATTTTTCTCTTCTAAAAGTAGAACCATATGATCATCACTGTGTCCAAGTATTTATAGAATTCTGAAAGTAGTTCCTTCTATATTAATCCCATCTCCACCTTTCAGATAAATATATTTTGGCTCTTTCTTTTCTATAACTTCTTCCTTGAAGGGATTGTGTGGAAGCATTTTAATGCAATATTTAGTGCCCATATTGATGCTATTACTGGGTGTCTAACATGCCATCACTGTGATCCCAATGCCAGTGAGTCACTGTAATTTCTTGGATTGATGTGTTAAATTCCGTCAGTGCTTGAGCATTTATATAAAGCAGCTCAACATAACCTCTTCTCTCATTTGAATAAATTAGAAAAAAAATGGAAAACTTTCAAACAAAATGACTCCTGAAAAGAAATGGAAAACTAATTTCTAATTTCATGCTAGTGAACAAAGAATAAATAATTTGAAGCCTTTACTGTACACTGTAGAAGAATATCGAAAAAGAAACTAGCTACAAATAATTAGTATCACATCTGCTCTATTATTAAAAATATAAGAATTCCACAATCTATATTTAGAGTATTCACTGTAATTTTAATTCATATAACTTCGTTATTTTCAAGTTTATGAAAATAGATTCCAATAATTTGTGAGTTCTTAACAGACTAATTAAAACTTCTATACTTTAAAAATAATAAAATCCAGCTTAATGTTTTAATCAATCAGTTGAAAATCATTTATAATATATTTACTGTGTACTAAGCTCTGTGTTAAGCACCAGGGACATCAAGACAAAAGTGAAGCAATTCCTGTCCTCAAGAAGCTTCCATTTCAATGGAGGTACTACTTGTATATATACAAGTGTATACCAGATACACATATGCAAAATGAACATAAGGTAGTTTTGGGTCAGAGTGTATTATCATCTGGAGGGTGGACGGAGGGATTGTTGTTACTGCGGCTTGTCCTTTGTTCTTGAAGGGAACTATGATATCAGGAAGGTGATGCCATGACTTGCAAGTCAATTGGATTTAAGTGGAAGAGGACTGTGCAAAGTCACCAGCCTCACTTTCTCTTCTGGAGCAAGGAGATAATCCCCAAATGGAGGGGAGGAAAACTAGGAAAGCACAACAAAGAAGGTGTTGCTTTACTGAGTCTTGAAGGAGACCAGGGATTCTAAGAGGCAGAGAGAGCTCAGGGAGGAAGCCCATTCCAAGCAGGCAGAGGACTAGTACAAAGGCATATTTGGGCAATGGAGGTTTTCCTCTGCAGAACAGGCAGAAGGCCAATATGCCTGGATCTCAGAGTGCATCAAAGGGAATAAAATGTAAAAAAAAGATTGAAAAAGTATGAAGAGACCAGGTTACAAAGGGCTTTAACAGCTAATTTTTGTTGTTTAGTTGTTTCAGTCATGTCCAACTCTTTTTGACCCCATTTGGTGTTTTCTTAGCAAAGATCCTGCAGTGTTTGGCCATTTCCTTCTCTAGTTCATTTTACAGATGAGGAAACTGAGGCAAACAGGGTTAAATGACTTGCCCAGGGTCACACAGCTGGGAAGTATTTGTGGTTCTCCTTCACCCTTCCCATTGTCCCCACCCAATAGCAGGTCCTTATGGCCACTCACCTGGAGCTTTTTTAAAAAATAACTTTTTATTAATATATCTTGTTTTTCCACATCATCATAGTTTCCCCTAATATCCCTTTTCCTCCCCTTTTGGGGAGCTGTCCCGTATAGCAAGTAGTATTTTCTAAAAGACAAAATAGGAAAAAAAGTGGGGAAAACCAGCACAGTTGGTCAATACATGTCTGAAAATATGTGTGATGTACAAGACTTCTGAACTTCCCATCTGTGCAAAGTGCTGGGGTGAGAGTGTCTTCTTATATCTGTTCTTTCAAGTCATATTAATTCTCTATAATTTAGCATACTCACCTTTGATTTTTTGTGGTTGTTCTTCCTGTTTACATTGTGGTATATTGTTTTCTTGGCTCTGCTTACTTCACTGTGTATCAGTTCAAGATTTTTCCATGCTTCTCTGTATTTATCATATTCATCATATCTAGTAGCATTAATATTTCATTTCATTAATGTGCTGCACTTTATCTATTCTCAATTGTCAGGGATCTATTTTATTTACAATGCTTTGCTATCTCAAAAAGATAATAAATATTTTGGTGCATATGAGGAGTAGTAGTTTCTTAATAGGTCTTCATGCTCCCCTAATCTATCATCCATAAAAATGCCAGTGTAATCTTTGGTAATTTCATTCTTCTGAACAAAAATCTATAGTGATTCTGTATTGCCTACTGAGTTAAATTCTAACTCCTTTGCATGGTATTCCAGGCCCCTACATTCTGGCACCGCCCTGTTTTTCTAGGCTTAAAATATATTTCCATCTAGTTTACACTGAAGCAAAACTCAACCAAAGACTAGGACCACTGATCAGAGAGAATGAGATAGTAATAATGAACAGAGAGAAGAAGGAACCATTTGCCTCTAATTTTGCTTCTCTGTTCTCTACCAAGGAGATAAATCTTTGGACTGGAAAGGAAAGAATAATAATGGCTAATAGGGAGTTGAAAATCAAGGTAAATAGGGAGAAAGTAAGGGAACTCCTTGGCATCTAGGTGGTGCAGTAGAGAGAGTGCTGGAGCTGGAGTCAGGAAAACTCATCTTCCTAAGTTCAAGTCCAGCCTAAGATGATAGTTAGGTGATGCTGGGAAAGTCAATTAACCCTGTTTGCCTCAGTTTCCTCACCTATAAAGTGATCTGGATAAGGAAATGGAAAAGCACTCCAGTATCTTTGCCAAGAAAACCCCAAATGAGTCATGAAGAGTCAGACATGACTGAAAACACCTGAACAAGCAATAAAGAGAATCTCTTGCTCATCTTGAAGAGTTCAAGTTATCAGGCCCAGAAGAACTACATTATGGCACTCACTAAAAGAACTGGAACATATTATTGCCAATGAACTTGACTTCTATTCATGGCAAAAATTCTAGAATATATTACCAAAGGGATGTTTAATAAGCATCTAGAAAGAAAGTGGTGCTCATAAAGAGTCGGCATAGTTTCACTAAAAACAGGTTGTGCCAGATGTTTTGGAAAACTTCCCAGATTGGTGGATCAAGAGAATGCTGTATCTATAGCTGACCTAGATTTTGTTCAAGCACTTGATAGAGTTGTTTACATCACTTTCATGGACAAGATGGAGAAAGTTGTACTAAAATTCATGAAAATAGCATCTGTTAAGCACTAGACTTGCTAGACATTTAGATGGATTTGGAACTGATGGTCTGACTAGACTCAAAAAGTGGTCGTTAATGGCTAGTTGTATATGGGCTTGGAAGTCTTTAGTGATGTGGTCCAGGGTGCTGTGCACATAAATGGCATGTTTATCAAATTGAAGGAGTCAGGAAGACCTGAATCCAAATCTGGCCTCAGACACTTACCATCTGTGTGACTCTGGGCAAGTCACTTAACCTTGTTTGTCTCAGTTTCCTCATCTGTAAAATGATCTAGAGAAGGAAGTGGCAAACCACTCCAGTATCTTTGCCAAGAAAACTGCAAATGGGGTCATGAAGAGTTGGATGTAACTAAAAAAGTACAAAACAGCGAGATCATTTGAATTCTGTGATTCTTGACTACCTGCTCTCCTCTATACTTTCATGACTTTGCTCAAGCTTTTTCTTTTTTTTTTAATGTTTATTTGTTTATTTTTAGTTTTTGACATTCATTTTCACAAAATTTTGAGTTCCAAATTTTCTCCTCATTTCTCCCCTTTTCCCACCCCATAACACCTTGCATTCTGATTACCCCTTCCCTCAATATTCCCTCCCTTCTATCATACCCCACCCTTCCCTTATCCCCATCTTCTCTCTTTTCTTATAGGGCAAGATAGATTTCTATATCCCGTTACCTGTATTTCTTATTTCCCCAAGCTTTTTCCTAAGGTGTATTTGTCCTTCCTTCTTTTCTTTGCTTGCCGAATTCTTTTTTTTATTTTGAAAGTGTTTTTTTCTCTTTTTAAAAATGATTTTATTTGCTTTCAGTTTTCTACAAACACTTCCATATATCTTAGATTTTTTCCCTTCCTTCCCTCTACTTCTCCCTCCCTCCTCACTCCTTCTCTGAGATGGCATGCAGTCTTATACAGGCTCTACACATACATTCTTATTAAATACATTTTCACCTTAGTCATGTTGCACAGAAGAATTAAAATGCATGGGAGAAACCATAAAACAAAACAAAATATAACGTAACACAAGACAAAACAGTCTGCTTCATTCTGTTCCAATTCCATAGTTCTTTCTCTGAATGTGGAAGACTATTTGCCTCAAAACTCCATTGGAAATTTTTTAGGTCCTTGCATTGCTGTGAAGGACTAAGTCTACCAGAAAAATTCCTCACACACTGTGGTTGTTGCTGTGTACAAAGTTCTCCTGGTTCTGCTCCTTTCACTTAACATCAGTTCATATAAGTCCTTCCAGATCTCTCTGAAGTCTTCCTGTTCATCATTTCTTATGGCACAATAGTAATCCATACATTCACATACCACAACTTGTTCAGCCATTCTCCAGTTGATGGACATCCCCTTGATTTCCAGTTTTTGGCCACCACAAAGAGTGCTGCTATAAATATATTTGTACATGTGGGACCCTTTCCCATTTTTATGATCTCTTTGGGATACAATCCCAGAAGCGATACTGCTGGGTCAAAGGGTATGCAAATTTTTGTAGCCCTTTGGGCATAATTCCAAATTCCTCTCCAGAATGGTTGGATCAATTCACAGCTCCACCAACAAGGAATTAATTTTCCAACTTTCACACATCTTCTCCAACTTTTATCATCTTCCTGTTTTGTCATGTTAGCCAATCTGATAGTGTGATGTGGTACCTCAGAGATGTTTTGATTTGCATCTCTCTAATCAATAGTGATTTAGAGTATTTTTTCATATGACTATAGATAGCTTTAATTTCTTCCTCTGAAAACTGCCTGTTCATATTTTTTGACCATTTATCAGTTGGGGAATGACTTGTATTCTTATACATTTGACTCAGTTCTCTATATATTTTAGAAACAAGGCTTTTATCACAGACACTAGCTGCAAAAATTCTTTCCCAGTTTTCTGTTTCCCTCCTAATCGTGGTTGCATTGGGTTAGTTTGTGCAAAAACTTTTCAATTTAATGTAATCAAAATTATCCATTTTGCATTCATAATGTTCTCTATTTTTTTTTGGTTAAAAATGTCTCCATTCTCCATAAATCTGGCAAATACACTACTCCTTGCTTCCCTAATTTGTTTATAGTATCAGTCTTTATACTTAGATTATGTATCCATTTGGACTTTATTCTTGTGTACAGTGTCAGGCATTGGTCTTTTACTTGTTTTTTTAAAACTCAAGTCAAATGTTCATTTTTCCATTAAATCTTCCCTAATAATCAATGAGGGCAGGTAGGTAGCAAATAGATAGCTTGCTGGGCTTGAAGTTAGGAAGATCTGAATTCAAATCCAGCCTCAGACACTTACTTGCTGTGTGACCCTGGGCAAGTCATTTAACCTTGTTTTCCCCAGTTTCCTCATTTGCAAAGTGAACTGGAGAAGGAAATGGCAAACCACTCCAGTATCTTTGCTAAGAAAACCTGAAATGGTGTTGTGATTTTTCTTCTCTCTATAGTACTCTCTATAGTATAGTATACTACTCTCAACTCTATAAGGGTAGCGATCATATTTTATCTAATCTTTATATTTCCTTTAATGACTATCACCATGCTCTGCACACAATAAATGCTTAAATGTTTGTTGTGTCCAGTTGGACTTGATTTACAAACATTAGTTGTTTAAATATGAGGTATGGAAAACAAGACTGAATTTCTACATAAGGTATGATACACCTTAGATTAGAAGCTGCTATTTTAAACATATCCATTAGTTTGTATGTAATTTCTTTCTCACAAAAGAATAATAAACTATGCCAAAAATCTTTTCAGCTTTCTGTTTTGTTTTGATATTTGGAAATTACTGTACATTGTATGTCTGTGGAGATCTTTAAATGTTCCTATATGTATAATCGTGACTTCCCTTGTGCATTTGTTTATAGTTACTTATAAGTAGATAGGAACTGACTTTTTAGGACATACATTTTTGTATTTTTTATATTTTTGTATTTTGATGTCTTCCTTGCATTACTGGAAGTCCAGATAATAGTTAAAACCAGAATAGAATGTTTTTCAGATAGATAACTTTGGTTGCCACTGTGGGCACCTTACTATTCTTACGACTTTTTCTTCTTGTTTGTCAGATTTGACAACATCATTGCTTAAAATAAACCACTTATCCATATTAAAAAAATTATTGATACATTTTGTTGACACAAAAGATGCTTCAGAGAAACCCTCTTATAAAGTAAACCCCCTCAAAAGCCCAGATCTTTAGTTATTACGGGGAAAGACGGTTGTGTTCTTTAGCTTAGGCTGTGCATTACTAACATTGATTCTTGTATTTGACTAGAGTTTTGTGGCTTCTTAACATGGACTTTATTTATGTTGCTATAGTCATGCATTGTGCATCTTATTCTTTCAAACCAATTATCCTTTATAACTCCAATAGTTGTTTGAAGTTGTGATTTAATTTCTTCTGTGAGTTCCATTTTGCTACCTTATTTGTGCTTCTCACACTAAAACAATTCCCAGGCAGTCAGTTTCAGTACCTTGCTTTACATAACTAGCCTGGTATTCTGGAATTTCAGGGACACTGATTGCTAGAACACTGACTATTTCAGGACCTAATTGTTCATAAATCCTACTCAACAAATGGGGATTCCTCAGTGATCTGATTGTCCCTATAGACTGCAGTGGGTCTTGTCCAGGGAGGTCAAACTCACATAGAAATGGGGAATACTAGACCATAGAAAAAGATCCTTGCAGCTGTATATTAACTCAGAGAACAACATATTAATACATTCTATGATGTAGGGTAGCTAGATGGCACAAAGGATAGAGTGCCAGGCTTTGAGTCAGAAAGATATCTTCCTGAGTTCAAATCTGGACTTAACTACTTACTAGCTGTGTGACCCTCTGCAAGTCACTTAGCCTTGTTTTTCCAGCAAAATAAGCTGGAGAAAGAAAGGATAAAACATTCCAGTATCTTTGCCATGAAAACACCCAGTGGGATCACAGCTGAACGGTATAAATATTTTATTGTATTTTTATTTATTTCACTAAATTCTTCACAAGTGCATTTTAATCTGGTTCAGGCTCACTGCAGGCTGCATGGTGTTTGATTTCTCTAGCCTAAATCTTTCAGTAATAATGTCAGATGCTGCTGTTACTATTTTTTTTTTGGCCAGCATCTCTTAGTACTTGATTTAATTTTTTCTTCTGTCAGTACATTGTGTTCATTGCTAGGATGACAGGACTCAACTAAAGCTTTTTAGTTGTTAAAGCAAACATTTGATTGCTTGCTAGCATGTGATCTGCTATTTTCAGCCTGATTTGTTATTCCTTAATTCCATCTGCAACCTGTGCAAAGTGTCCCATGATCTCCTTATATAAGCTTTCAGAGCCATTTCCTCTAATAGTCCCTACCAGACTGAGATAGCTACTGAGCTCTTTAGGCAACTGGTCAAGCAGAAAAAGTCCTTCCTTCAGGGGCTCAAGTGTAGTCAGATGTCAGCTTCCTTGTATTCAACCCTTTCTCCCACTAAGAGGGAAAGCATAGCAGCTCCACAGCAATCAGCCAGCATCATGGGAAACTTAAATATCTTCCTAAATTTCTCTGATCATCCCAATGTACTTATTAGTCATTGGTGACCAAACCTGTGAGGCTTCAATGCATTTCCCCTGCATGCATGTTTCTTGTATTTGTTGGCAGGATTCTCCCCAAACTGAGAACACCTGGTTGTAGAACAGCTAGTCAGAAGGTTTTCATATGGTTTTCAGCTGTGATGGTGCATGATGAGAGGTCAGGATAGCTGCCACAATTTTCTTTCCTGTTGTTCAGTTGTTAAGTCCTGTCTCTGTGATCCTGTGGACCTATAGCATGCCATACTGTCCGTGGTTTTTTGTTTTTGTTTTTGGCAAAGATACTGGAGTGGTTTTGCCAATTCCTTCACCAGCTCATTTTATTGGTGAGGAAACTGGGGCAGAATGAAGTGCCTTGCCTAGTATCTAAGACTGGATTTGAATTTAGGTCTTTCTGATTCCAGGTCAAGTGCTCTATTCACTGAGCCATCTAGTTGCCTCAAGGCAGCTTTCCTAGGTGAGAGTAACCTTGTCTTAGGCTCTTTTTTTTCTTGTTTTAAGGTCTGTGTTTTTTTCATCAGTAGGTCCCCCAAATGGTGATGTCTCCAGAATGGACCTCCTCTCTGTATACTTGTTCCACTCTAGATGGTCTTCCCACACTTGTTTTCTTTAGTGTAAGCTCACAGAACCACGGAATTTCAGTTATAAGAGACCTCAATGGACTTCTAGTTGAACACAGACCAGAAAATTAATCTTTTCAGCAACATATCTGAGAAAGGTGAAGTGAAGAGTTCCAATGACGGGAAAACCTGCTATGTACTGAGACAGCTTGTTTCACTTTGGGACAGCTCTGTTCATTAGGGAGTTTTTCCTGACATCAGGTCAATATTTGCCTCTGGGCAGTTTCCTCCCATTGCTCCTTCTACCCTCTGAGCTCAGGCAGAACAAGTCTAATTAATCCCTTTTCTACATGACGTCCTCCCATTACTTTATGAAAGCTACCCTATCCCCTCTTCATTCTTCTCTTTTCCAAGCTCAAAATGCTTGGTAAGATGCTATCTCCAACCTGGTTTACTTTGCATTTCTCTGAATGTTGGACAGCTGGAATAACTCTTTTCAGGTGAATTTTGATAATTTATGTTTCTTCTTTCAAGAACTACCTATTCTTGCCCTTTGACCACTTTGTTGTTTCGTGGTTTTTCAGTTGTGTTCAACTTTTCATGACCCCTTTGGGGTTTTCTTGGCAAGGATCCTGGAGTGGTTTGCCATTTCCTTCTCCAGTGGATTAAGGCAAATAGGGTCAAGTGAGTGGCCAGGGTACCACAGCTAACAAGTGTCTGAGGCTAGATTTGAACTGAGGTCTTCCTGGCTCTAGGCCCAGCACTCCAACAATGGCACCCCCTGGCTGCCTCTTTTTTTTTTTTTTTTTATTACCATAGTCAACTTCATTTGCTTTATATTGTTGTAAATGAAAATAAAATTCTTTGGCCTGATTTTTACACATTTGGTTGTTAGGCTAGTGGCTATAGGATATCCTTTGAAGAAAAAAAGGGAACATTGGGTAAGATGGCATAATCTTCTTAACTAGGTAGTTGGTATCCTTTTCCTGACAGCTAGATGGCTCAGTGGATGGAGCACTGGGCCTAGAGTCATGAAGACCTGAGCACAGATCCAGCCAGTCACTTAGTAGCTGTGTGACCCTGGGCAGCTCACTTAGCTCCTGTTTGCCTTATTCACCGGAGAATGAAGTGGCAAACCACTCCACTGCCTTTGCCAAGAAAACCTCATGGATAGTATGGTTCATGGGATCAGAAAGAGTTGGACACAACTGAACAACAACAATCCTTGCTTTAGAATTCCACAAAGTAGAACTGAATGTCTAGGCATAACGAAGCTGGGAAGTAATGTTCTGTATTTCACACTGGTCTTGTGACTTTGCGGGTTTAATCTTTTGTGGTAGATAGAAATGATAGAGAACACATACATGAAACTGGAGAATGATTTAGCAGAATCTTAGCAGAAGATGAGTGCAAAGATGCATTGTTGTTAGTGTCGGTAAACAAATAGGTAAATACATCTACCTTTGTCATCATGGAATGAACCCAGTTGTATTTTGTATTTAGACTCTTGAAAATGTAAATTGTCTATTCCTTCATCTGCCCTGATCCTATCCCCTTCCCTGATTGACTTTTTTTGACCACCAGAACAGTGTTTTTTAAAAATTTTCTTTCAGTTTCCTCAGAAAATTGTTAAAATATTTAAAAAAGCATTTGAGTTATCAGTTATTTACCTATATAAACTATTTTGCCTTATAGAAACCGACTATGGTAGACTTGTAGATTTATGGATTTGGTATAGTAGGAAACACTCAGTCTTAACTGTGTTAGAAGGATATTTACAGATAGGAAAACACAGATCTGAGTCTAATGGTCTGAGCATATGGAACACAACTAATATCCTGCTTTCTGCTCTAATACTTTGGGCTCTTTATAAATCTATGACCTTTCAGGCTATAATAAGAAAGTATTTTCTTTACTGAGTCAGCTTTCTGGACAGTTTTTTCTTGACCTCTTTATTTAAATATTAGTGTTTCAGAGCAAGAATTTGCTGGCAAACGTTTAACAACCAACTCTCTGAGAAAAAATTACATGCAGGACCCACTTTTATGTTTAATCTGCATTATTAATATTTTCTCCAACACTTTCTTAAGTTTGCACAGCTGATTTGTAGCATTTGCCAATTTGTGGGGTGTTAATGCTCATGCTAAAGATTTCACTATCAGCTCTCACGAGGTGGTCTGGATTATCTCCAGAATAATACGATTCCTGAGGAAACGCTACCCTCACTTGATTCTTCTGATTATATATCACCTGGATGTAAAGTATGTAGAACAAACTCTTTTATTAGCTCAGATTACCAGTTAACACAAAGCCACAAAGACAGTATTAATTAAGCTAAAAGGTAATGAATTGTAATACACAAAGGGTTAGAACTCTAACATGGTTGAGGGATGCCTGAGAGGAGAGAGGCAGGTAGGCAGGCACTTGTTCACCAGAAAATGAAAATAAAAAATGAGGAAAAACAATGTGAGTGATACCAAAGAAGAGTTTTTTGAATTCTTTCACTATCTTTTTTATTCCTGGTCATAGATGGAGAATTCATCTAGTCCAACCCCTTCATTTTACAGATGGAGAAATTGAGGCCCAGAGAACTTAAGGTCAATGGTAGATCCAAGATATGAATCAATGACTTCTGATTCTGTACACCCTGCATCAGGCTGCCTGAGTTTTATAGAACAAACAAGAGAAAGCAGGTACAAACACTTATGATGTAATTATGAACAAAAATACCAGAAAAGGAGAAAATAATGTGAAGTCATCAAATAGAATAACAAAGAAACACCTGTGTTAAATTATCATTCATTGCTATTAATGAGCAAGTCATTCCTGTATTCAAAAATCTTGAGTGACACTCACTGCTGCTTTGATTATTAACATGGATTACTAAAAATCTCTGACCTCTGTCTCCAAAAGTGGCAGGTGTGGTATAAGGGAAAGAGCACTGGCTGAGGAGTCAGAAGACCAGAGCTCAAATCTGTTTACATAGTTATGTGTAAGTGTGTATTGTGTATGTATATGTATGTATGTATGTATATAGAAAGGAGAAAAAGGGAGGGAGAAGGGGAGAGGGGGAGGTGGAGGGAGAGGACAGAGAGAGAGAGAGAGAGAAAGAAGGCAGGTGTCTGTGTGATGGGATTTGTAGGGAACTGGGATGGTCCACCTTCCCACATTGTACCTGTCATTCCTCTGTTATACCTTTGTGTGTGTGTGTGTGTGTGTGTGTGTGTGTGTGTGTGTGTGTATGTGTATTTACAAATATTTGCAGATACACACACATATACATACATGCAAAGATGCATTGTTATTAGTGTTGGTAAACAGACAGGTAAAGTTCATTTACTTTTGCCATCATGGAATGAACCCACTTGTTTGTGTGTATGTGTGCCTGTGTATATGTGTGTGTTTCTGTAAGTATATACATATAAATGTATACAGATAGATATAGATAGATATTTATATAGCTATAGTTATAACACACACATATGTGTATATATATCTATATCCCTATGGCAGAAAGACCAGGTATTCAAATGCAAGGATTACATGGAAATGGCATCCATAATAAGTGGTCAGTATGAATCGACCATTCTTAATTCAGTGTAAATTAGTTTGCATCATTATCTCTTACTAACTTGCAGCACCCTGAGGAACAATATACAGGACAAGAAAGTTTTGATGGAGTGGAGAGAGATTCAGACCAAAATCTGGATCATTGGACTGAGGATTGGACTGAATGTTACAGTAGAAGGATCTGAGCAGCTGCTGGTAAAACACTGATTGCTTGATGAGAAGAGTCACAGAAAAGATGTTGACAGGGAGAATAGGTTATAGGAAAGGATTGAAAGGCATCAAAGATAACCTTGTCTACTTTGCAGATTGAGAAAGGGCTAATTCTGTAGCAGGAGGCTTAGGATGGAGACCAGGAAAGTGGAGAAAGTTGTAGAGGTGAGACAAGGCTTAGAAAGCAGAGGTTGGGTTGGGCAGGTGTGTGTGTCAGACTATAGCCCTGGTAGTCATATAAACCTTCCTCTCCTGGAGTTCTTAACAGCTCAAAGTGGTCCAGGATTCTTGCCTTGAAGACTTTAAGGAAATCCCTCAACAGAAAGTGAACATTACTCACAGGCTCAACCACATATATTTGAGGGCCTGAAATCCCTTCATATCGCCTTATAACAACAACAGCCACTCCAGATATATGGCACATTTTGAGTCAGTATCAATACCACAGCTCATAATCCCTCACCATTATTTCTATTAACAGATCAGCCAGAATAAACATTAATGCAAAGTAAAGATAGAAAAAAAAAGTAAGGAAAATGTTTTCCACTCTCCTAAGATATGCTAAGATATCCTAAGGAATGCTAGTGGGAGAGGCAATGCATGTGTGAGAGAGAATACACATAGTCAGGACAACTCAGCCTCTTAGGAATACATCCTAAATGGAACTCCACACCACCTCTGACATTTGTTGCAAGTTGGGGGCTACTGGGCTGTCTATTGGGCTGGGAAGCTTTCATTGTCTGCACTGCCCTCTTTGGCCCACTGTGGATGGGCTGCTGTCTGGGGCCACCTGCTGGTCTTTCCCTGTCACTCCCATTTCCTCTGTGAGAGGAGGAATCTCAGCTTTTTTAAAGCCCATAAGCCCAGGTACTAGATCAGCTTTTGAAAAAAATCACTCAAATCTAGTCCCTAACCAGCCAAAGAAGCTCTTGGGTATTTCTGTCTTTTGAACTCCTTGGCCTAAAGCCGTGACTCTCCAATCCCAGTCTATTCTCCAACAGTGTTAGAAAATTCCTTTAAACTCCTGCCGGTTGTGATCCATGCAAATCTCCCTCTGGGAGGAAGCCTTGAAAGATACCATATGGACAAGGTCACTCTTGTCCTACTTCCATGCCTTTAATAGTTGCTGGCTTCTCTACCTATGCTTTAAGGTTTACAAACAACCATCCTCACAACCTTCTTGGGGAGTGTGAGTATTATCCATTTTACATGTGAGAAAACAGGCAGAGAAAGATTAATGATCTTGCTCATGACCACGTCATAATTTTGGAACCACGACCATTCATCATCTCATCTCCCAGATTTGAAGCTTCTCCAACCAACTGGAGCCTTTACCTAGAATAGCGCTGCCTCAAGCTGTTTGGAGAAACATACATCTACTATCACTTCAGGGCGCAAAGAGACATACCATTATCTCAGACTGTTCTGGAAAATTAAGAAAAAAGCCTCAAACTTATGCATCTCAAATCAAACGAATTACAAATCCACCCCACCCCCTTCCTCTTCCACCTCCACAGGACCTAGAGACACTTGCTAAAAGCAAAGAGAATGTTGGTCATAGGAGTGACCACGAACATTGTACCTCCGCTACACAGCTCTCAAGAATTCCTAGGACAATGTGCCAGAGATCTTCGTCAGGAATGTTTTGGACTACTAAAGAAACGGAAAGGTTTCAAGCGATTGGGATAAAACTTTTATCTCAGACTTCCATAGGAAACTATTGGGAGAAAAAGGCTGATAGGGTCACAAGACCTGAACCAGGCAGGGAGGAAACTAGAGGGTCAGGCCTTAAGCTAATTTCTTCATCCTTGAAATATGTTCAGGCCCAACTAATTGGTTGAGATTTTGTGAGAGGTAGAAGGAAAGATAAATGTGATAAGAGGTCCAACTTCAGATACTGTGACTCTGCTTGGAAATAAGGAAAGACCTCGATGAAATGATACAAAGTGAGATCAATTAGAACCAGAATTGTATTCACATTAACAACATCTATGTATGTGAAGGATACAAAGTCAAATGTAGCGAAATTTCGGAGAGACTTGGAGGAGAATACAGTGTAACTACAGGTGTAGGCAAGTCTGTGTTCTTTTGGTGTGCTTGGTTTCATTGATGGTTAAGCTTAAAATGGATATTATGGAAGGAGTGCCTTCTTGACATGGGAGTGGGGAGTGGCTCTGGACAATGGAAGTCCAGACTAAATATCATCTCGCTTCTCTGGGCTGTCAGCTCCCAGTGTCCTGGCTAGGGGCAACAGAGTCACAGAACTGTGGACTCAGTTGCTTTGAGCCACTTTTTGGTGCATGTTGGGGATGGAGTTGAACATGAAGAATGGACCACTTTACTGGTAGCTAGTATGGTCAGTATTTTGGACAAAGCTTTGTTTCAGCTTTAGTTGCTTCTAGAAGGTGACTCAAACTCAGAGAAGTCTGGGAAGTGCATGGCTACATTTTGGGAATGTTTGAGAGACTTTCCAAAACATGGGTACAGCTCAGTTATTAATCAAAAAAACTCCTTTGTTGTTATTCAGTCGAGTTTGACTGTTCATAACCCCATTTGGGGTTTTCTGGGCAAAGATACTGGAGTGGTTTGCCACTTCCTTCTCCAGTTCATTTTCCAGATGAGAAACTGAGGCAAACAGGGTGAAGTGACTTGCCCAGGATCACACAGTTAGTAAGTGTCTAAGGCTGGATTATTCGAACTCAGGGAGAGGAGCCTTCCTGATTCCAAGCCCTGAGTAGCTGCCCTCTTTACTAACAGTAAGTAGAAAGGAAAGTTATAAAATAAATTCCAGTGCATGTTCTGAAGTAAATGAGGGATTTTATCAGACAAAGCACCTTTTGCATCCTAATAAAGGCTTGGTTATCAGTGGCTAGTCTCTCATTATATAAGAAAGAACTTCAAAAAAAAATTAGGGCTGCCTAATGATGGCACAGGCAGTTCTGTGAGGTGAGACCCAAGTTTTGAAGGTGAACATTGGTCAGGTCTGCTGTAGAGGAGTTCCCTTGAGTAGAAGGTTGGACTAGATAACCTCTGAAGTTTCTTTTAATATTAAAATTTTGTGATTCTTAACTAACTATGACCACAGGGCCTGGCACATAGCAAGCACTAACAAATGCTTATTGAACAATGGAACATTGTGGGAAGTGGCAGGGAGGTTGCTTCTGACTCCGTCCATTGCTCCTGATTCTCTTTTGTTTCTATGCAGTCATGACCAACCCTTCATGACCCCATGGACCATAGCATGCCAGGCCGTTCTGTCCTCCACTGTCTCTTGGAATCTGTCCAAGCTCATGTTCATTCTTTCCAAGATACTATCTATCCATCTCATTCTCTGCCATTCCCTTTTCCTTTTGCCTTCAGTCTTTTCCAACATCAGGATCTTTTCCAATGAGCCCTGTCTTCTCATTTTGTGGCCAAAGTATTTAAGCTTCAGCTTCAGTATTTGACCTTCCAGTGAATAGCTTAAATTAATTTCTTTAGGCATTGACTGATTTGATTTCCTTGCTGTCCAAATGACTCTCTAAAGTCTTTTCCAGCACCACAATTCAAAAGTGTCGATTCTGCCAGCCAACTCTCACCATTATACGTTGCTACTGGAAAGACCATAGCTTTGACTACACAGGTTCTATCTTTAAAGTCAAGTAATCTCTTGTCCACATGATAACTCTTCATTTACTTGAGGACACCAGCAGTGCGCTTGCTTGGTTTTCCCTTCTTCAGTCTGAACATCCCTTGTCCCTTCAATTGATTTTTTCAGTGACATAAACCTGAGGACCTTCACTATTCTACTTGACCTTTTCTGTATACTTTCCAGTTTATTACTATCTTTCTTAAAATGTGACATACATGTAGGTAGGTCAATTCAATGAACATTTATTAGTGCTTAGAGTCTGTATCTCATAGTAAATTTTCTAGAACAATAATAAAAATATTAGTGCCTGGAGCTTATATCTCATAGGAACGCTTTCTAGAATAAAGGACAAATTTCCTTCTAATCCAGATAGAATGGGAGATACTCTGATGAGTATGTGCATATTGGATGAGCATGTGCATATTAACTTATGCTTAGAGATAGGGCCAATAAATGACACTTTGGATCTCCTGCTTTTTAGAATATTCATGGAATTTATGGATTGTTACAGAACCTCAGACCTAGAAAGGATTTTGGAGCCCATTTCATACAACATGGACACCTGATGAAAGATCTGTTCTACAATGGATCTGACAAAGATCTGTCCTACAATGGATCTACAAATGATCTAAAAATTCCATTTAACAGGGATAAATTTTATGTTATTAGTTTTGGACTAATGTTCTAACCTGTTAAAGTCTTTTGTAATCCTGACCATCACTTAGTGTGAAGGTGTCATGAGTGTTATGGAACTAGATTAAAATATAATTGGGAAATATTTATCAAAAAATGAAAATACAATACAACACAATACAATAAAATATAGCTAATATCACATTTTAAAATTAAGTCATTATATGGTCCACAGAGATTCTCACTTGTAGATTAGTATCCTCCTCTCTTTCTATTTGATTTTGATGAAACTAATCTGACATGTTAATTATGTCTCCCAGATTTACATCATCTGCAAATTTTTAAAATTAAATTAATTTGTTTTCAATTTTCAACAATCATTTCTGTAAGTCTTAAATTTTCTCCCCCTCCTTCTCTCCTCCCTCTCTGAGATAGCATGCAATCTTATATGGGTTCTACACATACATTCTTATTAAACACATTTTCACATTAGTCATGTTGCATAGAAGAATTAAAATGAATGGGAGAAACTATGAGGAAAACCAAACCAAAACAAAATATAACACAAGAGAAAATAGTCTGCTTCATTCTGCTTTCCTATTCCACAGTTCTTTCTCTGGATGTGGATGGCATTGTGCCTCAAGAGTCCTTTGGGAATGTTTTTGGTCCTTGCATTGCTGTGAAGGACTAAGTCTACCAGAAAAATTGCTCACACGCTGTGGTTGTTACTGTGTACCAAGAGAATTCTGCTCCTTTCACTCAGCATCAGTTCATATAAGTCTTCCCAGGCCTCTCTGATGTCTTCCTGTTCATCATTTCTCATAGCACAATAGTATTCCATTACATTCATATGCCACAACTTGTTCAGTCATTCCCCAATTGATGGGCATCTCCTTGATTTCCAGTTTTTGGCCACCACAAAAAGAGCTGCTATAAATATTTTTGTACATGTGGGACCTTTTCCCATTTTTATGATCTCTTTGGGATACAGTCCTAAAAGTGATATTGATGGGTCAAAGAGTATGCACATTTTTGTAGACCTTTGGGCACAGTTCCAAATTGCTGTCCAGAATAGTTGGATCAGCTCACAGCTCCACCAACAATGAATTAGTGTTCCAACTCTCCAACATCTTCTCCAACATTTATCATCCTTCTGTTTTGTCATGTTACATCTCCAAATTTTTAAGGTTTAACATCTGCATTTTTATCCAAGTCATTGATTAAAATATTGAACAGCACAGGGAAAAGTATAGATCCCCATGGACCCCCTTATGTATTGCTGATATCAAACTATTAATAGGTTTTGGTTTTGCCATCCATCCAGTTCCTTCTCTACCTAATTGCATATTATCCTATATTTCTCCATCTCCTTCACAAGAATATCATGAAGAACTTTATCAAGTCCTATGTTACAATTTAGGTAAACCACGTCTAGAACATTCTTCTGATCTCCCTATCATGTAGTCCCAACAAAAAAGAATCTGTTAGTTTGGCATGACCTTATTTTGATGTCTCCATGGTGAGATTGCTGTTTCCTTTTCTAAAGATGTCCTAATAATCCTGTTGGAGATCACTTAGCTCGAGATTCATCTGGGGCCATCACCAGTTGTCTCAACTTTTATCTTGACACTGGATTCTGATGACTCTAGAAGAGAGAGTGAGGCTGGTGACTTTGCACTGCCCTGCCTCACTTAAATCCAATTCACTAGCATGTCTCTGGTCATCTTCAAGAAGAAAGGGCGTACAACAGCAACAGCAATCTTACAGCTCGCTATTGCGTCCTCCTTTTATGAATGAGAAAACTAAAGGACAGGGGCAGAACATGGGAATGAACATTTATACAGCATCTGCCAAAGGGCTTTGAAAATATGATCTCACTTCATCCTTACAGCACTCTGCAAGGTAGGTGATATTATTATCCCTATGAGTGACTTGCCTAGGGTCATACAGCTAGGAAGTATCTGAGACTGGACTTGAACTCAGGTCTTCCTGATTCTAGTTCCAGTGCTTTATACAGTCTGCCACCCTGATGCCTCAAGTACAAATGAGACAGTGTCATGCAGTTAGAAACAAAACTGAGACACTCAAACCCAGATTTCCTTATACTAAGCCCAGGGCTCTTTCCACTATTCTCTGTGAGTTCTCATTTATTCAAAAAATATCCAGATTTTTATTCCCTCTCCTCTAGTGCCTAGCACGAGGTAGGCATTTAATAACTTTATTGAACTAAATACCTAAAGCATGCTTGATGTAAGTTGAATATAACACGTACAAAAAGCTGAAATTTGCAAAAAAATTTTGGTCCTTGTCCTCTCGCCAGGTGGCGCTGCTGCTCTTTTTCTATTGACGTACACGCTACATGTGTCTGCCCGAGGAGCCGAGGAGCAGGACAGTCTGTCTCCCGACTGTCACGGAGGCGGGTACTGAGACACAAAGGCTCAAGGGATGCTGGAAGACAAGACTTTGAACAGAAAGGCTCAGGTTTGTATGTGAAAGAGGGGTGTCTCTTTGTGTGTACATCTGGATAGCCGCATGGGGACCGATGAGTGGTCTTGTGTTGTGACAAGAAAATCGTGGAAACCATTTGATCCCTGGTGTCCCCATCTGTAAAGTGATGGTGTTGGTCTTTTTAATGGACTCCTAGATCTTTTGCAGCTCCATTTCCTTCCATTCACAGAACTCCCTAATAATTAGAACAATAATTGAAGGGCAACAAGTAAGATAGTGAGCTACCTGTCACTGGAAGTGTTTAAGAAGAGGCTGGAGGAGCATTAATAATGATAAAGATAATGGGAAGCATTTCTAGACCCCTATAAAGTTTAGAGTGCTTCAAAAATAACTCACTTGAGCCTCTCACCACAACCTTGGGAGGCAGGTGCTCCTGGTATTATGGTATTATTATGATCTGGTATTTACTGATGATTAAACTGAGGCAAACAGAGATTATGTGTGTTCATCCTTCGTTGCCAAAGACCATGCCGTCAGAGAAATGATGACATGACTTGCACTTGACTTTGTTTTGAGTGTGGGAGGGCTGTGCAGGTCACCAGCCTCACTTCTCCTCCAGAGCCATCTGAATCCAGTGACCAGATATTCATCAGGATGACTGGAGATGACCCAGAATGAGGCAATTGGGGTTAAGTGACTTGCCCAAGGTCGCACAGCTAGTGAGTGTCAAATGTCTGAGGTGAGATTTGAACTCAGGTCCTCCTGACTCCACTTTACCACTTAGCTGCCCCAAGTATATAGAGTAGAGATACTCTGAATGAGCATTGATAAAAGTATGTATATAAACATGACCTGGATACCCTGATTGGTGCAACAGGAAAACAGTGAGTAGTTCCTCAGTTCACAGAATAAAGCTGGCAGGGCAAAAAGTCTACAATTGAGATATTTTATTTTTTTAAAATTACTGTTAAGCGATAAGTCAATAAGGGTTTATCAAGTATGTATGTGCAGGACCCAGTGCTAGATGCTAGGGCTACAAAGACAAAAATGAAATAATTTTTCTTCAAGGAACTTACATTCCACCAAGGGAAACAGCAAGTACTGGGGCTGGGTAGTCCAGTGGATTGAGCACTGGACCTGGAGTTAAGAAGACTTGAGTTCAATATGGCCTCAGATCTTGTTAGCTGTGTGACCCTGGCAAGTCCTTGCACCTCAGTTTCCTCTTCTGTAAAATGAGAATTAAATTGTTCTCATCTGCCCACTCTCCTGGGGGAAATCTTCACATGCTTTGAGTTGACATCCCCCTATTAAGTGCCTAATATGTACCAGGCACTGTGATAAACATTTTACAAATATTATATCAGATCCTTACCCTGGAAAGTAGGTGCAATTATTATCCCCATTTTTCAGATGAGGAAACTAAGATAAAAACAGTTAAGTGACTTGCCCAGGGCTACATATGTAACACATGTCTGAGCTTGGCTTTGAATCATTTCTTTTTGTATTCCAGGCCCAGCACTCTATCCGCTGCACCAACCAGTGCTAGAAAGGACCTCAATAGACTATCTCATCTAGGGATGGGGAACCTGTGGCCTTGAGGCCATATGTGGCCTTTTGACTGAGTCCAAGTTTTATAGAACAAATCATTTTATTAAAGGGATTTGTTCTGTGAAGTTTGGATTCAGTCAAAGGGCCACACTTGAGGACCTAGAGGGGTACATGTGTCCTTGAGGTTGCAGGTTCTCCACCCCTGATCTAGTCCAATACCCTCATAAGTTGGGAAACTGAGGCCCATGGAAATTAAATAACTTGTCCAAACTTGCATAAGTAGCAAGTGTCAGAGGTTGGATTTGAAAACCCAGGTCCTCTTAACTCTACAGCTAAGAGCTCTTTTCATTTCATCATGCTGGGTTGCCTAGGGCTGTGCCCAGGACAATTCTCTGGAAAACACGAAGAATTGGCATTAGTTATTGCTCCTATGTGCAGCTGTTCAGTCTATGGAGAATCCACCAGGAAGAGACCCATAACGCTTAAGTAAGCAGGTGCCATGATTCCTGCAGGTGCTGTGGTGTGCTTGGAGCTTGCTCAGACATTGAAGAAGCCACTATGTCCTGGGCCATTGGCAGTCATCTTGACTTTTGTCCTGTTGCTGGACTTTGATGACTCAGGAAGAGGGAATGAAGGTGGTGACTTTGCACAGCTCTACCTCACTGAAATCCAATTCATGGGCAAGTCAAGACATCTCCCATGATGCTGTTGGCTCTCTTAGAAAATGGACACATGGTGACAACAAAATGAGGATAATACCTGCTTCCCAAGGTCATTGTGAGGATAAAATAAGATAATAATTGTAAAGTATTTAGCACAGTGCCTGGTACATAGTAAATGCTAAATAAATGTTAGCTATTATTATTGTTATTAGGTATTATTATCATTATTATCATTGGGGGAAGCTACATGGGTACAATGGATAGAGTGCCAGGCTTGGAATCAGGAAGACTCATCTTCCTGAGTTCAAATCTCGCCTCAGACATTTACTAGCTGTGTGACCCTGAGCAAATCACTTAACCCCGTTTACCTCAGTTTCTTCATCTGTAAAATGAACTGGAGAAGGAAATGGCAAACTACTCCAGTATCTTTATTAAGAAAACCCCAAATGGGGTCACCAAGAGTCATAAATGACTGAACAACAACATTATTACCACTATGCAATACATGTATTAGAATTTATATGTAATGTAATGGAGGAGGGGTACTGGTAGCGTGGGTAATCAAGAAAGCGTTCCTATAGAAGGTAGAATTTGAGCTGAGTTTTGAAGAAAACAAGGGATTCTAAGTGGTGAAAATGAGGAAGGACTTTATTCCAGGCATGGTGACTGTGTTTGTCCTTCGTTGCCAAAGAAGACCAGGCCATCAGAGAAATGATGACATGACTTGCACTTGACTTTGTTTTGAGTGAGGGAGGGCTGTGCAGATCACCAGCCTCACTTCTCCTCCAGAGCCATCTGAATCCAGTGACCAGATATATTCATCAGGATGACTGGAGATGGCCCAGGATGCAATGGGAGACTTTGGCCCCTTTAGGCCAAGGTCTTTGCAGGTAGTCACTTAGGGTGAGGCAACACCCATTCATTGAATAGACCTGGTTAAGAAGTAGCCAGGGCATGGCCCCTTTTAATAAGGCAAAGAAAAGAAAGACTTCAGGCTGGGTGGGAAACAGCAACGGTTACCACTGATAATCAGTCTAAAGCTAGCGGGGTCCAGAGGATTTCCATCCATTGTTCCTAGTTCTACCTTCTGGGACTAAAGAGAACAAGTATAATCCCTGGTCCAGGAGAGCTATCACATCCCCCCTTTTCTCCAGGCTAAACAGCCCCCACGAACATAAAGTCCTTTTTCTTGGTTGCCTTCCTCTGGAAGCTCTCCAGGTCATCATAGGATCATAAATTTAGAACTGAAAGAGACCTTAGAGGACAGATAGTACAGCTCCCTCATTGACCTTATGAGGAAATTGATTCTCAAAGAAGAGAAGGGACTTATTCAAGACCATGCAAATAATTAGGTGACAGAATCAGGGTTTAAATCCAGGTTCTCTGACTTCCAAACTAGTGCTTGTTACCACTATACCATTCTGTCTCCATCAATGTCTTTCTGAAATTGTGGTGCCTAGAAATGAATACAATACAAATTCTGGCTAGAGCAGAATACAGAAGAACCTTCTTATTCCTGGAAGCTATACCTCTTTTGGGCAGCAAGGTTGTGCTACAATGGATAGACCATCTTCCTGAGTTCAAATTTGGCCTCAGACACTTACTATCTGTGTGACCCTGGGCAGGTCACTTAACCTTATTTGCCTCAGTTTCCTCATCTATAACATGAGGTAGAGAAGGAAATATAAACCACTCCTGTTTTTTTGCCAAGAAAACCCCAAATGGGATTATGAAGAGTTGAACACAATTGAAATGACTGAACAACACAACAACATGCCTCTTTTCAGTGATATGTTGGATAGAGTGTTGGGCCCAAAGTCAGGAAGATCTGAGTTAAAATCTGACTTCAGATATTCACTAACTGTGTGACCCTGGGAAAGTTGCTTAAGCCTATTTGCCTCAGTTTCCTCAACTACAAAATGAGCCAGAAAAGCAAGCCACTCCAGTATCTTTACCAAGAAAAGCCCAAATGGGGCCATGAAAAGTCAGAGATTACTAAAACAACTGAACAACAATATGTTTCTTTTAGGTAGTGTATTAGATAGAGTTCTGGACCTGGAGTCAGGAAGGCCTGAGTTCAAATCTACCTCAGACATAACTCATTTAACCCTGTTTCCCTCAGCTTCCTGAGATGAAGAAGGAGAAATGGCAAACCCATCCAGTAACTTTGCCAAAAAAATCCCGAAATGGGATCATGAAGAGTTGGACCTGACTGCAATAACTGAACAGCAACCACAGCAAAGATTGAGTTAGCTGTTTTGGCTACTAAAGAAAGGCAGCATGATATAATGAGAAGAGCACTGGAGGCAGAACTTAGGAGACAGTGGAAAGAACCCTGGCTCAGGTGTGGGGGAACTGGCATCAAATCTTGACTTTGATGCTTATGACCTCTGTGACCTTGGGTGACATACTCTACTACCCTGGGCTGCAAAATGAGGACTAGATGGCTTCTGAGGTCCACTTTAGGTCGTTGGCCCTGAGTTTTTTCTGGGTTTATGTTTCCTTCACTGTAAAATGAAGGGGTTGTACCAGATGATTTATGGAAGCACATGACTGTGCTCAGTGTCCCTTGTGAACAATAGGAATACACTTGTTACTGACACTTGAAATGAGCAGGGACACAAGGCAGATTACTATTTTTAGCCATATCACCATTGCCTTTTAGTTCTCAAACTTTTCAAAATCAGAGAGTATCTTTTGTGGAAGATGGAGAATAGGATACGGCAAGGCCTAGAGAGGATGCTACTAGAGTCTTGTATAGTCTGCTGGAGTGATAGTCTCCAAAATGGAGGCCTGGTTTCAAGGAGTGGGGGATCCATCAATCAAAGGGTGAGAGGATGGGTTGCATCCAACTTTAGCTTCTACAAACAATACTGGGGCTTGTCCCTAAAACCTTCACAACTAATGTTATCCCCACCAACAGTCTCCCAGTTATCCCTTCTCTCTGCTATGCATGATCTCAACCTCTCTCCTTCTGAGTTAGGTGTTGCCCCTCAGGGCAGTTATAACTTAACCACTTACCAGAGATCCTAGAGTAGTAGCTGTGAAAGTGCCACTTGGAAAATTTCACTCCCACCTTCAGCATCCGCACCCACATGTCCTCAGATCATCTCTTGGCTGTAGTAGGCACCCCCTCAGAAGGGGATCTCTATGCCCAGGGGCAGTGACAGCTGAGTAAGGGCTCTACATGCACTCTTTTCATTTTGGATGGGACAGAATGAATCACAAATTAATTATAATAGTTTTTAAAATGTTTATAAACATGCAATTTTTATCCTCAAAATCACTGTGTGATAGGTACTATTACATTTGCCTTAGTTTCCTCATCTGCAAAACGAACTGGAGAAAGAAATGGCAAACAGTCCTCTTTGCCAAGAAAACCCCAAATGGGGACACGAAGAGTAGGACATGACAGAAAACAACTCAACAACAACTTCTTGATTCCAGGTTCAGTGTATTAACACCTCTTCTACCCAGCTGCCTCAGCAGGCATAGACAGATTGTGATCTTCATCACAGATATCACTGTATCATCTTTCCCTCAAACCTGCCCTGCTTCCAAATTCCCTTGTTGCTGCTGAGGGCACCACTATCCTTCCAGTCATCCAGGTTCTCACCATTTTGGTGTCATCTTTAACTCTTCACTTTCCCTCTCTATAGCCATTCAGTTGCCAGAGCTCATCTTTACCTCCTTATCATTCACACCTATCCCCTTCACTCCTGCTGCTTCATATTGACATTACTATAAAATATCATTTTATCTTTATCTCAACTTGTTATAATTCATATTTTGTATATTTTATATAGGGTATAATTCTTAGCACAGTAATATATGCATTTGATTTATTTTAAAGAAAATATACACAATGAGAATGTATACTCAAAAATTTTTACTAAATGGAGCTGCTGTGGGAGAGATGTCCCTGGGATGTTTCTATAGTCATGAGGCTATAGAAACTCTGGAACAGGGGTGGGGAAACTGTGGCCTCAAAACCACAGATTTGTTCTATGAAGTTTGGATTCATTCAAAGGGCCACACTTGAGGACATAGAAGGCCACATGTGAGCTCAAGGTTGCTGGTTCCCCACCCCTGTTCTAGAGCAAATAGAACAGAAGGGAACAGGTGAAGTTATACCATGAACAAATATGTTGCCACTTCCAACACAGATATAGGTACTTAATACATATATGTTGCTTGTGATTGTAAGAATGGTTGCAAGTTATTGACTTGGAGTTCATTAGACTTTGCAATGAAGGAGGTACTAACACATGAATGCCTTTGGGTAAGTAGAGGAAATCCCAGCTACAGTGTGAGTTCAGTAAGGAAACAGTAGTTCAGACTAACCTAATTTCACTTTGTATATGTTCTCTCTGTTTCTTTCTCTGTCTCTCTCTCTCTCTCTCTTTCAGATTAGACTGGCAGCCCAATTAAAGTCCTTCTCCAAAGACTTACCATGACAGGAAGTTGACTCTTTAAAGGCTATGAATTGGTTTTACCATGCTGGAGAGCTTTCCAACTTGGATGTCACGATGAACTGCATGTCAGTCATTTGAGGTCCAGCCTAGTAAAATCTGGATGGTCTTCTTTCTGGAGAACTGGGTGCTAGGTAATGATATTTTTCTTTTATCATAGCAACTCAAAGAACTGCATATTAAGGCTGAGGAGGTAATGATATTTCCCCATTGACTGAGCAAGTATTCACACAGATAAAATCCCAAATCTTGGAAGTATTAGAAAAAAGTACATCAGAGGAATGATATACAATATATATTGTATTTTGTCCTCAGTAAGACATTTAACAAAGTCATGTGACAATGGTAGCAAGAGTCTTTATTGGCTTTGGACTTGGATTTGAATTCTGGCTTTGTCACTATTTTTAAACCTTTTTTACCTTTAAGTAAATCACTTAGCCGTAAGTGGTTCTTCCTCAGTTTCCTCAGCTGATGGGAGGGGTGATTGATGATTCCAAAGGACTGAAGCTCAAGTTTTCTACCCATCTCCTGACAGAGAGATGGACTTGAAGTGCAGAAAGAGGCATCTAGCAGAGCCTGGTGACACGCTCCTGTAATATCTGCTACTGGAGAGGCTGAGTGAGACCAGTGGATTGTTTGAGTTTAGAGAGTTTTGAGCAGTGGGCTAAGCCAGTTTGGTTGTTGACTATACTAAGTTTGGCATTACTGTGGTGAGTTCCCATGAACAAAAGGCCACCAGGTTGCCTAAAGAGGGGTAAACCAATTCAGGTCAGAAAAGGGAATAAGTCAAAACTCCTGAGCTGATCAGAGGTGTGTAAGTAGTCACTGCACTTCCAGCCTGGGCAAGATAGGGAAACCCATTCTTTTAAGAGGGAAAAAAAAAGACAGTTTGGGACAGGGACAATGGGGAAAGCTGTTTTGTTTGATTTGGCACATTGGTTACAAAGATTTTGTTTTTCTTTTTTCAGTTGGTGGGGAGGGGAGGCAACAATGGTTTGGGCCCCTCCCTCCAAAAAAAGAAAAGATAGGAGGGTCATTGAATATGCACACACCCACACCACAGCCCTCCATTTCCATATGTATATATTAAAGAATGCACAAGGAAAAAAAGACAGAAGAAAGGCTAGAAGGAAGCACAGGACAGTTTTGAAAGCTACACATTGAGTTTGTCACATTCTTAAAAGGAAAAGCAAGCTGTTCACATTAGTAATTTTCATTTTCATGTACAATCCTTTTCTGTTCTACTTTGCATATGCAAATACGAATTTTATTTGGTATTTGCTACATTCAGAATAAAAAAATAAAAACAATAAAAGGAGAGAGAGTTGGTTTTGCTGAATTATTTCTTTTTCTTTTTTCCTTTTATTTTTTGTGCCAAGGAGTGGCTTCCTAGATAGGAGAGAGAGCAGGAATATATTTGTAAACACAGGTGATGTAAAAATAAAATATACCAATAAAACATTTTTTTAAAATAAAAGAGCTCTAATCAGTGATCCTTGAACAGAAGATGTAAGCTGAATGAGAGTATTGTAGGGTGGATTTGTGGCTGGCTAAAATGCCTTGCCCAAAGAAATGTTGATTAATGGGTTGGTGTCAAGCTAGAGACAGGCCTCTGGTGCCATGCCTCTGGGTTCCATAGGTGGCTTTACCCTGTTCAACATTTTTATCCACACTGGATGAAGACAAAAGCTTCCTAATCAAGTCTGTCAGTAACAGAATGCTTGAAGGGAAGAGCCAATGCATTAAATTCAAGGTTCAAAAAATAGTGACTGGCTAGCAAATGGAACTTCCACTAACAACATAAAATTGAATATGTGTAAATGTTATGTCCTCTCCTTCTGGTCAAATGGGTGACTGGGAGACTGGCCTTAATCTCATCTAAAGGAGAAAAAGAAAAAGGAGAAAAAGATCTTCCTTTTCCTCTCCTATTAATTTCACTATAGTAACAAATAGCTCCTTTTATTTAAGGGGATAGGGGAAAGTTGACTCAATCCCCCATGGGTAAGAGGCTGGGGACCCTACTTCTAGGGAGGCACTTTGCCAGCTAATGGAATTGCCCTGCTCCCCAATTTGGGACATGTGCAAACATTCCATAATTGGTTTCAGTCTGGGAACCAGTTACTAAGGAGATGGACTCTCGGTTGGCTGAATAGACAGGACTGGGGTGCATTCAAACCTAGACAGCCAGGACCTTGCATTTTGTGGGTCTTTATTTTTTATTTTTTGGTCTCATTGCTATTTGGGTGGTAGATGATGAGAGTAGCCCTCTGGCCCTTCTCATTGAGACTGACATGTGACCCATGAATGTTGGCCCTTGATCTTTGCCTTGATCTTTTGCATTTGCTCTGTGCTATTTTTAAATGAAGGCGTATTGGAGACAGTCATAACCTTTGAAAGGTTAAAATCACAAGACACTAGAAATTTGTTGAGTCATTTTTTTAGTCGTGTCTGATTCTTCATGACCTCATTTGTGGTTTTCTTGGCAAAGATACTGGAGTGCTTTTTCATTTCCTTCTCCAATCCATTTGACAGTTGAGGAAACTGAGGCAAACAAGGTTAAGTGATTTGACCAATTTGAACTCAGGAAGTTGAGTCTTCCTGACTCCAGGCCCAGCATTCTATCCACTGTGCTCCCTGACTGCCTTGGAAACTGGGATATTTCTATTCCATGTTGTCAAACCTTTCTAGGATCAGGTTCTCCAGCCTCTTCCATGTGGGGATTGCATCAAATCTTCATTATACTCACAAAGCATTATATAGTCTCTAAAGAATTTTGCTCCATGTATCTTGCAATCTTACTCAACTTTAATAAAAATATAGTTCATAGAACAAAGGAGGTAATTTTCTGATTATAGTTTCTGTTAGACCATTGTCTAGATTTTAGGTCAGTTGTCTTTCTATGAGATACCTTATATTTTCTTCTATTTTTTTAAGGTCTTTTGACTTAATTTTGTTATTTTTTGATGTCTCATGGAGTCATTGGCTTCTACTTGGTCAATTTTAATTTTCAAAGAGGCAGGTAGGTAGGACAATGGTTTGAGTGTCTGACCTGGAATGAGGAAGATCTGAGTTCAAATCTGGCCTCAGAAACTTACTAGCTGTGTGACCCTGGGCAAGTCACTTGACTCTGTTTGCTTAGGTTTCTTCATCAAATGAGCTGGAAAGGGAAATGGCAAATCACTCCAGTATCTTTGCCAAGAAAACCCCAAATGGAGTCACAAAGAGTTGAAAATGACTGAACGATAATTTTCAAGGAGTTATTTTTTTCAATAGGTTATGTATCTCTTTTCCCAAGCTTTTCATTGTTAATTTTATTGTTCATTTTATTGTTAATTTACTGTTAATTCTTTTTATTGTTGATTTTTATTATTAATTTACTATTAATTCTCTTTTCCCTTGTTGCCATACTAGCTTTTTATGATGAGTTTTTTATTTGTTTATTCTTGTAATTTACTTAGTGGTTTTAAGCTTTTTTTTTTTTTTTTGTATTGGAGTCTGTGAACTTCTGGGATCTGGCCTGAGGTTCTGTTCTATTATGTGATTCTACTGCTTTCCAGTTCAAGCCAGAGGGCCTGCAAACATTCAGTTTTCACAAAGTGCTACGATCTGGGAGAAGGTCTGTTTCCTGCCCTTCTGGCCTCAGCTCTGCCAATTCCTGATCTTTTGTTTGTTGATCCTTCCTTAGTTGGGAATTTCAGTAAATGTCCCTGTATTCAACTGCTGTCACTCAACTTGTACTAACCTGTATCAGCCTGCTGGGAGACTTTGAACTGTAGGCTCCTCCTTGCTCTGGGGCTCCAGCTCTAGTGGCTAGGCTGGAGGCAAGTAATGAGCTCCTGCCCTGCTCCTGGGATAAAAGCCACACAATTAAGGGTGGCCCCAACTTGTTCCTTGCTCCCTTGATAATTAGGACCCGTGCTTGTGTCCGCTCTTCTCAGTCCTGGATCTGTGACCTGGTATTGGATAGTGGGCAACAGAGATACCAAATGATACCCATTCCTGTACCCTGAGTAATTTTAGGGATCCCTAGGGATCTCTTTCTAACTCTAGTGCTTTCTGGCTTGCTGTCCAGTCCTGGCCTTCTTTCAGTTCTTGGATGCTAAGGCACTTTTGTCTAGAATCTATTCTCAGTGTTTGGAGATTTCTTTTTCTATATCTCTAAGCTCTCTTGGGCTATAAAAGTGACATACTCTAATTTTTTCTAGGCTTCCCTAATCAAAATTTGTTCTGGTGCATTTTTTAGATTTTTGTTAAGGAGATATGGTGGGTCACTAGGTTGTATTGTTTTTCCTTACTCCTCCATCTTCACTATCCCATTGTGTGAATTTTAAGAGGGATATTGATAAATTTTGGGTAAGTAGATGCTGCAGTGCATAGAGTGCTGGGTCTGGAGTCAGGAGACCTCATCTTCCTAAGTTCAGATCTAGTCTCAGACACTTTCTAGCTGTGTGACTATGGGAAAGTAATTTCACCCTATTTGCCTCAGTTTCCTCATCTGTAAAATAAGCTGGAGAAAGAAATGGCAAATCACTCCGGAATCTTTGCCAAGAAAACCCCAAATAGGGTCACAAAGAGTCAAACACAACTGAAACAACTGAACAGCAACAATAAAAATTGACAAACTTTGAGACAAGTATTAGTGGGTGAAAGGTCTAGAACAGGGGTGGGGAACCTGTGGCTATGAATTTCCTCTAAGACAGCCTAAGCACCACTTTCTATATGGTTCTTTTCTGATTCACCCAAGTATTAATGCACTCCTACAAACTATCTTGTATTCATTTTGGTGGTGTATATCTATATCTATAATCATATCTATATACTTATATGTAAGGAAACATGGCATGGTAGATAGAAAGACTGAACCTTAGAATACCTGGGTTTAAGTTTCTGTACCCCATATACTGGCTGTGTGACTTTGGGACGTCATTTACCCTTTCAGTATTCCAGGAAGCTCTCTAAGATTATAAATTGTGTAGAAGATGAGACCTACTTTAATAAAAACACTTCCTCATCTGGATTTCCTTATATATTTCCTTATCAGTGATATCACACATATTTCCTATCATCCATCCATCTATCCATCCATCCATCCATCCATCCATCCATCCATCCATCCATCTATCCATCCATCCATCCATCCACCTGTCCATCCTGCTATCTGATGAGATTATCTATCTATCTATCTATCTATCTATCTATCTATCTATCTATCTATCTATCTATCTATCTATCTATCTGTCTGCTGTCTGTCTGTCTATATTCATATTGTCTCTCATCCAAGTTCTATGAGGGCAGGAACTATTTCACTTTTTTCTTTGTATCCTCAGAATTTAGCACATTGCCTGGCACATAGTAAACACTTAATAAATCCTTTGATGATTGATTGATTGATTTCCTGGGTGACAACAGCCTTGTGTACCCTCTGTGTGTGTATGTGAATTTTCATGAGTATAATTGTGGAGGTGGTCTTGGGTTCCCAAAAATAATGTTAGTGGAACACAAGCTCTGGCAAGTTTCTACCATGCTGGAAATACTTGAGCACAGTCTTAGTGACAAATGATGTCTGGTATCCAAGGACCAGCCCAGGTAAATACAAAAAGCCTCATCAACAGTAGGCTAGTCATCAGGTAATAAATTCTTCAGCTATTGTAACCCATGACACAAAGCAAAATATAAAATGGCCCTCAGTCCTGTGCATCATTTTTCTACCCACAGCAGTGTTGGCAGAGTGGTAGATGTAGGGCAGAGGATATGAAGAATCATAGTTTTATAACAAATTTTAGATATTAGGCATAATATCATTTTGGACATTCATTTAATTGTTGGTAATTTCAACGTGAGATATTTATCTAAGGACCAGTGAGTTGTTACACTAGCAGAACTGAACAACCACATTACTGATGTTCTCACAATAAATGAAAGCAAAAGACATTGAGAAACTGCTGCTCATTGGAAGGTGGTTAATTGGTGCTTTTCTCCGCCGGGGATCCAGAGGAATAATAGAAAAGGAGGATGACCAAATTATCTTGTTTGTATCAAGTCCAAAACTGAACAACATTTGTCCTCTGAGGGAGTGATTTTGTGATAAGCCAACAGCCACTCCAAAGAGCAAAAAATAGTCCATGAATAATATTTATTTTTCAATGAATTTTACTGAAGGATATTCTTTGCAGCCAGCAGAGGTCACAGGAGGGCTGGGTATGGGGGTGCTATGGTTCTTCAAAATCTCAAATTAGGTCTCCACTAACTATCTGGACATTACAAGAAATGGACTGTGATCCCAAATCAGCTTGTGGAGTAGGACAGCTCCTAAAATGGCTTAAGAAACACATTTTAAAAGTTGGACAGTACCCTCAATGGTGATGGGAGGGATATAGTTGGTTGGGGTTTCAGGTGATGTTAGGAGAGAGGAGATACTTAGAACCCAGGGAGAGTGAGCTAGAGCATCCTTCTCCCTCTCTTAACATGTATACACACATGAACATGTGCATATGTATACATACATACATATATACACAAAACATGTATAAATATATACACAAACACATCTGTGTGTGTGTGTGTGTGTGTGTGTGTGTATTTCAGGTAGGATGTTAGCAGCAAAGAAACACCAGTTTTCCCTTTTTATACAGAAAGGGTTCCATTTCTGATGTATGCCAGTGATGTTTCAATTTTCCAGTTTCCAGAGGTTTTAGAGCAGTGATTGGCTAAATGGAATGACAAACATAGGATCAGAACACTCACCTCTTCTTATCTCTACTTAGAATATGTATATCTATTAACTATAGTCCTAGGAACGCAAAATAACAATAACAACAACAAACTTCCATGTGAGCTTAAATGAACATTATCTGAGAAATCATGATTTTTGAAACAGGGAGAGATCTTAGTAGTGTAAGGATACAAAGCAAAAAAAAAAAGAAGCAATAAATTACAATAGCTAAGCAGAAAAAGCATGTGGTGACTCAAAAATCCTAATGGAGTTCCCTTTATCTCTAAATAACTTGACCTCTGACAGGAGAAATGGCCTTGAGGCGTATTTTTTTGGTAAAAAGATAATAGGGTCTCTGCTCAAGGAGTTTACAGCTTTCTCTTGATAAATTTTCTAGTAAGCTATGCCAAGAAATTTACAAGAGAAGGAGATAGCATTCGTAGTTTTCAAAAATCCCAACCTTTGAAAACTAGTAGATGAACCAGAGTGATGTTGCACAGAAAGCATATTCACATTGGTTGAGGACACTCAGTCATATTCTGTTGGGACTACATAAAGCCAGAGAAGACTTGATTGCCTTGTTTGGGATGGGAGGACAGCTGGGTGTTACAGTAGATAGAGCCCTGAGCTGGGAACCAAGAACTCATCTTCCTGAGTTCAAATCTGGCCTCAGACATTTACTAGCTGTGTGACCCTGGGCAAGTCACTTCACCCTGTTTGCAGTGATTTCTTCATCTGTAAAATGATCTGGAGAAGGAAATGGCAAACCACTCCAGTATCTTTACAAAGAAAACCTCAAATGAGGTCACAAGGAGTTGGATATGACTAAAATGTCTGAGCAACAAAAGTTTAGGATGGAAGTCTTTCAGCTAAGACCCTGAGAAGGAACCACTCAGGTGGCTGAAGGATGGGGGGAAGAGCACCAGCTTAGTTTCACTCTTGGTCTTGGCCTCTTTCTCCCTTTATCCTCTTGTATAGCGTGACTGCAGAAAGTTCCAAAGGATTTTGAATTTTTCATCTGCATCATAGCAACGTCCCAGAACAGCTAATGCCAGGGTCTGATGGAACAGTTGAGGAAAGGGATGTTCAAAGCTCTTCAAGGATTCTAGCAAATAAGGTTCATCACACTTCAGAAAAACATCTTTCAGAATCCAGCAAAAGGACTCCCAGGAGTTGGGTTATCTCCTTTGCCACATATGCTGTAGGCTTGAGTTCACTTTTCTATAAACTCTACGTACTTGTGGGATAGTAATGTGTCACACACCTAAAAAAACCAATTTTTTTTTGAAGAGGTGGAGATGTTTTGTAACATCATACAAAATATTTATTTCTAAATGCCAATTAAAACTAGATGACTAATTTAGATCATCCGATAATGATGGGGTTAGGGGAAGCATACAGGTCTTGGTTTATGAGTTACAGCACTAGAAAAGATACCTTCCAACTCCTCAGAACACTCCAGGGATGTAGTAGCTGCCCTTTGGGGATGCAGCATGCCACTGTGAACGAGAATTTGGGAGAAAGTGTGCAGGCTGTGTGCTGTAAATTAAATTTCTCATCCAAAAGCCAGTCCTGTTTACATTCAGAAAAACTTATAACTCAGTTGGCCCACACTGATGAAAGCACAGATGCTTGAAGCTTTGAATTAAAGCATCCTCTTACTATCATGTCACCTCTTTTGGACATCCATTGCAATGTTTGCTCTCCCCTTTCTAATTTATAGATCATTATCCTTAATAGAGAAAATGGAAACAAAACTATGGATGAGGAGTTCTGTTTTCTCTCTGTCATCTGTTAATATTATGCCATCTGCCCCAAGAAATGATCTATTCATTCCTTGTTTTTGCTTTAAATACTTCTTTTTTTTTTTAAAAAAAGGTTCTTTTTGTTGTTCTAGTATTTTTTCCTAAGCCCTAACTCTTTCTGGGATTCAGCCTTGTTGATACCATTTCTAAAGGTACATGCCACTCTTTCATATTTGTGTTATTAATAATAATAATATTATTTATTTTTGAAAAATATTTTAGTCTTTCTTCCAATTATGCATAAAAGAAGTTTTAATATTCATTTTTTAAGATTTTGAGTTCGAAATTCTCTCCTTGCCTCCCTCCCCTCATCCCTTCCTTGAGATGGTAAGCAATTTGATATAGGTTATATATATGCAATCAGGCAAAATATATTTCCATACTAGTCATGTTGAAAAAAAAGTCACAGAACAAGGAAAAATCCAGGAAGAATATAAAGAAAGTGAAAATTGGTATGCTTTGGTCTGCATCCAGACTGTTTTAGTTCTTTCTCTGGAGCTGAATAACATTTTTCACCATAAGCCCTTTGGAATTGGCTTGGATTATTGTATTGGATAGCTAGGATTTATAGAGTACTTTAAGGATTGCAAAGTGCTTTACATGTATTGTGCCATTTGATCTTCACAACAACAAGTTAGATGCTGTTATTATTACCATTTTATAGATAAGGGAACTGAGATCTGGAGGGATAAATGATTTGCTTAGGGTCACAGAACTGGAAAGTGTCTAAAGCAAGATTTGAACTTAGGTCTTTTTGACTCTGAATTTAGCATTCAACCCACTGTACCACCTAACTACCTTTCATATTTAGTACGTGTCATTTTAAATATTGTACTCTACTCAAGATGGAGTGCAGAGGAAGAAAGGATAGGAATATGTTCAGAAATTGAGGTAATGTGAAAACAACGATATCAATACATCTTTTTAAAATATTGAATCCATTGCAGAGCTTTCTATAAAGCCATGATTATTTCTTTAGATGCCTCCTATTTGGTTCTGTTAGGAGCATTCATTATTAAATTATGTGAACTTAATTTTTTGAACCACACTGCCCTCTTCTTTTTTTACACTTTTCAATTTATTTATTTTTAGTTTTCAACATTCACTTCCATAAGTTTTAAATTTTCTCCTCCTCCTCAAGACAGCATGCAATCTAATATGGCCCTACACATCCAGTGCTATTAAACACATTTTCACATTAGTCATGTTGCATTGAAGAATTATAACAATTGAAAGAAACCATGAGAAAGAATAAATAATAACAAAATCCCAGTAACATTAATCAAAAGGAGAATTCCATTCAAAATAGCATAAAAATGCACAAAATATTTGGGAATCAAGCAACTGTAGCACATTCAATAACTGTACAAATTTAATTACAAAATTTACCTAAAGGAAATTTAAAAAAAACAACTCCAGTTACTAGAAGAATATTCAGTGCCGATTGTCAGGGCTGTACCAATAGAGTAAAAACAACAATATGACAAAGTTAATTCATAGTTTTAATGCTATGTCAATCAAACTATTAAAGGGATATTTTACAGAACTCAAGAAAACAATAATAAAATTCATTTGGAGAAACAAAAGACGTAGAATATCAAGGGAAATAATGAAAAAAGGTAAGAGTGAAATTGCACTGCCAGAGCTCAAACTCTGTTATAAAGCAGTAATCATCAGAATTATTTGATACTGGCTAGAAAATAGAAAAATAGATCAATGGAACTGACTTCACTGGGTAGAATAAAAAATAACAGAGATCAATAAAACAGTGTTTAATAAACCTTCACAACATGAATTATTTGAGAAAAATTTCCTATTTGAGAACTAGTAGAAAATCTGGGAGGAGGGGGAGGGAAAGCCTAGCAGAAATTCGGCTTAGACCAACACCTTATATCATTTTAAATTATAAATTCAAAATGGATATATTGCCTGAATTAAAGATCACGCTATACATGTCATGCTATAAAAGAATTAGAAGAGAAGTATATTATATAACTTTCACAATTATGGGAAGGATACGTATTCTTAATCTAGCAAGGGATAGAGGCCAAAGAAAAAAATGGATAATTTTGATTACATGAAATTGAAAAGCTTCTGCACAAAAAATTAATGTATCTAGGACAAGGATGCATGAGGTTGTTTCAGATTTCCCAGATAAGGGTTTAGCATACAGGATACATTGATGACTAATACTTATACACCCACACCCATGCCCCCTCCCCCCACATAACCAAGAGCCATTCCTCAATAGATTAGTAGTCAAAGGATATGAATAAATATCAAAGAAGAAATGCAAACTATTTACAACCACATGAAAGAATGCTCAAAATCACCAATAATAAGATAAATACACATCAAAACAACCCTAAAGTATCATCTCATGTCCAACAAGTTAGCAAAGAGAAGAAAAATGCAAATAGTCATCACTGGAAGATAGGTCATTAACTAGGGAATGTCTAAATAAATTGTGATATATTAATGTAATGGAATATTGTTGTTATAGGAAATGATGGTTATCATCAATAAAAAGAAGCATTGAGAAACACATGACCTGTTGCAGAGTGAAGCAAGCAGAACCAAGAAAGCAGTATACACAATGATGAGATCAATACAAACGAAAAGAAAAATCACAAAAATCAGAAAAATCAAAATTGGATGCTGTGAAATTGCAAAGAGCAAATATGGCTCCAAAGAACAGACATGAGAAGATACTTCTCCCCACTACTTTGTAGAAGTGGGAGGTTTTTTGATGTATTGATTAATTTTGCCAATTTTTTTCCTCTTCCTTTTTTCCTTTTAAAATATTATTTGTTATATGAAATGCCTCCCTGGGAAAATGAAGGAAAAAGGAGATAGGGAAAATTTAGACAGTGCAAAATCAAAAAGATATCAATAAAATTTTATTTAAAAAGAAAAATAAACAAAAGAATATTCACTCAAGATGAAATCCAGGAACCAGAAGAGTAAGATATGATGGACAGAAAATAGATGAGGAATTTATGAAACAGGTCACAGACCTGGCATAAAGATATGATAGAGTAGTGATGGAGGACTTCGATTATCAAGATGACTGTGTAACTGTAGATATGTAGCTTATAACTCCTTGATTTGCCTTAATGATAATTTTATCCTTCAAAAAGTGAAGGAAAACCTATTCTGGTTCTGACCTCATTAACATGAAGGAACAGATTTCTGGAACAGAAATAATGGGAATCTTTTGGTAGATATGCCTCTGGAACTAGAGTCAGGAAGCCATGAGTTCAAATCTGACTGTAAACAATAGCTCTATGGCCTCAAGTGAGTCACTTAACTACTGCCTGCCTTAGTTTCCCCACCTCCCAGGGTTGTTCTGAAGATCAAATTAGATATTTTAAAAGCACTTTGTGAACCTTAAAACTCTGTATGGGAGCTACTATTAACTCAGTGTGTGATAAAGAGGGGAAGGAAGGCAGAACAAGACTGACATGTACCTTAGTCTTTAGGAAAGATTTCAAAAGCTTCAGAGGAGAGAGAGTTAGGTTGTTGCAGACTAAAATTCTACAGCAGAAGGAAAAGAGGGAGAGAAAACTTAGTAGAACAGAGAGAGAGGAAACTCAAGAATGAAATTATGAAGACACAAAAGGAAGCAGTTCCAATGAGGTGGGGAAATGAGAATTGTCTTGAGAAACTGATGTGAAGGGAGATCCAAGATGGCAGAGTACAGGCAGCTATTGAGTTGAACTCTCTCAACATTCCACTCCAAACAATTTTAAAATAACTTCTCAGATCAAATTTTGGAGTGACTGAACCAGCAAAAGGTCAGAATGAGACATTTCCCCAGCCTAAGACAATTTAGGAGGATGGCAGGAGAAGGCTATGATACTGGGCTGGGGGCCTGTCTAGAGTGCACTGGGTAGCAGCACCAGCAGTGAGCCTTGGAGGCAGCTCTGATAATGGCAGCAATAGCAGCTTTGGGAGCTCTCTGCTAACAGATGGCAACAGAATCAGAAAGAGATTATAGGAGACCTTTGCTGGTACTGGGTGTACCTGGGATGAACTGGCAATTCTATTGCCCATAAATAGTTCTGGGTTGCAGTTCTAGGGCAGAGAGGAGCACTTCTGATTGCTCACAAGGGAGCAGGGGCCCTGATCCTAGTTCCAAGGCAAAGAATAACATTAGTACTTATGGCTGCAGGAGAAAAAGGGACCTAGTCACAGTTCCATGGCCAAGAAAATCACTAACACTTGTGGTTACAAGTGAGCAGGGGCCCTTTCTTCATAACAATAGACTAAGAGAGCAGTGACCCTACCTCTCCCCAGATCACACCATCTTGGAATCTGAATCATCTTGAAAACTTTCAGACCCCTAGAACTAGCTCTGAAAAGGGCAACATGAAAAAGCATGACACTTGCTATAGTGCCTCCACACTCCAGTGAACAGAGCCTGCATTTAACATAAAGTTCAAAGTGAAAAATAGCCTGGAAAAAATGGTTAAACAACAACAAAAAATATTTGACCCAAGTATGAACTCAGAAGAAGACAACAATGTGAAAACAGCTACAAGAAAGCCCCTAAAGAAAAATGTTAGTTGAACCCAAGTTCAAAAAGAATTCCTGGAAGAGTTAAAGAACTAGGAGAAGTAAAGGAAAAATTAGAAAAAGAAATAAGAGCAATGCAAGAAAATTATGAAAAGAGAATTAACAGCTTGTTAAAAGAGGCACAAAAAGTACTGAAGAAAATAACACCATAAAAATAGAATTGGCCTAAAGGTAAAAAGGTACAAAAATTCACTGAAGAAAATAATTCCTTAAAACTAAAATTGGGTAGATGGAAACTAATGCCTCTGTGAGACATCAAAAAACAATCAAACAAAATCAAAAGAATGAAAAATATTAGAATATATGAAATATTTGATTGGAAAAACAACTGGTCTATGAAATAGATTGAGGGGAGATAATTTAAGATTTATTGGGCTACCTGAAACTCATGATTAAAGAAAGGACCTAGATATCATATCTCAAGAAATTATAAAGGAAACTGCCCCAATAGATCCTGAGGGTAGCATAGAAATCAAAAGAATCCACTGATCACCTCTTGTAAGAGATCTCAAAATAGAAACTCCCAAAAATATTATAGTCAAATTCAAGAATTCCCATGTCAAGAATAAAATATATAATAAATAATAATTGGAATATGGTGAAGCCACAGGCAGGATTAAACAAAATGTAGCAGTTTCCATATTAAAGGAGCAGAAGACTTAGAATATGATATTCTGGAAGGCAAAGGAGCTAGAATTACAACCAAAAATAACCTGCCCAGAAAAACTGAGTGTAATTCTTCAAGGGTAAAAAAGGATATTTAATGAAATAGAGAACTTTCAAGTATGAATAATGAAAAGACCAGAGCTGAATAGAAAATTTAACATTCAGGCGGAGCCAAGATGGCGGAGTAGAAAGACGCACATACACATAGCTCCGAACCCACAACCCATAGAACATCTGTAAAAAGAAACTCACGGAGAATTCTGGAGCAGTAGAGGCCACAGAACAGCGGAGTGAAGGAGATTTCTGTTCCAGAGGGACCTGCAAACTTCTCGCAAAAGGTCCTTCACGCCGTGGACTGGGCGTCGGGACTGGGAGCTGAGTACAGCCCTGCTGCGCCCGCGGCACCGAGAAGAGCAGATCCGAGCAGGCTTCAGGGATGGCATCTCCAGCGGCCACGCGGGTCCCTATACCCACAGGTGACGGGGGTCGGTGAGAGGGTCTCTTTGGCGGGTCGAGAGGGGAGTGGGGTGCCCCCATAACTCAGGCCCCTTCGGGAGGCAGCAGCTGAGGCAGCGGCAGACCAGGGCTCCCCAAGCAGGCAGGAGCCTGGATCCATTGTTGAAGGTCTCTGCATAACCCCCCTGAGGGAACTGAGCCTGAGAGGCAGCCCTGCCCCCACCTGAGCACCTGAACTTAATCTCACTCTGAATAGCAGCCCTGCCCCTGCCAAAAGCCCTGAGGCTGGGAAGCAGCATTTGAATCTCAGACCCCAAGTGCTGGCTGGGAGGATCCGGAGGTAAAGTGGGTGTGAAGAGAATATTCAGAAGTCAAGTCACTGGCTGGGAAAATGTCCAGAAAAGGGAAAAGAAATAAGACTAGAGAAGGTTACTTTCTTGGTGAACAGGAATTTCCTCCCTTCCTTTCTGATGAGGAAGAACAATGCTTACCATCAGGCAGAGACACAGAAGTCAAGGCTTCTATATCCTAGCCCACTCAATGGGCTCAGGCCATGGAAGAGCTCAAAAAGGATTTTGAAAATCAAGTTAGAGAGGTGGAGGAAAAGCTGGGAAGAGAAATGAGAGACATGCAGTCAAAGCATGAACAGCAGGTCAGCACCCTGCTAAAGGAGACCCCAAAAAATGCTGAAGAAAATAACACCTTGAAAAATAGGCTAACTCAATTGGCAAAAGAGGTTCAAAAAGCCAATGAGGAGAAGAATGCTTTCAAAAGCAGAATTAGCCAAATGGAAAAGGAGATTCAAAAGCTCACTGAAGAAAATAGTTCTTTCAAAATTAGAATGGAACAGATGGAGGCTAATGATTTTATGAGAAACCAAGAAATCACAAAACAAAACCAAAGGAATGAAAAAATGGAAGATAATGTGAAATATCTCATTGGAAAAACAACAGACCTGGAAAATAGATCCAGGAGAGACAATGTAAAAATTATGGGACTACCTGAAAGCCATGATCAAAAAAGACCCTAGACATCATCTTTCATGAAATTATCAAGGAAAACTGCCCTGAGATTCTAGAACCAGAGGGCAAAATAAATATTCAAGGAATCCACAGAACACTGCCTGAAAGAGATCCAAAAAGAGAAACTCCTAGGAACATTGTGGCCAAATTCCAGAGTTCCCAGGTCAAGGAGAAAATATTGCAAGCAGCTAGAAAGAAACAATTCAAGTATTGTGGAAATACAATCAGGATAACACAAGATCTAGCAGCTTCTACATTAAGGGATCGAAGGGCATGGAATAGGATATTCCAGAAGTCAAAGGAACTAGGACTAAAACCAAGAATCACCTACCCAGCAAAACTGAGTATAATACTTCAGGGGAAAAATTGGTCTTTCAATGAAATAGAGGACTTTCAAGCATTCTTGATGAAAAGACCAGAGCTGAAAAGAAAATTTGACTTTGAAACACAAGAATGAAGAGAAGCATGAAAAGGTAAACAGCAAAGAGAAGTCATAAGGGACTTACTAAAGTTGAACTGTTTACATTCCTAGATGGAAAGACAATATTTGTAACTCTTGAAACTTTTCAGTATCTGGGTATTGGATGGGATTACACACACACACATGCACACACGCACACACACACACACACACACACACACACACACATAGAGACAGAGTGCACAGAGTGAATTGAAGAGGATGGGATCATATCTTAAAAAAATGAAATCAAGCAGTGAGAGAGAAATATATTGGGAGGAGAAAGGGAGAAATGGAATGGGGCAAATTATCTCTCATAAAAGAGGCAAGCAAAAAACTTATTAGTGGAGGGATAAAGAGGGGAGGTGAGAGAAAAACATGAAGTTTACTCTCATCACATTCCACTAAAGGAAAGAATAAAATGCACACTCATTTTGGTATGAAAACCTATCCTACAATACAGGAAAGTGGGGAGAAGGGGATAAACAGGGTGGGAGGGATGATGGAAGGGAGGGCATGGGGAGGAGGGAGCAATTTGAGGTCGATGCTCGTGGGGAGGGACAGGATCAAAAGAGAATAGAAGTAATGGGGGACAGGATAGGATGGAGGGAAATATAGTTAGTCTTATACAACACAACTATTATGGAAGTCATTTGCAAAACTATACAGATTTGGCCTATATTGAATTGCTTGCCTTCCAAAGGGAAGGGGTGGAGAGGGAGGGAGGTAAAGAAGTTGGAACTCAAAGTGTTAGGAACAACTGTCGAGTAATGTTCTTGCCACTAGGAAATAAGAAATACAGGTAAAGGGGTATGGAAAGTTATCTGGCCCTACAGGACAAAAGAGAAGATGGAGACAAGGGCAGAAAGGGATGATAGAAGAGAGAGCAGATTGGTCATAGGGGCAATTAGAATGCTTGGTGTTTGGGGGGGAGGGGACAAAAGGGGAGAAAATTTGGAACCTAAAATTTTGTTAAAATGAATGTCAAATAAATAAATAAAATTTAAAAAAAAAATAAAAAAATAAAATAAAATTGTTTTTACACGTAAAAAAAAGAAAAAAAAGAAAATTTAACATTCAAACATATGACTCAAGAGAAATATGAAAAGGTTAAACATGATATAATAATCATAAGAATCTCAATAAAGTTAAACTGTTTACAATTCTATGTTGGAAAATGAAAAATGTAATTCCTAAGAACTTTATCATTATTAGGGAAGTTAGAAGGAATCTACATAGAAAGAGGACATGAGTCTTAGTCAATTACATTGGTATAATTTTCTACTCCCCCCAAAATGAAGGGGTAAGAAAGAGAGATGCACTGGAAGAAGGGCAAGGGGAGAAGTAGAATGGGGAAATTTTTCTCACATAAAAGAAGAATTAGTACAAAGAGAATATATTGGTTCAAAGAATACACACGTACACATAGCACATACTCACTTGGGCATAGAACACTACTTACCAACAGGTAAGTAGTAGGGGAAGGGGTTATGAAAAGAAGTAAGGCTAATAGAAGGGAGAGTAGATTAAAGGAGGCAATGGTCAGAAACAAAACAGACTTTTTTGAGAAGGGATAGGATAAAAAGAGAGAGAAGGATAAATAGAAGAAAATAGGATGGAGGGAAATATACAGTAATTATAACTGAATGTGAATGGGATGAGGACTCACCCATAAAATGGAAGCAGATAGCTGAATGGATTAGAAATCAGAATCCAACAATATGTTGTTTACAACAGACACACTGGAAAGAGAAAGACACACACAAAGTTCAAGTAAAGGGCTACAGCAAAATCAATTAAACTTTAGCTGAAGAAAAAAAGGCAGGGCCAGCATTCATAATCTCAGACAAAGCAATAACAAAAATAGACCTAATAATCAAAAGAGATAATCAAGTAAACGAAATTTTGCTAAAAGGTGCCATGGACAATGAAGGAATATTAAAAAATTTTATAGCAAGTTTCTCTGATAAAGATCTCATTTCTCAAACATAGAGAACTGAATCAAATTTACAAAAATAAGATCCATTACCAATTGAGAAATGGTCAAAGGATATGGACATGCAGTTTTCAGAGGAAATCAAAGCTATTTATAATCGTGTAAAAATACTCTAAGTCACTATTGATTAGAGAAATGTAAATTAAAGCAACTCTGAGGTCCAACCTCACATCTATCAGAAATGATCAATGCTAGAGGGGATGGGGTAAAATAATAGGTATACTAATAAGAAGTTGGAAAAGTTTTGAACTGGTCCAACTCTTCTGAAGAACAATTTGGAACTATGCCTGAAGGGCTATAAAACTGTGCATACTCTGACTAATAATACCACTAATAGGTCTGTATCCCAAAAAGGTCAAAGGAAAAAAAGGAAAAGGACTTATATGTACAGAGATATTGATAATATCTCTTTTTTTGTGGCAGCAAAAAATTGGAAATTGAAGGAATGTTCATTAATTGGGCAATGCTATGGTATATAGAGTACTATTGTGCTATAAGAAATGAAGGAGCTTGTTTCAGAAAAAAATATGGCAAGACCTGTATGAATTGATGCAAAGTGAAGAGTGAAGTGAGAGGAACTGGAAGATCATTGCATAGTAAACAGCAGTGTTGTAATGATGATCAGCCGAAAAAGACTTGGCTACTCTGAACAACACAATGATCCAAGACAATTCCAAAGGATTCATGAAAAAATGCTATCCTCCTCCAGAGAGAGAACTGATAAATTCTGAGTGCAAATTTGAAGCATAATTTTCTCACTTTCTTTACTTTTTGCATTTTGGCTAATATGGAAATATGTTTTGCATGATTTCACATGTATAATTGGCATCATTTTGTTTGCCTTCTCAGTGGGTGGAGGATTGGGAAGGAGGGGAAGAATTTGGAACTCAATTTAAAAGAAAAAAATGTTGAAATAAATATTTTTAAAGACAAAAGATAAAGAAGCTGGTGTAAATGCAGAGAGAATTCCAAATCTAATTTTGATTTTTTAAAAAGAGAGTTACATTTGTACAGAATATGGAAGCAAGGGTAGGTAACAGAGGTTAAATCTGAAAGTGTTCAATAATCTTACAAGAATCATGTCAAGAGGCTAAAGCTTAAAATGAGCTAAGGCTAGTGAAGGAAGCAAAGGACAAGGGCAAGGAATTAAAAAACAACTTACACTGGTAGAAAGAGGAGAATCAAAGAAACGATAGGATTGCTGCTCAGAATGGATGGTCTGATAATCACTGAAAATAGAAGGCAGAGTTGCTTCTAATTTTGCTTCTGTTTTCTCCAACAAGGAAAATGATCTTTGGATTGGGAAGGATGGAACAAAAATAGCTCATAGGAAGTTGATATATAAGGTAATTAAGGAAAGGTCAATACTGAAAAAAATAGAGCACATAATGGAATTGTCAAATAGCCATTTCACACCTTCAACTTGGTGCTCCACTGTCTGGACAATTCCTTAAAAGTTTATCCATGTCTTTTGGCAGGTTAGACCAGGGTTTGTGGGAAGGTATTGTGAAATAAACATTTGTTAAGCTCCTACTGTGTGCCAGGTATCTGATTTCTTGGACTACCCTGATGACTGCTCACCAGCTAACTCACTAAATACACTACTATATGTTAAACCAGAATGATACTTCACAAATATTAAACTAGAATAATGTTTAACAAATAGTGTGTCTTGTGATCATTACAACCCTGCAAGGTAGGTTCTATAATCCCCATTTTGTAGCTGAAGAAACTGAGGCCAACTGAGGATAAATGACTGGCTCTTGTCACAGAGTAAGTAAGTAACCTCTGTTTAACCTTTGAAACTAGATTTGAACTCATGTCCCTAACTTCAGACCCAGTACTCTATCCAATGTGCCACTTGGCTGCCCTGGGCTCATTCTTTTGTAAATGATCATATTTTCTTCTGAGAAGCATTATAACAGCAATATGGAATATCTCCTAGAATGCAGCTGACACTAATTGAAGGACCCAGGAGCTTCTGAACTCTGAAACTCATGAGGTTGCCTCCATATCCATCTCACAATTGACATTCAGTCAGCTATACTCAGGGAAAGAAGCATAAAGCAGAAGAGGTAGCCAGGGGCTCAAGGTGCAGGGCCAGTTTTGCTCTGGTAATCCATGCCTACCACATACAAGCAATCACTGTCATGGTGGGTGGAGGAGACACTTCTTTTCATCTCATCTCATAGGAATTACCAGAGAAAGAATTCCTTTCCACATGTTCTGGAGAGAAGGAAAAAAGCAAGAGTAGAAATTTTCTCTCCTTTCAAGTCTACTAAGTAGAAGATGCTTCTTAGGAGTTTCTTCTGAGCAATAGTCCATGTAGCATACTGGAAGAGGCTCAGGGTCCCACAGTCCAAGGGTGACCTATTTATCCCCATTATTTACTCTTAAAGAGGTACTTGATGGACACCTAGAAAAAAATGTAGATCACACAGCCAGTATCATTTCAGCAAGAACAGGTCATATCAGACTAAATTTATTATTTCTTTTGGACCAGTTACTAAATTGGTAGGTGAAAGGAACGCTGTAGATAAGATTTAGCTAGATTTTAAGAAACATTTAATAAATTCTCTTATGCTGTTCTTACAAAAAAGTAGAAATTTATGGGCTGGACAGTAGTACAATGAAATGGAGTCAGACCTTGTTGAACTTTCCTTTCCTACTGTCATACAATCTAAGAAAATCCCTCAACAGCATCAATGGCAAGTGTTCCTTCATTGTGTGTCCAGAGTTGTCCAATGGGGGATACTCACTGCTTTCCAGGATAAACCATTTGACTTTGTGAGAGTTCTAAGTTTTAGCAAGTTTTTCTTTATGCCAATTCTAAATCTGCTTGTTTGGAACTTCTATTCATTGTCTCTTTTTGACCAAACAACTTCTTCCAAGTGATAGTCCTTCAAATACTAGAAGATAGCTACCATATCTTTCCCAAGTCTGATCTTTCCTAAGCTAAGCATCCCTGGTTGTTTCGGTAGAATCTGACATGATATTGAGAGCCTTCACCATGATGGTTGCCTTCCTTCAGAAATCATTCACAATATTAATATCCTTCCAAAAATGTGGCATCCACATTAGAACACAATATTCCATATATGATCTGACCAATGCTGAGTACAGTGGAACTGTAACCTATCTCTTTTGATTATATTTGAATCTAGTTATTTTACATGCCTGGAACAAATTTTGGGAAATGGGAAGGCTCACATGCATGCTAAATGGAAAAAAGGAGACAATATAGGATTAAAAATTGGATGCAAACAATCCTCAGAATGAAGTATCTCCATTCAGATAATTGAGAACTGACTGCAAGTGAAACAGCCTTATCCAATCCCTGTTAAATAGAGGCTGAAGGATCTGTATGGTCAATTAATATGGCCCAGTGAAGGAAATTACAGGTTTCACTGTTATGGGAAAATAAGAGAAGTCAGACAACTTCAATTTCTTTTCCATATCAGAATGAGTATGCTATCTTGTCTTTCTAGTTCTCTCTGAAAATGCCCACTAACTAGAGACAGGCACTGGAGGGAGTAAAGAAAAAATAACAATTTTCTCAATTATCTTGCCAGTTGTCTAGACATTTTAATTTTTTATTTTCCTGGCAACAACCTTTAACGAGCTAAAAATTTTTTCAGCATTCACAAATTTACTGACAATCCTGGCTGGCTCGGTTAGATAATCTCTCTAAGCTTATACAAGCATGGGGTATGTAGAGGGGAGGTTGTTAGAGCATCTCCTCTGGCACTCAGTGTGACTGAACTGGCATTTACTGTGATTTGAGTGACAGCCTGTATAGAAACCCAACCACCAGGCATCTCCTCCCTCTCCAACCCTCCTTTCTACTCAGATGCTGTTAGGATATCCCAAGCAGCACTAAATTCGATTCTGCAGTTGTTTTTTTTAGATGACATTGTGGCCTGAAGAATATTAATGGGTCTAAACTGAGTCACAATAACATCTGGAATACATTGTATATTAGACAGGACAAATCCAGATGTCCATAGCCTCTTCTCGTCTATTCTATTTCATTCAATTATTTAATGTTTGCTGTCTGCTTAAATCAAGTTCAAAGGCCATTGTTGAAGATTAGAGGGTCAATAAATGGGGGATGAGATTTAGAAAAAGTATCATGGAGGATTCAAGGATTCTGAGAGAGGGGATGAAAAAGGAATACATACCATATACATGGGTAAGAGCTTTTGTGAAAACAAGAATGAAGGCAATGGAGTGTCCAGAGCACAGAATTTGTGAAGGGGAAGGATATGAAATAAGTTTGAAAAGGTAGAGGGCCAATTAAAAGAAAAGTTTTATAGGGAATGTGAAGTTATTAAATATTTTGAGCTAGGGGAGAAGCATGATCTATGTCTTCAGGAGATAATTTCGGAGAGCTGTATAAAGGATGGGATGGAGTAGGAAGAATCTGGAAGCAGAGGGACTGATTAGGTTGTTACAGTTAATCCAAACAAGAAGTGATGAGGTCTTGAACTATGCTGATGGTTGTATGAGTGGAGAGAAGAATTCTAATGAGAGATATTGTAGAGGTAGGAGCAGCAAGAACTGGCAATTGATTGGATATGATGGAGAATAGTGAGGGAGAGGAGAGAATCAAGAAAGACTCCAAGGTAGTAAACCTCGATGACTTGAAGAAGGGACCCCTCCCCTATTACTTAATCCCTTAAGAAATCCCTCCTGCCTTTTAAATATTTCTAATTTCTGTTATGTAATTGCATCTTTACTCTCTAAAAATCCATCTTGCTTTCTCTGAAGTTTCTGGTTCCTCTTGGAATTTAGCCTGCTTCATGAGAGCTGTCAATTTCAATAAATGCCTATACTTGGTTTAGAGGTGGTCTGACTCTGAATTCTTTGAGATGGTTCCACCACAATACATCATGAAACCACAAAAGTTTAGGCATCCCTGGGTGGGCAGAGCCTAGACCTCAACAGTTTTTTCGTGTCCCAGAGTTTAAATCCGAACAGTATTGTTCTCACCAGAAATAGGGCATTTTGGGGGAGAGAGAAGTTTGGTGTGAGAGATGAGTCCCAGTTTAGATATTCTGAGTTTGAAATGCTGATGGGATATTCAATATAAGATGCCCCATGAGAGAAAAATGCTCTGGATGTTTGCTGTTCTCCTCCCCTCATGCACTTCATCGATGTAATTTGTCCCTCTTGTTTCCTAGTCTCCCCATAGCATTTTGATTATATTTCTCCTATGTATATTTACATGATTTAGTATTACAATAATCTTTCCTACTAGACTCAAATCTCCATGAGGTCAAAAATCCTGTTTTACCTAATCTTTGTATTGCCTTCAGGGCTTAAGCACAGTGCTATGCTGCAATGTCCATTGAACTGAATTTCCCCTTCTCTTCTCCCACTCTTCCTTATTCTCTCCTCCCAACTCAGCAAGGACCATATCTACTTACTAAAGCATAACCCTTATATTTCATCTGATTTTACTTTTCAATTAAATTAAATGTTTATTCTCTTTATGGCAACAGAGAAAGAATGGCCTTGTAATTTTCCTTTAACTGATATGAATGAATATATCTTTAAAACAGCCTGCATTTCAGTGTAAAATGAGCACCCCCCCCCCCCTGCATTTGCATTTTTCTCTTCCTTAGTTCCCCAGCTCTTTTAGGCGTAGAGCCAAGAAAAGCTGGTCTGCTCCCTTGAGACCAATGACAGATTAGTATGTTTCTGCCCTACCTCCAAGGTCAGAAGTAGACCTGGCCTGAATGTCCTTCATTTTTTCAGCTTCCTACAGGATATGAATTCATAGGAAATTGTTTGTATTCAAAACTCACTTGACTGACAGAGAAACGTCAATCGATAGATCTCTCCTTGCTATGGCTAGTAATAACAATAAAGGTTTTCTATGTGACCTTCACCCAGATTATGTGAAGTGTGATCCTTTCCCTAGGACATCTTCCCCTTATAGTTGATCTCCCTTTGGCTATGTCTATTTACTGTATAACTCTGCTCACTTTCCCCAAACTAGTATGACTACATGAAAAGAATTCTGGACATACAATAAAAAGACTAAGGAGATCAGAGTTCTGGCTTCTCCAGTAACTAGTTATGTGGTGTTGAGCAAGTTACTTTTTACCTGTTGGTGTCTCAGTTTATTCATCTGTATATAGGACACTGAAAGGATTAGAACATATCACTAGTAAGCATCCTTATAGCTCTCAGTGCTTATGATCTGGGTTTCTCAAACCTTAACACTCAGAGTGATCCCTAGGCAAAGTTTTGAAGTAGACAACATGTTTTTGACATTTCTTCCTACTATTTTTTAAAGCCTCTCTTTATCTAGAAGAGAGGCTGAGAAGTTCAGAACTTTTATCTGACGCTGTATATCCATCCATCCTTGCTATGATGGTCCACTCATTAAAATTTATTTAGAATCATAGAATGTTATCACTATATATATATACATATATATATATGTATACATACATATATATATATATATATATACGTATACACACACACTACTTAATTTGTGCAGGAGAGTAAGGAAACATGATCTCTGTTTTCAGAAAGTTGACAGTCTGGAAGAGATAAAAACAGGAAGAGACTGAGGAAATAGAGGAGCTATAACATAGATGTAAGTTCCTTGAAAGAAAGGTTTGTTTAAATTTTACTTTTGTATCCTCAGTACCTTGCACAGGACCTTTTATATACTTCAATGCATGAAGGGTCCACTAATTCATTGATGTGGTGTTCTCTTTGAAAATGAGGACTATAACCAATCTATTACTTAGAAGTAAGTTGTTGAGAAGTCCTGGGATCAAAAAAATTCACCACACAGTAGTCAACCTAGTGACTTTCTTTCTACCATCCAATGACCAGTTTTTGTTGTTGTTGTTGTGTTCATCCTTCATTTTTGAAGAAGACTGATTAGCTACTATGATAGAAAAGGAAAATGATAAATATTGGAGAAGATGTGACACTAATGGGACACTAATGCATTGCTGGGGGAGTTGTGAACTGATCCAACCATTCTGGAGAGCAATTTGGAACTATACTCAAAGGACAACCAAACTATGCCTACACTGTGATCCAGTATTACCACTACTAAGTCTGTCTCACAAAAAAGATAATAAAGAAGGGGAAAGGACCTATATGTACAAAAATATTTCTAGCAGCTCTTTTTTTGTGGTGACAAAGAATTGGAAATTGAAGGGATGCCCACCAATTAGGGGATGGCTGAAAAAGTTATGGTATATGAATGTAATGGAATACTATTGTTCCATAAGAAATGATGAGCGGGCAGATTTCAGAAAAATCTGAAAAGACTTATATGAACTGATGTTAAGTGAAGTGAGGAGAATATTATACACAGTAACTGACACACTGTGTGATAACCAGATATGATAGACTTAGCTCTCCCCAGCAATGCAAGGATCTAGCACAGCTCCAAAAGAAAAGCTATCCACATCCAGAGAAAGAACTATGGAGTCTGAATGCGGATTGAAGCATACTATTTTTCTCCCCTGACCCCCATTTCTTGTGGTTTTTCCCTCTTGCTCTGTTCTTCTTTCTGTCCTAATTCTTCTTTACATCATGACTAATGTGAAAATATATTTAGTATGAATGTATAAGTAGAGCCTTTATCAGATTGCATGCTGTCTTGGGGAAGGGAAGGGGGAAAATTAGAATTCAAAATCTCATAAAAGTGAATGTCAAAAACTAAAAATTAATTTTTTTAAATAAAGAAATGATCAGTAGGTGGATTTCTGAAAAACCTAGAAAGACATGAACTGATCCTGAGTGAAGTGAACAGAACCAGGAGAACATTGTACACAGTAACAGCAATGTTGTTTGATGATCCATTATAATAGCTCTTCTCAGCAATACAATGATGCAAGGCAATTCCAAATGGATCAGGATGGAAAATACTATCCACATGCAGAGGAAGAACTATGGCGTCTGAATGCAGATTGAAGCACACCATTTCCATTTTCTTTGTTTTCATCTTTTTTCCTTTTGTTTCTTCTTGCATAAGATGACTAATGTGGAAATATGCTTTACATGATTGCTCATGTATAACCTATATCAGATTGCTTGCCTTCTTGGAGAGGGGGGGAGAGAAGATAGAGAGGGAGAAAAATGTGGAACTCAAAATTTTATAAAAATGAATGTTGAAAATTATCTTTACATGTAATTGGAAAAATAAAATACTAAAAAAGTTAAAATCTGGTTCTTTGACTTTTAATAACAGAGTTCTTTCTTCTTTATATCTTATCTACCACTTACCTAAAACCAGAAAGTGCCAGTGATCTATCAATCTAACCCACTATGCTTGTGTATCTTTAAATGAAAATACAATATTTAATAGTAAGCTTTTTCTCAAAAAAAAAAAAGAAAGGGAGTCAGACCATGGACCTAGTAAGTTGTTTAGGGTGTTTCCAACATAGGCAACAATTTTCCCTTACGTGATGGGAATATCTTCTGGGAAAGAAATGAGCACTTATTAAGTACTTTCTAAATGCCAGGAAGTAGGCTAAGCACTTGGGAAAAATATAATTTTTAAAAAATCCCTATTTTCAAGAAGCTTATCTTCTAAAGGAGGAAGAAAGCACACAAAAGGGAGCATTTGGTTTGGTCTTTGTGAAGCAAAATGAACATGGGTAGTTGATGGTTCTTCTCTCACAATTCTGGAAATATTCATATAGAACAATTGGTAATCCTATCAAATCCAGAACTAGAGAGAGGCAAGATAGGTAACTGCCCAAATTGTGACATATTGGGAGAGGTAAGGGAGGTGAAATAAGAAATGCTTTTCTATATTCCTTTTTAAAATAGCACATATTTTTAATTTAAAGGCATTTTAATGCCTACTTTGTATATTATTTCAAATTTATAAGTCCTTTGAAAATGAAGCAAAGTATATTTTCCAAATAATACAAATAAATTAAAATCAACAAAGGATTCCCCCTCCACCCTCAAGGCATATGCTAAACCAGGGGTGGGGAAACTGCAACCTCTAGTCCACATGTAGCCCTCTAGGTCCTCAAGTGTGGCCCTTTTACTGTGAAGTTCAGATTCAGTCAAAGGGCTACACTTGAGAACTAGAGGGCCACATGTGGCCTCAAGGTCGCAGGTCCCCCACCCCTGTGTTGAACGGTTCTTTGTGTACATGATAGTCTGAACAAGTAGAAATAAACTTAGCATTTCTTCAGTGACCACCTTGTTGGATACAATAAAGCAAGAGAGGTTTCCATCAGGCATAAGAAGAGACTTGATTTTCAAGGTGTTGAAACACTGGAATAAGTAATCAAAGGAGGGTTTGATCTCTGTTTCAGAAAATCTTCAAGAAAAAGAGACAACCATCTGCTCTTTGTAGTTTAGAAAGTCACTCCCAAGATATCAGAATATCTCTTGAGGTCCCTTCAGACTTTTAGATGTTACCCATAGCAAATGGCATCCTCAGGGATGACTTTATTTTTTATTACAATTTTAATTTTTTCAGTTAATCAGCATTTATTTTTTGACTTTCCCACTTCTCTCCCCATTGAAAGTAGTTTTTTTAAAACCCTTGTAAAAATATGTCCAGTCAAAAGGAAAACAAATTTCCACTTTGGTCACTTCAAAAATGTAATAGCCACTACAACACCAACAATAAATAACATGTATATAGTACTTGCAATGTGCCAAGCACTGTGCTAATCATTTTTACAATTATTATCTCATTTGATCCTTACAATAACCCTGGGAGATAGGTGCTATATATCTATATATGTCTCATACTACATCTTGGTTCCATCACCTCTCTGTTAGGAGGTAGGTAACATGTTTCATCATCAGTCCTCTGGAATCATGGTTAGTCTTTGCTTTGATGAGAGTTCTTAAGTCTTTCAAAGTTGTCTGTCTTTATAAGGTTGTTGTTACTCTATAAACTATTCACCTGATTCTGCTCACTTCAGTTCATTCAAGTCTTCCCAGGTTTCTCTGAAATCACCCCTTTCATAATTTCTTATTCCATTATATTCATATACAAATAATACTCATTGCGCAGTTGATGAGCACCCCCTTGGTTTCCAGGGTGTTTTTTAAACCACTTGAAAAAGAGCTGCTATAAATACATAGATAGATAGATAGATAGATAGATAGATAGATAGATAGATAGATAGATAGATAGAAAGATAGATAGATAGATAGATAGATATAGATATAGATATATGTGGCTTCTTCTCCTTTTTCATTGATTGTATTAAGGTATAGATCTAGTAGTGTTATTGCTGGGTCAAGGTAACTTTCCTTGATGTATATTTAAAGGTATAGAGAGATGGAGACTGATAGCTAATCCTACTTACACATAAATCCTTACAGATTAAAGGAAGATAATTAGACTTGTGAGAATTCAAGTTTACAAAGTTTTCATATTGTTCCTAGACCTGGAAGAGGTCAAGCAAGGGACATTAAAAAAATCTCCCAGTAAATCATTCCAATCTCTTCAAAGAGTTTTCCTGAGAATTTTCACTGACACAAGTTGTTTAGCAGCACATGGACTTGAAAATTCATTTTAAATGAAAGAATCCCAAAGAACTCATATTAGAGAGCCCCCTCTTGATTGTTAGGAAGGGAGAGGGGGAAGTACTGTGAAAGAAAGGAAAAGGAGATGGAAGTAAAGCGAAGGGAAAATGAAGAGAGATCCAAAAGAGGTAGAAAGATGGATTATATTTTGGATTAATTCCTAACACTTAGCACATATACACTGTTGTTGTTGAGTTGTGTTCTTCATATCCCCTTGGACCATAGCACACGAGGCTGTTCTGTCCTCCACTATCTCTCAAAGTCTGTCCAAATTCATATTCATTGTTTCTATGACATTATCAATAATCTATCTCATCCTCTGCCATCCCCTTTTCCTTTTGCCTTCAATCTTTCCCAACATCAGGGTCTTCTCCAAAGAGTCCTGTCTTCTCATTATGTGACCAATGTATTTAAGCTTCAGCTTCAATATTTGACATTCCAGTGAATAGCCTGAATTAATTTAAGTCTTGACTGATCTGATTTCCTTGCTGTCCAGGGGACTCTCAAAAGTGTTCTCCAGCATGACAATTCAAAAATGTCAGTTCTTTCGTACTCATCTTTCCTTATGGTGCTCCTCTCACAGTCATACATTACTATTGGAAAAACCATAGCTTTGACTCCACAACCTTTGTCAGCAAGGATGTCTCTGCTTTTCAGTATGCTGACCAGATTTGTCATAGCTTTCCTTCCAAGGAGCAAGTATCTTTTAATTTCATGGCTGCAGTCACTGTCTGTAATGATCTTTGAGACCAAGAATATAAAATCTGTCACTGCTTCCATATCTTATCCATCTATTTGCCAGGAAGTGAAGGGACCAGTTGCCAAGATGCTAGTTTTTTTATGTTAATTTTCAAGCCAGATTTTATACTTTCCTCCTTCACCCTCATCAAAAGGCTTTTTTAGTTCTTCTTCACTTTCTTCATCAGAGTGGTATCATCTGCATGTCTGAGATTGTTGATGTTTCTCTGGCAACCTTAATTCTGGCTTTCAATTCATCCAGTCTGGCATTTTTCGTGATGTACTCTGCATATAAGTTAAATAAATAAAGTGACAATATACAGCTTTGTGGAAATCTTTTCCTAATCTAAAACCAATCAGTCATTTCATGTTTGGTTCTAACAGTTGCTTCTTGACCTGCATACAGGTTCCGTAGGAGAGAAGTAAGATGATCTGGGACTCCCATCTCTTTGAGGACTTGTCACATTTTGTTGTGATCCACACAGTCAAAGCCTTGTCAATAGTCAATGAAGTAGAAGTAGATGGGTTTTTTTTCTGGAAACTCCTTTGCTTTCTCCATAATCCAGTGAATGTTGGCAATTTAATCTTCAGTTCCTCTGCCTCTGAAATTGGTCTGCTCTTCTGGTGATTTTCAGTTCACATATTGCTGAAGCCTAGCTTACAGAATCTTAAGCACAACCTTGCTGACATGTAAAGTGAGCAAAATTGTTTGGTAATTTTAATATTCCTTGGCATTGTTATTCTTTAGTATTGGGACATAGAATTCATCTTCTCCAATCCAGTGGCCACTGCTGAGCTTTCCAAATTTGATGGTATATTGAATGTAGCACTTTGGTGTCTAATAAATACTTGCTGGATTGAATTAGAAAACCAACTTCTGGAATTTACATCTACTATACCAATATATTGTCTTTAAATGTTTCAATTCCCAAATAATAATTCTTAGGATCACAAGATTAAGAACTGAAAGGGAACTTAGGAAGTCATCTTGTCCGATTCTCTCATTTTGGGGATTAAGAAACTGAGGCATGGAGAGGTTGTGTTTTGCCTGTTTATAAACCATGTAGTAAGTAACAGAATTGGGATAGGAACTTCAAAGTCATTCTTGCTACTGCATCATACTTCTGGACTAAAGAATGCCTAAGGGGAAGCCCTAACATAGCACCAAACCTGACTTTAGACATGGGTGTTGGTGTGCTAACTATGCTCCTCAATGTTTTTTGATATACAGACCACTAATATTCACAAGATTGTTCTCAAAGTTAATCTAGAATATTACTTTAAACTCATTTTGCCTTAGATAAAAGCATTCTAAATGATGGTTATATTCTCCATTCAGGGCATAAGAAGGGATCAAAGGGACAGGTGCCCCAAGGCTTCAAGCTTGGAGAAATCCAAAAATTCCACCTTGCATTACATATTGCCTTGTAAGTAATGACTGATCCCATCACCTTGTAGCTCCAATGCCCACTTGTCCGGATAAAGAAGATCCAGTGTAATGAGGGGGTGTGGGGAGGGAGGAAGGGAGAGATTTGTAACTCAAAGTTTTAAAAATAAATGTTAAAAATTTTTACATATAACTGGGGAAAAATAAAATTCTAAATAAACCAAAAAAGTAAGCAAAAAAAAAGATCAAGGGTTAAATCTTTCTTCAGTCATTTCCTTAATATGTGACCCTGACTATATCACTTAACCTCTCTATGCCTCAGTTGCTTCATTTGTAAAATAAAGAGACTATATTTGATGGTCTGTATGGTCCCTTCTAGCTCAAAATCTATGACCTTAGGTTCATCCTACTTCCTTGAATTCTAAGTTCTGGAATTCAGGAGACCAAATGTTACAGAGGAAAAGCAAGAATCTTCTCCCATTTCCCTGGATACTTGCCATAGGAAATATTTTGAGCCAGACAAAATTTGACTGGTATCTTCCTACATGGTCCTTCCACCTTTAGTGTCCCTTTCTCTAGGGTCATAATGTCCTCCCTCATGCTTTTCTGAGCTGCCTACTGTAACATGCTTATCTAGGTTTATTCTATGCTCTAAATTGGTCCAAGCTCAAGCTCTTTGAATAATCTACTTTCATTCCCCTCTTCAAAACCTATATACCTCAGGGAGCCGATTTCAGCTCAGCTTAGGAGAAAAGCAATCTGATTGTCTGATTGAAGTTCTGCAGTTCACATTAATGTGTGAATAACTGTCAGTCTCTTAACTTTCCCAGCAGTATTTGAATTTTTAAAAAAGAATGCTTAGTAACCCAAATTATTCTGTAATTTTAGGAAGGGTAACAAGGTAAAATGTAAGAAAAATCCAGGCTGCAATGGGGTCAGGGGAAGATCATTTGGGGCAGAAAATTGGCCACATGGGCTGGGCAGTCCCTTCTGGGAATCTGCTTCTAGGATCAGGTCCCTTAACCTGTTTCAATTTTCCATGGCTTTTTCTCTCCATTTTTGAATATACTGATTCTCTGATGGGGGTAGATGTCACTGCAGCAGCAGCTTCAGCTGCAAGGGTTCTGGCAGTTGGAGAATGGGTCAGAAGGGAAGGAGGCAGGAACAGAGCTAACTGTTTGTAATGTCTGGATGGTTTATTAAATGAAGTTCATATAAATTAGCTCCCTTCCCCCCTTGTCCATTTACAGCATGGAGATCAAGTGGGACAGTAGAAAGAAACTGGATTTTTTTTTCTTTTTAAATTTCTATTTTTAATATTCATATGTTGGGGCAGGGAAAGCATGGTCCAATTATTTATTGATAAGTTTGTATGATCAAAAATTTGGAGACCACTGGATTAGAGTACTCTGAAAGAACATGAGACTCATAGTCAGAGGACCTGCATTTTTCCTTCAATATAAAAGTCCCATCTGAATGACAATTACTTTAATGTTACCTAATTCACAGCATTATTGGGAGAGTTAAAATTCTAAGGTGACAATATAATAAATATAATTCTATTTACACTGTTTCCAAAATAATTTTTCTTATCAGGTTTCTGGACCCTAGTTTTCATTCTCCCTCACATTCTTGATAGCCCAGGCAGCAATGAGGCCAACCTGTATCCATTCGGAGCTTCTTTTTGCATAGTGGATGGCTTTCCAATACGCTGTTGACGATCTCTTCTGAAGGATGTTCCACAGGGCCTGTGGCCATACCCTAGACATGAGGCCAGCGGCTGTTCTAGGCCTTGTATTTGTGGTAGGTATGACCTACCTTAGGATGGGTTGATCAATATGGCCTCTTCCAGAAATAACAACAACCTCAGGTCTGTTTGCAGAGGAGATCACTTTCTTAGAGCTTTCAAGTAGCTTCATCCGTATTTTCTTTATTTCAGGATAGTGGGAGATAATTGTGAAATAGTTTCCAGATATGCATGTAAATTTACCCCAGACATAAGACTTTTCTTATAAAGAGCATATGGGTATAGTGCTAAATGGGGGGGTATTGCCAGTGCCAAGCTAAGATTTCTTACTACAATATACAAAATGGCCAGGAAGGATGCCTTCAGCCATAATGAACAACCTATCCGCTGCTGAAGCTGGTAGGGATCCCAGAAAACTACTTTTGCAAAAGGAGCTTCTTGGCCTGGATCACTAATTATATCCTTCACAATATCTTTGATGTAGCCATACCTCTCAGCTATGTCTTTATGTTTCCCAAAACTTGGCAGCCCCTTTTTCTGTGCTTTAGGTGAGCATGGAACCAGTACCTTTCCTTTGGCCACGAATCACTAGACCCATCATGGGTAGCCTGTCTCTAGAATAGTTAGAAAGAGGAAGAGCACTGGATTTAAAGTCAGAAGACTTGAATTCAAATCTTCTTCCTTCTACTTATTACAAATGTGACCATGAACAAATGAATTAACTTTTCTGGGCCTTTATTAACAAGCTTTTATTTAATGCCTACTATATGTCAAGCCCTGTGCTAAGCACTGGAGATACAAAGGAAGGGGGAAAAAGTCAATCCACGACCCCCAGGAGCAGGGTTTTCACATCTGTAAAATGGTTTTTAAATCTGTATGAAAGGAGACATTGGACTAGGTGACTTCTGAGGTCTCTTTCAGCTCTGATACTATGTTTCAATTAACATTAAGAAAAATGGAAGAGATGACATTCTTTTTTTTTTTTAACCAAACAAGGAACCAACTAGGTAATATAGTGGATATAACATTATAGTTGGAGTGAGAAAGATGTGTTTTCCAAATATTAGCCATGTGACCTTGTGTAATTCACTTAACCTCTATCTGCCTCAGTTTCCTTACCTGTTGTTGCTTGTGTCCAACTCTTTGTAACCTTATTTGAAGTATTCTTGACAAAGATACTGGAATGGTTTGTCATTTCCTTCTCCAGCGCATTTTACAGAGGAGGAAACAGAGGCAAGCAGGGTTAAGTGACTTGTCCAGGGTCACAAAGCTAGTAAGTGTCTGAGGCATGATTTGAATTCATGAGGATGAGTTTTCCTCACTGCAGACCAAGCATTCTATCCACTGTGGCACCTAGCTGCTCCTTTTTTATCTGTAAAATATAGTTAATCATAGTACCTACCTCTCAGGCTTATTGCAAGAAGAAATAACATGTGCAGTATGCTTTGTGTACCTTAAAGCACTAAATAATTGTATTATTATATGACTTTCATTTATGTGCACATATTTCCTTCCCAATTCCAATCTGACAGGCTCCTTTTCACCCAGTGAACCTTCTCACTGTCCTCTGTCTCATAATTGTCACCTCCCCATATGGAGAGGACATGTTTTTTTTTCATAAATTGCTGAACTGTCTCTGTATCCCCCATCTCAGATCAGCAGACAAATTTGGGGGAAGAGAGAAAAGAAGGAAACATAACAGACTGGAAGTACTCAGCCTGAATGTCTCTTTACGGATGAGTAGGGACATTATTACCATGAAGATGATATTAAGGTTGTGTTTTACTTGACAATGAGAAGGAGTAGAATAGTTACGTAGATAGTTTGTCTACCTTTGAAAAGTTTATAGTCTAAAAGTCTAGACTTGTATTGCTTTTGCAATATTTATCTTCTTAGCATATTCCTTTTTGGTCCAGTTCTGCACTTGGATTTCAAAGCTCTTGAGCAGGACTCAACCTATCCATTTGAATCTGTCCATATGCCAAGAATGGTAAATACTTCTTTGAACATTGCATTACATCAGGGGTAGAGGGAGGTCTCATTTAGGTCTCTAAGATAAGCCAGTTGAGGCCATCGTTCTTTTATCCCAATATCTGTTTCTTTGTCCTTTCGGCTCAAACCCCATGACCCAGGAGTCCTCGTTGTCCAAACCTTCCCTAAACATTCAAACCCTCCTAGCTCAAACAAGAAATGTTACTATTCTCCTGGCACTTCCTATTTTCAGTTCTCAAATTCTGCCACTCTACAATACAGATATTCATTAGTTTTAGGAATATAGCTAAAATAGCTAAAGCTGTTGGTGAAGATTAGGGGCTTTGAAGGATGTGTATGCAAAAAGGTAATAGGATTCCTGAGTTTAGAGCTGAAAAGGGATGTGAGATGATCCTCTAATCCACTGATGGGGAACCTACAACCTTAAGGTCCTCTAGGTCCTCAAGTGCGGCCCTTTGACTGAATCTAAACCTCACAGAACAAATTCCCTTAGTAAAAGGATTTGTTCTGTAAAACTTGGATTCAGTCAAAAGGCTATACCCAAGGACCTAGAAGACCATGTGTGGTCTCAAGGCCACAGGTTCCCCACCCCTGCTCTGGTTCCAGAGTACTTAACTTTGTTGTGTGTCATGGACACCTTTAACAATCTGGTGAAGCCTATGGGCTCCCTCTCAGAATAATATCTTTAAATAATTAAAGGAAATAATAAATTTCAGGTAGAAGTTAGTAAATATATACACATATATATGTATATTTTTCCCCATCCAAATTTATAGACTTCCTGAAATCTACCCACTGATTTCCGATTAAGAACCCCTTAGCTAGCCCAATACCCACATTTTACAAATGAGGAAAATGAGGCACAAATAAAATACTTTTTCCGAGGCTAAAGATCTTATTTGTCTTGATCTGCCTGAACTGTCAAAGTCCTCTGCTTTGTTTTCTACAAGTGTTTTCTAGGCCCACAAAGGCAAGCAACGAAGCTTGGGCCAATTTAACTTCAATTAGTTCTCCACTTTGGAGCTGCTCTTGGGGGCTTTGTATTTTATTGTGTGTTAAATGGTAGCAGCTGAGCACAAAAAAGAATTGTCTGAGAATAGGTGCCTCAAATCAGTTGAGTTGAAGAGAAAAAATAATAAGTAAAATAGTTTGTTTTCTGTTTACAGGAACCATATCATGCTATCTTCTTAGACCCACCAAGTTCCTTCCGCCGTGTCCACTACTGGCCTTCTAAGCTCCAATACCTTCCCTGTGACTTTGGATGATTTCATTGATTGGTCACTCTCTGCTGCTTCCTGTTATAACCCCCTTTCTCTAATCATGTCCTTTCTGGAAGCTCAGATGTCACTTCTTTGAGAAGGCTTCTGGGTTGCCTTGATGTTTCATGCTTTCTCTTTAGTCCAATGACCGATTTACTTATCAGTGTCCATGTTATATCTCCTCAGTAGGATGTGAGTTCTTTCCAGACAAGGACAGTAATATCATTTTGTATTTGTACTGAGCACCAGGGATACCACCTTGTGTATGGTAGGAACTTAATATATATTTGTTGAGTGGAGTTTCATTCCTTCCAGTCCTTCCTCATCCTAAAGCACTCATCACCTCATGTCATCCCTGCTCTCAAACAACAGACAATTAATACTGGGCTTTTGATAGAGCATCACTCTATTACTATTCTCATGGAAAACACAGAGCACTACGGACTAGGCAGTAATACAACTGGGTCAATTTGGAACTGGTTGAATATCAGGTCTTAAGGAGTAGTCATTAGAAAACCATGAATAGAGAATAACTTCTCTGCCATCATTAATAGTTCATCGTCAGTTTGACGATAGGTCTGCAGTGGAGTACCTTGGGGATCTGTACTTGGCCTATTTAGCTTTTTCTTTTTAAACCAGTGGTTTAGATAAGAGCATAGATGATACGATAGTCAAATTTTAAACAGAAAGTAACCTGGGTAAGGTAGCTAACACACTGAATAGAGAACAGGTTCAGAACCTAAAAATATCAAAGACAGGCTTGAGGGTTGGGCTCAAGGTAACAACATGAAATTGGCAGTGCCAAGTTGATATTTTGACATGAGTTCAAAATATCAATTTGGCACTGCCAACTGGTTCAATATCAGACACTGACAGGATTTTATTAGTGGAAATGACATTAAAAAGAAGAAGCGTTCACATCTATTTGTTTTACCCCTGCACCCTAGGACCATGGGATTTTTTCCATCAGACTTAAAGCTAAAACCTTCCACATGTGTTACCTCCCTCCATTAGAATATGAGCTCCTCCATGGCAGAAACTGTCTTTTAAAATTTGTATTCCCCATGCTTATCGCAGTACTTTGCACGTATGAAGTGTTTAATTAGTGCTTTATTCCTTCCTTTCTTCATTCACCAGACACTTGTGTGATTCTAGGCACATTATTTAAATTCTCTGTGTCTCTGTTCCCTTATCCGTAAAATGAGGGAATTGAATTCAATGACCTCTAAGGTCCTTTCAGCTCTAAATCTTTTTTTTTTTTTTTTTTTTTGTGATTTTTTTTTTTTATTTAGCTTTTAACATTCATTTTCACAAAATTTTGGGTTACAAATTTTTCCCCTTTTCTCCCCTCCCCCCCAAACGCCAAGCATTCTAATTGCCCCTATGACCAATCTGCTCTCTCTTCTATCATCCCTCTCTGCCCTTGTCTCTGTCTTCTCTTTTGTCCTGTAGGGCCAGATAGCTTTCTATACCCCTTTACCTGTATTTCTTATTTCCTAGTGGTAAGAACATTACAGTTGATCCTAACTCTTTGAGTTCCAACTTCTTTAGCTCCCTCCCTCTCCACCCCTTCCCTTTGGAAGGCAAGCAATTCAATATAGGCCAAATCTGTGTAGTTTTGCAAATGACTTCCATAATAGTTGTGTTGTATAGGACTAACTATATTTCCCTCCATCCTATCCTGTCCCCCATTACTTCTATTCTCTTTTGATCCTATCCCTCCCCATGAGTGTTGACCTCAAATTGCACTCTCCTCCCCATGCCCTCCCTTCTATCATCCCCCCCCACTCTGCTTATTCCCTTATCCTCCACTTTCCTGTATTGTAAGATAGGTTTTCATACCAAGATGAGTAGGCATTTTATTCTTTCCTTTAGTGGAATGTGATGAGAGTAGACTTCATGTTTTTCTCTCACCTCCCCTCTTTATCCCTCCACTAATGAGTCTTTTGTTTGCCTCTTTTATGAGAGATAATTTGCCCTATTCAATTCTCCCTTTCTCCTCCCAATATCTTTCTCTCTCACTGCTTGATTTCATTTTTTTTTTAAGATATGATCCCATCCTCTTCAATTCACTCTGTGCACTCTGTCTCTATGTGTGTGTGCGTGTGTGCATGTGTGTGTGTGTAATCCCACCCAGTACCCAGATACTGAAATGTTTCAAGAGTTACAAATATTGTCTTTCCATGTAGGAATGTAAACAGTTCAACTTTAGTAAGTCCCTTATGACTTCTCTTTGCTGTTCACCTTTTCATGGTTCTCTTCATTCTTGTGTTTGGAAGTCAAATTTTCTTTTCAGCTCTGGTCTTTTCATCAAGAATGCTTGAAAATCCTCTATTTCATTGAAAGACCAATTTTTCCCCTGAAGTATTATACTCAGTTTTGCTGGGTAGGTGATTCTTGGTTTTAGTCCTAGTTCCTTTGACTTCTGGAATATCCTATTCCATGCCCTTCGATCCCTTAATGTAGAAGCTGCTAGATCTTGTGTTATCCTGATTGTATTTCCACAATACTTGAATTGTTTCTTTCTAGCTGCTTGCAATATTTTCTCTTTCACCTGGGAGTTCTGGAATTTGGCCACAATGTTCCTAGGAGTTTCTCTTTTTGGATCTCTTTCAGGCAGTGTTCTGTGGATTCCTTGAATATTTATTTTGCCCTCTGGTTCTAGAATCTCAGGGCAGTTTTCCTTGATAATTTCATGAAAGATGATGTCTAGGCTCTTTTTCTGATCATGGCTTTCAGGTAGGCCCATAATTTTTAAATTGTCTCTCCTGGCTCTATTCTCCAGGTCAGTTGTTTTTCCAATGAGATATTTCACATTATCTTCCATTTTTTCATTCTTTTGGTTTTGTTTTGTGATTTCTTGGTTTCTCATAAAGTCATTAGCCTCCATCTGTTCCATTCTAATTTTGAAAGAACTATTTTCTTCAGTGAGCTTTTGAATCTCCTTTTCCATTTGGCTAATTCTGCTTTTGAAAGCATTCTTCTCCTCATTGGCTTTTTGAACCTCTTTTGCCAATTGAGTTAGGCTAGTTTTCAAGGTGTTATTTTCTTCAACATTTTTTTGGGTCTCCTTTAGCAGGGAGCTGATCTGCTGTTCATGCTTTGACTTCATGTCTCTCATTTCTCTTCCCAGCTTTTCCTCCACCTCTCTAACTTGATTTTCAAAATTCTTTTTGAGCTCTTCCATGGCCTGTGCCCATTGAGTGGGCTGGGACACAGAAGCCTTGATTTCTGTGTCTTTGCCTGATGGTAAGCATTGTTCTTCCTCATCAGAAAGGAAGGGAGGAAATGCCTGTTCACCAAGAAAGTAACCTTCTATAGTCTTATTTCTTTTCCCTTTTCTGGGCATTTTCCCAGCCAGTGACTTGACCTCTGAATATTTTCCTCACACCCACCTCACCTCCTGATCTTCCCAGCCGGTGTTTGGGGTCTGAGATTCAAATGCTGCTTCCAGCCTCAGGGCTTTGGGCGGGGGCAGGGCTGCTATTCAGTGTGAGATTAAATTCAGATGCTCAGGTGAGGGCAGGGCTGCCTCTCAGGCTCAGTTCCCTCAGGGAGTTTATGCACAGACCTTCAACAATGGATCCAGGCTCCTGCGTGCTTGGAGAGCCCTGGTCTGCCGCTGCCCCTCAGCTTCTGTCTCCCGAGGGGGCCCGAGCCATGGGGGCACCCCACTCCCCCCTCGACCCGCCAAAGGGACTCTCTCACCGACCCCCGTCACCTGTGGGTGGAGGTACTTGTGCGGCCGCTGGAGATCCCGTCCCTGAAGCCCGCTCGGATCTGTTCCTCTCGGTGCCGCGGCCACGGCAGGGCTGTACTCAGCTCCCAGTCCCGGCGCCCAGTCCGCAGCACGAAGGACCCTTTACGAGAGGTTTGCAGGTCTCTCCGGAACAGAAATCTCCCTCGCTCCAATGTTCTGTGGCCTCTGGGTGCAGAACTCGCCGTGAGCCACTTCTTTGTAGTTGTTCTATGGGTTGTGGGCTCGGAGCTATGTGTATGTGCGTCTTTCCACTACGCCATCTTGGCTCGGTATGTCTCAGCTCTAAATCTAGGATCCTATGATTTTATGATAGTCTCGTAGTAATCTGTCCTGGTCAGACTGCATTTGGAATACTGTGATTAGTTCTGGGTACCAGAGTTTAGGGAGAACATTGATAAGCTGCCCAAATGAAGCCAGTCAGAATATTGAAGGGTGTCAAGTCCATGTCGCATGAGAATAGGTTGAAAGAACTGGGAATGTTCATCATGGAGAAGAAAAGTCTCAAGGGGACCAGAAAGGCAATCATTTGGAAGAAGGATTAGAATTATTCTGTTTGGTTTCAGAAGGCAAAACTGGCAGCAAAGGGAAAACTTAGAAATGGTAATAGGGAAAGTGTTCTGACAATTAGACTTGTCTAAAAGTGGAATAAATTGTCTCAGGAGTTAGTGGGGTTCCTCTCATTAAAAGTCTTTAAGATGATGTTTGATGACCACTTGTCATGTATGGTGTAATGGGAGGTTCCTTTTTGAATAAGGGATGGTCTAGCTGGCTGCTGAGGTTTCTCCCAAGTCTATAAATGGATGATTCTATATTAACTAATGCTAATTAACTAATACTAATATAGAGGGGATTTTTGTTCTGGCTCATGTTGGACTAGAAGGACTCTGAGGTCTCTTCAAACTCTGATTCCTTAGCACTGGACAGTTTGCCCACCCATTTGCTTGCATTCAGCTTCTGACTTTTGCTCCTACCTCTGGTTGGTTGGATACCTACAAACTCTTTGATAATCTCTTCTTGCCTAGCCCTTCCCTTATTCCTTTGTGTAGTATGAACCTGTAGGATTTCTTTATTGTTTAGGGCACCACTGTCCTCTTAGTCACCCAAGTTTATAACCTAGATGTCATCGTCAATTTCTCCCTCTCTCACATCTTATATCAAATATATTGTCAAGGTTGGATGATTTTACCTTCATCACATCTCTTCCAGATGCCCTCCTTTCTCCTCTGACATTGCCACTATCTTGGTCCAGGACCTCATCACCTCAAGTAACTGTACAAACAGGCTATGTGCAAGATATGTTGGAAAAAAATCAACAAAGAGAAGGCACTAGAATTGAGAGAATTAGGAAAACCTTTCTATTGAAGATAGAGTTTGAGCTGACATTTTAAAGAAGCCAGAGAATCCAGGAGGCAGAAATAAGGAGGAAGAGCATTCCGGGCATGGGAAGGGGCAGTCAGTGAAAAACTGTCTAGAGTCAGGACGTGTCTTGACTGAAGTGTCTTGTTAGAGAAATAGCAAGGAGGCCAGTGTCACTTGATTGAAGAACACATGGCGTGTTTTGGGCAAGGTGTTAGAAGAATTGAAAGGTGGGAAACAGGTTATGAAGGGCTTTAAGTACCAAACAGTAGATCTGGTATTGATCCTGGTGGTGATACGAAGCTACTGGAGCTTTGAGTAGAGGGTGACATAATCAGACCTGAGGAGGATCACTTTGACAGCTGAATGGAGGATGGATTGGAGTAGGGAGAGACATGTAGCAGGGAGATCAATCAGCAGTCTATTTCAGCAGTCCTGGTATGAAGTGATGAGAGCGTGTACCCAGTGTGATGATTCAGAAAACAAATCTCTTTTCTCAAAGAACTCACATCCTATTGGAAGAATACAACCTATGTTCCTTACCCCTTACCCTTCGATTCTTAGAAGACTTTTTGGTTGGAGGCTGGAATAAAGAAAGTAGTATAGAATGATGCTGATACAGCCAGGGGACAGGAATGAGATTTCAGAAGGAACTAGTTAGATGGAGTGAATGAAGGAGCTGTCCACCCTACCCTGGATAGATTTATTATATGTTCTGATTACTTGCATCATGGAGATTCATCTCTAAATTTAGTAGGTGGCTATTCCCTTTTAAATATAGCCTAGAATAAAGATACAAGGTCTTATACATGAGTGGCTGAAGGGAGTAAAGTCTCATGAGGGAAAGAGGCCTGAAGCCATAAAATCCTCAATATAGTAGTGGTTTGGGGGTTGAGAGGATGTGATCTCAGAAAAGCAGAGCATTAGGCCTTGTCTTGGACAGGACCTAGCCTAGAGATAAAGATAACAGGAAGAACCAATATTCTGAACAGTGTTGCCCTGGAACAAATGTGAAACTCCCCTTTCAGTCTTTGAGGGTTCCAGTCTGGAGATCTTTGAAAGAATAATTAACAAAGGTACAATATGAAAAACCAGAGCCATCTCTTCGCTAGTGTGTGCCTGTGTCTGATTTTGCAGTCTAAGAGCCATGTGGAAAGGGAGAGAAAAAAGGTCAGATGAGCAGTACAAATGATGAAAGGACTAGAGAATGGAACCTACAAGGAAAGATGAAAGGAGGAGGGATTATTTAGCCTAGAGAAGAGCAGGCTGAAAGGAAAATTTAATGTATATTTTCAAGACTTTGATAGCAAAGAGGATGTTGGACACTGGGGAAAATTGCATTGTCTGGTGTCATGGAAGAAGAAGACACTCTTTCCCAGCAGCCACAGGCATTTCAACATTGAGTCAAGTGAATATGGAACTGGGTCTCTGGAAAAAATCCTAAATCCTGTGGCCTTGCTAAAGTGCCCTTTACATTCCCTTGGTTCTCTGCATCCATCCCCATATCATCTGTCTCCCCATCCTCCACCCCAACTTGAAGGCTCCAGTTACTTCTATGTTTCCTTGGATCTTTGGGAAGAAGATAAATGAGTGCTCCCCACATCTCAAAATTGGCCTGCACCCTCAAAAGAACTGCTCTAGTTACAACAGATATAGAACCCACTCAGTTTTAAGCTTTTCAAAGTACTCTCATACCTCTTATTTTGTTGAATGGGTACAATTAAACTGGAAGAGAGGTGTCTTGGTCCATTGCTTTTATAAGATTACAGATTTAGAACAGAAGATGCCTTTGAGATCTTACCTCTGATACTTGCTGTAGGACCTTGGGCAAGATACTTTATATTTCTGTGCCTCAGTTTCTTTTACAGTAAAATTCAGAGAGTTGAACTAGGTCATCTCAAAGGGCCTGTCTAGCTCCAAAACTGGGATGCTATGAATTATCTGTGTGGAAGTGAGCCTGAAAATACACAGATAAAAAAAATGTCAGGATTGGGTTCTGATTCGAGAGGATGAAAGTTGTCGGTTCAAATCTAGTGTGATTTCCACACCATATCTTGGAACCACAGAATACCCGTGCTGGAAGGGACCTTAGAGAACATTCACTTCTACTATTTTGCTTTTCAGAGAAATGAAGGGACTCGAGCAATGTTGCACAGTGACAGCAAGGTCTGTGGACTAACCCTAACTTCAAGAAAGTCATAGTCAAGGTCTAGAACCGAGGTTTCCTAGCCCCTGCTCCTATGTCATTCCTAACGTTCATACTAATAGCTCCTTAATAGCTCCTTGAGGACAGAGAATGTCTTTTGCCTCTTTTTGTATACACAATGCTTAACACAATGCTTGGCACAAAGGTGCTGCTTAGTCAGTGTTTATTGATGAATTGGTTATCCTGGGTGGAAGGAGTTGTCTACTTTCTTTGTCGAGACTTTGTGTAGCCGAGCTTCTTGAGCTCTTTGAGTTGTGCCTTCAAGGGAAGCGAACACCTCACTGAAGCACTAAGCCACATCAAAGGGGATGGGAGAAATTGCTTTGCTAAGAAAATTACTCTCATTTATCAAGATGGTGATGAAAGGGGTGGGGGAAGAGGGAGGCAGAGGACTTTCAGGGTGATTTATCTTGCTCACTTTCTTCAGGAAAGCAGTTACAACTTTGCTTTGACTTAGCCTGGAGGCTCTGGTTTCTAGTGTGTTCTAGGAAAAGAGGTGTGAGTTGCTCAGGGCACTTGTTACTGATGGCCAGGAAAAGTTCCTTGGAATTTCCAGAATGCTCCTGATTCACAATTCAATTCAATGAATATTTATTTAAAGTGCCTATCATATGTCAGGCACTAGAAATACAGAAACAAAAATTAACAGAGTTACTGCTCTCAAGAAGCTCACATTTTGTTTAAATTCAATGCTTTTGCTCCATTTCCTTTTCATGTGGAAACAGGTTCACGTAGGTGGCTTCCCACTGCTTATTAGGTTTGGAGAGGGTGGTAGGGGAGACAGCCCAGTGGGGACCTGTCCCTTAGGAGATAGAGGAGCCTTTGAGATTAAGGAGATTAACAGACCCCTATCTCCTGCAACCATCTTTGGGGTGCAGGAGATAGAGGTTGATAATAGCATCAGGTACAAGAGATACAACTAAGTCCGGGATGCTGCTGCATCCGTTCACTGTGATATTTGGGGCAAGCTGTATCTCCTCTTCTATTAAATGAGGGTATTGGATTAGGTATTCTAACATCCCTTCCAGGTCTGACAGTCTACGATTCTACGAATTAGAAATTTTATGAAATTGAAGGTGCTGAGAGAATATTGATTAAGGGAGTGAATGGAGTACAGTTACTTAGTAAATATTTGTTAAATTTAGCTGAATGTGAGCTTAACCTGGGAAGGCTTTCTGGAGAAGGCGAAGTCTTAGGCAGGATATGAAAGAAAGTAAATAATGGAGAGGAACATAGAAGAAATTTAAGGCAGGGGAAATAGTATGAAAAAAGGCATGGGGGAGTTAAATGCCAGGCTGAGGCATTATACTTGACTCCATAGACTCCAGGAACCCACAGTCACTCTGAAGCCCCTGGAGAGCCAAGTTATGTGGATCAACAGGGACTGTGTGGTTCAGACAAGGATTTTGCCTGTCTCCTTCAGGGCCTATTTCTCATCCTTCTGGGCTTCCTGTCTGGGGAGGAAAGTTCTCTCTGCCCAGAGTGATTTCTTTCCCATTAGTGTCATACATTTCTGGCAAGTCACCGAGAGCTAGATCCAAGGCTCCCTGCACTGTCCTCTCTGCCAGAGCCTGCAATCCATCATCCACATTGACAAGACTGGAAACCAAGCTGTATGGGCCAAAAAGGGAACAGAACTGCCTGCCAATCCTAGCTATCAGGTCGATTAGCAGCAAGGAGGGAAAGCTTTGGAGGGCAGATCAAGAACACATCTGAGGATCTCCAAGCATACTAGCTCAGCAATTTTGTTCAGGATGGTATTTTATACCAAATTCTATTTCATAAGGGTAAAAGTATCTGAATTTTCTACTGTGGACCATCTCTTCCTCTATAGTTCTGGGGTAATGCGGAAAGGGAGAGGGAAGGAGGGCACTAGACCTGGGAAGACAAAGAAGAGGAAGCATGAAAGCAATAGGAAGTAAAGAGGAAGAGAAGGGAGGGGAGTTAGTAGTTTAAATTTACAGAGTAAAAAGATGCTTTAGGAATGAAAGTTGTGTAGACAAGTTATAATTTGCCATAGGCTGGTGGTTGGAATATACTAGTTTAAAAGACCAGTATTTTTTAAATATTAGAATTTTTTTTTAGAATTCTTCAGAATTGTCATCCACTGGGCAACATATAAAAAAGAAACCTAACACACAGAATAACATTTAAAATTGAACCACATATATAGATGTATGTGTAGATATATATGTGTGTGTATATACACACAGTATACATATACATATGTACATGTGTATAGCTATATGTTATATATAAATACATATAAGATGCATAGCTATACACACATATGCAACAAACCTTTCCTAGTCCTCCTTCATCTTAATGCATTCCCTCTGAGATTATCTCCCATTTTTTCTGTCTATATATTGTTTTTACATAATTGGTTTCATGTGGTATCTCTCTCCCGTTAGGTGGTAAACTCCCTGAGGACCGGGGCTGTTTTTGCCTCTTTGTACCTCTAGCACTTAGCACAGGGCCTGGCACATGGTAGGTACTCAACAAATGCTTATTGACCTGATAGGATCACTATGTAAATATTTCGAAGAAGATAAATATTTGCGAATATTCAACAGATAATATACTATAGTTAAACATTTACAAAAAAACACCACAAAGCAATTGTAAACATCCATCCACTGCAGAGTAACTTTCAATTGAAAACTTTAAAAAAATTTATGAAAATTTAACTTTTTAAGAATGAGACAGGATTTTAGTACAAGCGCTTGCACTTACCTAGATATCTACAATTAGTGACTGTTTTTTCTACTATAACTAATATAATAGCTAACCAAGGCCAGAATTGTGAGACAGCAGGAAAAATCGTGGAGCTGTATCTTACAATTTTAGAGACTGCTTTATCTACAGAGGAGATGAAACCCCTGTAAATGACCTTAGAGAAAGAATCCAATCCCTTCATATTACAGGCACTTGAAGCAGTGCTGCATTATGGGAAGGTGGCTGGATTTGGAGTCAAAGGACCTGGATTGGAACTCCTGTTTGTTATTTGTATGACCTTGGTCAAGTTTATTAATTTCTCTGAGTCTCAGTTCTCTCAAATGTAAAATGAGTAGTATTACAATCCAAACTTCACAGAATAAATCCCTTAATAAAAGGATTTGTTCTATAAAAGTTGGACTCAGTGAAAGGCTGCCCTCAAGGACCTAGAAGCCCACATGTAACCTTGAGGCCATAAGTTCTCCACCCCTGGACTAGATGATCTCTAAGGAACCTTTCAGCTATAAATATGTGATTTTATCAAGATCATACAGTAAGTTTTGAGGAAATCTGGGGATCCTTAAAGAAGGAGTGCATTTCAGGCACTGAGAACATCCAGTGTAAAGATGTGGAGAGAGAAAGAAGACCAGTTTACTTGGACTATAGAGTATATAAAGCAGAGGGAAGTGTAATAAGTATGGAAAGGTGGAGTAGTGCCAGGTTATGAAGGTCCTTAAATGCTGAACAGAGGAGTTTACAGTTGATTCTAGAGGTAATGGAAGCTACTGGAGTTTATTGAATAGTGGAGGAACATGGTCAGATCTGTGTTTTAGTCACAGGTTATATGGGCCAAGGGGACAGCAAATATCTAGCCAGAAGGTTGATTTGCAGTGAGAAGGGAGGCAAGGAATTGAAAAACTAGCCAGGAACACATTCAAGTTCCATTTTGGCAGATATATGGAGGATGAATAGGAATGGAGAGAGACTTGAGGAAGGGGGAATAATTAACAGGACACAGAATCAGTCCAGGCAAGTGGTAATGAGAGCCCTTGGTGGCTTTGTGAGTGGAGAGAAGGGGGCAAGAAGTGAGAGGTGTGGAGACAGGCAAAAAGATTTGGCTGCTGATTAGAAAAGTAGGGTAAAAGCAGAGTGAGATAAATATGTATAACAACAAAAATAATAGCTAACATTTATATAAGACTTACTGTGTGCCGGGCATGGTACTAAGAACCTTGCAATTACTATCTCATTTTATACTCAAAACAACTCTGGGAGATAGGCACTATTTTACACATGAGGAAATGGAGGCAGAGGTTAAGTAACTTGCCCAGGGTCACACAGCTAGTAAGTATCTGAGGCTGAACTTGTACTCAGACCTTCCTGACTTCAATGGGAGAAGAGACAATTCTGCAGTCCTCCACTATCCCAAACTTGGAAAGAAGATAGTTATGTAGTAGAGATAGAATAATTACATTTGATTACTTAAAATGGAAAGGCAGAACCCCTGGGCAGTGTAAAAACCTGAATTGATGCTTGATAATCTTACTATTTAGAGTGCACATTCAATTTATCCTCCTCCTTACCCAATTTCAGATACATAGCAGTGAGCACAAGAAAACTCACAGACTGTTCCTGGGGGATGGGGGAATGGGGAGGTCTGACAGTAGGTATACTCCACAGCTGTAGAGATTTGGTCAGAACAGCCCCACTCCCACCCCCCACTCCCAAAGAAGTGGCAGATGCTGATTCTGTCTAGTCTTGTGAAGGAAAGGAGGATAGAAGATGGACTGAAAAAATTTCTGGTCCAGGCAGCTGTGCTCAGTGACAGGATGTGGGTAATAGCTCATCAGGTTTGACAGAAATGGGACTGGAAAACTAGCTAGGGCCAATTCCATTGCCCCATCTCCCCCAAGGTTACTCATGAAAGGGACCTGGCCCATCAATGCCTGTAGATGTCAACATGAGGAGACAGAGGCAGGCCTATAGCCCAGCTTCAGAAACATGGGCACCAGTGGAGGGAGAGGGGTCAAAGAGTAAGCACCAAGAATACAAGAAAAAGACTGAGACATCACAAATATCAAGAGAAGAAAAATCTCAGTGATAGTCCAAGTCACAAACAAACAGGGAAAAATTTAAAAAACATAAGAAAAAATGAGTAAAGCCTCAAAGCAAAAACAAAAAAAACAAAAACAAAAAAACCCAAACCCTCAAAGCACCAAATATTTTACAAAAGGAAGCAAAGTGAACCAATAGAGAATGAGAGATAAAACACAGAATTCTGTGGATTCCCCATAGATCATCGAACAGCAGCAGAATACCTCAGAATGGCACAAAAGAGAAATGAAATTCATTTAAGAAGAATTTAGGAATGAATTCAGGTCAGAAATTAGAGCTCTTGATGAAGAAGTTTTAAAAGTAAATTTTTATTGACACTTTTTGTTTTTTCCATCACATATTAACTACCATATCCCTCCTCCAAATGCCAATTTTGAAGAAAAAAATGTCATACTCTGAATTTTAGCACCTCTGTCACAGAAATAAATTTTAATAAATTTAGCATTATTTGAAATTCAAGCATTTCTAGCTTAGAGAAAGAGCAACGACCTAAAGGACATAGTCTCCTGCTTTATGCCCTCTGATAACACTCTACCCCAAAGCAATCCCAGGTAACATTTATGGGAATACTGAATGAGAAAAGGTCACATTATGTTCAAATATAGTTTGAGGGCTAACGTTCTAGAACAATAGAACTCAAGACCCTGAACTCAAGAGCCTTGGGTATAGCAGTGTCCCCTTGACTACCAGACGTAATTCCAGCCCAACCACTATGGCCATCAATGCATTAGTAAAGAAATTAATGTAAAAGGGAGGATCACTTCCATCATCATCACCAGCAGTAATTGCTCACCAACTGTCACCAACAGACAGATAGAACCCTGGGAATGGCAGCATCTTCTATTGATGATCTACTGATCCTATTTCTAAGATAGCTTTCCCAGTCATCATCTGGGGCAATGGCTGTTGTGGAGAAGGGACCAATCATTCCCTCCAGTTACCTCAACCAATTGCCACTCAATGGATAGGTAAACTAGCCTAGCTTAAACAACAAGGCACCCAGAGATGCAAAACAGAAGGCAGCCTATGTCAGGCAAATCAAGCCACTGCCTTGAGCACCAGCTCCCCTCAGACCCTGATGAAAGTCTAGAACCCAAGAACTTTGAAAATAGCAGTGATTCATGTGTAACCTACATCAGATTGCTTGCCTTCTTGGGGAATGTAGAAAGGAGGAAGGAAAGGAGGGAGGGAAAAAAAATTTGGAACTTAAAAATCTTGTTAAAAATGAATGTTGAAGATTGTCTTTACATGTAATTGGAAAAAATAAAATATTACTCATATAAAACAGAAAGAAAATAGCTTCCACTGCACACTTCCCTCAGCATAATCTTCAGCATAATCCTCAGCATAAACCTGGAAACCTCAATGGAGATGGAGTCTGGCAAATGCTCTTGCAGGTGCCACAGTAGCCCCCTCTTTTGAAGACCTAGAAAAGAAAGTTCTTTCCACCAAAGATCTTTTACTGTCAGCATCAGAAATTGATACGATGTTATCAGTAGAAATGGCATTAAAGAAGAAGCATCACTATATATTTTACTGCTGAACCCTAAGGACCTTTGCATTTGACTTGCAGCCAGCACTTGTCATATATGTAGTCTCTCCCTTTAGAATGTCAGCTTCTTGGGTGTAGAGACTTTTCCATCTGTATCCCTAGCTCTTAGTAGTGTTTTACACATGGTAAGCGATTAATAAATACTTTATTCATTTATTCACTCTTTCCCCTTAAGGATTGAAAGGCCTTCCTCCTTGTGATCGATATCATAATCCTTTCTAAATGGAGACAGGAGGGTGAGAGTATTGGTTGTCTGAGGAGGTGGTAAAAGCAACAATCTTAACTAGATAAGAGATATCTCTCCTTCTAAGATCCCAGGATGAGCCTTTTCTTTTGATTTTTAAAGTATATTTTCCAAAGGGAAAAGACTGAAAAGGGAAATTAATTTAGAGGAATATTTATTGCTATTTTCCATTGAAACTGAAAAGGAAATATTTATTTGAAACAAGACATCCTGAGAATGAGATGGAGGTGGCATGTACCAAATGGGCTGAACCACTCATGCCACTTTAACAAAAAAACACCTACTCTCAAATTTCACTAAAGACAGCCTAGGATCCTAAGCCCAAGAGTCCCAGAAATAACACCATACCCCAGATTACAGGTCCTATTTCCAGTATGACCCTGCATCCATCAAGGGGAGTAGACTTTGTGGAGAAAGGGCTTACCATGCTTGCCACCACCAACCACCAAACAGCTGCCACTAAATGTCAGGCAACTCCTCCCCAAATTTTGTGAATAGCAGCACCCCCCACACCACTGGCTCTGCTTCCAGCCTAGGTCCCACAGCCAGCATTAAGGAATAGTAACCCTTGTGGAGCAGGAACCTAGTATCTGTTTCTGCAGGTCTTATCCAGTTTTCATAGCTACTGAAGATTGGGAAAAGTAAATTCTCAATATCAAAATCCTCCATATTATCAAATGATTCAACAACAGAATGATATATGGTTGTATCAATGGAAATTACCTTAAAAAAGATGTGTTACCTTCACTGTTCCAATGCACCCTAAGAATCCATAGGTCTTCCCATCTGACTTATGGTTAAAACCTCCTATGTGTATTGTCTTTCCCTATTAAAATAGGATCTTCTTGAATGCAGGGGCTATCTTAATTTTTGATTTGTATCCCCAGCTTTTAGCACAGAACTGTACACATAATCTGTGCTAATATATATACATATATATATATGCACATATATAACAGAACTGTACACATAGTCAGTGCTAAATAAATGCTTTTTGCATTCATTCATTCATTTTTTTTGCTTATCATTCTTAGTAACTGTATGTAGCAGTTGAAGGGTTTTCCTGCATACCTGAGGGTATCAAAATAGGGGCCCACTGTAGAAGTCAGCAAACCTTAGATCAGGCATTCAGAGATGCATTCAAAGAGTCAGAATCATAGAATGTTAGAATTGGAAAGAACCTTAGCGATTATTTAGTCCAATCTCCTAATTGTTCATCTAAGAAAGCTAACGTTTAGAGGAGGGATGGGATTTGCCCATGATGACACCTTAGTAAGTAGCAGAACCTGAACCTGGGTCTTCAAATTCAAGTCAATGATTCTTTCTATATGGCCATATTTCCTCTGATGCTGGTCAGGTTCAGTGTTGAGATTATCCTGACCTTATCATATACTGTCCAGAGAGGGTACCCTAGAGCCTATGTGCCACATACTAATTTTAGAATTAGAATAATGAGGTTTAGAGCTAGAGGAGAACTGAAAGATCATCTAAGCCAATCCTCTCATTTACAGATGAGGAAACTGAGACTCAAGGTCCTATAGGTTGTAAGTAGCAGAGCTGGAATTTGAAGCCAAATCTTCTGACTTAAATCCAGTGAACTCTCTACTCTACCACAGGTTAGTTTTTCTAAATTCAGCAACTAAGAGACAAATACTTCACTTAGGAATGTCCTCTAGAGATGAATAGAAATAATGTCAGAAGATTCTCTTATCATTTCTTTGCACAGGGGCTCACGTGGGTGAGATTTTCCCAGGAACTGAAATTCCAGATTGGCACTTAGAGCTCAGAGATACAATATTTTATGGCAGCAGTTCTCAAAGTATGGTCCCAGAACTCTGGTTTTCCTCCAAGACCCTTTCAGGGAATTCTTGAGGTGAAAACTATTTTCTTAATAATAATGATAATAATCAACATTTTAATTTTTAATGTAGTAAATATTGATAGATTGAACCCGCATAAACAAAAGCTCTTTGAGGAGTCTTCAGTAATTTTTAAGAGTATAAAGAGATCTTGAGAACAAAATGTTTGAGAACCACTGTTACAGAGGGTGATTAGGTTCCCAGGCTGGTTCAGAATAGTTCTGTTTTACCAATGATGTACTTGAGGTACTCTACATTTACAAAAAAAAAAAAAATCCCTCACCACAGTTTTCTTATTTGTAAAATGATGGGATTGGACTAGATGACCTCTTAGGTCCCTTCTAACTTTAGCTCTTTGATCTCAGGTGCTTAATAGAGACCTTTAACTAATGAATGCAATGATCCACCAGATTCTTCCTAACAGAACTCAGAGTACAGAATGAGACATATGTTTTTGGACAGACAATATGGGAAGTTACTTTGATGACAATTTGTTACAAGAGTTGGATTTTTTTTTTTCAGTAGTGGTGAGGAGTATGGTAGGAAAAGGGAGGGGATAGTTAAATGACTGCCAAAAAAGGAAAATAAAAGAGAGGGTTATTGAAATATTTTAAAAAATGCACAGGAAATCTAGAAGCAAGCAGACAAGCAAGATGGTTTTTTTGTATTAATTTTAGAATTTATTAATTAGAATTAATTTAGAATAAAACATTTTATTAATTTATTATTTTATTAATTTAGAATAAAAAATGAAAAGAAAGCTAAAAAAGATAAGCCTTTAAAGTGTTTTCACTAAAATAATGCTGTGAGTGCGAGATTTATTATTCTCATTTTACAAGAAGTAACTGAGGTACAGAGGTTAAATGCCTTTCCAGGATTACATAGCTAGTAATTATCAGAGCTCCAAGTCCAGTACTGTCCTTGTATGATAAGTACAAAGGAGACATGTAGGAAAAGTACTATGAGAAATTTCAGGGAAGATTTGATGGAGGAGATAGCACTTGTACTGGACTTTGAAGGAAGAGAGTAGTTATGATATACTGGATGGGAAAAGTCCTTGCTAAGGATGGGGGATGGCACTAGCAAAGACTGTTGTTGAGTTGTTTTTCAGTCATATAGACTCTTTGTAACCCCACTTGGAGTTTTCTTGACAAAGACATTGGAGTGGTTTGCTATTTCCTTCTCCAGCTCATTTGACAAATGGAGAATTGAGGCAAACAGGGTGAAATGACTTGTGCAGGGTCACACAACTGGTAAATGTCTGAGACCAGATTTGAACTCAGGAAGATGAGTCTTCCTGATTCCCAGCCTTGTGCTCTATCCACTGTGACACCTAGTTGTCCTAGCAAAAGCAATATGAGAGGAGAAAGGGCATGAGAAAACAGAGGAGGGAGAGTAGTATAGTTTCCATGGAATCTATTTCATGCTAGATAGAGTGACAACCCCACTTATACGGCACTTAATTCACTTAAATAAGACAGGAAATAAGGTAGGTTGGAGTCAAATTGTAGAAGGCCCTGAATGTTCTTTATATTGTATTATATTTATATTTTAATATTTTATTAGTGCACTTTATATTTTATTAGTGAATAATAAGTCCCAGATGGTTTTTGAGTAGAGGAATGACATGATTAGAGCTATTTATTAAGGAGATTACCAGACCAGCCATGCATTACTTTTCAGACTTTATCACCATGCTTTGCCTGCCTTCTTCAGCTGTCCCCATGGCATCCTTCTTCCGTTGGTGAGCTCCTTCTGGAGTCTCCATTTTGGGGAAGTACTTAGACCAGCCATACTTCATTCTCTGTACTTTGGCATCATGCTGTCCCTCATGCCCTCCCCATGCTATTCAATTTTCATTTATGTGGTATCTTCCCTCAGTAGATCATTAGCTCCTTAAGGACAGGTCCCATCTTGCTTTTTTACTTGTATTTATACTATCCGTGCTTAGAAGAGTGCCAGGCACATAGTAAGCACTTAATAAATTTTGTAGACTTGGCTTCTTTGGACTTCCTTGTGAAAGCAGGCTTGGAGAGCTGAAAGACTGGTTTCAGTTATGGCATCCGGAAATAAAAATGGTGGTGGTCTCATTTGGTTATGCTTAACTTTTTATTTTAAATGAAACCTAATAGTGGGGGATGGGAGGGGTGAGTAGGGAGGCTATATCTGTGTAACTATAATGAGACAAAGGGCCTGAATATCCTTTGTGAATGAGGCATTGAGAAATGAGGGTTATTGTGTAAATGAAAGGGAGGATGAATTTTGGAAATATTTTGGAGATAGATGTTGCAATGGATTGGATGTAGGGGATGATAGAAAGGGAAGAATTAAACCTACTTAACCCTACTTAAGTGGGAGGATGGTAGGGGCACTAGAGAGAGGGTCAAATTTGGGAAGAAGATGATGAGACATTGTAGGTACGGTGTTGATTTTTAACCATATTTCACCAGAAATAATAATGTTGAGAGTAGAGGGAGGGAAGTACAGGTTTTGGGACTGACAGATGGTGTAGTGGAAAGAATGTTAGATTTCTAATCAAAAGACTTAGGTTTGAGTCCCTGATTGCAAGATCTGGAACTCTGTTCAAACTTTATCTCCGCAAACTTCAGTTTCCTCATCTGTACAATACTTAAAGTCAACTTCACAGGGTTGTTGTGATGACCAAATAAATAAAGCATATAAAATGTTTTGTGAAAGCACGTTATTATTATTTTTCCGCTCTGAGATGTCCACCACCCCCAAGCCATCTTTCCATAGTGAGGGAGCAACAGTTCCTCAGTTCTTGCTTGACATCCTCCCCACTCCTTCAACATATATGGGAAGGCTCCTCCCATTTTTGGAGGGATCACTAGTTCCTCAGTTCCTGGTTGACATCCTCCCCATTCCCTCAACACATATGCAATGGCTCCTCCCATTTTTGGTGCCCATCAAGACTGGAGTGGGGAGCTGAAGCCATCTGGTCAAGAATGTGGGATTGATGTGCTGTATTTAGCTCCCTGGGAGAAGTCAGAATGCGGGGTTGTAATTTCCCTGCGTTTTCTCTGCCTCAACAAGGCGGCTGTTATAGCTGGAAGGAGATTCTCATCTGAGCAGACAGGGTTCTTGCCCCAGTCAGCCTTATCTATGTTGACAGGTCCTAATCTTTGCAGCTTCCTTCCAGATATGCCACCTTTCCCACCCCCTTCCCTTAGAATCAGAGGAGCAATTTGGGTGTTTCTCCCTCCCACTTTGGGCTAACTTGCTTATGCAATGATCATCTGATGTGTTACTGAGCTCTCCTCATGCTTTCTTGGTACATAATTGTTTTAGCTTCTTTTCCACTCTGCTCCAGTCTGGCTGATTCCCTCTGTATTCTGTTTTATCTCTTGCCTCTCATTGCTCTCCTTCCCTATTGCCCATATTCATGTTATTGAGCATCTAGTCTCCTTACTTAAATTTCCAAGTTCCCTGTACAAACTAGTGTGAATTTAGAGAAATGGCTTCCCCTTTCTGGACCTCAATTTTGTCTTCTGTAAAATGAAAGTGTTGGGTTAGACACTACCTTTCTTCTCTGACATTGACAACGTTTGTCCTTTGGTTATTGAAGAGGATCAATGACTTCATGGGCGATGTCTTGACTTAATCATGAATTGGATCTGAGTGAGGCAGAATTGCACAAAGTCATCAGCCTCACTCTCTTCTCCAGTCATTGAAGTCCAGTAGCAGGACAAAAGTAAAGTCAACTGGCAATGGCCCTGGGATGCAGTGGATGATCTTAGCATCTTCAGTGTTTACCAAGCTCTAAGCACTCTGCAGTGCCTGCTTCAGCTGCATTCGTGGTCATTGGAGCAAATTGTTCTCATATGTCCATTCTTCCTGGGGAAGTCTTCATATGCTTAGGGTAGATATTCCCCCTAATTCACCGACAGGTTTGAGCCCTGTTAGTTACCATTAACCTGGTTTAGCATGTCTGCCAGTTTTACCATATGCTGTTTAAACAGTCTGTGATGGTGTGGCCATGCTGCACACGCTGCAGCTTCTTGTAGTCACAGCTGAGAATTGGGTGACAGGTGGACACTGAAAGTGGATGAGCAACCCCGAAAAGGACTCAGCAAGCCCTCACATCAGAAGTATTAGTCTTCCCTGAACACCTGTACACACCTTTCATCTCTAACATTAGGGAAGGGGATAAAGACTGAACCTCTAATTTAATTGGTTTAGGGAACTCCCAGGTGAGAGAACTCCCTGTACCAATGCAGATCAGCACCTCTTCTGCAACTCAGCAAATTCGCTGAGAAGTATTATGACTTGCTTAGAGTCATACAACCAGTAATGTATCAGAGAAAGGACCTAAACCCAATTTTTCCTTGCTTAGAGAGAGCTCTCTATCTACTAAACCAAGTTACCACTTTGTCAGCTCTGATATTATGCAATTTTATTTTTCTTTGATCTACAGAAGCCTGGGGTCAGACAGACCCGATTTCAGATGTAATGGAAATGACCCTGGGCAAATCATTTCACTTCTATATGCCCCAGGCAACTCTCTAGGGCTTCTCTACTACGCTGAGCATCAGGATGATGAAATCAGAGACTTATCATTCTCTGAGGACAGGGACGGTATCTTCTATTGATAAACTCCTAGTTTGAATGAACCTTAGAAATAACCTAATCCAAACTCCTTAATTTATAGAAAGGAATATGCCAAGAAAAATGATGAATATGAAGGATTAAGAGAATCATGGAGTGATTCATATGAAGCAATGCAAAGAGCAGAGTACAGAAACTAGATATTCAGTACAATAAAGTAAATGAAAAGGATAAGCCAAATGCTGCATAGTTATAAGACCTAACCTACCCTGATTGTCTTCCTTTCATCAGATGGGTCAGGGATAATGGGCAGAAAATGTTTTGTAAGCAGTTTTTTTAAAAAAATTAATTTTACTTATTTTATTTTTTGTTGTATACTGTTAAATGTCATGGTGTTATTTGGTTATGCTTGATGGCTTCTCCCCCCTTTTCAAATGAAGGCTAAAGGTGGGATTGGGGGTTGAAGGGTTGAGTAGGGAGGCTATGTCTACATAGCATAGGATACCAAGATGGTGCAGTGGTTAGAGCCCTGAACTCATCTTCCTGAGTTCAAATCTGGCCTCAGATACTTACTAGCTATGTGACCCTGGGCAAGTCACTTCACCCTGTTTGCCTCAGTTTCCTCATCTGTCAAATAAGCTGGAGGGTGAAATGAGAAACCACTCTAGTATCTTTGCCAAGAAAACCCCAAATGAGGCGATGTGAAGTCAGACATGACTGAAAAACAGCTGAACAACCGCAAAGATGAGACAGAGAAGAAAATGGAAAATCACTTCGGTATCTTTGTCCAGAAAACCCCAAATTGGGTTACTAAGGGTTAGACATGACTGAAAAATGATTCAACAACAGCAAATCTGTGTAAACAATACCAGCTTGTGCTATTGCTGTGTCTCCACTTTCTCAGCTCTTGACCCATGAATATTTATGTTGTGCTTAGTTTTGGGGAGACAGGCCCTCTTGAAAGAGGAATCAGGCCCCTGTTCCAAACTCTCTATTTCCTTATGCCCAGCCCCATCCTCCACAGAGCCCTGGGAATGATGGTTTAAAGCTTAGATCTATCTCATGTCTAGAATGTCCCCCCAAAAGAGGGGGTAGGAATGTATTCCATAATATTCAATGTATTCATGCAAACCAGGTATAGATTGGCCTTTATTCCCTCTGCACATCTTGACACAAGCAGGCTTTAACAAAGACTTAAGGAGGAGTAATAAATTGTAACTCTTGTTATCCTCTCCTGAGGTACTTAAAACATCAAAACATGAGACATTATGCAAGACTAGTGAACTGGCATTTCATCCTTACCTTGAATCTACACTTATGTTTGTCCTTCATTTCAAAGAAGACCATGACATCAGAGAAATGATGACAACATGACTTGCTCTTGACTTTGTTTTGAGTGAAAGAGGGCTGTAAAAGATCACCAACCTCACTTGCTTCTCCAGAACCATCTGGATCCAGCTATCAAATATTCATCAGGATGATTGGAGATGGCCCAGATGCAATGGGAGACCCTGGTCCTTTTAGGCTAAGGCCTTTTCAGGTACTCAGAATGAGGTAACACCCATTCAGGGAACAGGTCTTTTTAAGATGTGAGTAGTGGGGTGACCCCTTTAATCAGAAAAAAAATCAAGCTGAGAGGGGATGGCCCCCAGGGTTGCTGTTCTAAAGAGAAATAGTTACCACTGACATTCACTCTAAGTCAAGAGGGCCCCAAATACAGCCGTTAAGTGGAGCTTGGGCAGTGACCTATTGTGGTCCAATCCATGAGCTTCAGAGAGAACTGGGTTTAAGGTTTTGTGAAAAAGAAGGGAAAGAAAGAAAGAAAGAAAGGAAGGAAGGAAGGAAAGAAGAAAGGAAGAAAGAACCCTTATCCCTCTCCCTCTCCTCCTCTCCAAAGGAAGGTAAATTTTGTTGACCAAAAGCTGCCCAGTTACTTGGGGTTTACTGGCTAGATTTCTTTCTCTTTTTTCCTTATTAATTAATTAAATTAATTCCATAAATTAATAATAAAATAAAATAATTGCCAGTAGTTCCTCTGGAAGGGCAGCTAGGTGGCAGAATGAATAAAGCCCCCTGGAGTCAGGAAGACCTGAGTTCAAATCTTACCTCAGACACTTACTGTGTGACCCTGGGCAAATCACTTAACCCTGTTTGCCTCGGTTTTCTTACCTGTAAAATGAGCTAGAGAAGGAAATAGTAAGCAATTCCAATATCTTTGCAAAAACAAAACAAAACAACACCCCAAACTGGGTCACGAAGAATTGGACACAACTAAAATGACTGAATAACAAAGCTCTCAAAGTGCAGCCATCACCAATGGAGGACCCAGGAGTTTCCAGATCTCAAAATCACACAGTTGCCCCCAAGACTGGAAACATTCATCTTGAAATAGCTACCTATATCCTTGGGAAAGAAACACACAACCAAAGAAGCATCCGGAAGTGCAGGCCCAGGCCCAGGCTCAGTCTACTACTTACAAGTGAACATTTCTGTAGGGTGTATATATCTGTTCTGATACATAGGTTTCAGGTAGTAGAGAGAGACTGCAAATGAGCTTCTCGGACTCCAAGTCTGTGCTACCTTTCTTGTTATTTTTAGACTAGGCTGCAGACCACCTGGATGGAGCTCATGAGTCTCTGCTATGAGCACCCCTGCTTCCTAGATGCCTGGATGTCAATACCTTCTCTCCTAACAGGGGCTGGGCACTCTTTTCCCTCCAGTAGGAAAGAAATAGGACAAGCTGAAAGGTTCAATATTGAGTCAGTCCATGATTCTTGTCCATTCTGCTGTGGGAGAGCAGCCCCAGAATCGATTTCCTGTCAGTGTTGTGGACCTGGGAGAACTGGGCAGTGTGACAATCCAACCCTGGCTGCTGAAAGTGTGAAAATACAGTTAGGGGTGATGGGGAGGCAGGAAGACAGTGTGATTTAAGGATGGAGCTGGAGCTTATCAACTCAAGGATAATGGTGTGACCCTAAGACCCCAGAGAAAAAGGGGAGGGCCCAAGAAGCTGGGTAGCTCAGAACCAGAGTGAGAGGATAGAGCAAGGATGTGTGTGTGTCAGAAAAGCCTTATCCTCAGAAGGAGTCTGACTTGGGAAGCACTGGTACCCCAATAATATAGGGAATCTTGTCTATTCAGAACCATTGAGAGTGGTGCTAGGTATTTGAATTTTCTGGACAACTGAGAGTTTATCCCTTCAATCCTCCATCTGTGTGTATGTGTGTGTGTGTGTGTGTGTGTGTGTGTGTGTGTGTGTGTGTCTTTTTCTCCCCCTCCTTTCCCTCCCTCTTCATATGTATATATACAGTTGTATATAAAAGTATGTATAGATTTACAAATATATTGCATGTATGTATATATACAAGGTATATATAATGCACATACGCATCTATTTATATGCAGATACAATGCATATATAATGTATACATTTACAAACATATTATATACATCTCTGTGGAATTATATACAACTACACGTCTATCTATATATCTAGTGATTCAATCAGTGTTGGGAACTCTTGGCATGGCAACTCTCTAACTTTTATGCACATTAGCAACTTTTGGTGTAACTCGGGTGGAATAATTGAGGATTTCCCTCAGGACATCAAATTTAGAAGCCACTGATATCCCTTGCAATCTTCCAGTGGGGTAGAAAGGAAAGCTTAGAACCTAAGTAGCAAGAATAATTTGCTAAAATAGGATGGTGCCAGATGCAGTAAGTTCCTTTCCCAAGCCAATCTATTCCCTGCTGTAGCCTCCCTAACCAGCAGTGGTCTTGGGCTAGTGTCCTTGGGAAGGACAGAAGGAAGGAAACAAGAATTTATTAAGCACCTTTTATATTCCAAGAACTGTGCTAAAACTTTACAACTGCTGTTTCATTTGATCCTTACAATAGCCCTATTATTATCCCACATTTACAATTGAGGAAACCAAGGTAAACAGAGGTTAAGTGACTTACTCAGTGTCACACAGCAAGTAAGTATCTGTGGCCAGGTTGGAACTCAGGTGTTCCTGACTCCAGGCCCTGGGCTCTATTCATGGTACCACTTAGAGTCTCTGTCTTCTCAAAATCGTCAATGTCATGCCTAACTCATGTTAACCCAGGGTATGCTTTGTATTGTTTGCTTTGGACACAAAAATTCCTGGCTAAAGCTCTATCTGTACCTCATGCACTTAACAAGTTGCCTTGGGCACTAAATAGTCATGGACTTGCCTATCATCTCCGACACAGTGAATGTGTCAGAGGGAGGACTTAGTTTGCTTTCAGGTTGTCAGCTATCCCTTCTCATCTCTGTCAGTTTGCTTTCCTGTGACAGTTTCCCCACATTCTCTTAACTGTTTGCTTCTTCTGTTCTATTGGGATGATATGGCAGCCTGGCACATAGAAGGTGCAATATAAATGCTAAAAGGAGGAGGAAAAGTAGTGGTGGCAGCAGCGGCAGCAATGATGTGGCATAGTGAATAGAACACTAGGCTTAAAGATCATGAAGAGTTGGATATGACTGAGAGGACTCAACAACAACAAGTAGTAGTGGTAGTAGTAGTAGTAGTAGTAGTAGTAGTAGTAGTATCATTAAGTATGCTGTAGTGAAAAGAGAGCTTGATGTGGAGTCAGAGGACCTGGATTGGTACTCTTTTTTTTGCCAATTTCCATTGGTGTGACTTAGGCAAATTCTTTGGGCCTCAATTTCCTCATCTGTAAAATAAAGGAGTTGGACTAGACATACCCTAAGATTTTTTTCCAATTCTAAATTTATGATTCTAAGAATTAGAGAAACCTAGAAAAACTTTTATTAATTGATACTGGGAGAAATAATAAGAACCTGTAGAACAGTTCAGAATATGCCTCAGTAATGGAAAGGAAATATCAAAACATCAAAAGACTTTGGAACTCTGATCAACATGTTGACTATCTGAATCTTTGGAAAGTTGGAGATGAAGCGTCCATCTCAGGAGAGGTGGTAGACTAAAAGCAAGGAATAATGTCAACATTGTCAGACATGGTCAATGCATTCATTTGTTCTGCTTGATTACACCTTTTTGTTACAAATGGAGTGAGAGTCACTGAGGTGATATGTAGCCTTTGGTCCTACCAGAGAGGCTTTGAGATTGTCATCTTCTCTAGGAACCAGAGTAAAGACAATTTGGGCATAGAGGAAAGGGCGGTAGAATGTTTCTATTACTGTGTTCTCTTTTTCTCCAACTGGTGAGTGAAAATGGATTTGGCGCCAGAAGACTTGGATTTAGATATTTGCTACTTACTGCCTATGTTTCCTTTGGCAAGTAACTTCCCCTTCTGGGCTTTAGTTTCCTCATCCTTGACCCTTCAAGTAGACATCAGGGATGTCTGCTGCACTTATTCTAGAATAAGCTGTGAGAAAAGATGAAATATAATTTTTGGCATGCAAGCTGAGAAAGAGGACAGTTATGATGCAAGCTTCATGTGCATGCCAAATTGGATATGTCCTCCTTTCTCCCACTTGTCCTTGAGTTTGGACTGAACTTCCTGCCTCAGTAGTCATGGTGGAGATGGAGGTATCCAGCTGCTGTGGGACAAAAATGAGGCAGAAGACTATGAGATTATTTAACAACAGCTGAGTTTGGGGACTTGGGACTGTTGGACTGTGGTGGATACAGGGGCAAGGGAAGCGCTTGCACTAGAAGCCATGAGCCACTGAGCTGAGGTTGGCATCTGTGGTCCTATCTGAAGAGACAGCAAACAGGTGGCAGGTGAATTGGGTTGGACTAAGAGACAAGGGAGTCAAACAGGAACCAACATGCAGAGAGCCAAATCTGGATTGGACTTGGAGCCAAAACAGCTTCAGAAAATCTCAGCAATGAATGAGTCAGTGCTGGGAAACAGATCTCTCCTTCCATGCTCTTTTGCCTCACTGGTTAAACTCCAAGGTCTCAGATATACAACTCTCCCTTATGCCTTCCATAGGCCTCAGAAGCCAGGGGAGCTCAGAAGGAGGAGGGTTCTGTTTGGGAGATGGTCATCCTGGACAGTTTCTTTTGTGTTTGTGTTTTTTTTTTTAAACAAATTGTGTGATCACTCAAAAATCTTATGAATTATTGGCTGGCTGACAGAAAGAAGGAAATTTTCCAGACACATGGGGATAGGGATTGGAGCTATAAAGATTTCTACTTTCAAATAATATTGGACCAAGCCATATAATATATTTACTTATATTTATTACTGCTAAACATATGCCTTGAATTTGGGCTAGTCCGGATGTTCTTTTCTGGCTCAACAATTAGTAAACAATTAGTAAACTCTCTGAGAGCTTACAGAAAGCAGGAAATGAACCGGATATAGGTTTCTCCTTGTTTCTCCTGGAACATTTAGCCTTCACCAGAGTCGCATTTGTAGTAAGAACGTTAATAAAAATGTCTTTTATTTATTTTTTCCTTCTTAAAAATTTCATTTTTTTCAATTACATGTAGGGACAATTTTTAACATTCATTTAAAAAGTTTGGGTTCCAAATTTTTCTCCCTCATTAATGTAGGTTATATCTATGCAATCATGTAAAACATTAGTTAAAATATGGTTTTTTTTAAAAAGAAAAATTCTTTCTTGGTAACTAACTCACTCTTTCATCTTAGAGTGAGGGATAAACCCACATTCTAAGCATAATGGTACTAGAGCAATGTGCCCTCAAGAGCTCTGTAATGACAGACATTAGTATGAAACTTAAGTGTTCAATTCCTGTGGTGGGGACCCACTTGAACTATTTTTCACACTCTGTAACCTAGGAGGAGGTTGTTTTGACAAAGCATCAGGGTCTTTCAAAGTCTACTCAGAACCCACTGAGGTTGAGATGTCCATTCAATTGCTAACAGCTGCACCCAGCTAACAAAGGAAGACTATGTTCATTCTTTTGCAGGAGATTTAGGAAATTGGGCATGTTTTATTGTAATGGTAAAACAAGCAGTTTTAACCTTTAATATTTTGTTGATGTGTTGACTCTCAGAAAAGAACTTTCCCCAAGGCAAGGGAACTGAGTGATCTCCATGAGACTAGGAGTCTCCCAGGGGTGAGGAATGAGTCTTCTCTATAATACTGAGATGTAGCTGGGCTGGAAAATGAGTTCCCCTCATAATGAGAGCTCCTTTGAAGGCATGGACTTGTTCTCCCCATCAAGGTATGGATTCTTTGAGAGAAAGGATTGTGCCTCCCCTGTCACATTTGAACTCCCCAATTTGGTCTCTTCTCTAGATGTATCCCCTGGGGCACCCAGGACCAGATTCCATATAGTGTTCAGTCATTCAGTCTTATCTGACTCTTCATGACTCCATGGAACATATTGTCCATGAGGTTTTCTTGGCAAAGATATTGGGGGAACATTTGCCATTCCCTTCTCCAGTGAATTAAGGCAGAGGTTAAGGGACTTGCCCAGGGTTGCACAGCTAAGAAATGTCTGAGGCTGGATTTGAACTTAGATCTTTCTGACTCCAGACCCTGTGCTCTATCCACTGAGCCACCTAGCTGTCTCCAGATTCCATATACAGGGGTTGCTTTATTTAAACTGACTTGTATCTGGTGAGAGTGGATCCCATGGAGGAAAAGTGGGAGGACATTACAAAGCTGGCTATGCTAACACACATGACCATGGCACCTTTACACATGGCCATGCAGCCTCTAATTGAAGACCTTCAGTATGGTGGAACCTACGATGCAGCCCACTCCACTTCTGGACAGCATCAATTGTTAAAAAGTTTTTCTGATATCAGACCTAAAAATTCTTCTCTTTGCAATTTTCACCTCTTTGAACTTTTCTGAGTTCTGTCCTCTGGGTCCCAAGAAAACAAGTATAATCCTTTATCTACATGTTCTTGTTTAGTTGTTTTTCAGTCATGTCTGACTCTCCATGACTCCATTTGGAATTTTCTTGGAAGAGAGTCTAGAGTGGTTTGCTATTTTCTTCTCCAACTCATTTTATAAATGAAGAAACTGAGGCAAACAGGGTTAAGTGACTTGCTAAGGGTCACACAGTTAGTAAGTACCTGAAGCCAGATTTGAACTCAGAAAGATGACTCTTCCTGAGTCAAAGTCCAGTGCTTTATTCACTGTGCCACCTAACTGTCCTTCATCAGCAGGGCAGGCATTCAAATACTTGAAGACTGCTACCAAGTTTCCTCTGAGTTTTCTCTTCTCTGTGTTAAATATGGCAGGTTTGTTCAACTATTTCTGACATGCCATGGGCTCAAGGCCTGTCAGTTTTTTGATTGCCCTTCTCTGTGCATTCACCAACCTATCAATGTCCTTCCTAAGCTTGACACCCAGGACTGCACAAGGCATGCAGGTATCGTCTGACTTTGGTAGAGTACAACAGGACTATCCCCTCCTTACTCCTGGAAGCTATGCCTTTCTTTCTTTCTTCCTTTTTTTGGTGTGTGCGCCTTTCTTTAACATTTTTATTGTGCATTACGTGCATCGGTGCGCTCATCCTCCTACAACCCCTCCAATAATTGTCATTTTCTTTTTTTAGGTTTCTTTGCCAATCTCATGGATGCAAGGAGGAACCTCACAGTTGTTTTAATCCGTATTTTCCTTATTATCAGTGGCATAGAGCATTTTTAGAATGAGGGGGTTGGATTAGATGAGCTCTTCAGCCCCTGACAGCTCTCAGTCCTATGGTCTTGTCATTTTGGAATTACAAGAGATCATTTGGTTTCACCCTTTAACATCAGATGCTGGTCAGTCATTTCAGTTATGACTGACTCTGTGACCCATTTGGTGTTTTCTTGGCAAAGACCCTGGAGTGGTTTGCCATTTCCTTCTCCAGTGCATTCTACAGATAAGGAAACTGAGGCAAATAGGGTAAAGGGATTTGCCTAGACTCACACAGCTGTAAATGTCTGACGCCTGATTTGAATTCAGGACTTTCTGACTCCAGGCCCCACTGCTCTATCCACTGAGTCACCTGGCTGCCCCATTAATGTCAAATAGGTAAAGTATTTATGACCACTTTACATATAAGGTACCTAAGATCCAGAGAGGTTAAGTAAGTTGTCCAAAGTCATACAACTATTAACTGGAAAATGTTGTAGGGGTAAGGTCTGGGATATAGAACTTGGTTTCTCCAATTCCTAGTGCAATGGTCTATATTTTGCTACATAGTTTGAATTCTCTTCCTCACTTATGCCAATCAGGATATTCTGGGTTTATAGGTGTATGGGGAGTCAAAGTACTTAACACTCAGCCTTTAATCCCCTAGGGGTGGGAAGGCAAACTGTCTTCTTGCTTAGGGCTTATTGGGATAGTGCCAAACATGCTGCCAAACACATTTTATCATTTTCCTTCGTGCCAAAACTGCTAGAATGTCAATGCCAAGTGGGTCATCAACTCTAGTGAGTGAACGAGCATGGTTCTGGAGACCCTCAGACGTTGGTAACAGTTGTGTCTTGAACCTATGTAGCACCTGGCAATTTACAAAGCATTTTTATCACAGCCACCCTGTGTGTGCAGTGATCATTGTGTTCATTTCATAGATCAGGAAAACCAGGATTCAGGGAACTGAGCTGATGGTCATAAGGTCATAAGGCTAACAAATACCAGAGTCAGAATTTGGGACCTAACTGGAAGAAGCCTTTATTATTTATTTATTATTATGCATTTATTGTTGCTGTGAATAGCTAAAATGGATTTACGAAATGCTTTACATATGTTATTTCATTTAATCCTCACAACAATCCTGTGTGAGTTAGGTACTATTATTATCCCCATTTTACAAATGAGGAAACTGAGGTTGATAGAAGGTAAGTGACTTGCCTAGGGTCACACACCGGTAAGTATCTGAAACAGGATTTTGTTCGGCCTAGAGGCCGATGAGCTACCCGAGTCTACTCACCTTTCGCAGGTCTTCTGAGGCCAATTGGATAAACGTATTGAGAGAAGAGACTTTCCAGAGTCAAACAAGGGTTAGGCTTTATTCAGGGTCTTAGTTACATATCCATATGCAGGGCGAATTCTTCCCCAGAGGAAAGGAACCCTCCTCCTCCTAAGGGGCAAGGATCATACAGCAAGAGGATGGGAGTGGAAGAGGGAGGGACCCTCTTCCCTCCAAGGGCCCCGAAGCCAGAAGAGCCCCTGGAGGGGACTCTGCATCCAGAAGAAGCCTTCAGGCTTTCCTGTCCCTACTTAAGCTCTCCCACCACATAGTTTGCACGTGAATACCGTGCCTGCTCTCAGCCCCTAGCTAATCAACAACAAGTGTGCTCAGACCACTGACCAATCTCAAGGGTGGGATGCTCTCCCCAGCAAGTTTCCCACTGAGAAGAGGTGGAAATGCATGAGATAGCCTGTGTTTCACGCCTCAATCCCCAGCTGTTCCCTGGGGGGCCTCGTGAGAACTCTGAGGTTTAGAAGTCCTCACTTTAACTGCCCGAGACTGTCCACGTGAAAACTGAGCTTACACCCCCAACAGGATTTAATGAAGGTCTTCAGGACTCCAAGTCTGGTTTTCTATCCATTGTACTGTCTAGAGTTCCCCTCCAAGTAATTATTACACGGTTCCCCTCCCCCATTTCTTTGTATCCTCAGTGCTTAGCGCAATGACTGGCATATAGTAAGTGCTTAACAAGTGTTTGCTAACAGACTGACTAATTGATATGAGGCTAGAGCTCAGGAAAGAGACTTAGGTTCATTTTATATATTAGAATCATCTGAATAGAGATGATAATTAAACCCATGGGAGCTGATGAGATCACCAAAGGAGAGGGCATAGAGTGAAAAAAGAAGGTCCAGGATGTAACTGGGGTGTCATCCCTTGTACCTTGGGATGATACATCCACATATAAGGATGGAGACAAAGGAGCTGGAGAAGGAACAGCTGGGCCAATGGAGGAGAATAAAAAGAGACTAGTTTCAAGTCAAGAAAAGAGAGAGTATTCAGGAGAAAAAGATGGTCCAGAGTCAAATGCTATGGGTAGCACAAAAAGGAGAAGGACTGAGGAAAGGTATTCAGTAAGTGAGAGACATTTCAGGTAAGTGATGAAGTTGGAAGCCAGGTTGCAAAGTTTTGAGAAATAAGAAGATGAAAGAAAATGAAAGGAATGAGTATAGACAGCTTTTTTTCTAGATTGTTTCAGGAAGAGAAAAATAGAATGATGCTTGACAAAATGGTGGGGTCAAGGGAAGGGTTTTAATTTATTGTGAAGTGATGGAGGAGAGATGTGCATGCTTGTAGTATGTAGATTTGTAGGAAAGAAACCAGTGGGGAGAGGTTAAAGACGAGAGAGAGAGAGAGAGAGAGAGAGAGAGAGAGAGAGAGAGAGAGAGAGAGAGAGAGATAGAGAGAGAGAGAGAGAGAGAAAGAGACAGAAACAGAGAGACAGAGAGGTGAGAGAGAGATGGTTGTGAAAGAATATCATTGTCCTTAACTCCAAAGACATCCATTTTCACTTTATCTCTTCCATGGACAGGGATGATCATTCCTTTGATCTCATTATCATCCATAATTCTGTTCTACCTTTGTGATCTTGAACTGTGAAATTTCAATATCTAATTCCAACCTCCTCCCCTTCCATCTATTCCACTACCATGCTTCCTATATGGCATACAATTGTATATACAAAATGTTGGGAAGGCAAAATCAACAAAACATAGTGAGAGAATTGATATGGGTGGTGGTGGTAAAAAAGTGGAGAGTTGAGGATGACAGTTGAGGTTATGAGACTGGGTAATGGGGAGGATCGTGATATTCTCAAGAGTAATAGGGAGGTTCTAAGAGGGAAACGTTGGAGGTGAAGATAATGAGTTTGATTTTGAGCATGTTGAACATAAGATGTCTAGGGAACCTCTGATGTGAGATGTCCAAAAAGCAGTTGGCAATTCAATTCTGGAGATCAGCACAGATGTTAGGACTGGTTAAGTAGATCTGAGAATCATCAGCAAAGAGATGATAATTGATTCTGTGGGAACTGATGAAATCAAGTGAAATAGTAAAGAGGAAGAATAGAGGAGCTCTGTCAGATACCCCTATTTAGTGGGTGTCATTTGGATGAAGCAAAGGAGACTGAGGATTGATCAAATAGGTAGCAGAACTAAGAAAGAATAATATCATAGAAACTACAGAAAGAGAAAGCAGCAAGAAGATGATATTATGTCAAAGACTGTGGAGAGATCGTATAGGATGATGATTGACAAAAGTCATTAGATTTGGTAATTAACAGATCATTTGGTAACTTAGGAGAGAGCAGTTTGTGTTGAATGATGGAGTCAGAAGCTAGACTGTAGAGAGTTAAGATTAGAGTGAGAGAAAAGGAAGTGGAGGCATCATTTGTTAATGGTATCCTCAAGGAATTTAGTCACAAAAAGGAGGAGAGATGTGGGATGACAGCTGGCAGGGATAGATGAATAAAGTGATGGTTTTGTGAGTACTGGGGAAACAAAGGCACATTTTGTCAGCAGTAGGGAAACAGCCAGTAAACAGGGAGAGATTGAAGTTAAGTGAAAGAATAGCAATCAAAAAGGGGGATAATCTTCTGGAGATGATGGGATGGAACGGGATCACTTGGGCATGTGGAGATGTCAGCCTTCTCATGTAGAAGGGCCACCTCTTCATGTGAGATAGAGGTGAAGGAGGAAATAGTAGCAGAAAGCAACTGACTGATGTGGTCCTTAACCTTTGTTCTGGTCTCACTCTCAATCGTCTTTTAACCCCTTCAAATTTGGCTTCAGAACCTACCAATCTGAGTTTTGTTGACTCAAGTTATTCTGCCTCCTTTCTCAATGAGTTCATCTCTGGCTCACACTATTTTTCTCCACTTTAACTTCTACCTTTATATGAGGAAATTTGAATATCCATATTGACAATTTCCCCTCAAACACTCTAATGCCTCAATTCCTCTATCTTCTATGTTCCCACAATTTTCTCCTAACTCCATGTTACCCGCAGGAAAGGATGGATGGTCACACCCTTGATCTTACCACCACCCAGAGATGTTCTGTTTCCTCAATCAAAAACTCTCAAATCACTTTGTCATAATCTCCTATCATTCCAACTCTCTTCCTATGTCTCACTTCTCTGAAATCTATTCTTTCTTAATTAAATTGCTAAATTTAAACCCCAAGCATCTTAGAGTTTGAAGTCTTTAATTTTTTTTTCTGGAGGTGATCTATGAATTCTTTTAATTGGAATTTCATTTTCTATATTCAGAAGTTCTTGGCAGTTCTTTTCTATTACTTTCTACATTATGATGTTAAGGTTTTTTGTTCTGTTATTTTTTTCTAGGAAACTTATGATCTTTAGGTTTTCTCTAAACATCCTGTCTTCAAAATGAGTATGTTTGGCTTAAATAGTGAGCATATTTTATTTTAATGTTATTATTTTTTGCTCCTCTTCTTCTCAGTTGTTCTTCATGTCTGTGTATTAGCATCCTCAAACTATTGTTATCTCCTTTGTTTCTTTGGTTAGACTTGCCAATGCAAATTCAAGTTTTTCTATCCTGCTCTTTATTTTTGCTTTGTAAGACATAAATTCTGCTCTTATAATTCTCACTTCTTTTTTAAATCACTCAGGAATAGCATGTTGTGGTTCCATGTTCTCAAATTTCACAGGATCCTCTGTCTTGTCAAATATTGGATCATTTTCCTTTATTCTGCAGTATTTATTCATAGATGCCTGAACTTATTCACTAGATCTGAAGATCATTTCTTTTTGTTGTTATTATTTTTCATGTTTATCTGTTTATGTTCAAGACCTTTGATTTTTTTTTTATCCCTGAAATCTTTGGTATTTTCACTCTTTCCCTCTCCTTATTTTCCTTATCCCTTACTTCGTGAATCCTTCCCTCTGATTGTGATTTCCTTGGAAGCAGAATCTAAGTGCCTCCTCCCACACTGGGCAATTTATGATTCACCAGCCAAGGTCTCTGTTTCAACTGACTTTTGAGTAGTCAGAACTGGCCCCAGCTGGGGTGCTTTGCTCTTCCCCTCAGCCTTGTTGGGGCTGTACAATCCCCCACACAAATGGTGTTCTGTCCTGGTGACCTGCCCTAGTCTCTCTGTTTCTCAGTCCTTTGACCCAGCAACAGAAATTCAGATTCTGTTTTCCTTGGCACCAATAGTTCAGAGCTTTGCAGCACTGGTTCTTCCAGGTTGGAGTCCTCAGCTGGCTTTTGATTCCAAAGAGCTGTAGCCAAGTTAGATGTCAAGGCCTCAGCAAACTTCCAAAGCTTGGAGCTAGGGTCTCCATGACAATGGAAAGAAGGAGAGGGGGCCAAAATATAGAGGTGGTCTACTCAGTCTGCTAGTACAGTCTTGCTGCCAGTAGCATGGGAGGTAGGAGAGGAGTGTTGAATGAGGTCAGAGTCAATTCCTGGGTTTTGTTTTTTGAACATTCTTTTGGATTCTGGATATCCTAGACATGAAGAGAGCTGAAGTTTATTTTGACTCATAATTTTCTGTTTTGGAGAGGTTTGAGAGGTTGTAGGGAATGAAGAAAGTGTCTAGTCCACCATATTTTTTCTCACATGACCCAGAACACCTTTGGAATTTATTCTTGATTATCTCTGAAACTTCCCATCCTTCCATCTTTAACTTTTCTCCCCAGTCTGTTCTAGCCTCACTTTCTTCCCTTTCCAATCTTGACCCTATAATCATTTCAACTTTATATTGTCCTCTGCTTTCAACTTGCTTGCTTGTCTCATTGTTGCTCACACTTTGCCAAAGCCCAATTCTTCATCACTCTAACCATTTGCCTCCTCTGCTCTTATTCATATGTTGATGAATAGAAGTGGAAGAAATTATGCAGCTGAACAAATGTGGGACACTACAAATTTATGTTAACTAATATCAACTGGGGTCAGTTAGGTGGTACAGTGGATAGAGTGCTTGGCCTGAAGACAGGAAGACTCATCTTCCTGAGTTCAAATCTGGCCTCAGACACTTACTAACTGTGTGACCCTGAGAAAGGGTTACCTCAGTTTCCTCATTTGTAAAATGAGTTAGAGAAGGAAATGGCAAACCACTCCGGTATCTTTGCTGAGAAAACCCCATTTGGGGTAGCAAAAAGTAGGCACTATTGAAATGACTGAACCAAAAAAAAAAAAAAACCAAACTCACCTCAGCCTTCATTATATCAGGACAATAATTTTATTCTCTGAATGATTCTTCCTCCCATTTCTACAGAATTTAGTCCAAACTATCTCTTTTTCTTCAGGCCTCCCACTCCATTTTCTTTCTCCACCCTCTCAACAGAAGACTCCATCTCATACTTTACTGAAAAAATACAATCCAAATTCACCATCAACTCCCTCTTCTTCCCTTTTCTACATCTCAAAATCCCTTAACATCCTCCCTCTCCTTCTTTACTTCAATCTTTGATGAAGAGGTAACCCTTTTCACCAAGGCCAGTCTCCCTACATGTACTCTTGATCTCAATCTTTTTCCTCTTCTCTAGCAGATTGTCCCACAATCACACCTCCCCCTTTCATCTTAGTCTATTTATTTATTGAGTCTGTCCCTGCTGCCTATAAATATGTCCATGTCTCCTTCATCCTGAAAAATAGCCTCATTAGAGCCCCCAATTCCCCTGAAGCTAATATCTATATCTTTTTTCTCTTTTACAGCCAAAGCATCCACTTTCTCTCTGTTCACTCCCTTCTTAGACCTTTCCAGTCTGACTTCTGATCCCATCATTTAATCATTTCATTAAACCATCTATAGAACTATTAATGATCTCTTACTTGTCCAATCTGATGACCTTTTCTCAGTCATCATTTCTCACTTCTCTAAGACATTCAACTCTATTGACTGCTCTCTCCTCCTTGATACTCTGTCTTCTCTGGTTTTCATGGCACTATTTTCTCTTGGTTCTCCTTCTACCTATAAAAACATGTATTCTCAGTATTCTTTATTGGTTCATCATGCCTATCACACCAACTAACAGTCAATGAGCCTCCAAACTCTGACCTCTTCTATTCTTTATTTATTTTCTTTCTCTTGCTAATCACCTCTTGTTCCATGGGTTCAATTATCATTTCTCTCAGATGACTCCAAAATCTATATTTACAGTTTTATTATCTCTCCTGAGATTCATCTGTATGTACATTATCAACTGCCTTTGGATATTTCAAATTAGATATCTTGTACTTCTCTCAACCTCAACATGTCAAAACTGAAATTGTCTTTCTCTAAAAATTCATTTTCCACACTACCCTATTTTTGTCACTGGTACCACATCCTTCTGGTAATGCAAGTTTTCCATCTCATTCTTACCCCTGATTTCTCACTCTGTCTCATACTATATATCTAATTGCTTTTCAAATATTGTCATTTTCACCTCCATAACATCACCTCTTCCTCTTATTACCTCTCTTGTTGACTATTGCAATAGCCATCCTCACCCTACTCTCATTAGTTTTCCTGACTAAAGTCCTTGTCCTTTCTGATCTATCCTCTACACAACTGACAAAGTGATTTTCCCCAGATGCAAATATGATCATGTTACTCCCCTACTCAATAAACTCCCATGGCTCCCTATTGACTCCACAATTGCATATTAGTTCCTTTGTTTGGCTTTCAAACCCTTTCACAATCTGGCACCAACCTTCTTATTCATTATATCCACCATATCATATTGTATCCATCATATCTCATTAGATAATAATTTCCTTTCCTGCACCTTACTGTCTGATCAAAATAGTTTTCTTGCTATTACTCACAAACAACAATCAATCTCTATCCCATCTCGGGGTCTTTGTATTCGATGTCCCTCATACCTGGAATATACTTTCTCCTTACTTTAGTCTCTTATACTCCTTTACTTCCTTCAAAACTCTGCTCAAGCATCACTTCCTACATGAAATCTTTTCAGTTAGCATCCCCTCTCTAAAAATTTACCAGGCATATTCTTATTTATGTATATCTCCCTCAATAGAAAGCAGTCTTTCTGAGGGCAGGGATGGTTTCCTTTTTGTCTTCATTTAAGACATAGGTTCCTTTATTACTGAAGTGCCCTGTGCACTGCCTAGTACCTAGTCTCTGGTACAGTGCCTAGTACAATGTCTAGTGCTTAATGAATGCTTTTTGATTAATAGGGGTTCTTTTTCTGCCTAGGATCTGTTTATTTTATAATTCACAAAAGGTGTGGTGACTGGTTTTTGTCACTTTTACTTAGAGACACAGAATATGAGCTATCATTGTTAACTGCCCTCCCATCCCACCCCAGTCCTACCACAAACAAACATACATACTTACTCAGGCCTGTTTCCAATAATTCTGATTATCTAATCTCTCTCCCCAACACTGACCAAGCTCTTGGCCCTGTCCCAACTCCCCCTCTCCTCTGTTACCCATCCATCCTGGCTCCTTGCCTTCTACCCACACAACTGCCAACAATTGGTGTTAGGTCTGGGATGTGTGCCAGGGATCGTGTGGCTGAGAACATGATCACATCACCAGGGGGCACCAAGTTTGAGGGGTTTACATGTGTAAACATGATGAGAGGATAAGAAATAGACATGGGATCCTTGTTGATGGTGGGGAGAGGTCAGAACAAGATGACATACACTAGAAAACTGAATCAGGGACAGAGCCATGGAAACAAGGGTTTGGTACAAACCTTGGAAACCCTGGGTTGGTAGCTACAGAAACTGTCTTGCTCACTCTAAGATCACTTGGGATTCATCCTTGCTATCTAAAAGACTTTATTGTTCTTTCTTTTCTCAGTATACTCCCCAACCCAACTACCCATCCAAGTCACCAAGTACACCAGTACTTCCTCTGCCATATCTCTGAGAGTCACAGCCAATGTTTAAGTCCTTTTTCTATTAAATGAATGCTACCTCCCCGACCCCTTCAGCTCCCTTCTTTCTCCCTTCTCTGGGTCATCCTGTATGCTCACCTGCCAAAATATGTTCTTACTCCATTCTTATTTCTATCCTGTCCCGCTCCCTTCTTCTAGATCCTTTCAATTGGCCTTCATGTTCAACCAGGCTTGAACCAAGATCTTCCTCTGACTATATCCCATTCTTTCCCTAACCTTTGGGTTAACAATAACATCAAATATAAAATAAACACATATAAATCATTAACTTTTCTAGATATAACTAACAAAACCCAGCAGCAAGAGATAGAAAGAGAAATTTCATTTAAAATAACTGTAGACAATATAAAATATTTCAGAGTCTCTCTGTCAAAACAAACCCAAGAATTATAGGAACACAATTACAAAACCCTTTTCACACAAATAAAGTTAGAGCTAAATAATTGGAAAAAATACCAGCTGTTCATGGGTAGGTCGAGCTAATATAATAAAAATGACAATTCTACCTAAATTAATTTATTTATTCAGTGCCATAGCAATCAAACTACCAAAAATTATTTTATAGAGCTAGAAAAATAATAATAAAATTCATCTGGAAGAACAAAAGGTCAAGAATATCAAGGGATTCATTGAAAAGAAATCCAAGGCAAGGTGGCTTAGCTGTGCCAGATCTAAAACCATATTCTAATGAAGCAATAGTCAAAATTATTTGGTACTGGCTAAGAAACAGAATGGTGGGTCAGTGGAATAGATTAGGTACACGACACAGTAGTCAACGACTAAAATAATGTATTGTTTGATAAATCAAAGACTCCAGCTACTGGGATAAGAACTCACTATTTGACAAAAACTGCTTTGAAAACTGAAAAATACTATGGCAGAAACTAGGTATAGACCAGGCCTGTGCAACATATAGCCTGCAGGTCTCTCGCAGCCTGACAAAGAATTTTGGGCATTCTGAAATATGCAGATGATATAAAAGAAAGTAAAGACATAACAAGTGCTTTGTCCATGCCCTGCTTACCCTGCTTTCCACCAGTAACTATTGTGTCCATGAGGTAACTTGGTGTGTGAGCTTCCACTGTACACTCTCTCCTGTTTTTCATGCAACCCATGTCAATCTACTGTACATCCTGGGTCATCATCAGTCATCCTGAGAAATATCTGGTCACTGGATTCAGATGGTTCTGGAGAAGTGAGGCTGGTGACAGCCCTCCCTCTCTCAAAACAAAGTTAAGTGCAAGTCATGTCATCATTTCTCTGATGGCATGGCAACGAAGGACAAACATAACTGCAGCCTGAAGAAATTTAGCCTATTTTAATTTTGGCTTCTGCCTACTGCTAAACTGTATAAATTTGGCATAGGTCAACATCTCACACTCTATACCAAGATAAGGTCAAAATTCATACATGATTTAGACATAAAGGGTGATACTATAACTAAATTAGGAGAAGAATTGTTTACCTCTCAGAGCTACGGAGAAGGAAAGAATTTATGAACAAACAAGAAAAAGAGAACATTATGAAATGAAAAATAGATAATTTTAATTACATTAAATTTAAAAATTATTGCACAAACAAAACCAATGCAGCCGAGATTAGAAGGGAAGCAGAAAGCTGGGAAACAACTTTTACAGCCAGTGTCTCTGATAAAGGCCTCAGTTCTAAAATATATAGAGAACTGAGTCAAATTTATAAAAATACAAGTCATTCTGTAATTGATAAATGGTCAAAGGATGTGAACAGGCAGTTTTCAGATGAAGAAATTAAAGCTATCTATAGTCATATGAAAAAAGGATCTACCTCACTTTTGTTTAGGGAAATGCAAATTAAAACAACCCTGAGATACTACCTCACACCTGTCAGATTGGCTAATATGACAAAAAAGGAAAGTGATAAATGTTGGGGAAGATGTGGGAAAATTGGACCACTAATGCATTGTTGGTGGAGTTGTGAACTAATCCAACCATTCTGGAGAACAATTTGGAACTATACCCAAAGGGATAAAAAGCTGTGCATGCCCTTTGATCCAACAAAAATACTGCTAGTTCTGTATCTTAAAGAGATCATAAAAAAGGGAAAAGGACCCACATGTACAAAAATATTTACAACGGCTCTTTTTGTAATGGCAAAGAATTAGAAATTGAGGGGATACCCGTCAATTGGGGAATAACTGAACAAGTTGTGCTATATGAATGTAATGGAATACTATTGTTCTATAAGAAATGATGAACAGATTTCAGAAAAACCTGGAAAGACTTACATGATCTGATGCAGAGTGAAGTGAGCAGAACCAGGAGAACATTGTACACAGCAACAGCAACATTGTATGATGTTCTGCTTTAATAGACTTAGCTCTTCTCAGCAATACAATGATCTAAGATAATTCTAAAAGACTCATGATGGAAAAGGCTAATCACATCCATAGAAAGAATTGTGGAATCTGAATGCAGGTAGAAACATACTATTTTTTCTTTCTCTTTTTTCTTTCTTGTGGTTTTCCCCTTTTGTTCTGATTCTTCTTTCACAACATGTCTAATGTAGAAATATATTTAATATGATTATACATGTATAGCCTACATCAGATTGCATCCTGTAGGGAAAAAAAAGGAGGAATGCTGTTTCCACATAATTAAAACTCCTCCCAGCTTTGAGTGATAGAAGAATGTAAGTCAGAGGGGACTGGTTCTAATCAGAGTTGTGACCTATCAGAATGAGGCTTCTGATCAGATGAAAGATCAGAAGATTGTACACATGCTTAATGAGCTGTTTCAAAGGGAATCCATTAGGGAAGAGAACATGAAGTAGAAAGTTCAAGATGGTGTATTTAGCCAATAGAGAGCAAGGAGGAAAATTCAATTGAGAGCAGCATAAAAAGCACTGCATCTTTGTTAGCAACCATAGTCTCCATTAGGGAGAGACACATTCACTAGGAATGTTGAATAATTGACAGAAATAAAATGAGAACTTTCCTGGCTTCACAGAGAGTATTGTTCTTTGTTTAGAGTGAGCACGTTTTTCACAATCCTGTCTTGGGGAGGGGAGAGGGAAAGGAGGGAGAAAAAAATGTGGAACTCAAAATCTTATAAAAGTGAATATTAAAAACTATCTTTACATGTAATTGGAAAAAATGAAATATTAGTAAATCAGAAAAAATAACATTCAAAGACTCATAGGCTTATAGAAATGGAGGGACCTCAGAGTTTTAACTAGGATAAAAATCCCCAACAATTGAATATCCAGCTTCTGCTTATAGGTCTCCCAGTAATGAGAGAATCCTGTCTTAAGATAAGACATTTTTCTTTTGGAGATCTCTGATTGTGTGGAAGATTCCCTTGGTATTTAACCAGAATATGCAAATCTGCCTCTCATATACTACCATCCACTGCTCCTAGTTCTGCCCTTTATGGTTGAACAAAAAAAAGGTGAATTACTCTTTCATATGAGAGTCTTTTATATACATGAATATAGGTATCATGTTTCAGCTCTACATCTTCTATTTTAGTTCCTTAAGTAATCTCTTGCATGAGCTGACCTCCTGTTCCCTCACTGTCCTAGCTATTCTTCTCTTCACATGTGCCATTGTATCAATGTCTTTCATCAACGTCCTACCTGTTTGCAATATTGTCTGACTAGGGCAGTGTATAACAAGCCTCTGGCTTCCTTGGATCTAAACATTATGCCTCTTTTAACACAAAGTAATATTATATTACCTTTTTTGATCAATACAATCAATTCACATCGAAATTTACTAAATTTACTAAAAAGCACAGCTCTATTCCACATGAATTGTGTCTCATCTTGAACTTATGCAACTGATTTTGTGTGTGTTCATGTGTGTGTGTGTGTGTGTGTGTGCGTGCATGCTCAAGTGTAGGACTTAACATTTGTGTTTACAAACGCTGTTCTTATTAAATTCAACCCATTGTCTTGGCCTGTCAAGATCTTTTTCCCTCCACACTCAGCTATGCAATGTGTTATCCATCCCTTTCAGCTTTGAGTGCTCCACAGATTTGATAAGCATGTCACCAGGTTCTTCTTCCAACTCATTGAAAAAAATGTTGAACAGCTTAGGTACAAACTCAGAACCCTGCAGCACTCTGTCAGAGACCTCCTAATGATCCTTTCTTAGATTTGCAGAATATTAGAACTGGAAGAGTTCTCAGGAATCATTTTATCCCATATCCACATATCATAGACAAAGAAATTGAGACCCACGGAAAAATGATTTGCCCAGAGTAATCTACTATGCGTTATGACAGAACCTGGGCTAGACTCCAATTTGCCCATTCCCCTGTCCAGTGCTCTTTTTCTGACTACATACTATCGCTTAGACACTAGGACATTTTGTTTTCCCAAAATATTTGAACTGGGAAGTTACTCTCAATTATCTTTCTTCCTGCTCCTTCTACTGTTAATTTAATTAGAACACTCTGAGGAACAAGGTACTAGGACTGATGAATGGAGCTGGCATTAGTATGGACAGATAGACATGGCTTCTGGCTTTCTCTCTTTCTCAAATTACCCCAAGAGATGCTGTATGTGTGTACAAGAGCAGTCTGTGAGGCCATTTGCTCTGAATTGTAAAACACGTCAGATGGAAAGATCTGTGACTAATTTTCCCAATAAGATGATCCTCAAGCCCACTTGCTTTTCCTGTCCACTCCCAGTAAGCTACAGATGAATATATCATCTCTCCAGTCTATATACACAGAGCTTATATATATATATATATATATATATATATATACATATATATATACACATATATGTATATATATGTGTGTGTATGTATGTATGTGTGTATACATACACACACAGAGTTTATATACACTTTCAGCTCTAAATCTTAGGTCCTCCCAAGTCTTCAATATCAAATTCTCTCAGCTGAAATTTAACTGAGGAAAGTCTTTACAAGTCCCTAGAGAGCTTTGTTGACACCTTAACTGATTATTTTGCATAGTAAGAAGCCTTTTGAAACCCAGGCACTTACTACTGATAATAGAAATTTATTTTGCTGCTAAAAGCTTTGCATTCATTATCTCATTTGCCTGACTGTAAATCAATTGATCCACTATCAACAAGAATTTATTCAGGGTCTGCATGAGCAGGACCCTGGAGATACTAAGACAAAATATAAATAATCTCTGCCCTCAAAAATCTTGTAATCAAAAGAGGGAGATAACATGTATGTACATGGTTATATAGAAAGAGACTTAGTCAGGGGAGCATGACAGACATGAAGGAGAAATGCTAAAAAGGCACAAAGAAGGAAAATGGAACAGCAAGTAATTCAGGATGGCTGGATTGTAGAGAGCATGGAGGTTAATGATGGCTAAACTGACTGAGAAGGTAATTAGATAAGTCATACAGCTCTGTGGCTAGGTGACATCATGGTATGTAGAGTGCTGGCCCTGGAGTTAAGAAGACTTAAGTTCAGGCGGAGCCAAGATGGCAGAGTAGAAAGATGCACATACACATAGCTCTGAACCCACAACCCATGGAAGAACTACAAGGAGGTAACTCATGGCGAATTCTGCACCCAGAGGCCACAGAACATTGGAGCGAGGGAGATTTCTGTTCTGGAGAGACCTGCAGACCTCTCGCAAAAGGTCCTTCGCACTGCGACTGGGCCCCGGGACTGGGAGCTGAGTGCAGCCCTGCCGCGGCCGTGGCACCGAGAAGAGGAGATCCGAGCAGGCTTCAGGGACGGCATCTCCAGCGGCCGCGTGGGTCCCTATACCCACAGGTGACAGGGGTCGGTGAGAGGGTCTCTTTGGCGGGTCAAGAGGGGAGTGGGGTGCCCCCATAACTCAGGCCCCCTCGGGAGACAGGAGCTGAGGGGTGGCGGCAGACTGGGGCTCCCCAAGCAGGCAGGAGCCTGGATCCATTGTTGAAGGTCTGTGCATAAACTCCCTGAGGGAACTGAGCCCGTGAGGTGGCCCTGCCCCCACCTGAGCATCTGAACTTAATCTCACACTGAATAGCAGCCCTGCCCCCACCCAAAGCCCTGAGGCTGGAAGCAGCATTTGAATCTCAGAATCTAAACGCTGGCTGGGAGGATCAGGAGGTGAGGTGGGTGTGAGGAAAATATTCAGAGGTCAAGTCACTGGCTGGGAAAATGCCCAGAAAAGGGAAAAGAAATAAGACTATAGAAGGTTACTTTCTTGGTGAACAGGCATTTCCTCCCTTCCTTTCTGATGAGGAAGAACAATGCTTACCATCAGGCAAAGACACAGAAATCAAGGCTTCTGTGTCCCAGCCCACCCAATGGACTCAGGCCATGGAAGAGCTCAAAAGAATTTTGAAAATCAAGTTAGAGAGGTGGAGGAAAAGCTGGGAAGAGAAATGAGAGACATGAAGTCAAAGCATGAACAGCAAATCAGCTCCCTGCTAAAGGACACCCAAAAAAATGTTGAAGAAAATAACACCTTGAAAACTAGCCTAACTCAATTGGCAAAAGAGGTTCAAAAAGCCAATGAGGAGAAGAATGCTTTCAAAAGCAGAATTAGCCAAATGGAAAAGGAGATTCAAAAGCTCACTGAAGAAAATAGTTCTTTCAAAATTAGTATGGAACAGATGGAGGCTAAGGACTTTATGAGAAACCAAGAAATCACAGAACAAAGCCAGAGGAATGGAAAAATGGAAGATAATGTGAAATATCTCATTGGAAAAACAATTGACCTGGAAAATAGATCCAGGAGAGACAATGTAAAAATTATGGGACTACCTGAAAGCCATGATCAAAAAAGACCCTAGACATCATCTTTCATGAAATTATCAAGGAAAACTGCCCTGAGATTCTAGAACCAGAGGGCAAAATAAATATTCAAGGAATCCACAGAACACTGCCTGAAAGAGATCCAAAAAGAGAAACTCCTAGGAACATTGTGGCCAAATTCCAGAGTTCCCAGGTCAAGGAGAAAATATTGCAAGCAGCTAGAAAGAAACAATTCAAGTATTGTGGAAATACAATCAGGATAACACAAGATCTAGCAGCTTCTACATTAAGGGATCGAAGGGCATGGAATAGGATATTCCAGAAGTCAAAGGAACTAGGACTAAAACCAAGAATCACCTACCCAGCAAAACTGAGTATAATACTTCAGGGGAAAAATTGGTCTTTCAATGAAATAGAGGATTTTCAAGCATTCTTGATGAAAAGACCAGAGCTGATAAGAAAATTTGATTTCCAAACACAAGAATGAAGAGAACCATGAAAAGGTGAACAGCAAGGAGAAGTCATAAGGGACTTACTAAAGTTGAACTGTTTGCATTCCTACACGGAAAGACAATATTTGTAACTCTTGAAACTTTTCAGTATCTGGGTACTGGGTGGGATTACACACACACACATGCACACACACATAGAGACAGAGTGCACAGAGTGAATTGAAGAAGATGGGATCATATCTTAAAAAAATGAAATCAAGCAGTGAGAGAGAAAGATATTGGGAGGAGAAAGGGAGAATTGAATAGGGCAAATTATCTCTCATAAAAGAGGCAAGCAAAAGACTTATTAGTGGAGGGATAAAGAGGGAAGGTGAGAGAAAAACATGAAGTTTACTCTCATCACATTCCACTAAAGGAAAGAATAAAATGCACACTCATTTTGGTATGAAAACCTATCTTACAATACAGGAAAGTGGGGGATAAGGGGATAAGCAGGGTGGGGGGGATGATGGAAGGGAGGGCATGGGGTGTAGAGTGCAATTTGAGGTCGACCCTCATGGGGAGGGATAGGATCAAAAGAGAATAGAAGTAATGGGGGACAGGATAGGATGGAGGGAAATATAGTTAGTCCTATACAACACGACTATTATGGAAGTCATTTGCAAAACTACACAGATTTGGCCTATATTGAATTGCTTGCCTTCCAAAGGGAAGGGGTGGAGAGGGAGGGAGGTAAAGAAGTTGGAACTCAAAGTGTTAGGATCAACTGTCGAGTAATATTCTTGCCACTAGGAAATAAGAAGTACAGGTAAAGGGGTATAGAAAGTTATCTGGCCCTACAGGACAAAAGAGAAGACGGAGACAAGGGCAGAGAGGGATGATAGAAGAGAGAGCAGATTGGTCATAGGGGCAATTAGAATGCTTGGTGTTTTGGGGGGGGAGGGGATAAAAGGGGAGAAAATTTGTAACCCAAAATTTTGTGAAAATGAATGTTAAAAGTTAAATAAAAAAAAAAAAAGAAGAAGAAGACTTAAGTTCAAATCTGGTATCAAACACTTACTAGTTATGTGACCCTGGGCAAGTTACTTAATCTTTATCTGCCTCTTTTTCCTGAATGGTAAAGTGGAGATTTAAATGTTGTTTTGCCCTTTGCCTTCAAAGAGGAACAATGACATCATGGGTGATACCTTGACTTGCTCATGACTTGGATTTCAGTGACTTGGTCAAGGTTGCACATCTAGTAATTTGTAGAACCCAGACTGGAACCCAGGTCTTTTAATTTCAGTTACAATAAAGACTCATTTTTCTAACTCTAGAACCAGTTCTCTTTCTACCAAGGTATAAACATTTTATACCTCACCTTCTATCTCTCTACCTCCCCAAGCTAGGGAAAGTCATAGATAACAGCAGGGATCTTCAATGGAATTGAAACCAGTGAGAGCTTCAGATGCAGAATGGAGAAAATCTCATAGAAAGATTGCTTTCCAGGATGACTGTGGGGGTTAAGATGGATAGAACCCATAGAATGATAGTGAAGCAAATCTCCAGCCAAAGACAACCTAGAAGGTTGCCTGGGAAGTATCTATCTGGTCAAGCTGGGAGCAGAGCACAGTCCAGTGTGGGCTATGAGTGCACAGAGGGGACCTGTGCAGGCCTTGGGAAGACTGCATCTCTCACACCTGTAGTGGTTTCCAGACTTCATGATCCTAAAACACAGGACAAACTGGAAGGTCAGTGGAAAAAGCCTGTGGGACCTGTACAGGAGAGTGGACTGGTCTGGCCCCAGCCCCAGGGCCACAGAGGGGGGAGGGGATAGAGGAACCCTTGACAGCCACATCAGCAGTAGGGTCAGAGACAGCAACTGTTTCTGGAGCTCTAGGCCCACAGATTGTGGGGGGATTGAGCAGCTGACAGTACATGCCCCACCCCCACTGGAAGCAGAGAACTACCTTGACAAAGAGCTCAAAGGTCAAGTAAATGGCTGGGGAAATGAATAAAAATCGGAAAAAGAATCAGACTATAGAATCTTACTTTGGTGACAAGGAAGACATGCAAGCAGAATTCAACAAAGTCAAAGATCCTCCATTCAAAGACTCCAAGAAAATATGGATTGATCTCAGACCTTGGAAGAGCTCAAAAAGAATTTTCAAAATCAAGTAAGAGAAGTAGAGCAAAAATTGGGAAGAGAAATGAGAGTGATGCAAGAAAATCATGAAAAATGAATCAACAGCTTGCTAAAGGAGACCCAAAAAATGCTGAAGAAAATAACACTTAAAAAAAAATAGGCTAACACAAATGGCAAAAGAGATCCAAAAAGTCAATAAGGAGAAGAATTCCATAAAAAGCAGAACTCACCAGATGGAAAAGGAGATCCAAAAGCTCACTGAAGAAAATAATTCCTTAAAGATTAGAATGGGGCAGATGAAAGCTAATGACTTTATGAAAAATCAGGAAATTATAAAAAAAACAACAACAAAGGAATGAAAAAAATAGCAGACAATACAAAATATCTTATTGGAAAAACAACTGACCTGAAAAATAGATCCAGGAGAGACAATTTTAAAATTATGAGACTACCTGAAAGCCATGATCAAAAAAAAGTCTAAACATCATCTTTCATGAAATTATCAAGGAAAACTGCCCTGATATTCTAGAACCAGGGGGTAAAATAAATATTGAAAGAATCTATCAATCGTTTCCTGAAAGAGATGCAAAAAGAAAAACTCTTAGGAATATTGTAGCCAAATTTCAGAGTTCCTAGGTCAAGGAGGAAATATTGCAAGCAGCCAAAAAGAAACAATTTGAGTATTGTGGAAATACAATCAGGAAAACATCTAGCAGCTTCTACATTAGGGGATCAAAAGACTTGGAATTTGATATTCCAGAAGGCAAAGGAGCTAGGATTAAAACCAAGAATCACCTACCCAGCAAAACTGAGTACAATACTTCAGAGAAAAAAATAGTCATTCAATGAAACAGAGGACTTTCAAACATTCTTGATGAAAGGACCAGAGCTGAATAGAAAATTTGACTTTCAAACATAAGGTAAAAAGAAAGAGAAGTCATAAGGGACTTACTAAAGTTGAACTGTTTACATTCCTACATGGAAAGATAATATTTGCAACTCTTGAGATTTTTCTCAGTATTTGGATAGTGGGAGGGATTATATACATATAGACAGAGGACACAGGATGAGTTGAATAGGAAGGGATGATATCTAAAAAATAAAATTAAGGGGTGAGAGGAATATATTGAGAGGAGAAAGGGAGAAATGAAATGGGGCAAATTATCTCTCATAGAAGAGGCAAGAAAAAGCTTTTTCAATGGAGGGGAAAAGGGGGGAGGTGAGAGGGAAAAAAATGAAGCTTACTCTCATCACATTTGGCTTAAGGAGGGAATAACATGCACACTCAATTTGGTATGAAAATCTATCTTACACTACAGGAAAGTAGGGGAGAAGGGGACAAGTGGAGTGAGTGGGATGATAGAAAGGAGGGCAAATGGGAGGAGCGAGTAACTAGAAGTAAATACTTTTCAAGAGGGACAAGGTCAAAAGAGAGAACAGAATAAATGTGGGGCAGGATGGAATGGAGGGAAATATAGTCTTTCACAACATGACTTTTATGGAAGTCTTTTGTATATCTACCCACGTATAACTATATTGAATTGCTTGTCTTCTCAGTAGGGATGGGTATGGAAGGAGGAAGGGAGAGAAGTTAGAACTCAAAGTTTTAAAAACGAATGTTAGGAATTGTTTTTACATGCAACTGGAAAATGAGAAATACAGGTAATAGGGTATAGAAATCTATCTTGCCCTATAAGAAAAGAGAAAAGATGGGGATAAGGGAAGGGAGGGGTGTGATAGAAGGGAGGGCAGATTGAGGGAAGGGGTAATCAGAATACACAGTGTCTTGGGGTGAGAGGAGAGGAGAGATGGGGAGAAAATTTGAAACTCAAAATCTTGTGGTAATGAATGTTGAAAACTAAAAATAAATTTAAAAAAAAAGAGAGATAAGAGCAGGGCAAGCCTGTTGGGTTAAGGTTCTCATATGATAATGAAGTGAATTCCTGGAAGGAGCTGGGTGGAGTTCAGGATGAGGAAACTGTATGATTTCCTGACTTCCTCTGGTGGCTTCATTATTTTGTTAGAAATGAATTTTCAGAATGGAGAACTCACTTCATCATAGATTTAGAGCAAGGAGGGAGTTCATCTGATCAAATTTTTTTCATTTCACATATGAAGAAACTCAAGGCTAGAGAGGACTAGTGCCTTCTCCTAAGTCACATAGAAAATGATCAGCAGAGTTGGGATGCAAACCCAGGTTCTTTGCTTCCAAATCAAAGTGCCCTTTCCAGTGACTCATGCAGACTTCTAATCTGTGTTCCTGTGGAGACCACTGGTTATCAAATGTCGGTCACTGACACATTCCAAAGTCAACAGAAATTGATTTTTTCATCATTAATTATTTCTAATCACCTAAGCTCCTGCTCACTTCTTTTGATTTAGCTAATGGAGAAGGAAATGGCAAACCACTTCAGAATCTTTGCCAAGAAAACTCCCGATGGAGTCACAAAGAGTTGGACACAATTGAAAATGACTGAACAACAAAATAAGGATGTAAGTCCATGAGAGGCATATTGAAAAGATCCTTTGTGTAACTCCAGAAGCAGACAGGATGATTGATACTTCAATTCTGTTTCCATATAGGTTTGAATTCTTTTACTAGGTCTCTCTCTGGAAAAATTTTCTTTCTCCATGATTGGGTATTGGTTATGGGATATGACTGCATATTGATTATGGAATAGTGACTAGAAAACCAGAGTTTTGAAGCAAAGAAGCTCTGGGTTCAAGTTTCACCTCTGACACACACTGGATATGTGACCCTGGGCAAGAGACTGAAACTCTCTGGGGTCTAGGTAACTTTCCTTTTTATATTTAATATTTTATTTTCCACCAATTACTTGTAAAAACTATCTTAACATTCTCTTTCTTTTTAAAATTTAAAATTCCAAAATCTCTCCCTCCCTTCCCTCTCCCCTGTCCCCACTGAGAGGGCAAGCAATTTGATATAGGTTAGACATATGCAGTCATGCAAAGCATATTTCCTTGTGAGTCATGTGAAAGAAATACACACACACATACACACACACACACAGAACCCAAGAAAAACAAAGAAAGCAAGTATGCTTTGATATGTACTTCAGTTCTTTCTCTGGATTTGGGCAGCATGTTTCATCTTAAGCCTTTTAGAACTGTTGTGGATCATTGTATTAAGCAACTTTCTAAGGTACTACTTTGCAGAGAACGACCTCACCTGCATTAGCTGAGGAAGTTCCTCATCTGGGAATTCCCTGTAACAATGAAATCACTCATCCAGTCTTATGCCTAATATCTATTAAAAAGATTTTCATATTTGGTCTAGGTGACTGATCAATAGTTCTATTTGTGATAACGGTACGGCTACAGTACAGTTATTTTTTAATCATCTTTATGTTGTTCTCTTCATGCTTTTAGTAGTATTCAGACAGAAACAATCTGAAAACAAGCCACTGTCCTGCTATTACTCTCTTATCTTTAACGTTCTGCAGATTGTTGTGTAGGCAGGTGGGTAAAATAATGGCTTTTTTGGTAATTGAGTAAGAGTCCTGGGATGTAAGTTCATTGCCTAGAGACTTGTGGAAAGTATCTTTGGGATAACTCCAACTAATAAATAGTACAGGATGACATGTATCTTGTCCTAGTCCCATGTGGCTTTAATTTCTTGTCAGAGCTCTCCATAATTTGAAATAGTGTGTATGTGAAGAGTCTGGCAAAGTCTAAAGCACTACATGAATCTTAGCTATTATTTTATTGATTAACAATTGATAACAATAGGTATTGATAATAATAATAATAATAATAATACTGTAATCTTGGGGATTGCCTCTCATCTATTTTCTATATATGTTAATTACACATTGTTTTGCCATCAGAATGTGAACTCTTGAAGGTCAGGGACCAGGTGTTTGCTTTCCTTGTGTCCCTTAACTTAACACAGTTATCTGGTACAAAGTAAGTCTTTACTAAATGCTTTTTAATTGATTGGCACCACTATAGAGTGCAGGAAAGAGGCTATCGACCCCTGATAAATATTGGTGATGGTATAGGAAGGATCATCACTTGTGCTGTGGCCTTGACATTTCTGGTGCTTCTTTTCTCCTCCTCATCATTATCACCCCTTTAAATCAGAAAACTCAAAGTGAATATAAGGTTTGACATCATCTACATGAGCGAGAGGTGAAGATATAGGAGTTCCTACCCAAGAGAGGAAAAGAAATCCTGAAATTTATGGTATTCTTTCTCCATAGTCAGTCATTCCTTCAGGTGAATATTATGTAGCTTGTTTTGTTTTCTTTCTTTTGCTATTTCTTTCTCCAACTTCTCTAGTCTTCTTCCTCAGTGCTGTCTATGCCAGACTTCTTGCACTTCTAAGGTCAGGGTTGTCTACTCACCAACATAAGACTGCTGAAGTGGTGGAAAATTCTCTAGCAGATCCTCAGGGTTGTGGTACCAAGGGTTGGGATGTGGAAGGAACAATATTTCTAAGATTTCTATCACATAGACAGGGCTAGTTTTCCCCTATCAGCGAGGAAGTTATTCTTGAGTCTTAATTGGTCCAAAGAACTAAGGCTTGAATTGTTGATAAAACTTTCCGATTTTACAAGTATAAAAGTCTAGTGCACAAGGCATTTAGTGCTTTACTAGTATGATGTGAGCTTCTTACCATGTGTGCTATCACCACAAACTTGGAGACAGGAAGTTGCATCTAACTGAATCAATGTTGTGTTGCTGTTTGGTCGTTTTAAAGTCATGTCTAAGTTTTCATGACCCCATTTGAGATTTTCGCAGCAAACATATTAAACTGGTTTGCCATTTTCTTCTCCAGTTCATTTTACAGATGAGGAAATTAAAGCAAATAGGGTTAAGTGACTTGCCCAGGGTCACACAGCTAGTAAGTATCTGAGGCTAGATTTGAACTCAGGAAGATGAGTCTTCCTGACTCCAGAGCTGGTGTTTTAGCCACTGTACCACCTGACTGCCCCATCAATGCTGAAGCCCTTGATAAATATCCTTTCTATGCTACTATTAAGTAGATCTCTTTCTGTTTATTGTTAGATGGTATTTGAGCATCTCATCTCATTCTAATCTTGATACTGAATCACCAGTCTTGCCTGAGTCAAGTCTGGCCCAAAACACCATCATAAATTTTTTTGTTTCCACAAATGAATCCAAACGATAAACATTTGTTGGCTTCTTTGTCGACCTAATGTTGATTGAGTTCATGCTGATGTGATCCATGGAGGTCCTTCTTATTCCACTCTTGGATCTTTGCCATTTCATAGACTCCATGAAATGATGTCTGCTTGTTTCAAAAGTATTTCGGTACAATTCTGAAGGATTATGATGAAAAATGTTCTTCAGCCCCAGAGAAAGAACTGATGCAGTCTGAATACAGATCGAAATATACTTTTAAAATTTTTTCTTTATTTTTCTTGGGGATTGTTTGGTCTATATTTTCTTTTACAACATGACTAATATAGAAATATGTTTTACATGATTATACATGTATAACCCATATAAATTTGCTTGGCTTCTCAGTGAAGGAGGGAGGGAAAGAATTTGGAACTCAAAAATTATAAAATGAATGTTAAAAAATTGTTTTTACATGTAGTTGGGGAAAATAAAATACTCAAAAGTATTTCTGTATGTTTTCAATGTGTTTATCACTAATTCTAAGACTATCTACCAACTGTCTTGCTCCTTTTTGGCCAAGAAGTGTTATGCTTTCTATATATAGCTGTCAGTGTGATGGACACTGTAATTTGTTAATACTGTATAGGTTTTTGTTATAATGCTTTCCATTTCTGTTCTTGTCTATTTTATCGTTCTGAATGTATTCATTAACCCTGATGTTGTTTAGTTATTAATTGCTTTCAGTGTGTTTTTCCCTTTTAGTTTTGAATTCAGGATTCAAGTAAATCTTTTAATTTATTCAATGAAATTCTTCTCCTTGTGTTTTTATGCTAATGTATCTAGCCTAGAGGAGAATAAGGCATCTAGAAACACTGTCTTTATCCAGTGGTTCAATGTCAGCTTTGAAGTCAAGCAGGAAGATTTCAATCCTTACATTTCCTTGGTAAACATTAGGAATTTTTAGTTTGTAATACACTGTCGATTCTTCGGAATCAAATTTTCCTAGTCGACACTTATCTCAGGAAAATTCCTTCAAGTTTCTTGATAGCACCTAATCTGTTTCAATGCTTGTTTTGTTGACACCTTAACTGTTGCTTATTATTATTCACAGTGAAAGGACAATCAACAAATCATAGATGGGAAGGGAGCTTAGTGATTATCTAGTTCAGTTCCCTTAATTGATTTAACTTAAAAAATTATTTTAAATACATTTTAAATTTTTTATTATTATGAACTTGACAAACACCAACAAATATGGGCATTTCCATATACAAGGATGAGCAGAAAATGAGAATTGTACATGAAACCCTGAATTTTCATTACATACAGCTTGATTTTTAAAAAAATATAATGATCTGTTACATTAGTTCCTTAGGAGTATTGTTCATGACACTCCTTTCCACCATGAGGAGTCACGGTCTTTGTCTCCTTTGGGTAACTGTCTTTCCTAGTCTGTTATCACTGTGTCTCTCTACTCCCAAAGCAGATATTTACTTTACCATCAGCCACTGCTACTCCAGAGACACTGTCTCACAGGCATCCTAGGATATTCAGAAATTTTAAAACTCACATGATCACTTGGACCTTTCCAGCTCAGAATACTTATTTGTATTCTAAGATAAAGAAAATCAGCACAGAAGAATAAAGGTGACCACATGCTCATGATCACCATGACTGAATGGGAGAATGGGGACAGCTACCTCATTCACACCATAGAGGAAGAAGATGGAGAGCATAGTTGCCCCTTTCATGTATCCATTCATTGCTGGTTTAGCAGCCAATTAGGATGTTCTTGGTTATCTCCCATCTCCAGCTCCTTTGGCTCAGCAGTCAATTGGGGCACTCCTCATGATCACACAGTTCAAGCCCCTGAGTCATAAATGGTTAGAATTAGACTTCCTTCAAGTTTGCACATGGTGGATTGGAACCAGGCTGTGTGTGATCAATGTGAATGGCCCCTATATGACAGTCCACCCAGGTGACATAGATAAGGGAGTGGTGGTGGAAATGATCGATCCAAATAATAAAACACAGGCTTAGCCACCCAAGTTGGGATTTGCAACCACAAGTCCTAGAAATATAATTTGATGCCTTGTTCATCAGGCTACTCTGCATATAGTAATCACTATGTAATATACAGTCCTCCAATTTGAAAATTCCTAGCTTTGAGAATTGGGATCCTTATGATCTCTTCCAAACCTTCTGTCAGCTGGCATCTGACCTTATCATTTGACTGAAACTGCCTTCTCCAAAGTGATAATTATTTCTTAATAATTTCTATTTCTAATTCTAATCATTCCATTTCTAATTCTACTTTATTTCTACTAATAATTTCTTCTCTGTAATGATTTAATTTCCATATTCAATGACAACTCATTTTTACCCACCCATCTGTAGGATTTGACACTACTGATCACCAACTCTTTAATATTCTTTCCTCTCAGATTTTATGAGACTATTTTCTCTTGCTTCCCTTCTACCTTTCTGACTGCTCTTTTTCAGTCTCCTTCATTCATTTAACAACCACATCACACCCACAAACTGTAGATGTACTGCGATGCTCTGTCCTAGGTCCTCCTCTTTTTTCTCTTTACACTCTGCATGCAACTTTATAATTTCATCAGCTCTCATGTATTTTGCTACTGTTGCTAAGCTGCTAATTGAAACCTTCCCTAACACTTCTTAATTCCAATACTTTACTTCTGTTAATTATTTCCTATGTATCCTGTATATGGCTTGCTTTGTATATAATTTTTTTGCATGCTGTCTTCCTTATTAGATTATAAATTCCATGTAGGCAGGGACTGCCTCTGGCCTCTTTTTGTATCCTCAGTTCTTAGTATAGTATTTCAAATTCAAAAATATTTATTGAAATGAATTGATTATTTACACATATATGTATATGTATAATCATATACATATACATAGTCACTTCTGTACTAATGTTTGTTTTGAAAATATGCATTGTCCCAACACCCTTGATATATTAGTGAAAAATCTGAGTATAATGCAAATTTTGTGTTTGCTTATGCGTTTGATTAGGCACAATTTTGTCAGCAGGAAACAGACAACTCAAACCATATTGTTTCATAATAATTCATGAGCTACAATCCTTCCAGCACTCACTTTCACAAGCAAACTTCAGGTCTTTTTCAAAGTAAAGCTCTATGTTTATCGTATATCTTTTGATGCAGTAAGGGCTTTAGGATGAAGAGGCTTTGTTCACTCTTATCTCCTTTGTGGCGCACCTAGGCTGTCTTCTCACCTGCATCCACTGCACTTTGACAGCCCAAGCCCTGTGTGGGATCAGGGTGTGGGCCAAGCAGCAGCCAGAGACTGAAGATGCCTTCGCTATTTATTGTAGTGTTTATACATTTCTTAACCATTTGTCATGTATAAAAGTGTGCCATTTTAATGTTCCTTTTTTAATGTGTCACTGATGTTTTTGAGTGTTGTGCCTCTAACTCCATTTCCCCCATAATACCTGTGATTTTTATTTCATGATTTTGCTTAGCTTGGTGATTTTTTAGGAATCCCTATACCATATTACAGCAGAACTGATCATACATATATGTATGCATATGCCAAATACATGTGTGTATACACACACACAAAAATCAATCTTCAACTTTTGTGGGGATAATGTTTGCAGAAAATAGCATGAAAATAAAAAATATGAATGCTGATACATTGAACCTGAGGGGAAATAGGGAGTTAGGTGCCTGAGACCACTGAAAACTGTAATCTTTCACAAGGGATTGCTGAAAAGACACTTTTCTGCATATAATCCTTTATGACAAAACATTAAGTCTGATAATATGCACTTTTCTTAACATAGTAACCATGAAATAACTCATAAAATGCATTACACAAAATAAAATCTGTAACATACAAAATATATTTTCTCTCTAGTAATTCCCTAGAATTCTGTGACTTTTTGTGCTAACAACTCAATTGAAAAACAAGCAAATAAATATTTATTTCAGACAATATTACACTGCTGTAAACTTCTCTACCTCTACCCTCTGAAAACTGAGGGAGAGGTTGCTAGCATTTTAGTTGCTGCTGTCGGAAGATATAGAGAACGGTGAATCATCTCCAACGTGATCTCCAACACTCTGAATGAGTGAGGAGCTCTTCACTCTGTAATAGGACACTGAACAAAACCAGTGACTTAACCAACAGGATATCAACCGCTCCACAAACTTGTGTGCGTTTCCTCTACTGTGCGTAGTGGCAAATGTGCAAGGTTACCAATGGGAAATTAAAAATGAAGTTACTAAAAAAATTATATGAATGCTTCCAGTTGCAAAAGTTAAATGTGTGAATGTTGAGGATTGACTGTATTGTACATATATGTATTTATGTATACATGCATGCACATCATATAGGCATACCTCACTCTCTATATATGTACACATGTATGAATATACATATTCTATACATGTCTATATAGACATATTTTATACATGTGGATGCACAATGTATTCTATAAATATATGTGTACACATTACATAATATATGTATGCACACATACACATATATACATATATACACAAACATATATATCATATACAAACATATCATATACATCATATACACAAACAAATCCAGCCTTAGTCTCTCTTGAGCTCTAGTCCCACAACTATCTATGAATTATAGATGTCCCATAGACAGCCTAAACTCAATATGTCCAAAATAGAATTCATAATCTTTCCCCCCCCAAGCCCACCTTTCTTCTAAATTACCCTATTATTATCAAATATACCACCATTCTTCCAGTAATCCAAATTGCAGACTTGGCATCACCTTTAACTTCTCATTCTCACTCAATCCACATATCTATACAATGGCCAATTTTTGTCTTTTCTATCTCCACAGCATTTCATGCATATCTTTTTTTTCCCCTCCTTATCAGTCACACAGCCATCACTCTTGTTTGTGTCCTTATTATCTCTTGCTTGGATTATTACAGTAGACTTCTGTCCTGTCTCCCTACTTCAAGCTTCTTTTCACTCTGGTCCAACCTCCACACTGCTGCAGAAATGATTTTCCTAAAATACGTCTTTACCTGTCACCCCTGTCCTCTCCTCCCTATTCAATAACCTGCTGTGGCTCCCTGTTATCTCTAGGATCAACATAAGTACCTTTGTTTGGCATTTAAATCTCTTCAGAACTTGGTTCTCCTCTCTCTCTCCCCTCTTTTTAGAACATTACTTTTTGGTTTTACACATTGTTCTCCTCTGTGCATTCTCCAATCCCACTGTATTTGCCTATCTGCTCTTCTGTATATGATGCTCAATCTCCTGTCTGGATTTTAGCACGTGTTGTCACCCATGCTTGGAATGCACTCATTGCTCACCTCTGCCTTTCAGAATCCCTGAATTCCTTCCAGACTGGGCTCCAGTTTCACCCCAAATTGCTAGTGTCTTTCTGATGGGGTACAGGCCCAAACCAAGACCTTTTCCCCTGGGATCAGGAGGGCTTTTGTCCCATTAGTCTGAAGGGTTCCTGGAAAATCTAGCATTTGCAGGGGGCTCCTTGGATTCCCCTTCCATTTCTCTCAGACCAGATACTCCCTATTTTCTATTTAGCGTTCTTTTGATATTCCTCCCTTTGATCCTATTACCAGCCACTCCCATTAGGATACTCCCTGGGTTTGATCTATGGAGACCATCCCTGGGACCCCAGACTACCTGGTGATACCTGCTTCTGGCTCAGGCCCTCCATTGTCTGATATCTCCTGATTTCCTCCAGCTGCGTCTAGCGTTTGACTAATCACCCCCTCTTTGGACTTCTCCTCAAGACCCTCCCTAAACTCCTCCTCCCATCACCCTAGACTACCAGACCACCTCCAGATCCCTCCGACAGTCATTTCTGTATTTAAGTTTCATCTAGCCTCCATGAAGGCTCTCAGATTTAATCCAGCTCAGACTCTGTCTAGCTGAGATTCTATCTGGCCTGCTTGTGAATACAAGTGTTACAAATGCTTAGACTCCTTAAGAGTCAGCCCAATTTGGCAAATCTTTAATAAACTGTTTTCCTTTGGTTTAAGAAGGCTTGAGTCAAATTCATTCAAGCAGGACCTGGTGTGTTAGTATTTTGGGATCTCCAGCACCCCGAAACCTCATCAAAAGTCAGTCTTTCCAGGGGCTTTTCAGACTAATGAGACAAAAGCCCTCCTCACCCAAGGGATAAAGGTCTTGGATTGGGCCTGTACCCCAACATTTCCTCCCCAAACTATCTTGCACTCGTTTTGTATGAATACTTGTATATCTGCACATCCTCTCTCCTGTTGCAGTGTCAGTTTTTTGAGGAAATGGATTGTTTTTTCTTTGTATCTCCAGGGGTTAGCTAGCACAGTGCCTAGCACATTGCAAGTACTTATTAAATGCTTTTTGATCATTTCAGGCTCAGTGAATTGGATCAGGGTCTGAAGTCATCAGTTCTGTTCATCTAGCAAAGTGAATTTTCTTTTATATCTGGTGTGTCCAAGTAAATCTTAAGATGATCCCCTCATTCCTCTTCTCCAAGGTGTGAAATTCCCTCTATAAGATCAGCTACCACCTCCTAGGGACCTGTTGTATTCAGAGGATAAAATTCGTGACCAATCACTACCCTTGGGATTGGCCTTTTGAAGGAGACTTCATACAATTCAATTCAATAAACATTTATGAAGTGCCTAGTATGTGCCAGGGAATGTGTTAAGCACTGGAGATACAAAAAGAGACAAAAGACAATTCCTAACCTCAAGAAACTTACAGTCTAATGGGAGAGATAACATGCAAATATATATATTATATATATATATATATATATATACATATATATATATATACATATATATGTATATATATATATATATATGGAGAGAGAGAGAGATATACATATACATATATACATATATATATCAAACTATATGAAGGATAAATAGGAAATAATTAACAGAAGCAAGGTACTGGAATTAAGAGGGTTTGGGAGCGGTCTCCTGTAGAAGATAGGATATTGTTGTTTGGCCTTCATTTTCAAAGAGAACCAGTGACATCACAGGTGATAGCTTGACTCATGCGTGAATTGAATTTCAGTGAGGCAGAGTGGCACAGTCATCAGTCTCACTCTCTTTCAGAGTCCTCAAGGTCCAGTGGCAGGACAAAAGTCAAGATGGCTGGTGATGATGGTTCAGGATGCAGTGGATGACCTTGGCATCTTTGATGTCTGATCAAGCTCTAAGCACTCCACAGCATCTACTTCAGCCTCCTTCATGGTCATTGGAATAAATTGTTCTCATCCACCCATTTCTTCAGGGAAAGTCTTCACATGCATGGGGCAGACATACCCCTAACTCACTGACGTGTTTGAGGTCTGTTGGTTCCTCTCAACTTGGTTTATCCTGTTGACTGAAAGCTCACTGAGGTTTTGTTGCTGAGCATGCTGCAGCTTCTTGGAGCCACAGATAAGAGCTAGGTGAAGGTGAACACCAAACGTAGATGAGCAGCCCTGAAAAAGGTTTGGCAAGGCCTCCTATCAGAGATACTAGTCCTCCCTGAATGCTCCATATGCCCAGAAAGTAAGATATTAGTTTGGACTTAAAGGAAGCCAAAGAGGTCAATAGCCAGAAATGGAGGAGCAAGAGTATTCTAGGCATGGGGCGGGGTGGCAACCAGAGAAAATACCCCAAGCAGAAATGTAGAGTCTTGTTTATGAATAACCAAGGGGCCAGTGTCACTGGATCAAAGATTATGTGTGAGGGAGTAAAGTATAAGAAGACTAGGAAGGTAGAAAGGGGGTAGATTATGAAGGGCTCTGAATGCCAAAGAGAGCATTTTGTATTTATCCCTGGAGGCAATGGGAAGCCACTGAGTATTGAGAAAGCTAGAAAAATATTACCCATAAACAAAGACTTGGTTCCCTGAGGGAAGGGCTGTGCAACCCCGTAGTCCAGGGAGCAACGGAGCACCAAGCATAGCAGTAGATGGAGGCATTGGTAGACCAGGAGCAGATTTCTTGGACCAAGTTAGAAGCTACAAGCATGTGGATGAGCAATGATACGTGATGATGGTAGAGTATTAAAAAAGACCTTGGATCAAAGGGAAGAATGCTGACATGAAATCCCAAGAACTTGGTTCCCATTAGGAGCTGTGGGGGGTAGGGTCAAGGAGCAAGGAAGGACAATAACGAATTTGGGCTTTTTCTTTCTCTGGTATTGTGAGTTATGCACACTGTGCAGGTTGAAGGAAGGGTGAGGGAGGAGAGAGTAAGTCTCTAGAATAAGGACTCTTAACTGTTTTTTCTATCCCAGAACCTCTGGCTCTATAGTGAAACCTATAAATCCCTTTTCAAAATAATGCTTTTAAATATATGACAAAATTTATAGGATAACAAAAAATCCAATTATATTGAAATAAAATTATCAAAATATACTTTTTATTAATTAATTTATTTGTTTTCAGTTTTCTACAATCACTTCCATAAATCTTAGATTTTCTCTCCCTTCTTCCCTCCTTCCTCTCCCTTCCCTCCCCAAGACGGCATGCAATCTTATATGAATTTTACACATGCATTCTTACTAAATACATTTTCACCTTAGTCATGTTGCATGGAAGAATTAGAACGAGTGGGTGAAACCATGAGAAAAACCAAACCAAACCAAAACACAAGAGAAAATAGTCTGCTTCATTCCTTGGTTCTTTCTCTGAATGTGGAAGGCATTTTGCCTCGAGTTCATTGAGAACCAGAAAGATTCCTCAAAATATTTCTTAAAAACTATTTCCCAGACCCCAGGTTAAGAACTCTTCTTTCTTAGTTTTAGAGCAAGGGAAAGTAAGGTATCATCAGAGAATCAAATCTGGCCTGCAGTCTACTTTTATACAGCTAGGGAGCTAAGAATGGTTTTTAACATTTTAAAAGCCCTGCTTCAGAGGGAATTTTGTGCAAGGTAGCACCCCAAGTCTGGCAGATAGTATAGGACACTTTGGAAAGTGGGACTCACTGTAGGAATGAGTCAAGAACCCAAGTCCTTTTCCCTTGCTGGGGACAGGGGCAGAAGTGAAGATGCTAAGATAAGACAGTGCAGATAGGCAATAATGAGCTACCCAGTACACTTCAAACAAGGTATCTTTGAATCACAAAATGATTTGGACAAACCTTTTTAAATGAATGATGAATCCTAACGGTTCTGAACCCCATGTTCCCACCTCCTCCCCAATACTCCAAGATAGGGGTAAATTCATCTGGTCTGCCCCAAGTTAAGGTTTCAGTGTTGGTATTTCTAGCTTGGCTGAATCTATGTGTAGAGCTTGACATCACTGTTCAAATGTGAAGGAGGCCACCTCCCTGGGCAGCTCTAAGTTATTCACCTCAACCAGCTATACAGAAAGCAGAGCTTTCCCCAGTAGGAATCATCTTATAATTAACTTAGAGACTAGAGCATATGTAATTAACCATGGAAACCCTCCTAGCCATCTGCCTCTGTTTTTATTTAAAGGAAAATGGCAATTTTTTTTTTTAATTCCCTCTATTCCTTTTTGGTTATGGAGCTCATTTTCAGGACTCTGGTTCTCTCATCAAATGCTGTTGTGTTTCTCTCTGATTGGGGTGTCTGAGAGCTAGAGACAGTCTGGGTAGACTCTCAGTTTGCTCCAGTTATTGTTATTTCACAGAAACCAGTCCCAGAAGTGGAACCAGGCAGTGGGGAGGGGTACCCTTGCACCAGGTTGCAAAATTACAATGGGGATACACAGATTTCTTTACCTGGAGTCTGTCTCCCAGCTGCAATCAGGATGTCTTGCCTTTTGTTGCTAGGAGCTAGAGGGCAAGGACTGAATCTTCCTATTTCAGTTTAATGCCTCATCTCCCAATTTAGACTGTTAACTCCTTAAAAGGAAGGATGTTGCCTTTGATTTCTTTTGTATTGCTTCTGTGATGTGCTGTATATTATGATAGCAAGAGTATTTCTGGAGGACTGTCAGAAGTCTACCATACTTTATTAAACATAGGTGCTCCTTTCTGTTATTGCACATTTAACCCCAGGTCCTCAGCATTTCTTTTCTCCCTGTGTACCCAAATGGACTAGGTTTCACAGAACTCTATATCTCTCAAAGCATGAAAGCTGAGGTAGCCTTGTAGTCCTTGCTTTAGGAGTCTAACCACCAGCAAAGGGGGAAGGGAAAAGAAGGTGGTGGGTCAATGCAAAAAAAAAAAAGAATTAAAACACAAAATATTTCTTTTTTCTAAATAATATTTTATTTTTTTTAGTTATACTTAAAATATTTTTTAGTATTCTTTAAAAAAATTCTCTTTCCCAACTTCCCCTCCCCTCCCCCGAGATGGTAAGCTATTTGATATACGTTATACATGGGCAATCTTGCAAAGCATACTTTGATATTAGTCATGTTGGAAACATAAAATATTTCAAGAGAAAAAAGCCCAGTGCACAAGCAGACAAGTCAGCAGAAAGGATCCTTAAACTAGAAGGAAGGATGAGTAAATCCTCAAAAAGAAGCTAAAGCTCTCATAACAAATATTACAATACGAAGGTAAGCCAATAAATACATAAGGCTGTGGACTCCTCAAAGAGCATGGAAACTCTAGAATGTTTGAAAGAGAAATGAAATCTGTGAAAGAAGAAAATAGGAATGAAAAAAAGTCAAAATGTAAAGTTCTTAATGCTAAATTTAAAAAAAACACCTTATTTAGGAGATTAGAAAAAAAAATTGGATCCATAGTGGTGAAATCTCTCTAAAGAAATGAAAACAATGAACAAAAACACATCTTGAAATGTATGAGCATGGGGGCAGAGCCAAGATGGTGGAGTACAAAGACACACATACTCTAGCTCTTCCCCCACAGCCCATAAAACACCTGTAAAGAAAGACTCTCAACAAATTCTAGAGCAACAGAAGCCAAAGAACAATGGAATGAAGGAGATTCCCAACCCAGAGTTACCTGGAAGATGGATGGGAAAGGTCTGTTGCACCAGACACAGAGTGGAGTGTAGCCCATCCTGAGTCATGTGGTGCTGGGAGGAACAGGACCAGAGCAGGCCTGGGGGGGTGTGGGGGGGGAAGTGGAATCCCTAGCAACAGCAACAGAGGTTTGCAGATCCCTCAACCCACAGGTACCAAAGATACTTCAAAGGTCAGTGAGAGTGCTTTTTCACCATCCCTGACAAGGGAGCAGGGTCCTTCCCTAGCCCTGGCCCCAGGCAGAAGCAGCAGCCAGAGGCAGTGGCTTGGGTGGCGGTGGCCATGGCAGGCAGCAGTCAGCTTCCATTGTTGGAGCCTCAGCTTAAAATCCCTGGGGGAATTGAGCAGCTGATCTTAATCTCACACTGAGTGGCAGCCCTGCTCCTGCCTAAAGCCCTTGGGGGAATTGAGCAGCTGATCTAATTCTCAGCCATGATCCAGGCCAGGGAGTAAACTCCTCTCCCTTGATTGTGCCACCTTGGAGGAACTGAGAACTTACAGGTCCCCAGAGTATACCCTAATCTTGACAAAAGGCCCAAAAGTCAAGTAACTGGTTGGGGAAATGCCCCAAAAAGGAAAAAAAAAATAAGACTATAGAAGGTTACTTTCTTGGTGAACAGGTATTCTCTCCCATCCTTTCTAATGAGGAAGAACAATGTTTACCATCCAGGGAAGACATAAATTTCAAGGCTTCTGCATCCAAAAACCTCCAAAATAAATATGCAATTGTCCCAGGCCATGGAAGAGCTCAAAAATGATTTTGAAAATCAAGAAAGAGAGGTGGAGAAAAAATTGGGAGGAGAAATGAGAGCAATGCAAGAAAATAATGAAAAGCCAGTCAACAGCTTGCTAAAGAAGACCCCAAAAAATGCTGAAGAAAATAACACCTTTAAAAATAGGCTAACTCAATTGGCAAAAGAGGTCCAAAAAGCCAATGAGGAGAAGAGTGCTTTAGAAAGCAGAATTAGCCAAATGGAAAAGGAGATTCAAAAGCTCACTGAAGAAAATAGTTCTTTAAAAATTAGAATGGAACAGATGAAAGTTAATGACTTTATAAGAAGTCAAGAAATTACAAAACAAAACCAAAAGAATGAAAAAATGGAAGATAATGTGAAATATCTCATTGGAAAAACAATTGACCTGGAAAAAAGATCCAGGAGAGACAATTTAAAAATTATGGGACTACCTGAAAGCCATGATCAAAAAAAAGTTTAGACATCATCTTTCATGAAATTATCAAGGAAAACTGCCCTGATATTCTAGAACCAGAGGATAAAATAAATATTGAAAGAATCCACCAATCACCTCCTGAAAGACATCCAAAAAGAGAAATTCCTAGGAACATTGTAGCCAAATTCCAGAGTTCCCAGGTCAAGGAGAAAATATTGCAAGTAGTTAGAAAGAAACAATTTGAGTATTGTGGAAAAACCATCAGGATAACACAGTATCTAGCTGTTTTTACATTAAGGGACTGAAGGACTTGGAATATGATATTCCACAGAAGTCAAAGGAAGTGGAATTAAAACCAAGAATCACCTACCCAGCAAAACTGAGTATAATATTTCAGGGGGGGAAATGATCATTCAATGAAATAGAGGACTTTCAATCATTCTTGATGAAAAGACCAGAGCTGAAAAGAAAATTTGACTTTCAAACACAAGAATCAAGAGAAGGATGAAGAGGTAAACAGGAAAGAGAAATCATAAGGCACTTATTAAGTTGAACTGTTTACATTCCTACATGGAAAGATAATATTTGTAACTCTTGAAACTTTTCTCAGTATCTGGGTAGTTGGAGCGATTAAACACACACACACACACACACACACACACACACACACACACACAGAAAGAGAGAGAAAGAGGGAGGAGAGAGACAGAGAGCACAGGGTGAGTTCAATAGGAAGGGATCATATCTAAAAAAATAAAATTGAGGGATGAGAGAGGAATATATTGGGAGGAGAAAGGGAGAAATGGAATGAGGCAAATTATCTCTCATAGAAGGGGCAAGAAAAACTTTTCCAATGGAGGATTAAAGGAGAGAGGTAAGAGAGAAAAATGAAGCTTACTCTCGTCACATTTGGCTCAAGGAAGGAATAACATGCATACTCAATTTGGTATGAAAATCTATCTTACACCACAGGAAAGTAGGGGAGAAGGGGATAAACAGGGTGAGAAGGATGATGGAAGGGAGGGCAAATGGGAGGAGGGAACAATTAGAAGTAAACAGTCTTGGGGAGGGACAAAGTCAAAAGAGAGAATAGAAGAAATGGGGGGCAGGATAGGATGGAGGGAGATATAGTCTTATACAACATGACTATTATGGAAGCCATTTGCAAAACTACACATATATAGCCTATATTGAATTGCTTGCCTTCTCAGTGGGGATGGGTGGGGAGGGAGGAAGGAAGAGAAGTTGGAACTCAAAGTTTTAGGAACAGATGTTGAGAATTGTTTTTGTGTCCAACTGGGAAATAAGAAATACAGGTAATGGAGTATAGAAATTTATCTTGCCTTACAGGACAAGAGAGAAGATGGGGATAAGGGAAGGAAGGGGTGTTGGAAGGGAGGGCACATTGGTGGAAGGGGCAATCAGAATGCAAGGCATTTTGGGGTGGGAGGAGGGAAGGAATGGGGAGAAAATTTGGAACTCAAATTTTTTTGGAAATGAAAGTTGAAAATTTAAAATAAATAAAGCAAAAAGAAAAAGAAAAAAAAGAAATGTATGAGCATGTTTAGTACAATCTAAAGCTCCTTGACAGCAGAAGGCATTTCAATTTTGTCTGACTCCTTGGCGAACCAATTCAATTCTATGCTATCCTTTTCTCTTGAACCCCTAGCCCTCTTATCATATGTCCGATTATGACCAGACAAGCCTCAGCTTTAGATTACTCTTGACCATACGTTGTCTTCACTTGTACATATATGAAGAAAGTCATACAACTGTTTTGATTGGGTCTACTACAAGGTTATGTTACATAACCTCTACTGAGTTCTTACTGCTACAAGACAATCTTGCTGTATCTCCCTTATCAAGCCACTATCTCACTTTCCATAGCAGCTCTTTCAAACCTCCTCATCTCTCCTCAAACCTTCCATGGCTCTCCCTTGCCCTACTCTCTCAGTTGAGAACTCTGCCTCATTTTTACAGAAGAAAAATGAGGCCTTTCATTGAGAGCTCCTTCTTCCTCATCTCTTATTACTTAGGTGCCTTCTCCCACTATCCTCTTCACCTCTCTCTCATATGATGAAGTGACTTTACTCCTTACTAAGGACAATCTCTCTACTTGTTCAAGGGATTCCATTCCATCCCATCTCCCCCAACAGATTGCCCCCTCTGTAATCCACATTCTTTTACTCGTCTGCATTCTCTCCCTCTCTACTGGCTCATTTTCCTCTACCTACAAATATGTCCATGTCTCCCTCATCCTTAAAACACTTTCATTTGATCATTCCATCGCTGCTATTACCCTATATTTCTTCTGTCTTTTATAACTAAACTCAAAAAACCTTCTTACAGTGGGTGCCTCCACTTTCTCTCCTCTCTCTCTCTTATTAATCCCTTAGAGTCTTGCTTATGACATTATATTTTTTACCAAAACTGTTCTCTCTACAGTTACTAATTATCACTTAGTTGCTAAATCCAATGACCTCTTCTCAATCCTTATTCTCTTTGACCTCTCTGCTGTCTTTGATGTGATTGATCACTCTTTCCTTGATATTCTCTTCTCTCTAGATTTTCCTCCTACCTATATGACTGCTTCTTCTCAGTCTTCTTTGCTGGATCCTCCTCCAGGCCACACTCTCCCACCATAGGTGTCCCTCAGGATTTTGTCCTGAGCCTCTTCTCTTCTCCCTCTATACCGCTTCACTTGGTGATCTCATCAGCTCCCATGGATTTAATTATCTTCTCTATGCTGATGATTCTCAAATCTACCTTTCTTGCCTCTCTGCTGACCTCTAATATTACATCTTCAACTGCTTTCAGACACTTTGGACTTGGACTAGATGTCCAGTAGTCATCTTAAAATCAATATGTCCAAAACAGAATTCATCATCTTTCCTAAACTCTTGCCTACTCCTACCTCCCTTATTACTGTAGAGAGCAACACCATCCTCCCAGTCTCTCAGGCTCATAACTCAGGGGTCATTCTGAATTCCTCAGTATATCTCAACTCCACCCCCCTCAATATCCACTATGTTGTCAAGGCCTATTAATTTCACCTTCCCAACATCTCTAGAACACCCCCCCCCCCCATCTCTTCTCTGAATTGCCACCACTCTAGTGCAAATCCTCATTATCTCATATCTAGATAACTGTAATAACTGGCTGTTGGGTCTGACTACCTTAAGTCTCTACCTATTCCAAGCCTTTCTTCATTTAGCCACTAACATGATTTTCCTAGAGCTCAGGTCTGATCATGTCACCTCTCCCCTCCCCTTCATCCTCTCCCACCCCTGCCCTACCTCCCCTCATTCAGTAAACTCCAGTGATTTCCTATTGCCTCCAGAAGCAAATACAAAATGCTCTGATTGGTATTCAAAGCTCTCCATAACCTAGTGACTAGATCCCTTCCTACCTTTCCAGTCTTCTTATACCTTACTACCACACATGTATTCTTTGATCCAGTGACACCAGTCTTCCTTGATGCTTCATGAATAAGTCATTCCATTTCTAGGTTCTGGACATTCTTTCTGTCCGTCCTCCATGTCTGGAATGCTCTCCCTCCTCTGCTGACTACTGACTTCCTTGTCTTACTTTAAGTCCTAATTAAAATCCCATTTTCTATTGGAAGCCTTCCCCAACCTCTCTTGATTCCAGGACCTTCCCTTTGTGAATCATTTCCTATTTACTCTGTATGGAGCTTGCTTTGTATATATTTGCTTGCATATTGCCCCTCTCATTAGCTTGTAAGTTCCTTGAGGGCAGGGACTGTCTTGCCTCCTTTTGCATCCTCAGCGTTTAGTATGGTACCTGGAAAATAGTAAACAATAAATATTTATCAATTGATTGATTGATTGCTGAGAGCACAAAAAATGGCTCTAATCCAAAGTCTTATATTAGACCTGGCTCCTTCCATTACTATTTGTCTTCCCTATTGGAATGTGAGCCCCTACTTGTATCCCCAGTGCTTTGCACATAGTAAATGTTTAATAACAATAATCAAGATGATAGCTAGTGATTTATATGACTTTAATGTTTGCAAAGCACTTTAGGGAAGAGAAGGGAATAAATATTCACAGAGTGCCTTTGGTGGTCCACCTATACTCAATTCTTATCTGTGGCTCCAAGAAGCTATGACATGTACATTGGTCACATCCTAGGAAAGCATCTTGGCAGACAGGCTCAACCACATTGAGGGTAAGTGACAGACCTCAAACCCATCAAACTCATCAAAAAGTTAGTACTCAAGCATGTGAGGACTCTCACAGGCAGAATAGACAGATGAGAAAAATTTGTCCCAAAAGTGATGAAGGTAGCTGAAGCAGTCACTAGGGAATGCTTAGTTCTTGGTCAAACATCAAAGATGCCAAGGTCACCCACTGCATCTTGGGCCATTGCCAGTCATCTTGACTTATGTATTACCACCAGGCTTTTAGGACTCTGGAAAACAGAATGAGTCTAACAATGTTATGTAACTCTGCCTCCCTGAAATCCAATTCATGCAGGAGTCAGGACATTATTCTCTGATGTCACTGGTCCCCTTGGAAAATGAAGGACAAACAATAGCTATGTTCCAGGCACTATACTTTGATCCTCCCAACAATCCTGGGAGTCACCCGATCTTAGGAGCCTTCTTTTACAGTTGAGGAAACTGAGGCAAACAGAGGTTAAAGTGACTTACCGAGAGTTACACAGATAGAAAGTGTCTGGGACTGGATTTGAACTAAGGTCTTCTTGATTCCAGGTCCAGCACTCTATCCACTGTACCACTTCAATAAATGTTTTATTCATTCATTCAAATGTGACCGTAGGTAAGTCATTTTTACCTCTCTAGAACTCAGTTTCCTTATCTGTAAATTGAGGATGATAACAGTTAAACTCCCTAACAGGGTTCTTATGAGAATCAAGTGAGATGCATCTAAATGTGCTTTATAACCATATATAAACATGTCATTAAGGTTACTATTATTATTTCCTCTCTGATGCACTTTCATATTCTGACTAGAAGTGAACCTTTCTGTTTTGGCTTGTAAGATTTGTGCACTGAGACAACATCTTTCATTTTCTTTCCCTATTCTGCCACTCAATGTTGTACTGAAGAGAGGGAAGCTATGGATTAGGAATGGATATATATTTCTCCTGAGCTGAATAGATTGTATCCAGAGCAGATCTGGGCTCCTTCCACTAAAGCCATATATTAAGCTAGGAAAGCCCTTGATAACTGAGCACTGCAGAACGTCCCCCTTCCTCCCCTTCCACAAATCCATAACACAGACTTTTCCCAGGAACAGCCAGCCTTTCGTCCTGGAGATTGCCAGGGTCAGCTGTTTTCTGAAGTAGAGTTAAGCATTCCTGGGAAACCTTTGTGCTATCAAGGACCAATGATCTACAGGGGGAAAAATTAATCGAGGACTGTACAAATAGAAAGCAATTCAATTTAGGGGCTTTTAAAACATTTCTTGAGGGAAAAGAGAGATAGATAAATGTTACACTCATCTGCTTTTTAAATTAGAACAGGTAACATAAAACTCTATTTAGTAAATACATCAAAGAATAAAATATAGATCTGTAAGGGATGGGGGGAGGGAAAAGAGAGAAAGGAGAGAAAAGCAGAGATAGAGTCATTATAGATGAGATGAAAAGAGAGGGAGAGTCAGAAAAATAGAGACAGGGAAAGACTGAGAGAGTAGAAATGATGGACAGGGAGAGAGAGAGGAGCTGAGAGACAGAATGGAGACAGTAACAAGACAAATTGATAAACAGACAGAAAGATGCAGAATGAGGAGCAGACAGTGAGACTAAGAAGTCAAGAGGAAAACAGATGGAGTAAGAGACAGAAATGAAGGTGAAGGGTTGGGGGAAGGAGAGAGAGGCAGAGACCCAGAGAGACACAAGGTTAAAGTCAAGGTCAAAAGAAAAAAAAAGACACAAAGGTATGGAGAGAGAAATACTGGAAGCATTAGAAAAATGCAGACATCGATCAACCAACAATAATTTATTAAGAGCCCTCTATGTTCTAGTCCTTGTATCAGGCACAAAAATCCAAGTCATTTACACATCAAGCATCACCTTCGTGGTGTCATTGGTCCTTTTTGAAAATGAAGGATGAACAACAAGGCACTGGAGAAACAAAGGAAAACATTAAACAGTCTTCATCCTCAAAAATCTTACTTTTCATGGGAGGACACAACAAGTACAAAATACAGAAAACATAAAAGCAAGGTAAATATAGGGCAGCTAAGTGGTGTAGTGCATAGAGTGCTGGGCCTGGACTCCAGAAGACTCATCTTCTTGAGTTCAAATTCCATCTCAGACACTTACTAGCTGTGTGACCTGGGCAAATAGCCTTCTTTTCCTGTTTCCCCATCTGTCAGATGAACTGGAGAGATAAATGGCAAACCACTCTAGTATCTTTGCCAAGAAAATTCCAAATAGGATCACAAAGAGTTGGATACCACTGAAACAACTGAACAACAACAAAATGTTTGTGGAAGAGGGAGCTAGCAGCTGGGTAGATGAGTGAGGATGCTACAATGTAAAAGGTGGTCCTTGAACAGGATTTTGACAGAAAAAAGAGATTCTAAGAGCAAAAATTGAGGAGAGAGTTAATTCCAGATATGGAGGACGGCCAATGAAAAGTTTGGAGACAGAATGTCATAAGTGAGGACGAGAGGTCAGTCTGGCCAAATTCTAGGATACGAGAAGTAGGATAATGTATAATTAGGCCAGAAAAGTAGATGGGGGCTAGATTTTGATGCTCTTTTAAAAAAAGCTTAAAATACCCATTGCAACCAAAATTCATAGGGATGTAGTAAATTGGGAAAGAATCTTTACAGCTAATCTTGGGGATAAAGCCCTCATTTCTAGAATATATAGAGAACTGACTCAAATGTACAACTATACAAGTCATTCCCCAATTGATAAATGGTCAAAGGATATGAACAGGCAATTTTCAGAGAAAGAAATTAAAGATATCTATAGTCATATGAAAAAATGCTCTAAATCACTTTTGATTAGAGAGATGCAAATCAAAACAGCTCTGAGGTACCACATCACACCTATAAGATTGGCAAACATGACAGAACAGGAAAATGATAAATGTTGGAGAGGATGTGGGAGAGTTGAAACACCTAATTCATTGTTGGTGGAGCTGTGAGCTCATCCAACCATTCTGGAGAGCAGTTTGGAACTATGCCCAAAGGGCTACAAAAATGTGCATACCCTTTGACCCAGCAATATCGCTACTAGGACTGTATCCCCAAGAGATCATAAAAATGGGAAAGGGTCCCACATGTACAAAAATATTTATAGCAGCCCTTTTTGTGGTGGCCAAAAACTGGATATCAAGGGGATACCCATCAGTTGGGGAATGGCTGAATAAATTATGGTATATGAATGTAATGGAATACTATTGTGCCATAAGAAATGATGAACAGGATGACTTCAGAGAGGCCTGGAAGGACTTATATGATCTGATGCTGAGCGAAAGGAGCAGAACCAGGAGAACTTTGTGCACAGCAACGACCACAGTGTGCGAGAGTTTTTTCTGGTAGACCTGGAACTTCGTAATAATGCAAGAACTTAAAAAAAAAATTCCCAATGCTTTTCTAATGCAAAATGCCTCCACACTCAGAAAAAGAACTGTGGAATTCATTCGCAGAATGTAGCAGATCATGTTTGTGTGTGTGTGTGTGTGTATTATGTTTTGATTTGTTACGTGATTTCTTCCATTTATTTTAGTTTGTCTGCATAGCATGACTATAGTGAAAATGTACTCAGTAGGAAAGTATGTGTAAATCCTATATAGAATTGTATGCTGCCTTGGAGAGGGAGGGGGGTAATAGGTAGGGGGGGAAATCTAAGTTTTATGGTAGTGATTGTAGAACATTAAAAAAATAAATAAAATTTAAAAAAGCTTAAAATAGAGGAGCTATGAAAATATGTATTAATTATATACATTAAATTAAAATATGATTTGATCCTAGAGGCACTAGGGAGCCACTGGAGTTTACTGAGTAGAGGAATAATGTAATCAGTGTGCACTTCCGCAAAATCACTTTGGAAGCTCTGTGGGGATTATACTGGAGAGGAGGGAGAGGGAGGAGGGGCAGGGGCAGGAGGATTGGGAGGGGGAGGGGAAGGCAGAGAGGGAGAGAGAGAGAGACAGAGAGGAGAGAGGAGAGAGAGAGAGAGAGAGACCAATTAGAAGGTATTGCAAAATAGAGAGGGAAAATGAGAGAGGCAAGAACATATCACTAATGTTACTCTTAAAAAATACAAGTTTTTAGATGAAAAGGCAAAAATGACCTAATTTTCCTTTTTTAATGTATATTTACTCCTACCTAAAGTTTGGACATCTTAATACTTCTCTTTTTTCTTATTTTGCCAATTAGCCTGCCTGAGAAGCCTGAATTGGCCTAGAAAGACCATTCTAGTAAGCATACTAAATAAGCTCCTCTGAAATTTTTAGGTTCTCTAAGGACATGGTGATTCATCGCTTGGGTCTTTTGGGGAGGATGAACTTCCTGGATGCCTCCAAAGAGCATTTTAGAATGATGTGCTAAATACCCTGAGTTGTCCCTTGGTCCACCCTTACCCTGTGACAGCAGTAGGAGGGCAGAAAGCTACATCTGTCTGTTAAAAGAAGAGTCAGCTTCCTCCTCAGGTCTCTTGGCTACAGCTCTCCAAATAGCATTGTATGACTTCAGTGAGGAATGAGACATGTACTTGACAAAGCAGGCTTCCTCTTAGGGACCTTTGTCCTCTTAAGAGGCATTTGTTGCCCATAAAGATTATGGATGTATCTACATGAGTTTGTCTAAACTGATTCACAGGAATGTGTGGATAGATATCTCTAGAGTCTTGCCCACCCTTCTTCAAGTCGGACTTGGACTACCTAGGATGGGTGGAGGAGAGTCAAAAGTTTGGGGCCACAAGCCTGGGTTATTCTTCTTTCCTCAGAGAGGAGATGCTGAGCTGGAATTCTTTTTATCTGCCCCTTCCCAAAATTGCTGATCTAGTTATTAGGTTCAGGCTGATTTCCTGATCATTACCCCTTAACAGGGAAGTAGTTCCCTAAACTACATCTGAAGACTTGACTCCCTTACCCTCGAATGCTAACTTCACAAAAATCATCCCAAATAATGAATATCAAATAGTTTATTTAAATGTGTTGATAACTTGTGTGGATCCCATTCTTTTTCTTTCTCCATCTTTTTCCCCCTATGTAAATGGTGAGAGAAGTAGAGAATAAAGGGAGGAAAAATGTAATTCTATATGATGAAAAGAAAAACACGACTAATAGTCATAACAATGAATGTGAATTGTATATAATGCTATATAATATGAATAGGGTGATTACATAGTGAATTGTATGGTGAATACTACATAATGCAAGGTGGATCCTCAAGCAGACATTTTTCTGTCTTATATATTAAAATTTATGTTTGTTGATGTTATTAAGTATATAATATGAAATTTTATGTCAAAAAAGAAAAAAAGAGTAAAAATCAATCAAAAAATGTTTATTCAAATTGATAGCAAACTGAAACCAGGGAAGTCGTATGGATTAGAATACACCAGATTATTGTTGTTGTTATACCAGATAATAAATTGAGTGAATGAGTACTCCCACTGAGAACAAGTTATCTCAGCTCAACCTAAAGAATCCCCGTCTCATCTGAAACAAAATTTTCCAAAGTCTCTACATGGCAAATTAAAAATCAAGGACATGCTCAGAGTTCTGGTTCATCTATAAGTTGATCTCTTTGAAAAAGTCTCTCTCCCTTCAAAGAGCCTGGAAACTTCATGTGTCTTCTCTTAAAACTGGAAGTCAAAAGAAAAGAACTCACCATTCCCAAGTTTTCACAAATTCTTCCCAGGAACTTGTCAAGTAATCATTCTCTCAACCAATAAAGAAAATCTTATTTAAGTGCCTGGACTTGAATCCCTAGTTACATTCTTCTGGACCTATTCAGGCATGGAAGTAAAACTTGAAAGTTCAAAAGTTTCAGGGTTCTTTGAATCTACCATAGCAGTTGGTTGGGATATTGGTAGAGGCAGGAGTGTTTGGCTGCCTGTGAAAGAAACTGAGTGCAAAGTTCTGAGGAAGCTTGGTTTGATGGTACAAAGCTAAGATGAAATGTAGAAAGTCTAATTAACAATTTTGCAAAACTACTATATATTCCAATAAGATTTAAATATTAACCTGCCACCAGATTGTAACAATAGTTATGCTATTACTAAATCCTGTTAAGGTGTGTATATAATTTTATTTTTATGTTTAGCTTTTCTAATGTGTGTAGACTTGTCTTATACCTATTTCATATTATAAACTGAGTATGTTTTATATTTTCCCAATTTGGGGGAACCCTTAGCCTTACAAGTCATAATCTAATTTACTATAATTAAAATCATCCCTGAGAAAAAAAAGGTAGGGAGATTAACTAGCTAGTAAGTGTTAGAAAATGGAGTGCACTCTCTCTAGAGAGCAGCTAGCCTCCACATGAATGAACCTGGTCCACACGGGTACAAGGCCAGTGCCCTAGCAGCTGTTCCTCAATGCTACAACTAGGTACAATGAGAACAAGGGCTCTAAACTTTGTAGCATTTGGCAGAATAACTCTGCAAATGGGAAATGCTTAATAAATATTTGCTGTTATTTTCCATGGAGAAAATTCTAGCTTTGCTGCTCTACAAAATGAAAACCTCATGTCTCATTTTACAAGGACAAAGTTTTCCTTTCATGCAGTAGCAGTCTCACCTGGAACCCTTCTTGGACACAGATGCTGATCAGAAAAAGCTTCATGTAGAAGGTGAGGTTTGAACTGAGCTTTGAAATAAACTAAGGAATTTGAGGTGAGAAGGGAAATCATTCCAGATATGCAAACTCATGGAGATGGGATATGGAATAGTGAAAAGATGATGTGCCTGGACTTCAGAGTGAAGGGAACTTCACTCTATTAATATGAAGGGGTCTCATATATAATAAGGTTGGAAAGGTACCTACAATATGAATGTGTGTCAAACAGGAATTTGATCCTGGGAGGAGCCACTGGAGTTTGTTGATTAGGAGATTAACATGATCAGATCCATACTTTTGGGCAGGAATGGGGAACCTGCCCCTTTGAGGCCACATATGGTCCTCTAGGTCCTCAAGTGTGGCACTTTGGCTGAATCCAAATTTCACAGAACAAATCCTCTTAATAAAAGGATTTGTTCTATAAACTTAGACTCAGTCAAAAGGCTGCACCCAAGGACCTAGATAACCACATGTGACCTTGAGGCTGTAGGTTCCCCACTCCTGCTTTGGGGATATCTCCTTTGCAACTCTGGGTGGGATGAATTGGAAAGAGTAGAGATTGGCGGCAGAGAGATTAATTAGGTGACCATTGTAATAGTCCAGGCCAAAGATGATGAGGGCCTAAAGCAGTCATGATAGCCATGTGATCAGAGAGATTGAGAGATGTTGGATGTGCAGATAGAATAGATAACACTTGGCCACTGACTATGTGAGTTGAGGGAGAGTGAGGAGAAAGGTGGGATATTGAAGTTGTGAACCTGAGTGACTGGAAGGGTGATGATGCCCTCAACAGAAACAGGAATGTTTGGAAGAAGAGTGGGTTTCAGGGGTTAATATAATGAGTGTTATTTTGAAAAATCCAATTCAACCTCCTCATTTTATAAATGAGGCCCAAGGAGGTTAAATCACCAACATCACATGGCTAATAAGCATCAAAGCAAGGATTTGATTTCAGGTTCTCTGACTCAGAGCCAGTGTTCTTTCCAATATATCATACTTCTTAGGGAATGAAAACTACGAGGCAGGAGAATTGGAGGTGAATTGGGGGCCAGGGACTGGGTCAGGATATTGAGTTATTCTATTTGGCTCAAGAATAAAATATAAGGAAAAATAGTATGAAATAATGATGGAAAAGTAGGGTGATACTCAGCCATGGAGGGTCTTAAATGTCAGAGAAAAAGAGAGGAGGGAAGGAGGTAAACTTGCTTGGTTTTTGAAAAGTTATTTGGAAATAATCATTTTGGAGGTTATGTTTCTTCCTATAGAATATAAGTTCTATGATAGCATTTTTGCCTTTGCATCTCTGGCACTTAGCACAGTGCCTGATAGCAGATACTTAATAAATATCTATTCATTAATTGATTGTTGGATGGCTCCTGTGGTGCTTTCCAGTTCTATGACCCTATGTGTACTATGAAAGGAGACAACACATGTAAAGAAGGGTCTTTGCAAATCTTAAAGCATGATATAAATGCTAGCTGTTATTATTAGCAATATTAATAATAAAGCAACATTTCTTCAAAACCTCTTCTATTACTCATTAAGACTGGCCTTCCCATCACATAATTACTCCAAAATCAGTATCTCTGGGCCTTCTTGAGGAGGAAGGTTACAACATATTGGATAAGTGAGGCACCAGGATCCCTGAAACTGATGCCAAATAGATTTTCCAGGCAAAAGGAGGACTCTTCTCATATGATGAGCTTCCACTCTGAGTTAAGAATATCCCCCCCCCCCCAATTCTAATGTGGAAATATTGAAGGAACAGAAGTTCCTGATTCCTTCTGCCAGACGACAAGGTCATTTCTCCCTGATCCCTTTTAGAGAGAAGAGCTGGGTTGGACTGGTAGTGAGAAGCAAAATTAAATCTTGGCCAATTTCCTGCTATGAAGATCAGGTGAAAGCTATAGCCCAATAGGTAGAAACTGTTGGTCAACATAAGAATTGGGCATTATTAGTGCATTTTGATTATCCACAGATGGCGACTGCAACCATGAAATTAAAAGACGCTTGATCCTTGGAATGAAAGCTATGGCAAATCTGGACAGCATACTAAAAAGCAGAGATATCACCTTGCTGGCAAAGGTCTGTATAGTCAAAGCTATGGTTTTTCTAGTAGCAGTGTATAGCTGTGGAAGTTGGACTGTAAGGAAAGCTGGCAGAATAGACACTTTATTTGTGGTGGTGGAGAAGACTTTTGAAAGTCCTTTGGACAGCAAGAAGATCAAATCAGTCAACATTTAAAGAAATTAATTCAAGTTATTCACTGCAAGGTCAAATACTGAATGAACCTGAAGCTTAAATATTTTGGCCACTTAATGAGAAGACGGGACTTGCTGGAGAGGGCCCTGAGGTTGGGATAGATTGAAGGCAAAATGCAAAAGAGATGGCAGATGATAAGATGGATAGATAGTGTCATGAAAAGAATGAACATGAACTTGAAAAGACTGAGCAATAGCGTAGAGTAGAAGGAGTGCTACTATGGTTTTTCAAATCATAAAGAGTCGAACACAACCGAATGACCGAACATCAAAAATCTCAACAAAGTCCTTCTTGGTTCTTAGGATCACCAAAATAATGTTAAGGAGTTATAAGTGTAGGCCTATGTATTTAGCTTTTCAAGTAGGTAGAATGAAAGATGGGGAGAGGTAAAGGGGCAAGAAAGGAATGACAACTATTTCCCTACAATAATAATTTTCACTTAATGTAGCAAAACTCTTTCTTCACAACAACCCAGTGAAGTAGGTAGTATACCATTACTATGGTTTTACATGACAAGGGGAGGGAGATTTGGTTTCTACCTTTCTCCTACTCTCCCAGTTCATTTGACCAGTGAGGAGTGTTGACAACCAGCGACTCCTTTACAAAGCCTAGCCTTTAGTCAAAAATGCCTTGCGGACTTTAAGTAGTTAGCCTTGCCATCAACTGATAAAGTCTAGGCTTAGAGCAGGTGTGACCTTTGGGAAGAGAGAGCAGGGTGACTTTTGTGTCTATACCAGAGGGCAGCAAGGGAGGAGGAGGGAAGTTTCTCTTTTGTTACTCCCTCTTCATGAGCCATCTAGCAGAGGAGCGGCTTGGCCAGAAGGAAACGCCTCATCTAACAGCCAAAATGTCATTTCTTTGTCAAGGTAGTTCTCTGCTTCCAATGGGGGTGGAGATGCACTGTTAGCCATTAGATCCCCCCACAATCTAGCCTAGAGCTCCAAAAACAGCTGCTGCCTCTACTGCTGCTGCTGTGGCTGCCATAGGATCCTTTGCCCCTTCCACTGGGGCTGGGGCCAGACCATTCTCCTGTTTCCCACAGGTCCCACAGGTTTTTTCCACTGACCTTCCAATTTGTCCTCAGCATTCTGGGGTTGTGAAGTTTGGAAACTACCACAGGTGCAGAGATTCAGTTCCCCCCAGGCTTGGTCAGGTCCTATCTGTGCTGCTGAGGCCCAAGCTAGACTGTGCTCTGCTCCCAGCATAGCATGATAGACACTTCCTGTTGACCTTCCAGGCTGTGTTGGACTAAAAATTTGCTTCATTCCATCATTCTGTGTTCTGCAGTTCCAGGATTTGTTTAGAGTCATTTTTTACAGGTATTTGACTGGTTTTGGGATGGAAAACTCTAGAAGTCTCTGCTTTTACTCTTGGCTCTGCCTCCCAGAAAGTTATTTCAAGAGAGTTTGAGGCACAGTTGAGAGAAAAACAGTGTCTCCACCATGTCCAGACAAATATGGATTCAGAGAGCTGTCTAATCAAGTGAGGAATCAGCTTTAAGGAGTGGGAGAGAAGAGAGCCTGCTATAGACTCAAAACTATTTTAAAGTCTTCTATTTTGAAAGGACAGTTAGGCGCTTCAGTGAATAGAGTGACAGGCCTGGAGTCGGGAAGACTCATCTTTCTGAGTTCAAATCTGTCCTCAGACACTTACTATGTGACCTTGAGCAAGTCACTTAACCCTAGTTGTTGCAGTTTCCTCATATGCAAAATTAACGGGAGAAGGAAATGACAAACCAATCCTGTATCTTTGCCAAGAAAACCTCCAAATGGGATCATAAAGAGTTGGATACAACTGAAAATAACTGAACAATAACAACATTCTATTTTAAAGCATGGCTGATGAAAAGACAAAAGTTGAGTAGAAACTTTGAAGTAAAGGGAACCTAGAAAAGTAGGTTTATTTGAGCAATGGAAGATGGCTAAATGATAATGAAATGCTCAAGTATATGAAATGATCAAAGGATATGAATAAAGAATTATCAAAAGAGGAATTGAAAAAAATATTCAACAACTATATATAAGAATGCTCCAAGTCAAAATAATTAGAGAAACAAAAATGAAAAAGAATTCCAAGATTTCACTTCACACCCAGAAAACCATCAAAGATGACAAAACAGGGCAATAATTGATGTTAAAGGGGTGGTGGAAAGGCAAGCACACTAATGAGTACATTAGTTGGTGGCACTGTAAATTGGTCCAGCCATTATGGGAAGCAATTTAGATTTATGTGAGGAAAGTGACAAAAATGTCCATATTCTTTGACCTACAGGTTTCATCTCTAGGTCTGTATCCCCAAGAGGTCAGCCACAAAACAAAAGGTCCTATATACACTAAAATGTTTACAGAAGCACTTTTGATAGTGAAAAAGAACTGAAAGCAAGCAAAATGTCCACAGATTAGGCAGTGGCTAAATAAATTGTGCCATCTGAATGTAATAGAATAACTCAGTATTGTAAAAAACCAATGACTATGGTGAATGAAGAGAAGCATGGGAAGACTTGTATGAATTGATACAAAGTGAAGTGAGCATAACCAGGTGTATTGTGACATAATAATGACCAAGCCTTGGTCATAAAAAAGACATATGAGAAGACACTTGTCCCCTTCTTTGCAGATATGGGCAGCTACGGGAATGGAACATTGTATGCAATGTCAGATTTTTGGGGATGTATTAGTTTTGCTGAACTGATTTTTTTCCCATTTAAATTTTTCTTCATAAGGCATAGCTCTCAAGGATGGGTCATACTGGGAAATTTAGATAATGCAAAAACAAAAGATAGTCATTTTTTATTTTAAATTTATTTATTTTTAGTTTTCAACATTCACTTCCACAAGATTTTGAGTTCCAAATTTTCTCATCTCTCCCCTCTGCCCACCCCAAAATAGTATGCATTCGGATTAGCACTTCTCTCAATCTGCCCTCCCTTCTATCACATCCCTCCCTTTTCTTATCCTTATCCCCTCTATTTTTTTGTAGGGCAAGATAGATTTCTCTGCCCCATTGCCTGTATATCTTATTTCCCAGTTACATGTAAAAACATTTTTTAGCATTCATTTTTAAAACTTTTAGTTCCAACTTCTCTCCCTTCCTCCCTCTCCACCCATCCCCACTGACAAGGCAAGCAATTCAATATAGGTTATATATGTGAAGTTATGCAAAACACTTCTGTAACAGTCATATTGTGAAAGAATAACTATATTTCCCTCTATTCTATCCTTCCCCTCATTTATTCTATTCTCTCTTTTGACCCTATCCCTTCTCAAAAGTGTTTACTTCTAATTGCCCCCTCCTCCCATTTGCCCTCTCTTTCCTCATCCACCACTTATCCCCTTCCCCTCTACTTTCCTGTAGTGTAAGATAGATGTTCATACCAAATTGAGTGTGCATGTTATTCCCTCCTTAAGCCAATGTGAATGACAGTAAGGTTCACTCTTTCCTTCCCACGTCTCCCCTCTTTCTCTCCATTGAAAAAGTTTTTTCTTGCCTCTTTTATGTGAGATAATTTGCCCCATTCTATTTCTCCCTTTCTCCTCCCAGTATATTCCTCTCTCACCCCTTAATTTTATTTTTTAAATAATATTGCTTCCTATTCAACTTACTCTGTGCTCTCTGTCTATATGTATATAATCCCTGTGACTCCTTAATACTGAGAAAAGTCTCAAGAGTTACAAATATTGTCTTTCCATATAGGAATGTAAACAGTTCAACTTTAATAAGTCCCTTATGAATTCTCTTTCTTGTTTATCCTTTCATTCTTCTTTTGATTCTTGTGTTTGAAAGTCAAATGTTCTATTCAGCTATGGTCTTTTCATCAAGAATGCTTGAAAATACTCTATTTCATTGAATGACCAAATTTTTCCCCCAATTATTATACTCAGTTTTGCTGGGTAGGTGATTCTTGGTTTTAATCCTAGCTCTTTTGACTTCTGGAATATCATATTACAAGACCTTCGATTCCTTAAGGTAGAAACTGCAAGATCCTGTGTTATCCTGATTGTTTTCCCACGATACTTGAATTGTTTCTTTCTGGCTGCTTGCAATACTTTCTCCTTGATTTGGGAACTCTGGAATTTGGCTACAGTATTCCTAGGATGTTTTCTTTTGGGATCTCTTTCAGGAGGTGATTGATGGATTCTTTCAATATTTATTTTACCCTTTGGTTCTAGAATATCAGGGCAGTTTTCCTTGATAATTTCTTGAAAAATGATGTTAGGCTCCTTTTAAAATCATCACTTTCAGATAGTCCAATAATTTTTAAATTGTCCCTCCTGGATCTATTTTCCAGTTCAGTTGTTTTTCCAATAAGACAGTTCACATTGCCTGCTATTTTTTCATTCTTTTGCTTTTGTTTTATAATTTCTTGATTTTTCATAAAGTCATTAACTTCCATATGCTTCATTCTAGTCTTTGAGGAATTATTTTCTTCAATGAACTTTTGGACCTCCTTTTCCATCTGGCCAATTCTGCTTTTTAGGGCATTCTTTGCCTCATTGGCTTTTTGGGTCTCTTTTGCCATTTGGGTTAGTCTATTTTTTAGTGTTATTTTCCTCAGCATTTCTTGGGGTCTTGTTTAGCAAGGAGATGACTCATTTTTCATGATTTTCTTGCATCACTCTCATTTCTATTCCCAATTTTTCCTCTACTTCTCTTACTTGATTTTCAAAATCTTTTTTGAGCTCTTCCACGACCTGAGACCAATTCTTGGAGGCTTTGGATATAGGAGATTTGATTTTGTTGTCTCCTTCTGGTTTTATGTTTTGATCTTCCTTTTCACCAAAGTAGATTCTATGGTCTAATTCTTTTTCTGGTTTTTACTAACTTCCTCAGCTATTATTTGACTTTTGAGCTCTTTGTCAAGGTAGTTCTCTCCTTATAGTGAGGGTGGGAGTGTACTGTCAGCAGCTCGATGTGCCCACAATCTGTGGGCCTAGAGTTCCAGAAACAGTCCCTGCTTCTGCCCATACTGCTGCTGTCACTTGCTCCTCCACCCCCTCAACCACCCTGGGGCTGGGACTAGACCACTCTCCTGTCTCACACAGGTCCCACAGGTTTTTTCCACTAACCTTCCAATTTTCCTCAGCATTTTGGAGTCCTGAAATCTGGAAACCTCCAGAGGTGCAGAGATTCAGACCTCCTGAGGACTGCTCAGGGCCTGTCTGTGCTGGTGTGGCCCATGCTGAACTGAGCTCTGCTCCCAGTGGGCCATGATAGACACTTTCCATTGATCTTCCAGGTTGTTTTGGGCTGGAGATTTGCTTCACTCTGTCATTCTGTGAGTTCTGCAGTTCCAGAATTTGTTTAGAGTCATTTTTCACAGATATTTGTCTGGATACGTGGGGAGAGCACTAGCAAATTTGTGCTGTTACTCCACCATCTTGACTCTGCCTCCAATAATCATTTTTTAAAAAAAGAATTCATTTGAAAAGTACAAATATTAAAAAAATACAGGCTCTGTGATTATAAAGGCACTGTATCTCTAGATAATCATTGGTTCCTGCTCAAGAAAATTCAGTGATTCCCTATTGTCTCTAAAGTAGCACTTGAATATTTCCTCTCACATTATGAGGCCCCCAAATACCAACCTTAACTTCAAGATACTCAGTGGGTGCTCAAAACAGCTCAAAAATTCTCACTAATGTTATAATTTTTCTTTGTAAGTCACAGGATACAATTAATTGAAAGCAAAGGCATTCATTTAATGAAATAACCAAGTACCTAGTTTTACAATTCAACATTCTCCTCTTCAACCTAGGGCACAATTTCCCACAAATATATACTCTATTAGTTGGTGTGATAGGACCAATGTCTACTAGAATTTCTCTTCCCGACCCTTCTCCCTCACATGGGTGAGGCTATATTCTTCCTCAAAGGCAACAAATCTAGAATTCAATTGGCCCAAGAGTATAACAAGGCTTAAGCTGTATCTCCCTTGACATAGCTACCTGTTAACCTTTGGTTGTTTTGATGCTGCTTTCTGGTCACTTAAAGGAATAAAAAAACCTGATCATGTGAAGTCTAGGTGGATGTCCCAAGACCATAGAGTCACTCACTATACCCTCTGCTGACCAAATGTGTTTCCATGTGGTATGAGAGGGTGTCTCATCTACCAAAGGTGAATACTATATTGTGTCCTTGTGACTATCCTTATGTTAGGACGAAGTAAACCTCCTTTTGTTAAATAATTGTTCAATGAGTACCTGAATCAGATCTCCTCTTAATATAGTGAGTGAACATGCAAAGGAATTGTGTGTGAGGGACTCACATGTGAGGAATAGATATGAAGGGACAACTCACACTTTAAAAGCTCCATTGATTTCTGGTGATATTATCACACTGCTCTCACTGAACCTGTTAGGCAAAGCATCTCTGTTGGAGGTATTGCTCCATTGGGTTCTACTGGTCCCTACTGGCCCTGCCAAGAGCTGTCTGCGATCTCAGTGTCTCTGCTGGGGGGGGAGGTGTCCCTCATTTACTACTTGTTGATCTCATCTGAGTGGTATTCTAATGGCTGCTAGGCTTGTAGTCTGTGTTGGGTGTTTGTTCTTGGTCAGGCCTGATTCAGTCCAGTACAACACTATGAGGCCCTAATGGACTGTCAAATGCAATGAAAATGACTTTACTAATAACAAAGAATTAAGAGGATATATTTTCTAAGGTTAAAAAGATAATACTTCAGATAAAAAGTGACACTCTTATTCTCATTCACCACAACACCAGCCATGGCAGAACAGGTAGCCATTCCCCACAGGGCAATAAATGATCCAACAAAGTCTACAGTCTCAACTTGCTGGAGATTATAACTCACAGTACTTGCCTTCAAGGAACATACGTTCTAAAGAGGGAGACAACATACTAATAGCTATGTTCATACAAGATACAAATGTAGTAGGCATTTAATGAAGACTTATAAAATTGAATTGGGTTGGGTAGTATAGGGAGTTAAGAGAAGAGAATAAGGCATATTGAGAGATTAAATTACCAATTAGAGACACTGGAGAGGAGGAGGAACACATTTTCAAGTATTCAGAAAATGGAAGTCTGGGGCTAGATAGCCTCGATGGACAAGTCTGGCCATTTTATTTGTTTTGAAACAGTTATGACTTTGGTCTCTGAAGGATGAATTAATGGTCTGTTCTAGTCTCTTCTGTTCTTTCACATGTCTAAGAGCATGCTCAGTCATCAATGTTTGCTCACTTGTTTTCTACCAAGGAAAGGGAAACCAATGAATTTTCTTCCCATCAATTTTGAATGTGATTTTTTCTGACGCAGTCTAGTAAACACTCTATGATGCTGGGGATGGGGAGAGTGGGGGACAGTGAAAAAATGTTATTTTTACAAAATTCGTTTTCCTTTTCCATTTTCCCCCTTCATGAAGGTAAGTAGGAGAGGTAGAAATAAAAGCAGAGACAAAAAACATATGATGTAGAATGTGTGAGATGTACAGGACCAGAGAAACCATATAGTCTTAATCCCTCATTTTACAGATGAAGAAACTGAGGCCTAGAGAGGAGAACTGACTTGTCTGAGATCTCATAGCTAACAAGTGGTAGAGCTGAGATTCAATCCAGTTCCTCTGACTTCAAATCCACTACTTTTTTCACTGACCACACTACCTCAAACATGAGCCATTAGGAGAAAATCAGTCCCAGTCTAGGCTTTCATCAGAACTTTTTGGGAGGATTTGCAACCATATAATCCTATCTGTGAGAGAGTAGTACTAATATAATAAGAGTCTGAGGGAGAAAGCAGGAGCCTTTGGTTCTAGGCAATGGACAGAACCCATAACCTTCCTATGCCTCAGTTTCCCCAGATATAAGGGAAGAAATAACAATCCCTTACCAACCAACGGTGTTCAAGAAAGAAGTGTTATGCTATGTTGCTGTTCAGTGGTATTTGATTCTTCATTTGGGGTTTTCTTGGTAAAGGTACTGGAGTGGTTTGCCATCTCATTTTACAGATAGGGAAACTAAGGCAAACAGAGTTAAGTAACTTGCCCAGGGTCACACAGCTAGGAAATGTCCAAGACCAGATTTGAACTCAGGAAGATGAGTCTTTCTGACTCCAGGCCAGACACTCTTTCCACTGAATCACCATCAGCCCCATTTAAGCACAAGACATTTTCATGCAGATATTCATTAAGTATCTACCACATGCTAGGGAGAATGGTAGGCTATAGTTGATGGGGGTAGGTGGGAAGAAGGTAGAGTAGAGAAGGGTGCGAAGAAACTGTCAAGAAGATGCTTCCAATCTAAGTAGAACACAAGCTCCCCTGCCTATAGTAAGTACTTAGTGAACACTCGTTAACTTAGCTTGTTTACTTGTTACAGGAAGCAGGGACATTAAAAGTTAATGTACAGAATGCTGGTTAAATACAGATACAAGACAGCAGGCTGAGTGATGAGACCTGGCAGTAAATGACTATGGCCAAGGATAAATCCATGGGATGGTTAGAGAAGATTTCTCGGCCATGGGGATTGAGTTGGGCCTTAAAGGATGCTTAGAATTCAATAAGTGGAAAGCGAGGAAGCCAATTCCTAAGGTGAAAGAAGTAAGCAAGGGTGTCAACAAGCAAGGAATGAACATGAACTGCTCATGGCTGAATGAGTGAAAGCTATCTGAAGTGGAGGGTCTTGAAGGGGAGGTTGGATAGGGTCATGTTGTTGTTTGGTCACATTTGGGGTTTTCTTGGCAAAGATACTGGGGTGGTTTGCCATTTCCTTCTCTAGTTCATTTGACAGGTGAGGAAACTGAGGCAAACAGGGTAAAGTGACTTGCCCAGGGTCACACAGCTAGCAAATGTCTGAGGCCACATTTGAACTTATAAAGATGAGTCTTCCTGACTTTCTACCCAGCACTCCATCTACTGTACCACCCAGCTGCCCCAATAGGATCCTAGATTTAGACCCAGAAGGAAATCAAATCTCCTCACTTTATAGAAGAGGAAACTGAGGTCCAGAGTTGAAATGTCTTGTTAAGACTAGAACTTAGGTTCTCTGACATCATGCATTGCTCTTGAAGTCATATCAGTCCATAAGTATTTCAGATTTGATTCTCTGAGTAAAGGGAGGCATCCATAGTTTTTGAGGAGGGGAATGATAAGATGAAATGTATTTTAGGCATAGGGAAGAGATCTATGATATCATTGGTTTAGGAAATTCCTAGTTGAAGAAACTCCTTCTGATGTGGCTCAGCACTTTCTTTTAGATTTGTATTCTTAGGAAGTTGTCTTAGAGCACTGATGGGTTAAATGACTTCTTGACCAGGGTCACACAGTCAGAGTTAAGATTTGAACCCAAGCTTTTTTGGCTCTAAGGCCAGCTTCCCAACCACTATACCATGTCTATCTATAAATTGTATTTTTAAAAAGATTAATTGGTCAGTTACATGAAAGATGGATCAGATGTAGGAGAGACAGACTGAGGAAGCAGACGCAAGAGGCAGGGAAAGATCATCCCTGGATCAGTTAAGTCTTTTGACTCTTGAGTCAGTGACTTCACTCAGTCCATGCTGCCTTCCTGGAGTGAGTCACAGAAGCAAAGAATGTGAGAGTTCAAAAGGGTGTTAATGATCATCCACTCTAACTTTCTTCTGGGAGACTTGGGGGAATTTGGGAGTTTTGATGAGATCCAAAGGTAGGACCCTCCTGGTGAGATGCTTTCCAATAATTTGTGGATCAGAGAAAGGAGTTGGGGGCAAGCCAAAGACATCCATTTCACTCTCCTGGCAGTGTTTTCAGAGCAAGGGTATCTTTTTTAGCATCTGCCTCATTATGCCATGTTTCTGTAACTGTTCCACCGCCTTCTCACACCAAACTCAAGATTGTAAGAACAAAACAAAACAAACCAAAAATGAAAAAAATATCCTTTAGGGGTTTTGCTTTCTCTGGGACTCTGGGACAAAATCCTCTGTGCTAGCCACTTTATTTATCTATTCACAAAAAGTTTTATTGATGTGTTTTGTTTCTACACTTGAATTATTTTCTGATGTGCCCCCAACCTCCCCTGAAATCTCCTGTGTAAGAAGGGCAGTTAAGTAAAACTGACCCACAAAGCACTTGGATCTGACAATGTATGTGATGGTCTATGCCCTAAGTCTGCCATCTTTCTACTGAGAAGAGGGAAGCATGCTTTGTCATCTGTTCTCTAGGACTAAGATTGCAATTAATTTGAGTTTCAGTGGTATTTTAATTGTTGTTGCCACTTTACATATCGTCCCTTGGTTTTCTAACAAGAAAAAAAGATTAATGCATTTTTAAAAAAAATCTGTGATATTCTGATATAGACAAGAAAACTCTGAGAAGGGGTGAAACTGGGGTTCTTCATTCTGTCTTCTTATCCACATTAGTTCAAACAGGTCCTTCTATGAATTCCTAACACATATTATTCCTTATAGTGCAATAGATTTCCATTCTATTCATAATAATAAAAGGGAACTTACTTCAATTCTACTGCAAAAGTGCTGCTATGGATATTTTGGTATAGATGGAATCTTTCTGTCCTTGACTTAATTGAGATATATGTGGTGGATGCTTTTGCATAGTGCCAGGGCTAAAAAGGAAAGATCAGCTGTAGGATATTTAAAGAAGAATCCATTTTTTTTGAATGGTTCAACGGTGGAACTCATCTAAGAAGTGTCATGACAAACATGGTTGTCAGGAACTCTTCCTGTTATTTCCATCTTGAGTACCTAGACACAGACACACAGACACACACAGACACACAGACGCACACACACTTTTCAGCTTCTTTTTATCTGTTGTCTTTCTCCATTAGAATGTAAGTTCTTGGACTTCTGGTGCCAAGATGGCAGAGTGAGGAAGGAACTCTCTGAAGCCCTACCAAATTCCCCTTCAAACAACTAGAACCTCAGAATTGGTCTAGCAGTTGGAAAGCAGGTTACCAGCTTACCAGAAGGAAAACTCTGCCTCATGGGGGTGGGAGGGGAGTGAGATCCAGGAGCAGCAGTAGGGGCCTTGCAGTAGGGCTCTGAGTTTGGGAGAATCCACCAGCAAGACCCAACCCTCCTGTAAACCAGCAGACCCCTAGGCAAGTCTGTGCAGTGCAGTAAGGTCACACCCCAGCCATCCCACCTACAGCCCAAGCCACCAGTGAAGCCTTGACCTCATTGCTGACCAGTAGTAAAGTCCCATCCTGGGACTTACCACCAGCAATATCTCACCCCTGTGGCCTACGAGCAGAGAGATCCTATTTCCACAGCAACCTAGTAGCAGGCCCTAACCCTGGAGCAGATCATCAGCTAAACCCTACACCCAAAGGAGGCCAATGGGGAGGCCTCCCCCCAGTACAAGTCAAAAGGGAAGCCTACCCTCCTGAGAAAGCAAGCAGCTAAGTTCTGAAGCCCAATGAAAGCCAGCAGTAAGACCCAGAGCTTTAGCACAAAAAGCTTGAGACAAGGCAGGACCAGAACCCAACTCTCACATAAATACAAGAAGTCACAAAAATGATAGAAAAAATTAGCAAAAAAGAAAAAATTTAACTTTAGAAAGTTACTATGATGAAAGGGATGATCAAAGCAAGAAGAAGAGAACAATAGTATCAATAGTATCAAAATGGCTACATGTGAAGTCTCAAAGAAAAATGTAACTAGGTCTCAGGCCCAAAAACAATTTCTAGAAGAGCTTAAAATGATTTTTAAAAGCAAATGAGAGAAGTAGAAAAAAAGTTAGGGAAAAAATGAGAGTAGTGCAAGAGAATCATGAATAAAGAATCAATAGCATGCAAAAAGATATACAAAAATTTATCAAGGCAAAAAGTTCCCTAAAAAATAGAATTGGCCAAATGGAAAAGGAAGTACAAAAGCTCATTGAAGAAAATAATTCCTTAAAAATTAGAATTGAACAAATGGAAACTAATGACTCTGTGAGACATCAAGAGATGATGAAACAAAATCAAAAAAGTAAAAAAAAAATAGAAGAAAATGTAAAATTTCTCAGTTGGAAAGACAACTGACCTATAAAATAGATCTGAGAGAGATAATATAAGAATTATTGGACTACCTGAAAGTTATGATAAAAAAAAAAGCTTGGACCACATCTTTCAAGAAAGTATCATAGAAGGCTTTCCTGATATATTAGAGCCAGAAGGTAAAATAGAAATTGAAAGAATCCACCAAGCTTCATCTGAAAGAGATCCCAAAATGAAAACTCGTAGGAATATCATAACCAAATTCCAGAACTCACAGATCAAGAAGTAAGTATTGCAAATAGCCAAAAAGAAACAATTCAAGTATTGTGGAGCTACAGTCAGGATTACACAGGATTTGGCAACTTCCACATTTATGAACTGGAGGGCTTGAAATATACCGGAAGGTAAAGGAGTTAGGATTACAACCAAGAATCACCTACTCAGCAAAATTTAATATAATAAAAAAGGAAGATTAAACAAAATAGAGGACTTTCAAGTATTTCTAACTAAAAGACCAGAGCTGAATTAAAAAATTAATCTGAAATACAAGACTCAAGGGATACATTAAAAAATAAAGAAGAAACAAGAAAAAGAAAACAGAAAATTTAATACGGTTAAACTGTTTATATTTCTATTTGGCAAGATAATATTTGTAACTCTTAACTACTTTATTACTATAAGAGCAATTAAAAGGAGTATATGTAGACAGAGGATGTGGCTATAAAGTGACTGTGATGAGATGATACCCCCCCTCTCCGCAAAATGAAGGAGTCAAAAAGAAAATTACACTAGAAGAATAAGGAGGGGGGAGATTGAATGGGGATAAATTATCCCACATAAGAGGCATGAAGAAGCTGTTATAATGAGGGAGGAGATCAGGGGAAGGGTGATGGGCAAAACTTAAACCTTACTTTCATCAAAATTTTGTACAAGGAGACTTGAATAAAAGAAAAAAATGGAAGAGTGAAAAATAGCGTGCTTCAGACTATTCAGTCAAAGTGTTTTTTTTCTGGAGGGAGATAGTATGTTTCATCATTAGTCCTTTGGGATTGTCTTGGATCATTGTATTGCTAAGAATATCTTTGTTTTTTGCTAGTGTTTCCTTCTCCATCTTATTTTACAGATAAGAACCTGAGGCAAACAGGGTGAAGTGACTTGCCCAGGGTCCTACAGCTAGTAAGTATCTGAAGCCAGATTTGAACTCAGGAAGATGAGTCTTCCTGACTCCAGTCCTGGCACCCAAACCACTGTGCCACCTAACTATCCATCCTATCACATAAAAAGTGCTTAATAAATGCTTGTTGATTACAGAATATCAGAACTACAAGGAAGCCTAGAGTCCAACCTCCTCATTTAACAGATTAGGAAAAGTAAAACTCAGAGGAAGGAGGGAATTGCATGTACACAGTTGCATGTACACAGGTAGTAGTGGAATTAGGACTAAAATTTTTGTCTCTTGCCTTCTCGTCCAAAGTTCTTTTCATCACAACACTTTTTTCCCCTTTCCCTTTTTCCTTCTTATTTTTCCTCCTCCCTCTTTTCCTTCCCCTTTCTCTTTCTCCTCTGTTTTTCTCATCTTTTTCTGCCTGTCCCCTCCCCCCTCCTCCAGTTCATGCCTTAGGCCTTGCCAAGGGCATCTACAGGCATTGCTCAGCTCCTAGAAGCTAAATAGTTGGTTGACCTGCCTGCCCTCAACCCCCTCCATGGGCCTATGGTTCATAAAGCAGATTTCCAAATTGATTTGATGTCCACTGTGGAGAGACACTCCAGAAATATCAGCTGTCCACCCAGGCCTGTGCTAAAGGACACAGGATGGAGTATCCGACTCCTCCTGGGAAGGGAGGATTTTGCAGCCAAATGTTGTTCCACCCGCTAAGAAGCTTCTCTTGTTCTTCTGCTCAAATGGTTCCTTAGTCAGAAAAGGAAAAAGAATATTTGCTCCAGTCCTCCTCTTGGTTTCACAGAAAGAAATCAGGAAACAGATGAGGCCCCTTGGATATCACAGCTATTAGTGGCACATTATTGGCTCTCCAACTTGTAAAAAAAGATCTTCGCCTTTGCTAAGGTAATTATCAGCCTAGGTGGTTTGCCTCTGTTTGAGCCAAAGAAGTAAGTCTGTATATTTCCATTTTGTTGGTCATGATTTTCTGTTTTATCAGAAGGTTAAAATAAAATGGTTAATTAAGAATCAGAGTATCTTATCTGTAGGTTATAAGTATGTGGTATGGTATGGTGTAGCATGGCACAGAGAGTATGGGAAGGGGTTAGGGGAGATCAGTAGATTTATTTGGTAGGTGAGTGAGTTAAGAGACTTGGATTTTAGTCCTAGTTCTGCTGCCAACATTGGTGGGTTTGCTTAACTCCTCTGGGCCTCAGTTTCCACATGAATTTTTCCAATCCTCTCCAACCTTTGAGACAGTATTTTAACCCAAAAGATCATCTCTAATGATCCAATGGGACTTTAAGAAAAGAAGTTAGTTCATTGGGCTAGAGGATCTTTAAGGTCCCTCCAGCTTTCACATTCCAAAATGTTTTTCATAGAGGCAAAGTAGCCTGAAAGAAAAGAAATCAACAATTTGACAAATATTTATTACAAGAGAAGCCCATGGTTAGGTATTCTGTGTATGTGGCATTGTCTCCATTTTGCAAGTGACAAAGTTGAGGCCCAGATAGTTAGAATGACTTTTCAAGGTCACATGATTGATCGATAAAGTAGGACTGTGACTTAAACCTGGCTTCTCTGACTTTGGGTCAAATGCTCTTATTTGCTTAAATAGTACAAAGTGAGAGACTGCATCTTTTGTCTTGCTCCATTAAATTTCACAAAAATGTGTATAAATGACAAAAGAAGTATATCACAATCCTTGCCTATTAAAAGTCTCCAAAAATAACAATATCTGACATTTCCATAGTTGTAGTGCTCCAGGGGCACCCATGCCAACTCACAAGATGAGCACTTCAGAAGGTGGCTACCCCAGAACTGTAGGTTTGAAGTAGCTGAGAAAAAGACTCATTTGATAGCCATGTCACATCTGGGCATGAACTTGGTGGGATCAAAGTTATGTAGAAACTATGCTGAGTGACCTTACTCAGAAACCAAGGTAGTAAAAGAGATGGTGTGCCCCTAAGGTGGTGATAGGAAATGTGAGTACTTTTGTTATTGCTTTATCTTCAAAGTAAATATCCCCTTATAAAAGGAAATAGGTGGAAAATAGTTAAATGGAACTGAAAACACTACTAGTATGAGCTTGAGCTTATCAGCATTTGATAAGGTTGCCCCTCTAAACCTTCAAGACATCTCTAGAAACCTGAGGAGACATTGTAGCAGTCCTCTTTCTGATAGAAAGGGGCCAGAGATTACTCACTACATATATGAGACAATTAGACAAAAATACAAGACAGGAAACACATTAGTATATAGAATGTTGACCTTGGAGTTAGAAGAGCTAGATTTATGTCCTACCTAGATGTGTATCATGGACAATTCACTTAACTTCTCTATACCTTGAAGAATTCTCCAAGACTCTAAGTTATAGATGAGCTTTTATCTGTTAGTGGTGGAGGGAATTCCCACATGTAGAATTTCCAGTCAAACAAAATCATGAGTACTTCATGTACTGATTCAGATAAGACCAGATCAGAACCAAATGCCAAAAGGTGTCAAAGAGTTATTATTTTGGAAGAAGGTTCAGGAGGAAAAAAATTGCTGAAGGATGGAATAGCCAAGGAAGGCTTCTTAGAGGAAGTGAGGTGACTAGGACCTCGGGAAGTAGTTAGAAAGTTAAAGGGGAGAGGAAAATGTATATGTTGTTTTTCAATTTAGTATATGTAAACAATGTCAGATTGGACATCTGGAAACTATGTGGCTGTTTTGATCTGTTGTAGATAATCAAAACTGATCAATAAAACTCTAGTACAAAATTATCTGTCAAGATTGCATTGATTAGTAGTTTGCTTACTAAAAAACTCTCTCCTTTCCTTTGGTCCTTGGGAGACTCCATTGTCTCAGCATTGTGGGAATCAAGTTGGACTCAAACTAAGAACTGGGGAAGGGACCTCCCAGTCCATATTTTCTTTGTTCTTTTATCCACCAAAGAGGACATCCTTCTTCCCCAGTTGTCCCTCCCCCCCCCCCCAGCAATCATTGCTCTTTTTCTCTCTTTCTTTCCTTCTCCGTCAAACTCTGTCCTCAGAGTCTTCATTCTCCCTAAAATATGTGATATAGTGTTTATCCTTATAAGATATAGTGTTTATCCTTCCAAGGGGCATTTTTATTTTAACAAGAGCCAAGAGTTTTATGGAGGCAGTGGGTTTTTTCCTTATATTCATTTAATAATTTTTAAAAGCAATTGTTTAGATTCATTTTTGAGTTCCAAATTCTTTTCCTCTCTCTAGCACCCTCCCATCCATTGAGAAGGCAAGAAATATCACAGGAAGAATATTTCCACATTATTCATGTCTCCAAAAAAAGCAAGAAAAAAAAGAAAAATAAAAAAAATACTCTCCAATCTGCACTTGGAGTTCGTCAGTTCTTCTGGATGTGGTTAGAATTTTTCATCATTGAAATCTTTAGAAGTATCATAGATCATTGTATTGATCAGAGAAGCTAAGTCTTTCATTGTTGATTATAGGTACCATATTGCTATTACTATGTACAATGTTCCCCTAGTTCTGCCCACTTCACTGTATCGGTTCATACTAGTCTTCCCAAGTTTTTCTGAAAGCATCTCTTTCATTATTTCTTGCAACACAATAGTATTCAATCACAATCATACACCACAACTTATTTAGCCACTCCCCAATTTATGAGCATTCCCTCAATTTCTAATTCTTTGCCACCACAAAAAAGCCACTTTAAATAAATAGTTTTGTACATATGGGTCTTTCTTTTTCTTTGAGCTCTTTGGGATGCAGATACAGTAGTGGTATTGCTGGATAAAAGGATATGTACAGTTTATAACCCTTTGGACATAGTTTCAAATTTTCCTCCAGAATGGTTAGACCAGTTCACTACTCCACCAATAGTGCACAAGTATCCCCATTTTCCCAGTTGCTCCAGCATTTGAGACAGTGTTTTAACTCAAAAGATCATCTCTAATGATCCAATGGGACTTTAAGGTCCAGTGGAGGACTGGCTAGTAGGAAGACAAGTGGTACCAAGGAGGTTTTGGTGGACCACTCAAATTATATCCAGTAAGTAGATATTTACTTTGCTTCTTTATAGGATTACTTTCTCTTTGTGGTACTTTGCTTCTTATGTTGGTCCCACCAAGAGCCTGAAAACTACTCTGCCAAAATGGTATTGTTGAAATGTTTTAAGAGTTAAGTCCTTTTATTATTACTGGGATGTAATATATGATCTTCCTCACCCTGTCTCTTTCAGGGTGACCCTGGAGCAACACCAAATAAATAATTGGCACAAGTACTAGATACTCATGGCCTGGTTCTACTGAAAATACAAAAATCATCTTCCTAGGACATCTTCCTCAGTGGCATCAAAGCTGATAAAATTGCTGTAGCATATAGGACTGTTTTAGGGCTGTGAGGATCCCCTAGCATTCCTAGGTTTGGGGACTTGGCTGAAAGGGGTGGGGAGCCATGGGAAGTTTGAGAAAGGATAAAAAGGTTTGAAAGAGCTGCATAGAGAGTGAAGAATGAGCTGATAAAAGAGATGTGTGATCACCTAGAAGCAGTGAGAGTTCAGTTGAAGCTGTATATAAATTTGTAGTGGACTCAGAATAGTTGCTTGATTTTCTCCACCTTTGTTTGAGAACTGTGCCTCATGTTTTACAGGGAAAAAACTGAGGACATTCACCTTTCTGATTCTCCCCTTTCTCTTTCATTCCTAATTGCATATCACTCAGATGGCTTCTGAAATTATCTCTTCTTTTCCCCTGTCTCATACAAAGAGGTGGTTCTACTTTCCAAGGCAAGTCTCTTGACATGCACAAGTGACTTCATTCCTTCCCATCTCCTCCAATGGAATGCTCTTCCTGTCATCTCCATTCTATCATGTATCTTCAATCTCTCCCTATCTATTGACTCTTTCCTTACTACATACAAACATGCTCATGTCTCCTCCATCCTCAAAAAACCTTCACTTGATCCTTCTATCCCCTCTAGATATTATCCTATATCTCTTCTGTCCTTTGTGGAAAAAAATCCATGAGAAGATCATTTACAATTGGTGCCTCCACTTACTCTCCCTTCATTCTCTTCTTAACCCTCATTATTACACAAAAATTATTTTCCTAAATCTCAGATCTATCCATGTCACCCCTCCCCACTAAATAAACTCCAATGACTCTTTATTACCTATTAACAAAACCAAAAACCTCTGTTTGGCATTCAAAACACTTCACAACCTCACCTCCCCCACTTTTAGCTTTGTAGTTTTCTCACACTTTATAACTCACTGTATACTCTTTGACCTAGTGACACTGACTTCTTGCTGTTCTGTCTCTCATCTCTGGGTATTTTCTCTGATTGTCCTCCATGCCTGGAATGCTCTCCCTCCTCAACTCCTTGTGGTGTCCTTCAAGTCCCAACTAAAATCTCCTTTTACAGGAAGCCTTTCCCAATCCCTCTTACTTCTAGTGCCTTCCTTCCACTTATTATTTTCTATTTATCCTTTATATAACTTGTTTGTACATATTTCATTGCTTCTTGTCTCCCTTTATTAAATTGTTAACTTCTAGAGGGCAGAGACTCTCTTTGCATCTCTATCACTTAACACAGTGCTTGACACATAGTAAATACCTAAAGTGCTTATTGACTGACTGACTGAAATTGTCTTCCATAAAAGTAGCAGGAAGCTTTCAGACTGAACAGAAGAGGAAAGAGAAAGGAGAGTGTTAGAAGAAGCCAAAGGGAAACGGCCTATAGATTCTGTCCATGGTGCTGAACAGAGAGGCAGAGAATGAGATTGCTTGACTGTTTAGTGTTTATCATTGCATCAACTGCTGTAGGGAACACAGATGGATTAAACACACTACCCCTGTCCTAGAGGATTTCCAATCAAATTGAGAGGAAACAAAACACAGACATGAAAACATTTGAGATCTACCATAAGAAACATATACAAAAGGGCAAAATGGTAGGCAATATATAGAAGTGCTGGCTGGAATTGATATGGGTGATGGTAATTCAGAATGCCTTAAATTAGTTCTTTTTTTAAAAAAGAGTTCTTGAAGGAGACTATGGATGTGGATTGGTGAGAAGTGTGGATTCAAAAGCAGAAAATCTAGAATTATTCAGGTGTTTTCAGGGGAAAAATGAAAGAAAAGGATAACAATTGTCCTTCCTATAACAAAGATGCCATAATGGGGATTGATGAGATGAGGCTGGTGAAACAGAGGAGAATGTAAGCCTTGAATGTCAGGCTGAAGAATTTAGGCTTTGCTCAGGCAACAAGAATGTCCCATAGAGAAGAAAATGATGCTAGTATTGACCCTGGTCATTCTTGGCTTGGACTTCTCAGTTTGTAAACATAGCTCTGACCAGGAACTGTAAAACTCTAGGGAAATTTGCCACTGTGAAGCCTTTCACAGTCAAGTCAGTGAGAGGGGGGATTCATTTCTGTCATTTCATTTTGATTCAAATTAATTTTAATTTGGTCAAGAACATTAATTCAATGTTTATTAGTAATAGGTAATTAGCTTTAGCCCAAGCAGGAGCCCCAGGGATTGTTAGTCAGACCTGGTAATTGTGTCCTTCCCAGGAGAAAGGAAAAATAAGTTTAAGCATCTGGCAAATGTTGGGTTGGGGAAAGACAAATGGATTTTTTTCTTCTCAGATCATCAATTTTGCTGTTTTCAACTATGGTCCCAGCAGACCTTGTCTCCTCCATATCCTCCTGTACATCTTGTCACAGCTAGCAGGGCTGAGAATAGGGGAACAAGCTGCAGGAAGAGCGGTGGGTAACTTAAACAATGGGGTAAATGGTAGGATTAAAACACTGTCCAAAGCCCACAGCTCCCTAGGGACAAACAAGGTAGACAGTAGAATGTACTACATGAAAAAAACCACAGGGAGAAGGTAAACACCACCTGCTTGGAGCCTTCCAACCTTCATTTATCACCATTCCTTAACCATAGTGACTGCCATCTTCTCCAGATGTTAAAGATCCCCTTGAAGTGGAGGAGACTCCTGGAAGAAACTTTTAAGATGAAATTCTAAGTCCCCTCTGACTACCTCAGCAGCAGCAATAGCAGCAGCATTGGGATGCAGTGTTGCCTCTGCTCTCACTTGTCACTAGCTGCCTGTGGGAGCCTTCCCATCCCCCCCCTTCTTGGGGCTTCACGATGGATAGGGAATGAACAACAGGCCCACTGACATGAGTGAGTCATTCTGAGTAGGAGTAAGTGACAGAGAGAATGACTCAGTGAGGGGAATACAATGGGGGCGTCAGCAAGGGGTTTGCACATGTCTACTTGTCCAAAGAAATATGGCAACCTAGAGTCCTAAAAGAAGGGACTGAGTGTCTCCTCAGTCCAAGTCAGCTTAGGTAGCTGGGTCATTTATGTGATCTTTCTTTGAGTCATATCAGATATCTTTGCCTTTCCTTGTCTATGCCTTGTCTCAATATTTGCATTTCTGCCTGTTTCTTACCTTCTCCCTCTGGCCACTGATGAGCCAATAGAATTTCAGGGTCTCTACATCCAGAATATCAGAGCCAATGACTCATCATTTAATACTGTTCTTTCAGGGGAGAGTGTACTGAGAGAGAGAATCACTAGTCATTAGTCTGTTCCTAGAGTTCACATACCTACTTGGTACAACTGAAATGAGTCTTGTGAACACCTGGGCTTTTCCTCTCTTCCTCCATAGTGCATTTTTATTGATAGGGAAATGAAGATAGAAATACCGATCTCCCCCAAGCTGTTTTAGTACCCTGTCCCATCCCATATGCCCTAGCACAATAACAAACTTCATTTGTGCAGTGGGAATACTCAAGTACCAGGAGAAGAGAGTATGAAGAATGCTGAAGACAGGTTTTATACAGTTCCCTATTTTGCATACCTGGGTCCTGTGTAAAAGAATGATCATTGTAGACTGAGGTTAGTCATGAAAGATTTTCTAGAAAAAGTAAATGCTGATCTAGGGTTTAAAAAGTCATAAATGACTTGGACTGTTCAAGAAGAGATGGGAAGACCTTGTGAGGGGACAGAAGGAATACAGGTCACATAGCAAGTTAGTGGCAGAGCTAAGATTAGAACATGGATCTGACTTTTGGTCTGGATCTTTTTTCCCCACTGAAACATATGCTTTCTTATTGAATGAATTAATAAACTGATGAAATGAATGAATGAGCTAAGGAGAGGAATACATTTAAGGTCCTTGCAGCTCTGAATGTCTACAGTTGGTAATACAATCGCAAATCCTGAGATGTCAAGACAAACTCTACAAGCTTTGGGAGGAATCAGATGTGTAAAGAAGCAAAGTGATCACTTCCTCCCTGGTTGAATGAGATTGGGAGGACCTTAGGCATACAGAGAGTAAGCCTCTTTCTAGATTATATCATCTGAAGAACATTGGGAAGGCTTCTTTGCCCAGAGTCCTCCCTTCCTCAATTTCCAGAGTGCCACAAATTCTGAATTTCCTGTTGTTGGATTGCCCTTTACAGATTTCTCTTTTTTTTAAAAAAAAAAAAAAAGGTTCCCTAGGAATGTTTCATTAATGCTTTGGTGTAAATATGAATTCTTTTATTAGATTTATTTCTTCAGAGTGTGAGAATTCTTAGGCAGTAGGAGAGAGAGATGGTAAACTTGGTGGGAGATGGGGGATAAATACCAAAGAACAGAGATATAAAGACTAAATCTAGTCCAGGGCCAGACTCTCCACCTCACTCGCACTCTGTCCCTGCCCAGACATGGGCTTAATGCTTTAAAACTTTAAATTGAATTGGAATGGGAATAGAGTTGGTGTGGGAACTGTCCAGGACATTAGAACATTGGCTGAAGTATTTATCAAAGCAACTATTTCCAATTAATTAACAAGGGGATGAAGAAGGTGATGGAGGTTAGGAATTGAAGCTGTAACTCATTGTCTTTATTTCCAATATTACATTGAAGTTCAAGTTAACCTCAGCCAACAGGTGGAGTTGGAATTGCTCTTTTTTTGTGACCTGGGCAGCTCATGCCTAGAAGAGCTGGGAATAAGAGATGGCAGCATACCTTACAGTTGTATAAATCCTTGAATTTGTAGCAAGGTCACATCAGATTAGAGGATCTTAGAGCTGGAAGGAAGTTCACAAGTCAGATCATCCAAGTTGCCTATTACCTCATTTTAGATTTTTTTGTGTTCTCTCTCTGACATCACATGAGTCTAATAATGACTGAGGATGGGGAAGTATTCACTATACAGATGAGAAAATTGAGACCCAGAGAGGTTACTTTGCATCTTCATCATACATATAGAACTGGAGTGGGGCTCAGAGCTCATCTAGCTTCACAGAAGAGCAAACTGAAGCTGAGAGGACTTGTTTCAAGATAGCAAGTGGTGGAGTCATTGTCTGAACAGGGGTTCTCCGATTCCAAATCCAGCTCCTTTCCCACTGTATCACATTGGTGGCAGAACATGGACGAGTGCCAGATACCCAGCCCCAGGCTTGGCTCCTGGGGACTCCAAATTAAGTTGCTTACTCCCTAGCAACAGTCCTTGCTCACACCATCCCTTTCATCTCTCTGATCGGAAGTCAATGGAATAACTGAATGCTCATAAAACCAGGTTAGAGACCAAGTCATTTCCACCAGAAACAGGCTATCACTATTAGCTGAATTCTCATTCCTCTGCTTATTGAAGGGCACGAGGATTAGAGCTTCAATATTTTTCTAAAGTTTTTCTTAGGTGTCCTTGTGTCTCTGAGGAATCCTAACACTGCCAAGCTGTGGAAGCCAGAGTGACCAAGTCTTGCTCAAGGCTTGAGATGCTAATAGATCCCCTGGGGTGACTCACTGGGGCCTGGTGCTGGCAGAGAAGTCAAAGGGTTTTATATATAAAAGTCCTGTCTGAGTACAACAGGGGCTACTCTTGACATAAAGGAGTTTCCAAATGTCTTTTATGCCTCTGAGAAGGACAAGCCCAAAGCCTCCTACTAGCATTGTTCTGGGTGGCCTCTAAGCTGTGTGGGCTTAGGTCAGGTTCTCCTTAATAATTAGACAGAAGGGGCAGTTGCTCACCACCCACCAGTGGCTCTGTATCACCTTCAGGATTAAATGTAAAATCTTCTGTTTGACATTCAAAGTACTTCCTACCCTGTCCCTCCCAATCTTTCCAGTTTCCTTATACCTTATACCACCCTCCATCTACCCCTGCCATATTCTCTGTAGTCTAGTGACACTGGCCTCTTCGCTGTTCCTTGAACAAAACACTCCATCTCCCAACTCCAGGCATTTTCACTGACTGTTTCCTATCCCTGGAATGCTCTCCCTCTCCACCTCTTGACTTACTTCAAGTCCCCTGCTAAAAATCCACCTTCTACAAGAAGCCTTTTCCAATCTCCCTTAATACTAGTGCCTTCCTTCTGTTACTTATCTCTAATTATCCTCTGTGCATGTATATATATATATATATATATATATATATATATATATATATATATTATATATGGGTATACCTTATATATGATTATATATTATAATATGTTGTATAATGGTATATGTCATACAAAACATATTACATATATAGTGCATCATATAAGTATGTGTCTATATGTGTGTATGTATAAATTGTACAGAGTTGTTTGCACTTTGCCTCTTCCATTAGACAGTGAGCTCCTTGAGAGTAGGGAATGTCTTTTGCCTTTCTTTGTATTCCCAGTGCTTAGCACAGAACCTAGCACATGTTATTGACTGACTAACTGATATATGAATGTGATGAAATACCATTGTGTAGTAAGAAAAGGGAAATATGGGAAGATTTGTATGACTTGATGCAGCTCAAAAGAAGCAGAGGCAAGAAAACAATATGACCAATGACAAAAATAGTACAAATGAACAATCATTAAAAGGTAATTGAACTCTGGGTAATGGAAAAACCAATGAAAGTCAAGGAGCAGAGAGAACCAACCAACACCTCCTTCCTTGTGACAGAGCGGCAGAATATTGTATACATTTGCAGACAAGGTTTCTGTATTGAATGTTTTTGCTTAACTGATTTTCTTGGTCACAACAGAAGGTACAATCTGGGCATTTGGGGTTGGGGTAGGAAATAATTGATGAGAAAGACAAAAGACCAATACATTAAAAAAAATGGATTTGTTTTGTTTTGTACCTATACTCCATGACCTCTCTGTTGTATAAGTAAGACACGTCCAATCATCAATGCACCAGGTTCAAGGTAAATCATCACATTCTCTGCTCTAAACTATGCAAACTTGATTCCTTCAACTGATCATGACATGGTATTGTCTCCAATCTTCTTCCTATAGTAGCAGTTGTCTTCTGGTTGGTGAGATGCTGAAGAAATTTTAGTATAACAAGGAAATGGAATACTACAATGCTGATAAAATTATTATAATTGAAGTAATATAAAAACATTTCAGAAATTAATTTTGAGGCTAAAAAAGATAGAAGAGAAGAAAAGAGAGGCAGAAACATAGTGGACATAGTAACAATGACAATAAGCTTTAGTAAATTTAAAGCTACACTAAGACTTTTGGGACACCCTACATATTTTTTAAAAATATATGTGCAGCTATGGAGATGAATGGACAAAGAACAGAAGGAGATAAAAGGATCATGAAATCTATAACTTCATCTATGTAGATGACTCTTGACATAGAAATTTCCTCTATGGAGTTATATGAGCAAATTCAGCTATAAACTCATAGTCAGGTGCTGTCAGCACTGAGGTTACTAATTTGTACATGGTAACATAGCTAGAATGCACCAGAGGCAGGGCTTGAATTCAGTCCTTTCTTGCTCCAAGTCTTGTTCTTTATTCACTAGACTAGGGTGACTCTTCAAACTCATGTAAACTGATGGGTAAATGAATAACACTTAATGCGTGAAAGTGTGCTCTCTCAGGATATTTTCATTTTAATTTGTCTTCAGAGCCTTAAGATAAAGGAATTCTCTGTTTAGATAGAAGGTGGAATACATGACCTCTAAAGTCCCTTCCAAATCTGATATTCTATAGATGAGGCAGTATTCCTAGGTGTCAGCCATAGGTAGGACCTCTGAAATCACCCCTAGAAGGTGACCTCTACTTAAGCACAAAATTCTCACTCTCTTTCTCTCTAGCAGGCTCACATTTTGACCCCAGTTTCTGCCCACAATTCTCACATTTTGACACCAGCTGGGGTAGCTTATCTTTTCTAGCAGGAAGAAAGCATTGTCATCTCATCTGGGACCTAAATAATTCATGAACGGCAGCCCTAGCTGAAAGAGAATTGTAAGGTTTTTGGTTTTTTTTATAATGTACCTCAACATTCAATATTAACAAGTCTTTCAAAGGGTGAAAATACTAGAATTAGGGAAAATGAATGTTTTAAGATCTGGGGAAATTGGGAAGACAAACTGTTTCTAGTTGGAAGCAGGCCCTTTAAATGAAACCACTGCTTTCCAAGACTTCCCTATAACTTAACAAGAAGAAGGCTAGCTGGATGGAGATGGAAATGCTGATGAGGATTAGCAGATTTCCTATTCCTCTGAGTACCCCCATGGGAAGAAGTATGGTACCAATAAAATGAGAAGGTTAGACTAAATGACCAGTTGTAGGAGCCATCTCTACTAAGATTTCTGCCATGTAGACTTGGCTAGGTATTATCCCAAAGGTGATGAAACCATCCTTTAATTGGTCCTCTGGACCAATTAAGCTTGATATAATAAAACACAATAATATAATAAATTTGATAAACCCCAGTTCATAAAATATTATTGATTTAATAAAGAGAAGTTACTCAGTCTCTATGTATTAAATTCTTCAATCTCATCTCATTAAATATTGAACTTACTTCAGTAAATAATTAATAATACTTCAGTAAACAAATTAAATAAATAGATAAAATTATATTATTATATGAATTTGAATCCCTGGAACAGCCTAGGTTCAAAGGCTTAAACCTTCACCATAGCTGATGGGTTACTGAAGTACAAAAGCCACATGCACAAGGATTCATGGGTCCCTCAGTCTTGTTAACCTCTTTTGACTGGGTGAGCCATCATGACAAATATGGAGAGAGGAGTTGTGTCCCTGCTGAATCACTTATGTCCTTACTGAATATCCTTTCCTCATTATTGTTAAGTAATCTTCTTTGATCTTTGGTATGTCTCATTTCCTTCCAATTCTGAGCCTGGTTCCCTGGGCCAGCCTTAGTTGAATCTGGCCCAGAAGACCTCTGAAGCCCTTTTCAATTATGTTCCCATGCCCATGAGTATCCCTATGGGAAGTGGCATGATGCAAGTAGAAAACAAATAGGTTCTGGAGTAAGAGCACCAGGGTTAATATACCAATTTTAATGCATATTACCTGTGTGACCATGGACAGGTCATTTGATCTCCCTGGGCCTCAGTTTCCTTATTAGTAAAATGAGTGGGTTAGACTAGATGAAACCTTTTCAGCCTTAGACCTGTCATCTTGTGGTTTATACTTTCAGAGGAGAATCATAAAATCAGGAGTCACTGCCCCTGTCCCCTAATAACCAAAGAGTACTGAAGTTCTGCCTAATACAAGCATAGAATTCCTTTACTACGTTTTTAAAATTTAAGTTTATTTATTTTTAGTTTTCAGCATTCACTTCCATAAGTCTTAAATTTTCTCCCCCTCCCTCCCCCTCCCCTCCTCAAGACAATCTTATATAGGCTGTACATATACATTGCTCTTAAACATATTTTCACATTAAGCATGTTGTATAGAAGAACTAGAATGACTGAGAGGAATCACGAGAAAGAAAAAAAATAAAACAACAACAAAAAGGAAAATAGTCGGCTTTGCTCTACATTCAGACTCCATGTTTCTTTCTCTGGATGTGGATGGCATTTTCCATCACGAGTCCTTTGGAAATGTTTTAGGTCCTTGTGTTGCTGAGAAGGGTTAAGTCTATCAAAGTCAGTCATCACATTCTGTGGCTGTTACTGAATTCCTTTACTTTTGAGAAGTCCCCTTTGTTCTTATTTATCTTGCACAGAGGGATCCCCTTTTCTTTCCTACAACCGCTCCCCAGTGAGATCTTTGTTCAATAATCTCCAAGGGTTGCCTCCATGATTCTAAATCCCTATTTCATTCCTCTGTCTCTGTTGCCACCAGACCTCTCCTTTTGCTATTTGAGTGTCTCTCTATTCACAGTGCAGAACCAAGTCATGAACAGGGTTCAAAGGTATATTCCAATATAACAGAGATAGTGAGTCATTATCTTCATTTGTAGGTCACCAGCTCAGCCTAAAACCTACAATAATCCAGCTGATATGTTTATATTATATATTATACATACATATCCTTTATATAATATATAAATATAATATATTAATTATATATTTATATAGAATTTATATAGATTATATATAACCATAATTATATATAATCTATACATTTTTATATAATTTATATATAATTATATATTCTTTATATAACACATAAATTTAATATATTATAGTTATCAATATTATATATAATATTATAATTTCAATATATCTCTCAACAAACTAAAGCACCCCTACTATACTTCACCAAATATTTACTTTATTTTTAAAAGTTACTTAGTCTCTCTATATCAAATCCCTGAATCTTATGCAAGTAAATATAGACTTACTAAATATACAATTCATTACTAGTGATACCAACAATAAAAAAGTCATAGATGATTATGTACAATGTTTAGAAAGACCACAGCCAACTTCAAGTCAAATTCTTACTTCACTTCAAATGACTTACCTTCAATTTCGAAAACTCAGTCCCACACCATTTAGTTCATTTCAGGATGACAGATAAATTCCCTTCTCAAGCATCTTCTTCAACTTTTTCACATGATAAATGTTAAAATAGTTTCACACATAAAAAGGCTGTCTCCATCTTCTTTCTCGTTTTCTTCTCCAACTTCTCTCTATCAGAGGAAAACAACTTTTTTGACTTCTCTCCAACCTTCATTCTTTTCTCTTTTCAGATTCATTCCTCATAAAATTCTCCTTATAATGCTTTTTCCTAAGTCAACAGTTCTAACAAAGAAGAAGTTTCTTCTCACCTTGTTTTTCTATATATTTCCTCACAAATTCCTCATAGATCCTCATGGGTCAAAATTGAAATTCCACTTTCCTCCTCTAGCCCCTGTTCTCTAGTTAGAACTGTAACTCATTGCATCTTTCTTAGAGATCTTCATGCAGAGACTAGATATCTATTTGCTTATAACACTGTGTAGGGGAATCCTCCTCAATAGAGTCTAAAGTATATGACTTCAAAAGTCTCTTTGAACTCATATTCTATTATTATAAACAGAGAATAATATAAGGAATCTTATCTGAAGATTGCTTTCTAATCTGGCCTTTCTGACAGAGCAAGCCTAGAAAACCTATTCCTTTTCCTATGGTAGATATCTAAACCTCAGCTTCACTTTTCCATCCAAATCCATTGCAAGGATGCTACAGGTGAACTGCATCTACCTCCCTCCCACTAGCACTCACCAAGGTAACGCTGGAGAAAAGATGGGTAATTGGTGCCTTTGCACATGCATTGAAAAAAAAATGTGTGGCATAAGGAATCGCCAAGTTCCAGCAACCTGGTTCAGCAGTCATTTTCTTTCAGAAGTTCAATGACTTCAGTACCATTGACTATAGTCAGGTCATTGAGTATCCAAGTTGAATCCCAGTTTCCACCAGGAACATTTGCCCTGCTTTAACTTCACCAAGTGGAAGGGATAAATCTATTTCCCTTATACAACTCCCATAGTTTCAACCTGTTATCCAGATTCAGTACATTATTCCATATGCCATTCCCACCAGATTAAGGCTTATAATAAGACATGTATATTATATCTAGAATCATGCAATGTCTTTCCCCTGCCTCCAGCAAAGTATACAAGAAGAGATACAAATTCACAGCTCCTACGCTCTCCCATTTAATTCGATTCTACTCGATTTGGCAAACATATAGTATGTCTACTATGTTTAAGTACGATACAAAGTCCTTGAGGAGAGGACCTATTTGATGTTTTAGTTTTAAATAACCAGTGCCTAGCACAATGCTTTGTGTATAGAAAGAACTTAACAAATGTTTATTTGTTTGGATTGGCTTGGCTTGTAAGGTACAGTGTTAGGCATTGGAAAATACAAAGAGAACAGGTTCCTAATTTAAGGAGTTTACAGTCTAATAGCATGAATAGAACTTATAAATCTAAGCCTCTTGAGTTGACCACTCAAGGCCATTGTCACTTTGTTTATTTCCCTTACTTCTGTCATATTCTCTGATACCAAATATCTTTCCATCATCTGGTCACTAATGTTTGTCTATTACTTCCTTCAGGATATCCCAGAAAGCCTATATCCTTCAGACAGTCTTTCCTGATTTCATCCATCCAGCTCTGAGATCTCCTTTTTTTTCAGATACTCTCCATCTCTATAAATTAGCAGTGGCCAAAGACAGAATGGAGGAGCCTAATATCACAGCAGCATGAAGAACAACAAATAAATTAATTAAGATTTTTCTTTTCACTTTTATCTTCAACTCTGCTCATTTGTTTGCTTGAACCCATCTGACACTTTAATTAAAGCAATTAGTGCATGTCAGTGAATAAGAATGTGTTTAGATTTTCTCAAGTATGACCCAGTTTCACATCTCTTGCTGTCATTTAATACTGGCCCTTCAATCAATCTTTTTATAGTCTCATACTTATTATTCAGCAGATCTTTGACTTAGGCAAACAAATTATTCCTTATAACAGAACAATAAACTTGCATCTCAGTTAAACTTAATAATATTTAATAATATTTAAATATTTCCTCTTATCCTTTCAGTTCTTTCCTTGCACTTTCACCTTGACCTTTAGGACCTTGCTGCCTGGGTGTCCAGAGACTCTCACCAAAAATTCTACCTGTCTAATCACTGAGCACCTCATGCTCAAAGCTTCTTTCTTCCTCCACCAGAAGTCTGAATCATAGTCACAGAATCACAGAATATCTAAGCTGGAAAAAACCTCCTATCTAGTTCAAATCCCCCATTATAGGGAGGAAACTGAGAACCAGAAAAGGACATGACCTATCCAAGATCTCACCACTAGACAGTGGCAGCACTGGGACGCCCATATCTTCAGACTCCCAGACCTGAATGTCATTTCTATTACCTTATTCTCTATTATATTCTGAATTTATTTCATATCACTACCCAGCCAAAATGACCTTCAAGTTGTTCATTGAACAACTGTTCCATCTTTTGTCCCATATGCATGGAAGTCACTGCCTTTTCACCTCTTCCTCTTGGAATGTACATCTTCCTTCAAGTCTCAGCTTAGGTACAACCATTTATGTGAAGTCTTTCTTGATTGCCCTAGTTGTTTGTTACCTTACCTCCTCACATTACACATACTGTATTTACTGATCTGTGCACTATTGCATCTTTTTTAGTAGAATGGACGCTTCTTGAGAGCAGGGACTGTTTTGGCTTTATCTTTACATTTCCCAGACTCATGTGGTTTACACATGAGGTACCTATTTGTTCAATTGAATGAACTGAATTCTATCCCCTCAGGGCCCTGATCCCTACTGAGAGAAAATTAATTACAATAGATTTATCAAACTTACTCTTGATCTCAGAAGGTTTGTGTCCTTCTTAAGGAACATAATAACTTCACCTAATTAAAATGCCCAACTTTTTAAGAAGACTTTGGATGACAAATCAATGGAAGAAATGAAGAGTGGGTCCCATATAGTGGGAGGTCATGATAATGGTCCAAAAGATTCATGCTAAGAATTATTCAACGGCACCTTAAGCAGCAGATAGTAGCCCAATTATGTTATAACATATTTTTCCTCCATGATATCAAGCATGTTCATGTTTGAAGCATAATAGATTTGTTTCTGCATCCATTCAGAACAATCATGATGACACACATAATGATTTTGGTGCTTATGCAGCAGCTGCAACAAACTCTGATGTCTTCCAAGTATGATGTGTTCCTGCAGTTTCTTAAACTGTCATCAAATTGTTTCCAAACAATGTTTCACATTCAAGTGTTAACCCGCTAGTCTGACACATGCATATACCTTAATTTGCATTTTATACTCTACACTCATTCCCCTCTATTACTCCATAAACACACCTCATCAATTGCATAATCATGCATTCCTACTGCACAAATGTCCAGTTGTTTGAAAACCATGATAGTTAGGCATGTGTGTTACAAACCATCTTAAAAATATCATGGACCATCAAAAATGTTTTGCAAAAATATATTGCATCACATGACTAATGTGAAAATGTGTTTAATAAGGATGTATGTGCAGAACTCATACAAGACTGCATGCTGTCTTGGGGAGGGAAAGTTAAGGGAGGAGGAGAAAGTTCAAAACTTATGGAAGTGATAGTTAAAAACTGAAAACAAATTAATTTTAAAAATATGTTGCATCTCGCTACGATATTAAGCTTATTTTCTGATTCACATCTAATCTCTGCTTATTTCACCAGACCTCTTCCTTTGCCATTTGGATGCTTCTTTATTCTCAATGGCCAATAGACAGGTGCTGTTACATAGCACTGATGAAAGTTCTTCCTCGTTCCCTTCTCTCTTTCTACCTGAGAAGACCAACATATAATCTAGACTTTTCTCTCTTTTGAAGATGATTATTTGTTGTTTTAAGTCATACTTTTCAAAGCTGACTCTTAATTAATAAGATCTGACCTAATTTAAATTCTCTTGATCTGCTTATATCCTTCTTTGTATTCAGAAGGATTGCAATGGAGGAAGTAAAAAAACAGTTGAGTATAGACAAAATTAGAACAGGACAGAGATCTCAATTCAGGTCCAAAGTATTAAAATACTGCATAACTGGGGACTCTGAGGGAGAGTCTCAATGACTTTTTAAATTCACATTTTTTCTAAATTCTAAATTCTAAATTCTAAAATTTTCTAAATTAAAATACAGAGTCAAATTTAACCTGTAGTTTTATTCCCCCCCTTTTCCCTAGACTAAAACAAGTTAGAACACCCTATTTTTTTCAGCTACCTGGGGCAAGACTAGAGTTGTTAGGTCACATGTCCTTACTCACTCCTCCTTCCTTACTACTGCTCTTTGAGGACATAGAGTCAGGAGCAGTGACTAGAGAGTAGAAACTATCCATCATGGGGGGATAAACAGATGTGGAAAGAATTGACCGGCAAGGTCATCAATAAGCATTTGTTAAGTGACTACTATATGCCAAGCACCATTATAAGCACTGGGGATACAAAGTAAGGCAAAAGATAGTCCCTGCCCCCAAGGAGCTCACCATATAATAGGGAAAACAACATGCAAACAACCATGCACATAAAAGTTATTTCAGGATAAATCGGGAATAACAAACAGATGTAAGGTATTGGAATTAAGAGAGATTGGGAAAGGCTTCTAGTAGAAGTGGGAATTTAAGTTAAAACCTGAAGGAAGCCAGGGAATCTAGGAAACAAAGATGAGGAGAGAGAGTATGCTAGGCATGGGGTAAAAAATGACTACCTTTTACTTTTAAGTATGATTTATGTAATCAAACCCTCCAGACAGCTCTGTATAGTGGTGACAATTTCATTCTCTTAACAGTTCATGGATGTCATTGGAGCATGCAAGCTCTACACCAGTTATCCCTTGCTTCATAACTAAACCTATTTTTTGGTTGCACATTTCTCTGATAACATCTTTGCACGCTATCTGTAATACATGCAGCATTTTTCACATTCACCATACACTTCTTCATTTCACTTCAGGTGACCCATAACTTTAATTTTTCAGAGATTGTGTCATTCCCTGACTCACAACCATCCATCATCCCTGGAAAAATACTGATATTAAAGTGATGGAGTTTTGTTTCAGGGAGAAGCTTAGAATTATTAAAGATTTTGCACAATTTTCCAAAAGCAATCCAGCCTACTTTCTTCTTCCTATTTCATCCTGGGAGCAGCTCATTATCTATTTGCAATTCCCATACAAGATACGTGTTGATGGAACAGTTCTATAGATTGTCTATCCAGCTTCATAGTCCTGTCTGTACAACAGGCTTTTTACATCCACTTGGTTTATCCAGTGTGGATGGTTGGGCCAAACTCTTTTGGGTGACTATGAATCTCATTTAGGAGGCTTTGTAATATATCAGGCTTTGATACAATCAGCACAATGCCACCTGCAAACAGAAGTATCTACAAGATTGCATTTATCTAAAGGAAATACCTTTTCAGTTGAATTCTGTGTTAACATGAACATTTCCACATAGAACAGAAAAAAAGAGTTACATATGAAATGGAATCTTGACTATGAAGAACTAGTTTCTTTTAAAAAGCATATAATATATTCAGCATGTAAGTTTCCAAGCTGTCCTGTTTGTTTCCCTCTTTGGATTCCTCTCTACTTTTTCTATGTGTGTTTTTAAATGCTTTATTTCTATGATTTATTCCCCAAATCCCTTTTCTAAACACTTAAAAAAACCTCTTGGGTCAAATAAGCTTCATTATGTAGCTCAAATCCCATCTACCTTTGGTGAGTTCCTCCCTAAAACCTTCATTTTGGGGAAGGGTCCAAGCTAACCATCCTTTATTCTTCTCCTGGCTTTGTTTCTAACTTACTGGACTTTGCCACCATGCCTCAGTTCCTTTCTCACCTTAGAATATCCCCTGACCCTACAGCCCCCTAATCCCACTGGATGTCTTCAAACAAGGTGTCTCCCTTGCAAATGTCAGAATTGTCTAAGATTCCTTTCAAGATGTGGAACAAGAGATAATTTTGTTGGGTGACTCTCTAAGTTCCTCCCAGAGCTTTCATTTTAATGAAGAGCCCAAGCTACTCATCCTTTCTTCCTCTCCTGGCTTGACTTGGGCAAAGACTCTTTTTCTTTTTACTTGCATTTTAATTCCCAGATTCTCATCTTGCCACTGGACTATGATGATTCTGGAGGAGAGACTATGGCTGATGACTTGGAGCAGCTCTGCCTCACTTAAATCTAATTCACTTACAAATCAAGATGTCAGCCTCATGATGTGATCCTCTTTGAGAAAGAAGAACTAACCACAACATTCCCAGCACTGGGACATGGTAAGTGCTTAATAAGTGAAACATTGCCGCATCTGAAGACATGTGTGTGTGTGTGTGTGTGTGTGTGTGTGTGTATTTCATTCTGTATTTTTTGTGACATATGGTTTTGACACATACATAGTCAATGAGTCATTAATCTTTCTCATTTCTTAACTACTGAAACACTTTAAACATATTTTTGTTGTTCTCTGTATCCACATTTGTACTGGAGTCACTGAGTCCCAAAGTACATGTTAATTTAATTTGCAGGGTTTTATTTGAGTTCTTCATGGAATTTCCCTTCTTCTTCATCTTTCACAATAGATGTCAGTATATAAACTACAATTTTTCAATAGTAATGTTTTTTGAAAACACTTGTGATCACTGCAATACAAGATGATCAAATGTCTCACAAAATCATATTCTTTGTTGCCCCTGGTTACGCAGATCCACCAGCTCCTCTCTTTCTCTCTCAAAGGAGAAACTTCCTTCTATCTTCTTGTTTCATTTAGAGTAATAATGTCACTGTTAATATGAATCTCTTCAGCTCTGACATGTGTTCACTTGCTGGTCACTACCTATGGATCTTATCTTTGGAGTAGCAAGTGCTGACTTAAAGGGTAGATGCAGCCTGAAAATTGTGAGATTAACATTCTTTGCTCCATTTTGGGGGGCCACCACAGAAGTGAAAGGAAGGCTTCATAGGACTGAGAGTCATTTTATACTTGCTTCATAGTTTGTGTTGGCCTAAAGATCTACTGCTGATGAACCTCTCTATACTTGGTCTGGTTCCTGGAAAGTAGGCTCTCAGCCCCCTGCTGTGACTGTAATCAGAGCATTTCTAGTACGGCAGAATCAGGCAAAGCTTGCCCTTTACTGGAATGACCTATGAGAACCTAGGGACATCTTTATGCTAGGATAGGGGCATCAATTAGATGAACACTTTTTGAAGTTCACAAACTTAAATCATATAGAAAAATGGGATTGAGTATTATTACTGTTGCTACCTTCTGCTTGCTTCCTTGTAATTATCTCTAGTGGTACATATCATAAGCTCCTAAAGGAAAAGGAAGGGAGAGGTAAGGAAATAAGCATTTATTAATCACCAGCTATGTACCAGGCACTGTATTAAGCACTATACAGATATTATCCCAGTTGACAAGGAAGGAATGGGGTTAAATAGAAAAAGAATACGACCAAACTCTGGACTATGCCTGAGGTAACCTGTATTCACTGAACAATTTGGGGCAAGTTTCTTCACCTCTCTAGGCCCCATATTCATCTTCTATAAAATGAGAGATTGGAGTATGGAACGGAATAAACATTTATATAGCACCTACTATATGCCAGGCACTGTGCTAAATACTTTGCAAACATTTTCTCATTTAATTCTCACAACCACCCTGGGAAGTAGATGATGTTATTAGCCCCACTTCATGGTTGAGAAAACTGAGGCAAGAAGAGGTTAAGTGACTTGCCCAGAATCATACAACTACAAAGTTTCTGAGGCTAAATTTGAACCCAGATCTTCCTGACTCTATCCACTGTACCTCTTAGCTCTCTCTCTTTATACAACCATGGTACTATGACTCCATCTCCTACTTCTGTGTCCATCCTTTTCTAGGGCCAAAGAGGACAAATCAAATCTAACATTTTATTTTGATGAGTGTTTTCTGTTCTTGACTTCTTTATGTGAGCGGGTCTTATTACGGCCATTACTGTTTTGTAGGTACTGAATTAGTGAGTAACCAAGGTACACAATGACCTCTTCCTGAATCCACTCTATCTGCCTAAAGTTCCTAGAATGGTAGAGCCTTAATATGAGTCTATGGAGTATATGGGGTGGACTAGTGACTTCCTTCTCTCTTTCCCTTAACCTAGCAGGGCTTTTTAAAGGAAACAGAACTGGAAGGAGGGGACAAACGTTTCTCTCCTTGAAGAAAGGAAGAGAAAATCTATAATGGTAAGGGAGGCAGAAAGGAAGGAGGTATCTTCACTAGGAGGTAAAGCAGGAAATTAAGACTGCAGTGAGCAAAAAAACCCAAAACACTTTACTGGATTGGAAAGCAGTGGGTGGGAGAAAAGGTGGAGGTCAGTTAGTAGGTGTAGGAAGGGACATGCTGGGGGTGGTTTCGATTTGGTGAAAGATGTTGTTGGAGACAGCCTGATTCTGAGTCAAGCAGACAGTTCAGGCCTTCTCTTCAGCACAGTTACCCTGGTTAGGCAGAAAACACGACCAAAATGGAAATGAAAGCTGGGAACTATACCTTAGAATATCTTAACCCTATCGCATGCTGGGTAAAAAATTCTGTGCATTCTTGAGGAAGATTGTGTATACTTCTCTTTAAGGAATCTAATTTTTATAGGATTTTGATTATGTAGAATTGATAAAGTAGGGCACGAATCATTTTTTACAGAATCAGCAGCCTCAAACATAAGAAATCCATGCTATAATACATCATATGCTGTATAGAGGCAATTAACTATTAAGAATGTGGTATACTGCAAACCATCTCTCTTAGGGACTGTGAATATCCAGACATAAGGAGGAGGAGTTTTTGTAACTGCAACTCAATCATGAACTGAGATGTAACTAGGGCAGGGCAAGGGGGACTTTGTCCAAGGGTACCTTAGGTAGCCAATACTGTGAGGGTACATTCACCAGTCTTCAGATCTACTACCATGTAGGGTGAATGCCCCTCTTCCTTAGTGGGCTTCAGATTCTCTGAGGGACTCATCGCTTTGATAACCCTTTCCTAGGACTCATCTTACCCCCTCCAGCATCCTTTCCTGCTATCTCCCCCAATTTCTCCCCCCAAATCAGTGCATCAGAAGGTATTAGCAGGGGCCAGGGTCAGACTCTCTAGGGAATGGAGTGTCCTCTCTCCTAACTTTATTACACCTTTCTATAATGGCTTTGGGCAGCCAGGTGGCTCAGTAGATAGAATGTCATTCCTGAAATCAAGAAGACCTGAATTCAAGTCCAGGCTCAGACACTTAATAGCTATGTGACCCTGGGCAAGTCACTTAACCCTGTTTGCCTCAGTTTTCTCTCTGTAAAATGAACTGTAGAAGGAAATGACAAACTGTTCCAGTATCTTTGCCAAGGAAAACCCAAATGAGGTCATGAAGAGTCAGTCATGACTGAAGAACAACAATCGTGGATTGCCTTTTTCCTCTTTCCTCTCCCGCTCTTCATTTCTAATCAAATTTGCCTCAGGTATCAGAATTCCTAGTTATTTCTCAGGTCATGAAATTCCTGATCCTAGTAGAAATTTTTATGGCCTATAGGATATTCCTAACTCTGGCTCATAGTCATTATCAATTCTTTAGTTTCCCATCCTGCATTATAAAAGAAAAATAATTTCTGGAAGGTCAACAAATAATTCTCAGTCTCCCCTTTACTCTCAGCTACTTTTTCAAGCAATTATTGACTTACTAAACCCAGACATGTTCTTGAGAGCTGGCTATGTGTAGGGTATTCTCTGCCCTAGGCAATTCAAGGAGAAACAGAAGAGAAAGACATAGGTCTGGCCCTTGCGTTCAACCTTCATTGCCAAAGAAGACCATGCCGTCAGAGAAATAATGACATGACTTGCACTTGACTTTGTTTTTTTATTAGAGTGAAGAAGGGTTGTGCAGGTCACCAGCCTCACTTCTCCTCCAGAGCCATCTGAATCCAGTGACCAGATATTCATCAGGATGGCTGGAGATGACCCAGGATGAGGCAATTGGGGTTAAGTGACTTGCCCAAGGTCACACAGCTAGTGAGTGTCAAGTGACTGAGGTGAGATTTGAACTCAGGTCCTTCTGACTCTTGCACTGGTGCTCTATCCATTGCACCACCTAACTGCCTGTAGATATAGGTACAGATATGGACGTGGACATGGATGTGGGTGTGGATATAGATATGGATAAATATATAGTTATAGATAGATGTTCTGATGCCTAATGCAGGAAGAAACAGAGTGGAGAAAAAAAATAGACCAATATCATTAATAAATAACGTGGTCAATCAGTGGAGCAGATTAGGTACATACCATACAGAAGCAAATGGACACAGTAATATAGGAACATAGTTACTGGGGAAGGATTCACTATTTGACACAAACCTCTAGGAAAAGTGGAAAGCAATCTGGCAGAAATCATGTCCTTTTATTTGACTTCATCACTTAGGTTAGAACAAAGACTTGGGGAAAATTCCTACTCGGGAAACTAGAACAAGGATGAGCTCTATTATTGTGTCACAGCAAACAAGCAAAAACAAAAGCACATGCATGTGCACGTGCATGCATGCACACACACACACACACACACACAATGTCAACTCACGCAGAGATTTCACTACAAAGACCCAGAACCACTCACATGAGGGACGTGTGCTGTGGCTGTACTGGTGGGATCTGAGCAAGCCAGTTTTGTAACTTAAAGGTAGGCTTAGTTAAGAAGAAGTAATCGATGCCAGTTAAGGGAAGGTACATCAGACCCAGATGTAGTGGGAAAATTCCCTGGATTCCCAGACACTGCTGGGGGAGTTACCTAATCTGGATCAGAAATTAAGTGAGGGTCCAAATCCATAATCAAGGATCTTAGAAATGACAGTTGGCACACAGTAGTCGGAGTTAGCTGGAGCTTTGCCCAGTCAGGAGCCATAATCCTTTGCATGTTTGACATAGGGTCTAACTCAATCAAGACAGTGGAAAAAAAACAAGTTGACTGTCACTGCTTGTATGTTTAAGGTCATTAGGACCATTCAGACTAAGTGATTCCATATTGAAGTTCTATTACTTATAACCACATCAAGCAAGATATTTAAAAAATCATAATTATCATCTATGTATAGACTAACATCTCACACTATATACCAAGATAAATTCCAAATGGATACATGACTTGGACACAAAAGAAGACGGCATAAAAAATAGAGGAGCAAGAAAAAATTGCTTTCCCTTTTGTGACATTTAAAAGTTCAAGAGACATAATTTCTAGGTAATTAATTAATAATTTTATTAATAATGCTAGCATATTACAAATAAAATGGGTCAGTAACACTCTCAAATGCCAAAGATGAATCATAGTGGTGGGCTCACAGTTAATATGACCTTGGAAGAGTGGGTGTTCCTAAAGGTGGCAATCAACTCTGATTGGTTAACAATTAATGAGACAGAATGAATATTACAATGGGAAGTGGACCTATTCTAATGAGGGGCTGGGGGACTGTAACTTTGATTATGTCATTTACTTATAAATTGCCTAGCCTTGGGCAATCTACTCAAATAATTTATCCCTCCCCAAACCTGTGTAGAACACAATGGATTACCCCACCTTAGTAGGGTTTGACTGAGATGGAGGAGAAAGTTAATTCAATCTTATTATCAGCAGGCTCCTTTGGAGACTGAACAACCTACAGGCTTCTGAAAAAAAATCCTGGTCCTAGTTCAATAATTGATTATCAATATGAGAGGGAAATGATAATTTCTCTCATATTCTATGAATAGGGGAAGAGATCTTGACCAAAAAAAGGCTAAAAAGAATCACAGTTAATAAAGAGGACCCAGACCTTTACAACAGAGCACAGACTTTGTCTTTTTTTTGGCATATAATAAATTGTATTCCCTCTCTTCCCCTCCCCCCTCCAGAAACTTCCAGGGACCATTGGGTCCCTCCAGTGTTGCATAAATACGATACATTCAAATTAGTCTTTCTGACTTTCTGTGCCCTACTAACTCTGCCTTAGGCATGAAGATATTTTCTGCAACTGGCTGCTGCCTGCTGTCTAGGACCCAGGCACAGTCTGGGAATTCATTTCTAGTTATTACCTGTGGCTAGGAGATAATGTCAGCTAGCTTAAAATACTTTTCCCTTCCCTAGGAAGGACTAGTAATACATATGGATTGGAGGGAGAGGAAGGTTGAGAAGGGCACGTACAAGACCTATAATTTTATTGCTATAGGGAACTCCCAGTGAGGAAATTCTCTCTACTAATGCTTTGTGGTGTAGAGTTTTAGAGGGTTTATTGCAGCAGAGAACCGAGAGGTTACATCCAATTCAATAAACATGTAGTAAGCACCTACTATGTACCAGGCACTGAGATACAAAAAGAGGCAAAAGACAGTTACTGCCCTCAAGGAGCTTATAGTCTAAAGGAGGAGACAATGGACAAATACATATATATAATAAATACATACATATGTATAATATATATGAAGCAAGTTATATACAGAAAATAGGAAATAATTTAAAAAGGGAATTAAGAGGAATTGGGAGTTGGGAAAGACTTCCTTTGGAAGATGGGATTTTAGTTAGGACTTGAAGGAAGCCAGTGAGGTCAGTAGTTGGAGCAAAGGAGAGAGAGTGCTCCAGGCATGAGGAACAGACAGAGAAAATGCATGGAGTCGAGAAATAGAGCCACAGTGTCACTGGATAGAACAGTGTGTGTCCAGCAGTAAGGTACAAGAAGACTGGAAAGGTAGGAGAGGGCTAGGTTATGGAGGACTTTGAATGCCAAATAGAGCATTTTGTATTTGTTCTTGGGGGCAATAGGGAGCCACTGGAGTTTATTGAGTAGGACAGTGACATGATTGGATTTGTGCTTTAGAAAAATTATTTTGGTGGCTGATTGGTTGATGGATTAGGGTAGGGAAGAGACTTGAGGCAGGCAAATCCACCAGCTGACTATTGTAATAATCAAGATGGGAGCCTGGACCAGGGTGGGGGCCAAGGTCACAGTCTATATGGGTCTATCTATCCTATCTATATAGGATTGGATCTGAAGCTTTCTGACTCCCAAGGCCAGCTCTCTACTCACCACGCCAGACACTTTCCTAGTTCTGTAATGTCCCACTCAAATGCTGAAACTCTCTCTTTGCCAGCCTGGCCCTTCAGGGCACCTATGACTATAGGAGGAAGATTCAAAAAGTCTCTACTTTGCAATCAGTCATCCAACCAACAAGAATTTAGTAAGCCCCTACTAGGTGCCAAGCACTATGCTAAACTCTGGGGTTACAAAGCAAGACAAGAACCCCATCCAAGCCCTTAAGGAGTCCACTGTCTAATAACCGAGTTACCTCCTCCCTGGGGAACTACAGTTTCTGCTTTTTCTTTTTATCAAAGAGTTTTGTTGTACCTTGAACAAGGTCAGTAGGTTCAGTACTGCGAGAAGTGTGCTGGACTTGGAATCAAAAGACCTGCGTCAACTCCCTCCTGGTTTTGTAAACTTTTGCAAGTCCCAGCATAACGGAACCTCAGTTTTCCACAGCTATAAAATGGGGATGATGATTCCTACAAGGCTGTACCTGCCAGAATATCTTTAATAAGGATTAAATAAGAGAATTCTGCGAAAGTATTTTGAAAACTCCAGGTCTGGATCTTCATTTCTTGACATGTCCAACACTGGGCACACACTAAATGTTTAATAAAAAAAGGATGTTGACTAATTAACCCTCATTAGCTTTGTTCCCATTTTTCTTCTTCAATTTCTCTTTCTCCTTCCTTTTACCTTTTCCCTATCCTCCACAAGGTTTTTTTTTTTTTCATTTTCTACTATTCCTTTGTGAGAGAAATATTTCTGTGATAACCCATGGCCCTTGTCCTCTTCCTACTGGAGGTAGTCTGGTACTGGCCCCATCCATTTCTCCAGATTGGCCCCCTCATCCCTTCATCCACTCTTTTCTTCTCCAAATTAATCCACTTTTCCTACTGTCCTCCTCCAGCCTTGTCCTCCAGTGATGGCATGAACTGCCCCTCCCTCATCACCTGCTTCCCAGCATTTATCCACTTTTCTTAGACTGTCCCCCTCCTCCTTTGTTCTCCAGTGATGACATGAACTGCCCTTCCCCCATCACCGCTTCCCAGCATTTATCCACTTTTCCTAGACTGTCCCCTTCTCCCCATGTCCTCTAGTGATGGCATGAACTGCCCCTCCCCCATCACCTGCTTCCCAGCTTTGCCCCTGGTTTCTTGTACTAGCATATTGTAAATCCTTCTCATCTGGAGATCTTGAGCCCTTCCTTGCCTATATAACTGAGTAGGAGGTGTTTCAGGGCAAAGCTTTTTATAATCTCTTTGCAGCCTTTTTCCTTTGAACCATTGTGAATGTTATACATCAAAGAGACAGAAAGCCTCATCCCTCAGAGATTCAAATGTCAAGTGAAAGTCTCAGCTCAGAGGCAGGATTGGGTCACAACTTGGCAAGGTCTGGCTCATTCCTCCTCACATTCCAGGAATTAGCTGCTCTTGGCAAAATTGTGAAGTGAGCAAAGTTAGCTCATGGGGTCTCTTGCCTCTCTTTCGGGGGCTCTTCTTTCTACTGGTGGGAACTCTTTCCATTCTCTCACTCTCCTGCATTGGAGAAAGGGTCTGAGAGTCATTCCCACTGAGCCAGAAATGACTAATGAGGGACATTTGCACTGTATTGGAGGACAAGAAGCCAGTTTAGGCAAAAGAAAATGTCTCTGGAGAGACAGCTCTTGGCTTTATGCAGTGGGTTGGGAAGATATTAAGGGCTGGGTCTATAACAGGCAGGAATCTAAATCTCTAGAAAGAACCTGATCTAAAGCTGTGTGATCTTCAGGTCACTCAGGAACAGAGGTGTCCACTGCTGCGTCCTTTGACCTTGTCTTCAGGCAACGATAATGCTGTTGATGATGATGATGAGGAGGATAACTAACATTTATATATCACTTTAAGATTTACAAAGTGTTTTTATGTGTTATTTCTTTTGAACCCCACAACCACTCCACGAGGTAGGGGCTATTTCCTCCATTTTATGGTTGAGGGAATTGTGTATATAGGAGGATTATTGGGCACCAGGAAGCCCTTGCTGCCCTCTTTCCTGGGAGGGAAGCGTACCTCATCTGCTTGGCAATTCCTCTGACTTCTCTAATTAGTCTGCCAAAAGTTTTCATTCCACAAACTGTGGTTGTGGCTATTGCTTGTCCTTCATTTCTGAAGAGGGTCGATGACATCATGGGGTGATGTCTTGACTCATGGTTGAACTGGATTTCAGTGAGGCAGGGCTGCACAAAATGGTCAGCCTCATTCTCTCTTTCAGAGTCATCAAAGTACAGCGGCCAGACAAAAGTAAGGATGACTCGTGATGGTCTGAGATGCAGTAGACTTTGGCATCTTTGATGTCTAACTGAGCTCTAAGGGATCCATAGTACCAGCTTCAGCCTCCTTGATGGCCATTAGAACAAATTATTCTTCTCCACCCATTCCACTGGAGGAAATCTTGACATGCTTGGGGTTATCTACCCCCTAACTCACCCACAGGTTTGAGGCCTGTCACTTAACCTCATCTGTTAAGATGATTTTATCTGGGTGTGGTCACCGCACATGCTACAGCTTATTGGAGCTACAGGTGAGAGTTGTATGAAGATGGACACCAAAGGTGAACAAGCAGCCCAAAAGGAGATCAGCAAGCCCTCATACCAGAGGTGTGCCCTCTTTGAACGCCTATACATCCCACAGATTAGAAATGGGGCTTAAGTCCCTAGAGCTTGTAGGCTGGAAATGAAACTTCTAGATTCTTTGTGAATTCATTCATGTGTATGTTGAACCTCAAAAAGCATTTGTTATGTGCTTACTATATGCCAGATCCTATATTAAACACTATGGATACAAAGAAAGGAAAAAACACAGTCCTTGCCTTCAAGGAATCCACTTCTTAATGGGAGAGACAACATGTAAATAACTATATATGTGTATAAATACATATGTATGTACATGCATACTCATATATATACACATATGTACATGCTTGCATGCCTGCATACATACATAATAGTTGGAAGGAAATATCCCAGAGAAGGCACCAGCAGTTGGGGTGGGGGTAGAAAGGAGACCCAGAAAGACCTTCTGCAGAAAGTGGTATTTGAGTAGGAATTTAAAGGAGGCCAGGAAAGTCAGGAGAGCCAGGTGAGGAGGGAGAGCATTTCTATCTTTGTATCCCTAATACCTTGCATAGTGCTTGACACATAGTAGATAATTAATAAATTATAGGTGATTGATTGATTGATTGGATACCCCCTTTATACCTTAGACTCCACAAATTGCCTCAGTTAAATAAACCTATCTGTTGGAAGCCAGTTTTTTTTGGGTAATAAATCTATCTCTGTACATAGCTAGTCCGTTTCTTGGATAAGAGTGATTCAGTCCAGTAACCAGAGTCAAGCTAAGACTTAAGCTTCTTAGGACCCATCAGAGCCTGCACTCTATTAGCATTGGCCTCCACGACCCAGGGTAGTTTCCATGGTAGGATAAAACACTGGGAGAGCCTTTCAGTAAAAAGATTAAAGGTGAATGTGAATGAGACAGTCATATCAAAGTGGGACCAAGTGAAACTTGTTCAGACTAAAGGATAGATAACTAGAATTTAAGTACACTAAGGTGTCAACAATCAGTGGAGAGGGAAGCACCGGATGGGCAAAATGTTGGAAACAGAAGCCTCCGATCCTTGCTAATTTTTTCCATTTCACAGCCACAGGTGATGTAATTACAGCCAATGTCTTCCCCTCATCTTTATCATTTCTTCTAAATTAAGGTAAGGGTCTTTTACATTGAGCCAGAAATGACCAGTTAGGGATATTTGCACTTTATTGGAGGACAAAGCATTGTTTTTGACCTTTGTTTTAACTAGCTGATGGTCTGACTGTGCACAACTAGTCCTTTCCTGTCTTTTCATATGTAGTCAATTTCTTTACATGAACAAATGTGAAGTGAAATAAACAATCCCAGGAAAACAATACCCCTGGTGGCAAGGTAAATGGAAAGAAAAACAACCAAACCAAATCTGAATGCTTTGCATTGCAAGGTGCCTCTCTCTTTTATTTTCAGAGGCAAAGAGGGAACTATGGATATGGAACACTGCACATGTTGTTAGACCTGGATTGATGTGGTTTTTCACATTGCTGAATTGTTTTTGTTTCTCTTTTTTATTTTTTGTTATGGAGGATGGTTCTCGGGGAAGGGGCAAGAGAAGAATATATTGGGAAACCAATTGGTGTAAAAGCAAATGAGAGCAATAGAAATTGAAAAAATAAAAAGCCCAACCTAAAAATATATAGCCAATTTCATATTTTGGTAATGTAATTCAGTACTTGCTATATCTAGCACCTTCTAACTTACTGATGAAAACATTTGTTATACTTCAGTCTTTCCCTGTTCCTAGCTTTGCATTGCACCTAATATATATTGATTTTTGTCAAGTTCTTTATAGAACTTTTCCCTCCCCTATCCTCTGCAATAGGTATTGATGTATAAGTTAACATATCTTTATTTTCTTTTAATCTTTTTGGTTATACTGAGATCATTAGCATTGTCAAATGAGATGATTTTAGGTCCCATTGAATGTTTCTTGTTGCCTTTGGGTACACAATCAAACCTATTCTTTCATTTGCCTCTCCAAGGAGAAACTATGAGTCACTTTTCCATTTAGTTGCATCTTCCTTAAGTCTCCTGGTTTCATTTATAGGGAACTCAAGGGAGTCAGGGAGAAAAGTAGGCAGCAAAATAGCGTGCCAGTCCTGGAGTCGAAAAGACCTGAGTTCAAGTGTGGTCTCAGATACTTACTAGCTATGTGACCCTGGGCAAGTCACTTAACCCTGTTTCCCTCAGTTTTCTCATCTGTCAAATGAGTTGGAGAAGAAAATGGCAAACTACTCCAGTCTCTTTGCGAAGAAAACCCCAAATAGGGTCATGAAGAGTTAGATGTGTCTGGAAATAACTGGATATAACAATAGAGGCAGCTAGGTGACACAGTAGATAGAGTACTAGATCCAGTCAGGAAGATGTGATTTCAGATAAAATTTCAGACACTTGCCAGGTATGTGGGACCTTGGAGAAGTCACTTGTGTCTGCCTCAATTTCCTCAGTTGTAAATGGTGATGATCATAATAGCACCTCCCTCCCAGGACTATTGTGAGGATCAAATGAGATAATATTTGTAAAAGTGGTTAGCACAGTGCCTGGCACATAGTTGGTGCTTAATAAATGCTTATTTCTTTCCTTCCTCTTGATAAGAGTTCCATTTCTCCAACAGTATATCAATTCCTGGTCATTGGACCAAGTTCACATTCAGAATATCAACAGTTAAACTGATATTCATGAGTGATGATTCTTAGCACCTTTTGCCCCCTTTCTATCATTCCACCCAAATCACTGAAGAATCAAAAGATTGCTGCACAAGACTGAGGGTCATTTTGATTTTCTTTATTTCATGGATTGCTGTGATCAAAGAGTTGATCGCCTGCCTACCAAATGACAATTCTCTGACATCAGGGTTCATACTATGCCTTAATTTGTACGTATTGCCAACCCAGCATAGTGGATTGGAAAATGTTGAACTTAGATTCAGGAGGTCTAGGGTCTTGTCCTGTCTCTTTCATTAAGAGGCTGTGTGATCATGGACAGACTACTTCATTTCTGTTGGCCTCAGTTTCCCCACCTATTAAATAATCATGTTAGACTTACTGATTTCTAGGGTGACTTCCAGTGCTAAAACTCTGCCACCTTTAGGGAAACCTATGAGTAGTGGAGAGACAAGGGGAATCCTTGAGAATCTCCACTAAGTTCCACTTTTGGACAGACAGCAAAGAAACTCAACCTCTAGGTAAGGTGATGGGAGGAGGAAAATTGGCACTTCAGACAGTGAGTTGAGCCTGGGGCATCTTGGGAACAGAAAGGCATAAGCAAATGCCACGGGTTGCTTGGAAGAGAGCAGCAGAGCCAAGGAAGTTGATTTATGCAGAAAGATTAAAGTTCCTAAAACCTGCAGTGTAGGGTGGTTAAGTAGGTGACTAAGCCAGACAGGAAAGCAGGCTGCAAATATTTTAAATGTACTGACAGCAGCGAGGCGGGGGAGTTCTTCAGCTGGGTATAGTAACAGAACTAATGAACTGAACTGAAGGGAAGAAAGAAGGCTTAGGATTCTCACTAAAGGAAGCTTCCTGACAGTAGGGGTGGCAGGGCATTGGAAAATCACCAGTGGAGGAAAATCACAAAATGATCATTGTCCTGTTAAAACAGTTCTGGGGTAGGCCCTGATTTTGCTTTGTTGTTCAGTCATTTCAGACATATCTGATTCTTCATGACCCCATTTGGGGTTTTCTTGGCAAAGATACTGGGATGGTTTGCCATTTCCTTCTCCAGTTCATTTTACAGATGAGGAAACAGAGGCAAACTGGGTTAAGTGACTTGCCCAGGGTAGTTTTTAGTGTCTGGGTTCAGGCCAAATGCTCTATCTATTGTACCACCTAGCTGCCCTAAGGCACTGATACTCTTAGAAACAGGAGGATGAGTGGATATTTACCTTTGAGGTGGGGAGGATAAAAAAAGATCAGGAGAATCATAGATTTTATGGACTTGAACAGAAGGGAAGATTAGCTAGATAAGGTGTATAGCTGGGAAAAGTCCCCTAGAAAGCAGAACTATAAAGGTTATGAATTAGAAAAGGAATCTTAATAGTATGACAAAAACTAGGTATAGAACAGACCTGCACAACTTGGCAGTAGGCAGGGACCAAAATTAAAATAAGTTAAACTTCTTTGGGCTGTAGATACGTTAGATTAGAGACAGACTGATGATGATTGCCATGGGTCACTTGATAGACAGTGAAGTGCACAGTGGCAAACCTAAATTTTTCACAAGCTGCCTGAAGTCGGTGGGTCACAAGCAGCCTATGTGCTGTGCAGGCCTGGTATTGACCAACATTTCATACCTATTTCAAAATAAGGTCAAAATGGCTACAGATTTACATATAAATGGAGATATAAGCAAATTAAGGGAGCATGGAATAGTTTATCTGTCAGATATATAGATAAGGGAAGAACTTAGAAGTAAAGAAGATTTAGAGAACATTACAAAATTTAAAACAGATAATTTTGATTACATAAAATTTAAAAGTTTTTACACAAACAAAACCAATGCAACCAAAACTATAAAGAAAGCAGAAAACTGGGGGGAAATTTTGCAAATGTACCTTTGATAAAGGTCTCATTTCTAAAATATATACAGAACTGAGTCAAATTTATAAAAATATAAGTCATTCCCCAATTGACAAATGGTCAAGGGATATGAACAGGCAGTTTTCAAATAAAGAAATCAAAGCTATCTATAATCATATGAAAAAATGCTCTAAATAACTATTGATCAGAGAAATGCACATTAAAACACCTTACAGAATGGCTAATATGACAAGAAAGGAAAATGTTGGACTTGAAGGGGATGTGGAAAAGTTGGGACACTCATGCCCTGTTGGTGGAATTTGAACTGATCCAACCATTTTGGAGAGCAATTTGGAACTATGCCCAAAGGGCTATAAAACTCTGCATACCCTTTGACCCAGCAATATTACTGCTACATCTATATCCCAAAAACATCCCAAAAAGGGGAAAAGGACTTATTTATACAAAAATATTTATAGCAGCTCTTTTTGTGATGGCTAAGAATTGGAAATCAAAGGGATACCCATCAATTGGGGAATGACTAAACAAGCTGTGGTATGTGATTGTAAAGGAATATTATCATGCTGTAAGAAATGACCAGTAAGATGATTTCAGAAAAACCTGGAAACACTTGCATGAGCTGATGCATAATGAAGCATGCAGAACCAGCAGAATGTTGTGCACAGCAACAGCAATACTGTTGGATGAAGAACTGTGAACGACATAGCTTCTCCCATCAATACGATGATCAAAGACAATTCCAAAGCACTAATGATGAATCATACCATCCACTTCCAGAGAGAGAACTGATATTGACTCAATACAAACTGAAGCATGCTATTTTCACCTTCTTTCTTTTCTTATTCCCATTTTCCTTTACAAAATGACTAATATGGAAATGTTTTATATAATTTCACATGTATAATCAATATCTGATTGCTTACTGTCTCAGGGAGTGGGGGAGAGGAAGGAGGGAAGGATAAATGGAATTTGGAACTCAAAACTTTAAATTAAAATATTTTTTAAATGAAAAAAAGAAAAGGAGTCTTTCAATATTAGAACTGGAAGCAATTTTAGAGAAGTTATGATCCAGTTCTTTCCCCATCTCCCCCATTTTATAGGTGAGGAAATGAGCTTTACAAAGGAAATGACTTGCTTGAGGTCACAAAGCTGATAAGCCTACAAGTTAGATATTGAAGTCAAGTTTCCTGACTCTGAGTCCAGCAAACTTTCCACTACATTATACAGTCTTATGCCATCTTGCCCCAGATGGTAGAACCAACAGTAATGAGTAGAAATTGTAAAGGGACAAATTTAGGCACAATGTCACAACTGGAATTGTCCAAAACTGGAATTACCAGCCTCAAGAAGTAATGTGGGCCCCCACATTGGAGTTCATTAAGTAGAGACCAGGTGACCCCTTGTCAGGTATGTAACAGTTGGCTTATGAGTTAGTGGATGACCACTGAAGTCTCTTGCAACTTTAAAATTCTCTGATTCCTTGACACTGAAGAGAATGAATAAATGAATGAGATACATGAACAGTGTGGGGGGAAAAAAGGGAACAGAGATTCAATGAAGGGCCAATCTCCCACTTCAGGACATTTGAGAGGATATGTTATCCAGAAGGACAGAAAGCTTATTTTAAAATATGACTTGACTTTTGCCACATCTACAGAGGTAGGGCCATGGTAATCTTGGGGGAATACAGATACCTGCCTACTGATCAGCAAACTGCCCAGAATTCCCTGGGTTCCTGTGCTTTTGAATTTGACTCAAGACAGACTACTCAGAGTTCCCAGATGCCTGTGAATGAGAAGGTGTCATTGTGCTCACATGGCTGGGGTAGCCATCTCACCAAGCCCAAGGGAACATGGCATTCAGCATCTGTACCAATAAGAGGAGAGATCCTGTGGAGTGGCCAGATAGTCAGGAAGAATTACTCAAGCATAATACAGAATGATGGGGCAGCAGAGGAGGGATTTGAGAGGTGTTCATATCATAGTATATGGAGGAACTGGATCTGTGTTATTGATCAGGCAGGCTGAGAGGAGTGATGATGATGACCTCTTCTTCCTTTTTTTCACTCCAGGGAGAAGCTAAGTTTCTCTGTTTGCCAGTCAATCGCATTGTCTCTTCCTTATCGTTGGCACTGAGAGTTTCAATTTCCCGAATTGTGTGCTTTTTCTATTTAACTAGTTATTATTATTATTGATGATGATGGTGATAATAATAGACTCCATCAAAAACTAGAGCAGTTTGCAATGGTTATTGAATTGCAGTGAGTAAAACTGAGGGTGGGAGTTAGGAAGAGAAACCGAAGCCCTTAAAGATACAAAAGAATTTTTTCTCCTCAGCAAAAATGGTAGAGAGAGAGAGAGAGAGAGAGAGAGAGAGAGAGAGAGAGAGAGAGAGAGAGGAACAGAGACAGAGAGAGACAGGGATGCTGAGAGAGACAGGGAGACAGAGAGAGAAAAAGATACAAAAAGACAGAGATACAGAGAGACAGAGGGAGAGACACAAGGAGAGAAAAATAGAGAAACAACCAGAGAGCTATTTTTCCCCCTCTTACATAAGCATTGAGGGTAAAAATGAACCTTGGCTGATGTTGGAGGGGCGGAGCCAAGATGGCAGAGTGAAAGCAACGACTCACCTAAGCTCCTGGAAAAACTCCTTTGGATATTTCTGGGGGGAGAGTCTCACCAGACTTTGGAGGTGTAGAATCCAGTGGGAGACGGACTTTGACAGATTCGGAGCCCAGGCTGGACTGGAAGGTCCACGGGAGGGATCTGTTCTGCGGGGGTAAGAGCCCGGCGCACAGCGCAGCGCGGTCGGCGCGGCAGGGCGGAGGCGACCCGAGGGGCCCGAGAGTGGCGGGCGAGACCAGCGGAGCAGGAGATAAGCCAGGCCGAGCCAACGATATCAGCGCAACAGCCTTTGAAATCTTCAGCCTAAAGACGGGACTTCAGTGGGTCACTACTTGAACATCCAGAAGCTGGGATGCCGGAGTGATCAGTAAGTGCTCTCCCCTCCCCCCCGATGACCGTGAGGGAACCATAAAATTCTTCCCCAGATTGATCCTGGATCAGTGGGAGCAGCAGAAAGGGGCGAGTGGTCTCGTAACACCAGAGGCTGGAGAGGTGGCAAAGGGGGATTCTTCCTATAGTGGTGGAGGCTATCTGGAGGGACAGACGACCCAGGGCAGAGAAAAATTCGCACTGAGACCCAAGCAAGCCTCAGCCCGGGAGACGAGCCCCAGGAGGGGCGGGAACACGCATTAGCCTCTAGGCGTGCCCCAGCCCTCCAGGGGAAAAGGGAAGACAATAGGGAAGCTGGGATCACCATCCCCCCCCCCCCCCCCCCCCCCCCCCGGACCTTGCCTTTGCCTCAGGCCAGCTGAGGAGATAGCCTGAGACCAGACCACACCTCCCACACACCTATCAAGCTAAACCCAGGGTTGATCTGGGAAACAACAACAACAACAAAAAAAAAAAGCCTGCTTTTACCCTAGACAAACATCAACTCAACTTAAAAGATCTGTATCTTCTGACTGAAAGAACCAAAAGCTACAACACTCAGCCAACATCATGAATCGGAAAAAGCAGACGAAAAGTGAAAAAACCATAGAATCTTTCTATGGGGATAAGGACCAAAACACAAACACCAAAGAGGTCAGAGCTGAGACTGTACTTCCATCTGAAACCTCAGATGGGACTATGAATTTCTCGCAAGCACAACTAGATTACCTGGAACGTCTGAAGAAGGATATAAAAGAAAAACTGGCCAATGATTTTAAAACCATAAAAAAAGAATTCACTGATGAGAACATCAATCTGAAAAAGAAAATTGAAGAAATGGAAAAGGAAGTTCAAAAATTAACTGGAGAGAATAATTCCCTAAAAGGAAGAGTTAATCAAACGGAAAAGGAAACTCAAAACCTAATAGGGAAAATTGATCAGATGGAAAAGGAAACCCAAAACCTAACTGGGAAAATTGGTCGAATGGAAAAAGAAGTACAAAAATTAAATGGAGAAAATAGCTCCTTAAAGGGAAAAATTGGCCAGATGGAAAAGGAGATGCGAAAGCTAACTGAAGAAAACAATACGATCAAGATTAGAATTGGGCAAGTAGAAACTAATGACTCAATGAGGCAACAAGAGTCAGTCAAACAAAATCTAAAGAATGAAAAGATGGAAGAAAATCTAAAATATTTAATTGGAAAAACAACTGACCTGGAAAATAGATCCAGGAGAGAAAATCTAAGAATTATTGGCCTGCCAGAAACCCATGATGAAGAAAAGAGTCTGGACAATATCTTCCAGGAAATCATCAAGGAAAACTGCCCAGAAGTACTAGACTCAGAGGGCAAAATAGTCATCGAAAGAATCCACCGTTCCCCACCGGAAAGGGATCCCAAACTCAAAACCCCAAGAAATATAGTTGCCAAATTCCAGAGCTATCAAGTGAAGGAGAAAATACTACAAGCAGCCAGAAAGAAACAATTTAAATATCAAGGTCACACAGTCAGGATCACACAGGACCTTGCAGCTTCTACATTAAAAGATCGAAAGAATTGGAACCCAATATTCCGTAAGGCAAAGGAGTTGATCCAACCGAGGATCAACTACCCAGCAAAGTTCAGCATAACATTTCAGGCAAGGAGAAAGTCATTCAACGAAATAAGGGATTTCCAGAGCTTCCTGACCAAAACACCAGAACTCAATAGACAATTTGATCTTCAAATGCAGGTCTCCAGAGAATCATAAAAAGGTAAACAGAGGGGAAAAAACAAAAACAAAAACTTGCAACTCAATTAGGGCAATCTGTTTACCTCCCTGTAAGGGAAGATGCTACCTGTTAATCTTGAGAACTGTGCAGCTATTATGATAAAAGGGATATATGTAGAGGGAACGGGCATAAAGTAAATGATGTCATGGCAAAAATATGATTTAAGTATGAGAAGGGAATGTAATAGGAGGTGTGGAAAGGGGGAAGCAGAAAATGGCAAATTATATCACAGGAAGAAGTACAAAACCATAGTAGAGGGAAGGAGGGGAGGGAGATGAGCATTGTTTGAGAGGTACTCTCATCTGATTTGTTCAAAGGAGGGAACAATAACCTTAAGCAGATAATCCTAACTAGCTCTATAGGTAGTAGGAGGGGAAGGGGGAAGAAAGGGGAGGGTGGCCAAAAGGGAGGAAAGAAGCAATAAGAGTAAAGGGGACTAAAAGGGAGGGGGGCTAAAAGAAGGAGGGGAAGGCTGCAGGAGGAGGGGGAGAAAAGTGAATACTATTGAGGAGGGGAAGGGAGACGGGAGAGTTAAAAGCACAAATGGTGGGAAAGAGGGTGGAGGGAAATACACAGATTGTAATCATAACTGTGAATGTGAATGGGATGAACTCTCCCATAAAACGGAGACGGATAGCAGAATGGATTAAAAGCCATAATCCAACAATATGCTGCTTACAAGAAACACATTTGAAACGGGGGGATACACATAGGATAAAGGTCAAAGGATGGAGCAGAATATATTGTGCTTCAGCTCATGTAAGAAAGGCAGGAGTAGCAATCCTAATCTCAGACAAAGCAAAAGCAGAAATAGATCTAATCAAAAGGGATAAGGATGGAAACTATATCCTACTAAAAGGCACCATAGACAATGAAGCAATATCATTACTAAACATGTATGCTCCAAGTGGTATAGCATCCAGATTCTTAGAGGAGAGGTTGGGGGAGTTGAAGGAAGAAATTGATAGCAAAACTATACTAGTGGGGGACCTCAACCTCCCCCTCTCTGAACTAGATAAATCCAACCTTAAAATAAACAAGAAAGAGGTTAAGGAGGTAAATAAAACTCTGGATAAGGTAGATATGATAGATCTTTGGAGAAAATTAAATGGGAATAGAAAGGAATATACCTTTTTCTCAGCGGTACATGGAACATTTACAAAAATTGACCATGTACTAGGACATAAAAATCTCACAATCCAGTGCAGAAAGGTAGAGATAATCAATGCATCCTTTTCAGATCATAATGCATTAAAAATTACATGTAATAAAAGGCCATGGAAAGAGAAACCAAAAATCAATTGGAAACTAAATAATCTAATTCTAAAGAAGGATTGGGTTAAAGAAGAAATCATAGAAACAATCAACAACTTCATTCAAGAGAATGACAATAGTGAGACAACGTACCAAAACTTATGGGACACTGCAAAAGCAGTTATTAGGGGAAGTTTTATATCTCTGAATGCTTACATAAATAAAATAGAGAAAGAGGAGATCAATGACTTAGGCTTGCAGTTGAAAAAGCTAGAAAAAGAACAAATTGAAAATCCCCAAGTAAATACCAAATTAGAAATACTGAAAACCAAAGGAGAGATTAATAAAATTGAAATAAAGAAAACTATTGAATTAATAAATAAAACCAATAGTTGGTTTTATGAAAAAACTAATAAAATTGATAAACCTTTGGTTAATCTGATCAAAAAAAAGAAAGAAGAAAACCAAATTACTAACATTAAAAATGAAAGGGGTGAACTCACCTCCAATGAGGAGGAAATTAAAACAATAATTAGAAACTACTTTGCCCAACTTTATGCCCACAAATTCGATAATCTAAACGAGATGGATGAATATTTTAAAAAATACAAATTGCCCAGATTAACAGAAGAGGAAGTTGAATACTTAAACAACCCCATCTCAGAAAAAGAAATTGAACAAGCCATCAATGAACTCCCTAGGAAAAAATCTCCAGGGCCAGATGGATTCACAAGTGAATTCTATCAAACATTTAAAGAACAGTTAATTCCAATACTACATACACTATTCTTGAAAATTGGGGAAGAAGGAGTCCTCCCAAATTCTTTCTATGATACAAATATGGTTTTGATACCCAAACCAGGAAGAGACAAAACAGAGAAAGAAAATTATAGACCAATTTCCCTAATGAATATAGATGCAAAAATTTTAAATAAGATTTTAGCAAAACGAATACAGCATCTAATCACGAGATTAATACATTATGATCAGGTAGGATTCATACCAGGACTACAGGGCTGGTTCAATATTAGGAAAACTATTAGCATTATCGACCACATCAACAACAAAGCTAACAAAAACCACATGATTATCTCAATAGATGCAGAAAAAGCTTTTGACAAAATACAACATCCATTCCTACTAAAAACATTGGAGAACGTAGGAATAAAGGGAACTTTCCATAAAATAATAAGCAGTATCTATCTAAAACCTTCAGCAAGCATTATATGCAATGGGGATAAGCTAGATGCATTCCCAATAAGATCAGGGGTGAAACAAGGTTGTCCATTATCACCACTATTATTCAATATGGTACTAGAAATGTTAGCTGTAGCAATTAGACAAGATAAAGATATTCAAGGAATTAGAATAGCCAAAGAAGAAACTAAGTTATCACTCTTTGCAGATGATATGATGATTTACCTAGAGAATCCCAGAGATTCAAGTAAAAAATTACTTGAATTAATAAACAACTTTGGCAAAGTTGCAGGGTACAAAATAAACCCACACAAATCCTCTGCATTCCTATATATTAGCAACAAAGTTCAACAGCAAGAGATAGAAAGAGAAATCCCATTTAAAGTTAGGGTAGACAGTATAAAATACTTAGGAGTCTACCTGCCAAAACAAACCCAGGGACTATATGAACACAATTACAAGACACTTTTTGCACAAATAAAGTCAGATTTAAGTAAGTGGAAAAACATTAGTTGCTCATGGGTAGGCCGTGCTAATATAATAAAAATGACAATTCTACCCAAATTAATATACTTATTTAGTGCCATACCAATTAAACTATCAGACAATTACTTTCTAGAGCTGGATAAAATAATATCAAAATTCATTTGGAAAAACAAAAGGTCCAGAATATCAAAGGGACTAATGAAAAGAAATGCTTGGGAAGGTGGCCTAGCGCTACCAGACCTTAAACTGTACTATAAAGCAGCAATTATCAAAACCACTTGGTATTGGCTAAGAAACAGAGAGGTAGACAAGTGGAATAGACTTGGCACTCAAGATGCAGTAGGCAAGGAATATAGCAACCTTCTGTTTGATAAACCCAAGGACCCCAGCTTCTGGGATAAGAACTCATTGTTTGACAAAAATTGCTGGGAAAACTGGATAACAGTGTGGCGGAAATTAGGCATAGACCCATACCTGACACCGTACACAAGAATAAAGTCCAAATGGGTACATGATTTAGGTATAAAGATTGATACCATGAATAAACTGGAGAAGCAAGGAATAGTGTATTTATCAGATCTATGGAGAAGGGAAGAATTCTTTACTAAAGAAGAGATAGAATGCATTATGAAATGCAAAATGGATAACTTTGAGTACATTAAACTGAGAAGTTTTTGCACAACCAAACCCAATGCAACCAAAATCCGGAGGGATGTAGTAAATTGGGAAAAAATTTTTACAGCTAAGCTCGGGGATAAAGGCCTCATTTCTAGAATATATAGAGAACTGACCCAAATGTATAATCATACAAGTCATTCCCCAATTGATAAATGGTCAAAGGATATGAACAGGCAATTTTCAGAGGAAGAAATTAAAGCTATCTATAATCATATGAAAAAATGCTCTAAATCACTATTGGTTAGAGAGATGCAAATCAAAACAACTCTGAGGTACCACATCACACCTATAAGATTGGCAAACATGACAGAACAAGAAAATGATAAATGCTGGAGAGGATGTGGGAGAGTTGGAACACTAATTCATTGTTGGTGGAGCTGTGAGCGCATCCAACCATTCTGGAGAGCAATTTGGAACTATGCCCAAAGGGCTACAAAAATGTGCATACCCTTTGACCCAGCAATATCGCTACTAGAACTATATCCCCAAGAGATCATAAAAATGGGAAAGGGTCCCACATGTACAAAAATATTTATAGCAGCACTCTATGTAGTTGCCAAAAACTGGAAGTCAAGGGGATGTCCATCAATTGGGGAATGGCTGAATAAATTATGGTATATGAATGTAATGGAGTACTATTGTGCCATAAGAAATGATGAACAAGAAGACTTCAGAGAGGCCTGGAAGGACTTATATGACCTGATGCTGAGTGAAAGGAGCAGAACCAGGAGAACTTTATGCACAGCAACAACCACAGTGTGTGAGAGTTTTTTCTGGTAGACTTAGATTTTTGTAATAACACAAGAACTTCTGAAAAAAAAAAAAATCCCAATGGTGGACCTCAAGGCAAAAAGCCTTCCACACTCAGAGAGAGAAATATGGAAGTCACTCACATAATGTAGCAGATCATGTTTGTGTATGTGTATCTGTTTGTGTATCATGTTCTGATTTGTTATACGGATTCTTTCATTTATCTTAGTCTGACTACACAGGATGACGATAGTGAAAATATACTCAATAGGAAAGTTTATGTAGAATCTATACAGAATTGTATGCAGTCGTGGGGAGGGAGGGAGGTAGTGGGGGGTGGGTGGGGAGGGATAAAATCGCAATTGTATGGCAGTGATTGTTAAACATTAAAAAAAATAAAAAAATTAATAAAAAAAAAAAAAAATGAACCTTGCAAATACCTGAGACCAACAGAAGTACTTCAGAGGCTACAAGTGGAGAAAAACCGCATGGTAGGATCTATTGCTCTCCTGTAGACATGTACCATTGGTTTGAACTGGAGGACTTCATGATGCATGCGTCAGCTCTGAAATCACTGTCAGAACTTGGAGCTATCAGTATTTGGGACTAGAGAGTCTGCTAACCCTCTGCCATCCCTCTGGTGCTTAGGCAGAAAAGGATACAAAAGTCAGTCACTTGAAAAAGGAAGCAGCTTTGAGGAGTGGAATCTGGCAGCAGAAAAGAGAGGTGGCAATGAAGTCAAGGGAGAGCTAGCTCTGGCAATCAAGAGTAACCAGACTTTGCTCAACTGCACCAGCTGAGCAACCTACCCAGCTGAGATGTTGCAATTTGGGAGTAGTTTGTGAGGAGACGCTAGCGGAGAAAGGACCCCTGTGGCAGTGGAATAGTGAGTAGCCTTAGCCATACATACTCCCTACAGGTTTGCCTCACCGTTGTATTCTAAGTTGTTCCTGCTCCTCCCGGATGATGTGTATATTATTGAAAGCATGTTAAATATTTTGTAACTACTCTTCTTACCATTCCATCTTAATAAATGTCTTTTCTAAGAGTTCATCTATCTCCTGACTGATTATTTACAGGGAATGTGCCAGTGGAGGATGCTGAACTACAAAAGTAGGCAAAGCCACCCACAAGAAACCCTAGAACCTGTGAGTAGCAGCTGATCCCTGGAAACACAACATGTAAGTGTGAGTGCACATTAGGGAACATCCTGGAGAACCTGCTATATGTGGAAGACCACTCTTACATATTGAAGATCATGAGCCCAAGCTAGTATGTTTCCTATTAATAATCAACCAATAGAAACAATTGGCTTTTAGCAAAGGCTAATTTTTCTATAGTGAATATTTGAGAGAGACAGAAAGAGAGAGAGAGAGAGATCAAGAGAGTGGGGAGAAGAGAGAGGGAGGGGTAGAGAGATAAAGAGGGAGAGAAGGAGGGAGAAAAAGGGAAGGAGAGAGATCTTATTCTGTTCCAGGCTTTGTGCATTCAAGATACAATTAGAAACAAACAAGATAGTCCCTAAACTCAAGGAGTTTACATTCTAATAGAAGAGAACATAAAGGGTAATTGGAAACCAGTAGTAGGGACAGTAGGGATGCTTGTAAAAAGGTAAATAAGTCTAGAGAGCAAGTTAAACTGAAAATGAAGTGAGCTGGGGCCCCTCATGAAGTGATTATCCAGGGTAGGGACTCAACAATCAGGAGAGCAGGACCCAGGACAGAGGCATCTCAAGAAGAAAGGCAGGGCTAGTGAGAAGGTGGAAAAGACCAGAAAGTGAATTGATCTGGGAGAGCATTCAAATAGTAGAGTCCTAGATGGAAAATGTCTCCACTGCATCTCTGCAAGTGTATAGGGAGACCTAAATGTATCTCAAATGAAACCCAACAGTATGGCAGCCCCTCCAAGTTAGTTCTTCAACCTGCACCTGCACTTGTATTTACAGGTGTTCTGTGGGTGATTACTCCTACTACAATACCTCACCAGCCCCTTCCAGTGTGCTTCCCATGAACAATAAGCCAGTAGATAATGTTAGCTCTTAGCAAAGGCATTTACTAATTTGCATGATGGGACAAAACATCCTGCTTCCTATATCTTTGAGGGGGGGTGGCTCACTTTCTATAGAGGGATGGAGATGTGCTGAATACTACATACCATATCATCCTTAGTTACTGTATTAGTTGGTTTTAGTTAACTGGTTTTTTTTTGTGATAAGGGAGGACTGTGAACATAGGGTAAAAATATCTGGAAATTTCCATGGTTTAAAAACAAAAGGAATTAAGGAAATTTTAATAACAAAAAATAAATATAATGTACTCCACCCTGAAAATCTCTTAAGCTCAATAAATAACATTTATTAATTAACTACTGTCTGCCACACACTGCACTAGGCACTGGTGACAAAAAGACAAAAATGAAATAGTTTCTACCCTTTACGAGTTTATCTTCTATTAGAATCAACATATAAAAATATAATATAACAGAATATTCCAAAGATATGTATCAGTAAACAGACCCTTCATGTAATTATATTGGGGAGAGACATTAACAGCTGATGAAATCAGGAAAATTATGTAGGAGGTAGGTGGTCCCTCAGCTGAGCTTGGAAAGAAATTGGAGTCTAAGAGGCAGAGGAAAGGAGGGAATACATTGCAAGAATGGGGGATGACAGGCAAAAACACAGAGATGCAAAATAGAGTGAGGAACTGCAAAAAGACCAGTTAAGGTCATCAGTGAGATAATCTTAGAATACATGAAGCAAAATCATGTATTAGGCCTGGGAAACCAGGTTTGAGTTAGGTTTTAGTGCACTTTAAATGCAAAACAAGAGTTTGTATTTGATCCTGGAGGTAATAGGAAATCTATCAAGTGGGGGAGTAACACGGTCAGATCTATGCTTTAGAAAAATTACTTTGGCAGCTGTGTGGAAGTTGGATTAGAGAGGGTAGAGATCAATTAGAAGGCTATTGCAATAGTTTGAGTGAGAGAAGATAAGGGCATGAATGGAGGAAAGGGGGCAGACATGAGGTATGCTGTGGAGGCAGAAATGACAAGACTTGGATATGCAAGGTGAAGGAGAGTAAACAGCAGAAAATGACAACATGGTGGCAAAACTGGATAAATAGCAGTGCTATTGACAGAAACAAAGAAGTTTGGAAGAGGGATGAGGTTTGGGGTGAAAGAGAAGTTCTATTTTGCACATATTGAGTTTGAGATAGAAATAGCCAATAAGAAATTAGTGATATGAGACTGGAACTCAGGAGAAAAATTAAAGCTGGACATAGAGATCTGAGAAGCATTTGCGTAGAGATGATAATTATGCCCATGAGATCTGATGAGGTCATTGAGAGAATGTGTGGAGAGAGAAGAGGTCCCAGGTGGGGGGCCATAACATTGGGCAACACCAACAATGAGTGGATGTGATATGGATAAAGATAGTACATAGATAGAAAGTAAAGGAGGATGAGAAGCAGCAAATAGTAAAAAGAAGAACAAAAAAGAGAAGAGAGTGATGAAATCTCAAAGAGTAGAGAGTATCTGGGGAGAGGGTAGTCCATTAGTGTCAAGTGCTACAAAGAGGTCAAGAATGATGAGGATTGAAAAAGGCTTTTGGATTTGGCAATGAGCTTTGGCAAATGCACTTTTAGTTGAGTGATGAGACCAGAAGATTCTACAAAGGCTTTAGGATCTGTTGTGTTTGTCCTTTGTTCTCAAAGACATCAAGATGATGACATGACTTGCAATTGACTTTGATTTGAGTGAGGGAGGGCTGTGCAAGGTCACCAGCCTCACCTTCTTCTCTTGAGCCATGTGGGTCCAGTGGCCTGATATTCAGTAATTGTTTTTCTCTTATTCAGGAACTCTGAGGGTCCTCTTCTCCCAGTCTGATTGGGTTTTTTGTTTGTTTTTTTATTAAAGGGCCATCCCTTGAGCAATTACTTAAAGAAACCTACTCATTAAATGGGTGTGTCTCATTCAAAGAGAGAATATTGTAAGACTTTAGCATGAAAGGGTCTCATGTTGCATCCTGGGCCAGAATGCAGAGTATCCCCAAAATCTTAGTAAAGTTGTAAGCTATTAAAACCTTAGTATACCTTGTATACCACTACCTTACTTAAAACTATTTCAGTCTAAGATTCTGTAAGTCAAGTTCATGTACTGTTGTTCAGTCACTTTTCAGTTGTGTCCAAGTCTTCAATGACCCCCATTTGGGTTTTTCTTGGAAGAGATACTGAAATAAGTTTCCATTTCCTTCTCAAATTCATTTGACAGATGAGGAAACTGAGGCAAATAGGTTTAAGTGACTTGTCCAGGGTCACACAGTTAGTAAATGTCTAAGGCCATATTTGAACTCTGGGAGATTAAACTTCCTGACTTCAGGCCCAGTGCTCTATCCACTGTGCTACCTAGCTTCCACTCAAGCTCATTTAGGATACTGAGATAGCTTCACTTGCTTATGATTTAGAATTATAAAAGTCAATCCCAGAACTAGCTCCTATACCTTATATCAGTGAGAGGTTCTTGTTTGGATTACCATGTCTGCCAATCCCTGATCCAAACTCCCTTTTGGATCATTGTTCTCTGTCCCTGCAGAGAAGAAAAATAGCATCCCCAGTTTAGGACTCAGATTAGAAATAGTACAAAGGAACCACATTCGCTGGCATTTGGGGAAAAAGTTGAGAAAAAACCTTGAAATGAACTGAACCTGGGAAGGGTCAGGACCATCACACAAAAGGTTTCCAGAACTCCAGCAAATCTAACTAGAGAATCCTCCCATAACCTGCATCATATATTGAGGCACCTAAGGTTATTAACCAGGCAAGTTCAAAGCTGGAAGCTTCAAAGTGGGCAGCTTCCACAAGTGTAAGACTGTAATAGGGTACAAAGGATCCTCATCTAAGCAGCCATATATCATCATGTTTGATGTTATATTCCTCTTTGGCTTCTCTCAGAGCAGAGACTTCCTTCTCCTTTTTCTTTCCCTTATAATGTCTACTATGATGTTGAGCTTGAAGGAACCTTAGGGCAGCTAGGTGGTGCAGTGGCTAGAATGCTGCACCTCGAGTCAGGAAGCTCCTCTTTGTGAGTTCAAATCTGACCTCAGACACTCCAGTATCTTTGCCAAGAAAACTCCAAATGGGGTCAGGTAGAGTTGAACACGACTGAAATGATCAAAACAAGAACATTGTTAAGTACTGGGGATATAAAGAAAAGTAAAAGATGGTCCCTGTTCTCAAGGAGTTCCCAGTCTAATGAGGAATAAACATGGTAATAACCATATGCAAACAAGTTATATATAGAAGAAATTGGAAACAATCAACAGAGGGAAGGCATGAGAATTAAGAGGGATCAGGAAAGATTTCCTGTAGAAGGTTGAATTTTAGCTTGTATTTAAGGGAAGCCAGGATGTAGAGATGAGAATGGAGAATTTCAGTTAGACTCATTCCTTTGGTTAAATTTCTTGTCTCCTGATAAAATACAAATTCTCTCCAGAAAACCCTATTGAACCTTATTGGTATTTTACAGACACTTCAGTGTGAATGCATCTCCAGACAGTGAAAATGCCTAGTGAAGAGATAGAGTGTCTTCTTTGAGGAACAACGAGGAGGCCAGTATCACTGGATGGCAGAGAATAGGGGTGGGGGTGGGGCAGAGGGGTAAGGTGTAAGAAAGGTATGGAGGAAGGAAGGTTATGAAGGGCTTTGAATGCTAAATTGAGCATTTTATATTTTATTCTAAAAGTAAACACCGGAGTTTACTGGGACATAAAGAGACATTTTGTTATAGTTTGGTTGTTTTTCAGTCATGTCTGACTCTGTGACTCTATCTGGGGTTTTCTTGGCAAAGATACTGGAATGGTTTGCCATTTCCTTCTCTAGTTTATTTGACAGATGAGGAAACTGAGGAAAACAGGGTTAAGTGACTTTCCCAGGGTCACACAGCTCCGAAGTGTCTAAGGCTGGATTTGAACTCAGGAGGATGTCTTTCTGACTCCTGGCCCCATACTCTGTGCACTATGGAGCCACCTAGCTGCCCCAAGGGGAGACATAGACCTCTGCTTTAAAAGATCACTGAAATTGGACAGAGATTGGACTGGAGTAGGGAGAGACCTACAGTTGATTGACCCACCAGGAGGCTATTACAATAGTCCAGGTGTGGGATAATGAGGGTCTTCTGTGGAATGGTGACAGTGAGTGACAACAGAGAGAAGGAAAAGAATGTGAGAAGTGTTACAAATGTAGCATCAACAGGCCTTGGCAACAGATTGGATATGGGAGTGTGAGAGCGAGAGGAGTCTGAGCAGCTAGGTTTTGTGCCTGGGTGAGTGGAGAATGGGTACCAGACATGGGCAATAGAGTTCTTCTTTGACTGGACAGAGTAGGTAGTCATCTGAGGTGCTGAGAGATTCCAAGGGGTACAGAAAGTATCCCCCACTAAATATCTTTCCCACAGAGCCTCCTGATAGCTAGAATTTTCACAGGAAGAGACCCATTCCTTTAGTTAGGTTCCATGTCTCCTGATAAAATGCAAATATCTCCTGGGAAGGTCATATGGATTCTTATTGGTATTTTCCAGACACTTCAGTGTGGATGAATTTATCAGATCCTTCCTAGTACAGATTTTTTTTCAATTTTTTTCATTTTATTCTTATTGTCATTTCTGCCAGTTGGCCAAGCAAGTAAAATATTAACGCAGGAACTAGTATACTAGTTCCAGGTGCTGATTACATTTGGGGTTCCATAGTTAAGGTAGAGCTATTACCTCTTTCTTTGTCTTTCAATTTGTTATTTATTTCTTTTTAACGTTAAAAAATATTTCTTTTTTTTAAATGTTCTTCAATCACTACCATAAAACTTAGATTCTTCCCCCCATCTACTCCCCACCACCACTCCCCCCTCCCCAAGATAGCATACTATTCTATATAGGATCTACACATACTTTCCTAATGAATACGTTTTCACTATAGTCATGCTGTGTAGATGAACTAAAATAAATGGAAGAAATCATATAACAAATCAAAACATAATACACACACACACTCAAACATGATCTGCTACATTCTGCGAATGAATTCCATAGTTCTTTCTCTGAGTGTGGAAGGCATTTTGCCTTAGAAGACCATTGGGAATTTCTTTTTAAGTTCTTGCATTGTTACGAAGTTTCAAGTCTATCAGAAAAAACTCTCGTACACTGTGATCATTGCTCTGCACAGAGTTCTCCTGATTCTGCTCCTTTCACTCAGCATCAGGTCATATAAGTCCTTCCAGGCCTCTCTGAAGTCTTCTTGTTCATCATTTCTTATGGCTCAATAGTACTCCATTACATTCATATATCATAATTTATTCAGCCATTCCCCAACTGATGGGCATCCCCTTGATTTCCAGTTTTTGGCAACTACAAAGAGTGCTGCTCTAAATATTTTTGTACATGTGAGACCTTTTCCCATTTTTATGATCTCTTGGGGATACAGTCCTAGAAGCAATATTGCTGGGTCAAAGGGTATGCACATTTTTGTAGCCCTTTCCAAACCACTTTCCAGGATGGCTGGATGAGCTCACAGCTCCACCAACAATGAATTAGTGTTCCAACTCTCCCACATCCTCTCCAACATTTATCATTTTACTGTTCTGTCATGTTTGCCAATCTAATAGGTGTGATGTGGTACCTCAGAGTTGTTTGGATTCGCATCTCTCTAATCAAAAGTGATTTAGAGCATTTTTTCATATGATTATAGATAGCTTTAATTTCTTCCTCTGAAAATTGCCTGTTCATATCCTTTGACCATTTATCAATTGGGGAGCTAGTACAGATTTTGATGAGGAAGGAGAATCTTAAAAGTCCTAGGAAGATCTTATTCGGGAAGGGAGATGGGATTCTAGGGGAACACAGAAGACAGGTTAGGATACCAGAAAACAAAGAGTCAACTTTGAAATTTTGTCAGCACCTTGGGCAGAGCCTCTGGTATGTGTTCAATAAATCTTGTTAACTGAATGCAACCGTGATTTTTTTTTAATCCTTGAAATGGGAGTGGAGTAAGGCAGTTACAAGGACCAAAGAAATCTATTCACTCTGGTCTCCACCTCTGGACTTCACACACTGGAAGTATCCCCTGTTCCTTTGGCCTTTCCCTTGGAGGGAGTGGTTTCTAGCAGTCTCCATTTTAAGAAGAATGGACACACAGGTCAACCCTGCCTTCATTCTTCACAGACTACACTCCTGACTCTCTAGACTTTCTCAATTGTTGTTCAATCATTTCTCACTCTTCCTGACCCCATTTGGGATTTTCCTTGGCAAAGATACTGGAGTAGCTTACTGTTTCCTTCTCCAGCTCATTTTACAGATGAGGAAACTGAGGCAAATAGGGTTAAATGATGTACCCAGAGTTATACAACTAGCAAGTGTCTGAGGCCAGATTTGAACTCATGAAACTGAATCTTCCTGACTCTGGGTCTGGCACTGTGCCACATAGCTGCCCTAAACTTTCTCTACCATAGCATTTTTATCCCTGCCATCTTTCAGCTTCCTTTTGTGTACTGTCTTTCCCTATAAGCTCCTTGAGGGCAGAGACTGTCTTTTTTTCTTTTTGCCTTCCAAATACTTAGCATAGTTCCTGGTATATAATAAGAACTTCGTTGTTGTCATGGAAGTATGTGGGAAGGAAAAATGCTGAAGACGTAAGCAGGGAGAGAATATACATTCCTTAGAGCAGCAAGAAGATCGTGGAAACCATGACTGACTGAGAATCAGAAAATGGGGGCTTGAGCTCCAATTCTGACATGCATGCGCTGTGTGACCTCATGCAAATCACATGATTTCCCTGATTTCTTATAAACAAAATGGAGAGAATAATAATACCTGCACTGTCTGTCTTACAGGGATGTTTGAAGGATCAAATGAAGTAATAGATGTAAAAGTTATCTGAAAACTGCAATGTAACAGAAACAAGTAATCATTATTTTATACAGGCATGGAAATGCTTCTATTACACATGCACAGAAGAATAGAATCCATTTATGGGAAAGATGGATGGAACTAGAACAGACATGGGTGGAGTCAGAGAGGAGAGAGGGGAATGCCAGTAAGAAAGGGGCACAGGGTCCACCATTGGAATTCAGCTGGAAAGAAGAAATCAACAATGATGCGGATCAGTGGCTAAGCATGACTTCCCTTGAAGGAGACAACAGAAGAATAGAGAGGAGAAGGAGGGAAGCAGAGTCCAATGGGAAGGGAAGGGAATAAACATTTATAGAGCACCTACTATGTGTCAGACACTGTGCTAAGTGATTTTGCAGATATTACCTCTTTTGATTCTCACAGTTATCCCCATTTTACAGATGAGAAAATTAAGGTAGACAAAGGTTAAGTGACTTGCCCAAGGTCACTTGTCTGGTGAGTGTCTGAGGTAAGATTTGGACTCAGGTCTTCTTGTGCTCTATCCACTTCAGCATCTAGCTGCTGGTGGATGATTGATTGCATCTATGGAGGATGTTTTGGGGGATGAGCTGATTTGGAGGGACAGAAATTGAGATTTCAGGTCTGACCTCCCAGTATAGCCTGCAAGAGTAACCTTTCTTCAACAGAAAAGGATCAGCAGCTTACACCCCCTTGGGAGCATCCCATAGAGAAGAGGCAACAGCCCATCTCCCCTTGGAGGTTTCCCAAGTGCCTTAGGAACTGCCCCACTATCATCATTATTTGATTTCCAAAGCTGAGGGACTGGAATGAAATCCCCTGGGATCCCCACTGACCAAAGGGAGAGAGGTGAATGGCCTGGGAACCAGGAGGCCTTGGTTCTGTGCCCAGCTGTAATGACACCTGAATCTAGGGGAGAAATTTTCCCACAAGGACTCTGTCAGAGGGGGCCCACAGAGTCTCCTGTCGCAGCAAGGGACTGGGTGAGGCATCTCAGATTTCTTTGCTCCGTGTTTGACCCTGAGATTTGATTGGGCAAAGGAAACAATGAGCAGCTCTCACCCCTGCAAAATGACACCCCTTGAAGAGCCTCTCTCTTGTATATCCATGGGGACTTGTGATTTTTAGGCTCAGAAGTGACCAGATTTTACAAAGACTGAAGTAAACCCCAAGGGACCAACTTTGAGATGCTTGCTCCCATGAGTTGAGTAGCACAGACTTCATGTGTTTGAAGATTGTGTCCCATCTCTGGACCTCAATTTCCTCATCTGTAGGATGAGATGTCCTCTTGGGTTTCTTCCAGCTATCTGTGTCTATGACTAGATGATATTTAAGGGTCCCCCACAACACTGAGTCTTGTCATACTAAAATCCTGGTGATTTTAAAGTTGAAAGAGCTAGACCAGGAAAAATGGGTGGAGTTAGGAGATTAGACATGGACAGAGAAGAAAACCATTCTGGAGAGGTGGATGAGATACCCCAATTCCTTTAGAAACTGAAAAATTGGAGGTCCTCTTAGGTTGGAACCCAGTCATAAAATTATAGATTCAGACCTGGAAGGGACCTTAGAGTAACCCCCTCATTTTACAGTTGAGGAAACTGAGAGTTTAAATATCTTACCCTGGTCACACAACTAGTAAAAGTCCTGAATCTTAGAAGAACTAGGGTTGGAGGTGACAGGAAACTCCCTGTAGGAAGAAAAATTTTCATCCTTTGGCTTCTGATACTTCTTTTGAATATCTATGTAGAAATACAAGCCCTTTAAAAACTCACCCATGACCTTAGGAGCACATGAGACTTCCACATATGAACCCAAGAAGAGGAGGAGGAAATTGGGGAAGAGAAAGGAGGGAGGGAAGAAAGAAAGCACGCAAGTTTAATGAAGAAGCAAATATACCATGGAGGAAATTTTAGGGGTCAGGAAGGAGACTATCTCACATCTTACCCAGGAGAATTTACATTTCTTTCAGGCTAAGGAACTGTTTTCATTACTGTTTTGTTTTTTTCTCCAGTGCTGGAAATGGTAGATGATTGATAAATATGAATGAATGAATGAATGAAGAAAGGAAGGAAGGAAGGAAGGAAGGAAGGAAGGAAGGAAGGAAGGAAGGAAGGAATGAAAAATTGATGTAGTATAGAGAACCCTAGTAGGAATCAAAAGATCTGAGTTCTAGGCGTTAGAGCTGAAAGAACCTTAGAGAGTGAGTCAATCCCCTTATTTTACAGAGGAAGAAAATGAAACCCAGAGGGTCAAAGTGGCTTGCCTAAGGTGACTCTGGTAGTAAGTAATAGAGTTACAATTTCATTCCAAATCTCCTGACTCTGAATCCAATTTCCTTTCCATTCTGAAATAGATCCTTGCTACTGGCTAGCTTTATGACCTTGGCTGAGTCCCTTACCCTCACTAAGCCTTTGTTTCCTCATCTGTGAAATGATGATGTTGGACTAGATGGAGTGTCAAGTGAGGAAACAAGATGTCCAGTTTGGTGAAACCATTGTTCCTCAGAACATATAGTGAGCTTGGAAAGATAGGTGAGGACCAGGTTGTAAAGGGCCTTAGAAGCCAAACAGAGGAGCTTATGTTTAATCCAAAGTCTCTGAAAGGTATTGATCTAGAATGATAGATCAGGGACCTTGGAATTCATTTTGTTCACTTGTCTTCTTTTAAAGTTCACTCCCCTCTGCCCAGATCTTTCTAGTAGCTACACAGGTCCCCCTCTCTCCTCCTTAACAAGTTCAGAACTTGACTCATGGTCTTCTCTTATCCAAGCCCTGGGAACATTTAATCATCCATTTTCTCTGACTGTCACTCATGCCTGGAATATCCTCCCTCTTCCACTCTGACTACTGATCTATCTGGTTTCCTTTAAGTCGCAATTAAAATTCCATCTTTTACTAGAAGTCTTCCCTGACTCCCCTTAATTCTATTACTTTCTTTTGTTGATTGTTTCCTATTTATCCTTTATATGGCTTGCTTTGTATATATTTATTTGCATGTTGCCTCATCTATTAGATTGTAGTTTCTTTGAGGAGAGGGACTGTCTTTTGTCTCTTTTTGTATCCCCAGGACTTAGCACAGGACCTGGAAAATAGCAGGCACTTAATCAATGTTTATTGATTGATTATTTTCTTCCTCCCTCCAATGCCACTGTTCTTTTGAACTTCTCCATTTCTGTGGATGGCATTTATCCTTTCAATCACTAAGGTTTGGGACCTCAGTATTTTGCTTGACATCTCACTCACTCTTCTCAAGCATCCCCAGTCAGGTGCCAAATCCTGTCTTTCCTTCCTTCATGCCATCCCTTGCCTTTCTCTCTACCCAAGTAGCTACCATGCTAATTTAACCCCTCATCACCTCTCACCTCAATGGTTACTATAGTGTCTAGTTACCTCCATGATTGGGAGGAACGTGTGTGTGAAATTCTTCCAATTCCAATTATATGTCATTATTAACTGTGATAGGGTGGTTAGTGTGATCAAAATAAAATAACAACTCCTCAAAAGTCAGAAATCAGTGGTTTATGGTTAATAGTTGTCTGGTCTTTTCTTGAAAGATAGATATAATGGAAAGCAGTGCATTGATATTAGAGTCAAAAGCCTAAAATTCTAGTCCTAATTTTCTCCCTTATGAAAGTCCATCTATTATCTCCATGCCTTTGTATTGGTTGTCCCTCATGTCTGGAATGTTCTCCTTCCTCATCTCAGATTCTTAGTTTTTCTAGCCTTCTCTAATTCAGAGCAAATTCCATCTTTTTCAAGAGCCCTTTCCCAGGCTTCCCATATGCTTGTGCTTTCTGCTTCTGAAATCACCTTCCATATACCATGTATGTGTGTATAAATACATATATATGTACGTATGTGTGTATATATGGGGGTGTGTGTGTGTATGTGTGTAAAATACCTAATTATTTATATGTTGTCTCCTCTTAGAATGGGAGCTTCTTGAAGGCAGGGACCTTACTAAAAGTTGCCCAATCGATTTGCCATGTGGCCATCAATACATGGTTTCACCTCTGTTTTTCTCTTTATTGTGTATATTCTTTCCTGAACATACATGAATATCAGAAATAGAACAGGCCAGAATATGATCTTTGAATGAGATTGGAAGAGCCACCAAATGTCCAGTAACATTTAACAGTAAATGTCTGTGGCATGGTTTGCTGGTATCAATGGCAGCTGTCCCTGGGGATGAGCTAGTTCTAAGGAACAACCTGCTTGACCCACCCCAGAAATGAATTCACCTTGTAGCCAAGCTCCTTTTAAAGCAAAGGAGCAAGTTGTCCATTGGCTATGTAACACCTTAATTTAGAAAGGCGAAGGTCACCCACTGCATCCTGGGCCATCTCCAGTTGTCTTGACCTTTGTCTTCTTATTGGGTTTCAGTGACTCTGGAGGAGAGAGTGAAATCGACGACATTGAAGCTCTGCCTCATTTAAATCTAATTCATGAACAAGTCAAGACATCACCTTGGTGATTTCATCCGTCCTCTTTGACAACAATGGATGAACAACCACCACAACAACACGCAGAAACAATTTTGGTGGAGCAAGAATTTGGTAGTCACCTTTGGAAACCTTCGTCCAATCTCTCTAGGGTCTGCGTGAATCCCTGAAAGGGAAGAGTGTGCCCTCATTTTGGGGGAAGAATGTTTTAATATTTCTGTCCCTGCCATACATTCTCAGTAAATATCCCTCTATCAAAGTTAATCAATGTTAATCGATTACCAACATTGAGGAGATATCAACTGGTTAGATGAGACTGAGCATAGGTTAAATGTTGATTGATATTACAGGAACACATCAGATAGGGGCTCATGAATGAAAATACTAGAGGAAAGCCACTACCTGGTCAAGGTGACCCCTGAAGAGGAGACGTAGCCAGATGTGTTCCAGGAAACTGACTCTTCAGGGAGTTGGGAAAGTGAGCCCCAAGCCAATATACTACAAAAGAACAGTAGATTTGGACTCTGAACACTACAGACTTATTTAGGACTTACCTATTTAAGATCTTTGTGTTATGCTGGAGGAGATACAAAACTTATATAAGATAAAAGTCCTTGCCACTTTGGACCTTATCAAGCTGGATTTGAGTTTCGATTTGAGTCCCAGCCCTGTGACTTTGAACAAATCATTTTACCTCTTCTAAATCTCAGTTCCCCCTTTTCCAAAATAAGAATAATGATCATGAACATCTACATAGTGATCTAAGTTTTCCTTTATATATATTATCTGGTTTGAGCCTTATGACAGCTACATGGAAAATGGATGGAGTGCTATACTTGAAGTCAAGGAGACCTGAGTTTAAATTGGACCTCTGATACTTACTAGCTGTGTGACCCTGGGCAAGTCACTTAACCTTAGTCTCCTCAATTATAAAATGAGGATAATAATAGCACCTACCTCCCAGAGCTATTGTAAGGATAAAATAGATACGATTTGTAAAGCTCTTTGCAAAGCCTAAAGCTCTATTTAAATGCTAGTTAATAACTATTATTATTATCACAACCTTATGACAGGTATTTCAGGCAGACTTGTCCAACCTGGATGTTCTCTCCAAACACGAAGATCACAGTCTATTCTTGCCCACCTATCTTGTGCCATTCTTGACAATGTCTTATAACGTTGCCACAAAGTATCCACCAAATATAGGACAGCTAGGTGGCACCATGGTGCACAGAGCACCAAGCCTGGAATCAGGAAGACTCATCTTCCTGAGTTCAAATCTGACCTCAGATACTTACTACCTGTGTGACCCTGGGCAATTCACTTAACCCTGTTGGCCTCAGTTTCCTCATCTGTCAAATGAACTGGAGAATGAAATGACAGACCACTCTAGTATCTTTGCCAAGAAAACCCCAAATGGGGCCATGAAAAGTTGGACATGACTGAAAAATGACTGAAGAACAATAATCCACCTAATATGCTGGAGACCTTTTTCCTGCCATTACAAAGATACTCATCTTACAGATCAGAAACTGAGGCTAGAGAGATCAAATGACTTGTCCATGACTTGTCTGTCATGCAGATAATAAATTTTGGTGAAGAGATATGGATTCAGGCCTTTCTGACTTCAGGTCTACTACTTTACACGGTCTCTCCATGACACACTGCCTGCTTCACTGATACTTATGCTGTGTACCTCACTAGACTATTGAGAGGGAAGCTCTTTGCTGATCTAAAAACTCCAGGTGAATAGGAGTTTTTATTCATAGAGTCATGGAAAAGACTGAATTGTTTGTTTCTAATGAAACAATATTAATAATATTAAATAAAACAAATAGCTGAAAATGGAAAGGTTATATTTTATAAAGGTCATCAGAGGATAGCAATGCTTTAACATAAAGGAATTGCAAACACTTGTCAAGAGGGAAGGTGGAGTGGGAAAGGAGGAGATCTGAGGCAGGGTACAAGGCTCTCAGGCAGAGTCTCATAGGGGGCTACCACTCTTATGTGAGGGACCCTCAGATCCCTTATAGTTTCTTAACACTGCTCCTCTACAGCCAATCCGTACAACTGATACTGGTGGGCGAGAGAACATCTGGGAGGGATTTCCTGAGCTCTGAGGGTAATTTTGAGCAGAATGTAGGGCCTGTCAGCTCATCCAGGAACACCCACCCTCTGCCATCTGTTTAGCTGCCTGAGGGACCTCGGTGGCTTCTAGCTTCTTTGATGGATTCTTATGTTGGGGGCACTGCTGCTGCTGCTGCTGCTGCTACTGCCGCTGCAAGGGAAATGGGATGCTGGAGAAAGATTGCAGAAGCCCTGGGTTGAAATCTCACTTCTGCTACCTGTGTAACTTTGTGCATGTCACTTAGCCTCTCTAGGCCTCAACTTCTTTATCTGTCATTTGAGTGATTTGGACTGAATGAATAACATCTCTTCTAGTTCTGAATCTTTTACTCACCAAAGTCTTAGTTTTAAATCCTAAGATCCTACCAGCGTATTCGAGTTGATGACATTGAGGATAATTACAAGCTGAATTTGTTTGATTCTGTCATCCTATGTAATGCTTAGACCTTAAGAGGTCGACCAATGTTATGTTGAATGAAGTAAAGAATTAATGTTAATGAAAATGAATGGCAAAATGTTAGGCTAATGGCACAGTTCCTAGCTATAACCCTCTGCCTCTGTGATGGTCAGGTAGTAAGTATTGCCATAAACAAAGACTCAGGAACACAAAATACTTTTACCTTTTACCTTGAGGTCCCAAGAACCATAATATGTGAAGTTAACATTGGGTGAGGATGCTGGGAAAAGAGATAAAGAGAATCCATCTTACTGAGCCACAAAAGAAAATAAGACTGGGGTTAAAAACAGGAAGAGACATCCTATTCTAAGGGCCAAGTTCAAATGTTGTCCTTCTGTAACCTCTAGGTAATGATCTGCCTCAAGCATGTTTAACCATCCGAGTGCCCATGGCAATGTTTACTGCATGGCCAGTCAGGTGGCAAGGGGTTAGCTAGAAATAATGCCATTAGCCTAAAAGTTTGTCATTGTTTTATTTTCCATAGACATAATAATTCTTTCAACAAACTTTTATTGACCTCTACTTGTGTACTCAGGTAGGTTCTATGGGAGGAAAACAATTCAGAAGACCCAGTCTCTGCCCTTAATGTCTGGCTGAGGAGACAAGTCACAGAATCAGAGAATGAATTACAAATGATTACAAAACCCCATATCAACAAATCCTTGGTAACATCATCCGGTAATGATGAGACTCAGGAAAGGAGTGATCAGTCATTCACTGAGTACCTATCAGGTACAAATAAGCACATCATGCTTTAAAGAATAGAAAGGACACAGGAAATGGTTTCTGCCGGCCCCACTTCCCCAAAGCTTCCAGAGCATCTGGGGAGATAAGATGTATATTCACTACTGGAGAACCATGACATTCCAACTACCTGGTTTGGTTATTCACTGAGAAGTTGGTGGATTGTGCTCAATAAGAGATGGGTCAGCGTGGCATAGGAGAGAGAACACAGGTTCAAATCCTGGCTCTCATTAACTGTGTGACCTTGAGCCCAACCTCCATGGGCCTCAGTTTCTTCATCTTTAAAAAAAAAGAAAGGGTTAAACCAGATGTCTGAGCTACAATCTTTTGGTTCTGTTGTTAAGGTGATACTGATGAAATTCTAATAAAGCTGCCCCCAGTCCCAATATTCTAACTTCTTTATAGGCCCCACTGAAGAGCAGACCCACTACCCCTACCTAGCCACTCACCGCCCCCCTGCCCCAATATCCTAGCTTCTTCAGATATGCCTCACTGCTCAGTAGAACAACAGGTATGTCCATGAACTCGTATTTCTCACAGAACAGCAGGCGGGTCCATGTGATTGGATCCCAGTCACTGCCTCTATCTAGCCACAGCCCTCAGACCCATTCCTCATATTTCCTATAGAAACAACTGGTATGTCCACGTACTCAACCACAACCACATCCATCTAGTCTCAGACAGGACCACAATACTCAGTCAATCAGAAAGCAGCACCACCAGGATGCCTGAACAGAATGTAGACCCCCAAATAATGGAAGAGACTTTCCCTAAATGGGCACCTGTGCAGTAATAGTAAAGAACTGTCCTTTAGGTGAACTTATGATGTAGAGAGGCTTATTATAATATCATTATCATACATACATACCCCCCAAATGGGTTTTTCTATACGCATTGTGGGTACTCATATGCACAGTTCCATTGTGCGTGACTCCTGCCCTATTACCTAATACCTTAACAAACCCCTCCTACCTTTTTAATATTCATAATTTCTGTTATATAATTGCATTTTTACCCTATAAGAATTCATCTCACTTTCTCTAAAGTTGCTGGTTCCTTTTGGCACTTAGCCTGCTTCATGGGAAACATCAATCTCAATAAATGCCTATACTTGGATTAGTCTGACTCTGAATTCTTTGAGATGGTTCCATCACAACACATCAGGAAACAGCAACAGTTTTTAGCGTCCCTGGGTGGGCTGAGTCTCTGACTCTGACTCCACTCCCACCCCCACCCCTCTGGGAAGCAGAGTCTCTTATTTGGACCCCCTCTAGTCCCAAGGTAAGTCTGTCTTTTTCCCTTCTCCTAGCTAGGAGGTCCTTCAAGCACCTAGGAAGGCTTGACTGGATCACTTGGGCCCTAGTGCCCAAGGCCGTTGCAGTTGACAAATTCCCTCTAGATAGAAGATGATGCTCTGTTTGGGAATTTCTCAGGGAGTTCTTTATGAACTCAAGATTTTTTTCTTCATCCTTCAGTGGGACACCACTGTGACTCTAAGGGAGATTTCCTTAGGATTACTGGCATTCAGTCCCAACTCCCATCCCACCAGACTACTAAACTCTAATAAAGCCTGGTCTCTGTATGATCTGAAAGACCAAGAAGAGCTATCACTATCTGTACTTTTTGTTTCTATTTGTCTACTCTGTGTCTATGTAAAAATCTCTGCCACCCTGTAGACAGAAAAGAAAAAAAAACTGTACCTGAACTGGAAAGACTGATGGTCTCTTAAAGAAAGGTTGTTGGCCAAAAACTCTGTCTCTCTCTTTCTCTCTCTCTTCTTCCTTGGACTCTGGCCAAGTTCTGGAGGTGGAGGGACAGACAGAAAAAAGGGGAAGCAAAAAAATTTCTCCCCCCAATTCTATATAAGAATATAAATGCCTATACTTGGACTAGAGGTGGTCTTACTCTGAATTCTTTGAGACAGTTCCACCACAACCCATCATGAAATTGCAATAGTACAGCGGAAGGAAAAGTGCTGTGTCCTGGCATTTGGGGCATCAGGGGTCTAGCCCTGGATTTGTCACTCACTGACGGTGTGACCCCAGGCAAATCACTTCACCTCCTGTGGTCTCCTCTCTAAAATGAGTGGTCAGATTTAGGTGACCTCTAACATTCAGTGGTTTTATAAATTGACAATAAAACAATGATTCACATTTTTCACAACAATCTTGTGAGGGAGATAGTAAAGACATTACTATCCCTGTTACAGAAATGAAGAAATGGAGGCATAGAGAGGTTATATAACTCACCTACAGGCACACACACAGTAAGAACAGACCTTTAGAATCATTTAGTTCCTCCCCTTCATTTTATAGATGAAGGACCTGAGGCCCAGAGATTTTAAATAATTTTCCCACAGTCACATGGGTAGTAAATAATATAGTCAACCGTTTTCATGGCACTGTGTGGTCTCTCAGAGAGCAGTATATGATGTGTAAAAAGTGTGGCATGAATGAAAATTCTATAGAAGTGCAGAGAAGGGAAAAGACAATTTATTGGAGGTGGATGTCGGGGGGGAGGAGGAGACCTCAGAGAATGGATAGGATTTTGACACAACTAGATAGTGCAGTGGATAGAGCGGTAAGCCTGGAATCAGGAAAATCTGAGTTCAAATCTGACCTCAGACACTTGCTAGATTGTGACCCTGGGCAAGTCCCTTAACCCTTTTTTTGTCTCAGTTTCTCATTTGTAAAATAGGGAAACACTGGGGAAGGAAATGGCAAATTACTCCAGTACCTTTGTCAAAAAACCCAAATGAGATCACGAAGAGCTAGACATGACTGCAACAACTGAACAACAAATGATACCACAGGTCCAGATTGTAACCCCATCCTTGAGAGTAGTTAAGGATAGTGAAGATTTCTTAAGGGAGACAATGGCATGATAGAAGCAATATGTTATAAAGATTAGTCAGGCCATGGTGCGGAAGATGGATCATAGGAGGAAAAAACTGGAGGCAGGCCTCAGTGTGAATTAAGGTCAGGAGGCTTGTAATATTTCAGGTGAAAGAAAGCAAAGATGGCCACAGAGATATTTAATGAAAGGAAGCATCAACAGGCCTAGGTGACCCACTGAATATGGGAGTCAGACTGAGGAAGAAGAAAATGATTTTTCCAAAGTATTAAGCCTCAGTAAGTGGGAAAATGATAGTACTTCTGATGAAAATAGGGAAACCAGGAGGAGCTTCAGGGCAATGAATTCAGTTTTGGACATACTCAATTTGAAGTCATCAAGCAGTTGGAAATATAGGACTGGAACTCACTTAGAGATGCCAGGGGTAGAAATATGAATGTATGCATATACATGGTAGTCATCTGATAGTTGATTATTGAAACTGTAGGGATGACTGAGATTTCTGAGGGATAGAGTGAAAATTGAAAATCATTAAGGACCATGGACATCTCTATAACCCAAGGACGTCAATGACAAAAATAAAGCCAAATAATACATAATATAGACAGCTAGGTGACACAGTGAATAGAGTGCTGGCCTTAGAGTCAGGAAAACCTGAGTTCAACTCCGACCTTAGACTCTAACTAGTTGTGTGGCCCTGGGCAAGTCACTACACCCCATTTGCCTCAGTTTCCTCACCTGTAAAATGAGGAGGAGAAAGAAATGACAAACCACTCCAATATCTTTGTCAAGAAAACCCCAAATGGGGTCACAAAGAGTCAGATACAACTGAAACAACTGAATAAACATATTCACACAATATGTAATATAAATAACAAAATATACACCAAAATATTTGTAGTAACACTTTTTTAATGAGATCAAAGAAATCATAAACAAAGTAAACTCCCATTGAAAAGAACTGTGGTATGTGGATATAAAAGAAAATTACTGTGCTGTAAGAAACAATGAATATTATGAGTATAAAGAAGCATGAGGAGATTCATATGAACTGATGAAGAGTGAAGTATGCAGAACCAGGAAAACAATCTGCAGGACAACTATAGAATTGTCAATGGGGACACCAACAATAAAAATGACAAAAGGCTACAAAAGCTGCAACATTATAATTATTAAGCTTGACCCCAAAGTAGAGAAATGAAAAGATACTTCTTCTACCACTTTAAATTCTATGTAGGGGTAGGAGTTATTACTGATGTTTGTCCTTCATTCTCAAAGAGGAAGGACCATGACATGAGGAAGGTGATACTATGACTTGCAAGTGACTTGGATTTGAGTGAGGGAAGGCTGTGCAAAGTCACAAGCCTCACTTTCTCCTCCAGAGCCCTCTGTGTCCAGAGGCAGGACATAGAGCAGGATGACTGGAGATGGCCCCAAAAGGTAGGAGACCATGAGTATGAACTACTGTATGTAATATCACAATTTATTTTTCTTCTTATTATAAGAGATGGCTCTATCAGAGAGGGAAAGGAAATACAGATTGTACAATGGAGGTGATGTAGAGACAAAAGACCCCAATGAAATGTTATATTTAAAAGAGAAACAGGAGTACAGCCTTTGACAGACACATTTCAATGGTAGGAGGAGAGAGAGAATAATTTTTAAAATGAGTCAGAGAAGCAGAAATCAGAGAGATTTACTTCTCATTTATGAGAGTAAGAGACAAAGAGAAAAGGATTTGAACTGAGGAAGAAAGAAAAAGAAATTATTCAAGTGATTTAGAAAGTTTCAGACTAGTGAAGTAGGTCCAAAATTAAATGTGGGAAGGAAAAGTTTGGGAGAAGCTGAGGGAAATTTGAAGAAGAAAAACTTCCAGATCTAGTTATTGGCCCAGATTCTGCTTTTGAGCTGAATGAATTGCAGGATTCAGGATTTGTAAAGGAAAATATAAAATGATTAAAGAGGATCCAAGAGCATTAAGAGTAGGAGCTGAGGAAGAAGACTCAAGGAAGGAAAGCAGAAGGCAGCTGGAAAAACAAGGTAAGTAAGAAAAGGTAAGTGATAAAATTGGTGGGTAAATAGAGTGCATAAGTAGGTAGGGCCAATTGTTGGAACAGATAGGGAAATATAGAACAGTAGGTTGAGTTCTAGTACGGAGGTTTGGAAAGAAAGTTGAAAAGGATTGTCAATTAATGAGAGGTGATAATTGGCTAAAAATTTAAAATGAGTGCTTAGCATTAGGGTATAAATACCCAGAAGCCATTAAAAAAACAAGGCAAAAATTTCAACCAATAGGGAAAGTAGAGGAAGCTGTATGGTGACTTACATCTAGTGAGACATTGTTTGAATTTATGCCACAATCAAAAGATTATGTATCACCTATATTCCAAGGATAGACTGATCTCTTTCCTAAAGGAGAAAAAAATGTGGCTTGAAGATCACCTCTCTACTTTCCAGGTTGTTAAACACAATGAAATGTTCCTAAAGGAAAATAAGTGAGGTTTCAATGGGGGAACAGAAGAGATCTGAGATGAAGAAGGGATTTGACCAATGCAGATGGTTAGGAGAGAGGAGAGAGAGTGAAGGAAAAGGAGAGCTTTTACTAAGTAAACATTTTAAGGCACCTATGATGTGTCAGGCGCTGTGCAAAGTGCTGGGGATACAAAGAAAGGCAAAAGATAATTTCTGCTCTCAACGAGTTCACAGTCTAATGAGGGGCAGACATGTAAACAATTACGAACAAACAAGCTATATGCAGGATACATTGAAAATAATCAACAGAGGGAAGGTGGTAGAATTTTTTTTCTTTTTCTAATAATTATTTTGTTTTCAGTGTTCTATAATCACTTCCATATATCTTAGATTTTTCCCCTCCCTCCCCACTCCCTCCCTGAGATGGCTTGCAATCTTATATGGGTTCTACACATACATACCTATTAAATACAATTTCACCACAGTCATGTTAAAGAGAAGAATTAGAATGAATGAGAGAAACCTTAAAACAAAACAAAATATACACAAAAGAAAATGGTCTGCTTCATTCTGCGATTCAATTACATAGTTCTTTCTCTGGATGTGGAAGACTATTTTCCTCAAAACTCCACTGGAAGTTTTTTAGGTCCTTGCATTGCTATGAAGGACTAAGTTTACCAGAAAAATTCCTCGCACACTGTGGCTGTTGCTGTGTACAAAGTTCTCCTGGTTCTGCTCCTTTCACTCAGCATCAGTTCATAGAAGTCTTTCTAGACCTCTCTGAAGTCTTCCTGTTCATCATTTCTTATAGCACAGTAGTATTTCATTACATTCATATACTACAGCTTGTTCAGCCATTCCCCAATTGATGGGCATCCCCTTGATTTCCAGTTTTTGACCACCACAAAGAGAGGGAAGGCACTAGAATTAAGGTAGATTTAAAAAAAGCTTTCTAGAAAAAGAGGAATCTTCTGGGTGAGGAAGGAGCTAGAAGCATTGAGGAAAAAATGCTTGTCCTCAACATGGTTATAATGGGTAGAATGCTGGACTTGGAGTCAGAAGGATCTGGATTCAAATCCCACCTCAGACACTCTCTGTGTGATCCTGGGTAATCTTTTAACTTCCTAGAGTTTCACTTTCCTTATTTATAAAATGAAAGGGTTGACTCTATGGCTTCTAAATCTATGATTCTACGAGACAGGAATGCCACAGAAGCTAACATGGGAGACATCATTCAATACAGATCAGGGGAAGAGTTGAACATCAATGATTAATGATTCCCTTGCTCAGGGGTCCTGAGGCAACTGTTTGTAGACAGCAACAATTGAGAGATTTGTTGTATGCCTGAAGAATGTATTTAACGCTTAGAGAGTCTTTCAAGACATAAAAACAAGGTGATTACTCCTTACTCCCAATGATTCTTGAAGGCTCAAATGATAATACCTGAAGAAATCTTTAAAAAAGTATTGCAAAAGATTATGAAATCTTAGACACAAAACATATCAACCATAGAGGCATAGGTTGTTTTCCTCATAGGTTGTTGTCCATGGAAGGCAAGGGATGCCAAAGAGAAAAATTGATTTGAGAAGTGAGCAATTAGTTGGCTAAAAAGGTGATGCCTGAGAACTGAATTTATATTTCTGGACCACAGCTAAAAATATAGTTATGAAAGATTAGGATTTCTGCCTGTCTCTCCCCTCCCCTCCCAGAAATTGAAGATTATATCATTGGTGACAGTCTCAAAGGTTAATTGAGAATATATTTGCCAGGTATCTTATAAATCTAATCAAAAGGGCTTTAAATTAATATAACACCCTGCATAGGTTACAATATTTGACTAATCACTGTATGAAAGGAAACCAGCTATGCAATATTATACCACAATAATATGATAAAACAATACTCTATGCCAACACACAAATTAATAGTGAGAACAATGACAACACTCTATGTGTCAACCTAATAGGTAATTAAGCCACATTTGCTGTCACAATTAGAATCATTAAATATTCATATGATGAAACCTACTTTTCATGTAGATACAATATTCAATGTAGATGCTAACACAGAAGACTGGGATACAGTGGAGGGAAATACTATTGAGAGAGGCAAGGTAACCAAATACAATAGAAGAAAAATAAAGGAGAAGCAAAAGTTAAAAAAAAAAATAAATGAATTGAAAATAAAGTTGGAAACCTAGAGAAAAAATTAAATAAAAGAAAGAAAAATATAAAAGTAAAATTATGTATCAAAATTATAAAATTCATCACTCAACAGTTCTTCCCCAAAGCAGCTACTTTAAAACTAAAATCAAAGCAGTAAAAGAAAAATGCAACAACACATAAACAGAAAATATAAAAATGAAAAAAATTAACAATGTAATAGTGAAACTATCTCCAGTGTTTGCATCACTAACACTGGGAAATCCTGGTTCCAAAACAAAGAGGAAGGAGGAATGGTAAAGGTATTTGAACTCCAAAAGCAGAGGGGAAGAAAACTCCAAAATTTGAAGGAAAAAAAATCCTCTGATAAACTTCCATTTCTAAAGTTTTCTAGTAGTGAGTTTCTGTGTTTCTGGCAGTAGTGGGGATTGGGAAGGGAGTGTAGAAGACGAAAGGCTGGTAAGCAGGTAAACTGGAGTGAATAGCCTCTAAGGCTGGCAGTCTTCTTGTGGGCAACACTTCTCATTCTCAACTCCTTGCTTTTGGAGTGACTTTGCCTCTAGACAAGAACCTCAGCTCCAGACTTCAGGTGGATTGGTTTCTCTCAAAGCTGCCTGGGAAGAGCAAAAGGACTAAAGATGTCTGGATTAATTGCCTCCCCAGGAGTTAACTAACCTTTCCCCACTCAGGGGCTACTAAAGACTCAGTTGCGCCCAGATTTCTGATCGGATTTATTTGTCTATCTCTTTACTTATTGGAAGCTATAAAATTCAAATCAATAATATCTCCTATAATAATAGCTAGCATCTAGGTAGCTTAATGTTTACCAAGCATTTTATATAATGTCATCTCACTTGATTCTCACAACCACCCTGGGAGGATAATGTTATTATTATCCCCATTTTATAGATGAAGAAACTGAAACAGACAGAGAGGTTAAATGAGTTGCCCAGGGTAGTACAGCTATGTAGTATGTCTATCAAGATTTGAACTCAGATCCTGAGTGTTAATCCGGCAATTTATGCACTTTCTTGCCCTCTCCCCCATTTTGCTTTAGAATACCTTCCAATTTGAATGAGATGGCTAGGTAGCAATAAAATGCTGAGACCAGAGTCAGAAAGAATTGAGCTCAAATCCTACTTTAAACACTTACTTGCTGGGTGACCTTGGGCAATTCACTTAACTATGATCTGCCTCAGTTTCCCCAGTTACAAATTGGAGATAACAGCACTTATCTTGCAGAATTATTGTGAAAATCAAATGAGACAATATTTGTAACCCACTTAGCACATGTATCTGGCACATAGTAGGTGCTATATAAATGCTCATTCCTGTCCCCCCCAAAACACACACACAATAAAGATCCCTTTCCCTGGTTATCTTGACACCATTCACCTCTAATCAGACATATTTAACCTGCAGGGGCACATACACATCAGTTCTGTAATGAATAACTGCAAGGTATCAGAGAAACTAGGCTCTTTTAAAGTAAGTGGTAAAACAGAAAGCAAACAGACTTAAAGACCAAGAATTGGTAAAGCAGATTTGCCTCTCCCTTGGGAGTAAACACATGGGCATAGGGAGAGGGCAGAGGCAGTGGATAGAATGTAGAATCACCAGGTTCTATCTCAGCAGCACCAAACCCGAAATGGGTACAGACCATAGCATCTCTGTGTCAGGCTTACATTCAACCTCAATCAGAATTTGGATATCAGAGTCAAAACATCCTCCCTTCCTCAGTCCCTTCCCCTGTAATGTTTGGGGGCACTCAAATTGCTTGGTTGTGGAGGTTGTGGGGAAGGGCAGCTTGGCAGCCTCTGTCTCCTCATCCCATTTCCTCCTGCTTTCTTGTCACTACAACTTCTTCTAGAAGTCCTGATGAAAATCTTCAGTACACTCCCTCTCATAAGAGATCCAGCCTTTCTTCCCCTAGAAATATCACCTCTTATTGGTGATAGCCTCATAGCTCCCAGGGTCTTCAGGAGATAGACACTGGGGAACTGATATCTGCCAGTAGATACTGAACTTCATGCTTTATGAGGAGCTGAGAGTGTTTAGTCAGGAGAATAGAAGACCCAGAAGGAATGTGAAAACTGTGATAACTTTTTTTGGAGGCAATCGGAGTTAAGTAACTTGCCTAGGATCACACAGCTAGAAAGTGTTGGAGGTCAGATTTGAACTCAAGTCCTTCTGACTCTAGAGCTGGCGTTCTATCTACTGTGCCACCTAGCTGCTCTCTGAATTTCAAATATAAGAAAGCTGTCATGTGAAACAGTAATCAGACTTGTTCCCAGGAGCCATGGTTAGAAATTGTAAAGAGGAGTATTTAGGCGTGATGTCAAGGGAGAAAATATGCTAATTATTAGAGCCCAGAATTGGACACATCTCATGCTGGTTCCACACGACAGCCTTCATATACTTGAAGACAGTTATCATGTCCCCTCTGAGCCTTCTCAAGGCTAAACACTCTCAATTTCTCCCATTACTTCTCCCATAGCAAGATGTCAAGTTCAGTATCTTCTGGCAGATATTAATCCCCCAATGTCTATCTACTCAAGAGCCATGAGACTGTCACCAGTGAGAGAATCTCTTATTCCTGGAAGAAGGGGAGGAGAGAAATCTTAATTCTCTTCAAAAGTAGAATGCGTTGCTGATAATAATCATGACTAATATTTATATAACATATTAAGGTTTACTGAGTACTTTAAAAATGTTATCTCATTTTATCCTCATAATTATCCTGGGAGGCAGATGCTATTATTATCCCCCTCCCCACTTTACAGATGAAGAAATTGAGGGAGACAGAATTTAAGTGACTTGTCAGAGTCCCTGACCTCAGACACTTATGAGTTATATGACCCTGGTCGCCTCATCTGTAAAATGAACTGGACAAGGACATGGCAAACTACTCAAGTATCTTTGCCAAGAAGAATCCAAATGGGGTCACAAAGAGTGAGACAGGATTGAAACACAATGAACAATGACAGGGTCACAGAGTTAGTAGTAAGTGAATGAAGCCAGATTTGAATTCATATCTTCCTGAATCCAAGTCCTGAACTCCATCCACTGCACCCACCTAGTTGCCTCTGGGTTCTTCTTCCTTGGGGGTGGGGGGTTTCAAGCAGAGGTTTGATTACCACTTCTCAGATACTTTATAGTGGGAAGGAGCTTTCTCTCTCCACCACTTCCCCAGGGTCATCTCTAGTCAGCGGGAAACTGAGGGACTAGAAATATTTTTCTCAAAGAGAACTAGACAATGAAAGATGGTAGTAAACCCTGGAGAAAAGCATTCTGCATACCCCAGTCCCAAAGACATGTAGGGGTTCATGTAGGGGTTTTGGACCAAAGTTGTGGGTGTTGGAGGGGGCAGAAGATGCAACTATATAGAGCTAACCATTTTCGAACACTAAAAGTCTATGACCAACACTTCCTAGCTGTGTGACCTTGGGCAAGTCACTTAATCCTGGTTGCCTCCATTTCCTCATCTGTAAAATGAGTTCGGGAAGGAGATGGTAAACTACTCCAGGATCTTTGCCAAGAGAACCCCAAATAGGATTATGAAATATCCAACAAGACTGAAATGACTGAACAACAAAAAATAATGGATCTCAAATCAACCTCGTGACTCTACCTTTGCTTCTTCACATTGGTGTGGAGACAGCCCTGGTGTCTTTATGACTAAACAAATTTGATCATAGTGAATAATTTGGTTTCTTGGCTTCCTCTGAGAATCAGCTTAAATTTGACCTTCTTTAGGAGATATTTCCCAGTCCTTCCCTCCTCCCACAGCTACAGCCTTCCCTCTGAAATGAACTTCCATCTATTCCAGGTGTTTTTAACTCTTCTTGTCTCATAGACCTCTATGGCAGTCTATGGAAGTCTCCGAACCTTTCTCAGAATATTTTTATTTTATTTTATTTTTGCTACAAAATTGTTTTCTTCAACACTAGTATTTTTTATTTAAAATAATTCATGAATTTTCTCTTAACATTAACGTTATTTCCAAGAGCTGCCCTCCAGTAGAACCTTCTCTTAAGGTAAAGAAACACAGTTAAGCAAAACAAACAGACATGTTGGTTATGTCTGACAACAAATGCCTCATTCTACACCTTTAGCTTAGCCCCTCTCTGCTAAGATGAGATATACAGTCCACCCTTAGTCCTTGGGGTCAAGACTAAGGGCAGCTACATGGTGCAGTGGTTAGAATGTTGGGCCTGGACTCATGGAGTCAAGAAGCCCTTGAGTTCAAATATGACTCTCAGACACTCTCTCAGAATATTTTTAAAGGTATAAACTAAAATAGCATTACAAAGTAAACCAATTTCAATTATACTGAATTATATGTATAGTTAAGATTATATACATTATATGTATAATTAAGATTATAGATACCTATTAATATAAATTAATCAATAAACATTTATTAAGCACCTACTATGTGCCAGGCACTGTGCAAAACATTGGGGATACAAAAAGACAGTTCCTGCCTTCAACGAGCTTACAGTCTGATAGAAGAGACAACATGCAAACAAATATATACAATGCAAGCTATATATAGGATAATTAACAGAGGTGAGGCACTGGCATTAAGAGGGATTGAAGAAGGCTTCCTGTAGAAGGTGAGATTTTAGTTGGTATTTAAAGGTAGCCAGGGAGGTCAGCGGGGCAGCTAGGTGGCAAAATGGACAGAGTGCTGGCCCTGAAGTCAGGAAGATTCGTCTTGCTGAGTTCAAATCTGATCTCAGTCATTTACTAGTTATGTAACTTTGGGTAAGTCTCTTCAACCTATTTGCCTCAGTTTCCTCATCTATAAAATGAGCTGGAGAAGCTTATGGCAAACCACTCCAGTATTTTTACCAAGAAAATCCCAAAAGGAGTCACAAAGAGTTAAACACAACTGAACAAGAAAGGGAGGTCAGTATTTCGAGCAGAGGAGGGAAAATGTTTCAGGCATAGGGAACACCCAGAGAAAAAAATCCAGAATGGAAAACTGTATATTTTAATATAACAATACATTAACATATTAATATATAATACAATTCAATTATGCAATATTGAAACACAAAAAATATTTTTTCAACCCAAATTCAAGGTTAAGAATCCCTGAGTTCTATTCTGTCTATCTTGTACATACATAGTTGTTTAGAGATTGCCTTGAAAGAGCTTCTTGTGGGTAGAGGCTGTGTTTTTGCCTTTCTTTGGGTCTCCAGCAGTTAGCACTGTGCCTTTCACAGTTATGAGTGCTTCATAAATGCTTGGTGGCTGAGTGGCTACCCATAAAAAAAAACCCTCAATCTACAGTACGTGTAGTATGTGTATCAGGGATGGAATGATTTTTTTTATTTTCTCCACCACAGTAACTGCACAGGTTTGGAAGGATTCAGAAAGGAACCTGAACAAATATAAGAAGCATAAAACACCCAAATACATCATGACACTCATTTTACCCTCCTGGAAGGTCAAGTTCCCTTGGTAGCATTGTTGAGCAGATGCTACTTATTCATCCTCAGACCTGTCTGAGCATTGCCTGAGTAACCCATGGCAGTTATCATGGAGGGTTGGCAAGGTCCAGATCTCCTGGCAACCTATGCCAGAATTTTAGTCCTTCACTTATAAGACCCTCTCTAGAGGAACTTTTGGAGATATAGACGAGAATCGCACAAGATGACAAGTCACGGATGAGATGCTACCTCTAGCTAGAAGGAATGCCTTCATTGATGAAATCAGTTTCTTCTAAGTAACTGCTCCTTAAGTAACAACCGTTAAGTTACTCACTTTATTAGGAAGGTTTATTTAAGAGTTTGAAGTGGGAATCTCTGTACAGAACAACTAGCTTGTCTATTATCCCAGGAGATTGTTGGTATAATAGTATTTAAAGCTGGAGAGGACCTAGCAGATTTTCTAGTGATCCAAGGATTCTTAATATAGTGTCTATGAACTTGGTCTTTAAAAAAATATGTATCGTAATAGCTATTTCTCAAAATAATCAATTCCCTTTATAATAATATGTATTTTATTTTATGCATTTAAAAATTTTGTGCTCGATGTGTGATCAGATGTGATGGCTCATGCCTATTAACCCCAGATACTGGGGAAGTTAAGGGGAAATTGCTTGAGTTTGAGAGTTTTGACCTGTAGTAAAGCTACAATCCATTGGGTGTTTGGAAACGATATTCCAAGCCTTTGGAAATGGGGTGGTGATGGTGGTGGTGGTTGGGGTGAACCAGTCTCACTTGGAAATCTAGCAGGTCAAAGGTCCCATATCAATCAGCAGTGATTTTAATCTCATGAGTGGCTGCTGCACATCTAGTCTAGATAGGGAGACATAGTCTTAAAACCACAACAACAACCAAAAAACCCATAGCATAACACAATTATTTTGAGAAAGTGTCCATAGGTTTTGTTGCTGTTGAGTTGTTTTTCAGTCATATCTCACTCTTCATGATCTCTTTTGGGGGTTTTCTTGGTGAAGATACTCAGTTGGTTTTACCATTTCCTTCACCAGCTCATTTTAAAAATGAGGAATCTGAGTCAAACAGGGTTAGGTGATTTACTCATGGTCACACAGCTAGTAAGTACATGAAATTAGATTTGAACTCGGGTCTTTCTGACTCCAGGCCCAGAATTCTATCCATTACACCACCTAGCTGCCCATAGGTTTCACCAGATTATAAAAGAGGTCCATAACACACACACACACACACACACACACACACACACACACACACACACACACACACACACACACACACACACGAGGTTAAAAACCTCTGTTCTAGTCCAACATCATTCTTTTGTAGATGTGGAAAACCATAGCCCAGAGAAAGGAATTGACTTGCCTAGCGTAACTAGAATTCCAGCTCTGGGGCTTTTGACTTTAAACCAGTATTTTCTCATGTAAAAGGTAAGGAATAGGACTAGGAAAGACTTAATTCTGTATCCAACCTGTCACTGTTTTAAGGTGGCCCAAGTGGGAACGCATGAGGTATCAGTGTCCACTTTAAAGAAAATGAGTTTGCTAGGATGCTGTGTTCCTTGCACAGGGACTAGAACCTATGATAATCTATAGGAGCCTAGGACAAGTCCCAGGTGACCCAGGGCAGGGCTGAATGAGGAGGGGTAAGGGGAGTAGGGCCAGGTTGGTGGCATCTCTGTCCCTCTTTTCTCTCAGCTGAGATGCAGGAGAGCTACTGGGGGATGAGCTGGAGGGGGAGAGGGGATGAGGGGTGTGGGAGCTGGGTTACAGAGCACAATAGCACCTGTATTTTCCTGCCCTAGCCTGCCAAGATAGCCCTCTTTGTCCCTGCACGGCCTCTGTTCTGAACCCTTCTTCTAAAAGGTGTGACAAAGAATGGAGGACTCCTTGGCTCCGATCTATGGGGAGATTACAGTCCCTTTTCAAAGCCCTTTATTTCTGAATTTTAGTTTCACAGCTCAGGGAGATTGTAGATATGGAATATTCCCCCGAGTGAGGAGGTTGTAAAAAGGTAGCAGTAAAATCCAGCAAGTGAAGTTTCTACCCAATAAATGGAAAGATCACATTTTTATTTAAAGGGATTGTTCGAATATTTAGAGGAAATTAAGATATTAGCTAACTCTGGGGAAGGAGGGAAGAAGCAGTTGGGCACCAACAGGATGATGAAATATAGTTGCATCCCCTTCAGCTGGCTTGCTGTGTGATCTCCAGTGCTGTGGTTATACCTCTCTGGGCCTGGATCTCCAGCCTGGGCTAGGAGTGAGTGATACGGAGTGATCTCAAAGGGGATAAGAGGATATCGCTTGGAATTCCTGAGCGAAAGTCACCTGGGATAGAAGGGAAGACACATTATAATTAAACAGTGTTGACTATGGACACTACTGAACCTGGATGACACATATATGCCTCTCTGCCCCCTTCTCTATTCTACTACCTCATCCTTTTCTCCAGTTCCCTCTCTTACCACCTCTCCCCACTCTCTCTTTTTGCCACTAACACTTTCCCTTTCTTTGCACCTTGCCTATATTCTTCCATTTCTCTTTACCTCCTTAACTTCCTCTCCCCTTTCCTCCTTGCCATCTTCCCTTTCTGTTCCCTCATCTACTTCTTCTCTCTGTCCCCCTTCCCTTTTACATCATCTCATTTTTTTCCTCCTCGTCCTTGCTCATCCTCTCCCACTCTCTACTGTGATTAACTTGAGCCCTGACCAGTGGTGTCCCCTTCATTGTTAGTCTGATAGCACCAGTCCTGGTCCTATTTAACCAAAAAACATTAATTAGCATTATTTACTTCAAAGATATGACAAGAACATTTGTACAACGTACAAACAAAATTTGTTCAAAAGTGCAAACATTTCCCCTAATAACTTGGGAACATACTCTTCACAACACTACTTTAATGTATGAAGTGGAATAGGTTCATTCTTAGCACAATTCCTACTTAACTTTTTAGTCCCACCAAGCTGACGTTGCTGGATGAGTTCTTGTCTGTTTTGTCACTGGGCTGGGATTGCTAAGGTCACTTATAAATACCACACCTTGGTCACGAAACATGCTGTTTCAATTGCAAACCTTCCTCACTCCAAGACATGTATTCTATCTACTGTGCCATGTAATATAGAATCAGGTCACAGGAAGCAAAAAAAGAAGGTTGAAGAAATCTGAAAAATATCCGGGACCATACATAATGAACATGTATAATACAGTATATGAACATGTGTATGAACACATGGTCATTCATAATGCACATGCATGCTCACACATAATGCACAAGCCCTCCAACACTCATGCTCGTACACATGTACATACTTACACATAACAAAGCACCAAAACAGTTCAGAGTTCACACAAATAGCTGGAAAATATCTTCATTTGCTCAAGTGGTAGAGAAGGAGGAGGAGGGATCAAGTGGCCAGGCAGAGTAGTTAACATCCAGAAAGAACCACAGGAACTAAGCGAACAGGACAAAGCAGAAAGGAGAACAGAACCCAAGCACCAGCGGCAAGGAAAAAGTCCTTGCCCAAAGCACGTACCTAATAAATACTGGTTTAATTGAATTAACCCTCCTACTGAGTCAGTTTCCTGTACCAGGACAGTAAGAACCAAACCTAAGCAAGACCAAGGTGAGCCGAAAAGCATTTATTAGCCAGCCTAAAGGCTTGCAGGTGGCCGGGCAGTGAGTACTGAGGTGAGGCAGAGCACACACAATTCCCCAGCAGTTATTTTGCTGACACAGTGTGTTATTAGGAGGTGATTTATTTTGTAAAAATTAAAAATTTCTAAAAACCAAACCTTCCTTTTCGGGAGTCCATGCTTGAGGTCCAATTATACTTTGTTTTCTCCATCTCTGAATTGAGGTTCAGAATTCTTGATTTTTAAATGTTTGAATGGACATCCATAGGATAACAGCACCACTACTAAAAATAACCTCATCCAGTTATAAGTTTAGAGTTCCAATTGTAGGTATCGTTCATCTAATCCAATCAATTCATTTTCCAGGAAAGGAAACTGAATCCCAGAGATGCTCAATAATTTACCTAAGGTTACACAGAGCAGCTGAGACAGGATATGAACACTTGTTCTCTGTCTCCAACATCAGTATCCTTTCCATGATACCACATTACCCCCCAAATGCAGTTACTCAATCTTGTCTACGAACAAAACCAATTTTATTCTCCCTGAATCCAATGAATAAGCCACTTGCTTCAGCCCACCAGTGCTGCTTCCAGTCATTTCAGTCGTGTCTGACTCTCTGTGACCCCATTTGGGGTTTTCTTGACAAAGATACTTGAAAGGTTTACCATTTCTTTCTCCAGCTCATTTTACAGATGAGGAAACTGAGGCAAACAGGGTAAAGTGACTCACATAAGGTCACACAGCTAGTAAGTGTCAGCCACCCATAGACACAGTTAAGTTCAAGGACACTATAGAAATTCAGGGTAGAAGCTCCTTTTGGTAACCTGAAGATGATGCTCAGGGTTCCTCTGAAATCCAGGGCTGGAAAATGCCATGGGTAGGTGATGTTAGGAAGGTCTGGGCTCGATGAAAGGGCTCTTTGTAGAAGCAGTGAATGGGATCCAGATAAACTCAGCACCCTGCCTTTCTAGGGCAGAATTCATCTTTTCTTTTCAACAGGAGGGTTCACCTTGGCATGCTGCCTGATATAGAGCCTGTTAGAATTTTCATTGTGCAGTTACATTCCACTAGGGGCAAAAAGGAATACATATCTTTCTATGTGTGCTTATTTTTCGTAGACATCAATCTCTCTCTATTGCTCTCTCTCTCTCTCCTCTCTCTGTAATATATGTATATATTCATGAGTGTTTAGAAATATTCACAATGTGCTCCAAATTCTCTTTAAAGGGGTTTAACATTCCCCTCTCCCCCACACGCCATTTTTCCCTTGGGAGTAATATGATTCCCCAAATAGACTTGAATTTATATTACTGGAACAGACGTTTCAAGTGTCCTAGAAGGTCAGCCACTGGAAGAGAAATGACAGATGTTAAGAAACAGTGACCGTGGCTGACACCAGTATATCTAGTCTTACCAGACATGCCTTTTGAAAAATCCAGGAGAACCTCCCCATTCTTCTGAATCCTTCATTCTTCTATATCCTATTCCTGCTACCCCATCCTATTCCCCTCCATCCCCCCAAAAAGCATTTATGGAGAATCTAAGAGAAGGATTAAGATTAACCCTTTAAATATCTCTGTCGATCTCCAAATCAGAACATGGGTGGGAGTGGGGGGTGGGGGTGGGAGAAAGGGATAGACTAAACAACAGATTAAAATATCCTCAGCTGCTTTAATATAGGCAGATAGGCAGACAGATAGATAGTTGCATACATATACACATACATATATTCATGCATATATATGTGGTTGTTGTCCTTCCTTCTCAAAAAGGACCAAAATGATATCACTGTGTTAGAGGCAAGTTACAACATTTCCAACTATAGCTGATCAGACCAATATGAGCTTGGAATGCTCTAGCACAGGTTGGACACAAATAGTCCATGTGAACATTTGGTTTGCGTATCTCACTTTTCTTTTGAGCTACTTCAATTCTGCTTTGCTCATAGAGCACAGCTCCTTTTCTGATGAGGGCATGTTATGCTGGGCAGTCCTGTACCAGGGGGATCTCTCATGTCAGGCAATCAATTCCATAAATACACAGATAGCTGCTGGCACTCACTGAGACCTGACTCCCTCCTGATGCTTCCCTGGTCACCCTTTTCAGCAATTCCACACTTTCTCTCATACCGAAATCTCACTGGTTATAGTGGGAGAGTCAGAAGACACCATGTCCCCCATTGGTACCATCATATTTTCTCTTTACTGCCATCACTCAGCAACCTCTTTTTCTCTGAGGTCCATGCTATCTAAATCAATCAATCTGGATCCTGATCACAGTTATACATTGATCATCCAGGTCATTCTCTGTCCTTTGTCAATTCAGTACCTGGCTCACCATTGTTCTCTATATTCTGACTCCTATCCTATGCTAGGAGGATATGAAGGAAGTTCAACATACATATAGTTGTTTTCTCAAATACTGTACTTTCCATTTCCTTAGGCTCCTCAATTCTCATTATCCTCCATACCTCTTTCCATCTCCCTTAAATATTTCACTTCCATGTCCATAAATTCTGAAGTTCTTTTATTGGATCATAAGCATCCTCCTGGGCAGCTAGGTGGTACAGTGGATAGAGCACCCACCCTGTAATCAAGAGGACCTGGGTCCAAAGCTAGCCTCAGACATTTACTAGCTGTGTGACTCTGGGCAAGTCACTTCACCCTGTTTGCCTCAGTTCCTCATCTGTGAAAAGAGCTGGAGAAGTAAATGGCAAACCACTCCAGTATCTTTGCCAAGAAAACCCCAAATGGGGTCATGAAGAGTTGGATACAACTGAAAAGCAACCAAACACCAACAAATCATCCTCCCTGAGGTTTAAAATGTCTACATCCCTTAATCTTCTCTAGGCCATTAGCACCTAGGCTCTCCTCCCTTGACTTCCCAACCCTACACTATCCTCTCCTCTCCAAGCCTTCATCTGCTATTATATCCCTACTACCAATTATACCTTGCCAACACCCAACCCTAGATTGCTCCCATCATCTGAATCTTTCATCTTTTTTCTCATTATTAAAGGAGGAAGTCAAGAAACTGGAGATTGAGTCTATTGCAAATTGATTTTATTAAATCTCAACTGGTCCTTCAGGGTAGAAAAGCAACCCTTCTACTTTCAAATTTATTCTTTATCCATTCACCACAGCATCTGTTGCAATCCTCATCCTACCTCCTTCTTCTCCCTTTTCTCTGCACCTCATATCCATCTGACATTATTCTCCATTATCTCATCCTTTGCTCCAGTCTCTGATGAGGAGGTCTCCCTCCTCCTTGCCAAGGCCAACCCTCTGTTTACAGATTTCCACCTCTTACAGTCTTCTCTAGCAGATTACCCGCCCCCATAATATCCACCCTTTCCCTCTAATCTGCAATCTCTCTATGTGCTATTTCCTTCCCTACTGTCCTATAAACGTGCCTATGACTCCCTCAGTCTCAAAATATCCTCCTTTGCTCCTGCAATCCCCACTAACTGTCACCCTAAATCTCTTCTTCCCTTTTCTGCTACAATCCTTGAAAAAGTCATCTATGCTTACATTGACTACTTCTCTTCTAGAATCTGGCTTCTGACCTCATCATTCAACTAAAATTACTCTTACCAAAGGCACCAATTATCTCTTAACTGTCAAATCTAGTGTTATTTTTTCCTCAATTTTCATCCTTTTTAACTTTTCTGCAGCATTTGACACTATTTATCACCATATCCTGCCTAATACTTTCTTCTCTCTGAGTTTTCCGCTACTTCTCCTCCTGCCTCTCTGACCACTCTTTGCCAGTCTTCTTTGCTGGATCATCATCCTTGTCCTGTTCCTCCAAATGTGGGTGTCTACCTAGGTTCATCCTGGGCCCTCTTCTCTTCTCTCTCTATACTCTCTCACTTGGTGAACTCGTCAGCTCCCATAGATTCAAACATTATCTGAATGCTGATGGTAGAGAAAGTCTTTCTCCTGAGCTCTAGTCCCACTAGACATCTCCAATTGCATGTCCCATAAATATCTCAAACCCAACATGTCAAAAACAGAATTTGTTAATTTCCCCCAAAAATGTCCCCCTCTCCTAAACTCCCCAGTTACTGCTGAGGTGAAGATACTACCATCCCCTCCTAGTATTCCAGTTTCACAATCTCCATAATTCCTCACTCTCACTCACCCTACAGATCTAATAAATTGCCAAATCCCGTCATTTCTACCTTTACAATATCTTTCATACAGGTTCCCTTCTCTCTGCTCTCACACAGCCACAACTCTAGTTCAGGTCTCTTCCCTGTCATGTCTTCCCTGGACAGTTGCAATAGTCTTCTAAAAGCAACAATTGAGGCAGAAAGTAGAGTGTGGCATCAGGAAGACCTGAGTTCAAATCCAGCCTCAGACATTTACTAGCTGTGTGACTCTGGGCAAGTCATTTAGCTCTCTTTTCCTCAGTTTGCTCATCTGTAAATTGAGGATAGCAATAGTCCCAAAGTCCAGAGGTTACTGTGAAGATAAAATGAGATAGTATTTGTAAATTACTATGTCAACCTTAAAGTGCTATGCAAATACTAGCTAATATTCTTAGCTTTTATTAATGGGTCTCTTGCTTCATCTCTCTCCACTCCAATTCACCCTCCATAGAGCTGTCAAAGTGATTTTCCTAAAGCATTTCTTGTTCAGTCATGTACAACTCTTCATGATCTCCTTTGGGATTTTCCTGGCAAAGATACTGGAGTGGCTTGCTATTTCCTTCTCCAGATCGTTTTACAGATGAAGAAACTGAGGCAAACAGGGTTAAGTGACTTGTCCAGGGTCACACAGCTAGAAAAAGTCTGAGGCTGGATTTGAACTCAGATCTTGCTGATTCAGGATTGATGCTCTACCCACTGCACCACCTAGCTGCCCTGATGCCCTAAAGCATAAGTCTGTCCATGTCACTCCCTCTCCCCTTCTTAATAAACACCAGTGGTTCCTTATTACCTCTAAGGTCAAATACAAAGTCCTTTCTTTGTTATTTAAAGCGCTTCTCAACCTGGCTCCTTCCTACGTTTCTAGTGTTCTCAAAATATACTGTCCTCCACACACTCTGCAGTCCAGCAATATTGACTTGCTCTTCCTGAAACAGGACTTTCCATCTCCCTTCTCTTTGCATTGGTCATACCCCATTCCTGGAACACTGTCCCTCCTCACTTCCACCTCTTAATATCTCTGGCTGCTTTCAAGACTCAACTTATGGCCCACCTTCTGAAAAGAGGCCTTTCCAGTCCCCAACTTTCATCTAAGGTCAGCCTCCTTATGTTCTATATCTATCATGGTTATACCTATTTATCTTCATGTCATCTCCCCTATTACTATATAAACTCTTTGAAAGCGAGGGTTATTTTTATGTTTTTTGTCTTTTGTTATATCTTCAGCACTTAACACAGAGCCTGGCATACGCTAAACCCTTAATAAATTTTTGTTGATTGACATTTATTAGAAAAAGCTTGTTGTAGGTTCAGCATTGTAGAAAGGTTAAAGGGATAAGGGTAGGAAAGAATGAGAAGGGGGAGTAAAAGATATGAAAAATGACCTTTGCCCTCAATCAGCCTTTTATATAACTGAGTAGACAAGGCAGTATATATGGAACCAGAGCTATAATTAGGGAAGAAGAACTGAGGTTTTGGCCCATGACAAAATGGTGGTGGGGAATGGAGAATATTTCCAGTTCATCAACGCTTGATGAGTGCCTACTATCTACTAGGCACTGTGTTTAGACCCTGGGGACACAAATGTATTGCTCTCGTCTTCCCCGGGGCAGTCCTCTGGCCTACATTTCAATTCTCCACCAGCTCCATATCTCATAATGTGTCCCTTGCCCCCAAGACTCCCATTCCTCCCATTCTCACTTTATCTCACTCCCATGACCCTGTGCCAGGCACAAATATACAAGAATGAGATGAGCTGTCTTTTGCGTCCTGTCTCCACAAGTAAATTTATACGAGGTATACAATACATAGTTATGGTTTTGTATGAAATAGTTCGAGAATAAATTTAAGGAAGGTAATGAAGTGTAGTGGAGAAAAGATTGGGCCATGGGAGGAAGCCAAAGGGTTAATCCCATGTCTGCCCCTAACTTGCTGCACAACCTGGGAAAATCATATCTCTTCTCTGAACCTCATGTTACTCCTCTATAAAATGAAAGTGTTGGACAAGATCTCTAAGGTCCCTTCTATCTCTGACCTTCTATGACTCCATGACTCAACGTGCAAGTAAGTATACAGTAGAGTGGTATAGGCTGGGCACCAAAATATCAAAGGAATTTAAAGAAAAGACCACTAAGTTTGTGGAAACCAGAGCTCTGATATAATTAATTACAAAGCTGATGAATCAAGGCATGGATTTTCAGCCACAGAAGGAAAAGAGTAGGACTTGGAGCCAAAGGGCATGAGTTACTATCTTGGCTCTAACACTGACCAGCCATGAAACCATTGGCACATCAATTCCCGTTCCTAATTCTGTTTCCTCATTTGTAAAATAATGGATAGTAATACCTGTCTACCAAATGGTGCTGTTCTAAAGAAAGTACTTTGTAAATCTTAAGTTACTCTATAGAAATTTGCCTTAGTTATTCTATCTTATTAACCAAATCAGTGTATGCTGAAGTTAGCACCTACCTACTCTCAAGAGTCAATTGGTAAATTTTCAGTATAAGCATTTATACCTCAGAAATTGTCAAGAGATACAAATCAAGGTTTGATCTTTTTGTTTTGTTTTGTTGATTATCTAGACTTAAGAAAGTGATGGAGAAAATATTAAGAATGATATTATTTTCATTTTATCATCCCCCTACTCAAAAAAGAGAGTCAAATTGACACATTCATGGATTGACCTGACTCCAAGAGCAAATGATGTCAGAGAACCTAGATTCTAGTCCTAAAAAGTTATTTCACCTCTGGACCTCAGTTTCCTCTACTATAAAGTGAAATCTGACTCCCTTCTAAGTCTAAATCTAGAATTCTATTGGGCATTTAGGTGGCGCCACAGTGCACATAGGTCTGGAGTTAGGAAGACTCATTTTCATGAGTTCAAATCTGGCCTCAGACACTTATTAGCTTTGTGACTCTGGGAAAGTCACTTAACCTCATCTGTTAAATGATCCAGAGAAGGAAATGGTAAATCACCCCAGGATTTCTGCCAAGAAAATCCCAAATGCGACTGAACAACAACATGGTCCTATCCAACCTCCTCTTTGAGAACCCTCCACTTTAGACTGCTTTCACTCATTCAACAAAGACCAAGACATGTTCATTCCTATCTCCACATCCTTGCTTACTTCATTCCTCTTAAGAATTGCCTTCCTCCTTTTTCACTTGTTTGAATCCTAGGCATCACTCAAGACCCAACTCAGTCCCAATGGCTGTAACATACATGGTCAGATCTGTGCTGAAAGCATATCAATTTGGCAGTTAGAAGGTAAGTGAATTAGAAAGAGAAGAGTTCAGAAACAGGGAGACCAATTAGGAGATTATTTCAATAGTCTAGGTAATAAATGAGGAGAACCTGAACTAGGATAGTAACCATGTGAACAGAGAGAATTAACAAGATTTGCTAACTGATTTGATATATGGGGAATGAATGTCTCTGAGGTTGGAAACATCAAGTAAGTCTGCATTTATATTTATATATATATGTGTGTGTGTGTGTGTGTGTGTGTGTGTGTATGTGTGTGTGTGTGTTATTTTCTCTGATAGACCCTAAGCTCCTTGAGGACAAGGACTTTCCTTCTTTTCTCTGGGGCAGCTACATGGTACAGTGGATAGAGCACCAATGCAGGAGTCAGGAGGACATGAGTTCAAATCTCACCTCAGACACTTGACACCCACTAGCTGTGTGACCTTGGGCAAGTCACAACCCCAGTTGCCTCATCCTGGATCATCTCCAGTCATCCTGATGAATATCTGGTCACTGGATTCAGATGGCTCTGGAGGAGAAGTGAGGCTGGTGACCTGCACAGCCCTCCCTCCCTCAAAACAAAGTCAAGTGCAAGTCATGTCACCATTTCTCTGATGGCATGGTCTTCTTCAGCAATGGAGGACCAACACACATACTTTGTCCCTAGCATCTAACATAGTACTTGACTCCTATTCTGTACTTCAATATTTGTTGCCTGGATGAATCTTCAGAATTAATCATCTTGCTCTACCTACCCCTTTAACCTCCTACGAAAAAGGCACTCCTTCTTGACTTTCATATTTCTGACTATGGCACCATCATTTTCATAGCCAGAAACCTAATATCTAACATTTCCCCCTCTCTAGCCCCAAATCAGTTGCCAAATCTTGGTGATTCTTCCTTCTCTGATTGTTCTGATGTTACCACTTCCTCTCTGTTCTCACCACCATAGCTCAAACCCTCATTAACTCTTACGTGAATTATTTAATGATCTTTCTTACTCTATTCTCTCTCCCCTTTAATTCACCCTGTGTATGCACCATGGCTAGATTCATTTCTCTCCATCATTTTTTTCATGAGATTTCTCTACTCAAAACTTTGAATGATTTTCCATTGCCTACAGGACTATATCCCAACTCCATATCCTGGGACTTAAGATTCTCTACAATTTCACCATAATCTATCTTTTCAATCTTTTCTCCCACTATTCCCCAACACAAACCCTGTACTCCAGCCAAACTGGAGTCTGGCATAATGGGAAGATCATTTGCCCACCTGTTAAAGGAGCAGAGTTCTCATCCCAGGTCTTCTATAAATGTGCTGGATGACCTTGGGAGAATCACAGAATCTCTCTAGACCTCAGATTCCTCATCTGTAAAATGAGAGAGTTGGACTTTTAGGATGGTTCAAAAGAAAAATGGGCTTCCTTAGGAAAGAGTAGACTCCCCTTCAAAGGGGCTCATTAAGCAGAGATTGGATGATCACTGGTAAGGGATTCCACAGCAAAGATGACATCTGAGGCTGCTAGGTGGTGCAGTGGACAAAGCACTGAGCTTGGAGCCAAGACTCATCTTCCTGACTTCAAGTTTGCCCTCAGACACTTATAAGCTATGTGACCCTGGGTAAGTCTCTTAACCCTGTTTGCCTCACTTTTCCCTCATCTGTAAAATGAGCCGGAGAAGGAAATGATAAACCATTCTAGTGTCTTTGCTATGAAAGCCCCCAATAAGGTCACGAAGAGTTGGACACAAATGAAATGACTAAACAACAAAAAACTCTACCTTTCAGTGGTGCTGCGGTCTTCTCCCCTTGCTCTAGGCACAGCTTACACATTCCCACCTCAGGACTTTGTATGTTCTGTTTCCTTTATTGGGGCCATTCTTTTCTCCTTCTTTAATTTTATCCATTCTTCACAGTCTAAATTAAGTCATAAAGTCATGGGATCACAATTGATTTAGTCCCAGAAGGGACCTTATTAATAAAATTCATATCATTCTTTTCCTATATTCACAACAACTTTGAGAAGTAGATAGGGTTATTCTGCCTATTTTGCAGATGAGGAAACTGGGATTGAAACAGGAGTAAGTGACTTGCCCAGGGTCACACAGCCTGTAAGTGTATGAAAGAGGATTCAGTTTCAGGACTTCTAGACTACAAGTCTCACATCCTATCACTAATTCAATTTGCCCATTTTACATATGCAGAAACTAGACTTCAAAGAAGCTAAAATACTTGACCAAAGTGACAAAATTTGGGTTTGAACCCAGATTCTCAGAGTCCAAATTCAACACTCCTTCCGCTACACCACCCAATATTTTGAACACCCTGACCTAGCAGATTTTTTTTCCACTGACATAGACTTCCTCATCTGTAAAATGGGGATAAGGAATACCTACTCACATTACTCTGCTCATCTCACAGTACTGCCAGCATCAAATGAGATTGTGGGTGTGACATTTGTAAGCTCTCAAGTGCTAGACAGATATCAGGTGGTATTAGAATTATTATATCCCAACTGCTCTGAGCACATTACCTATAGCAACTATTATGGTGGGGGAGGAAGGACAGGGATGGCCCAGTGGGTAACCTGCCCACTAGCTTCTCCTCATAATAGTCAGATGGAACAGACTGTATTTTCCTATCCAGTTGATGAGATAGACTGTCATGTAAGACAGAACCAATAGCCTTGCTCAAATCAAGATCGATGACATCTTTCTCTTTCCCCTGGTCTATGAAACCTGTCACTCTATCATAAGAGAGGAAATTAAATTGGCTTGGCATATTTCACTCTTTGCAAAGCCAAATTGGCTGCTACTTGATATTTGTACTTCCAGGTATTGGTTAGTAGATTACTTGGTTTGTACTAGAATTTTCTGGGTACATATGTAAAAACTGCCCAGTTGGTGATTGCTATGGAACATCCTTTTTTCAAAGCCTGGCATCATATTAAAGGCAAACTCAGATGGAGATAAGAACACTGGTCTGGGTGCCAGAAGACCTGGGCTCTACTCTTACCCTGCTGAGTGACTTCTGGCAAATGTCTATCCCTCTTTGAGCCTCAGTTTCCTCTTATGCAAAATAAGGAGGCTAGAAAAGAGAAGGGAAGGATCTCCCACATGGGTATCCATGGTCCCATAGAGTTCCTTGAAATATTCCTCTCTTCCCCAGTATATTGAAAAATCCTTCCTTCAGAAAAGTATGTAAATGGGTTAACAAATATATCTTTTTTGAAAAGAAACATTATGTTTACAATGTATGACATATTTATACATAGATTTTATAAATATATTTTACATATTATATATTATAATTATATATCATTATGTTGTTGTCATATATGCTATTTTTACACACATGTAAAAGTTACATATAATAAAAGTACAAGCATACAGTTTAGATTCAGTTCAATTCAAGAATCATTCCCCAACAGATAAATGAATAAACATTACGAATTGGTCATTTTTAAAAGAAGAAATTCAAGCTATTAACCACATAAAAATTGTCCCAAATCACTAATAATTAGTTAGGTATAAATTAAATCAACTCTTAGGTTCCACCTCACACCCAGCTAACTGGCAAAGACAAATGAGAGATTTGGGGAGGCCATTAATATACTGTTGGTGGAACTATGGCTTCTTGCAGCTGTTTGGAAAAGCTATTTGAAACTGTATCTGAGAACTTCTTAAACATTCCTTCGAAGGTTGTTCTTGAATACCTTTGGAGATGTCCTGAGTTTGCTGGGGCCCTGACATAGAAGGACCTTACCACTGGCATCCCAATCAGATCCAAGCCCCGTTGCTGCCTGCAGGGGCAATTAACCAAGATCGCTTCCTTGAGATCTACTTCTGCCCTGACGATTTTTTGAGCTGATGATTCTATCTGCTTTTTCCTCTAAGCTTTAAGGCCTTCCCCTGTCTTCCCAGCTTTCTTGTGGCTCTACAATGACATATGCTGGCTTTTTTAATTTCCCCAGGGGAAGTGAGGCTTTTCCATTCTGTCCCTTTGGTAGACCACTTGTAGATTGACTAGGCTGGCAGAGGGAAATGTCAAACAGTGAGCGAACTCAAACCAAAACAAACAGATCCATAATTCCCACCTCCCCTCAGGGCTTTTCAGGGACTGCTTGGACAGCAATTACTTCAAGATGCTTAGAAGGAATTTCTTCCTTACAGAAACTTAGACAGGCTGGTATCCCAGGGTGCTCTGAGACTCACATGTGGTACTGGAAGCAAGCACTTTGCAAACCTTAAAGAGCTACATAAATGCCAAGTGTTAATGTTATTATCATGATCAACCTGTAATATGATGATCACTTCATTACCTGAGCCTTCAACGACACGCTCCTGCTGAGCTCAATCAGGCTCCTGAGAAGCACAAACAGCCCACCAAAAACGGATACACACTTTTAAATTTAATCTGCATTATTAATACTGTCTGAAGTCTAGGCAATCAACAAAGCAATAAATCCCAACAAAGCCCTGATTTACAGTTTGCTGATTTCCGAGGTGCAAATTTTTTACACTGAAAATTTCACAATCATCTCTCACAAGCTAGTTAGAGCTAGCCCTACCACAGCCCTGCCAGTGTCCCTCTTCCCCTCTCCCCCTTTTGGAATACATTTGCGCAATTCCAGTTAAATTCTTGGATCTCCTAAAAACCGCCTTTCCTTTATTTTAATAAGCTTACAGCCTTAGAGTTATTATAGATTTAGAGGGGCCTTTTAGGCTACTTCCAGTCCAAGTCCTTCATTTTACCATCGAGTAATCTGAGACCCAGAGAAATGAAGAGACTCCTCTACCTCCTGAGGCTGTTGTGAAGATCGATGAAATAATATATGTAAAGTGCTTTGCAAATATTAGGTGTCAGTCAATAAACATTAAGTGCCTACTGTGTGCCAGAGACTGTGCTAACTGCTCGTTGTTGATGTTCAGTCATGACCCCATTTCGAGGTGTCTTGGCAAAGATATCACAGCAGTTTGTCATTACCTTCTCCAGCTCATTTTGCAGATGAGGAAACTGAGGCAAACAGGGTGAAGTGACTTGGCCAAGATCACAAAACTAGTAAATGTCTAAGGCCAGATTTGAACTCAGGAAATTGAGTCTTTCTGAGTCCAGCCCCACTCTATCCATTGTGCTACCTAGCTTCCCCATATTAAGTGCTGAGAATACAAAAAAAAATGCTAGACAGTCTGACCTCAAGGAGCTGACAATCTACTAGGGGAAACATCAAGCAAACATATGTACAAATAAGCTAAATACAAAAATATAATATGAATATGTAAAACAATCAGGAAATTATGAAGAGGAAAAGACATTCACATTTAGAGTGGTTGGGGAAAGTTTCTTGGAGGAAATGAGATTTTCTTTGGGATTTAAAGGAAGTCTAAAGGAGGAGATGAGAAGGGAGAACATTCCAGGCATGGGGGACAGCCATAGAAATGATAACTGTAGTTAATATTTATATAGATCTTATTATGAGGCAGGTGCTAGTCTAAGAGCTTTGTAATTATTATCTCATTCGATCTTCACAACGGTCCTGTGAACAGGTGCATTTTATAGATGAGGAAACTGAGGTAGAGGTTAAATGACTTGTCCAGGGTTGCACAGCCATTAAGTGTCTGAGACTGAGTTTGAACTTAGGTCTCTCTGATTCCAGACCCAGCCTGCTATCCACTGTACCACTTACCTGCTCAGAGAAAAACTCTACCCAGACAGCCAAAGAAAATGCTCAAAGCTAAGAGTGTCTTGGCCACAACACAACAAGGAGGTCAGTGTCTCTAGCCACAGAGAATACATGGAGGGTAGTAAGATGTAAGAAGACTGGAAGGGTCAGAGAGTGCTGGATTATACAGGACTTTGAACAGAGGATTTTATACATCCATTGTAGTTAACTATCATTATTGCCCCAGTGTCACATAGACTGAAGCAGGATTTTAATTCAAGGGTTTCTGACTCCAAGATCTAACACCTTGCTCTGGACCCATCCCACTCCCTCATTCCCTTAGTCCACCAGCTCACTCTGGTCCCATGGATGATCTAACCTCTACTCTCCCACCTCCCATACAAATACTATTCACATATCAGTTAAGGTTCAGCGTAGGATTTAGTGGGTTCTAATACAGTTGGTTTTACTAAGCTTAAGTTATGGTAAATGAGTTATTTCCAGGATCCAATTGATTGGCCCAGGCTAACAACATTTTCTGGATCTGATTAGGCGAAGTCCCCTACAATAATCCTGCATAACAAATGCTTTCTCTTATCCCGGTTGAAGGCTAATGAATCTATAATGGAAAAAAAAATAGGACAAAGAAAAAAGTTGTTTGTCTTTAGAGCTCTTCAGGCATGACCTAGAAATCAAGTTTACCTTCCAACTCCTGGCTCTACCTCTGGTCAGAAGACCCCACCAAACTTGGAAACCAAAACAACTCTTAGAAAGCGGCATGTGGCTACCTTTCACCAGGTACCTCCTGGGGTCAGAGAATTTGTCCTATGTTGATTTCTTTTGGAGAGACCATGTCTTCTGGGATCATATTTTGCACAGATTTTTGTGAGAGGGGAAAATGTCACAAGATATGTTAATTAAAGAAAGGGGGGAAGGAAGGGAGACAGCTGTGGGAGACTGTCATAAAAGCCAGAAACAAAAGTGCTTATGGAATTTAGAAGACAAGTCCTCTTTTTGTGGTGAGGAAGGAGAAAACTTCAGGACTTAGTTCAGAATCATTGGTACTCAGGTATGCATCCAATGCTTGATCCTCCGGGGTCAACTGCTACCCCTGTTTGGGGGTGGGAGCAAAGCTACTGTCACACCTGGGCTCTTCTGATCTATGCTGGAACGGATTGTATTGGGATTTTGTTCTGGTATTTCAGTTTATTCAGTCATGTACTTTTAGGGTTTTCTTGGAATTTTCTTGGCATCTTGGCAAAGATACCATAGTGGTTTGCCATTTCCTTCAGTTCATTTTACAGATGAGGAAACTGAGGCAAACAGGGTTAAGGGACTTGCCCAGCTAGCAAGTGTCTGAGGTTGGATTTGAACTCAAGAAGATGTTCAGGCCTGTCACTTTATCCACTGAACCACCTAGCTACTTGTGTAAGTCTGATCAACATGGCACTATATAGATGTTACTGCTGGGGTCTGACTCAGGTCTAGGATCGATTCTGCCCTGCTTTGCAGAAGACAGATGCCCTGGGCTCTGCTCCTGCTGGGACCAGACTCTGCCCTTCTAAACAGATAAAAAGCACCAAGGTGAAAGAGGATGCTTCCGGGCTAGTTACATGTCCTCTGTTTCCCCTATGCATGCCTTCTGGGTTTCTGGAGTCTTGAGTTCTGTATTCTTCAGGGGCTCCTTCCTTGAACCCCCAGAGAGAATCATAGTTCACAGTTCACAGTTTGGGGATGAGAGCAGAAACTCTTCAAATTGCTATAGCCTGTCTTCAGGTAATTAAGTGAGAATACAATTAGACACATTTGCCCATATACAACTAGGTGGTACAGTGGTTATAGAGCCAGGCCTGGAGTCAGGAAGATCAAAGTTCAAATCAGCCCTCAGATACTAACTAGCTGTGTGATCCTGGTAGGTTACTTAACTTCTGTTTCCCTCAGTTTCCTTATCTATAAAATTGGCACTACACCCAGTTGTGAGTATTAGATGAGAAAATAATTGTAAGATGCTTAGCACAGTACCTATCTAAATGTTAGCTATTATTATATTCCTATTTCCAGAAATGTCCCTGAGCTCTCATTGTCCTGTCAAATACCTCCTCCAATGAGAAGGAGGGAACAATCATTTAAGTGTCTACTATGTGCCGGGCCCTGGTCTTAGCACTTTATACATATTATCTCATTTGATCTTGATTATCTCCATCCTGGGAGGTCGGGGCTATATTATCCTCATTTGATAGTTGAGGAAACTGAGGCAAAAGCAGTTAAATGACTTGCCCAGGGTCACACAATTAGAAAGAGCATGAGGCAGGATCTGAATTCAGGTCTTCCTGACTCTAAGACCCGTGTCACCTGGCTACTCTAAAAAATCACAAAAAAAAAAAAAAATCCACAGGGCAAAATTGTGATGAGTGTCTCAGATTCCAGATTTTAAAAAAATAGCACAAAACTTAGTCTCTTCAGCATAGTTGTTATACCATTCTAAAGTTCCAGAGACCTCCCTTAGTTTGCATTTTCTCAATGGCTGGCTAAGTCCATAAACAGTGGTAGACTGCCAGCTGCACCACCAGGTCCAAAAAACAATTAAAAAACCAATATTTTATGCAAATATGGCTCCCTTAAAGCTAGTAAGGCCCTTCTTTCAGGAGACCTCCCCCAAAGTAATTAGTTGATGTTGATCCAATGAACCAAATGAAAACAGAACCAAGATCTATGAAGGCTGGAATGGTTCTTGCAAAGGAAGCCAGACTTGGGCTGAGCCTTAAAGGATAATATGAAGGAGCTACTTGTTAAAGAGACTGAATCTAATCTGACTATAAGGTTCAGGAAAGAGAGAGGTTTGACCTCTTTAAGAAAAAAGCTTTATTCAAAGGAGACTAAAATGCTAAAATTGTAGGACATGTAGAACCATCAAGTCATGTGCTAATACCTCTTTCATGTAGGAAGGAAAGGTCATTCTGAAGTGAGTATGTTGGTACATTGGTAGGAAGGATTAACAACCTTCTTGAAAACCCCTCTAAATATTCCCAGACTGGATGAAGGACTGCCCAGATTTCCCTTGTGAGATACTGGTAATGAGATGCAGCCAAGGCTGAAGGGAAGAAGCCACCTGTAGCATGGTTTGTTGGGTTTTTTCCTGGAGAAGTGATTAAAGAAAAATAGATTAATTAGCATACAGGGAAAAGGGGTTTTCATTTTTATAATTGAAAGTTGCGAGGGATTTTCAAAAGTTAAAAGGCTTTCTGATAGTTATTATATAAAATTTAAAAGGTTTTGCACAATAAATCTAATAAAGCTAAGATTAAGAGGGAAAGAATTAACTAGAAAAAAAATCTGTGCAGTGACTTTCTCATTTCCAAGATATGTGAGGAACAGATTTAAATTTATAAGGAAAAGAGCCATTTCCCAATGGATAAATGATAAACATTGTTCTCAAATGAGAAATTTATGAATGACAGACTCTTATCTATGGATAGGAATAAACAGTTCTTAAAGTAAGTAATTCAGGCTCTTTATTGCCATGAAAAATGTTCCAAATCACTAAGAGAAATGCAAATTAAAACAATTCTGAAATTCACTTCTTTCCCATCAGAATAGCAAAAATGACACAAAAAAAGGATAATGATAAATATTGGAAAGGTTACAGGAAAACAGACACTGTTTGTAGACCTATGAATGGATATAATTATTCTGGAAGCAATTTGGCATTATCCACCAAATTTCCTAAACAGTCTTAACCTTTGATCTGGCTATACCACTTCTAGGCTTACGCCCTAAAAACAGAAACGAAAGAGGAAAAGGCTCTTTATGTATAAAATTATCTATCTCAGTTCTTCATGGTGGCAAAAAACTAGAAAAAGAAAAGAAGGAAGCAAAGAAGGAAGGAAGGAAGGAAGCAAGGAAGGAATGAAGGAAGGAACATGGAAAGAAGAAAATTTGGGGACAGACCTCAAGTATTGCCCGTTTTACTTATGCTGGCAGGATTTCCTTCTGTCCCTAGCTAGTGTTTTGGAATTAGGAGGCTGCTGGGGGAGAAAAGTGGTGTGATGTGCTAAAAGCTCTTTGCTGCCAAAGCAGAGAGAGATACCCAATCTCATTAAAGAACATGCACTGCTGTGGTCAGAAGGAGGGGAGGCTCAAGTAATAAATAGCATGTCTTGAAATTGGCAATCTAAATGTTCCCTGACAGGGAGCTCGTGTTTCCCCTACCTAGCACATGCTTTATTAGCTTTCTAATTTCCACCCACTTGCTAACACCCAGATCCTCGGTAAGGCTGGGCCTCACATAGGTCTGTTTAGTATGCAGAGATGCTTTCCTGGTTGCTGACAGGGGTGCTAAACACGAAAAGGATGCTCAGTGCTCCCTAGAGACTGCTGGGCTTGTAAATGTCTGCCCAGGTGGCTCATCAGCCATTGTCTCCAGCTGTATCAGCCCCCAACACAAAACTGAGCCACTAATTAATTAGAACTCCGGGGTATTACACTGATCTTACTTAGCAGGGGTCTAGATAAGATCTAGATCATAGATCTAGAGCTCAAATGGGCCATCTAATCTAACACCCCCTTCCCCATTTTACTGATGAGAAACTGAGGCCCAGGCACAGGTGCTAAGTGGAATCTGAACCCATTATCACATTGACTCCAGGGTCAGTGCTCTTTCTACTGAATTATCCGTCTGATAACCAACCCAACCTATCACTGTTCTCCATGCTCTCTCCTCTAGCCCTAGCTAAGCCAGAATCAGAAAAGCCTCTAGGAATATATTTCTCATGGTATCTTTGAGTCAAAATAGTCAAACACTCAGCCATCATCCATAGTTATCGCCAGTCTTCATGTTACTAGATTGAATGGACTCTTCTTGTCGTAACACAACTTGCTTGTTATACTGGCAGCTACTGCCCTTATTAAGAGGTGTCAGCATGTCAAGAATGGTATATATTGAGCCTAATAAGCCTGTTGTTGTTTACAATCTCTGAGACTTGAATTAGTGAGTTGCAAGCGTCGAATGAATCAACATTTGTGAAAGTACTTTGAAAATTGTAAAGTGTGCAATGCCTTTTAAATTTTACCTAATCAGAATTGTCTATGTTATCTTCTGTGATCCACTCTGACTCTTGTTTGGCCACAAGAAATGATGAAAAGAATGGTTTCAGAGAAAGTCGTAAAAAAAATGAATGAATGGATACAGAATGAAGTTAGCAGGACCACAAGAACAATTTACATAATAACATTGCCAGACAAAACTTTTGGAAGATTTGAGACCTCTGATCAACTCAATGATCAGTCATGATTCCCAAGCACCCATGATGAAGCAAGCTACCCCTACCTCCTGAGAGAGTTGATGGGCTCAGGAAGCAGAATGATGTATACATTTTGGGACATGACCAATGTGAGTACTTCTTTTACTTAACTAGGCATATTTGCTAAAAGAGTTTTCTTTTTCCTTTTTCCCCCAATGGGTAGAGGAGGTGGAAGCAAGAAGATGGAGTCAATAAATGCTGGTTAACTGAAAAAAGAAAATTTAAAAAAATGATAAAGTGAAATACAGATATACCTATTTTCCATATATGTTATACTAGGCTGCCCCTGAATGCTGTGTTTTTTTAACACCTTCTGATGTGCTAACAGCCCCTAATGAGGACAGCAGCTGCCAGTTAAATAAACAATCTAGTTGAGAACTGAAGTGTTAATACAGACACAATCTGTTGATGGGGGAAAGAGTGTCACTCTGGCCCTAACTTCCAAGAAGCTGCTGTGGGGTTAATTAAATTCAGATTAACAGGCCAACTCCTCAGGAGTTGAAAGCCAAGGTGTGAGGAGGTTGTTCAAGGAGTAGAATAAGGAAAAGCAATAGGGCAAGGTAGATCTCCAATACTGAGAAGCATCCAGGATCTCATCTTGAGACCAGCTACCTTTGATGGTTTAAGTCAGATTCCCGGGATAAAGATGGGCTTCATTGGTGGGTTAGGGGTAAAGGGTGCAGTGAAGTTGGTCCTTGCAAAGAAGTACTCTGTTGAAAAGGTGATGGGTTGAAAAACAGAAAATGTCAGACTGGAAAGTGAGTAAATCTCCTATAGATCTAAGGAGTGACTTTATTTAATTTACTAAACATAGCACTGAATCCTATGCTTTCAACAGCAAGGAATTCCATCTCCACTCCAGCCCACACTAATTTCTCCTTTCTCTAATGCCTATTGCATTTTTTTGTTCTAGAGTACAAAATTAGTGCCTTATTACACATACTGCCCTATTCTTTACTTGTTTCACTTGGACGCTATAGTAGGAGGTAGGTTCAAGGTAGGCAGGGACTGTGTCATATTCAATTGAATTTAACAAATATTTCTATGTGCCCACCTATGTGCCAAGTTCCATCAGGGATACAAAAGAAGTATGGGAACGAGGCAGCCTGGAATAGCGAATGGCATGTTGGAATTAAAGTCAGAAAAAACCTGAAATTAAATCCTATGTTCTATTTAAATCATATTTATGACCATGGGCAGTCCCTTAACCCCCTCCCCTCCCCAGGCTAAGTTTCCTCAGTTGTAAAGTGGTAATAATAATAAATCTACCTCAAACGAGTTTTGTTAAGTTCATATGAGACTACGTATTTAAAGATTCTTGCAAACTTAAAAGCCTGTGCAAATGCCAGTTATCATTACAAAACCCTATCCCTGCTCTCAAGGACCTTATCATTTCCTTACACTTCTGGATCCCCTGCAGTGTCTGGATACCTTATTCTATGTTGATTACTATGCATCCTTGTTGACTACAAGGCCTAGAATATTTTAACATCCATTTTTAAGATTTTGAATTCCAATTTCTCTCCCCCCCCCCAGAGTCTCTTACACCCATTGAGAAGGCAAGAATATGATACCCGTTACATATGTGAGGTTATGCAAAACAAATGTCCATATAAACCATACTGCAAAAAGTAGGAAGAAAGAGTGAAAAAATTATGCTTCAATCTGAACTCAGAGTTCATCAGTTCTCTCTCTGGAGGTGGATAGCATTTTTCATCGTAAGTCCTTTGGAATCTTTGTGGATCATTATGTTGATCAGAGTAGCTAAGTCTTTTGCAGTTGACCATTGTTACAATATTCTGTTACCATGTATGATGATCTCGTGATTCTACTCACTTCACTTCGCATCAGTTCATGTAAGTCTTCGAGGGGTTTTCCGAACCTATCCCCCTTGACATTTTTATAGCACAATCGCATTCTATCACAATAGTATCACAATTTGTTCAGCCATTCCTACATGGCCTAGAATTAAATAGTTACTAGTTTGATAAAAGACTATATAGTATAGTCTTGGAGTCAGCATCATAGATCTAAACTGGAAAAGAACTTACATATCATGTGGTCCAACCCCCTCCTTTTAAAGATAAGGAAGCGAGGCCCAGAGAGAGAAATTAATTGTTCAAGGTCATCCAGGTAGCAAGCAACAAAATGGGGAATTCAGACTCTAGAGCTCTGATTCCAAGTCCAGTGCTCTTTCCAGTGGACTACTGAGAGTTCTTTTCTAATCCTGGTTTTGTCACCAATTTATTCCATAACTTGGGACGAATCAATTTCACTCAGTTTCTTCTTCTGTAAAATGAGGATACACTCTCCCTATTTAGCTCACAGAGTAGTTGGCAGCATAAATGAGATAATGCATATGAAACTGAGGGCTCTGAAACATAAAACTTAGTAAAGATTTAAGGGATTTGTGTTATCCAAGGATATTCATCTACCAAGAGATTCCTTCCCAAATCACTCTATATTCCTCAGTGAGTTAATATTGACCAGAAACCTGCTGACTCTCTAAATTAAACCATTTGCATTTGTCTGAGCAAGCAACAAGCTCCAGATGCTTTATTAGCCTGGACCATTATGGAAAAGTTGCAAAATGTGGACTGGTATCTTTGACAGATAGTGAGGTGCCACCTGGCCTAGGTATAGGAGTTGAGACTGGATAAACTCTCAGCATCTCTTCCAACCCTCCAAGCTTGAGGGGAAGGAGGGCTTCCCCAGGAAAGATCTCTACCTGCCTAAGGAAAGGATGTTGGGCTAGTCTGGTGTTTTTAATTTTGTTTTCCTTTGACAAGTGCAGGCTTTCAAATATATGAACAGATGCATAAGAGAAGAAACGAAGGTAAATGAGCATGCAGGCTAGAGCAAGCAAACTGGAGATCTTAGTTCCTTGAGGTGAGGGACTGTCTTTTGTCTTTGTAACTCCAGTGCCTTTGCCTTTAGTAGGTGCTTAATAAACATGCTGAATTGGATGTAAAGGAATGTGTGAGGGGGTCTGTATTTATTGTTTACCAACCTCACTCCACACAACCCCAAAAGGTGTGTATATTGAATCAGGGAGGCCCGAGTTTAAATCCCATCTCAGGCACATACTAGCATTATGACTCTGAAGAAGACTGTGAACCATTTTACCTCAGTTTCCTCATCTGTAAAGTAGGGATAATAATCAAATCTATTGCACAGTGTTGTAAATATCTAATGAAATAATATATGTAAAGTAATTTGTAAACCTCACATTACTATATAAATGTCATTAGTTATCATTATTATTTTTAAACATAGTAATTATTTTAAAATATAGTTCATGAGACATGTTTCCCTCATTCTTTTTGCTATAAATATTTTGTACATGTGGGAACCTTTCCCACTGTAATGATCTCTTGGGGATATAGTCCTAGAAGCAGTATTTCTGGGTCAAAGGGTAGGCACATTTTTGCAGCCTTTTGGGCATAGTTCGAAATTGATCTCCAGAATGGCTGGATCAGCTCACAGCTCCACCAACAACAAATTAGTGTTCCAACTCTCTCACATCTTTCCCAACATTTATCATCATCTTGTTTTGTCATGTCAGCCTGATAGGTGTGATGAGGCATCTCAGAGTTGTTTTGATTTGCATCTCTCTAATCAATAGTGATTTAGAGCATTTTTTCTTATGACTATAGATAACTTTGATTTCTTCCTCTGAAAAGTGCTTGTTCATGCCCTTTGACCATTTATCAATTGAGGAATGATTTGTGTTCTTGTACACTTGACTCAGTTCCCTATATATTTTAGAAATGAGGCCTTTATCACAGACACTAGTTGCAAAAATTCTTTCCCAGTTTTCTGCTTCCCTCCTAATCTTGGTTTCATTGGGTTTGTTTATGCAAAAACTTTTCAATTTAATGTAATCAAAATTATCCATTTTGCACTTCATAATGTTTTCTATCTCTTATTTAGTCAAAATTCTTCCCTTCTCCATAAATCTGATAAATACACTATTCCTTGCTCCACTAATTTGTTTATAGTATCAGTCTTTCTACCTAGATCATTGTACCCATTTGGACTTTATTCTTGGGTACAGAGTCAGGCATTGTTCTATGCCCAGTTTTGATCTATGCCCAGTTTCTGCCACACTGTTAAATGGTTTTCCCAGCAATTTTTGTCAAACAATATGTTCTTATCCCAGAAGTTGGAGTCCTTGGGTTTATCAAACAGTAGATTGCTATGTTCATTGACTATTGCGCCTTGAGTACCTAACCTACTCCTCAGGTCTACCCCTCTATTTCTTAGCCAGTACCAGAGAGTCATTTTTACAAGTATTTGCAGGGGTTTGGGGGAAGAGCTCAAGCAACTCCCTGCTTTTACTCTGCCATCTTGGCCCCATCCCATTTTTTCAGATAAGTAAATAGATTCAAGAAAGATGATATGATTTACCTATAGTCACCCAGCTAGCAAGTGTAAGAGGTTTTCCCATAAGGATGATAAAAATCTCTTTTATTTTATTTTAAAGCCCCACTGCTTCATATTTTGTCTTCCAAGGCAATATGATACAGAGAAATGTATGCTGGATTTGGAGTCAGAGAGAGGTCATGGATTCATATTCTGCTTCTGTCAACATGTGACCTTGGGAAATCTCTCTGGATCTCAGTTTTCTTTTTTGTAAAATAAGAAGGTTGGACAAGACATCTTTCAAGCTCTATTCTAGCTTTTAACTTATGACATAGTTCCATAGATATAGGGACTTGATCTGTAATTTCACTGGTATGGAGAACTCTCAGATCAGGAGGCCAACTCCCTCTACCAATGCAGGGGAACACCTTCTCTATAGCCTTAGAGAATTGCCTACTAAGAGGTTAGGTGTCTTATTCAGGGTCACATGGCCAGAGGCCTCCAAGTTAAAACTTGAACTCAGATCTACCTGGTTTTAGCAAGAGCGTCCTATCCATTATACTACTCTGCCTCTCTCAGGCATAGACCCTAAAGTTCAGCAAATCTAACCTTTTCATATTATAGATAAGGAAATGGAAGTCAAGAGAGAGGAGGAGACTTTGCTCAGGATCTTACAGGAAGAAAGTAACAGTCAAGATTTGAATGTGTTCCCTGATTTCCAATCCATCCTTATTCACTCTCATTTTCTTTTAGTCCCTAGCTATGAAGGAAAAAAATGTGTTTGATCAAAAAGTATTCATTAAATACTTAATATGTCTAGCACTGTGCTACTATCCAATCACAAAGTTCATTCCCTTTGGCTTAGTCCTATCATTCTTATCATAACTTACTTTATGAAACAGAGCCATCAAAAATTCCCAAGAATCATTTCTTGGGTAACATGACATTAATACGATCATGACTGAGTCTTCTTTTCTGAAATCTCCACAACACCAGTCCCTTTAACTTTTCCCTAGGGAACCAAGTCCTTGATCCTGTTTGATCCTACTTGGTTTCCATCTTTGGTACCAGCCCTCAGTTACCTAGAATGGAACCAACTCCCCCATTTTCTTTGAGGTAGATTTAAGCTGTCTACGGGAGCATGGAGTGCAACCAATTCCCACTATCTCCATCCTCCCCTTTCCTCTCCCTGCTTCTCCTCCCCTTCACTTAGTGAACTAGACAACCTTCTCCAGTTCCTCTTCAGAAAAAAGATTGAGTCCTGGTCTTCTGCTTGCTTTTTCTCTGATCTGGCTCTGATAAGTTGCATGTTACCATAAATCCCCTCAATTAGACCCTGAAAACAGTTCGACTGTTGCTTCCTTGATATATGGGAATGGAATTAGCTTAATGTCCCTGGCAACCAATTTCGCCAACTAAAAATAGTTGGTGTATGAGCTGTGTATTCACCTTCCTCTTTCTGGATCAGCTGTACACTGGCACCTGGGGTAGGGGAAGTTTTATCACCCCCAGGCTTTGCCCTACTGAGGAAGAAAGGTTTAGAGGGTTAATCTCAACTCCAAATGTAGCTGACAAGCAATAGAAAGGGAGAAAAAATGGAGAATGGCTTCGGTTTGAGAATAAGGGGGAAGAAGGAAACCATTTGGAGCAAACCATAATCAGGGCTGCCCATACAAGTAAATAGACTGTTGGTTTGGTACCTGACTCTCCACTATTACAGATGCATTATTAGGATATAGTAGAAATACCACTTGGGTTAAGAGTCTGGGCTCTAGCCTTATTTCAGTCATTCACCAGTAGGGATTCCTTCTCTGACATGCCCAGGTATAAATGCTCTTTCTCTGCTCAAATGTTTCATACTTCTGTGTTGGTAAGCTCCCTAGTAACTTACTATCCTCTGATTCCTATTATAGAATAAAGAGTAGCAGATTCTCAGAGTCAGACGGGACCTCAGGGGCCCTTTATTTCAGCCTCCATCAAAACATCTCTAACAAATGATTGTTTAAACACCCCCCAGTGATGGGGAACTCATTACCTTCCCAGACAGCTCATTCCATTAGGACAGCTGTAGATGACAGACCCTTTCTTTGCCTTTTATCATGCCAAAATTTACCTCCCTGTAACTTGTTCTCCTAGCTCTTAGCTCTGCTCTCTGGGGCCAAAGAAAATCAATTTAAGTCTTTAAACACAGGATAATCCTCTAAATACTTGAAAGTGCTATCCTACCCTCCCCCTCCCCAAAATCTTTTTTTTCTTCAAGCTAATCACCCCTAGTTCTTTCAACCAATCCTTGTTTCATTTGCCCCTCACCATTCTATACATTCTCTTTACTTGTGAGTATGTATTTTATTCACCCCTCCCATGGGATGGTAAGCTTCTAGCACAGACATCTCAACCTCTTTGTATATTATAGACCCTTTTGACAGTCTGGTGAAGCCTATGAATCTTGTTATTCTCACAATCATGTTTTTAATTTCATTAAATAAAATACATGGAATCACAAAGGAAACCAATCACGTTGAAATAGTTATCAAAAATAATTTTTCAAAATAAGTTCATTCACCCCTGTTCTAGGGGAACAGACTGTATTTATTTCATCTTTGGTATCTTTAGGACCAAATACAGTGCTTTGCACATAGTAGCCTCTTAATAAATTTAGATTAAATTGAATTTTCTTGTTGACAAGTTATTTAACTTCCCTGGACCCCAGGCTCCTCATATGAGAAAATGAAGGAGTTGGACAACAGTCTTTATGTTTTTCCCCCAGCCCTATTATACTATGAAACTAGATGAGATGACCTTGGGGGTATTATCCAACTTTCTTTGGCTTATGGCTTCTTCACTCATGTTAAAATGCAAATTGTCTGGAGAGAGATATATCTGTAAGCGTCATCAGTCATTTCTGCTTTAGTATGAATGAATTCCCCTGTTGGAGTCTGATTCCAATAGCTCATCAGGTCACAGAGGTGACCCTGAGTTCTCTAAGACTACAAAAGTGGTACAGACTAAGGCAGAGCCTACCAATCTGGAAAGGCTTTGAATATCGTCCCATTCTTGATCTGTGGATCTGTTTAGCTAAGCGTGTTTGTCATCAGCCTCCAGCTCATTGGCAATCTGGGCAAGTTCCATGGAGAATATAACGCAATCTTATTTAGGTTTCTCCATTCCTGTCTTCATCCTATGAAGTGGCAGGGGGAGGTCGGGAAGAACTGGCATTTCTCTGTAAAGGAAGAGATGAGAGATGGCTGAGCAGCAGAAATGAGTAATTTTGACACAGCTTCTGCTGAGTTAATATCACAGGCAGCACTGCTCAGGGATGCCAGCAATCCATGTTTAGCCTTCAGGCTTCCCCTCCCCCCTGTCCCCACTCATACTCATCTGGAGCTGCCTTTGCAGGGAGTGGGCTCTGAAACCCGTACAATCTTCACAGGCAGTCTGTCACAGTTACTGAAAGGAACGCTGAGGTCTGTGTGGACAATCAGGCCTTGTGATTAATAGAGAGCCGAGAAAGAGAAGACTTGGGAGGTGGGGGGAGCAGAGGGAAGGGGAATGATTTGAGAGGCAGCATACAACTGGAATGAGTTCTGATTGCGAATCAGAGGCTCTGCCACTTCCAACGTGTGTATCCTTGTAGAAGTTATTGACTTCTCTGGCCTCAGTTTCCTCATTTGTAAAATGGGGGGAGGGTTGGATTAGATGACCTCAAAGGTTGATTCTAAATCTATGATTCTATGATTTGAGTCTTCAGATATTTATCAATTAGAAGAAGAAAGAAGAAGAACAAGGAAGACTCTGGATGGCAGAATTTGGACCAGTGGGGAAAAGTTGCAGAGAGACAAACTTGGTACAATATAAAGAACTTTCCAAATTGCTGGAACCATGCAACAGAGGAATGTGTAGCCTCCTCTGTTAAGTAGTGACCTAGCAGCAACCTGACACTTGAAGTACTGAAGCACAGACATTTAACCATTTGTTAAAGATTCTGTAAAAGAAAGGAGGGAAGGAAGAAAGATAGGAAGAAAGGAAGGAAAGAAAAAGAAAGGAAGGAAAAGAGAGAGAAGGAAAAAGGAAGGAAAGAAAATACATGATAACCTTTGTATATTGAAAAGGAATAGCAAATTGTGCACAGCAAATTTGCAGTTTCATGTGCCATCATCTTTTTATTATACTATGGAAATGCTTGTTTTATTCCACAAACTAAAAATAAAATTAACTAATTAAAAATAAAGGCACCATAGAAGGATTTTTTTGTATCAGAGAAAGGTTAGAGCAAGCTGATTTCTATATTTATTCCTGGGTTCTTGTGAGTTCTTTCCATCTTGCACATTTTCTGTGGTGGAAGAAATAAAAAGTCATCCCATTAGAAAAACAAACAACTGGAATTTATATAGGGCTTTAAAATCCATAAATTACTAATTGTTTATAGAGTGCTTTGCATATATCTCATTTAAAATGATAGGATCAGGGGCAGTTAGGTCACACAGTGGGTAAAGTACCAGCCCTGGAGTTAGGAGGATCTGAGTTCAAATCTGGCCTTTGACACTTACTAGCTATATGATCTTGGCCAATTGCCTCCAAAAAAAAAAAAAAAAAGACCAGCTCTCTATCCGCTGTGCCATGGTGTCTCTCCAGCAAGAATCATAGCACAATAAAAACAGAAAGGAAAATCTGTTGTTGTTATCCTTCATTTTCAAAAAGGGCCAATTACATTGTGGGGTGATGGCTTGACTTGGACATGAATTTGATTTAAGTGAAACAGAGTTGCACAAAGACACCAGCCTCACTCTCTCTTCCAGAGTCATCAAAGTCCAGCGGCAGGACAAAGTCAAGAAGACTGGTGATGGCCCAGGGTGCAGTGGATGACCTTGGCATCTTCAATGTCTGACCTAACTCTAAGCCCTCCATAGCATCTGCTTCCGCTGCCTTTATGGCCATGGGAACAAATTATTCCCATCCACCAGGGGAAGTCTTCACATGCTTGGGGTAGACCCCTCCTAATTCGCCAATGGGTTTCAGGCCAGTTGGTTACCCTCAGTCTTGTTTAGCTTGTCTGCCATAATGGTTTGACCAGAGTGTGGCCACTGTGCTTGCTACAGTTTCTTGGAACCACATGTGAGAGAGGCATATACAGAAAATCGTAAAGATCATGGCATGGCTGAAACCAAAGGACTGGGATAGGAAATAGCAAGAGATCGGTTTGGAAAGGATATAGGCAGTGAACTGATGAAAGACCTTAAATGCTATCATAGACTTAGAGTTTGAAGAGACTTTAGAGGCCATTTAGATCAACTCTTTCACCTTACAGATAAGGAAATTGAGGTCTAGACAAGTTTAGCAACTTGCCCAAGGTCATACCAATAGGAAGCAGAAGAGCTGAGATTGGAAACCAGGTCATTTTATTCCAAAATCAGTATTCTTTTCCATTCTATCACTGGAGTTTAGATGGGAGAAGGATCAGCATAGATAGTGAATTGATAATAACATATTTGTGTAGTGCCTTAAGATTTACAAAGTCTTTTCCTTACACCTCATCTGTAAAATGGGACTATTTTGCATTAGTGCACATGTTATAAATCCTCGCTCAAGAGATTTTCTTTCACTGCTAATGAGCTGACAGGCAGCTCTGGTTAGTGCTCCTTTCACTTATCGCATGCCTAGGAGTAACTGGACCTCCTCCAGCTCAGCCATGAGTCTTGCCAGATGGCAGCCAAAAAGAAGCCAATGAGCCAGGACTAAGCCTGTTCCAGAAAACCCATTTTGCAGATGAGAAAACTGAAGAACACTGAGGTAAAGTGATTTGTCTAAAGGTAGACAACTAGAATGTATTAGAGCTAGGATTTGAACTTAGTTATCCTAATTCAAGGACTCTTTTATATTGCACCACACTACCTCTAGGGCTGACACATTGAAGCCTAGTTGAAGGGTCGTTAGAAGACCACCTAATCCAACCCAGATAAGAAAACTGAGAACAAGAGAGTTTAAATAATTTTCTCCAGTAAAAAGTAGCAGTACTCAGATATAAACCCCATTTCTCTTCCTCTGAATACAATTCTAGTTTTTGTTCAGTTGTTTCAGTCATGCCCAACTATTCATGACCCTATTTGGGGTTTTCTTGGCAAAGATACTAGAGTGGTTTGTCATTTCTTTCTCTAGCTCATTTTACAGAAGAGGAAACTGAGGCAAACAGGGTGAAATGACTTGTCCAGGTTCACACAGTTAATAAGTGTCTGAGGCCAGATTTGAACTCAGGAAGATGAGTCTTCCTGACTCAAGACCCAGTGCTTTAAGCACTGTACCACCTAGGCTCCCCTATTCCTATAGTCAGTTTCTACTTACACTGTCTTACTTCCCTCAAGTAACATCTTAAGCAATGGTGTCTTAATGTGGTGAAAAGAGAGTAGACCCAAAGCTAGCTAGCCTTATCAGACATCTGGAGGGAAGTATGAGGGTGTAGGGGGAGGAAGGAGCAGAGAGATGCGGTCAGGGGTTTTCTTTCATTGCTAATAAGCTGATGAGCAGCTTTGGTCAGCACTCCTCTCCCTTATTGTGTGCCTGAGAGTAACTGGACCCCTTCCAGCTCAGCCACATGAGTTTGGCCAGATGGCAGCTAAAAGGAGCCAATGAGCCAGGCCTCAGCCTGTTCCAGAAAACCCAGGCAGTGGATATCATCAGACTCATGATGGCTAGAGCAGTGGCCTCAGAGGAACCAGGAGCTATACGAGATAGGAGGAACTGGCCTAAGCAGTGGAGCTCAAGGTGGCCCCTAGCAACGAGCTCTGAATATGGTGGAAGTCAGTACATCAGTCTAACTCTGCCTCTTCTGCTAACTCATTATGGGCTCTTGCTTAGAGGAAAGAATACTAGACTTGGAATCAGGAAAGACCTGGATTCAAATCCTTCCTCTGATACTATGTTGCTTGGTTGGTTGTTGTCCTTTGCTCTTGAAGAGGACCAAGATGACATCACTATGTTGGAGTCAAGGTGTAGTGTGTCCGACTGTGGCTGATCAGACCAATATGAGCTTGGAAGGCTCTACCAGAGATCAGTCACAAATAATCCACATGACTATTTAGAGTGGAGATGTTTCTAAATTTGTGCATCTCACATTTCTAACAAAGTGACCATGAGCAAACCACCATACTCTATGAACCTCAGTTTCTTCATCAGTAAAATATGGATGATAAGCTCTTTAATGTAATATCTATTTCATAGGATTATTGTGAAGATAAGTGAAATCATAGGGACTGTAACTTCTTTGAAGTGGAGTAACTATTTGGGTTTTGTATTTACAAAACCAAGATTTAGTACAGCATATTGGTAGCTATGATTTTATCTGTATAGGGAACTTCCCGGTGAGGAAAGTTCCACCAAAATACTTCTGTCTGCCTCAGTTTCCTCAACTATAAAATGGGGATAATAATAGCAACTACTTCTTAAGATTGTCATGAGGATCAAATGAGATGATATTTGTAAAGCACTTATCACAATATCTGGCACACAGTAGGTACTTAATAAAATACTTCCCTTTGCACCCCTCTGCAATTCCCCAGAGTCACCTCTTGACATCCCAGAATCAAGTTAGAGTTAAGTAAGGAAAAGAGAGAAATATCCCTTACTTTAGGGCTTTGGGGATTCCTTAGGGTCAGCATCCCTTGAGTCTGCTACTTCTGGCCTGTACTGTGTGACCTTCCAGTGTGTTCCCTAGGAGCATAGGTTATGGGCCTAGTTAGACATTGTGGACTCTCAGCAATCAGGGTCACATAATCCCAGGGTAGGTATTCCAAAGCTGACTAGTTTACCTCTTCTAGGGCATGGTCTCTTAAAGTCCTATTAAGCCAGTTCAGCGATTTCAGGGTGGCACAACAGGAAGATGGTGACACTGAAGCTTGGTCAGGGGTCTGGGTCTAAGGTCAGTGTGGGTGAGTCTCAGAGAAGAGTCTATAAAAAAGGGCGAGCAGCACCAGGTGGGTAATGACAGAACAAGTCATGGAATATGAGCATACTGGTATTACTATGCTGTAAGAAACTAAGTGTCAAGAATTTGGAGAAATTTGGGAAGATCTCTATGAACTGATACAATGTAAAGCTAGCAAAATCAAGACAACAGTTTATATAATGATCAAAGTGAAAATAACAGTGAAAGACACCTGCTCACTACAATGACCAAGCTTGTTACCATTGGAGTGATGATGAGGTTTACCTACATCTACCGGACAGAGAGTTCAGGGACTACAGGTATAAGAGGTATAAGATGAGGCATACGTAGTCAAATATGGCCAAAGAAATGGTTTGTTTTGCCTAATTATTGTTGTTGTTTAATCATTTAGTTGTGTCCAACTCTTACTTTGTGACTTCATTTGGGGTTTTCTCAGCAAAGGTACTTGAGTGGTTTGCCATTTCCTTCTCCAGTTCATTTTATAGATGAGAAACTGAAGCAAACAGGGAGAAGGGACTTGCCCAGGGTCACATAGCTAGTAAATATCGGAGGCCATATTTGAACTCAGGTCCTCCTGACTTCAGGCTCAGCTTTCTATCTAATGTACCACCTAGCTGCTTAACTTCTTAGTTACAAAGGAGAATTCTATTGGGGTAAGGGGAGGGGGTACATATACTGTGGCAGAAGATAACCTACAATTCCAGGTATTTCAGGCTGTAACAGTCCTTCCTCTCTTTGTTGAGTCCCCATATAGTTCTTCCTTATGTATAGCATCTCTCTTGAGTAGGTTGCTTAGGTGGACTCCCTAGATCTGCTCTTTTCTTGAATCCATAGCTGGCTCACTTCTCTACTTCTAATGGTCACACTCTTCGAATCAGCCTCCTCCAATAGGTGATTGTGTCTCCATATCTATGTTTTGGTTCCTGGCTTCTAGTTGTCCAGTAGCTCTGACGGCATGGTCAATGGTAATGGGGGGAAGAGAAGAGAGAAAATCCCTTTTCCATCTTACTAGCCTCTGGCATAGATAAAGGGGTCCTCCACAACTGTTTCCCATTCTTCAAATCATATTAGAATTTGTCCATTCCTAATGGCTTGCTTCTATTATATATAAACCTAAAGGGCAAAACTAATTCTCTCAGCCAATAACAAGATATTTTCTATGTGGTTTCTGTTGCCTTCGTCCATTGGGCAAGGTTTTATATTCTTCTCAAGTTGATTAATGAACTTACATATTGTTGTGGGATTGTAAGAAAATTCCTTAGCCAACCTTTACACTTTGTGATTACAGTCTGGGCCTTCTGTGACAATATCAAAAAGGAGGACTTTGTCACGTTGGCAACTCTATCAGGGTTTTTAGGGATTTGTTCATCCAATCATCCATTCATCTATCTATCCCTCTATGCATTCATCCATTCATCCATCCATCCACTCATTTATTCATTCAGCCTATCAGAGACTCTGCCTGGATCTAGAATACAACAAGCATTTATTAAGAGCATTCTGTGTACTCTATATGGTGCTAAACACTAAGAGAGATAAAAAAAAATTAGAAAACAAGATCCCTAAATGCCCTGAGAGAAAGTAAGGGAAGACCTCTGAACCTGGAGATCAAAAAGCTAGGTTCCCTTGCAAGCTCTACTATTTGAAACCTAGCTTGGTGGAAAGAGCACAAAATTTGAAATCGAAAGTTCTGGGCTTCAGCTTGGGTTCTACCACCTATCAGCTGTGCCATCTTAGCAAGTCACTGAGCTTTTCTTGAGCCTTAGTTTGTTCACCTGTAAAATGCGAATAACAATATTTATATTCTCTGTTTCTCAGGTTTCTTGTGGGTAAAACATTTGTTGAATTTAAATGAATTCACTGCTACATACAGGTAGCCCCTTGGCTCATAGATTTGTGCCTGGAAAGCATTATTATAAGAGAAGTTAGATTCTAGAAATGGTCAGATAGACTCTATCCTAGAGTTCACTAGGGTGGTAATATCTTTTCTAACTTAAATTTCTGGAAGAGAAAAGGCAGAAAAATGAAAGCTTATTTTCCATATTGAATATCACATGAGAAGAATGGCAGGCAGGGTTAAGAGGAGAATTTCTTCTCTGGCTATGATTTGCCTATCCCACTTCTTCTGAGAATTTCATTGGTTACCATTGCTGGAGGGTGGTAATTGAAAATGTGGGACATTTACTATCTGTCCCACTCTGCCTCCAACCATTTTGGGGAGGAATGAACAGAAGAAGAGAGGTCTATGCCCCTTCTTCCTAGCCAAAAGCAGCCAAAGCTGATTCTTATTGCATCTACTCCATTTCAGTTTTTGTCCCTTTATATTTTCATGTGTTACTTCTGTCTGATTACACACAACAACCAAAAAAAAAACTAAGAGGCAACTAAATTCTTGTTTTGGTGAGATTGATGATGACAGCAGAGAGAGATTTGGGAAGAAACTTTGACCCTTTGAAGGCATGGATGGCATTATCTCTGCTTCACTGTGATCTGATGTGTGGGGAGTCAGGGGAGGAGAGAACACTGATCCCATTTGGATTCTCCACAAGTAAGAGAGAGGTGCCATAACCATTCTTCTAGGCAAACAAAAGGGTCTCATAAACAGAAGTGTGTATGAATGAATATGTACATATATGTGTGTGTATATATACATACATATATGTACATATATACATGTGTATGTGTGTGTGTACAGATGTAAGGGGTCCATTCCTGGGAGCATGCACAGAGAACCCAGGTGGATACTTGGTAAGCTTTTTCATGATGATGTGGAATGGAGGAATGTTTGATGTTCTCTATTTCCTATCTCCTTACTGCAGGGGTGAATGAAAAGTCTCTCGATTTGTTCCTGAGCCAGAACTAAATATTCTCATATAGTTCTGGATTTGCTCAATAACAAGGAAAAGAGGGCTCAGTTTGACTAGTTTTTTAGTCATTTCAGTCACATTTAACTCTTTGTGACCCTGTTTGGGGCTTTCTTGGCAAGCATATCATAATGGTTTGATATTTCCTTCTCTAACTCATTTTACAGTTGAAGAAACTGAGGCAAACAGGGTGAAATGACTTGACCAAGGTCACACAGCTGGTAAGTGTCTGATATAACCTTTGAACTCAGGTCTTCCTGACTCCACGTGACTTCTTGATTACCACCTAGTTGCCCTATGTTATATTTTTGTTATTTCCTTCTATGTGTATGTCATATACCTCCCCTCTCTACCCCCTAAATAGATTTGAACTCAGGAAGATGAGTCTTCAGAATTCTGTTGAGGCAAGACAGAGGGGACCTCACTACTTTTTATGTTGAATCAAGAAGGGAATCTGCTAATCTCTTTTGTTAATCTAGTACCTGGTACCCAATCCACAGCATCACCTAACTGCCCCCTAATTTGCAACTTTGGCTAGTTACTACCTTTCATATGCACACCAGGTTCTAGCTCAGCAACCAATAGAAAGGCTTTTTTTTTTCCTGAAGTGAACAGGAAGCAATCAGTTGAATACCTGAGCATCTGAAAATGGGGAGGCAGGCCCTCCTTTCCACAGCATCATGACCTTCTAGAAGCAGACTCACCAAACATCTGTGAGAGTCACCTGTGTATGTTCCCAGAATTGAACCCTCATTGGCCAGTCTCCCACCATTAGAAACACATGTACATTCACCCTTATACATGTGTATGTAGATATGTGTGTATATGTTTGTGTGTGTGTAGATAAACCTTTGAGACAAACACAAAACTAGTTAGTACCAGCCTCACTTGGGGTCCTGGAACTCTATGGGGACATCTTCAATTACTAGTTGGGTTATGCCTCTTCCAACTTCAGCTCTAGCAGATTATAATTTAGGAAGATTTCAAAGGTGGTAAAAAAAATTTTTAAATGCTTAATTAACTTTTGTATAGCAGAAATAATACAAGAATGAACAATCAAAAGTCCTGGATTCTTGTCCTAGTTCAGGCATTCCCTGTGTGATCTTAGTCAAGGGTCACAGTCCCCAAAATCTGGAGCCTATGGCCCCTTCTGAAACCCACAGATCTCATTTGCAGCAGGCCGCCTTCTCTTATTGACTGACACTCCTACCTTTGAATTTCCTAGAAACTTATAAAACCCATGCTTGTACTCCCTACTTACAGAGGGCTTCTGTGGGGATCATGTGAGATTAATGCAAATATAAGCAAACTCCTGATGGGGGAGGCAGAGGGAGAAGGAAGACTTCCCACCAAGAGGTCCCAGCTCTAGGCTCAAAGACCTGATTTTATCCTGAATGATATAAGGAGCAGAGCAGGTTCTTCCTCATAATTCTCTGGCTTATTATGCCTCCAACCCAAAGCTCTGGGGAGAAAAAGACTCTTAAAACTCCAGTTAGGTTCACATCTAGATTAGCAAAAGAGATTAGCAGATTCCCTTCTTGATTCAACATAAAAAGTAGTGAGGTCCCCTCTGTCTTGCCTCAATGGAATTCTGCAGGAGAGGCTTCCTGAGTCCCAACTTGCTTGAGAGAAGGGAAGAGAGAGACACAGTGGAAATGATCTTTCCTTGTCAGCAGTTCTTTCTGCACTGTGGCCAATCCTTTTTGGCATGGTTCCTCTATCATGGGATTCAAAGGATCAACTATAGCCATCAGCAATGACCAGGAATATGTGTTGTGGTTCTCCAAGAAAACTAAAGCAGCTCCATTTTTGTCCATAGTTCCTCTGTCTCACCCCTGACCCTGTTTATACTGCAACCCTAGCCCTGTCTATCATCTTCTTTACTGTCCAAACAACAAGGACAGGCACATCTATCTATTAGGGTGGAGTTGCAAGAGATAGTTAACCTGAAGAACCTATTAATCTACTACTAACACCAGCAATGGGTTGTGTTTAATCAAGGGATACAATATCCCCTATTTCTAATCCAGGTCCCGTCCAATCCAGAGGTATCTCATATCTCACCTCCTGCCTCTTTTTCAGAAAGTGGGAGTGGGATCCCATGGCAGCAAATGCAACAAACCCTTGTTGGTTCCTAGATTTCTAGTTTAGGGTTTGGTTTTGGTTTTGGTTCTGGGTTCTAGTTTATTCTAGCACTGGCAAGTTTATTGACAGTATCATTGAATGTGGCCTTGTTGTAGGGCCATCAAAGAGGGCAAGGATACATATTCAACACCATGGAAAATGCCCCATCCAGAGCTCACATGGGACAAGAAGTAGCCTTAGCACTTGCTCAGCTCCATAAAAAGTGCCCCAAAGAGCACTCAAATGGAGAGAGGAGCTCCTCTCATGACCCCACTGTATCTACAAAGTGCTTTACAGCTTTTAAAATGCTACATAAATTTCAATTATTATTATTACTGTGTATGACTACAGGTTATACTTAGAGAAGTGCCAAGAGGTTCACCATGAGAGGACTAGATACAAAATGACTTCTTTTTGTTGCAGTTCATGAAAATTGTCCACTAAGAAATTGTGGAGGGAAAGCTAGGAGTGTTCACACTAACGAATCTTGGATAACTTGAAGTATTCAAGTTGAGTTCAATATGCTTTTTTTAAAAAAATGTTTATTCATTTATTTTTAGTTTTCAGCATTCATTTCCACATAATTTTGAGTTCCAAATTTTCTTCCCATCTCTCCCCTTCCCCCACTCCAAAACACCAAGCATTCTGATTACCCCTTCCCTCAATCTGCTCTCCCTTCTAACACCCCTCCCTTCCCTTATCGCCATCTTTTCTCTTGTCTTGTAAGGCAATATAAATTTCTACACCCCATTACCTATATTTATTTCCCAGTTGCATGCAAAAACAATTCTCAATATTTGTTTCTAAAACTTTGAGTTCCAACTTCTCTCCCTCCCTCTCTCCTGACCCATTCCCACTGAGAAGGCAAGCAATTCAATACAGGCTATACATATGTAGTTTTGCAAATGACTTCCATAATAGTCATGTTGTGAAAGATTAACTATATTTCCCTCCATCTTATCCTGCCCCATTTATTCTATTCTTTCTTTTGACCTCGTTCCTCCCCAAGAATGTTTACTTCTAATTGCTCCCTCCTCCCATTTGCCCTCCCTTCCATCATCCTCCACACCTTGCTTATCCCCTTCTCCCCTAATTTCCTGTAGTGTAAGATAGGTTTTCATGCCAAATTGAGTGTGCATGTTATTCCTTCCTTGAGCCAAATGTGATGAGAGTAAACTTCACTTTTTCCCTCTCACCTTCCCCCTTTTCCCCTCCATTGAAAAAGCTTTTTCTTGCCTCTTTTATGAGAGATAATTTGCCTCTATTCCATTTTTCCCTTTCTGCTCCCAATATATTCCTCTCTCACCTTTTAATTTTATTTTTTTAGATATGATCCCTTCCTATTCAACTTACTCTGTGCTCTCTGTCTATATGTGTGTGTGTGTGTGTATGTGTATAATCCTTCGAACTACCCAAATACTGAGAAAAGTTTCAAGAGTTACAAATATTGTCTTTCCATATAAGAATGTAAGCAGTTAAACTTTAGTAAGTCCCTTATGATTTCTCTTTCCTGTTTACCTTTTCATGCTTCTCTTGATTCTTGTGTTTGAAAGTCATATTTTCTTTTCAGCTCTAGTCTTTTGATCCAGAATGCTTGAAAGTCCTCTAGTTCATTGAATGACCATTTTTCCCCTGAAGTATTATAGTCAGTTTTGCTGGGTAGGTGATTCTTGGTTTTAATCCTAGTTCCTTTGACTTCTGGAATATCATATTCCACATCCTTTGATCACTTAATGTAGAAGATGCCAGATCTTGTGTTATCCTGATTGTATTTCCACAGTACTTGAATTGTTTCTTTCTAGCTGCTTGCAATATTTCCCCCTTGACCTGGGAGCTCTGGAACTTGGTTACAATATTCCTAGGAGTTTCTCCTTTTGGATCTCTTTCAGGAGGTGATCAGTGAATTCTTTCAATATTTATTTTTGCTCTCTAGTTCTGGAATACCAGGGCAGTTTTCCTTGATAATTTCATGAAAGATGATGTCTAGGCTCTTTTTTTGATCATGGCTTTCAGGTAGTCTCATAATTTTTAAATTGTCTCTCCTGGATCTCTTTTCCAGGTCACTTGATTTTCCAATGAGATATTTCACATTATCTTCCATTTTTTCATTCTTTTGGTTTTGTTTTGTAATTTCTTGAGTTCTCATAAAGTCATTAGCTTCCATCTGCTCTTTTCTAATTTTTAAAGAACTATTTTCTTCAGTGAGTTTTTGAACCTTCTTTTCCATTTGACTAATTCTGCTTTTTAAAGCATTCTTCTCCTCATTGGCTTTCTGGATCTCTTTTGTCAATTGAGTTAGCCTATTTTTCAAGGTGTTATTTGCTTCAGCATTTTTGGGGGTCTCCTTTAGCAAGCTGTTGACTGGTTTTTCATGATTTTTTTGCATCTCTCTCATTTCTCTTCCCAATTTTTCCTCCACCTCCCTTATTTGATTTTCAAAATCTTTTTTGAGCTCATCCATAGCCTGAGACCCTTGCATGTTTATTTTGGAGGCCTCTGATGGTAAGTATTGTTCTTTCTCATCCAAAAGATAGAAGGAAATACCTGTTCACCAAGAAAGTAACCTTCTCTAGTCTTATTTTTTTCCCTTTTTTGGGCATTTTTGCAGCCAGTTATATGACTTTTGAGTCCTTTGTCAAGAGGAAGGTATACTCTGGGGACCTGTAAGTTCTCAGTTTCTCCAAGGTGGCACAATCAAGGGAGTAAACTCCTCTCCTGGCCTGTGCACTGGTCTAGGAGCAACCAAAAACATTTCTGTCCAGAATCTGTGAGTAGTAGAATTTCCTCTCCACAACCTCCTCCAGCTCTGCTATGCCAGGGCTTCTCCTCACTCCAAGGCTGGGCTTGCTGCTGAGATTCAGATCAGTTGCTCAGTTACCCCAGGGGCTTCAGGCAGAAGGCTCCACAAATGGACACTGCTACTGCAGTGGCTACTGCTGCTGACAGTCCAGATCATGTTCTCCTCTCCTGGGTGAAGGGGCCCTCCCACTGACCTTTGAAACTGTCTGTGGCATTTGTGGATTGAGGGATCTGAGGACAATTGCTGCTGCTAGGGATTCTGACCCTGAGGCCTTTTCTGGTCCTGTTCCTGCCACAAGGCCAAGTCTGGGCTGCACTCGCTCCACACCCCATGCAATAGACCTTTCCTGTCAGTCTTCCAGGCTACCTTGGGCTGGAAATCTCTTTCACTCTGTCGTTCTGCTACTTTTCCTGCTCTAGAATTTGTTAAGAGTCATTTTTATAGGTATTTTATGGGCTATGGTGGAAGAGTTGAAGTATGTGTGTCTTTCTACTCTGCCATCTTGGTTCTACCCTTCCCCCCATATACTTTTTCATAGGATTCAGAACATGAAGACACCTCAGAAAACATTGATTCCAAACACCTCATACAGAGAGAGAAATTGAGGCTCAGAGGAGAGGAGGTCACTTGTCTAAAACCATAGGTAGTATCTAAACTGGGATTTGAACTCAGGTCTTTGTACTCCAAATCTAAAGTTCTGTCCAATGTACCAGGCTGCCCATGTTGATCTGAAAGCTTTGCAGACAGTAATATAGGTTAACCTAATAGGACTTCCTGGAGAATCATGACTCTACGGTTAACTAATTATACTCCACACTATCTTATACTCTTAAATCCCTCATTCTTCCCCCAGTCCCAACCTTGTCCTATCACTGTTCATCTCTCATCAAACTTCAGTCTGAATGACTCTCACCATTTACCTCCTCTACTCCTACTCACATGCTGCTGAATAGAGCTGGAGGAAGACACACAAACATGTTGACTTTGTGTCTTATAAATTCATGTTATTCAACTTCAACTGAGCACTCACTACAGCAAAGCAATCTTTTAATTCTTCTGTAATTGATTCCCTATCTCATTACCCAGGGAAGCTATTCCAGACTTTATCTTCTTTCCTTGTTCTGTGTCTGCTGGGCTGGTTTTTCTTTAAGGGAACTATGCCATCACTGGAAAGGCTTCCTTGCTAGCTAAGACGTAAAAGACCTATAGTATAGACCCTATACTGTGGTAAATAGTGTCAGAGATTTCAGTAGAATTCCCATTGCCCTAAGGGAATAGCTTTCCAAACTAAAGGGGCCAGTTGTTGTGGGGAATATGGAGGTGGAATAGTCATTTAACATGAATTTTCAATCTTTTTTAACCTTAAGAATTACATGCTTACATGCTATCGTTATTGTTAGTAAAGCCTTTTGTATTGCTACATTTTATGGTCCATGAGTATTTTATTGCATTTTAACCCCAAGCCTGAATCACTAGACTGGCCTGAGTTAAGACTGACCCAGAATATTTAAGGGGTTGTTAACAGTTAAATTCATTCTTTGTTAAATTCGGTTCAGTTTGCAATTAAATTCACTTTGTGGTTAAATTCATTATTGTAGTGGGGAGAGGATGATGTGAAAGAAATAGAACTTTAAGTGACTGGAAGGCCAAGATAAAAGACTCTAGTATCTTGTGGTCTTGGAGTCTTCTCAGTGGGATAGGGAGGAAGTTTTCTTTCACTTTTCAGGATAAATATGGTGGATGCTTAAGGAACATGACAGGTAAAGTAAAAATAGAACAAAATAAATGATTCCTATATTTTTATTAGTGAATTTAAAAAAACTATATTGATGACGGAAGGAAAATTAAGTACAATTTGTCCTTGTGTATTAGACGATTAGAAATAGAGCTTTTCATCTACCTTCCAGGATTACCTTCCAGGATTGTCTTCCAATATAGGACAGTCAGGGTTTTCACCTACAAAGAACTAGGAAAGTCACAGGAGAAGTTTCAACAGTAAGCTAATTAATCATTAGAAGAATGGCTAACTCTGTAATGGCTGAATCTTTCTAATGGAGAGTTTTTGGCAGTGGTAAAGTTCCATCAATTCAGAGAATTATGGAGAATTTCCTTCTGTAAAACTAGGTTAACCAGTTAAAGATCCCAGCTGGGGACTACTCTGTGTCCCATCTTATGGGGAGTTCAGCATACTTGGCACACAAAGATGAATTCCCTTTGTGTCTTACTCTTTGAGAAGGGATAGCAACATTTTGATAACATTTTAGAGAGATGGGTCTGGTGTACTGGATTGAAGTCATCTCTGCAAAATCCCTACTTCCTAAATTGTTGTTGTTCTTCAGCCATTTTTCAGACATGCCCTACTCTTTGTGACCCCATCTGGGGTCAGCAGAGATAATAGAGTGGCTTACCATTCTTGTCATCCACTCATTTTATAGATGAGGAAACTGAGGCAAACAGGTAAAGTGACTTGCACAGGGTCACACAGCTAGTAAGTGTCTGAGGCTGGATTTGAACTCAGGAAGATGGGTCTACTTGATTCCAGGTCTGGTGCTCTGTGCACTTTGGCATCTCCTAGTTGCCCCTCCAATTCCAGTAGCCAGTTTCTACTATACCCTACTTCCTATGAATAGCCTGCAATTAGATCCCATCTTTTGGTCAAAGGCCTACCTGAATGCCATTGGAATAGAGTTATGGGTTTTATCTTGTAAACCATCATGCAGTACTAGGTAAATCAGTTGATAAAGCTTTGAAAAAATTGAGAGAACCTCTGCAGCTTTCCAGGTAAATAGGAATATCTACACAAAGAGGTGATCTGGGAAAGAAGAGAAAAAGTATGGTGTCTGCCACCATGTTAGATGAGTGATAATACCTTTTTCTGTAAGGCACTTTGGGTATGGCTTTTGAAATGTGGAGTTGACAAGAAGATGATTGATGGTCAGTCTAGAGGGGTATTAGTAAAGCAGTATTGGGACATTCAGGATCCAGGAAGTAAGAGTCCTTCTGCTCTGCCCAAATTTAGGACTTTTCTGAAACCCACTACCCTCAGCATGGGAGTTCCTTACATGTTCCATTCAAGGAGCACAAATCATTTCATCTAGATTTGAGAGACCAATGAGATGAATTCCTCTAGGTTGAGGGCCAAGGTTTCCCTGGGACTTGGACTTTTCTAATCCTGGGACCACAGCAGGACTGGAAGCTGTTTTCCCAAGGTACTGTGGCTTAGAAAACAGAGGTTTGGTGCTGTCATATACTTAAAGGCTTCCTAGATCCCAGCAGCCAGGTTACCATTATATTAAAAGACCTTCAGTGGATCCACTGGGACATCCATTTCCATAAGAGGTTTTAGGGGAAAGTCTACCAAAGGAGCATCTTTGCTCAAGTGGAGGTGGTCTCAGTAGTGGTAGCTAATCAAGGTACTGTGCTGATCATGGTGGCACATAGTAGGGCCTTAATAAATACTTGCAGATTGATGAATATTTTGAGTTTGGGGGAGTCAGTACTCACATAGATCTTCTATATGTGGATACGTGGATAGTATGGAAGCCCTTGGAGTTACCCTAACCATCCTCTGTAGTTAATATTAAGTAATATTGGGTTCCAAGTTTGAGGAGTGAAAGAGATTTCCTCCCTCATAATAGAGATGAAGGAGGTTGGAGTATTTTGCTATAAAAAACTCCCCTTATAATAACCCAGTATGGCTGGTAATGAAGCCAGATGGCACTTGGCAACTTAGAGTAGATTATTAGGATAAGACTAAAATTGCTATGCTGATTTCTATGGTCATTCTTGACTTTGTCCATGTAATAAACTGGGTATCCAAAGGTCTCAGGTAAGCACTATAGAATTAGCGATCTCATCAATGCTTTTCTCTCCATCTCTGTTGACTGAAACCAGTCAGGAGCAGTGGGGAGGCATTCAGTACCCTTCCATTATCGTTCCTCAGGGATATTTGAAGAAATCACTGGAGAATTTAGAGCTGAAAGAATTCAGAATGGGTTTCCTAAAAATATAGGTGTTTCTCAGAGGTATCACATGACACAAGCACTAATTAAATCCTTTATAGGCCATAAAACAATAAATATCATAGTAAATAGAATCATGGTGAATAGGAATTCACATGGTAGAAAAGGGATATTTTAATGGATAATTCTTAATCTTGAGTCACAGGATGAAGGAACCAAGGGTAACCTTGCAGCAAAACTTCTAAAGTTACCAAAAGGTATCACCATTCCCCACTGAGTTTCCCAGGGAAGGATAGATTCTGGCTAGATGGCTAGCCCCCACCGAGAGGACAGCAATATCTTGTGAATCTCAGCATCAGCTCATACCCCATGACAGGTTACATGCAAGAGGTCTATGATCTCTTAGCTATCATGATACAAATGACCAGGACCTGTGATAGGGCTTGGCAATGGTATAGGAGACATCATCTGCTGCAAATCTGATGCAAATTTGTGTTGCTTTTGGCCAGCAGAGTTGTTTTTACAACAGGAGACCTACTTTGAATTGTCCCTAATGTTTCCTCTACTTTATGAATTGTAGCTTTGAGAAGATTGTATTGATTCGTGTTTTTATTATTTGTGTTAAGCTTTTCCTCCAGTGCTAATTATGTTGTTGTTTTAACATTGTTTTAGTGAAGTAATATCTCCTAGAAAAACTTGGGGACCTCAACATGAAGGAGTGAGAATTCGTAGAATCAGGGCTTCTTTTTTGTAGTCTGGTCTGGTTTTCCTTCAAGGAGGTTAGGAAGCTATTCTCAGTGTCATCATTAGCTTAGCTTCCTTGCCACCCAAAGCACAAAATAGCCCAGGGATAGGGAACCTGCAGCCTTGAGACCACATGTGGCCCTCTTGGTCCTCAAACTTGGCCCTTTGATTGAATTCAAACAATACCACCTACATTCCAAGGTTTTTATGAAGATCAAATGAGCAATATTTAGAAATGTTATTTAAAATACTTGTAAATATTATTAAAATTGTAATCTCGTAAAAATTTGTAAAAATTTAGCACGAAGTCTGATACATAGTAGGCTCTGTATAAATGCTTATTCCTGTCCCTTTTCTTCCATTACCTTATCTTCCTTTTCCTTCCCTTTCCTTCATCAGTTCTTCCCAAAGATCTGACCATGTCATTCCTCTACTGAACAAATTCCCAAGGTTCCTTGTGACTGCTAGAATCATATTTAAACTGTTTAGCTTTTAAAGTCCTTCACAGTCTGGCCCAAGTCTAACTTTCCAGACTCGTTGAACTAAACTGCTTTCCACGTTTTCTGCAATCTAACCAAAATGGCTTTTTCAGCGTTTTTCAACCACAGAACTTTATGTCCCTTCTTTTGCCTTTTCATCAACTATCTCCCATTGCTGGGATGCTTTCCCTCCTCACCTCTACCTCATACAGTCCTTCTCTTTCTTCAAGATGAAGTCTTCCTAATCCACCACCACCACTACTATGTGCTCCCTCCCAAACATCTTTGTATTTAACTCTTTGGTATTCATTTTGTCTATATGTACATGTATACTTTTATGTAAATAAGTTTCTTGTCTCCTTTTGTTGCTCAGTCCTTTTCAGTTGTGTCCAACTCTTCATGATCCCACTTGGGGTTTTCTTGGCAAAAATAATGTAGCAGCTTGCCATTTTTTTCTCCAGTTCTTTTTACAGATGAGGAAACTGAGGCAAACAGAATGAAGTGATTTGGCCAGAGTCACACAGCTAGTAAGTGTCTGAGGCCAGATTTGAACTCAGGAAGATGAATCTTCCTGGCTCCAGGCTTGGCTCTTTTGAGCACCATGGCACCTTGCTGCTCTCTTGTCTCCTCAGCTAACATGTAAGCTCCTTGACTATTTCATTCTTTTAATTTATACCCCCAGCATCAACACAGGGCCTGCCCATAATAAATGCCTTTGGTTGACTGGTTGATTTTGAAGGTGATTTGAGATTATCTTTTTATTAAAAATTGATTTAAAAAAGATTTATTGATGCCTTTTGCCTATTTTTTTCAGATATAGACCATCCTCAACCCATGTGAACCCTCCCTTGTAACAAGAAACAGTTAAGCCAAATTGACACAAGGACTAAATCCTACAGTGCATTTAATGTTCCCCTGAATTGAGTCTTGAATGAAGTGGTGGAGGAAAACTCAGGATAGCCAAGGTATAAGTTTGATTAGGATTGTAATATCCCTTACCTTTTGAACATGCTCGTTCTGGATGACTCTTTCTTTTCCTCCTCTCCACTGCTTCTCCACTGTCCCCCCATCTCCTTTCCCATTCAAACTTATCCTTCAAGGCTCAGCCAAAATGACATCTCCTCCAAGAAGCCTTCTCTGATTCCCTCCCTTCTTGCTCCAGCCGGAAGTGATCTCTCCTTACCACTGTATCTCTTTCATGGAGCATCCTATTTTGCCTTGTAAAATGGCTGTCCATGCTCATGCCACCTCCCCTATAAGATGGTAAGCTTCTCAAGAGTAGGGACCCCATTTTATTTATCTTTGTACTTTTCCTCAGCACTTGCACTATGGTTGATACAACGAAATTTTGCTGAATAAAATTGAAGATGGATCCAGGAACCAAATCTCTAGCCCCAGGAAGTGAGCTCAAAGTTCTGTCTTGTATACCAAAGCTGTATCTAGAGATCTGGGGGCTGGGGTGACAGACGGTCATCCTGGTGCTGGGCAGCAAGGATGGGTAACAAGGGCTAAGGAGCCTGGATTCCAATGTTGCCGTTATCTTTCTCTCCCCACTGGCCAAGGGAAAACGGCACAACCTCCTGCTGGGGTCTGGGTGGAGGGTGTGTGTGGGGTGTTATCCTGTAAATGAGGGAACTGTCTCTGAAACATAGAACGGCTATGGAGGAGTGAAGAGTAGATGCTAGAAAGAGCAGGGAGTGCCCATACCCTACCACTCAGGCCTAGAGTTGTAGACCCCCTTAGGGAATGGCAAAGAAAGGAGAGATGAAAGGGCTGAAGCGGAGGAGGGGTTGTGGGGGGATGGGTCGGGAAACACCCAGATGCAATCCTGAGCTTCCAAAACTACTGCTAGCCTTCCCTCACTCTCCAGCAGGGTGCCCAGGAAGCGGTGGTGGAGGGGCACCTTCCACAGACCACCTCACCCCTCCCGCCTTCGTCCTTCCAATCAGACTCACTCTGTGTCCCAGAAGTATGTCTCTCCTGATCTCCCCCCTCCCCACGTCCCGTAAGTCTCTTTCTTCAGCAGCCTTTCCAAGAAGCGAGTGGAAGAGGGGTTCTTAGTCTTCTCTCCCCTCCCCTCCCCACCCTCTCGCCCCAGTCCCAATCTCTAGGCTCTTCTCGGACTGCTGTCCCTGAAGCTGGCGGCGCAGGAGCCGCGCTCAACTCACTGCTGCAAACTGAGAGGGGGGCAGGGAAAAGGGGTCAGCGATTAGCCAGGCAGGGTGGAGGGGTGAGGGGGAAGCGCTAGAAGGGAAGGGACAGGCAGGGAGCGCGAGTGGAGAAAGAGGGAAGGAGGAGGAAAGGGGCAGAGGGAGGAGGAGGGAGGGAAGGGGGAAGGAGAGAGGAGGAAAAGGGAGAGGAGAGGAGGAGGTGGGGAGGAGAGAGAAAAAGGCAAGAAAGGACAGGGAGGAGGAGGAGGAAAAGGAGGAGGAGGAGAGAGGTGGCGGGGGCGATGCGGGGTTCCTGACTGCCAGGCGCAGGCTAGACGAGTGCCCTCCCTTAAGAACTGGGCGGGAAGTGGCCGTGGGGACCCGGCTTAGGAAGAAGAGAGGTGGCGCTGCCGGAGGGAACCGGGAGCGGAGCTGGGGGCGGATGGGAGAAGGAGCCGGTTGTTGGCAGCAGATGTGACCGAGCTGCGGGCTGCCCGCCGGGGACGGAGCCCGAGAGCCGGGCGGGCAGTGCCTCCTTCTAAAGGAGCACCTGGCGCTCCGCTCTCTCTCCTCCCCTGCGATCCCCTGCCAGCGCCGCGATCCCCTGCCTCTCCTTACCCTGCTCTCCCCCCAATCCCTCTGGGCTCCCACTCTCAGAGGCTGGGGCTGCCTCCCTCCCCTACCCGCCACGCTACCTCGGGCTTTCCCCCGCAGCTCTCTAGCAAGCAAGCGCCCTAGCCCGAGCTTGGCCGTGCCCTTCTGGGGAATGTGCCAGTAAGCCAGGTATCCAGGGCCCCCAGAGAACCCCCAGGATGGGACGCCGCCCTCACCTCTTGGTCATCCAGGTAAGAATATGGGCGGGCAAAGAGACCCTTCCACTTGCACCAATCCCTCCCATCCCCCCCAACACCCCAGTGGTAGCGGGGGAGACCGGGAGCTGTGTGCGCAGAGGAGCGGGGGCGCAGGATTGACCCTCTCCAGCCCGGGGCCAGGGGCCCGGGCTGGTTTGGGAACGACCCAGGACTACCAAAGACGGCTTTAATGTCCCTGGGGGAAGTCAAACTCTTCAGAACGGACGGTTTTCCGGGGAAATGGGTGGGGAGGACTCAGGTTGGGGCTGGGAGAACGCTTCCCGGAATCCGCAGTGCCAAAGATTCCCTTCCTCAAGCTTCAGAGTGCCGGGGTGATTACCAAATCAGGGGTTGAGTCCCCATTTCCCCCTCCTCTACCTGCCCTCGCCCCCGCTGACCATTCTGTCTGGGTTGGGCTTCGATAGTTCAACGCTTTGGAGGTAAGGTTCTCGCCTGTTTTTTTCCTTAAACACCTTCCTTAGATTCTACCTCCTCCTTCCCCCCTTTTAGGCCGCCCAATGGCTCCTTTTCCCTTTGCAGAAATCTGCATGTCTATGGAGATAAATCTCTCCCGCTCCTCCGAGCGCTTGGATTCATAGAACAATGTTCCCCCGCCTAATTGAGGTGTCTGATGTTCGGTCCTCTTCTCCTGCTAGCCTCCTGACTGGCCGTGCTTGAGCCGGGTCCGAGAGTGGGAGCTTTTTTTTTTTTCCGCTGGAACTAGGAGCCAGAAACCGCTCGGTCTTGAGTCTAACGTCTAGCGAGGATATACCAGCTCCTAGAGTTTAGGAAAGTCACCAATAAATCCACCAATTTTTGTCTAAAGTAGTTCAGTGGCAGACAGATCACTCCCTCATCCCAAACCAGGTACCAATCTTCAATCAGGGAGGAAAGCATATTTTTAGGGTCCAGGATGGAGTCTCACACCCTGTAAACGAGTGAATTCTGGCATCTATTTTTTGTGAGGCTTATTCTCCAATGCACACACAGATAAATTACTTTAACTGATTTCTAGATTGTTTTTTGGGAGGGAGGAGTGCTTTTTATTTATGTGTATGTGTGAATCTTGAAAGTGCTGAATTTTTAAAAAATGATTGAGTGATCCCACAATGCTAAATCACCCATTTGATTTTTTTTTTTACTTTTCAAATAGTTGTTGAACCTTTGTCTTGTCTTTTGTTTCTCTGTATACACAGAGGTGTGTGAATCAAATCATCTCCTTTGAAAACTAGCAGTTTAATTCAAGTTGTCTATAACAGAATGTTTAAAAAATAATAATGAGTTTGACTGAAATAAGCCTCACTCCCCACCCCACTCCGAAAGCCCTTGTAATACAGCTTTCTTTTAACCAAGACAGTGAGAAAAGTGTTGGATTTGGATCAGAAAGAAAAACCTGGGCTCCAGTCTGGTTGTCCTATCTTTGTGGTCTCTGGCAATCAATTAAAAAAAGAATCCTACAGATATTTATTTAGCATCTACTATGGGCTAGACACTGCACTTGATATACAAGGACAGTAGTCATACAGTTCCTGGCCTCCTGGGGCTTATGGTATTGAGGGGGCAGAGAGAGGGAGAGACAACATGCATATATACATATATGTACATATGTGTACTTGGTATTATTTTATACCAGATATATAGATGGAGGAGACACTAGAAGCTGGGGGGGGGGGGGAGGGAAACTTCAGTGTGACACTTGAGTTGGGGTTTGAAAAGGAGTCAGAAAGTAAGAGGGAGTAAACCCCAGGCATGGAGGAGATAGTCCCCTCCAAAGGCACTAGAGATGGAAGGTAGAAAACTGCGAGTAAGGAACAAGAGGAGGGGCAATCTGGCTGGAGAGTGAAATTCCTGGAGGATAGTAATATGTAATGAGTCCAGATTGGGACCAGGCTGCAAAAGAGCTTTAAGTGCCAGAGTTTATATCTGACCCTGGAAGTGTAAACAGTCAGAAGAGATGGGCTGAAGTTTGAGTGTAGAAGTGACTTGGAGACTTATGCAAAGGGGAAAATCATTGTGGCACCAGAGACGTGATAGATGGATTGGAGAGGTGAGAAATGTAAGAGAGGTTACTGAAATAGTACAGGGAGGGGTGATGAAAGACTATTGTGGAAGTTGTATGAACAGAGAGAAGGGAACAGATCACTCTCTCTCCCCGGACCTCAGTTTCTTCATCTCAAAAATGAGGATGTTGGACCAGATGACCAAAAAGGGCCTTTCAGCACTAAATCTTATAATCAAGAAAGTGTGGGAGTGGGGGGGGAGTGAGGGATAGGAGAGGGAGCATGGTAAAAAGAAAAAATCTCAATAGATCAATGAAGAATGAATGAGGGAGGGAGGAGTAACTAAGTAAGGAAGTGAGAGGATTTCATTTCTATTTTCAGCTTTTGTTTGAAACTATTCTAATATAAACTTTAAACACACACGCTTCCCCTACCATTACTCCATCTCCTAAGAATTAAAGGATCATAGTATTTAGAGCTGGAAGGGACCTAAGAAATGGCCTAGTCCAACCACCATTTCCCAGAAAGGGAAAATAAAACCCAGGTCATTAATAGTGGTTGACACAGGATTCTAACCTACTGACAACAAGAGTAAGAAACCAGGATAGCAAAGAGAAAAAGCAAAGGAGTCTTTACCAAACCAGGCAAAGTCCTCAAGCAGATCAGTGAGGGCTGCAGAAAGCATTTCTTGAGCATATACTTTCTGTGTGCCCAGCGTTCTGGACTTGGAAATAGGACTCCAAATCTAGCACTCACTTAGTGAAGACAAGGTTTGCTGCTTATTTATTTATTTAGGGGTGTGTATGTGTGTGTGTGTGTGTGTGTGTGTGTGTGTGTGTGTGTGTGTGGTTTATTTCAGCAGAAATGATACCAAAAAGGAAATGGACCATGTATCTCCCTTTTCATTCAAATGAGATAATAGTTGCAAAACACTTAGCATTGTGCCTGCCATATAGTAGGCACTTCACTAGATTTAGGGGGGAAAGGGAAGGGGAATGTCAAAGAGACAATGTCCCTACCCTCTGGGAGTGTATAATCTATTTGGAGCACAGAAAACCAGAACTGGAAACAGTTAATTATAGTTACCAAACCAGGTTATAAAGACATGATAATGAAGTGTAACCTGGGGGGGAAGGGAGTGACAGGTAAAGGTTTGGGATGAGGCTAATTAGAGAAGACTACCTGGAAGAGGTGAGTTAGGGATGAGCTAAGACTAGAAGAAAGAAATGGGTGCTTCTGTTTTGGGGAGAGTAACCTTACAATGTCAGAGGCAAACTCTTAGAGTGAGGGAGATACAGAGAGCAGACTCATGACTAGAGAGTGAGACATGAGGCTTGTGGGTAGCACCAAGAAAGAACATGAACCACAGACTAAAGGTAGAAGAGACTTGGAGATCCAACCCCTTCATTTTCAATTTACTCAGAAGAGAAAGTGACTTACCCAAGATCATACAGTAAGTCTGTTAGACATACACACACATACACACTCATTTTACATGAACTCATAGGATAGAAATGACTTGTCCAAGGTCATACAGCAAGTAAAAGTCTTGAACAAGGACTTGAATGAGGTTTTGGTCTCCATACCCGATGTTTCTTCCACTATACCAGAGGTTCTGGTCTCAGAACTCCTTTAAAATTTATTGGGGACCCCTCTCTCCAAAAAACTTTTGCTTATGTGGTTTATATCTATCAACATTTACTATATTTGAAATGAAAATGTTGTAGTATTATTATGAAAATATTTTTGAGCTTATGGACCCCCTAAAAGCATCTCAAAGACCCCCAGATTCCCCCAAATCACACTTTGAGAACCATCTTACTCTTCTTTTATAAAGGGGAAATAGATTGGCAGTGAGAACATGTAGTTGATGGAAAAATCTTGAATTCTGAGCCGTATAAATCTATACTTTATCCCAGTTCTGCTATCGATTGACTCATTGTGTAATTGTGGACAAGTTAATTACCCTCTTAAGGTCTTGAGTTTCTCCTTTGCAAAATGTAGGGAGCCACTGTAAGGAGCATGGACAAGGGGAGACACCAGTTTAGTCCCAGGTAGGAAGGACTTAAAGATTATAGAAAGGCAAGACTCTGACTTGGAGACCACAAGTGACAAATGGACTCTTTAAGAAGGGTCATTTCTCACACACAGCAATATTTGACTCTTCTGTGAGCATTTAACAAACAGAAGAAATTATTTCAACTGAAAAGTTAAGGCAGCCATGGGTCAAAGTATAATTTATCTCTGAGACTAGTGTTACCTCTTATTCCATCCCCACCCTGCTCACACATGTATCTACAGCTCCATTTGTGGCCAATGAAACAAGGGTATCTGGGCATCTCCTGACTCCCAAGCCCCAGCCAGTATTCAAGGGGAAAAGGTTCCTGACTTTCCACTGAGACAGGAGATAGTGAAGCAAAAAGCTTGTGACTTTCTTGACCTAAGCCAAACAGATGCCCTGCCTCATCTTTACTACCAACATAAACCCAACCTTCACACCAGAGCAGTAGAACCAATACCCCTCTGCATTGCCTCTCCTCATCCTCTGAAATGACTGTGTATTTTATATTACATCTATCTATGTTCTTCTCCTTCCTCTCCCCAAGTAGAATATAAGCCTCTTGAAATTAGGGATTGTTTCATTTATGTCTGGTATCCTCAGTGTCTGGAACTTAGTAAGTGTCTTTTAAATGAATGGTTTGCCATGAAGAAAGGATACCATAAGGAAATGGACCATATTAACTCCCTTCTCATTCAAATGAGATAATATTGCTTGCCTTCTCGATGAGGGTGGAAAGAGAAGGAGGAAGAGAGAGAATTTGCAACTCAAATTTTTAAAAAAATGAATGTTAAAAATTGTTTTTATGGAATTGGGGGGAATTAAATATTAAATAAACAACAAACCAGATGATATTTGCGAGACACAACGCAATGCCTGGCATAAAGAAGATGCCTAATAAATGCTTGTACCCTTCCCCTTGTCCCTTCCCATTCACAAGAGTTCGGCTTCAATGGAGGCAAGGTAACACTGGCTGCTTGAAAGAATCAAAATAGGAGTCTTGGTTTTCAATCTTTCTGTGCCTCAGTTTCCTCTTATGTAAAATGAGGGAGTTGGACTACATCAGGGCATCTTAAGTCTGGGTCTATGGTTAGATTTCAGGGGTTCCTTGAACTTGGATGGGAAAACGATTTTTATATCTGTATTTCTGTATAATTGATTTCCTTTGTAATTTACAAACATTATTCTGAGAAGGGGTCTATAGGCTTCATCAGACTGCCAATGGGATCCACTATATAAAAAAGGTGAAGAAAGTCCAGACTGAATGGCCCTAAGGTCTCTTCTGGGATTCTAGTGTGTGATTCTTTGACTGCCTTATCCACGCAGCTAAATACTCTATGCAGTAGTCTTGATACCTATAGACTATTCATATGGTTTGAAAATGAGATATCACAAACAGACCTTGACCCAAGTGAGAAATTTATATTCCAAACCATTCTTGGCAATGGGCTACTGGATGCTGAAAAACAGCAGCAGGAATCCCATCATGGTCAAAACCTCATGATTCAGAAGAGGCTGATTTAGAACATGGAATGATTGTGACCTAAGCTTGGCCATGGCATCCCTTTACTCTCTGAGCAAAATTCAGTTTAGTTGGCATCATACATGAGAGTTGGAAGAGACCTTAGAGGTCATCTGGTCTAACCTCCTCATTTAAATTGAGGTCCAGGGAAGTTAAGTGACTGGCCCCCAGAGGTCATACATCTAACTAGTAAGTGTCTGTGGCAGGATTAGAACTCAGGTCTTCTTTACTCCCAGCCCAGAAGCCCAGACCACCTAGCTCAGTTGTATTTATATTCAAACAACAAATGATTTTTATCTATCCTTCAGAGTACTTCTCTCCCTCTTTTAGAGCCTCTAAAATGAATATTCTAGTTCCCTTCCCCATCTGGTCTCACTTTAAAGTACTAAAACTACATTTAGATCTCTCATACTTTCCCTTTCTCCTTAGGTCTACTTTAGGTCAGGTAGTCTCCCCCAATTAGAATAAATTAATGAGACTTTAATCTATAAAACAACTTAAGGAAGGCCATCAAAATAAACAATAAAGCATAAAGAGAGAGGTGCCAGGCCTTAACCTGGGCTAGATTTTACCTGATCTGAGGTTAGTTTCACTCTCCTTACAATCCTTTGTGGGGAAAAGAGATAAGGAAACTCACTGTGATCCAATCCAAGTCTGTGTGACCCCACAAAATAGTTTTTGTTTTGGTTTGTTTTAAGAAAGCAATTTGTTTACATTTGAGGTAGGTCATCAAGGACTTCTAACTAAAAGACCAATCTAGGACACAATGCCTCTGTGACCTTTAGCAAATCCCTTCCTTTCTCTGGGTCTCAGTTTCCTCATCTGTAAAATAAGGAGGTTGAATTAGATCAATGTTTTCAAGCCTTTTTTTATTGTTTACCTTATCAGTAAAAATTTTTTATGATGCACCTCCAATATATGTATATTTATTTATAAATTATGTGCACTCACTACTATACTAACATCTTATATACACTATAAAACATATAAAAGCAGATGTTTAAAAGATGAGATCAAGATGAGATAATCTTTTAAAAATAATTGTTTATTTTGAGGTTCAAAAGACCTTTTTGCTCTTGATAAAATGTGATTGGTACTAATCATATTTCAAGATAAATTTAAAGCAATCATTTTAGCATGAGCAAAAGGATTTATTATTCATAATCATGTTTTAGCAAGAGTAATGTGATTGAATGTGCTTCATTATTTCTTGAACAGTCTTGGTTTAACTCTATAATAGAGCAATGTGTCTTCTCCATATGCCAAAATGGAATAAATGAGGGAGGGCACCACTGTCATCCCCTCCACAATGTGGAGCTGCTGCTCTCCCCTTAGGATACCGCAAGCACAGTGAGGCATGACCATCTGATGCACAGACCAAAGTGTCAATCCATATCTTAAATATTCATCAAGTTTAATTGCTTTTGAATTTAAAATTTTTCTACCAGATTTATAACTTTTCTTCAAATGCATATAGGTGCCAATTATATCTTGGTCTTGTGACAATCCTGACTTGCTGTAAGCAAACATGAGGAGCTTGGGTGCTCTCATAAGCAAGTGGAGGAGAACACAGGGTGTGTGGGACAGCATTTCATTTGCTTCAGGAAGTCAAGCTATTACAAATCTAGAATGGAAAAAACAAATGATAGGAATGTCTCCTTATTATTATTCATTATATCCATTTTTGACTGAAATGTGGTGATAGGCAAGTTGCAATAAACATACAGGTCACTGATTTGGGGTGTGCTTATAAATATCTCTTCTAAAAGTGTTGCCTTGCTCTATGTGATTCCCCCTTTATCCCATTCATAAGTGACTAGGCAATCACTGTTCTTCAGACATTTTCTCCCCTTTAGGAAACCAGGTTGGCCAGCCAGTCTTGTTTTGTTGTTGTTGTTACTGGATTTTTTTGAGACTGAGTCTCTCTATTTTGCCTGGACTGGAAAGGCAATGGCCAATCACTGACGTGATCCCACTGATGATGAGAGTTTTTTTAACCTGTTCCCTTTCCAGTCCAAGCTGATTGCCCTCCTACTCAGGTAGCCTGGTGGCTCCCTGTTTTCAAGACCCCACTATATTGATGTCAGATTTAGTGTGGGTTATTGTTCAGTTCATTGCAGTTCAGAGTAATCCTCTAGCCTCAGCTTCCTCAGTAGCTAGGACTACAGATAACTGCCATCCTATCACTTATTATCTATCCAGTCTTCAATCTCTTCCTCTGTAACACATTTGGTTGTACTTGGTGGTTGCTCAGATTCCAAACTCTTCAGTCACAGAAAGGTTGGCAGGAATGTTTTTCCCTTGAGTCACTTTCTTATATTTCTTAGATTTGGGGTCCTCAGATATCTGAGCTGTTAAAGAGTGGCACATGGTGCTATTGAAGGAACATCTAAACTTAGCAGCAGATCAAGTTCATTATCCAAATGGTCCACACTTGGCTTCAATGGGCAGTGGTTTTCTGACTAGCCTTTGAAGATCACAGCCTGAGTCTGTCTTTACCTGTGGACATGGAGAGGCTTGACAGTATCAGAGTCAAAGACTGGTACCAAGGGCTGGCTCATTTGTAAACCCAGCCCTTTGTCATTTTCCATACATTTCCCATTTTCTTTGGTTTCATCAGCGGGAGCTCTGAAGGGGCATTAGCCTGGGCTAGCTCAGCCGTCACATTTAGCCAAAATGATAGATGCCGTTCTTGAAGGGCTCATACCAAATGACTCACAGTTCTTACAGAGGGCTGAAATCTATTTAGGAAATGAAGCTCTGGTATCTCACTCCTTTTGTTCCTTCTCCATAAAGAAACTGTGAGAAGGAATTACCTGTAGAGCTAAACAGAGCATTGGAAACTGCTTCCTCTGTGATCTGTTATTGTTATTCACTCTTTTCAGTCATATCTGACTCTTCATGACTCCGTTAGGGGTTTTCTTGGCAAAGTTACTGGTGTGATTTTTCCATTTCCTTCTCCACATTTGACAGATGAGAAAACTGAGGCAAACAAGGTGAAGTGACTGGCCCAAGGTCACATATCACACACTCTTAGGTCTAGCCAAACTGGCCTTCTTCCTTTTCCTCATATGTGACATTCCATCTCTCACCACTAGGCTTTTTGCCTGTCCTTCATGTCTAGAACGAATCTTCCTCTTTCCCTTGCATCTTAGAATGCCAATTTCCTTTCAGGCTCAATTCAAGTCTTCTATGTGAGGCTTTTCCTGATCCCTCCTCAGTACCTCCCTCCTCTCACATTATCTTGTATCTATACCTATATATGTATACATTATCTAATAGAATGTAAGCTTTTTTCTTTTATATTAATTTATTTTTAGTTTTCAACATGCACTTCCATAAGATTTTGAGTTCCAAATTTTCTCCCCATCTCTCCTCTCCCCCACCCTAAGACATCATGCATTCTGATTACCCCTTCCCCCAGTCTTCCCTCTCTTCTATCACCATCCCCCTTCTCTTATTCCCTTCCCTTCTGTTTTCATATAGGGCAAGATAGATTTCTATACCCCATAGAATGTAAACTTCTTTTTGTCTTTCTATCTTCAGTATCTAGCATAATGCCCCACATACAGTAGGTGATTAATCCCTACTGTCTTCTCCACTCCAATCTCTGATGATGTTGAAGTAGCTGTGATTGCCAAGTCCAACCCCTCTACCTGTACCTTTAATTCTCTTCCCTTCTACCTTTTCTACTAGATCATAATTGCAGTCATCCCTCTCTCTGATTTTTAATATTTCCCTATCTACTGGGTCCTCCCATGCTGCCTACAACCAAATTCATCTCCGCTTTCCTAAAACACCAACCAAAAAAAATTCTTCACTAGATCCTGCACTAACCACCAGCTAAATCCCTTCTCCCTTTCTCAGTTGAAAGCCTTGCAAAAAAAACTCTTAGTGCCTCCCCTTTCTCTTACTTTACTTTTTAAATTCACTATAATTTGTCTTCTAACCTTATCATTCAACTAAAGTTATTCTCTCCAAAGTCACCAATGATCTCTTCACTGGCAAATTTAATGGACTTGTCTCAGACTTGACCTCTCTGCTTTATCTGACTCTAATCTTCTCCTTCTCCTGACTTCTCTTTCTTAATCTCTCTCCTCTCTGAGTTTTCTTGACTGCTTGTTCTTGGTTTTCCACCTTTCCTTTTCTGGATTTTAATCCACATCATTATCCACTAACTGTGTATGTCCCCCAAGACTCTGTCCTAAATCATCTTTTCACTTGGTGACCTTATCAGCTTTTATAATTTCAGTTGTCATTGCTATGCAAATGATTCTCACATCTTTATAACCAACCCTAGTATCTCATCTGAGCACCAGTCCTCCATCACCAATTGTCTTTTGGACATGTTCAAACTGGATGTACCCATCGGTATCTCAAACTCAACATGTCCAAAACAGAGCTCATTGACTCCATCACCACCTCCAAACTCATCATTCTCCTGAATTTCCCTCTTTCACTATACTACTCTCCTTTCATTCTTCCAGGCTGGCAATCTTTGCATTATCCTGGTCTCCTCACTCTCTCTCATGACACATATCCAATCAGTTGCCAGATCTCATAATTTCTATGTCTACCATGTCTTTTGCATATGTTCCATTTCTCCACTCCCACATCCACCCCTCTAGTTCAGGTCCGCATCACCTCTCTCCTGGAATACCCCAATAGCCTCCTAATGGATTCCTCTTCCTCAGGTCTTTCCCTCTCTAATCCAACCTCCACACAACTGCAAAAGTGACTTTTCTACAGCATCTGTTGAATCATATCATCTACTACCCCACTCAGTAAACTCTAATGGCTCCCCATTCCCTGTAGGATCAAAAGTAAACTGTTTGGTATTTAAAGCTCTTCACAAATTGTCCCTTCCCTATTTATCTAGCCTTTTAACACATTATTCCTCTGCACATAATCTATGGTCCAACTACACTGAATTACTTGCAGTTTCTAACACACAATGCTCTGTCTCCCATTTCTATTCTTTTCCTTCATGCCTCTGGCTATCTCTCATACCTCTAATACTCTAATTCCTCACTTCCACACTTTAGCATTATTGGCACCTTCTATTTTTTCTTCTTGTAGATTGTATTTTGGTTTTTTCCAATTACATATAAAGACAACTTTAACATTCATTTAAAATAAAATTTTGAATTCTAATTTTTTCCCTCCTTCCCCTTCCTCCTCCCTAAAATAGTAAGCAGTTTGATATGTTATAAGTGTACAGTCATGTGAAACATATTTCCATATTAATCATGTTGTAAAAGAAGACATAGATAAAACATGAAAAAATAAAAAAATGAAAAGTAATATGCTTTGATCTGTGTTCAGACTTCATCAGTTCTTGCTCTGGATGTGGATAACATTTTTCATTGCAAGTCCTTTAGAATTGTCTTGGATCATTGTATTGCTAAGAATGGCTAAGTCATTCACAGTTGATCGTTGCACAATATTGCTGCTACTGTGTACAATGTTCTCCTGGTTCTGTTCACTTCACTTTGCATCAGTTCATGTAAATCTTTCCAGGTTTTTCTGAAATCGGCATGCTTATCACTTCTTATTGCACAATAGTATTCTATTACAATCATATGCCACTTGTGGTTTACTTTTCCTCAACTTTCTGTGTAGGCATTTAATAAATGTTTATTGACTAACTGCTAGAATATGGAAGTTTTGAGGGATGAGTTTCTCTCAGAGTTGAGCCCTCCATCTAGAGAGTGCCAGGCTACTCTGTACAATCCTGTGGGTTCAGGAAGGTGTTCTGACAGATTTTTGAATTAAGTAGAAGTGGCATCACTTAGCCATCACACCTCAAACCTAAAATTCTCCTTTGGGGATGCTGAGGAGTGGGATGAAAAGGATGTTTGGGAAATTTCTATTTCCATCAGAGTCTTTGGTTGGGGATTTGGGGTTTGTCTATGAAGCCATTCATCCTTTCCCTTTGTTGTTTCCCAGCTTCATTCAGCAGCTTGCCACTTGTCAAAGAGGTGTGAACAGCTTCCTGGGGAAAGCAAGAGCCAAGGGCTGGGCCAGCTGGCTTTCTGGGGTGCTGGAAAAAACATGGAAGCCTCCCAGGAAGCTTCTCCATTTCTTGTTGGTGATAATGGAACATTTTAGCAGAGCAAGGGAGAGGGAAAAGGGAGAAAATTGTCTTTGATTGTCATACAATTCTTAGAGCTCTAAGGGACCTTAGAGATCCATTCAAAGGATGATAATATTGAAATCTGAAAAGTATCTCAGAGATCATTCTGTTAGAGAATAATAATAGATTTAAAGCTAGGAAAGATCTCCAGGACATCTGGCTCCAGCCTCTCATTTAAAAAAAAATTTTTTATTATGAACTCAACAAACATGAATATATCCATATGTAAGGAAAAACAGAAAAAAGAGGATTGTGTATGAAACTGGGAACTTCTATTACATATCATTTTTAGAGTTTTAAAAAATGTCTTAAATTTAACACAGTATTAACAAAGCCCTGTTTTTCTGAATGAAGTTTATGGTACCATCCTGTTCAAAGTATCGTAACGATTTCTAAAATGAAATGTTACTGGAGATTTCTGCAGCGGTATAATGGCTTAGCTATAGCTTCTAAACCTTCTTCAGCACTCTTCAGTTTAATTTTTAGAGGCAGCTAGGTGGTGCAGTAGATAGAGTTCTGGCTTCAGAGTCAGGAAGACTCATCTTCCTGAGTTCAAATCCAACTTTAGATACTTACTAGTGTGTGTGTTCATCCTTCGTTGCTGAAGAAGACCATGCCATCAGAGAAATGATGACATGATTTGCACTTGGCTTTGTTTTAAGTGAGGGAGGGCTGTGCAGGTCACCAGCCTCACTTCTCCTCCAGAGCCATCTGAATCCAGTGACCAAATATTCATTAGGATGATTGGAGATGACCAAGGATAAGGCAATTGGGGTTAAGTGCTACTTACTAGTATGTCCCTGGGTAAGTCACTTAACCCTGTTTGCCTCCATTTCCCCATCTGTAAAATAAGCTGGGGAAAGGAAATGGCAAATCATTCTAGTATCTTTGCCAAGAAAACTCAAAATGAGGTCACAAAGAATCCGAAATGAACAAATGTTTAATTTTTCAACATTTCATTGATTTTCTCCTTTCCTTTCTTTTCACCATCAACTCCCACACCTGTCCCAACAATTCTTCACTTACTTCTCTAAATAAAAACCCTCCCTTATAACAAGTAAGTATAGACAAGCAAAATAAATTTCCACATAGGTAGTATCTGAAAATATATATCCCAAAACTAATCAAGGTCAGAGGTAGTTAGCATCAGACACAAGATTTGAACCCAGGTCTACTCTCTCCAGAGCTAATGCTTTTTCTGTTTAGTCATAGTGAATATCAGCAACAGCCTATAAGATGCTGTCCTAGATCTATGTCCACCCCAAAGTTAACTCAGGTTTGCAATTCTTGGCCAGGGTTCAAAGATTGCTAATTACAGATGGAAAATGTTAGGTTCCGGCCCTCAAAGAGGCTTGCAGTCTAACAGTGAGAACAATATATGTATGTAAAAAACTGTGATACAATCAGTCAATCAACAGACATTTATTAAATACTTCCTGTGTGCCAGATACTGTGTTAGGCTCTGGGAATACAATGACAAAAATGAGACAGTCTCTAACCTCAAGGAATTTCCATTCTATTGGGAGACAACATGTACAAGTATAAGTGTACAGAGGAAAAATAGGTCTACCTCAGAGGAAAACTACCTGGCTACACCAAACTTCCCTGGAAACCGCTCTCTGAGACTGGAAGGACCAGGGCGATGACCTAGAATGGGATTTCTTGAATTCATGTAACAGAGAGGAGATAGTATGGGGAGAATGAGAGAGAGGGAGGAGGGTAGAGAAGAAAAGATATTGATTCACCTTGGAGAGGCCAGCTGGTGGCAACATCTCTTGAATCTTCACCACTATTATTGGGGAAAGGGAAAGCGTTCTCCTACCCTGAACTCCTTTCTTAGCATCTTCTGTAGCTCTCCCTCAGCTGCCAGAGATCCCCCAAAGGGCGGGCCAGTAGGAGCATCCCAAGACTGCAGCTGTGTTATATTACAAGCAGTTAGCCAGCTGTTTGGCTTCCCCAGTACCCAGTCAGCAGCAGAGAAGAGGAGAAGCACGAGGTCTGGTTTTCATATCCTGGCCACATGCTAGGGAATGAGTCAATCATGCAGAATAGGTAATAGCATCTTCTGGTTGGTGACTCCCCTAAGAAGCTAAAGATAGGGTAGCTGCCATTCTCTCTCTCTCTCTCTCTCTCTCTCTCTCTCTCTCTCTCTCTCTCTCTCTCTCTCTCTCTCTCTCTGTCTTTCCTCAATTTCTCCTATCTTACTTTTCTCTTTCCTCTTGTCATTCTCTCTTATCATTTTCTCTATCTCTTATCTCAATTTTTCTCAATTTCTCTTCTCTTTCCTCTCTCTGTCTCTTTTTACTCTCATTTTTCTCTTTTTCTCTTCTTTCCTCTCTTCTGTCTGTCTCTGTCTTTGTTTCTGTCTTTCTGGCTATCTGTGTATGTGTGTGTGTGTGTGTGTGTGTGTGTGTGTGAGAGAGAGACAGAGACAGAGACAGAGACAGAGACAGAGACACAGAGAGAGAGAGACAGAGAGAGAAATTCAAAGTTGTTAGGCTATGCTGCTAGTCCAAATGGTGAAAGATGAGATAGTCTGAAAGTCATGATGAAGAACACAGAATGAATCCTGATCCCAGCCCTGGGATGCACGGGTCTAGGAATAAGGAGGATGCTGAGGCTGCTCCTAAGGTTTGGGTGCCATCCTACATAAGCAGAGGAAGGCTTGGAGAAAGTCAAATCTCCATGAAGAACTTTTTCATCATTGACTGGTATTTTGGAGGCTTTGGCTAGAGAATCTTAAAACAATTAGCTTGTGGAGTTTGGGTGCTAGAACTGCTTAAATGCCTTTCCTTTTTTTCCTCAATAATCCAGGTTTGTCAAAAAGATGAAAATGAAAATGACCACATTTCTATAGAGCTTTAGGCAGGAAAATGGTATAACAGATAGACTGATGAGCTTGGACTAAGAAAGACCTGAATTCAGCTCTTGCCTTAGACATATACTCAACGTATGATCCTGAGCAAATCACTTGACCTCTCTCAGTCTCAGTTTCCTTGTCTATAAAATGGGGATAACAATAACACCTATCTCACTGTGTTGTAGTGAATATTAAATAACATATGCTCAAATAATGTAAGTTTCCAACTTTAAAGTGCTTTATAAATTTATTTTGCTATTATTATCAATTTAAATTATAAAATTATAAATTATTTTACCATTATTATAAATTTATTATGCCATTATTATTTCAAAGATAGGCCCCGGACTTGGGATTTCATTTCCATAGAGAACCTTGGGAAAGGAAAATTTCCCCTCCCAATGCAGATCAGCATCTTCTCTATAACTTAGGGAATTACAAAGAGAAATAAGAGGTTAAGTGACCTGGAATCACACAGGTAAAATGTAACAGAACTCAAATCCTCATGTTTCAGAGGCCATGCTTCAATCAGCTATGTTAAGCTATTTCTCTAGGATGGTAAGGAGAGTATCCAGGTGAAAGGGCAATGACCAAGATGGACAATAATGACAGGTGACATTTGTGAGCCTTGGAGAAGGAAGGCATTTGATGAGAGGTTTGGAATTCCAGATTAAGGAAGATAAATTTCATTCACTAGTGGACTTCCTGTCTCTTCCTTGTCACATTTTGCCACTAAGTTTATTTCCCAAAATACCACTTTTGCCACATCACTCTCCTGTTTAAAACCTTCAAAGGCTCCCCATTGACAAGGCAAAGTCATTTAATCAATCAATAAGTCTTTATTAAGCACCTATTATGTCCAAGTAGGGGAAACAAAGACAAATGCAAAAATAGTCCCTCTCTCAAGGGATGTATGTATATGGACAGCTAGGTGGTACAGTGGATAGCATGTCAGGCCTGGAGTCAGAAAGACTCATTTTCCTGAGTTCAAATCTGGCCTCAGATACTTACTAGTTGTATGACCCTGGGTGAGTCACTTCATCTTGTTTGCCTCAGTTTCCTCATCTATAAAATGAACTGGAGAAGGAAACAGCAAACCACTTAAGTATCTCTGCCAAGAAACCCTAAATGGGGTCGTGAAGAGTTGAATACAATTGAAAAATTACTAAGCAACTAGTGGTATATAGCCGAACTGGGAGAGATGATGTGAATTATACTTGTTCTTGCCCCTTTCATATGTGAAGGGTTTGATTGCAAAAATAAAAAATGTGTAAGGAAAACTGACAAAAATCAGCTTGAGAAGAAATGTAGCCTGTCAGATAAAATAATGATGAGAGACACAGACTGTTCTGGAGACCAGATTGAAAATTACCCCTCAGATGAATGTACTGAGAGGAACTATTTGAAGGCAGAGTAATGAAGGAGGTGATGATAGCTGCAAAGCATTGTGGTCTATCAGCTTATTTGCATGTGGCTGTTTTTTTAGAATTTTGAAGTTTATAACAAAATTTGTAGGTAAAATAGCCATTTTGAAACCATGGGAAGATTCTATAAGGAGTGTCGGAGTCATATTGTACAGAAAAGAGGAATTGTTTTACATCAAAGTTGAAAGAGGGTCACCGCTTTCAAGGAAGCTCTGAAACCACCATTGTGACCCTGGGGAAATGAGCAGGGTTTAGGCTAAATGGCTTTTGAGGGCCTTTCTATCATCTTGTTCAGAATCTGTCATCCTAGCTGGGAAAAGCACTGTAAGAAGAAGCCAACATAAGACGAGGGGAGAGAGAAGTGTGGGAGCGGGGAGACTGAGCATAGAAGCAGCAGTATAGGGGGTATGAAGAAAGCTGATTGCAGAAGACAAAATACAGAAGCTGGTAGCAGCTGAGTCCTTAGGAAAGTTTTACATGTGTTTTGTTGGAATCTGTTCTGACTAGAAGCTAGGCATTGCTTTACTGAGAATTCATTGGCTCATTGGAAGAGAGCTAAATCCTGCTTTTCTGTGAATGGCCATCTGGGTTTTACTTTTCCTAGTGCCATCTATAGCCTGAAAGAGGATGTACCCCTTATGGGTGCCTATATTGCCCTCTATTGTCCTCTCTCATTTGAGAGAGATAAATACAGAGTCTAGGACAGGTTTTGCATCCTCTTTGCTGTGGGGGGAAAAAGGTTTGGAACTGATTAGACAAAGTAGAACCCTCTATTATCTGAAAAACTGCCTGAGAAAAGGCTTCATGGACTTATTGCTTGAGAGGAACAACCTTTTTAGAGATCCAAAGCAAGATCTGAGGAGCTTGACAGTTTTCTGGTGTAAGGATACTACTTGTCTTTGAGAGTAACACTTTCTCAGCACCCCACTAAAGGTAGCTATATGCTAAGAGAAAGCTTGTCACTGTTTCAGTAACCAGGGAATAGCAGAGAAGTGGTTTTGTTCATCAAGAAAGCCATAAGGATCAGTAGTGGAGCAGATGGCAAAGAACATTTATACCCAGCAGGTAACATGTGTTGAAGATTGATTTAAAGAAAGCAAGGACCTATTATCCACAGTCATAAATTGCCCTAGGTACACGGATTCCCTTAGCATCATATGTTTCCTTGCTAGTTTTCTGTATATGTATGCCTACTCTCTTCCATAGACACTGTGTATTGGTGGAAGATATTTATAGGTAGATTATTACATTTTGATTATTCCTGTTCTTTTCTTCTATTGAATAAATGTCTTTATTATTATCACTTTTGCCTTATCATTTGGTAAAAATTATTTATGCATAAGAGTTAATAGAGTCATGGAGATTAATTTTAATTGGGAAGCACACTAGTGGGGTCTCAGCAGCTATAATGGGAAGAAGTAGAATTCTTTCCAGACAAGGATTACCACCAGGACTGAAAAGGAAAATTTGAGTGCTAGAAATGTGATATAGCCCTCTCTGGAAATCCTAAACCAGCCTAGAGACCAAAAATATACCACATTTAGGCTATTGTGAGTATACAGAATAGATACAAGGTGGTTTTGAGAGAAAAGCGTTAGCAACTAGAAAGATCAAAGCTAGCTTCATGGGGAAGGCAGTTCTTGAATCAACTATCAAAGGAAACTAAATACTTTGAGAGATGAATACTTTGAAGAGATGAGGAAGGTACATCCCAGGCAAGGGGGACAGCCGGTACAAAGGTATGAAAGAAGGCAACGGAGCAAAATGTTTGAGCATCAGCAAAATGGTCACTTTGGCTGAACCACAGTGTGCATGGAGGAAAACAATCTGCAATTTAGTTGAAAAATAGGTTTGGGCCAGGCTGTAAAGGCTTTATATCTTATTTTATTTATTTATGCTTTATTCTAGAAATAATAGACAGTGGAGACTTTATGGGGAATGACAAGGTCAGAACTGTACCCCAAGAAAATCTGTTTGGCAAGCAGTAGGAGGGATGGTTAGGAGTGGGAAGAGATTTAAGGTAGGAAGACCAATTAGGAAGCTGTTACAGTAGTCTGAGCATGAGAAAGAAAATGAGATCTTGAACTGTGGTGGTAGTTGTGTGAGTAAAGATAAAAGGATAGGCAAAAGATGTTGTGGAGGTAGAAATAGCAAAGTTTGACACGTAAATGTCTGTGTGACTTACGCAAAGCAAATCATGACCTTTTTTGGATTCTGATTCAAGCATCCATTCATTAGTTATTTGTTTCATGAAAGCTCTGTATTATCTGCAAGTTTGATGAGCCATGCCATCTGTGCCTTTATCTAAATCATTAATAAAATGTTAAATAGCCCAGGGCCAAGCACTGATCCCTGGGGCACTCCACTAGAGACTTCCTGCCAAGTTGGTATCGAATTATTAACGATTACTCCTTGTGTCTACCTAGCCTATCTGTTCCAGGTCCATGTAAATCGCATTATCTTCTAATCCATACCTCTCCATCATTCCCATGAGAATGCCATGAGATACTTTATTAAATGCTTTGCTAAGTCTAGGTCAAATGATAATTTAGCATTCCTCTGATCTACCGGCTTAGTTATCCTGAGTTGCTTTGTTTTTATTTATTAAAAAAAAAGCACTTTGCTCTTTCCTCTGAACTTCTAGAATATTCATTCTTTGAAACCTTTATGAGGCTTTTATGCATAATTTTAAGTAGTCCATTAATCTTGTCAACTAAAGCTTTATTTTTATAACATGGTCATTTTTGGATGTACTGCCACCCAGGGAACCTACCTTTGTAATAAAGAAAAATATTGCTACAGAAATAATACCCGAGTTCAACCACATCTGACAGCATATTCAACATTCTGCCCCCTATAATCTACTGGCTTTTATCATTGCGTAGCGTTCAAGTTTAATTTTAGTTTATTATTTATTATTCGTTATGGTATTATTTATGTCAGCTATCGTTTTCATTATGATAGCCATTGTATGTATTCTTTTTGAGGTTCTGCTCACTTCATAAAAGTCTTCACATTCTTCTTCATTCCTTAGGATATAACAATATTCCATCATATTCCTCTATGAAGGCCACTTCATGGATACTGCCCAGTGGATACAGTGCCAGGCCAGGAGTTAGGAGGACCTGAGTTCAGTTACAGTCAGATACTAACTATGTGACCCTGTGCAAGTCACTTAAGTTCACTTCAGTTTCCTTATCTGTAAAATGAGCTAGAGAAGAAAACCTTTGCCAAGAAAATTCCAAATGGCGTCCTAGAGAGTTGGACACAATTGAAACAGCTCAATAACAACAATATTTGTATAACACAATTTGCTCAGCCACCCTTCAGTTTCTGGGTACCACCTTTTCATGTGTGTATTCTGTCTCAACAACTAACATATATGCTTCTTGAAGGCAAAAGACAATGTCACATAGGGTTTTAGAACCCAGAGTTAGAAGGGGACCATAGAGATCATCTAGTTCTACCCCTTCATCTTATGGAGGAGAAAATGTGTCTAGAGAGGCAGTGATTTGTGCAAAGCCACAAAGTTATTTGGATTAAGTCTTCTGCTTTCAGATCTCTTGTCCTTCCCATTATTGTTGCTGCATAGTTGTTTCAGTCACTTTCTATTCTTCCCTATTTGGGGTTTTCTTGGCAAACATACTGGAATGGTTTGCCATTTCCTTCTCCCACTCAATTTACAGATGACAAAACTGAGGGTAATAGGGTTAAGTGATTTGCCCAGGGTCACACAGCTAGTAAGTATTTGAGGCTAGATTTGAAGTCAAGTCTTCCTGACTCAAGCCCAGTACCCTGTCTACTGCACCCTAGCTTCCCTCTATCTGTTATAATGATACGATGATTCTCCTCATAATCCCTGTAGTTCTTAATAAGGGGATAGACACATAGAAATATTGGTTGAAGGAGTAATCTTTTGGTCGGAGAATGACCTTTTTGGAGTGGTAAGAACAAGGTCTGGGAATGGAAGAGCTATATTTATCCCTCCTCCCAAAGCTGATTCCAGTTTGCAAAGTCTCTGCTTCCTATCATTCTCTTTCTCCCTCCTGCTGGGTACTATTTCCCTGCCCATCAGCACCTCATCCAGCTAGGGACAGAGAAGGAAGATTAAGCAAACTCAAGTATGTCCTTTGGGCTGCTTCCTGACCAGTTTAGTCTCATCTCCTCCCAGGGAGCCACAATTCCCTACCCAGCTGGAGGGTTAGTACACAGGCAAGAGAAAATGGAATCAGCATGTGAGGGGCTTGTGAGCCCATCCAGGAGTGGAAGTCTGAATAGCTCCTAGGAAGACACCCGACACTGATTGTATGGACCCTTTGAAATCTCCTGCTATTTTCCAAGGTAAATCAGATGACTAAGCATTTTTCTGGATACTGGGTTAGTCCTCTCCAAATTCCTACAAATAGGGGCCACAGCTACACTCTAGGCAACACTATCACCAGAATAATCTTACTCAAACAACCCTTTTGTCTTATCTGAGACAAAGTCTTTCAATCAAGCAACAAGCATTTAAATTATCACACTGTGTTATATGAAGGAGCTCCAAATATGAAAGTGAGACAGTCCCTGCCTCCAAGGAGCTCACACACTGTTAACGCATTCATGCCTCATCATATCATGAAGTAGACCTAGGGCTCTTGAAAGTTGCACTGAAAAAAAGTACTGCTTTCATTGTTTACTCGTTGCTAACTCTTTGTGAGTCCATTTGGGATTTTCTTGGCAAAGATACTAGAGTGAGTTTGCCATTTCCTTTTCCAAATGAGGAAACTGAGCCAAACAGAGTTAAGTGACTTGCCCAGGGTCATACAGCTAGTAAGTATCTCAGGCTGGATTTAAGGCCAGGTCCTCCTGACTCCAGACCTAATGCTGTACCCACTGTACCACTGAGATGTTAGGTACTACTAGTTCCGGTCAAGTTTAAGATCTAGGTTCAGGGATGAACTATGAATCTATTGCCTGAGAATTGGCTGAATCAAAGGAAGAAAGAGGTTCATTACTGAAAGGCTGGACTTTGTAGAAGGGAACTATGGTATAGGATAATACCAAAACACAAAATAATTAATAAGTTTCATTTCCATTCACCTTTGAAAGGCAGTTCCTAATTTTCATTTTTGGCTATGGCATAAAGATAATACCAAAACACAAAATAATTAATAAATTTCCTTTCCATTTGCCTTTGAAAGGCAGTTCCTAATTTTTATTTTTATTTTTCCTGAATTACCTGCTTCATAGGGTTGATGAAAAGAGTGTTGGACTTGGAGGAAGGAGAACTGGGTTCAGATTCTGGCTCTAGTATGTACTTGCTGTGTGACCCCAGGCAAGATTTAAATTCCCGAAGCCTCAATTTCATCATCTGTAAAATGGAGACCTATTACCTCTACTGCTTCTCTCACGAGGTTGTTGGGGAGAAAGCAATTGTTAAACTTGAAAGTACTAGCAATATGTACTATTATTGTCATTATTACATTATCATGTACAGATGTGGTTTAATTTTTTAACTCAGAGATTTATTTTCAAAATTTGAGGGTTTCAAACATATACAATGAAAGGGATTTATGGAATTGTTATTTGGGAGGGGAATGAGGGCGTTTCATGTTCAGATTAGGATAAAAAAAGGAATCTATACATATAAGGGAGTTGGGGGTAGGAAGAAGATGAGGACGCAAGAGGATTAGGGTGAACAGAAAGGACCGAAGAAGGGAAAGCAAACTGATGACCTTACCATCACCACCACCACCTTTCTTATAAAGTCAGCTTGACTATCCCTGAAATTTCATTGTTGCTCATTAATTATTTTGTTCTTAAATTTTTTTTATTAAGAACTTAAGGATCATCTCCTTAATGAAATAAAGAATAAATAAAGAATGAAACCTGAAACAGAACTATAGAGGGCATCGGAAAAAGTCTTAATGCAGATTTAAGATATTAAAGCTTAAAAACAGAATAGATCTCTAATTAGAGTTTAAACCCTAATGCAGGCATACCTCGAAGATATTGCAGGTTTGGTTCCAGATCATCTCAGTAAACTGAGTCACACAAATGTTTTGGTTTTCCAAAACATATAAAAGTTATGTTTATACTATACTGTAGTCTATTAAGTATGCAATCATATTATGCTTAAAAAACAATGTATATATCTTAATTAAAATATTTCATTGCCAAAAATGCTCAGCATCATCTCAACCTTCAGTGAGTTGTAACCTTTTTACAAGTGGAGATTCTTTCCTCAGTGTAGATGGCGGTTGACTGATTAGGGTGGTGGTTGCTGAAGATTGAGGGTGTCTGTGGCAATTTCTTAAAATTAGACAACAAGGAAATTTGTGGCATTGATTGACTCTTCCTTTCACTTGAACATTTGGAGGCCATTGTAGGGTTATTAATTGGCCTAATTTCAATATTGTTGTGTCTCAGGGAATAGGGAGGTCTGAGGAGAGGGAGAGACATAGGGAACTGCTAGTTGGTGGGGCAGTTAGAACAAACACACACACACAACATTTATTGATTAGGTTTGTCACCTTATATGGATATGGTTCATAATGCCCCCAGTTACAATAGTAACATCAAAGATCACTGATCATGGATCACCATAAAAGACATAATGATGAAAATGTTTGAAATATTGTGAGAATTGCCAAAATGAGACACAGAGACACGATGTGAGCACATGCTGTTAGAAAAATGATGATGATAGACTCGCTTGATGCTGGGTTGCTATAAACATCCAATTTGGAAAATAATAACAATAATAACACAATATCTACAAAGTACAATAAAACTGGGTATGTCTGTAGTTCAAAATTGCACCAAGACTTTTGAGACACTCCCTATAATGACTTAAGCCATATTAAGGAAAATGTGTATTTCCTGAGCCTACAAGGACAAGCAGCAGGTATCAAAGCATAGCCTAATGGGTAGAATGAGGGACCCAGAGTCAGGAAGACCCAAGTTTAAATCTGACCCCCTACATTTATGAGCTGTGGGACTATGGGAACATGAGGGCATAAAAAATACCTACCGTGCTTTCTCACAGGACTGTTAGGAGAGACAAATGAAACCATGTCTGTAAAATACTTGGCCAATTTTCAAGTGCTATATAAAGTCAGTTGTTACAGGTAAGGCTGGGGTCAGAAAATGGGAGCTAGGCTGATTTAGAAAATTGGCATTAAAGAGCCCTGGAAGTGAGAATTTCTATGATAAAAGAATCCAGCTCCCTGCCTTTAGACAAATGGATATCTCACCCACTCAGAACAGATGGCTGCCTGTTCTCTCTCTCTGAAGGTCTCTGGACCAGCGACTCCATAGCTTTCCTAAGTGACATGATGCTTATGACCTTGGACAAGTCATGTTCTCTCTTTGGGTCTTATTTTCCTGGGCACGGGGAAGGGGGTATGGGAGGAGAAAGAAAGGGTTGATAAGATGATTATAGGATAGCTAGCCAGCTAGCTAGCTAGAACATTTATTAAGCACTTACTATACGCTTGCTTTCCTTATCTGTTAAATGGGGAGGGACACTGTGCTAAGCATTTAGGACACAAAAACAAGTTTGTCTCTGTTCTCAGGAAGTTTATGTTCTAATAGTGGAAGACAAAACATAAAGGAGAACTGGAAAAAGAGCAGGAGAAAGAGAGAGGATTGTACCCTGAAAGGGCAAGGCAGCAGATGGGGAGGTACAGTAATCTGGAGAGTGAGTTGAGCTCAGAATGAAGTTGGGGAGTATGACTGGGGACCCCTTGGGGAAAGTGATTCTAGGACTCAGAAATCAGGAGAGTGACCTCAGGGCATCGTCACCCTGACATGGACAAGGAGAGCTGGAATAGATTCCTTCCAACCCTTAAAAGAGTTGTGATTCCAGCTGCCATATGTCCTGTCAAGATAAACCTATTATTTTCTGATGGTATTGGGTTTGGGGGGGGGGGGGGAATCAATTATAAAGCATCTGACTTATGGAAATCCTTTATTTTCTTAAGAAAAACACTTAGTGCTCCCTATACCTTCCCTTCTACAGGGTAAACATCTCCAATTTCTTTCACCCCTCCTAAGATTTAGATTTCAGATCCCTGAATATTTGCTCTTCCTTCTTTGGATGCATCCTTTCCTAAATGTGGCTTCTTTTATCTCCCTGGCCCTGAAATTCCCATCACTGCTTTGTGGTAGGAAAAAGCTAGTGTCAGGGAGATTCAGGTTAGCATACCTGATAGTGTCAGCTGGATAGAAGGAATCTTCTGGACTATCCATCACTGATGTGGTCTCAACCCCTTGTCTCCTATAACCACACTCTCAACCTCTCAATACAGAAAAACTTCCTTGGGGATGGTAAGAAACTTCTCAAGACTCATTTTTGAGCCACGGGAAAAAAGGAATGTCAGTTTCCACTAATGCTGACTTTCTTTGCACATGAGAGTTCATCTCTCCACTCCATGACTTTTTACTGGCCACTCTCATAACTAAAATTCTCTCCCTTCTCACCTCCAGCTCCTGGCTTCCCTGCTCTCCTTCAAGATTCAACTCAAATCCCACCTTCTACAGAAGGTTTTTATTGTTTCCCTCCCCACACACTGCTAGTAAAATGAGATTATCTTTCATTTATACTGGGTAGAGCTGGGTGGTTCAGTGGCTAGAACACCAGACCTAGGAAGACTCATTTTCGTGAGTTCAAATCCAGCCTTGGATACTTACTAGCTCCATGACCCTATACAACTCACTTGATCCTCTTTGCCTCAGTTTCCTCATTTGTAAAATGAGCTGGAGAAGAAAATGGAAAACTACTCCAGTATCTCTGCCAAGAAAACCCCAAATGGGAACATGAAGATTAGAACATGACTGAAATATGACTAAACAGATAAAACAGACTAAAATAACACATAGTTGTTTGTATATATGTTGTCTCCCTAGTTAGAAATGAGTTCCTTGAGGACAGGGACCATGATTTTGCCTTTTTTTTTTTTTTTTGATCCCCAATGTTTAGCACATTACTTGCCACGTAGTGGTAGCTTTAATGAATGCTTGTTGACTAACTGATTGGTTCTAACCCAATAAGATGCACTGATACTATGGGGATTGAAAAAGTCCCATTTATTCCATTTCCAAATTCTTTGTCACCCTAGAGGCTAGCACATTACAAATGTTTAATAAATGTTTGTTGATTGACTTAGTAATACTCTTTATGAATCAAGTTAAGGTATGAACAATGTGTTGAGAGGAAAGGGAAAAAGGTCATTCTTCAACTATCTCTCCTTCTGTCCTCCCTTACCTCCCCTACCAGGGGATATTATTGAAGAAGGGCTAAAAGTTGAAAGTAAGACCCACTCCACTGAGGGTGCCTCTGGGGACAAAGAAGAAGGAAAATGAGACTGAGACTAGGAGATAAAGATGAGGGACAGAGAAATAGAAGAGATACAGGGACGTGTCTGCTTCTGTGAGTTCAATAATCACCCCCAATATAAAAGACTTTCAGATTTATATATCTTTATTTTTATATTCAGATTTATATATCCCAGTATCTCTCTTGAGCTCCAGTCTTGCATTACCAACTGCCTATTGAGCATCTCATACTGGGTGTCCCATAATCAACTCAAAGCAGCATGTCTAAACCAAACCATTATTTTCCCCTTCAAAACAATTTCCTCTTCTTCACTTCCCTATTTCCCTTCATTTCCCTATTTGAGGGCAGCATCATCCTTCCAGTCATGGAGGTCTGCAGCCTGTACTCTTCCCTCTCCACATACAATCGTCATTCCTAATTGATTCTACTTCTTTGATACCTCTTGCATCTGTCCCCTTCCTTCCACCCTACTTCAGACCCTTATCACTGACTATTACAATTTTGGTTTTCAGTCATGTCCAGCCCTTCATGATTCCATCTGGAGTGTTCTTGGCAGAGATACTGGAGTAGTTTGCCATTTCCTTCTCCAGTGGTGACTTACCCAAGGTCACACAGGTAGTAAGTGTCTGAGGCTAGATTTTAACTCAGGAAGTTGAGTTTTCCTGACTCCAGGCCTGGCACTTTGTGCACTATGGTGCCACCTAGCCACCTTTGACTATTACAATAGCCTCCTTATTAAGCTTCCCTGCCTCAAGTGTTTCCCTTCCATGTAGCTGTCTAATATTTATTCCTAAAGCACAATTTCTGACTGTCAATCCCCTGCTCCAGATGCTCCAGTGACTGTTTCTTGCCTCCAGATTCCAGCTCAAAACTTCTGCTTGGCTCTTAAAGGCCTTCCCAAAAGGACTCCAACTCACTTGCCTGGGATTATCGCATGTTAACCTTGTTCGTATACTCTACACTCCAGACAGTGGCCTACCTCCTGCTCTGCATGCAAATGTTGCCTCTGCTCTTTTCCATGTCCACAATGCACTCTCTCCTCCCCTCCTTCCCTCTGACTCATGGAATCCTCAACCTCCTTCAGATCTCAGTTGAAATGCTGCCTCTTACAGGAAGCACAATTTATTTGCCCCCCAACCCTGTCCCCACTGCTAGCATCCTCTCTAACTTTGAAATTACTTTGCATACACTTTTAGTTATCTACATACTTGGCACCTAGACATAACGTAGGAAGACCCACCTAGTTCAGCCTCCTCATTTTCCAAATGAAGAACCAGTAAAAAAAAAAATGAGGAACAAGGGACTGAGAGAAATTAGGTGATCTGGCTCAGGTCACAAAGGTAGTGAGCCTCAGAGTTGGGATATGAACCTCAGGGCCAATATACTCCTCACTGAACCTTACTGCCTCCCATGTTGTTTTTTGCTTTTAATTGTTTGGTTTTATTTTAATCCCCATGCCAGGCACCTGGGAGGCATTGGAATATTGAATTAAAATGAAGAAAAGAGTCTGGAGAGGGAGAGAGAGAAGGAGAAAAGGAAGGAGAGAGGGAAGGAGAGGGGAAGAGAAGGGGGAGGGAGGGAGGAGACAGAGGAGTAGAGTGAAGGAGGGGGGGAGTGAGAGGGAGAGAACAGGAGGCAGGGGAATAGAGGAAGCGGGAAAGAAGAAAAACCAGAACTTGATGTTTAGACAAACACACAGAAAAGAAAGAGAATGAGGACTGAGAGTCATGAAGAGGAGCAAATAGAGGGAGGGAGTACAGTGTGACATTATGCTACAAATAATCTAGGTCACAGCCACAGCGTCTTAAGTCCTAGAGTAAGAAGAGACCCTCTTGGATAAATATCATTATGTGCTCATGCTGTCAGCTCCACAGATGTTTCTATCCCAACAGACCACCTTTTGTAACAGTCTTTTGTTGATTATGTTACAATGAGCTTATCCATGGTGAATAATTCAATATGGTGAATGCTTGACAGTAGTTTGTCCATGCAACAATCATGGGATAACCAAAACCATTTCTAATACCTGCCTATCCCCGTGATGGTCATCCTCAGTCATCCCTGAGAACACCTGCAAAGCATCTATGGCTACCCCTGACACCACCAGTGCCAAGGTTACTGACATGTTCAAACACCCATCCCACAGTCAGAGGAGGTTGCATGATGGAGCAGGCAGACACCATACACAGAATGAAATAAGCTGGAAAAAAAATGGTGAGAAGGCAATCTATTTGGAAAGGCTAGGGCATGTAATGGGAACTGAGTCAGTAAGTGCTGAGGGACCAAACATAGGACAATAAGGTAAATGGCCTGCGATGGGATTAGTCCAGGAAGGCTGCCTCTGAAAGAAAATTAAATAATCAATCCATCAACAAGTATTTATTAAGTCTTTACTAGGTGCCAGGCACTCCTTAGTGTAGGGGATACAAATAAACACAAAAACAGTTCTTGCCCCCAGAGAGCTTACATTTTAATGGGAAAGGCAACATGTACATAAAAGATGCATACAAAGTAAATGGAAGGAAAACTTGGAGAGAAGCTTTAGCTGCTGGGAGGGCTGGAGGACTAGAAAAGACGAAACTAGGGATTCTAAGAAACAGGAGGGCAAGCAATTTAGGGGAGCTATGTGAAACAACAAGGCAACTAGGTGGTTCAGTGGATAGAGTGCTGGACCTAGAGGCAGAAAGACCTGAAGATTTTTTGTTTTTGTTGTCATTTGTTTGTTTGTTTTTAGTCAGAGTAGTGTTGATTGTGTCAGTTTCATAGCTGAATAAACTTGAACCACAGAGAAGAAAACTCGACAATTTCAGTTTCTTGTAACATCCCTTATATAATCTTAAATTTGTCATTCTTTTCACCCCCTTGATGTTCTTCTCTTTGGTCCTAAGTGATTACAGTGGTAACAAGGGATACCTTTTGGTCCTCGTGGTCATTGGCCTGGCTCTAGGGTATTTTAGCAGAGAGGATGTTGGCTAGACACGATGACTTTATCACTCCTCACCTTGTCTACTATTATCAAAAGCACAGGAGGCTTAAGTCAGACTTGTGATCATATCAGCTTGCCATCAGTTCTCATTTACATATGTTTGAAGATTCCATAATTATATATGCATTTTTTGGTGAGCCAATTCTTTATCAGCCAATTTAGAATCTTATTGGGCAACATTCAATGTTGAACATTTGTAATTGGTAAATTGACTTCTTCCTTTTTTATGCCCCATCAGTACATGCTGTTCTATTAAAATTCATAGTTGGAAAGATTTTTTTTTCACCCATTAGATGTGTTTTGGCCATGTCTCTAGGAAGGGTAGTCATGTAATAACCAATACTTTAAAAAATTATCTGATATAAATTAGATACTTACTAGCTGTATGATCCTGGGCAAGTCACTTTCCCCTATTTGCTATAATCCATTGGAGGAGAAAATTACAAACCACTCCAGTATCCTTGCCAAGAAAACCTCATGGATGGTTTTGGTGTGCCCACAGGGTCACAAAATGTGTTACTCAAGGACAATTAACAAAAGTGTGATAGAGGATAAAATACTGGACCTGGAACTAGGAAGAAATGAGTTTAAATCCAGCTTCAGATACTACTAACTGTGTGACCCTGGGCAAGTCCCTTAACTTCTCTTAGCCTCGGTTACCTGGTCTGTAAAGTAAAGATAATAGCACCTACTTCACAGGGTTATTGTGAGAATAAATTGAGATAATATATGAAAAGCACATTAGAAACCTTAAAGTTCTTTTATAAATATTAGCTATTGTTGGTAGCATTTTAGGGATGGGGCATAGAGATATGATTAGCATTGTTATAGACAAGGAGAATATTAGGTAAAGAACATGAAAGGAACATAAAGGAGGGAGGGAAAAACCTGAGTGCAAGGCAATAAAGAAAAGGGAAGGGGAAAGAGGAGTGAGTGAAAAAATAAAAGGAAAATGGGAAGAAGAAAAAAATAGAAGAATGCAAGAATCCCACCCCCACTCCTATAATGGGGGAGATTCTGGAGGGAATCCATAGTCAGAAGCGGCAAGAAGTCTAGAATGTCTAAGTCTTAAATTAAAAGGCAACATGATGCAATGGAAAGAGCTTTGAATTTGGAGTCAAATTACTACATTCAAAGCCCTTCTCTGTCATTTATAGGCTGTGTGACTTTGGTCAGATCAGAACCTCTCTGGGCCCTAGTGTCTTCATATGCTAAAAGAAAGGGTCAGACTAGATGATCCCTAAGGTCCCTTCACATTCTGAATCAATTAAAACCAGTGATTTTCTCCAAGAAGCGTGCAAGTGGAGGTAAAAGAGACTGGGAGTGGGGGAAACCTTAGAAATGCCTTTGGAAACAGCAATCAGTGCAGTGATGGTAGTGGTGATTTCTGGGGGGGAGGGGCATGCATTGGGATACAGAGGAGTGAGGTGGTGCTACAAGAGGCAGTGGGGTCCAAATGGGTAAATGCCTGCTCCTCAGCCCAATGACTTGCTGATAACTGCCAGGTAAGAAGGTAGCTGGGAGGGTGCGGGCTATGGAGCAGCCTGGGAGGCTAGAGTATACTCTGTAATGGTAGGCACTCGATTTTCTGTTTCCAGATTTTCTGTTTCCATTTTTTTTGTCTGTATGACAACGATTTAAGTTAATTAAATGTAACAATAAATTATTCCTCATCTGCTTGGAACGAACTCTCATCACTCATTGACTCGAGGAAGAACAGATTCATGGAGGGGGAAAGGATGCTGCTTTTAAGGAAAGGGGTTGTTGAAAAGAAGGAACAAGGCAGGGAGTTTCGTAGAGAGGACAGTTTCTCAGGCTCAGCTTTGGATGGGGTGCCAGACGGCTATGAGCTTCTTTTGCCTCATGTACTTTACCCCAAAGAATAGCATGATCTTGAGCACCCTATTATCCTGAGCCCCTTGTTATCTGTCTGCTCAGCCATAATGGAGAAGTGTTTTCTCCTGGGTGACTATGAAAGGAGGCAGAAATGCAGTCAACTCCAGGTCCCTTTGGGTATTAGGCATATTCCTGAAGAGTTCCTTACATGGGTTTAATTTTTTTCCAATTTGAATCTCATTTTAGATGGGTTGGGAGCAGGAGCTCACTTTTTAAAGGAACCATTCAGGAAATACTTTTCTTCAGTAAATGGGCATCTTCCCCTCCTCTCCCTAATTCAATGTGTGTGAGTGTGTGTGTGTGTCTGTGTCTGTGTCTGTGTGTCTGTGTGTGCTCACACATGTGCACACAAAACCTAAATCAGAACTTTCATAGATTGACTTTGCAAACATTCAGTATAATACCAGAGAAAAACAGAAGGTGAGACTCCTCTCGCCTTCTGCCTATCCTAACGATAATCTGATAAAACCCTCCCCATTCGTCTGGAGCTAGGTGGCTTGTTAACGACTACCTTTGCCAAACATGAATCTAGTACAACAAGCCTGATTAAGCTCCTACCCTGTTCTAGGCAATTTGTATAGTGAAGAGATAGGAAGTGGACCTGTGATTTCCTCAATATAGGGGATTCCAGGATGAGGAAACTCCCTCCACTTGTACAAGGTAGCACCTCCTTTGAAACTTACAGGGAATACACCTATGATCTCCTTGGTATAGGGAACTCCCTGATAAGATAACTCACCTAGTCATGCAGAGAAGCATCAATTCTGCAGCTCAGTCTTACAAAAATAGAGAATTGTCTAGCACAGGGACCCAGAAGTGGTCCCTTCTTCAGTTTCTGTATGGCTAATGAACTAAGAATGATTTTTTACATTTTTTAAAATACAATAAACCTTTATTTAAAAATGCAAAATCCATCCTTAGCTTATGGACTTTCTTTGGCCCATGGGCCAGCAGATTAAGTGACTTACCTAGGGTCATACAGCTAGTATGCATCAAAGGCAAAACTTGAATCCTAGTCTTTATGGTTCCAAGTCCAGTTCTCTGTCCCCTATTCTATATTGCCTCTCACATAGAGACAACATTTAAAAAAAAAATCCCTACCCTCAAAGAGCTTAGATTCTGTGGGGATACATCATGTAACTGACGTGTTTGTCCTTCATTTTTGAAGAGGACCATGGCATCAGAGAAATGATGACATGACTTGCACTTGACTTTGTTTTGAGTGAGGGAGGGCTGTGCAAGGTCACCAACCTCACTTTCTCCTCCTGAGCCATCTGGATCCAGTGACCAGATGACTGGAGACAGCTGTAACTGATGAGTGTATAATTAAGAGCAGGGACTGAGGTTTTGCCTTTTTTTGTATCCCTAGTATTTACTTAGCACAGTGCCTACATGTGTTGTTTTTCAGCCATTTTCAGTTCTGTCCAACTTTTCATGATCAAATCTGAGGTTTTCTTGCCAAAGATACTAGAGTGATTTGCCATTTCCATCTGCAGAACATTCTACAGATGAGGAAACTAAGGCAAATAGGGTTAAGTGACTTGCCCAGAGCCACACAGGTAGTAAGTGTCTAAGGCCAGATTTGAACTCAGAAAGATGAATTTTCCTGATTGAATACCCAGTATTCTATCCATTGAGCCACATTGCCTAATAGATGCTTGTTGACTGACTAATGCTATCATATCTGAGCAGCTAGGTGGTGCAAGGGATAGATCACCAGACCTGGAATCAGGAAGACCTAAGTTCAAATCCTCAGATACCTGTAGGAATTAAATGAGATGATATTTATAGAGCACTTATCACAGTGCCTGGCACACAACCGGTGTTTAATAAATGCTTAGTCTCTTTCCTTCTTATGATTTGTAGCCATATGGTGTCCCTAGAAGAACCTTTTTGACAAATCGAAAAGTCTGTGTTTTTGGAGGAAGCCTGTGGTTGGAAAAAAACACTGTAGAATTACCCAGAGGCAATCCCTCCCACTCTCCTCATTCCTTTTCAATTATGAGGGGCTTTCCATGCTTGGCTGTATCCACCACATTGCTGCTCTAAAATCTCAGGTCTTAAGTAAAAGTGGCTCTGAGCGAACTGGAATCATCAACCTTTCAGTCAACAGCTGAATGTGTTAACAGATACCACAGAGGCTGTTACTGATAATGTCACTCACTTGATGGTTCCAAGTGCTTCCACATACACCGTCTCATTTGATATGAGCTACAAAATCTCCAGTCTGGCATTTTAAGTCCTCCAACCCTTCCAGACTTATTTCCAATAATATTTCCTCTTCTTTTCCCTTCCCCCAACTCCAGCTGCCACTACTTTCATAAAGCCCCCACCAATCTTTCTGAACTTACTTCCCATAAGCCCCCTTTCATACGCTCTCTATTCTAGACAAACTTATCTGCTAGCTCTTCTTTACCAAAAGAGAGGAAGGAAGGAGACAAGCATTTATTGAGTTCATGCTTTATGTCAGGCACTGTTATAATAATATCATGTTAGATCCTCACGACAACCCTGGGAGGTAGATGCTATTATTCTTTCCATTTTACAGTTGAAGAAACTGAGGCAGACAAGTCAGGGTCACATAGCTAGTAAGTGTATGAGGCAGAATTTGAACTCAGATTTTCCTGACCCCAGGTTTAGCACTTCATCCACTGTACCACCTCTAGACAGATGCTCCTAACCTTTTTTGTGTCTCTGGCTTAGATATTAGGACTACATTGGTCTCATAAAATGAGTTTGGTAGAATTATTTCTTTATAATTTTTTTGCTGGGGAGAATTTGTATAGTATAGGTATTAATTGTTCTTTAAAAGTAAATTAATTTTGACCAGGGTTATCTTTTCCCTTTTGGTTGTACCTTTATAGCCAATTCAGTTTCCTTTTGTGAGATTGGAGTATGTGAGACCTCTATCAGGTGTTCTGTTGATTGATTATTCAATATGTATACAAATAATCTTCTTTCAAATTCTAAATTTTGCTAGGATGTAACAATATATTGAGGTTTGATTATTCTTTTTAAAATTTCTTTTGGGTTTGCGATTTCATCTTCATTTTTTATTTGTTAATTGAGTTTACTCACTTTTCTTTTTAATTAAGTTGGCTAAAGGTTTATCAATTTTGTTAGTCCTTTCAAAGAAACAGATCTTAGGGTTTTTTAATCAGTTCCATTATCTTTTTTATTCAAATTTATTTATTTCTCCCTTAATCCTCAAGATATCTTCTTGTGCTTATTTGGGGCTTTTCATTTTTAAAATTGCATTAATCTTCATTTTTATTTTATTACCATATGTTTTAGGGATTTAATTCTCTCTCTGAGGCTTACTTTAGTAGCATCCCATGAATTTTGGTATATTATCTCATTATTATCTCTCTTTCACGTAGTTACTGATTATTTCTATAATTATAATTTCTATAATTGTATAACTAATTAAGATTTCATCATTACATTTCTGTTTTCTAAGTATGTTTTTTCTTGAGTTCCATGTATTAATTATTATCATGTTGTGATCTCTAAAATACATGTTTAGCATTTCTGCTTTTTAAAATTTTATTCACAATTTCTTTTTGTTCTTATACATGGTCTATTTTTAAAGGTGCCATGTTGTGATGAGAAATATGGGATTTCTTTAATGTTTCCATTCAGAAAATTTCACAGATCTGTTTAGCTCCAAAGTCTCCAACAGATTTTTCTAGTTCCGTTTTTTTCCTTTTAAAAAATTTCCTATTAGATTGGTCTAGCTCTGTCTGAGAGGGGAATGCTAAAAGTCTCCTATTTTTATTGTGCTACTACTATCTTTGGTGGGGTGGGGTTTTTTTTATGATTCAGTTAATTTTTCTTTTTTGAATTTAGATGCTATACCATATGATGTATATAAATTTAATACTAAAAATGATTTCTTTAAGCATAATGTAATTGCCTTGTTTATCTTTATTGATACTGTGAATTTTTAGTTTTCTTTTGTCTGACTGTGCGATTGCAACTCCAACTTTTTTGCATCACCTGAGGCATGGTAAATTTTGTTACAACCTCTCATTTTAATTCTAAGTGTGTTTTTGCTTTTATATGTATCTATCTCATTTAAGCAACAGATTTTAGGGTATTGTTTTCTTAACCATCTTATAACTTTCTTGTTTTATTGGAGTATATTTGTATTTATAACTTTTGAGAGTTAGGTTTATGTTTTCCTTCATTTGTTTCTTTACTATCGGGATTAAAATTTTTCTCATCCCTTTCAAATCAATACTACAGTTTGATTCAGATTATTTTGAAGCAACTTTATTTCAATCAACTCCTTTCCAGTTCTAGTCCTTTCATTTGCCAATCATTTCCCTAGTGTGAAGATTTTACTTAAATCATTTATTTCTTTTTATTTTTAATTGTTTTTCCTCTTTTTTGTTCTTTCTCATTCCTCTCTCAGTTAAATGGCTCCCTTCTTCTCCTCTCCAACCTCTTAAGTTTGTTAGTTTTCTTTCTTTGGAGATTTTTTCTAAGAAGTTTTTGTTTGCTTTGTTCTCTTTATTAATTCTCTTCCCTTCCAAGCTATTCAGAAATTGTATTCTCTGATTCATGATCTATACCCTTATTTATTATTCAATCACTCTGTGTTTCTCATAGAACTAAAGCTTCTGAGTTACCAAGTTTGGGCTCCCTCTTATAATTAATTTCTCTATTATTGCCGGTATTGGTCTTGCCTTACCATTCTTTTTCTCCAATGTGCCTTTTTCTTAGAAGTATCAATTTGTGAAGGATGTAATGTTGGCTAAAAGCAGCACACTTAGTGATAATTACCCTGTTCTCAGATCATGGGCCCAAATCTACTCCCTGCTGTCCATGTGATTGTTCTCTTTCTTAATGGCCTTGCCATCTCCTATTGGGTACATTGAGCGCAGCCCCTGGTAACTCACACATTCCTTCTTCTGGATTGGAACATTTTTCATGAAGGCACAACACTCTCTCAGGGAAAGTGGTCAGTAAATAAACATTTATTAAGTGCCTCGTATGTACCAGGCCCTATGCTAAACACTGGAGACTCAGAGAAAGGTAAAAGATTGTCTCTGTTCTCAAGGTGCTCACAGTATAGCGGAGGAGACAACATGGAAACAATTACATACAATATGCTATATACCGGTGAAGTTGAAAATAAAACAACAACAATAGTGGGAAGGCACTAAAATTAAGAGGGTTCACCCAAAGCATCAAATTCCCCCAGATTAGAATGCCACCAACTTTGGCCATAAGCACACCCTCTCTCCCTATAGGAGTGCTCTTTAACAGAACACCCTTGCTCACTGGGCTGAGATTCCCCCTTTCGTTCTTTGTACTAAGACTTGTGAGTGCCCACTATGCTTCACTTCGACTCTTCTATCTTCGCTTCCATTTCTTTAAGTTCTCCTTACTTCTGTACCCCTGTTGCCAGACTGCCAATCAGCCTTTGCCTCCTTCTGTGTTGGAGGATTTAGGGTTAGCTGGCTTGGGTCCTTGCCCTGAATAGCCCCTGAAGGGATGGGATTAACTCCAGGTGGGTTTCAGTCCCTTTTTGTTTAAGCCTGATGCAGCCTGACTACTATTTGTTAAGATACATAAATGGCCAGATCAAACATGTCATCAGAACTGTTGAGTTCAAATGAAAATGTGCATCTTTTGGTTTTATATTAAGAAGTTATCATCTTGGACTTGGCTATAACTTACAAAGTAACTTCTCTTTGGCTAATGCCTTCCCCTCTATCCTTTGATTATCTTGGTTCTCCTCCTTTCTGTCTCTAGTTGGGCTGAATCAATGTCTACTGCTTTTTGAAGAGTGGGAGGAGACCAGGGGTAGTGCTGTGGAAAGAGTCTCTGAAGCATTGAAACATAGATCCAGGCCTCAGACAAAAGAAGGCAGTATGTTTTCAGTCCTCCCCCACCCACTACCACACCTGCACAAGGTTGGGCAGAGTCAATGTCTCTCACTTGTTTTAGGGGTGGGGATGTGTTGGCAGGATTTTGTATTGAGAGAGAAGTCCCTCAATAGATGCTAGGCACAAGCCTGGGGGATTAATTTGTAAGGCCATGCCAGGTATGTGGATAATGGGACCTGGAGAAAGTATCTAATCTGCCTCTGTAATCCTGTAAACCTGGAAGTCAATCTCTTTCTCTGTCTCTCTCTGTCTCTGTTTCTCTCTGTCTCTCTCTCCCTCTTATTTTTTAAAAAATTATTTATGTGATATTCCTTCTAGAACTGTCCCCCAACCTACACTTTCAGGTTGGGTCTCCAGGGCACCTGACTACTCCAAGGTTCTAGTATTCTGAAGGTCTACACTCTTTAAATTATAGCCAATGAGTTCTCCAACCCTGTTCCTCAGATCTGGCTCCTGCCTTGACTATTATGCACAGTCTCCTACTGGGCAAGTAGCTATGCTTCAAAGAAATCCTCCTCTATTCCCTGAATCCTGCCCACCCAAGTGAGGAATGGTTCCCTCTCAAGTTCTTCTTCCACGGCTGGCTCTCTTCTTTACTGCCAGTGGTCATACCTCCAGAGTTGTCTCTGCCACTCCTGCTCCCTAGAAAATGTATCTTGCTTTTCAAAGGGCTATCAGGGCCAACAGCTAGATGCTCTGTGTTTCCATCAAGTTCAATGGAAGAACTTCTTACCTTATGAAGAGATAATAGACACTTTTTGTACTTCCTTTAAGACCTTAATACCTCATTGTCTCTCTTACTTGCCCCTTGCCTTCCTTAATTCATCAAATGGGAAGGGGGAAATCAATTGAATAGAGTGTCCTGATCTCTCCCATGCCGTAGGTTTGATCCTCTCTCACAGCATTCAAGGCTAACTTGTGTACCTGTATCCCTCAACAAAATATAGGCTTTTTGAGGATAGAAAATAGTTCATATTTTGTCTTTGTAGCTCCAATGTCTAGCATAGTACTTTGTACATAGTAGACACATAAATGGTTATCAAATCTCACTGAATAATCTTCTGAAGTAAGGATCATGAGATTATTATCCCCATTTTATAGAGGAGGAAGTTGAGGCCCAGACAGGGAGAATTTGACTGGCTAGTTTTTGGTTCATCATCGTCGTTGCTAACATTTACTAAGTGCCAAGTACTGGGCTAAGCACTGATCCTCATAACAACCCTGGCAGGTAGGTGCTGTTATTATCCCCAGTTTACAGAAGAGGAAACTGAGTAACTGCATGTTGAATGATAATGAAAGGGCAATGCTGCCCTTGATTTCTGATGATCAAGGTGGATTGCCCAGGATAGTGATCTGGAATCTCTCACAGACCCAGTAGCAAAGCTAGTCCCTGGAAGGAGAGGGTAACAAAACAAAAGAAGCTAGAAATGCAATTCAGCCAGCCTGGCCCTTAGCCTCAGTCCCTCCTCTCCTCTTGTTTCTAATTAACCTTTGTGGGGGTGCGCAGCCTTAGGTGTTCTCTCTGCTGCCTTCCCCCTCACTCTGTCCTTTCAGACCAGCCCTGAAAGGTTAATTACCAAATCAGCCCATCCAAAGAAATGTTGTCTCTGTGCCTTAAAGACCAAATCACGCTTTGGCAATGTGGTTATTTATGGCGTCTAATAAGCATTTTTCGAAGTGATTAACCTTTATGCCAAAGTCACGTTGGGAATCTTGAGCTCCATGCTTGTTTGCTGTGCTTAAGGGACAGCCTGAGACAGGATGCAGCAGGTGCGGAGTTTGTGCCATCCTGAAATATCAGTGGCTTCAGTCCAGGGCCTCCTCACCCCCACTCCCATCCCCTCACCCCTATCTTTACCACCCCCAACCCCCATCAAACAGGCTCCTTCTTAGGATCACAGAATTTCAGAGCTAAAAGAGAGCTCAGATTTCATCTAGTCTAAATAAACCCCCCTCATTTCATTGCTGAGGAAACTGAGGCCCAGAGAAGTCAAGTAATTTGCCCATGGTCACGTAAGTCAAATACTGCTGAGCTAGGATTTAAACCTTGCTGGTCTTCTGGGTCTCCATTCAGTGCTCTTCTCACTAGTTGAAGCTGGTCTTTGCTTTACTGTGGTCACATGTCTCCTAGTTTCTAAAGTACAAGGGACCTGTCCTCACTTCCCTCTGTATCCCCTGATACACCCTGCTCTGCACGTAGTAGGTGCCCTGTGACTTGCTGAATCCAGAGATACTGCTGTATCACAGGTGGAATGGACTTAGAGAAATAAGACACAGGTTCCAGCTCCAACCCTGCCATGGGCCCCTCCCCCCATTTGACCTTGGGGAAATCAGTTCCCCATTGTGTTCCTTAGTTTCCTCATTTATAGAATGGGATAATACTTTACTTTATGCATAAGACTGTTATGAAGATCAGGCAAAAATAATGGATATAAATAGCTAGGATTTATTTATATAGCTTTTTAAGGTTTGCAAAGCACTTAACCTATGCTATTTCACTGGATCCTTATAATGACCCTATAGGGTAGGCACCATTATCATCCCCATCTTACAATTTCAGAAACTGAAACTGAGAAAGCTTGTGACTTGCCCAGGGTCACACAGCTAAGTGTCTAAGTCAGGATTCGATCTCAGGTCTTACTGACTCAATGTGCCAGTTAGTTGCCTGATTAGTACTTTGTAAACTGACAAGTACTTATGTAAATACCAACTCTTATTATTGTTAAATCCAATGCTTGCTCATTCTCTGGTCTTTGGAAGTGGGTGGGAACACTGTGGATCAGAAGGAAATGTGTGTGTTCTTTCGGTGTCTTTAACTCTCCCTCTCCCATCCCCCGCCTTTTCTGGTGGCCTAGAAGGCTCTCTAGAGAGCCTTGATTCCTCCCTTACCCAGCTGTTAGTGGTGTCTTCTTCCTAAATTACTCTCTGTTCCTTAGTTGAATTATTAGTTATTCTTAATTCAGTTCACATTGTTTTTTGCCCCTGCCCCCAGCATCCCTCAGTCCCCCACCACCACAATGTCAGCGACTTGAGGACAAGAGCTGTTTTATCCTTGTCTTTGTATCTCAAGCACCTAGCACTGTTCCTTTCTTGTACTATGCATTTAGTAAATGTTTATTGAACCACATTTCTTCTATTCTGGCTTTTGCCAATATACTTATAACCCTGTGGATGCTGCACAGATACTAATAGGGTTTGTAGATGGATTCTTATTTACTCATGGAATTGGATTATTTGGTTACCGGAGTTCTTTCCAACTCTGAGATTTGTGAGAATGCGATATATCCCAAGTGGTTTTGCATTTTAAATAGGGAGTCTTGAAGACTGATATTTCTGATTCTTCATGACCTCACTTGGGGTTTTCTTGGCAAAGATACTAGAGTGATTCGCTATTTTCTTCTCAGCTTATTTTACAGAAAAAGAAACTGAGGTAAACAAGGTTAAGTGACTTGCCCAGGGTCACACAGCTAATAAGTATCTAAGGCCAGATTTGAACTCGAAGAAGATGAGTTTTCCTGACTCTAGGCCTGGTGCTATATCCACTGCACCACCTAGCTGTCCTATTCTTGAATACTGAAAAGGCTTTAAGATACAAGGGTGGGATAATTGGCAGTCTGATTGATCTCTGGGGAAATGGGTCAGTCTGAGAACCTCTAAAGTCATGCCATCTAGACCACCTGCAAATGTTGCTAGCCTTAGACTCAGACTGGTTTCCTTGTGGTTTGGTTCTGTCCTTGGAGGTATGCCAATAGGGCAAGAGGGAGGGCCCCCTACCAAAAAAAATTTGTATGCAGGGGACAAGATTTCAAAATGGAAACCTCCCCCTCTAAGAGGCTATCTATATGGTCCTTCATTTTTACCATGTGCCATTTCATTGGTTGTAGATCGTGGATGTTTCTGGTCTTAAAATATGCCTTTATAAAAAATGAATATTAAAAGTGTCCCCAATTGTACCCTCCATACATTGCACTATTGGCCTGCTGTCTTACCTACACTTAGTCCTACTTCTTAAAAAAGGGTAAGAATTTGTCCAAGGTATAAGAAATCTTCGTTGTACCTCTAGCTAGGCAGGAGCTCTAAATATACCGTCAGCTGAGGCCTCCCTGAAGGCATCTAAAATTTTCTAATGTGTGGTGGGTTGTGAGGAGTTAAGGATAAGTTCTCTCTGTTACAGCGGCAGACTGAGTAAGACCCTTCTCTCTGTTCAGAGACCAAAGGTAGGTTCCATCCTTCTTTGCCTCAGTTTTTCATTTTTGAAATGAGGATAAACATTAGAGTTATGTCCTAGGGAGGAAAACCAGGGAGGCTGTGATGTTTAAGTTCTGGTTAATAAAATGCTAGAAGTTCCTTAGGATAGGAAAATCATATGGCCCTGCCTTAATATATAGTACATATGGATGATCCAAAAAGGAAGTGAATTGGTCATTGTGTGAGAATGAAACAACAGGAAAATGACTCACAAGCTTTGTGGGTATTGTCAACTTATTATTATTATTAATAATAATAGCTAACATCTATATAGCACCTACTATATGACAGGTAAGGTAGCTAGGTGGCACATTGGGTCATCTGTTGGGCGTAGAGCCAGAAAGACTCATCTTCATGAGTTCAAATCTGGCCTCAGACACTTACTGGCTGCGTGACCCTGGTCAAGTCACTTCACCCTGTTTGCCTCAGTTTCCTCATCTGTAAAATTCACTGGAGATGGAAATGGCAAACCACTCCAGAATCTTTGCCAAGAAGATGCCAAATAGGGTCATGAAGAATTTGACATGACTGAAAAGCAACTAAACAACAATGTAGCAACTGTGCAACAATTGTAGTACTGTGCTAAGTGCTACAATTGTTATCTCATATGATTATGCTCCAATTATTACCTCATTTGATCCTTACCAACAACCCTGTAAGATAGGTACAATTATTAACTCCATTTTACAAATGAGGAAACTGAAACTGACAAAGGTTAAGTGACTTGCTCAGGGTCATGTAGCGAGTGAATGTCTAAGGCTGGATCTGAACTCAGGTCTTCCTGACTCTGGGCCCCAAACTCTATCCACTGTGCTGCCTATCTGTTGCAGAACCAGAGGAAGCCTTCAGTATCTTAGGACACGGAAAGGAAGGATAAAACTGTCCAATTTTCCTCTCCCTGAAAATGAGTGGAGAACAGAAAATGTGAATATAATGAGAGGGGGCATGGGTTTATCCAGAGAGATGGCGGGGGGAAGGATCCAGTAGTACTATAAAAAGAACACCTGCTCTGATGTCAGAAGACCTGAGTTCTAATCCTGTCTCTGTCACTACCTTGGGCAAGTCACTTAACTTCCCTAGGGCTCAGTTTCCTAATTTGTAAAGTAAATCTTAAACTAAATCCCTTCCCTTTCAAGATGTAGGGTCTATGAGAATTCATAGAAAGTTGCAGCTGGAAAGGATCCCAAAGGTCATAGGATCAGCCTTTCTTTGGGCACTGAAGCCCCTAGCTACTCAGCAGCCACAGCTACTGAAACCCCTGGAAAGAGTCAGTGCCAAATGGTTCAACCTCGTAAAGGGATATAACTTTATCAGTGGAAATAACATTAAATAAGATGAATTATCATTTGCTTACCATTGCCCCCTAAGCATCATGGGACCTTTCCAGATGACTGGAAGCTGAAACTTTCTGTTTCCTATGAAATACCCTCCCCTAGTACTATGTAACCCTCTAGAGGGTAGGAAATGTATTTGCTCTTCGGTTTGTATCCTCAGTGCTTAGCACAATGCTTGGCACATAGTAGGCACTTGATAAGGCTTTTTCATTCATTTATCATAGATCAATTCCAGTATCAAATGCCTCTGCATTTTTCTTTTCTAATTCTATTTTCCTCTTTGAGAAGAAGTCACTCCTGCCCTGTTCCCCTGGTCCTTGCCTTAAATATGCATATCATGGATTGTTAGATACATAGCTGAGGTTGTCTCAGTACACTATGTACAGGCTCTCTCAGGAGGAGATTTCTTCATAACCCATTTCAGTAACAGAATTTGAAGTTACAAAATTGTCAGAACATTTTGACCAGCCAATTAATCCAAGGATAATAAACCATTCAACGATTTTCATTATTTTTTTGAGGAAGAAGTAAAAATTGAAAAGTGGGAATTTAGGGGAGGAAAAGAGTACTTGATGTATTTGTTCCCCAAGATGCATTGCACCTAGTAGGAACTTTCTTCTCAATTTCCTTTACTAGTTCATCATCCTTCCCCTGCCCTCAGCTGTTTGTGTACCCCAAGACTTTGCTAGCCTTTTTTCTTTTCTCTCTTTACATACCCTCTGATGATCTCATTAGCTTTCACACGTCCAGTTGTCATCTCCGTGCATATAACTCCCAGATATATCCCAGTCTTTCTCTTAAACTCTCCCTATCACCAGCTCCTTGTTGGACATTTCAAACTGGATGTCCCAAAGGCATTTCAAATTTAAAATGTTTAAAGCAGAACTTACTATCTTTCCCCCAATAACTATCTGCCTAACTTCCCCATTTTTGTTGAGAGCATCACTATCCTTCTCCAGCTCACCCAGGTTTGCAACCTTACAGTCTTCCCTGGTCTTCATTCTCTCTCAACTGCCATATCCAATCAACTACCAGGTCTTGCTATTATTTCCTTCCCAGCCCCTCTCACATCCATTAGCATCTCTCAAATCCATTCTCATCTCCCCACTGACAGGGTCAGCACCCTGTGTGCCTGGTCTCATCACCTCTCACCTGCACGATTTTAGCAGCCTCTTAACTCATCTCTCTGCTTCATCCTCCACCCAGCTGTCAAAGCAACATTCCCAAAGTGCAGGCCAGATCATACAGCTCCCTTGTGCAGAAAGCTTTAGGGGTTCCCCCTTGTCTACAGGCTAAAATAAAAACTCCTCTGTTTGGCATTCAAAGTTGTTCATATTTTGTCTTCTGTCTACGAGGCTTATTACACATTTTTCATTTTCATGCACTTTCCAATCCAACCCAACTGGTCTTCTGAGCTTTCCTCACAGGGATACTCCATCTCCCCCTTTCTGTTCCGTTGAATGGGCTGTTCCTCCTGCCTGCTTCTTCTCCCTTCCCTTCTACTTCTTAGCACCCCTAGACTCAGCTAAAGTACCACTATATGAAGCCATTGCTAATCTCTCCGAGCTGTTAGTGATTCCCACAACAAATTACTTTGTATCCAGTTTGAATATTTAAAAAGGCATTTATATAGCACCTACTATGGGCCAGTCACTGCTAAGCACTCTACAATTATCTCATTTGATCCTCACAGCAACTCTGCAAAAGTTGCTGCTGCTATCATCCCCATATTATGGGAGGAAACTGAAGCTACAGAATTTAAATGAGTAAGTTAGGGCACTCAGCTAGGATGCGTCTGAACTGGATTTGAACTCAGGTCTTCCTGACTCTAGACTCTATCCTTCCTGAGTCTAGCCACCTAGCTACCTATATAGCCACACACACACACACACACACACACACACACACACACACACACACACAGACATAGACACACACACACAGACACACACACACACACACACACACACACACACACGCACACCTCTATGTTACAGTAAGATTTTTATTTGGGCCCAGCAGAGTTGGAGGTGATTTGCCTTCCTTGTTTTCCACTGAGGAGTCCCTTTCTGCTCTGGACCCACATGTGTACAGATGTATTCACAGCTCAGGGGGAGGAACTTCCCAGGGTTTGCTGCATTATACCAAAATGCCGAATCCTTTCAGTCCTGAGCCACTTGTTTCCCTGGAAGTAGCCAATGCACAGGCTCATCACATAGGGGTGAGCTCTACAGAAGGCAGTTTTACCTTCTTGTCTATGTACATACATATACATAAATATACATCCACATGTTGTTTCTCTTAGTTAAAATATAAACTTCTTGAAGGCAAGAACTGTTTCATTTTTGACTGTATCCCATCACCTAGCATAATACCTGGCATATAGTAGGCTCCTTATACATACTTGATGAATTAAATTGAGGGTGACTGGGTATTTCATTCTGGTATTTTGCCTAAAATTCATAACCCCTTCTGACCTTACCCACATACCTGTCTCAGCATCCTTTTTGCCCACATGTTTTCCTACCATGGCGCACTAAGTTGGGGTTTCTCCATGACCTTTATTTGCCCCAAAGGCTCAGCAGCAGCCAGGGTAGTGAGGGGGTTCCTAGAAGCAAGAGGTCACAATTATTCCCTGGAATCCAAGGGCAATCAGGCAGCACAGGCACAGATCCCCCAACACATTTATCACCAATGAGCAGGGTGGGTATGTGTGAGAACACTGGGAAGTGCCTAATTAAAGGGAGACTTTGAACAGCACCACTGCAGCTGAGAAGGGGCAGGACTGAGCTGTAATGAGTCTCTAATATTAGCAGAAGGAACTCAGTTCTGCCTGCCTGGAGGGGTGGGGTTGCTCTGCTTTGCAAGGAGGGAATCCCAGGGGAATTGACTCTTTAAGAAAAATCTTTCTTTCCCCAGTGGATCTGCTCTGGAGACTATATAGTTGGGGAGGGGGAAACCATAGCTAGAAAGTGACAGAATTTCAGGCATGAAAACAAAAGGAAAAACTGTCAAAAATCCCTCTCCTTGAAAATGAGTGGGGAGAAGGGAATGTGAATATAATGAGAGGAGACATGGTTATATCCAGAAAGATGAAAATAAGATGGTACTGTAGAAAGATCATCATTGGCTCTGATGTTAGACAATCTGGGTTCAGACCCAGCCTCTGCTACTTATTACCTATATGACCTTGGATAAGTCATTGAACTTTCCTGGGTCTAGGTTTCCTCATTTGTAAAGTAAAGCAGTTGAACTAGGTGGCCTTTGAGATCCTGCCCATCTATAGGTGTGAACATAGTCTGTGCATTTATGGGTCTAGAGCTGAGAAAGGGGGTCCTTAGTGGAGAACGGGAAACGCAAATGACCCAGCCCACTGGGCCCAGGTACAAATGAGGAAAGACCATAGAAAGTTAGAGCTGGAAAGAACTCCCAAGGCCATATGGTCTAATTTTAGAAGAAGGAAGTTAAGGACCAGAGAGGTGATATACTTTGCCCAATTTCACACAGCTAATTAATAGCAGAGCCAGAAGAACTTAGTTTTGTCTTTTGATTCCCATATGGGACTGCATCTGAAATTCAATTCAGTAAATATAATTCTTCTGGAAAGTGGGATTTAACAGCTATTTTAGCATCATAGTTTAGTCCTAAATCTTGGAAGAGAAGTGATTAGCAAATATTCCTAGCTATCTCCCCTAGGAATAGCTCCCCTTTATAGACATAACCTATAAGCTACAAAGCTCTTTCCTCTCAATACTGTGAAGGGGGCAGTGTAGACATGAGCTCCATTTTACAGATGAGGAAACTGAGGCTCAGAGTGAAATTACGTGGCCAGGGTCACACAGTTACCAGCATCTAGATTTGAGTTAAGGCTTTCTGCTTCCAAGTCCAGGGCTCTTTCCACTACCTTCCACTCCCACAAGAAAAATCTGTGTGATAAGCTTCCTCCAGTTTGATGACAGCACTCCCTCTAGCAGGCCCCCTCCACTAACTTCCTACCAGAACAGAATCAAGGATTTGATGTAAGAACAAAGGATACTAAAAGGGAAAAAGAGGAAAAGGAAAAGAAAAAGGGAAGGTTACAGCAGATGGAGAAGAAAGGGAACAAACATTTATTAAGTACCTACTTTGTGCCAGGCCCTGAACCAAGCATTTTACCAACATTATCTCATTTGAACCTCGAACCTTACAATAACCCTGACAGATAGAAGGACAGAGTGCCAGACTTGGAATCAGGAAGATCTGAGTTCAAGTGCTGCCTCAGACGTTTACAAGCTATTTGGCCTCATGCAAGTCACTTAACTGCTCTCTGCCTTGGTGTCCTCCACTGTAAAATGGGGATAATAAATAATTATTTCTATAATTATATAACAATAAGTAAATAAAATAAACCTATCTCCTATGGTTGTTACGAAGATCAAACACTATAATATTTGTAAAGTGCTTTGCAGAACTTATAATGCTATATAAATGCTCACTATTGCTATTATTATTATATTCAGGATTTAAACCCAGTCCCTCTGACTAGAAATAGGGTATTCTTTTCACCACCGACTCCACAAGATCTCTCAGCAACCCTTCCCAGCAGTTTGACTTTTTCTGCTCCATCCTAAGGCAGCTAGGTGTGGCATAGTGGATAGTCTGTGTGACCCTGGATAAGTCACTTCTTCTAAATGTGTTTCCTCACCTATAAAATGACGGTATTAGACTAGATAATATCTGAAGTTCCTTCTAGCTCTAACTCCAGTGAGGTTCTAGTTTTGGCTGCCTTGTCCATAGTAGGCTCTCTGGGAATAACTGGAGTATTCTAACCATGTTTCTCTCTTCTCATGGCCCCTATAGGCCCTTCTTCTGTGGCTTGCACCAGTCTCAGCCTCACTCCAGGACCAGTATTGTGAGAGCCTATCGTTAGTCAACAACACCACTGGTGAGTACCCCAAGGCATCCTCCTCCTCCCTTTTCTCCAACTGCTCCCTATACAGCATACACCAGAGCTGGAGAAATAATAGCACAAAAGCCATCCCTTTTAGGCCTCCATTTCTCAGGGAGATTCCCTGCTTCCACTTCCTTTTTATACATATCTGCCAGAAAAAATCTTTCTTTGATGCTATTTTCATCATATCTCTCCCTGGCTCAAGAACCCTAGTATTATTCCCCATTGTCTAATGTATCTAATTCAAATTTATAAAACATCTACTGAAGCCCTGATGACTCTCTAAGTCCATCTCTTCTTTTTGACCATACTGAGGCATTACCCCATCCTACCAACTAGCAGGAACAGGCCTCCCAGAACCCTTTCTCTTTCTCACCCCAATCCCAGCCTGGATGCTGACCTCTCTCATCACCATCACCCAAACCCCCACTCCACTTTGACCCTTGGGTTCATTACTCCTTTTCCAATAGTCATTGGTCAGGGACCATCTACCCTGCCATTGCTAACCAAGGTCCATGGGGTCTAACTATCATCCATGCTTCTGTTGGACCTTTAGTTCCACTTGGCCTTTCTATCTGCCATGAAACCAAACCCTCTTTAATGTGTTGTCTCCCTTAATTAGAATGTGTTTCTGTTTGTAGGTTCTGCATTTGTCACCTTATTTTGCACAAAGTGTCAAACAAATGCATCTCTTTTCCATTCCGTGAAGATTATGGTCAGAGCTACCTTTCTGAATTGTACCAGCAGAGCTTAATTCTAATTGCCTAATCCCAAACAAGGGTGCCTAGCAGTGGGTATCAGGCTTATGCATCAGATGGGAGAAATAGAGAGATGTGTCATTTAGAGGCAAAAGGAGGGTGGGAGCAGTGGAGGAGAGAAGGAATGGTAACAGAAGATTGGTCTCCCTAGCACCTCTTTTGAGCCATTTGATAGGGATTAATGTTAATTATTTAATAAATTCATATTGAGTACCTACAGTGGGTAGAGCACTGTGCCAACTGCAGTGAGAGAGAGACAGAAGAAAGAAGACACAAAACCTAACCACAGTCTGATGGTGGGGGGAAGGGAGGACATCGTGGAGAAAGAAAAGCAGTACCGGAAATAGCTTAGACATAATGAAGACAAACACCATGCAGGTAATCTCTGTAATGGGCTTTTTATTTCCACATCAATTAATTTCAAGTAGCATGTCAATAAGTGCAAAATCCTTTCCTGCTAATCAAAGAAATGAGTGCTATATGGAGGCAGAATAAGGGATTTCTTAGACTAGAATTTGAAGTGATCTCGGAAGACTTCCACATATACTTTACATTCAATCCTTATAACAACCTTGTGAGGTCAGTAGTATGACTATCCTATTCCTATTTTTTTTACAGATGAGAAAACTGGACTCAGAAAAACTAATGTAATGGTAACTTATTTCACTAGACAAGGGAAGAGGGAGGACCTCCCAAGTGGTGTATAGAGAATGAACAAGCATGGTTGGATGAGTGATTTCAGTGTGGGCAAAGGAAGAGACGGGTTTAGAGAATCATCAGGAGCTCAGCTGATATGTAAGGAATTTAAATTAGACATATCAGGTCACAGGGTGCTTCTAGGGTTCTTGAGTCAAGGTGAAGCATGAGAGTGGCACTAGAGGAAGATAAGTGTGGCAGGTATGTATGAAGAGGAACTAGAAGCAACAAGTCCCTCTAGGAAATAGAGGCCTCTTAATAGGAATGGCCCTGGTGACTCATGACAGAAGGAATGGTGATCAGGCTCCATTAACTCATTTGTTCTGCCCCCTAAAGAGGTCTATTCCATAGCTTACTGTCGTAGGTGTCATCTGTCCTTGGAGGTGGTGATAAATGGCATTCATTCTCCTGTGATTTATATTCCCTACTCACTCTCCTCACCTCACCCCCGCCACTGCCTCCCTCCCTCAGTCCAAAACTGGCTTTCTGGTGTGCTGATCGATCACCCTCTGCAGAAGCCTCTGATCAAGTGCCATTTTTCTTCCTCTCTCCCTGGACCTGCCCAGACCAATGGGCACAGGGTGAGACAGATGGAGGGTGTGGGGAGCAGAGAGGGACATTGACAGATGGATAGTCAGTCTGGCTGCTTAGTGACACCAAGACATTGGTTTTCTGTGGGGAGTCCCCATCCTCTTTTCACATGGCATACTCCAGGACCAAGGAGAGCACCACTGGGAAATAGACTGGAGTCATTCTGTCATCTGTCCATCTGGCACATTACAGATAGGTCACAAAATTATAAAATCATGTAATTGTATGATAACAGTATCAGAACCATGGTATGTTCCATAAGTTTGCATTTATATAGGGCTATAAAGTTTACAATGTATTTTTATATACCTCTTTTCTTTTGATCCTCACAGCATCTGTGAGGTAGATGGTTTTAGTATTCCCATGTTACAGAGAAAGAAATTGAGACTGAGAGAAGTTAAGTGACTCATCCAGGGTCACATAGGCATGAAGTATTGTCATGGAAAAGAAAACCCTACTTACAACTTAGAATACAATCAAATAAAATTATTCCATACATTGTTACAAACCAAGGCACAGAAAAGTAATAATTGATATACAGAGAAGTGTATTTCTATAATACAAGTCAGTGTTTAAATATGAACCATTTTCCACATGTACTTATGGAACACAGAAAGGCATATAATTATGCTGCATTCACAACTGGTCAGCCAGTGGCCCTGGGGACATCTGGGGACAGCGGTTCAAGGGGAGGAAAAGAGACTTTCTAATTTGTTAGTCTGTTGTTGGCCTCAGGGATTCAAGACAGGATGTACTCCATGTTTTGTTCACCCTTTGCATACAAACAGGAGTAAAGGAAGGCAAAAATATAGAGGTTAAATATGGCTGTCTGTTTAACATTGAAAAGAAGGCTTTGTCTAACACTATGCCAAGAAAGAGGAAAATATAGAGTGCTGAGTAGGAGAGAAAGGATTTGAACTCAGTGCTTACTGACTCAAAATCACAGTGATCTACCCACTGACTCATGCTTCTGCAAATTAATACCTCATTAAGCTGAAAAATGATCTTTGGAAGTCATTGGGTCCATCTCTCTGCCTTCAGACAAATGAATTGTCTAAACTAATCTGGTCCAGCTATGTTAACTGTAGAATAGATATGTATCCAGAGGGCCCAGTGTGGCCTTAGTGGGATGATGAACTTGTCAATGAAGGGAAGGAACTGTCTGGACATTCTTCCCAATTCACTACCCCTGAAAATAGTAGTAGTTGAAGTGGTTTTGGGAGTAACTGATGGCTCAGTCTGATCACCAAAGAACCTCAGGAAGTATGTTAGTGAAGAAGAGACTCCCTCTACCCATAGAACCTGGAGACAGAGCCAGAGTTTTTCTCTTATCTGCTTTATATATTACCATGGTTAAAAGTTACTCATCTAGCCCTCTCACTCCCTTTCCTGTATCCTCCAGCCTTTCCTACCAGTAGGAAAGGGAACAGAACTTTTCCTATTGACAGAAGACTGACAGATAAGGGCAAAACTGTGGAACTAGAAATAGCAACCACTCTCTGGGATATTTGGTCTGACCTCTAAGACCTGAAACATACTCCCTACTGGGATACAATGAATAAGACGCAGTTTGGTTATAGGTTATTAAACCATCCCCTTTCTCCTCTCTCACAGTTACTTCCCTCCTACTTTTCTGTGGTCAAGTAGTGCCAAGTGCTCTTGGCCAACTCTGATTGAGCACTCACCATATGCTATGTGTGGAATAGAAAACTGCTGGTATACAGTCCCTGCCCACAGTGAATAGACAAAAGTCTAACTCAGAATTCCTGGGAGCCATGTAAAGTCCAACAATTGTCCCCTGGTCCTATCCTACTGATCAGATTTACAGAACCATATCATGGGAGATGATTTGCTGAGGTCCCAAGACTAATTCAAAATAGTCATACCAATAGTTCAGTTGGCAGCATTTCCTGAGAATCCAACTGTGAGGGAATTGAACACAAGGTAAGATTGGATCTGGCCCATTTCCTTGGGGTTGAAAGACTATTAGACTATAAAGGTAATCTCATTGAGGATGTTCTTCTGGGGCTTAGCTATGAATGGTGGACCTTTCCTGCTTGATTTATGGATCTACACATTGTTTTTGGTGGAACAGTTTTTTTAAATCCCACAGAAGAACCTTTAGGGCCCTGATAAGGGGCAAGACCCTCTTAGGTCTTAGAGAAAATTCAAGCAGAGGATCAGAAGGAGATGGATTAGGACCTTTTTTGATCTCTATGTTGCTTCTATCCCCACCCAGGTGATGGGTCACAGGTATCTTGTTGCCTTGCCCCCCTGCCACTTTCAAGTGATTCTTCTCTACCCCAGTGACTCCTTTAAGCTTACTTTAAGCTACTCTATGCTCCAAAAAGTGATAAAACTGCATTAATTTTAGCATTATCAAATTAAAACTTCAATAATTCAATCTGGTCCCCCTCCAGTTGATATGGATTAGGATTGTTGTTTAATTCTGTCCAACTCTTTGTGACTCCACTTGGGGTTTTCTTAGCAGAAATACTAAAGCACTTTGCCATTTCTTTCTCCATCTCCTCCTACAGAAGAAGAAATGAAGGATAGGATAGTTAAGTGACTTGCATAAGGCCACACAGCTAGTAAATGTCTGAGATCAGACTTAAACTCACATAGATGAGTCTTCCTGTCTTACAGACATGGCACTCTATCCACTGTGCCACCTACCTGCTCCATGGATTAGGGTAATTTGACCATAAATCACCTTGGCATTCAGTGTCTAGGGCTCTCTGTAGCCACCTAATGTGACACTGAATATTTGGAAGGAGGAGCCAATTAAGCAATAAATCAACAAGTGTTTATTAAGCACCGGCTATGTGTCAGGCCAAGGCAGTCAGATGGCACAGTGGATAGAATGCCACGTCTGTAAGACAGGAAGACTCATCTATGTGAATTCAAGTCTGATCTCAGACATTTACTAGCTGTGTGACCCTGGGCAAGTCACTTAACCCTGTTTGCCTCAATTTTTCATCTGTAAAAATGAGCTTGAGAAGGAAATGGCAAACCACTCCAGTATTTTTGCTAAGAAAACCCCAAATAGGGTCACAAAGAGTCAGACACAACTGAAATGACTGAACAACAACAAAATGTGTGAGGCATTTGCAAGTTAAGGGGAGTACAATTTCCAAGAAGAAAATAATCCCTAGTCACAATGAGCTTACTGGAGAGAGACAACATTTAAATGTTTTTAGCATAAGTATAAAGTTAATAAATAAATGAACAAATGAATAAATAAATATAATTAAACACAAGGTAGTTTGAGAGGGAGATTGCTAACAGTTGGAGAAATCAGGAAAGGCTTCATGTAGAAGGTGGAGTCTGAACTTCATCTTGAAAGAAGACAAGGACGCTGAGAGGCAGATAAAACGAGGGAGAGCATTCCAGGCATGAGGGATGACCAGTGGAAGGATCTGGAGATGGGAGAGAAGAGTGTTTTGTGTGAGGAATAGAGAACAGTCTCTAAGAGGCTGGATCAAAAAATACCATAAGGAAAGAAAGTCAGGAAGGTCATATTTATCTACGGCCTGCCCACCACAGGCCCACCTTGCTGGCACTAGTTGAGTGTGAGCAGACCTGCTTTGAAACAGTAGCAGGATTCCGGGCAGTGCTGTATTGGACTCAGTATATCTGCCCTTTGGTGGGGATAAGGGTTGAAGGTGGGGCTGGTGGAGAAGCCTCTTGCCTAGGCTTCTTCCGGGCTACTAAGTATGGGAGGTTTATTTACGAGGTTGGTTGAGTTTCCTTCCTGAAACCTTTCTTCTAAAACCAGATCAATATGGGAAAAAAACTGAAGTCCTCATCACAGCCCCTGTGGCTTGGGAATGGGCAGAAAAATGCATATTTGTCTCAACAGGACTTTGCCCTGTTTTCCAAGGCACTTTCAGACAAACAATGGAAGCCCGACATTTCTGGGTGGAGGGGAAAATTAGCTTTGCCTCTGTGATTTTCAGGTTTGACTGATCAGTCCCCTGCTTGCCCTGCCCTTCCCCCACCCCACATCCTTTACATCTGGGAAGCAGAGCCATTTTGGCGCTTCTATGGCTGCAGCTAGCCCTAGATGTCCTGGATATCTCTTTGTTTCCCTATAGTTCTTTCATCTCATTCACCCTTTCCATTTCTGTCTCACCCAATTTCTTTCTCCTTTTTCTCCTCTTTTATATATACACTTTTTCCTTTTTTCTGCTTTTCCTCCTCCTTTCCCCTCCTCCCTCTAAATTTCTTTCTTTCCTTCCGTACTCCCTCCTTCCCTTACTTCTTTCCTCCCTCCCACCCTTCCCTCCTATTTTCCTCCTTTCCTTCATTCCTTGCTTCTTTCCTTCATTTCCTCCCTCCCTTCTCCCTTCCTTCCTTCCCTTTTCCTTTCCTTCTTTTATTCCCCCTTCTTCCTCCCTTGTTTTCTTCTTTCTTTCTTTCCTACATTCCTCCCCTCCCTTCTCCCTTCATTCCTTCCTTCATTATCCCTTCTTCCTTCCTTCCTTGTTTCCTTCATTCCTTCCCTCTCTTCTTTCTTTCTTCCTTCTTCCTCCCTCCCTTTCTCCTTTCTTCCTTCCTCTCTTCCTCCCTCCTTCCTTCTTCCATTCCTTCTTTCATTTTTTACCTCTCTCCCCTCCCCACCCTTTCTTCTTTCTTTTCTCTTTCCTTCCTTTCCTCCACCCCACTCATCTGTAGTCTCAGTCTCCTCCCCTATATGAACTCCTTTCTTCTGACAGCTCTGTGTTTTGCTCTGTTCAGATGGTACCACTGAGCTGGCTCCTGGCTCTGTCCACTGCCTAATCAGCAGGTACCCACCCTTCTGAAGGTCTCTCCATCTCTCCGAACTCCCCAGTCTGTCAAAGGAGCAGGGTTTAGGCTGCCCAGAGGGAAGAAAGTCAGGAGATGGCTGATGTGTTTATGCGCAATATTTTGCAATCCTTGTGTATGAACAGCAAGCAGCTGCAGTGGTCTGCCCAGAGGGCTCATTAAAGGAAACTCTTCCTAATGGAAGGTGCTGAGTTAGCCAGGGACTCCATCCCAGGATGTTTAGGGGGGCGGTGGAATGGGATGAGAAGAGGTGCAGCCATGGGAAGGTGATCAGACATCCTGCAAAACAGAGGTAGATTTCAACTTCCCGCACCTAGTGACAATGTCATCCAAAATACTGCTTACTGGCACATTTTGTCCCTGTGCTCTACCTCCAATATCCCCTTCTTTCTCTGCCTTTCTCTTTTTTCTCCATTTTTCTCTTTTCTTTTTAAACCACAACTCCTATATCTCTTCACATTCAAAAAGAATTCCCATAGCTAATCCCAGCTGCTACTCCTGATTTGTACTCTCCTTTTCTCTGGTTACCTATATCACATTCATTCCCTTTCTGACTTCACCCACCTTTCCTCAATAAATATCTTTCTTTTAAGTTCCATACGTACAGACTTACAGCTGAAAAGGATCTTTGAGGTGACCTAGACCAATCCCTTCATTTTACAGAAAAGAAAGTTGAGCTCCAACAAGAAATGACAGCCAAAGAATACATCATTACCTTCCATCCAACATAGACTTGTGCCAGGTAGCCCTCCCCAATCCCCTTACAGAGAAAAGATTCTTATTGTCCATTTTTATGACCTGCTGCATTGTCCAGTAGGAACTGTGGACACTATCAGATGGGGGTGGGGAGGATGGATTTTCTATTCATTGGCTCTGTTTAGCATTCATTCCTCTATCCCTCTCACTCTCCCAATCTCTCATGCAGATATTCCCTAAAGGATTTTCTAGAATCTGAATGTAAAGGTCAAAAAAACAATGTTGGCATCTCATTTCCCCCTGTCACTTCCATATTTCTTGCAAGTCTGCAATGGGGATGGAAGGGAACAAAAGTGAATGACCTTTGTGGAGAAGCCAGGGAAGAGCCAGGGAAAAAAGAGCAAACCAACAAAAAGGGCTAGATATTAGATACAGGAAGGAAAGATTATTGGAATTCTGTAAAATTAGATGACTTAGATGCTCTCTAAAGTCCCTTCTATCTTCACCTGTCTGATTCAATGATGCCATGATTGGGGTCAAGCCCCAATCAGCCAGATAGCTGCCAATTATTCACTTCTTTCCTCAAGACAGGCAAATATTGATTATTGCACACACACACACACACACACACACACACACACACACACACACACACCTCCCTGGAGCAGTTGTGGGTATATGTCCAATGTATAGCTGGTTCTTGGCTTAGTCTAGCCCAAAATAATCCAGATGTTTTCTGGTGTCCTCTCTTGAAAGAGACAAAGAACCAGAAAAGCAAATTAATCACCTTGTCCAGTCCTCCTTGCTGTATAGCCCTGGGTCTTAGATTGCAATTGGTGATTGTCCCTGCTTTGCTTTTTTACTTCCCTAGATGGAGATTTGTTAATAGCTGAGGCTGATGGTACCCAGAGGTCAGACTGAGTCAGAAGACTGGCTAATGCAGAGACAAGAAGGCTCCAGAATGACTTACTTAATGTCTTCAAGTCAGCATTTGGGTTTTTATGAGAAGGTTGTGAGAAGTTCTTCATGTCCACGGGGGAATGAGTAAAATAAAAATGATTTAAAGTTGAAGAAGAAAAACATGTGACCAGACATAAAAAAAAAACATCTTATAGTCCAGAGGGATCAGATAACTAAGAGAAACTGTGGAACTTCTGTATAGAGACCTATAGGGAGAGCCTGGAGAACTCCTTGTCTGCTGACTTAGCTAGTGCCTTCTCATGATCTCATGTTCTTAGTTCTGAAGTTACACTTTTTCTATTCCATGCAAACCTGACCTATTGTATAGATGAGCGGGTAAGGCAGTGCACATATCATGAGATTTAGGAGTACTGATAGACTCTACCTGTCTCCCCCCACCAATATTTACCTTGCTGATGTTCCATGGTGTCACCCTCCGCTCCTACCTGGCCTAAAGTTTCCACCATCAAAGTTAGTTTCAGGCAGTATCAGAAGTTTAACTATTTCCAAAATTTTAATACACTGAATGATCAGTACCAACTATTCTCTTCTCTGCCAGTCTGTCTATTGCCACATTTTCATTATTCATTCTTACCTTGGGTTCAAATCAATGGGTATGTCCTTATATTTCCTTATATTATAGATTCCCTTATAAACTGCTAAAACTGAAGGATATTTCTCATTAATCAACTAGCTCTGGACCCCCATCCAGTCTATTAAATATTATTTATTAAATAAACTAAAAAGACCTCTTTTCCCATAAACTTTTATTCATCTCTATATATCATCCCCACTAATTACCTAGCCTTAAGTAATCATTAATATTACTCATGATACAATTTATTAGTAATGCAACAAACAATAAAATGATTATATAAATAATTGTTTATACTGTATGATCTCTAAGAAAGATCACAGCCAGAGTCATCTCTAACCATTATTACTATTGATTTTTCAGTTCTGGAAATACAGACCCACCATTTAGTTCTCTCTAGATGCCAATGAGGTCACTTCTCAAGAATTCCTTCCATTGCATTTCTTCACAAGAGTTAAAGCAGTTCTCTCAGGAAAGAAGTTCTCTTAGTTCTCTCTGTTTCACTCAGTTTCTCTCCAATTGCCACAGTTAACAGTCTCTCTATGACAACAATCAAACTCAGTCTCACAAGATTATAACCCTTTTTTCTTTAGCAAAGGCATTTTCTCAAATGATATCACAATAATAATAATTACAAAGTATTTTCCCCCAAACTGGAGGTGTACTCTCCCACAAATCCATATAGAGTCTGTACCCTGTGGGTGGAAGAGTGGGCACTAGCTTTTTTAAAATTAAATTTTATTTTATTTTTAGTCCCAAATTCTCTCTCTCCCTCACTAATTGAGAAGGCAAAAACCCCCAAATCTAGTACAATTATGTATAGTCATACAAAACAATGCCCACGTTAGCCATACTAAAAGAAAGAGAAAGAAAGAAGGAGAAAAAGAAAGAAAAAAGGAAGAAAAGAGAAGGAAAGAAAAAGAGAAAGGAAGGAAGGAGGGAAAGAATGAAGGAAAAAAGAGAAACAAAATATGCTTTAGTTTGTACTCTGACATCATTAGTTCTCTATCTGAAAGAGTCAGTTGTGGTTGGTCATTGGTTAATCAGAAAGATAAATCTTTTAAAGTTAATTATCTTTATAATATTGATGTTACTGTATACATTTTTCTGACTCTGCTCATTTCACTTTGCATCAATTCATACAAGTCTTCCCAGTTTTTTCCTGAAACCATCCTGTCCATCATTTTGTATAGCATAACAGTATAGTATTTCATTATAGTCACATACTATCACATGTTCACCCATTCCCCAACTGATGGGCAATGGATTGAACAACAATGGGTCCCTGCCCAAGCTCCACTCAGTGGCTTTGGGGCCCTCCTGGCTTAGAGTGAATGTCAATAGTAACTGTTTCTCTTTGAAACAACCCTGAGGCTCCTACCCCTCCCTGCTTGATTTATTTATCTGCTTACTTGTTCACTTATTTATTTTCTATTTAAAAAGCCTATCCTCTACTTTTCCAAGAGGCCTATTCAGTGAATGGGCATTATCTCACTTTAAGTGAGTACCTGAAAAGGCCTTAACCTAAAAGGTCAAGGTCTCCCATTACATCCTGGGCCATCTCCAGTCATCCTGATGAATGTCTGGTCACTGAATTCAGATGGCTCAGGAGAAGAAAGTGAGGCTGGTGACTTTAAGTGAGCCCTCCCTCACTTAAAACAAAGTCAAGTGCACATCATGTCATCATTTCTCTAATGTCATGGTCCTCTTTGAAAACAAAGGACAAACATATCCAACAACTGATGGGCACCTCCTCAGTTTCCAGTTCTTTGCCATCATAAAAAGAACCGTTATCAATAGTTTTATACATATGCGTCCTTTTCCTCTTTCTTTGATCTCTTTGGGGTATAGTCCCCTTTAAAGATACAGTGTTATATTCATAGCCTCTGTTGGAAATGCTATTGAAGCTGGTATTACATATTTATCTAATCTATACCTATGTATGACATCTATCTACCTACCTACCTACCTACCTACTTACCTATCTATCTATCTACCTGTCTATCTGTCTGTCTGTCTGTCTATCTATCTATCTATCTATCTATCTATCTATCTATCTATCTATCTATCTATCTATAACCTATCCAGGGAAACTATCTCTATCTGTCATTACCAGTATCTACCTCAGTCATTATCAATCGACTATGTTAGCTCATTTGATCCTCACAACAGCTCTGGGAGGTAGACAGTTCCTGTTGTTATCTTCACTTCATAGAAGAGGGAACTGAGTCTCAGAGAAGTGACATGATTTGCTCTAGTCCTACAGTCAGTAAGCACCAGAGCCAAGATTTGAGCCACAGCCTTTTTCAATCCACTTCCAGTGCTCTTTCCACTACACTTAATCATTAACAACATTGACTTGGTGCTACTGTTTGCAAGGCACTATAGCCTGCCCCTACCCAAAGTGGATACTGTCTTTAAGGGGCAAGAGAGAGCTGAGGAGGATGACCTTCCCCATCCCAGTCCTTGAAAAGGATAAGAATCCCACTTTTGTAAGAGCCTGATGAACTGATCCTAATAATCCAGCACTTAGACTCTCTTAAATGATCTTATAATTTTCTGCCAATGAAACCACTGGCCCCCTCCAGCCCTGATTTTTCTATGTCCTTTGAATAGCTTTGATTAGAGAATAAAAACTGATGGGGTACAAGTGTTGCTTAGAGCGTCCTGAGCCCAGCCCAAAAAGGAAGCCAATCTAAGCCAGTGCTGATTCCCAAGTGATCCTGGTTGGGAAGGGCTAATTGAGGAAAAAATGATTGAGATGCAGCCTTGAACAGAGCCCAAGAGCAAGGACTGGTCATTAACTCTGAAGTAGTTGCTTTCCCCTCATTTACTCCTGACTCCTCCACATGTGTTAATCTGTTTCTGTGCCAGTCCCTGGGTGTTAGCAACTGACCTTTACTAAATAAGCTCTGATGCTTGACTGTGGTAGTGTTTGCATCTCAGGCAGGCAGGGTCATAACTAGACAGGTTGCAGTAGTGTGGCTGTGTCTGGATTAACTCCAGAATGGGGAACCAAGCTGTTGGTTCATCTCCAGCCTCTCAGTGGAATTCCATTCCTGACTCTCCCACTCACAGTGAAACTTTCTGAAGTCAAAGGATTATGCCTTTTTCAAAAGGCCAACATTAAAGTCCCACCTACACCAGTTACCAACTGGGTGACCTTACACAAGTCACATTACTTCTCATCATTTGTTCTCTCATTCTCCAACCTATCTGTGACCTCAGATATGACTGCTCTCTACCATGCTCTCTACATGCTCTCTACATTCTTTATGACTTCCCACAAGGGCATGTAGGTGGTGCAATGGATAGAGTGCTGGGTCTGGAGTCAGGAAGACCTGAATTCAAATTCATTGTTAGGCATTTACTAGCTATGTGGCCCACTTTTTTGCATCAGTTTCTTCATCTGTCAAAATGAAGTAGAGAAGGAAATGACAAACCATTCCAGTATCTTTACCAAGAAAACCTCAAAGGGTGTCACAAAGGATTGGACACCAACTGAAAATGACTAACCAATCATCAACAAAATTCACAAGAGGTCTACCCAATATCCTGAGGCCTTCCTCAAGTCCTCTTGATGTCTTAAGGATATCGATGGAGTATATTGGCTTCCTATTGGCTGTTGGTTACTCTCAACATATACCAGACAATCCCATCTTCTTTTGACCATATGTTTCTCAAATGGCATCCTTTACACTGATTCTCCTTTATTGTTTCTTGTTTGAAATGTTTTGTAGACTATTCATGACCATCATGTCTTTGCCCTTTAGGTGCTCAGCCTCCATTCTCATTAGTAAAGTGGGCAAAATAATGCTCCACTGCTCATCTTTTATAGATCTTTGAGTGTTGAGGAAATGTGAGCTATTATTACTTTCTGGGTGACATATTTCTTTTGGTGCTTAGTACAGCGCTTTGTGAAGATACCCCAGAAACTAGATAAATGCTCTGGGCTGACTGAAAGTTTAGTAATTTTTATGTAGCTATGCATTGGCGGAGATGGAGTTGTTTTCCCCATGATGTGGTTATGTAAATTTGGGACAGAAGCCAAGGGGATCTGGACTTGCATAAGGCTAGAAGGAGCACACATCTCCCTATATTACTGAACTCCAGGCACCAGCTAGGAGAGGGGGAGGGAATTGGCTTCAGGCTATAGAGCTTGCTGCCTGGGGAAACGTTCAACCTTCCTCTAAAATGACAGCAGAAGATCTTAACAACTTTTAATTATTCCCTTTAACCTGAAAAGATTTACCACCTTGGTTTCCTTGTCTCTCTCCTGCTCAAGAGCATGAATGGTTCCCTATGGCCACTCATGTCAAGTTTATCCTCTGTAACCTGGCATTTAAGCCCTCCCTTGAGTACACAATACCTCCTCCCCCAACACACACATTCTTTTTTCCTTTTTTTAAAAATACTATTTTATTTTTTCCAGTTACATGTGAAGACAAATTTTAACGTTCTTTATATAAAAAAAAATTGAGTCCCAAATTTTCTACCTCTCTCCTGCACCTCCCCCATCCCTAAGACTGTAAACAATTTGATAAAGGTTATATATGTGCAATCATGTAAGACATATTTCCATATTAGTCATGTTATGAAAGAAGAAATAGACCAAAAGAGAAAAAACCATGAAAAAAATGAAAACAGTATGCTTCGATCTGCATTCAGACTCCATCAGTTCTTTCTCTGGAGGTGGATAGCATTTTCAACAATCATGAGTCCTTTGGAATGGGCTTGGATCATTATATTCTGAGAAGAGCTAAGTCATTCATAGCTGATCATTGTACAATGGTGCTGTTACTGTGTACAGGGTACAGTGGTTCTGCGCTCTCTCTCTCTCTCTCTCACATACACACACACACACACACACACACACACACACACATTTTTAACCCCTAAATCTGTTCTCCTCAGTCTCCTTGCTGTAGCTATATCACTATCCTTTCTTCTTCTGGATAATATTTGTTCATTCCCAACTTGATGTTTTCCTTTTGGGTCCCTCCTGGTTGGTGAGGAGGAAGGGCAGGATGAGAAGAGAGTATGAAAGGTACTCTTGGTTATTCTACCCTCTTTGGATAGATAAGAGGACTAGGGAAGGGTGAGGGGAGGACTAAGGTCTACCTCACCTCCTCTTTCTCTCTCTCACCTTCTCCCCCAGGGCTCCAGTGCAATTCCTCCATTGACCTCATTGGGACCTGCTGGCCTCGGAGTGCAGCTGGCCAGCTCGTGGTACGGCCCTGTCCTGCCTACTTCTATGGAGTCCGCTATAACACAACAAGTAAGGTCCTGCTTTGGGGAGATGAGATGGCAGGGAGATCGCAGAACTTGTTCACTGCGAGGAGAGAAGGTGGGGTGGTGAGAAGTTGAGGGATAGATAATGAATTATGCTGAAAAGGAGACCCTAGAGTCCTGGGACCACATCAGGAACCTTGATGCCTCCAAAAAGCTAATGAAAAGCCAACTGTAGCCAGAAGATCTGAATTCAAATCCCAGTTTTATAATTTACCATCCATGTGACTTTGTGATCTCTTGCCTCATAAGTTCAACAGTCTATACACTAAAGTGGACAGGGAAATTAAAGGAAGGAGGGTAAAAGAAAAGAATAATTCCAGGTAATGGGAGGCATCATGCTATAATAGAAAGAGGACAGTCTTTGGAGTCAAAGAAGCTGAGTTTAAATTCAACTCTTGGTGCCTAATACCTCTGCGACCTTGGGTAAGTCACTTAGTTTTTCTTGGCCTCAGTTTCTTCATCTGTAAAAATAAAGGAGTTGGACTAGATAGTCTCTAAGTCTCTAAAACCTATGACCCTCTGATTATGGGTAACTCATTTCATTTCTCAGATTTTGTTTCCTTAGCTGTCAAGCGACAATAATACTAGCTTATCTTACAGGGTTCTTGTGAGGAAGGCACTTTGTAAATCTCCAAGCCCTTTATTAATGTCAGCTGTTATTATTTTCCATCTCTTGGTGAAGAGGGAGGAGTGGATTGGCACAGGGCCATCTCTGACACCTGATGCTGGAGGCCCCTGCGTCTCTCCTCCCTGGCCCCATGACTCAGGGCTTTACAGCTCCTTGTCAGGGTTGCTGATGTATTGTTCTGCCACCTGTTTCTCTCCCAATTAATTTGCTTGTGTCTCTCAGTCCCTGTCTATCGATAGATCAGTAGCTGCAGGGTAGCAGAGTAAGGGCCACATCAAGGATAGAACTGGGGTCTGGAGCACAGAGTTCTGGGGGTCAGGTTTCCTCTCTGCCAGGGGAGGGGGACCTTAGCCCAAGCACATGATTTCTGGCTGGACTTCCCCAGACCTTCCTTTAGTTGGGGTGATGGTAAAGTGTGCAGCTCTCCCATAAGTCATTGTAGGGTCTAGGCTCATTGCACAGCCACCTTTTCTATCATGGACATTTTTAGCAGTCTGGTGAAATCTATGAACCTTTCTCTGAATAATGGATATAATAAAATGCCTACTATTATAAAGGAAACCAATTATTTTGAAATGCAGTTATGAAAACATTTTTTTTTAAATAATAAGATCACATACCCCAAGTTAAGTACCCCAGTCTAGGGAGAAATTTGAGACCTTTGTGCCTCACATCAAATTAAGACCCTGAGTTCACATCTCAGCTCTACTTACCAGCCGTGTGACCCTGGGCAAGTATGAAATTCTTCAGTGCCACAGATGGAACAGTGGTCAAATGTCATTTAGTCCAACCTATACCAAACTAACCAAACCTTGTCCACTATATCTGAGAAATGTTCACCCAGCATCTGCCTGAAGACCCTCAGTGGAAAAGAACCCATTTACTCCAAAGGCAGCCCAGTCCACTTTTGGATGGTTCTAATTATTAGTTCTGGAGCAGCTAAGTGGCATTGCAATGGATAGAGAACCAGACTTGGAGTGAGGAAGACTGAGCTTCCTGAGTTCAAATCCAGTCTCAGACACTTACTGGCTGGGTGATCCTGGGTAAATAACTTAACCCTGTTTGCCTCAGTTTCCTCAACTTAAAAACAAACTGGAGAAGGAAATGGCAAACCACTTCAGTACATCTTCTAAGAAAACCCCAAATGGGGTCACAAAGAGTTGGATATGATGGAAAATGACAGAACAACAAAAGTATTAGGTAATTATTCCTTTTGGCAGACTTCAGTTGGCCTCTATTTGACTTCTAGCCATTTCTCATAATTTGCCTTTGGGAGCCTAACAGAACGAATCTAATCCCTGTTCCATGTGATAACTCTTCAAATAATTGAAGGTAGCTATCATGCCCCTGCTAAGCCTCCTGTTTCCCCGAGTAAATATTCCCTGGAACCAATCTTTATATGCCATGAACTCAAAGTCCTTTACCATTTGGATTATTTTCCTCTATCTACACTTGGTTACTCTTCTCTAAATGATCAGCAGTTTTTCAATGTTATAGATATAAAATGGGCAGGGTGACCCATTCTGGAGTTTCAAACAAGATTCAAAAATCACTTTTCAGTGACTCTAAAAGGCCATTTGAACTGTGAAAATCCCTGGGACTGCTGGTCGCTATAGGGTGTAGTCACATTACCTTAATAATTAACATTTATATTGTACTTCCCATATGCCAAACACTGTGCTAAGAGATTTGTAATTATTGTCTCAACTGATCCTTACAACAATCCTGGCAAGTACAAATGAGGAAACTGAGGCAAACAAAGGTTAAATGAGTTGCCCAGGGTCACACAGTTAGTGAGTGACAGAGACTGGATTGGAACTCAGATTATAATAATACTTCATTATTTATTTTTGTCTGTTTATCTTTGCCAAGAAAACCCCATGGATAATGTCAGGTGGAGTTGGACACAACTGAATAAGCAATTATAATGCTAATAGCTAACATTATATAGTTTTTACTATGTGCTAAGCACTGTGCTGAGTGCTTTATAATTATTATCTCACAACAAACCTAGGAGGTGATAATGTCATTATCCTCATTTTCCAGATGAGGAAACTGAAGCCAATAGAGTTGAACGACTCGCCCAGTTAGTAAGTGCCTGAGGCTGGATTTGAACTTAGGTCTTCCTGACTCCAGACCTGGCACTCCATCCACTACACCACCAAGCAGTACATCTCACTGTCCAAGAAAAATAAACCCCAGAGAGCCACAGAGAGATTTTCTGAGCCTTAGTTTTCTCCTGTGTGAAGTGTGGATAACAATGCTTGCATTCCAAAAGACATTGTGGGATTCAAATACAATAATGCCTTCGGAGGGGTATTGTAATACATGTAACATACCGTGTAAATATAAGCTGTGTTAATATTAATAATCAGGCTTAAAAGGATAGGAGGAAAACAAGAGCCAGAGAGAAGGTATCAGGTCAAAGGCAGAAGGCCCAATCAGGAGAAATCAAGGGCATTGTCATGGAAGTCACCTGGAACTTGGACATAAACTCCCGGAAGGAGTTGGAGCTGGGGTGAGGCTGGAGCTGTTTCTTCTAATAGCTTTTTGGCTGCTTTAATTAGACTTCCTTACTTCTCATCTGCAACCTAGCAGGGTGTCCCTGGGATGACAATAATACAACACATTCCTATTGTATTTTCAGACTGGCAAAGCATCCTCCTCACAGCAACCCTGTGAGGCAAGCAGTACAGACAGCAGTCTTCCCATTCAGGGGATGAGGAAACCATATCACAGCGGAGGAAACCAGATTGCCTGTCACACCTTGGCCTCGGGATTCTTTTATTCTTATTCTTATTCTTAATATTATTCTTATTATTAACCAGGGTTAAGTAACTTGCCCAGGGTCATACAGCTAGGAAGTGTCTGAGGCCAGATCTGAACTCAAGTCTTCCTGATTCCAGGCTTAGTGGTCTATCCATGTGTCATGTAGCTGCTCCTTGGGGTTCTTGATTCTTAAGCTTAACAAGTAATCCACTACAAAAAGTGGAGAACTTGAAGAGAGGGAAGAAGAAAGGAAGGGATATCAGGGAATGGAAGGATGTGTGATACAGTGGAAGGAGTCCTGACTTTCAGGTCCAGAGGACCTGGGTTCACTTCCAACCACTGATTCTTATTATCTGTGTGATGGTGGACGTCACTTAAATTCTTTGCACCTTGGTTTCCTCATCTACAAAATGAGATTGTTGGACTAGATGGCCTCTCAAGCCTTTCCTGGCTCTAGAGCTATGATCTTAAAGATGTCTGAGGGGACTGTCTGACAGTCAATTAGCATTTATTGAGTATCTGTTTTATATAAAGCACTGTACTGGAAGGGATGGAATGGGGAAACAACATGGTGAATTAGAATATTTGATTTTGAGTCTAATGACCTAAGTTCTAACATTAGCTCTGATGCTCACCTATATCCTTGAATAAGTCATTTTTCTATTCTGGAAAATAAGAATGTTGAATCATAAGTTCCCAAAGTGGACAATACCAGTTCCCTGGAGGGCACTGGGGGGGATGGTAGTAGCCTCAGGTGGGGGGGTGCTGAATGAAAACAAGGGTTAACCTAACCTAACTGGGGCAGGGCCCTGAGTAATTTTTTTCTTTTTTAAAGAGAAAATTTGGTAGGCCAAATAAGTTTGGGAACCTCTGGCAGACAGATCTTCCAGGTTTAAGTCTCATATTCCAGACTTACCTCTCCCTACCTTACTGGGTTCCTACGATGAAAAGCTTCCTAAGGTCAGCCTTTAAAAACACTGAAGAAATATGAATTAATGATGATAAGGAAAAATATACACCTGAAAAAATATTGAAGAAGCCCATGGCAGTGGAGGCTACTTGCCTGATAAGAGCCAGTAAGAGCTTGAGCTGAGCCCTGAAGAATGTTAAAGATTCAGAAATGAGGCAGAAGGGCATTCCATGGATGAAAAGAAGAATAATATAGAGGTAACTTTAAAGGAAGGTTGCAAAATGACCCTCTAATCTCCCAACAATCCCCCAGAAAAAATAGCTGCTAAAGTGATTAGGATTGTGCCAGCACTGTTAACAACATCCAGAACTCAGAGTCACCTCTAATAATGCAGCAATAATTAATTCAGTGCTAAGTGAGGATCTCTGGATATCCTTACTGTGTTCCCTCTTCCCTTTGGCATCAATCAGATCTTCTAAGTTTTGAGAAGGATTTCCAAAAATATCAATTTCTCATGATTCCTAGAGGGAGACAGCGTGAGCCCAGTAGGGGCCATTGATTAAGAAGGAGGAGGTCATTTTCCTCTTGAGTTTAAATTCAAGGTTTATTTGCACTGTTTTCTTTCACCCTCTACGTCACAGGAGCTGAGGTGGTTGGTAGGCCTTCTCGAAAGTCACGGTTCCTGTCTGCAGAGACAGTAGGAAGAATTCACTCAGTTGAACTCTGGCCCCTGGTCTCAGCTTCCCTGGGTTGAGGAAAGTGTAGAGGAGATGGCCCTCCCCAGGCACAAGCAGTAGATTTCCCAGGCTGGTCTCCTGACTGCACTGGCCTTTCAGAAAAGCCACTTCCTTTGCCCTGATCCCTCTGGGTCACTTCCTCCTGATTTAACAATTAGAGGCCAATCTCTTGGGGAGTGAATGGAGTCAAGGCTGCCAGTCTCCATGGTGCTCAAGGGCCTGGCCTGCTGCTGATGGAACTAGGAAATAACATTAAAAATTCATTTCCCGTGTCTTCCTTTTAGAGGGTGTTGCAGCAGGCCTTGCAAAGAGAGTGGGGTGAGGTGGAAGGGTGTGGATGGATGTAACTGTGACTGAGAGGCTGAAGGAAATCCCCATTTAGGCCTGGTTTATTGATTTACCCTCTGTTGCTCTTCAATACCTGGGGAATAGAACCTGGTCCCCTTAACCTCCAGGTGACAGGTACCTGGTCTACTCTGGTTGCAGAAGAAACTTTACCGTCTCACCCTTCCCTCCTTCCATGTCCTAAGGACTGTCTGGTTTTCCTTGCAGAATGCCTTGGGGCAAAGAGAGTACCCAGTCAGCCTCAGGCTGCCTAACTCAGGAATAATCCTTCCTTGTATCTGCTAGGGTGCTTTGTGATCTGAGGAAAGAATAAAACACTTCTGAAACTAGGAGGGACTCTATAAATCTTCATTTTAAAAAAGGAAACTAAGGTCCCAATAAGGTTAAATACTAATATTTTTCCCCAGACCCTCCAATTCCATCAATGTGAGGAACCCCCTATGTAGAAACTCCCTCCACCAATATAAATCAACAATTCATTCATTCTTACAGTTGTCTGGAGTCACAGATGGTGCGTGTCAGAAGCAGGACATGAACCCAGGGTCCCTCTGATTCCAAGGCTGGCCCTTCATCCATTAAACCCAGTGCCTTGGAAGTAATAACAGTAGCCTCCATATACAGATTGTCTCAAAAGGCTTAGTTCAGTTTTGAACTGTTAACACTGAAAAGCTTCATGAATTCTTAAAGCTGCCCTAAGATTTTTGACACCCTCCATGAGTGGGAAACCTGAGGCCTGGAGGTCACATGTGGCCCTCTAGGTCCTCAAGTGCAGCCCTTTGACTGAATCCAAACTTCACAAAACAAATCCCCTTAATAAAAGGATTTGTTCTGTAAAACTTAGACTCAGTCAAAAGGTGGCACCCAAGGACCTAGAGGCCACACGTGGCCTCAAGGCTGCAGGTTCCCCACCACTGGACACTACTTTGAGATTCCAACCTATTTTCACAACCACCTGACCTTTATAGAACTCTGTAAAGTAAGGATTACAGGTATCCCCATTTCACAGATGAGAAAACTAAGACTGACAAAGGTTAAATTATTTGCCAGTGTCCAATCAGTCCCAACTTGAGTCTTTTGGCTCCAAGTATGGTGCTCTTGTCTCCACACCAGCCTACCCCTTTAATAAGAGCTCAGACTTACAGATGACTTCAAGGAATTTTGAATTTCCTTCTGATTTGAGTCACACAACAATTTTGTTCACTAGGTGAAGTTATTATTAATAATCATTTTATTGATAAGGAAACTGAGTCAAGAGACTTGTCTTAAGGTCCCATAGCTATGAAGTATCAGAGTCCAGATTGGAAACCAGGTTTCCTGATCCCCAGGTCAGCAGTCCATGCTGGGTTTGCAGAAATAGTCAGTATCCTAATCTCTCTCACCCCATCCTCTTTCCCCTGACTTCCTGGGGTGGAGGTGTGATCTGACAGGCCAGAGATGGGCATTGGAAATTCATAAGAAGGGAAGGGAAGGTGATGAACAATGTTGTGTTCATCTGTCATCTACTCTTCTCCACCCCAAGTAAGACCTGCGAAAAAGAAGTTTACTGAAGCCTCCTTCCTTCAGCTGTTAAAGCTGCTAATGCACCCAGAAAAGTGTCAGCAGAGACTAGAGCAACTCGAGGAGGAGGAGGAGAAAAGACTCTTGGCTTTCTTCTCCTTCACCACTAAGGTCCCTCTAGCCCCTGTCCTCCTGGATGGGGGCTGGGAATCTCAGGCAAAGGAGGATGAATTGGTGCCAGCTGGAGAGAGGGTCAGGGAGGCAAGTCGGAGTAGTGAGGGCTCAGCAGAAGAGAAATCAAATTAACAACTCTTTCTCAAAGGAAAGGGGGATGGATGGTGTGAGGGTAGAGACCCCAGCACCAACAGTACTAAGGGGGAGCTCATGCTGCTACCTCATCTTCCAGGCTTTGGGGAGCAGTAAGAGCTCTTGGTGGGCAGCTAGGTGGCACAATGGTTGGAGTACTGGACTTGGAATCAGAAAGACACATCTTCCTAAATTCAAATCCAGCCTCAGACATTTACTAGCTGTGTGACCCTCAGCAAGTCACTTAATCCTATTTGCCTCAGTTTCCTCATCTGTAAAATCAACTGAAGAAGGAAATGGCAAACCATTTCCTACAGTATCTCTGCCAAGAAAACTCCAAATAGGGTAATGAAGAGTCACAACTGAAATGATTCTCTAATATTATTGTCTAGAGGGAGGTTCCATACCTTGGAATTTCCCTATAGTAATAAGTCTTGTCTCTGTCCCCCTATATATCACCATGTGAAAGACTCTGAAGGAACCACATCAGAGGAGCTGGTCTAGGTGAACCCAGTGTCTCATGCCTGACAGAGAAGTAAAGCTTTAGTCTCTCAGCCCTACAAAGTGCCTCCTGTGTGACTGGTCTGGTGGCAGAAAGATTCATGGCAGCAACTGTTCTGCCCCTACCACACCCCTGTCAGACCTGAAGTCAGGGCTGCCCCCACCAAAGCAAGGTCCCAAAAGTGTCTCCCATCAAGGGAGATGATGCCTCATCTTGATGGGTTCCTTACCTTGAAAATCCTGATCAGTCCCTTCTCTGTAGGTTAACCATAAGGGATGGGCTTCTCCCCAAACATACCTTGGGAAGTATCCCATTGTCTCTCTTTTTCTCTTTTCCAGACAATGGCTACCGGGAGTGTCTTGCGAATGGGAGCTGGGCAGTACGAGTCAACTACTCTCAATGCCAAGAGATCCTTAACGAGGAGGTATAATTTTCAATCAGTTGATTCCCTGGAGGATGCACCCTAGACTGGAGCTGGGTGGAGGAAGACTAGAGGACAGGGAAAGTAGAAAGGGAAGTGGCTCAGAGAGGAATGGAGAAGGAGAGAGTATGGAAAATGAGGGAGTTAATCATAAAGGTGAGAGTTTGACACCTCATGAGTTCAAATCCTACTTCAGCCATCAGCAGTGTGAGCATGGACACATCACTTAACCCTGTTTGCCTCAGTTTCCTCATCTATAAAATGAGATAGAGAAGGAAATGGCAAACCACTCCAGTATCTTTGCAAAGAAAACCCCAAACAGGGTCACAAAGAGTCCAACAGGACTGAAAAACAATCAACAACAACAAATAGTAAAGGATATTAACAGCGTAGAGAGCACTGAGAGTTGGCATCAGAGGACCTGAGTTTGAGACCTGGCTCTTTTATTTACTACCTGTGTGACCTTGAACAAGTTGCTTAACTTCTGTGGAGGTTTCGTTTTCCTTCTTTGTAAAATGAAAGGGCTGGATTAGATAACTTCAAAGGTTTTTTCCAGATCAAAATCTGTGATCCCATGATAGACTATCTAATTTAATCTTTCCAAGATTAAATTATATTTAATATATATTATATGACCTTAATATATAGATTATATGACCTTAGTTTTATAGACAGGCAAACTGAGGTGCAGAGAAATTAAGTGACATAAAAACAATAGTGACCACAGCGTACAGGGTGTCCCAAAAGTCATAGTGTAGTTTTAAGCTTTAATAATCTAAAACTGCAGTAAGACTTTTGGGGAACCTCCATACTGTAAAATTATAAAAATCATATTAGATTATATATTATAAATTCATTTAAAATATATTATACACTTATTAAAATATATTATAAACCTTATATTACTAACTTATTTAAAATATGTTATAAACTTATATTACAAACATATTTGAAATATTTTATATTACAAACATATTTAAATGTATTATGTTATTAAGTTATAACTACCATAGTTTGCACAAAGCTATGCATATCTTATCTCATTTGATTTTTACAATATGACTTCAAGAAAGGTGATATTATTATCTCTCTCCATTTGATAGATAAGGATAGTGAGGAGGCTGAGCAAAGCTAAGTGACTAGTTCCAGGGTCACACAGCTAGTAGATATTTGTGGTTTATGCATTCCAAATCAAGAATGCTATTTCCTGTGCTCTAGCACCTTTTTTGAGCATTATAATAAATGGGTAACAGTATCCTCACTGGAATGAGTTACAGAAGAACCAAAGTCAAAATTCAAAAATTAAAATCAAATTCAGTCATAAGTACAGCTGGGTTCCAAAGCACCTGCACAAAACACAGAAATCGTGTGGTTTTCATCTCATGGTGGAGATGCAAATGATAAATCTCCCCTAAGTAGGAAAAGCATTGAACTTTTAGAATCAAGAAATCTGGGTTTGATTCCCGGTTTTACCATTTTTTGATTGTATAGCCTTAGAGAAGTCATTCCCAGGGCCTCAAAATTTCTTCATCCATGGAAGGAGAGGATTGAATGAAATAGTTTCTGAAGTCTTTTAGCTCTGACATTCTCTGATTCTGTTTGACTCGTGTTGGACAGGAATGGTATTATGAGAGTAGAGACTTTGTCCTGAGAAAGATGAGTATATCTAGAGAGAAGATAGACTGGACCAGAAGGGAGGATCAATAGGAGAGATGGATGAGGCCAGTTGTTGGAATTTTTCTTAGAAAGTGGAAATAGGAGAAATATACAAGTTGTGGTTGGAAAATAATTATCACTCTCCTGAGGGGAGAGAGAGACATTAAAACAGTATCTCTTAGACATGGGTGGGATAGGGCATTTCAAAATCAGAAAGTAGGGGTCTTGGCCCAGTCTTGGCACCCAATGGCCCTAGAGACCCAGGAAAGGAATTGAAGGGAATTATAGAGAAGGAGGTGCTCTGACCCAGTCTTTAGGACAGACAGTCATCTCTGTGTTTAGTTTTCTTAAAGATCTCTGAGGACAGAGTGCCCTCCTTCAGCCTCCTTTACTGTTTTTGTTTCCTTGGCTATCCAGGAGTTCTTGGTTATATCCAAGCTAAATCTCTTCTGTTCTAATTTCAACTCCTTTCATCCTGTTTGGTTTTTTTTCCCCTGACATAGAAACCAGTTGTTCAGCATCACCTTCAGAGTCACCCATCACTGACTTGAAAACAGAAACTGATGATGCCCCCGAACCTTTTTTTCTCCAGGCTAAATGATCTTTCATCTTTTAACTTTTCTTATCACCTTCTTCTATGAGTAAATATATTTTTAACTAACCAAAAAACTTAGCTTGTCTGAGCTGAGAGTAGCTAGATGGTACAGTAGATAGAGCACTGGGTTGGACTCAACTTCCTGAGTTCAAATCTGACCTCAGATACCTACTAGCTGTGATCCTGGGCAATTCACTGAGCACTGTTTGCCTTAATTGCCTCATCTGTAAAATAAGCTGGACAACCACTCCAGTATCTTTGCCAAGAAAACCTAAAGTGGGATCACAAAGAGTCAGACACAACTGAACAACAATGATCCTGAGCTAGGCAGGACTACCTTAAATACCATATAGTCTATTAGGTAGAGTCAAATAGAAACAGCACCCACTAAACTGTATATAATGACTTAGAAAGCTACATATTACTATTGTCTATATTCTGTATATCTATTATCAGTTTTATGTTTTGTTAAACAGTTCCCAATTACATTTTTATCTGGTACAGGCTGTACTCAGGAATGTTGTGGGCCACATATGACCTGCGAGGTGAGAGTTTGACATCTCTCTTTGATACTAGTTTCTTTTTTTAATTTAAAAAATATTTTTATTTAAAATTTTGAGTTCCAAATTCTATCCCACCCTCCTTTCCTCCCCGCCCCCTCAGACAGTAAGCAATCAGATATAGGCTATACGTGTGTGATTATGTAAAACATTTCCATATTGGTCATTTTATACAAGAAGACTCAAAGAAAAGAATGAAAGAAAGTGAGAAATAGCATGCTTCAGTCTGTATTCAAACAATACCAATTCTTTCTTTGTAGGCAGATAGTATGCTTCATCATTAGTCCTTTGGGATTGTCTTGGAACATTGTATTGCTGTGAACAGATAAGTCATTTGCAGATCTTCATCGAACAATATGATTGTTTCTGTGTACAATGTTCTCCTACTTCTATTCACTTCACTATGCATAAGTTCATGTATGAAATCATCATGCTTATCATTTCTTAGAGCAAAATAATATTCTATTACAATCATATACCACAGCTTGTTTAGCTATGCCCCAGTTGATAAGCATCCCTAAGATTTCCAGTTCTTTGGCACCACAAAAGTTGCTGCTATAAATATTTTTTTCTACAAATAGCTCCTTTTCTCTTTTTTTGGATGTCTTTGGGATATAGACCTGGCAGTGGTATTGCTGGATTTTGACCTTAGTTTCTAGTCCAAATCCATCACTTTATAGATGGGAACTCAAGACTTAAGGAAAATGATTGTGAGTTTTGGCATGGCTGGAACACCTGGTTTCCCTACTCCCAGCTCAGGGCTCTCCTTATCCATCAATCAATAAGTGTTTGATTAAATGCATCCTGTGACCTAGGCACTGGTGATGCAGGTATAAAATTTTTTTTTTTTATCTTTAGTCCCAAGGAGCTTACAATCCACAACACTAAAGTTACTTCAGATTAAAGAGACCTACAATCTTTTGCCCCCCCTTTTTTCTTCCCAAGCTCATTGACCTGACAAGACAATGCTGTGTTGGTAGATTCTAACCACATTCCTCTCTGTTGTAGATGCCCACAAGCCATGATTTAGGGAGAAGGAGGGGCTGTCAGACAAGAGGAGGGGCAAGTGCAGTAGTTTATACAGAAAAGAGATGAAATCATGTAACCAGAAAACTCTAGCATATTTTCCAGGCTCTGGTGTTCACTTACCAAGTGCCCATGGGCCACCTTCCGTTTACATGGTACCTATCTTATAAATACAATTTTTGCACATTATCTCTCCTATTAGCTCCCTGAGGGCAGTGATTCTTTTTTTATTTTTTGCCTTTCTTTGTATCCCCAGCACCAGGCATATCATAGGGACTTCATAAACGCTTGTTGACTGATTTCCTTTCTTTGAGCTTTGCTGTCCTACGTAAAATTCGAGGGTTAGACTAGATTATCTTCCTGTTCTAAAACTCAGTGATTCTGTGAGTTGATCTGGAAGACTGACCAATGAGTCATTCTCAAGTTGTGGAGGACTCCTTCCCAAGGACCTAGCCTCCATCCCTTTAAATCTTTAGGTCTCTTCTCTTTGTATCCTCTCCAATTTCTCCATATTCTCCTTAAAATTCAGGGACCAAAACAGAAACAGTCCCTGCTGGCCTGTCAATCAACCCTTCTTTCAATCCTACCATCATAAACAATGAAAGCGCTGCCATCCACATCTGCTCTGCCAGCCGCTACCATCCTGCACGCTTGCTTAGCATTCAGTATAATCAATTAATTTAATTAGTAGAAGGACTATCCCCTTACACTAATTCTATCTATTTTAGCCCCTCTCTCCTATCAACTGAGATCTTCACCCCAGCCCTCTCCAAGAACTGAGAGGAAAAGTAGCCAATTAATTGAGCTGATAGGTTTCTCCAGCTTCTAGATCACCTTAGGTAAGCCTTAATTAAGTGTCAGTACCCCTGGGGTATTTCGGATAATAGATTCATGGAAAAGTTTGTGTGAAATGGGATTTGTGAAGATATAGGGAGGCCGGGAGACATTGACTGTAGGCTGGAAGACATTTAGCCCCATCACCAGCAGGGTACCAGACTTTTTGATTCAGTACCGCTCCTCTCTGGACAGCAACTGTTCTCTGCTCATTTTACATCAACCTCTCCTCCTCCTGCATCAATCCCTATGTCCCCCACCTCATCTCCACCCATAATAGCAGTCTCCCTCCTTGTAACAGTTCCCTCTAATCACACTTTTCCAAGCCCCCAGCCCTGCCCTACCACACACACACAGACACACACACACACACACACACACACACACGTACATGTACACGTACACGTGGAGGATACCCAAAGGGGGAAATCTTTGCTCATGTCCCAGTACTTACCTGTTTACTGATAGAGATGAGGGTATAAAAAACTCAGGAAAGATAGGTAGGGGAATGAAAATTTCAAGAAACAGACTGAGGGTGGAGGCACAGGGGTTGGGAGAAGAGAGGGAGAATAAGACAGGGAGAGAAGGAAGGAGGAAAAGGAAGATAAGAAAACGATCAAGGCTGAGAGGGTTCAAATGTGTCAGTGAGGGATGCTTAAGGGATCCCAGGATAGATAAGACAGAAATCAAGGATACGGGATTATTCTGCCTGATATAGGAAAATATGGCCTTATTGACCCTGATCAGAATAGGAGGGTGTAGGCAAACTGTTAATTCTGCTGCTCAGGTGGCCTCCCAGGCTCTTGAAGACAAGGTTGGTGTCACCCAGCAAGTCTGGCAGCTTGTATCTGAATTGGACAAGTTCTAATTGCTTATTGAATTCTGGTTGTTCCTGGCACAGTTAAGGGGCTCTGACCCCCAAGACCACCCTACTAAGAGGACACCCATAGTTGAGTTATGGCTCTCATCTCAGCAGCAATTATTTGCCAGTCTGTGACACTCCAGTACAAAAGCAACAACTGTTCCTTGGACCCATAACCCAGAAACCCAGAGGCCTGCCTCTGGCTCCAACTCTTTTTCTGTCTCTAGCCCTCTGTCTTATTTTTCTGTCTATCTCTACTTGTCTCCAGCTGTCTCATTACTCTTCCTTGACCATTTCTCAGATTATCTCTTCCACTGGATCTCGGGCTATCTCTTCTGTTGTAGTTTACGTTATCTTTACTGGTCTCTCCATCTATATGTCTCCAGCTATAGCTCAAGCTGTCTCTCCAGTTGTCTTGGACTGACTCCTCCATTTCTCAAATAGTTTATCCAAGTGTCTCCTTTGTTGTGTCTTTGGCTGTCTCTCTAACTAGCTTTGTGTCTGTATCTCGGACTGCCTCTCTGGTTATCCTGGGATAGCTTCTGATTCCCTCTTTAGCTGACTATGACTCTCCAGCTGTCTGTGTTCCTCTCCCTCAGCCTGTCTCACCAGCTGTCTCCACTCTGCAGACTGAGCTCAGAGACCTCATAGTTAATGTAACATGTTACGAGGGGGATATTGGATCAGGCATACTGATCCAGAGCTGACACTGAAGAAACCTCTTTCTCTTTACCCCTAACCCCCATCTACTAATATTGATGAGAATTGCTCTCCCCTTCTGGTTCTTTAGAAACAAAGCCTGTCGGCCACTCAGATCGTTGAGGGCAGAGAGGAAAAAGCCGAGATTTCCCATCTTAGTAGAACCACAAAGGCCCCAAGACTGAGGGAAGAAGAACTATAGGAATGACAAGCAGAATGCACCTTGGAGATCATCTAGCCAGACCCCTATGGTAGCTAGGTGGTACAGTGGTTAGACTACTGGGCCTAGAGTTGGGAAGACTCCTCTTCCTGAGTTCAAATCCAGCCTCAGATACTCTCTAGCTGTGTGATCTTGGGCAAGTGCCTTAACCCCGCTTTACCTCAGTTTCTTTATCTGTAAAATGAGCTGAAGAAGGAAATGGCAAACTGCTCTAGTATCTGCCAAGAAAATCCCAAACAGTGTCACAAAGAGTCAGACACTACTTAAACGACTCAATAACCACATTCAGTTTGAATTGTCCAATGTGTGGTTGGTGATGTGTGACCAGATATCTTGAAAGAGACAGGAGCTGAATTTATGTAGATTTGGGAGTGATCAGCATAAAGAAGACATTTAAATACACAGGCACTGATGAGGTCTCTGAGAGAATATTGATAGAGAAGAGATGAAAGCCTTCAAGTTGTTAACCTAAGGAACCCCAGGCAAGTTATATAATCTCTAGTTTTGATTTTCCTCATCTGTAAAAGGAAAGAGTTGGATTTTGTTGTTGTTCAGTCATGCCCAACTCTCCGTGAGCCCATTCTTAGCAAAGATACTGGAGCAGTTTGCTATTTCCTTCTCCAGCCCATTTTACAGATAAGGAAACTGAGGCAAACAGGGTTAAGTGACTTACCCAAGGTCACAGAGCTAGTGACTGTCTGAGGCTGGATTTGAACTCAGGAAAAGGAGTCTTTCTGACTCCAGGTGAGGCACTCTATGTACTATGGCACCACCTAGCTGCTGCAAGCCTTAGTTGAAGGCATCCCCTTTGCTTCTAGGATAAAATTTAACCCTAAGCCCTTCACAACCTAGCCCCTAACCTACCACTTCAATCTCATTACACCTTACTCCTCTTTGGTCCAGCTGAATGAACTTTTTGCTATTCCTTACACATGGCTTCTCCTCTCTTTGCACTGGCCATCCCCATACCTAAAATGCAATCCCTCCTCGTTTCCATTTCTTAAAATACCTTATTTCTTTCAAGACTCAAGTACCACCTTCTACATGAAGCCCTTCCTAGAGGCAGCCAGATGTCACCTTGGATACAGTGCTGGACCTGGAATCAGGAAGACCATCCAGTTCAAATCCAGCCTCAGATACTTAGTAGCCAGACAATCCTGGGCAAGTCACTTAACCACAGTCTGCTTCAGTCTTCTCAACCATAAAATGGGGATAATAATAGCACCCATCTCCCAGGATTGTTGTAAGGATCAAATGAGATAGTATTTTTTAAGTGCTTAACACAGTGTCCAGCACATAGGAGGCACTTAATAAGTGTTTATTTCCTTCCTTCCTGATATCCTCCAATCACTAGTACCTTCCTCACTTAACAACCTTATGCTTATTTTGTGTTTATTCTGTTATATTTATTCTGATACACACACACACACACACACACACACACAATGTGTGTTCATTTTGTAGGTTCTTGAGAGCAGGGACGACTTCATTTTTGTCTCTGTGTCACCATCACTCAGCAGCATGCTTAGAACAGTCATTTATTCAATGTATGTTCATTAAAGGACTAATGGAGAACTACAAAGCCAGAATTCAAACCCAACTCCTCTAGTTCCAAACCCATTTGCTCTCTCCACTCCACTGCCTTTCCACCAGAGGAGATTTTCTGCTGTTTATCTGGGCACCATACCACCCCAGTCTATTCTCTCCACTCCAGGGCTGACCTACAGCCCTTTGGGAATAACTGGGGGCTGAAGGAAGGATGAAAGATGACAGGGTTAGGTCAGAGCAGAGTGGAGGGAGGGGGCATCAGGAAGGCGAGCATTTTGTGTGCAGCAATGTTTATGTGCCAGGATTGGACCCTGATGGACAAAGATGGGCCATGTGTGGGCTATGGCAGCACAGATGCTATTATCCAGTGCATTTTTGATGTGGGCTTCTGGAAAATTTAATAAAACGAAATTAAGAATCAGGTCCAGACAGACTGTGATATGTATCTTCCGGATGCTCCCAGGCTCAGCCTCTATTACTTTGTGGGTCGAGAACGTTTCCATTGACATTAAGCAATTATATCTCCCCATTCTTCCTCCTACCACCATTCACACACACCCCACTCAGTCCCAGTTCAGTCAGTTGCCCACAATACTAATTCTCTGGGTTCTGGGAGTTTACTTTGCAGTCTTCTTTAGAATGTCATCCTGGAGATATTTCCCGGGATCCTCAGCCTGAGGAGTGCGCAGGGCTTTCTGGACTCATAGGGGTTAGCACCTGCTACCAGAGGTTAAGCTGAGCTGTTTTCTCAATAATAGGAATTAAAAATATTGAAACATCTTTTCCCTGTCTTCCTGTTTCCCTCTTGACTATATCATAAGCTGACTGGCCAGTTAGACCCACATTATGTCTTCAAGGTGACTGCTCAAAGTTGGGGAGTCATAAGGTCATTGTAGTTCAGTCTTTTTTAGTCATGTCTGACTCTTCATGACCCTATTGGGGGTTTTCTTGACAAAGATACTGGAGTAGTTTGCCATTTCCTTCTCTAACTCATTTTATAGGTGAGGAAGGTGAGGCAAGCAGGGTTAAGTGACTTGCCCATGATCACACACTATTAAGTGTCTGAGGCTGAACTCAAGTTCTCCTGACTCCAGGGCTGGTGCTCTATCCACTGTGTCTAACTGCCCCTAAAGACAATTTTTAACATTCACTTAAAAACTTTTTTTGAGTTCCAAATTTTCTCCTTCCATTCCTCCTTCCCCTCCCTCTTCCCTAAGATGGTAAGCAATTTGATATAGATTATAGATGAGCAGTTAGGTAAAACCAATTTCCATATTAGTCATGTTATGCAAGAAAAAAACAGACCAAAAGGAAAAAGTCATGGAAAGATATAGAAAGTGAAAACAGTAAGCTTCAATCCGCATTCAGAATCCATTGACTATCTCATGTGGATAGCATTTTCCATCACAAGGTAGATTAAGTGGTAAAGGACTGGGGACACTTTTCCTCTTTTCTACTTCTTCCTCATTTCCTCTCTTTTCCCTTATATAGAGAAAAAGCAAACTGCACTACCATATTGCTGTCATCATCAACTACCTGGGCCACTGTATCTCCCTTGGAGCTCTCCTCATGGCCTTTGTCCTCTTCATGCAGCTAAGGTAAGAAGATACTCGAACCATGAATGGGATTTATTGGGGACTTTGGAGACCACCAAAGTCAGCACCTTCCTTTTACCAGTGAGAATTCAGCACAGAGACCTTAAATGACATGCCCCAAGTCCTATGACGAGGAAGTCAGAGGAAGCATTCAAACCCATGTCTTCCTGACTTGAAATTGAGTGCTTCCTGGTCCTGGCTGGAACTAACATGCTCTGATTCTATCCTCCCACTATGCTCCTCTCAACATATCTAGGCACAAGTAGGTTAGAAAACGTATCAGATCTTAAAGGGAGAAGCATATCCCCCCAAAGCAGTCTAAATGAAGTAGGGGTGGGGGATGTGACCAACCTCCTTCACCTTGGCAAGGTAGAAGTGGGTGGGAAGAAATGGGTTGATTATCTGTATTTTAACTTTAGATTTTTTTCTAATAATAATAATAGATGCTGTATAGATGATAACAACAGACACTTTGTAATTACTAGCTATTACTATTATTGTTAGCAGCAACAATAATAATAACTAATACATATGTGGTGATTTAAGGTTTACCAAGTGTTTTACATATATTATCTTATTTGACCTTCACAACAATCCCATAAGGTAGACTTGATTATTATCCCTATTTGACAAATGGGGAAATGAAGGCTAAGAGTTTTTGCCCATGGTCACATAGTTTGTAAGTATCTAAGGCAGGATTTGAACTCAGGACTTCTTGACTCTTAAATCTAGCATTCTATTTACTTTGCCACCTAACTGCCTCATTCTGCTAAATCTCTTCTCTTTCCCAACTCTTTGCTTCTGTTTTTAACTGTTCAGCTGCCCTCATGGAATGGGGCAGGAGGAATGATACGGGGGCAGTAGTGAATGAGGCACTAATGCACTACTCCCAAGGGGTGAGATGGCTCTGCTTCACTCTCAGCCACCCCAGAGAGCCTTCCATCTGCTTTGCCCCCTCATCTATACAACCAGGGCCAGGTTGGTGGGTCAGAGTGAGAACCCCCTAGCTAGGAGCCGACTGCTAGCAGGGCCTTCAGCAGACTGGCAACAGTCCCCCTCAGACGTGTGTGTGGCAGCAGCACGCCTGTTGGCAGGGATGGAGGCCTCAGTGCCAGACACTTCTGTGCCAAGCCCCAGTCAGTACCACATTGCGATGGAATGGGATGAAAAAGGATGTGAGAACTGTCACTCAGAGCTAAGGCAGATGCTCCTGGTGAGGAGGAACGAAGCCTCCTGCCTCCCCATGACCCTAGAAACCAAGAGCTATTATTTGCCCTTTATCCTAAGGAACCAGCCGGCTCTGGCACAGAAGAGTCAATGGTGGGGAGCAATTTGGGGGCTGTTCTCTCTTAGTTCCAAGGAACTAGCCAGCTCTGGTGCAGAAAAGTCAATGGTGGAGGGGGACAGGAAAGCCAGGTTCCCTCATGTCTGGCATTGCCAACTTCCTTACATCAACATCTCATTTGAGAAGCTAAGGACCACAGCTACAGGGCCTGGATTGGGGACTGGGAATAGGCACTGATCAAAGAAACTTGTCTTTTGTGTTCTTTATCCTGTCTTAGTTATAGCCCTGGTGGGTCCCTCCCCAGAGAATTGCTTCCTCCCCAGTCCCAACTCCTACATCTGCTCCTCCTCCTCTGATACAGAATGAATATTGGCTATTCTCCAGTTCCCAAAATCCCAATATGCCAGAAATGGAAGAGTTTATAATCCTAGTCTTTCACATTCTAAAGTAGAGGTGTCAAACTCATGACCTTAGGGTCACATGCATCCTGAAACACTCCTGAGTGCAACACAAACCAGATAAAAGTGTAATTGGGAAATAGTTAACAAAATAATTAAAAATTCAATAAAATGTAGTCACTATATAGCCCACAGGAATCTGTATATATACAGATTAGTGGTCTGGGTTTCTATTAGAGTTTGACACCACTGTTTTAGAGAAGGGAACCAAGATTGAAAGAGGGAAATGATTTGCTCTAATCTTACCCATGCACCTGAGACGACAGGGTTCATTGTCTTGCTACCTATGTGACGCTGGGCAAAATTAATTCCCCGTCTCTGGGCCTCAGTTTTCATTTCAGTAAAATGAAGGTATTGGACTAGATCAGAAGTTCTTAAGTGGGGGCCCAAGAACTAAGATGGAAAAAAAATAATACGTCTTTATTTCAATACAGTTTGTTTTCTTTGTAATACTATGTATTTTATTTGATGCATTTTAAAACATTCTTCTGAGAAGGGGTTCATTGGCTTCAGCAGATTGTCAAGGGAGTCCATGATATGAAAAATAATTAAGAACCCCTGAACTAGGTGGTTGCTCAGTGGATAGAGCACTGGGCCTGGAGTCAGGAAGACTCATCTCCCTGAGTTCAAATCTGGCCTCAGACACTTACTAGCTGTGTGACCCTGGACAAGTCACTTAGCCCTATTTGTCTCAGTTTCCCCATCTGTAAAATGAGCTGGAGTAGAAAAATGCCAAACCACTCCAATATCTTTGCCAAGAAAACCCCACATAGGGTCACGGATTTGAACATGACTGAACAACAAAATTTGTGTTAGTTATCTATTTTGAATATCAAACCCTTATCAGAGATATTTGGTTTTTTCCAGTCAGCTGATTTTTTTTTCAATTCAGCAAGTATTTCTTGATCATATACTACTGAGTACTCATTGCTGTTTTGGGGTACTATTGGAAGAAGAAGAGATTTATGAGACATGATCTCTGCCATTCAGCTGTTTACTATCTAGCTGGGGAGATAAAACTTAGACAAGTATAGACTCTGAGAGGTCTTGTGGAGGGGTGGAAATTGTACTGGACTTGAGAGTCAGATAGACCTGGGTTCAAGTCTTCCTGCCATCAGCTGTGCCAGTGGACACTGGGCAAAAGTCATTTCACTTTGCTTGGTCCTCTGTTTCCTTATATGCCAAATAAGGAAAGTGACCTCTATCATCCCATTCTACTCAACCATTCTGCAGTTCTGAGAAATACTAGCAATGGATGCTATAAGAGATCAGAGCAGAAAGAGATTGAATTCTGCTTTGTAGAATCATTTGTTTATGGAAACCCTGGCTTATTCCAAGGTATTCTAGTGGGCCATGTAAAGTAACAGGAGTCCAAGTACCCAGTCTCACCAGTACATCTGGCCTTTCTATGGGCCCTCCCGTTGGCAATTGATATCCCAGTTCTGCCTCCTCTATTTAGGTGATGGTCATCTGAAAAGCGTACTCACAACTTTGCCCCACCCAGTCTCCACCACCAGGGAGAGCCACTAGGATAACAGGAGACAGATTTGGTGAAGGGGGTGAGGTTACTAGAGGAAAGACGAAAGGGGAAAAGTGTCTCCCTGCTCTATCTAGTCTCCAACAAGTATTTAGCACCTACTATGTATAAGGCACTGTCCTGGGGACATGAAGACAAAAAAAAAAGGCAATGCCTGCCCCATGATTGGGAGGGTTGAGGGACTGAGCTGGGAAGGGACTAGGGTTGATCAGGTCAGAGAGGTGTTCACTGCCTTCTCTGGCTGATTGGTATACATTTTCCCCTCTTCATCCACCTTCCTATCTTGCTTTCTATCTCCCCTTATCCCTCTCTATCCAAACAAAGGAGCATCCGGTGCCTTCGGAACATCATTCACTGGAACCTCATCTCTGCCTTCATCTTACGCAATGCTACCTGGTTTGTCGTGCAGCTCACCATGAGCCCTGAGGTGCACCAGAGTAATGTGGTATGTACATTCTGGCCAGGACATAGTCTGGGCCTGGGAGATCGGGCCCTGCTCTGATGTGAGAGAGGGGGATTAGAAGGGACAGGAGTAGAAGCAGGAGACAAAAGTAGATATCCTCCAGGGGCAATAAAATGGGGCTAATATTCGACCTACAAAAACAGAAGTCTTTTCATTTGCAGGCAGCCATAGAAACTTAGTCAGAAGATATTTCAGAGGTCATCTAGGTGCAATCTTCCTCCTAGTAGGAATCCCTCCAGAAGCAGCCCTGACAAGTGGTCACAAATCAGGTCCAAGCCTTGGCTGAACCGGTCCCAGAATGTTCCTCCTTTCCCCTTTCCCTATTCCTGTTCTGGAGTTAAGGCCATGTAGGGGGACTGAATCCAGAAGAGAGGTTTGGGGGAGCTTATGAGTACTCCCCAAGTCTTACTCAATGGAAGAGCAGAGGTTTTGTTATCAACTCCCTTATCCCTGGTGATGGGGAATAGATCCCATCCCCTCTCCCTCTAAATGCCCCCTGGGAACCAAGGCTGCTGTTTGCCCTTCCTTCCAAGGGACCTGCTGGCTCTGGTACAGAGAAGTCAGTGGTGGAGATAGAGAAGGGCAAAGACCCAGTTTCTCATGTCCCTGCTATCACCAATTTTCCTATAAATAATTATTTAGGAAGCTAAGACCAGTAGACACTGGCAGAATTAAAGACTGGGTACTGATAAAAGCTGCTTCTAACTCTCCCCTTCGACCTCTGGCTGCCTAATTCCCTGTGTCTTCTCTGCTATGTAGGGCTGGTGCCGGCTGGTGACCGCTGCCTACAATTATTTTCACGTTACCAACTTCTTCTGGATGTTTGGAGAGGGCTGCTACCTACACACAGCCATTGTGCTCACCTACTCTACTGACAAACTCCGAAAGTGGATGTTCATCTGTATCGGCTGGTGTGAGTGTGGTAGTCGAGAGTTGTGTCTTACTGGCCCCTCAGTATGGCACCCACCAACTCCCATCCCAACTCCCTTCCCACCACCATGCATATCCATACACACTCATCCCCATGGATGAGATGGGTGGAGGAGAATGCAGAGGAGAGATGCTGCCCCCTGGAGTTTGTCCCTAGAGTTGACTCTTCTCATCTTCATGTGGCTCCCTCTGTACCAAGACTTCCCATTCCTCTTCGCCAGGTAGAAAGAAGGCCCATTTGGGGAACCCCAAGGAACAGTAACTGGGGAAGAAGAGTGTTACCTAGATGGGGACACATCAGAGAGATGTGGGGCATGTGTCAAGGTGGGATACAGTGGGACACTTAGTTCATTTGATGGAGCTGACAGCAAGCAGTCAACTCAATCCCTAGACACCCTGCCCTGTGACCTGGCATCCAAACCAATTCATCAAATTAACTTAGGGCCTGGTGTATGCTGTGCAGGAACCATGATATGCCTGGATAGTCTGATCCTGTTTATAGACAAAGGACTAGATTGCGTGGATTTCATCAAATCTCCAGACACACAACTAATGATTCTAAGATTCTTAGAATCAAGATGGGTGATTCTTAGCTAGATGTCTTAAAAGGGGTAACTGTAAGACAGAAAGGCTAGATCCTACCTTGGTATTGACCCTGTCTCCTCTATAGGTGTGCCTTTCCCCATCATTGTGGCCTGGGCCATCGGAAAACTGTACTACGACAATGAGAAGTAAGTAGATGCCATCTTTAGCTTTCTTTTCTATCTCCCATTTATCATTCATGGTCTATAGCAGAGGTGTAGTTTTTAGGAAGACACTAAACTACGGTGAGCAGAGATCACTTTTTCTTCCACATGCCAACAAAAAAGGTATGGGTGGGGAAGCATGTTTTACTTGAGTCTGACTGAAGGAAAAGTGATCAGATTTCTGAACTAAAGTGTGAAGAAGAAACTCTGGCCTAAAAGTCAAGATACCTGAGTTCTAGTTTCCTCATCCCCTACCCATCTAATAAGCTGGATTCTCTTGCACAAATCACTTCCCTTTGCTAGGTTTCAGTTGTGTCATCTGTAAAATGTGTATGTGATGGGGAATGGGGTTGGACCAGATTTTCAGGCATTCTGAGAAACTTAATGTCCAGATACTGTCATGCTGTACTCTGCTCTGGTCAGACCACGTCTAGAATATTGAGTTCATTTGAGGAAGCCACCTTTTAGGAAGGAAATTGACAAATTCAACAGAAAGAGGGCAAGTCAGATGGTAAGAAGCAAGCCATTTGAGCATGGACTCAACCTAGGGTCTGTGAACTTGCTTTTAAAAATATTTTATATCTGTGTTTCAGTCTAATTATTTTCCTACGTAAATCTATGTATGTGATTTTATGTACTTAAAAAAACCTGAGTAGGGATATAGGATTCACCAGACTGCCAAAAGGGGTCCATCTCTCTCTCTCTCTCTCTCTCTCTCTCTCTCTCTCTCTCTCTCTCTCTCTCTCTCTCTCTCTCTCTCTCTCTCTCTCTCTCACACACACACACACACACACACACACACACACACACACACACGCACACACACACACCCCAAGAACCTTGACTTACAGGATAGTTGATGGAACTGGAGATGTTTAGACTGGGGGAAAGAAGGGAAGATTTAGTATGAGACAGTTTAGATGTTCTCAGACATTTAAAGGGATATCATGAGGAAAAGGTGTGAGATATATTGGTTCCAGTAGTGATCACTTGAAGTGATGGGAGAAAGGTGGAGAGGGACTGGTTTAGGCTTGACGTAAGGAAAAACTTCCTGACAATCACAGCTGCCCCAAAGCTAATGGGCTATCCCATTTGATGGTGAGATTCCCCTCATTAAAGTACCCCCAAGCAATAGCCGGATGACCCCTTTCGCAAACAGGATCCCCCCTTTCTATTGAAGACTGGAATAAATAAGCAGTCTTTGAGGCCCCCTTCTATTGTTCTGTGACTGGAAAAGAGAGAGTTGAGAGGCAAGAAGATCCAGTTAGGAGACTGTGACAGTAACCTAGGCAAAGTGAGATGAGTCTCAACTAGAAATATTTTAATGGGAGTAGAGAGGCAAGGATGAGATGCAAGAGAGATTAGGATAATAAAACTAACAGTATTTGGCAACTAAGTGGATTTAAGGGAAAGGCCTTGTATGGCCTTGGGGAAATCCCTTAATTCTGTGCCTTAGTTTCCCCATATGTAAAATGAGGAGGTTAGACTCTATGACTTTCCAGTCACATCTATTATTACCTATTATCCTGAGACGGAAGTGATTCCACTTTGTTCCAGATTAACAGAACACAATTGAAGTGTGCTGACTGACATGGGACTAACTCTCAGTACTGAGAATCAGGATCTCCGGGTTCTCAGGGCTCTGCCTTGAGCCTAGGAAAGACGTGTTTCCATGGATGTGTACAGATACCTTTTTCCAGTACTCCCAACCCCATGATACCACCTGCTAACCCCTTAAACCCAACTATCGACCTGCCTTCACAAGACTATTTCCTTGCTCTCTCATTCTCAGAGGGTCAGTGACATCGAAGGTGATACCTTGACTTGCTCTTGAACTGGATATAAGTGAGGCAGGGCTGCACAAAGTCATCAACCTCATTCTCAGTTCCTCTACTCCAAACTTCAGATTTCCCATTTAAAGTATGGGCCCAATCACCTTTATGAGCTCAAGAAGAGTCCACTTCAGGTAGCAAAGCTCTAACTTCTAAGGCAACTGCAGTGAATAAGAAGATCACTGAGCTAAGAGTAAAGAGACATAAATTCTAATGACCATCTTTCCGCCCACTGGCTGCATGACCCTGAACAAATCACTTCCCCTAACTGGGATTCAGTTTCCACCTCCATAAAATGAGGTGGTTAGACTAAGTGGCCTCTAAGGTACCTTTCAGAGCTGACATTTCATGGTTCTGTTATAAGGAAGACCTCACTCTGCTTCAGCTCCCTAGAGAAAGGAAGAAGGAAGGAGCACAGATACTAATTGGGGTCAAGAATAAAGGTTTAATAACTTTAATAGACTTAGTTCTTCTCAGCAATGCAAGAATCTAAGACAATTCCCAAACTCATGATGGAAAATGCCATCCACATCCAGAGAAAGAGTGATGGAATCTGAATGCTGATGGAAGCATATATTTTTCCTTGTTTGGGTTTTTCTTTCTTGTGGTTTTACCCTTTGGTTCTAATTCTTCTTTACAACATAACTAATATGGAACCATGTTTAACATGATTGTACATGTGTGGCCTAAGTGAGATTGCATGCCATCTTCCATCTTGGGGAGGAGGGAAGGGGAGAAAATTTAAAACTCAAAATCTTGTGAATGTTGAAAACTAAAAAGAAAAAGAGTTGAGGTCTAACTGATTTAGATTTTAATGAATGAGTTAGTAAACTACCTCAGAACCCTTTGGGCAAGTTTTCCTATATAAAAGAAGCTGACTGTCCAGATGGGCTATGAGACTGTCTATGGAGGCCAAAAGATGGACAAGATTAACTGGGAGGAGGGTGGTGACTTTGATACTGAGAATTAAGTTGTGTGTCCCACCTGTCCTTTGAAAATTTCAGCTTAAAAATAATTCCCATTAATCATGTGCTCTAAGGTTTTACAAAACACATTCTTCATAACAACCCATGAAGGGATCCTAAAGGTAATACCATTTCCATCTGAGGATTCTATTGCTTAAGGAGGTCGTGATTCCCAAAGTCACAGAGCTGACATGTGCTAGAGCTAGGCAATCGCCTAAATTCATGTCTTCTTCCCACTATTCCATGGTGGCCCCATCTTAGTAATTTCACATCATAAATTAGGATAGAGAGGTCTAGAGATATCAGCTGATTACCCAGCTAGTCATTTACTTAAATTGGTAATGCAGTATAGCCCTCTACAGAGACAGCATTGGTTGTACTGACCTTAGAGTTAAATATGACCTGAATTCAGATCCTGCCTCTAACACTTATTAGTTGTGTGACCACAAGCAAGTCACTGAACCTGAGACTTGATTTCCTCACCTGTGAAATGGGGCTAATAATGCTTGCCAGATGTACCATGCAGAGATATTGTAAAGATGAAATGAGATGAAAAGTGCAAAATGCTCTAAATTCAGATATTATTATTTTCACCAGTCCTCTCAAGTCCAGGACCTCTACCTTCCTCTCTTTTTTAGAAGTAGGTTTGATATGTGCATATCATTTTATGTGTATGTGTATTGTTTGTGTGTATGTGTGCCTGTGTGCATATGCATGGGTAGGCATATGCGTGTGGATATGTCTATGTTCACAGGTCAAGACTATATGAGTCACTTATTTTCTTATGCTTTCTGTATACACAGTAGACTAAATAGCAAAATCTATTTTAAAGTAGACATGGTTTTATTGTTAGAGTAAGACTGGTGTCTGTGTGATATCTCTGTATAAGCACACGTGTGTGTGTGCATGTGTGTGTACATGCGTGCATGCGTGCGTGTGTGTGCTTACAACTCACATCCCTGTGTGCATTTGTAGGGATATGTGAGCCCACAAGCACAGGCTCTGGATTGGTAACTATGGCCCAGGCTTCCTGTTATCTCACCCATCAGCCTCTCCCCCTCATTCCTTTCCATCCCAACTCCCCCCTCTGAAGAAGCAGCCTGCCTGGGAAATGGAGACACCTCAGCTGTATTGGGAAAGACAAGGAATCTGAATATGTTCCATATTTATCAGGGTGACTCCTGCCTGACTCAGATGCAGCCAGTTAATTTCTGCATCTTGCACATTTCTGGGAGAGCAAGCTCCATTATATCCCAGCTAGAAAGGCAAGGAACCCAGCTTAGCTGTGGGAAGTGGGGCATAGGGTAGGTGGGGAAGGCAGAACAGCACAAGCTTGAGTGTCTGAGGAATACCTACCTGGTAACACTGCCTCTCCCCCCTCCCCCTACCTCCCCACTGCCTGGGCCTCTTCCAGACTCAGGACTAAAAACTAATCCTACCCCAATTAGTTGGAATAGAAACAAAATCTACCCCAAATGCCTGCTTCTTTCCCACATCTAGATTGCACTGGAATGAATAAATGATATCAGAGGCAGCTGATTTTCTCAATGAGGTTCCTAACCTGGGGTCCGTGAATAGATTCCAGGATATCTGTAAATGTGAATGGGAAGAAAATACATCTTTATTTTCACGACCCTTGAACTGAAATTTGGCATTTCCTTTGATTATTTAAAAATATTATTCTGAGGAGACCATATAGGCGACCATAGGAATCTGTGACACAAAAAAGGTTAAAATCTCCCTGCAATCTGAAAGGTTGGTAGTCATAGGCATTTTGCAGATGAGATAACTGAGGCTTTAGTTGAGGATCTTTAGCTGAGGTTGAGAAGCTCATCCCTTTGACAGAGCTGGGACAAGGTCAGTTATGCCCATTGCCCTCCTCCCTAGGTTCATAGGTCTCATATAGGTCAGAGGTTGAGGTCCCTGATATCATCTGTCTCCATCTAACCATGACTTCTGGCATCCCAGGTGCTGGTTTGGAAAGAGGGCTGGAGTGTACACCGATTACATCTACCAGGGTCCCATGATTTTGGTCCTGCTGGTAAGAACTTAGTAGGAGTATAATTTGTTTGGGATGAGCAAGTCAGCTGTCTCAGGAGTGGCAGCAGACTAGGAACCTCAAGGAAGCCTTCTGGTGATATGGGTGCATGTTGGACAAGCATCAGGCAGGCCTGGGAGTAGAACATGAGCCAGGGTGTTTGAATCTGCTTGGGGAGTCAATAATACACTGAAACCCAATCTACTTTCTGCACTCCACTCCCCTCATGCCCAGATTTCAAATACCTATCTAAGACCAGGAATCTGATTCTTCTGTGATGAGGATATCATCACCCTCCTCTCATAACAAAGATGGTCAACATGCTTCCATCCCATTTAGGGGGTGGTTGGTCATCTCTCTGAAGCACCAAATCCTGGGCAGTAGGACCCTGAGAGATGCCAATAGACCCTGAGGGGAGGGCAGGGAGCCTTGGAGGAGAAATCATGGTCAACCTTTAGCCCTACTGACTCTGGTCTATTTCAGATCAACTTCATCTTCCTCTTCAATATTGTCCGTATCCTCATGACTAAGCTCCGGGCTTCAACCACATCAGAGACCATTCAGTACAGGTAACTGCTTTCCTAGTAACTCCAAAGTTTCATCCTATCAAACCTGAAATTCCTCTTCCCAAGATTCCCATCTAGAGATGCTCCTTCCCCCACAAATCCCAAGATCCCCTCCCACCTGCTCTGAAATCTCCTAAGTAAAGATTCCCTCACCTCCAACTCACCACTGGTTATTGTCTCCAATGACCTCCAACAGGCCTTGTAGGAGGGTTCTGATGGGCTGCAAATGAGGCTTCCATTCACAAATCCCTGATTTCCTATTCCCCATTCTCTTTCCTCCCTTCAGGAAAGCTGTGAAAGCCACACTTGTGCTGTTGCCTCTTCTGGGTATCACATACATGTTGTTCTTTGTAAATCCTGGGGAGGATGAGGTCTCTCGAGTTGTCTTCATCTACTTCAACTCCTTCCTGGAGTCCTTCCAGGTACCACTCTCTTCCCCAGCCTTCCTCATTTGACAGAGGTGGGAAGAGAAAGCATGGGGGTTGGTGACTGCTCTTCTTTTTGTGTAGCAGACAGCCCATCTGTTAACAGAATTTCATATTGTTTGAGTATGATTATGACTCCCACCATTTGGATGGTACCAGAGGAGGGAGTACTGTCCCTGCCTTCCAAGAGCTTATGATGCAGCTGTGGAATAATGCTGTTGTTGGTCCTTCATTCTTGAAAAAGACCATGAAATTAGGAAGGTGATGCCAAAACTTGCAAGCGAATTGGATTTAAGTGAGGCAGAGCTATGCAGAGTTACCAGCCTCACTTTCTCCTCTGAAACCATCTGTATCAAATGGTAAGATATAGTTCAGCATGACTAGAGATGGTCCTGTATGGAATGAGAGGAACAGGGGACTAGTAATCCTAGGGTTATAGGATCAGAGGTGGAAGGGACCTTTAGATGCCAGTGAGTCCAATTCCATTTTTTTGCAGATGAAAAGATTAAAAACCAAGTGCCTTGGCCAAGGTCACACAGGCAGTAAGCTGGCATTGGAACTTGAGTCTTCTAATTTCAAATATCTTTCTCAAATACGAAACCAGAGTTGAAGTGTAAGCCCAGGCATTAACTGTGTGACTTTGGATAAGTCCTTAACCTCTCTCTGCCTCAGTTTCCTTGTGGCTAAAATAAGGGAATTGGGTTTTTAGGTTTCTAAGATCAGCTATGACATATGATTAAGGATAGACAAAGTGAAATGAATGAATGACAGGCATTTATTAAGCATTTCCTATTATATGCCAACCAGGCAGCTAGATGGTACAGTGGATAGAGCACTAGGCTTGGCATTGAGAAGGTTCATCTTCCTGAGTTCCAATCTGGTCTCATACACTTACTAGCTGTGTGACAAGTCTTTTAACCCAGTTTGCCTCAGTTTCTTCATCTGTAAAATGAGCTGGGAAAGGAAATGGCAAACCATTCCAGTATCTTTGCCAAGAAAATGGGGTCAAAAAGAGTTGGACATGACTCAACAGCAACATTATGTGCCAGAGACTATGATAAACCCTGGAAATACAAGGATTTTGTAATCTAATAGGGAGAAACAACACCTGCAGGTGAATGATGGCCAGGAGAGGGAGTGTTCTGGTCTGGTGAGCCACAGGGATGGTGAGTGGGTTCACAGAGTGGTTAATTGACATGTCCTTTCCCGAAGCAATAGTAGTGCTAATGCAGTCACTGTTCCTAGAACACTAAATAGAAAGAGGAGGGAGTATACTGATGCTACAGCAGAATAGTTGGTAAGATGACCAGGTAGTTGGCTAGGTAGGATGTGAAGCATGGTCTGATATGGGGCCAGCTGTAGTGAGCTAGGTGAGTTTGCATTCATTCATCCACCAATGCAGCTGAGCCCCAGGCCAGTAGTTTGCCCAGAGAATAGGGGGATGGCTTCTGGAGGGCCAGTTTGGAGGTGGTAAGTGACAGCTAGTTTCTGACTAGTAGAGGAAACTCTGACAAGTATCAATGACAAAGGGAGCCAATAGTGGAGGCTATGGTTAGTCAGAGATGACTTCCAGAAGTGAGTTGGATGCTAGCTAATTTAGGAGGAAGATGATGGATGTGCAAAGAGCAGAGAGGGAGTTTGGGTGGCCAAGATCAAAACTGGAGAGATGGAATAAGCAAAGTTTTCTGAGTGAGGGCAGACTACCATACTGCTCCCTACTCTGAATAATAGGCCTTATTCTTTCTCCTACCAGGGTTTCTTCGTATCTGTCTTCTACTGTTTCCTCAACAGTGAGGTAAGGAGTGTACCTCCAAAATAAAGGAAAACTTTGAGGTTATTGAGAATTGGGCTTTCTACTTGACTAGTTGTGGGGTGACAGGATGGGATGTTAGGGCCACAAATGATATATAATAGCCTCCTTGTGTTTTTCCCTCCCTCCTCTAATGTCTGTAGATAAAATTATTTTTGAAGGAATGAGGTGGCTGGAGGCCTGCTTCCAGCAGGTCTTGGATATAAGTCTTGGGGATTCCTGCTTTCCCCTTACCAATATTTGCCCGGTGACTACTTTGTTCAACCATTCCTTTGCACCCTCGTTCTAAGAATCTGGAGGACCACTCAGTGGGGTGGAAGTCAGGACTTTGATGTTTCATCAGTGAACCTAGGTCTTACTTTCTACAATCTGGAAAATAGAGAAATGATGGGACCAAGGGACAGTGGGCAGCCCGGGCTATCTCTAGGATTTATGAAGTAACTGTCTTCCTACTCCAGTCGTAATGCCCTCCATTCTTTGTCTGCAGGTCCGCTCAGCTGTCCGAAAGAGATGGCATCGGTGGCAAGACAAGCATTCCATCCGTGCTCGAGTGGCTCGGGCCATGTCCATCCCTACCTCCCCAACCCGAGTTAGTTTCCATAGCATCAAACAGTCAACAGCTGTCTGAATGGAATGGGGAACATGGGGGTGGAGGGTGGGGACCCCAAAAGGGACAGAACCTGGAATCTAACTTTGATTATTGAGAGGAACACATCATTCAGTATGCTCTCCCTCATCCCTGACTCTTCCCAATCTGTGCAGGAAAACAGTTCCCTCCTCAAACTTTGGCATACTCTCTAACACTTGCTTACCCAAAGCAGCCCTAAGAGCATGGGAAATGTTGGACTCATGAGACACAGACAGAGGTGGGAAACGTGATGATGAGTATGTAAGAGATGGATGGGAAAGCAGACTCTTCCAGCAGACCCTGGGACTCTGAGGCCTGCTGAGTCTCAGACCTAATTTGCTCTTCTGTGCTCTTTGTCTGCTCTTTGGACAGGCCTACCCCAGAGACAGGGTGGAAGATTAAAAGCACATGGACAATGAAAATTAGTGACCTATATTGTCACCTCGGAGCACAATGTAACCATCCAACTAGAAACCACAAGATTGGTTGATGGCCATCATCAGCCTTAGAGATGTCACCAGTTGGCAGCAGAGCACCTTCGTAAATTTCTTCATGAAAACCATTGTGATGTCATCATAAGGACACACAAGGAAACTGATATTGTCATCAGAACTCCTGGCAATGATTATGTCTGTTTGTGGTGATGTCACAGCTGCATCCTTGGAAAGTTCAATGATGCTACCATGAACCATGGCCACATCATCAGAACCCATTATGACATCAGCAAGAAGAGACAATGGCACTGAAAACCATAACAACCCCATCAGGATTCTAGACTCTTCCCCCCTCCCAGAAAAGACTTTGCTATTGTTCCTTGCCCATGGTTTCACTTTTCTCTGGTTCACTGTAACAAGAGGGGTAGGTGCCTTGTGAGTGGTACCCTTCCCTAAATGGAGAAGGAGAGACAGACTATTTTTCTGCCTGAGGCTTCTGCTACCCCCGAAATCTATTACTGTAGAGGTCATTTCTTTAGAGTAACAAAATGACTCACTCCCTGATACATGGTCTTGGGTCCTTTGCTACACAGACCTCTCTTTTAAAGTTGCTTTGTGGGCATGTATTGTGGGGAACTAGCTAGGATGTCAAGATTACTCATTGTAGTTCTGGGTTCAACACAGAGATCTTATGCTGCTGGCATTTTCTGAGGGCAGGAGAAAAGTAAAGGGATAGGGGCTGTGGAAGGAGGAGAGTAAATATCCTAAATTCCACTGGCTCCATCAAAGAGAGTATGCCTATGGGTATGGTAAGTGTGTGTGTGTGTGTGTGTGTACATGCATACAGAAAAGAACTTTGGAATCTGCAAGCCTAGATAGGTTAGAAAAGAAAGAGGAGTTGCCCTGAATTGTCCCCATTAGGGATTGGGGAGTCAGCCTGGAAAAGGTGGTTGGAGTCAGAGAAGATTTGGATTGTGTGTTGGGGGAGTTCCAAATAGAAGAAGCTAAGAATTGGGATTCCCCTTAAATATGGAAACAAACAATTTTAACATATAACCATGTGAGGAGGGAAGAAGACTGAAGAGGTCAGTGAGGGACATTTGGAGGAGGAAAGACACATCTGAGAAAGAACATTGAAACCTCAACCTGTCCCACCCACTCCATGAGGTCTAACTGCTGTAACTACAGGGGAGAGATGTAGAAAGGCCAGAGGAGTAGGAGGAACACGTGGGAAGCATGTGTATGGGAAGAATAATAGTGATGGGGAATCTCTTACTCAATCTGGGGCAGAGGGCTTTGCAGAAATATGATGGGAGAAAATGAGAAGCAGCATAATGGGTCCCTGCTGACAAAGGAGGAACATGAAATGACTAATGAGTCTCAAATGGCCACTGCAATAAAATAATTCTCAACTTTGCCTTCCACCAAAGGAAGGCACTGAGAAATCTAGAAAATTGAGTTTTTGTTGAAGGAAGGGGAGGGGAGAAGTGGAGGCAGTCAGGCAAAGGAGAAGGCAGGAGGGAAGTGGAGTGGAAAGAGGATGTGAGAATGGGAAGAAAACTGTTCAGAAATCTATTCTGCCTGACCAGGCAGAAAAAGGAGGCTTGAATTCCAAAGCAGGGAAATCCCTTACCTCCAGGGCCGTAAGGTCCAGGATAATGGTCTTGGAGCACTAATGGTAGATTGGGAGCCTCATCCTATGGGAATCAATCAATAAGGAGTTTGTCAAAAAATGTGCACTTATTAAGCACTTTCTGTGTGCATGACACTATGTTAAGTGTTGGAGATATGAATTAAAAACACGATAGTCCCTGCACTTGAGGAGCTCACATTTTAAAGGAAAAGTTAGTAGAGTTAGAGGACATCACAGCAGATAGGCTAAGGAAGCAGTTGTATATCGGGTTCTGAATGGGGTTTTCCTCCACAGTCAACTGGACTAACAGAGTCCTTTAAAAGCATTTATTGAGCCCAGCCCTGTCCAAGGTGCTGGAGGTGTGGGGTACAGTAAATGAAATAAAGACACCTAAAAACAATCTCTGGCCTCTAAGAAATCCCAGTCATTTTGGTATACAAAAATTTAGGTAGATAGGATTGTTGGCTCAAATGAGGTCATGAATGCAAAATGATTTGTAAATCTTAAAACCCATTGTTATTAGGTAAAACCCATGAACAAGGGACAACTTACAAAAGTTAAGATGGTTAGGCAGTGGATCTGGGTCCCTGGGAAATGGTTAGTTGTCACTGGAAGGTTGATGGGAGCTAGAGCTAGGAGGGACCTTCTGAGTCATCTAGCCCTACTCCTTCCTTTACACAAAGGATCCAAACCTGGTTATCAATAGGAGTACAAGGCATTATAAGTACACCTGGAGGCAGTTGGAGATCCAAGTTAAAGTCCTGCCTCAGACATATACTATCTGTGTGACCCTGGGCAAGTCACTTAACCTCTGTTTGCCTCAATTTCCTCATCTTTAAAAATGGGGATAATAATAGCACCTATCCCCCAGGGTTGTTGTGAGAATTAAAGAAGATAATATTTGTAAAGCATTTTTCAAACTTTAAAGCACTATAAAATGCTATTATTGTTGTTGTTTATATTGTTATCAATGTTGTTATTATTATAAAACAATATACTTTCACATTGTACTGGTAAGTGTTCAGTTGACTCTCAAGTAAAGGAAGGCTTGAACAATGAGATCCAGTCTGGCTTGAAGAAGAGGGTGGCTATGGATAAATATGGAAGAGAGACAAGCACACTGCAGATGGTCATGTTAGCCTGGCTTTTTTAGATTATTTTGACTTGATGAATGAAGTGGCAGGAGGAAGAAGACTGAGAAGAGGAGGAGGAAGAAGAAGACGGGGAGAGAAAGAAGGGTAGAACAGTTCAAATTCCATCTCTGATGATTACTACCTGTGTGATATAAGGCTGCTCATTTCTTGAGCCATCCAAAGGGAAGGGGCATTTAAGGTCCATTCCAGCTCCATGTCTGTGATAATATCTATTATTCTATACTCAATTCTGAATCATGTAGATAAGCATGCAAGTAGAATGATTGTTTATCTAAGGACTTGAAAAAATATACAACCCAAATTCAAAATATACTCCAGAGCTACCCCTGCCAATTAAAAACACCTAGAGCCTAAAGGAATATACATTACAAATGCTAGGGGCCAGACTTTAAATTTCTTACTTTTCTTTCCCACTCTCACCCCTAATCTGAGGAAGGAACTAGACCAGGTGTAGGAAAAAAAATACAATGATAATCTGAGAATTATCATTGTATAATGGAGAGTGGACCTTGAAGCCAGGAAGACCTGGATTCAAGTCTTTCCTCTGACATATACTGACTGCGTGAATCTGAGCAAGTCACCCTCTCAAAGTTCTAGTCCAGACGACTCTCTAGGACAATCAGCTGTAGAAGAGGTGCCAACCTGCATTGGTAAAGGGAGTTTCCTTACCTGAGAATGCATTATACCAATGAAAACACAGTTCTATTCCCCTATCTGATGTCTTTTACACTCTATCCTTGAGCCTGGTCTGGGACAGATACCCTATGTATGATCCCAGAAGATCTTTTTGTTGTCCAACCTTGACTGGGGAAAAGATAGGGACAGAAGCAGGGAGAAGAGATAGGGAAAGCCAGGAGAGGGTTCACTCTGTGTTGAGTGTATCAAATACACACGTCAGCCCCAAAGGTCTTTATTAGAAGAGAAAAGGCATTGGTGCTATTAATATTTGCCTTTGATCTTGTTTTTTTCCTCTAACCTTTCAAATTTGTGCCAGCCTTAGGACTAGGAAAGTTGCAGTTCATTGTTGTGTTCCTCTCTAAAGAAGCTCTTCCATTCAGTGCTTTCTCCTCCTCCTCCTCCTTCCCCTTTTACTTGTCCTCTCTTACCTCTGCCATCCTCCTCCCCATCTGTCCCCTTTCACCTCTGCTGTCTCCTCTTCTCCACCTGTCCCTTTCACCTCTCCTATATCTTCCTCCCCACCTGTTCCCTTTTTCCCCCAGTTCCCATACACCTACACCTTACTCTCCAGCTTCTCCAGGGGGCCAGCCCTCCACCTTCAGAGGAATGAACTAGACCAGGTGTAGGAAAAAAAAATACAAAGCATTGCTTTGGGTTTTCCACTTCAGTCCCTTTGGTCCCAAGCAGCACATGACAGAGGATACTTGTCCTGTTCCCCACTTACCCCAGGCCTATGGGATGCTCAGCTGGAACACTGAGGGATCTCCTTAGGCATACCTGAAGTAGCCTCTTCAGCTGCTATTGGTGTCTCAAGGTGGTATCTCAATATATGCTGGACTAAAGCGCATCTGATCCTGGGGAAACGTGTCAAAAAGAGTCAGATCATAGAGGATTGGGATGGGGGGGGAGGGTTTCAGAGGTTCTGATTTGGGATTTAGTCAAGGATTTTTCTGGGCAAAAGTAGCCATTGTCTCCTAAAGAACCAATCTCCAGATAATTCTTGGAAAGCTTCAAGCACGGGCCAAGAGGACACCAGGTGTTCTCCACTTACTGCCCTTCCTCTATAAGGAAAAAGGGTGGGTAGTATGGGGAAAAGCTATATAGTCTCTCTGCCTTTCTCTGCCCCCACTATACTCCCTATCAGCTGTGCCTAACCCCACTGCCTGCATTGATTAATTAAAAGAGCTTTTAATTATAGAGCTAGGTTAATTGTAATGGCAAGATTCCCTCCTGGGGGTAATGTGAGCTCTTCTCTGGGTTCACAGAGATAAATTAAGTTGTATTATAGGTGAGACCTCCCATTAGTGAGACTTTTCTTTCTATTCTGCCTTAGGGTAGAACATAGTTCCCCATCATGATCAGGAGAAGATCTTCCAGAGGTCATTTCCTCCAGATCCTTGTCTCCAAAGAGGACTTAAAGATACAACCACAACAAATGAGAATCTCTTCTTCAAAGGAAAAGCATATACATATACTGCATTAGCATTACATGCAAATATTACAGAACATACTTTAACATATTTAACATAAATATTAAAGGTTATATCCTTAAAAAAATAAGGAGACAGTGAGAGGTGATGCTTGTTATCACTGTGGTCTAGGGGAGAATTCTTAACCAAACAAAAAACAGAAGCAATCATAAAAGACAAAATACATATTTTTGATGAGTTTTTGCACAAATAGCATCAATGACATTAGCAAAAGAAACTGTTAAATGGAATAAAAATCGCATCAAATATCACTTATAAAGTATAATTTCTGTATTTCCATAAAATGCGATTTCCACATAAAGGAAACTGGCACATGGAAAAGAAAAATTACACGCTGTAAATGGCCCTTAGGAAACATGCCCCAAACCACTGTTACGGAGAGAAATGCAAATTAAAACAATTCTGTGGTCTCACTCAACACACTGAAAATTGGCAAAGTTGCCAAAAACAGGAACAATTCATGTTGAAGAAGTTGTGGGAGTGGAAGGATATAAGTTTTTGTTAAGCACTTTCTTTATGGCAGGTACTGTGCTAAGCACTTCATAAATATTATCTCATTTGTGGAAATACAGCAATGCAAACAAGATTAGTAGAACTATGAATTGATACCACTCTCCTGTATGCTAATTTGGAATTTTACAAGAAAAGTGATGCAACAATCCATAGCCTTTGACCCAGCAATTCCAATACTAGGCAATACCCCCAAGTAAGACAATGGCTGAAATAAAAGTCCATTATAAAATAAAATATTCATAATAACCACACTCTGTGCTAGCAAAGAGCTGAAAATAAAGTGGGTGTCCGACTCCTGGGGAATAGCTAAAAAAAAATCTGGCAGGTGAATGTAATGGGATATTATCATACAGTAAGAAATGATAAATACAAGGAATTCAGAGAAATATAAAAAAATTTATATCAACTGATGCAGAGTGAAATAATGAGAACCAAAAGAAGAATATATTCAATGGCCACAAAAATGTGAATAAAACAACCTCTGAAAGGGAGCTAAACTTTAAGTAATTAAAAAAGAACATATTCCTGAGAATATCTGTCCTCATGGAAAAAAGTAAGGGATTCCAGAGGCAGAAAGCTGTATATAATGTTTGATGTGGTAACTTCTTTGGGTGTGTTTGCTGAATTGGTTTCCTTAGTTAGAAGGGAGTATTCAGTCTAGAGGATTTTTGTTGTTGTTGGGTTTTTTTCTCCAGAAATTACTCTGATATCATATATAAAAGGCATAAATAAAGCATTTTAAAAGACACTACTCGCTGCTCATCTACTGTCACCCCCTTCCCCCCAGGATCCCATCATATCCCTTAATTTCCAATTCTTACATCTAATGACTTCCTTAAAGTCAACTTTTTTAAACTAACCCTGTGCAGTGAAGGAAGGTCTCAAAGACTGTATTCAAAACAAAATGAGTTCCCAACAGCTAAGGAATGACTGGAAAACTATGATAGTACATGAATGTAATGGAAGATTGCTGTATTTTAAGAAATGACAAAAATGAGGAATTAAAGAAATTGTAGGGGAAGCTAGGTGGTGCAGCAGATAGACTGCCAGCCCCGGAATCAGGAGGACCTGAGGTCAAATTCAGCCTCAGACATTTGCTAACTGTGTGACCCTGGGCAAGTCACTTCACCCCAATTGCCTTCCTTCAAAAAACATTTATTTAGAAACAAACTAATGTGGGCATTATTGGCAAACACCAAATCCCAGATGACTGACCCCTGGCCTCGGTCTGGTATCAGCCACATTTAGAATCGAACCCATCACCTTTCCTTGACTCAATTTCCCTATTTCCCACCTAACTGTTAATTAACATTCTCTCTTTCAATGCTTCCCTGACCAAGTCATAACTGACAACCTCCTAAAGAGACTTTGCTTGATAATCTGCCTTAGGAAGAGGCAAACCCTGATTTAATATAAGTAAAATTCTTTTTATATGATATATTTGTTGTTCAGTCGTTTCAGCTGTGTCTGACCCACTGTGACCCCATTTGGGGTTTTCTTAGCAAAGATGCTAGAGTGTTTGCTGTTCTCTTCTCCAACTCATCTTACAGATGAGGAAACTGAGGCAAACAGGGTCAAGTGACTTGCCCAGGATCACACAGCTAGTAAATGTCTGAGGTTAGATTTGAACTCAAGAAGATGAATCTTCCTGACTCCAGCCCTAGAGATCTATTCACAGCACTCCATCTAGTAAATATACAACTATAACTGTATGCACATACATATATAGACACACTATGTATAAATATAGACATACATAGACACGCTATATATAAATACATATACATACAAGTTTTCTATAACATATGTAATATAACTAAAATCTCCTTGCAGGAGAGGAAAGGGGACACCGGTGATGTTTCTTAAATAATAGTTTATAAACGGTAAAAGGTAAGGGTGGATAGAGACATTTAGGAGAAAATGGAACCTAAACCATTTTATAGCTTGGAAAACAGGGGTAGAGAGAGCAAGTCACTTGTCTAAGATCACACAGATCTAGATCCCCTTTCAACCTCAGTGCATTTTACTTCCACAAATAGACGTCAGTTCCAAAAGTCCATTCCCTGGACCAGAGGAAAAGCAGGTCAGTTGCTCCGCCTCTCTGTAAATAACACGTACACGTCCCAAAGGTTGTATTAGAGATGTGAGCAGACAATGTGCTGGTAAATATTTAATAACCAACTCTCTTTAAAAAAATTGTACCCAGGACACACTTTTAAGTTTAATTTGAGTTATTAACACTTACTCCATCACTTTTTAAAGTTTAAACAATAAAAAAACAAAGTATTCCCTGATTTGTGGCTTTTTGCCCATTTCTGAGATGTAGATACTGCAGATTTACCAATCAGTTCCCTAGAGCCCCTGGGTGTGGTGTCATCAACCTTCCCAATTCTGCCTCTTGCAAAGTTCTGTTCAATAGAAGAGATGTGTTTGAGGAGCATGGGTGCTGAGTCGTCAAGTCAAACATAGTGAAAATGAACAAGCATAAAGGGGGTACTGCAGTGAAAGGAGAAAGGAATGAAGGGGCGTGGAGGAGCTAAGATCTGATCACTACTAAGTCCCAAGGGGATATCAATGATTGGGGGTTTAGGCAAGAATGAGTCAGGGGAGACAGAAGTCTTCCTGAAAACCATTACGAAGCTGTCCCCAAACCTCTACCCATAGCTAAATGACCTTGAATCTCATGATGGAGGGACAGGATTTGGCTTGGTGTAGGGAAGCACAAGCAATTTTTATTCCTGAAGCCTCAGTTTCTTCATCTGAAACGATAATAATAATTATAATATTATTATAAATAAATAAAAGTGACATATATAAATAAAAACACTGCAAATAAAAATGATAATACTTAGTTTATAGTAAGCACCTAATGAATGCTTGTTGACTGACTAACAACAGCGTTGCTGTTCAGTTGTTTCAGACTTTTTGTGACCCCATCTGGGGTTGTCTCGTTTTTTTCTTGGAGTGGTTTGCCCTTGTCTTCTCCTGCTCGTTTTATAGATGAGGAAACTGAGGTAAGCAGGGTGAAGTGACTTGCCCAGGGTCACACAGCTAGTAAGTGTCCGAAGCTGGACTTGAATTCAGGAAGATGAGTCTTCCTGACATCAACCTAGCACCCTGTGCACTATGGCATCACCTAGCTGCCCTTGACTAACAATATAATGCCTCCAATAGTCACATTTCTTCATAGAGATCTCACCAAGAGAGTGTTTTGTGCTGTGTGACGGTGAATATTACAATACCTATTTAACTCACAAAAATTCAACTATATACACAGGCAAGAAAAAAATTAGCTTAAATAGTACAGGTGTGGCCACTACCATGCTTCCCTAACACACTCAGGGAGCAGACTTGGACATGCTGTTCCCACATCTCAGTGATTGTGATTCTAGGGTCTCCTCTTCTCGATAACCACAGACAGCCTATGCATTCTGTACAGTCTGGTAGAGCTGATGGGAGTCACAGCCTTGCTTGGCCTTCCCAGAATTCCTGGACAGCTAGAAACCCCACTACCTACTGGGTTCCTTTTGACGTCTTCATGTCTTCTCCCACCTTGTGATCAAGCAGGAAGATAACAATCGTCTTTAGATGGTGTGGCCACCTTGTAATAAAATCACGAAGCCCTTCTTTCCAGAGCTTTGTTCCCCCCAGTCACTGGTATTTCTGCCAGTGAAGTCTTGATGGTTTTGTGTTTTCTTCTATTTGAATAAAAGCCTTAAAGATTCCCATTTTTCTCTGAATCGATAGTTTAGCTGATTGTAGATTCTAGTACTGGCTGCACTTCTTACTAGCCTGCTGTGTGACCTGCTAAGAGGAAGCAATGATGGAAAAGATAGGAAAGAGCCCAAGCTCCAGAATCAAAACCTGGATTCATTATGCCCCTCTGATGTTCAGTTTGACCCTCATCAAGTCATATATATAACTCCTCTGGGTCTCAGTTCCCTCATCGGTAAAAATGAGGAGATTGGATTTGATGGAGGGTTCTTAACGTGGGCTCCAGAGACTGCCCCCCCCCCCAAGATCCATGGAAAGATTTCATGGTGTCCATTAATCTTTTTCTAATATTTTGATAATTGCACTTCAATATAATTGTTTTTCTTGGTAATTCTATGCATTTTGCTTTATATATTGAAAAACATTATTCTAAAAAAAAGAGTTCCTAGGCTTTACCAGACTGCCAGTAGGATCCATGACATCAAAAAAGAAACCCAGGATTAGTTGGTTTCTAAGGTCCCTTGAAGCTCTGAATCTGGACAAAACACTTTCTATATCCGAACTTCAGTTTCCTTATCTATTAAATGAAGGGGATTGGATTAAATGATCTCTAAGATCTTTTGGGTAATCTCAGTGATGCTTGTGGCTTATTGGGCTGGGGAGGAAAGCCTTTAGTTATAAATGTATATCACACCCATGCTATATGATCTTGGAGATCACTGCCCATCACTGCCCACTAGTAGTCTTAGAGAGCTTCCTGTGACCCAAAGAGGTTATATAACTTGTTATGTAGTGAAGGAATTGTGGGAATTGAGTGAGCCACACTGATTCCATCTTGTGACTCAATTCTGCAGCTAGATCAGTTCCCTTTCTATTCAATCATGGGTCTAGTCCAATTTCTGTCTTCAGAGAAAATTTTATTCAAGTATGGAAATTTTGAGAAAACAATTCATTATTTGAACTTAGTCTTGCTTGGCTGGGAAGTTGGACCACCTCCACCTGTTGCTTAGGTAGGTAACTAGGGTTATGCTGACCTGGGTTATGCTGACCAGAAACCAAGCCAAATCCAAAGATTGCTGCAAGGAGTTTTCTCACGATTACACATTTCAAGCAACCCATATGTCTTATCTGAAAACTTGCCCTGTACTGGTCAATCAGTAACTGTTTCCATGCTTCTTCGATTGAATATAGACACCTAGGGGGGAGTGGGAGATTTCTTTTTCTGATTTCAGGGAATTACACCTGTTTGCTCTCCCCCTCCCAACTTGGGAAGTCCCTAATTTTTCCTCCAATTGGAAATAAAATTGCCTAATTTTGTATACTGGTTAATTGTTTTCTTTTAATTAACTGTCCTTATTTGAATAATTGTTTTTAATGAATAAAAATCTGTCTTCCTCTGTCTTCTGAGTCCAGTGCCAAGGTGAGGATGCCTGGTCCCAATTTGTTATGCAATTGGCATACATTGCTTAATAAGTCAATATGCTCAGAAGCTCAAACCTCCGTTTTCTCAGTCATTTCATCTTTCACCCACTTCACTAGCTAATGTCAGAAACGAGATCTGAACTCAGGTCTTCCTAATTTCATGGCCAGCATGTCCACTATGTCACACTAACTCTTCCTTCCTCCTTATTTTTTCTAGAATTTTCTCATAGGCCATAGACAAGTAAGTACAAGGCATCTACAACATTGTCCCAAGACTATAACAGCCAGGAGGTATAGAGCCAGCCAGACCTGTAATCAGAAAGAGCTGAGTTCAAATCCAGTCTCAGATTCTTACTAGCTAGATTACCATGAGTAAATCACTGAACTTCCAGCAGTCTTAGTTTCCTAATCTGTAAGATGGACATAATAATAGCTATTACCTCCCAGGGTAAGGATCCAATGAGATCTTTGTAAAGCACTTTGCAAGTCTTAAAGTGTGCTATGTAAATGTTAGCTATTAGTAGTAGTAACATTATCTCCCTGAAACATGCAAATAATTGGCAGTAGCCTTAGTATCCATCTGCCTCACCAGTCATCTATTTTGCATTTTAAATCACCGTCAGTTCCCTATTTTAAATCTACTTCCTTTAAAGAGGCATCTTATTCTGGAGAGAATTTGAAACTGTGCCCAAAAGATTATAAAACTGCATACCCTTTGACCCAGCAGTACCATTAGTAGGTCTATATCCCAAAGAGATTTTTAAAAGGGGGAGGGAAGACCCATATTTATAGAAGCTCTTTCTGTGGTTGCAAAGAATTAGAAATTGAAGGGACACCCATCAACTGGGAAATGAGCAAACAAGTTGTGATCTATGATTATATTGAAATATTATTGTGCTATAAAAAATGGTGAGCAGGATGGTCTCAGAAAAACCTGGAAAGACTTACATGAACTGATGCAAAATGAAATGAACAGAACCAGAAGAAAAGTATACACACGGACAGCAATATTGTAAGGATGATAAACTGTGAATGATTGAATTCTTCTCAGCAGTACAATGGCACAAGGCAATTCCGAAAGACTCATGACAAAAAATGCTATCTGCCTATAGAGAAAAAACTAATGGAGCCTGAATGCAGAGTGAAACATTTTTTAAAAAATCTTTATTTTTCTTGGGTTTTTTTTTGTTTTGGTCTGTGTTTTCTTTTACAACGTGACTAATACAGACATACATTTTGCATAACTGCACATATATAACCTGTATCAAATTGCTTGCCTTCTTCATTGAAGGGAGAGGAGAGGGAGGAAGGGAGGGAAAGAATTTGGAACTCAAAGTTTTTAAATCAAGTGTTTTAAATTGTTTTACATGTAATTTTTTACAGATAAGACATATGGGCTGCTTGAGATGTATAAATGTGAAATGTATAATTGTATTTTACATGTCATTTTTTAAAAGAAGCTTTAAAAAAAATAAACATCCTAGACCATCCTACAAAGTGGCAGGTGGGACTAGGGCACGTGACCTTCTAGGTCATTGAGTGTGGCCTTTTGAATGAGTCCAAGTTTTACAGAACCAAGCCTTTTATTAAGGGCATTTGTTCTGTGAAGTTTGGATTCAGCCATAGAATAAAACCAAGGGCTGAGGACTGGAGGTATATACTTGCTACATACATTCACATCCCCAGACATATCCATGTGCAAGACACATGAAAGGCAAAATGAGGCAGGAGAAAGAGCTCTGAACTCGGAGCTGAGAGACACCTAGTGCTGACTCTGATCCTGACTTTCTGTGTGACCTTGGGTAATTCACATCCTCAGTTTCCTCTACTGTAAAACTGGGGGCAAGGCTCGGGAGGGAGTCAGACTACATACTTTTTAGTCAAACAACCTGGTTTGAGTCCTCAGTCAAAAATATATTAGCTATAGGCAAATCATTTCTCTTTCTCTCCCTAGATTCCTTACCTGTAATAATAATAATAGTAGGAAAAAGCCTTTACATAGCTCTTACCACCTACTAGGTACTATGAGAAGAGCTTTAAAAAAATTATCTCATTTGATCCTAACAACAGCCCTGGGAGGTAGGTACTATTATTATCTCTATTTAATTGAGGAAACTGAGGCAGGCAGAGGTTAAGTGATTTGCCCAAGTGTTTGAGGTCAAATTTGAACTCCTGACTCCCTGACTCTAAAGACAACATGCCATCCATTGAACCCTCTGTGCTGTTGGTGGTAGAACAACTTGCCTAATGAGATCCTTTGATTCTTCTCATCTGCCTTGTGGACATGTGTTCAGGAGCCCTGAGTGGGGTAATTGAATTAGTGCCATCACTGCTTCTGGAAAGGCTACTTTATCAGCAGCCCTGTAGTTTAACCCAGCTTCCCTGTGATTCCCCAGACCAGAACTCCCTTCCCTTCCCACTGCTCCCTACATGTGCCTCTCATAGAGAGGGTAAACTCCTTGAGGGAAAGAGCTAGTTCACTTTTTTATTTGTATTCCTCCTATATACATTGTCTCCCCATTTAGAAGGTGAGCATCTTGAAGACAAGGACTGTCTCTTTTCTGTTTGTATCTTTAGTACTTACTTAGCCCTATGCCCTGCCCTGGTTGGTGTTGTTCAGTCATTTCACTCACATCAGACTCTTTGGGACCCCATTTGCCATTTCCTAGCAAAAATATTGGAGTAGTTTACCATTTCCTTCTCCAGCTCATTTTACAGATGAGAAACTGAGGCAAAACCAGGTGAAGCAACTTGCCCAGGATCTCATAGTAAGTGTCAGAGGCCGTATTTGAACTCAGGAAGATGAGTCTTCCTGACTCCAGGCCTGGCTTTCTATCCACTGTATCTCCTAGCTGCCCTTTCCCCATGCCCTAAGCAAGCACTTAATAAATGCCTTTTCATTCATATGTTCATTCATTTATTCTTTTGCTTCAGTCAGAAAACAAAGAGGGAGAAAATCATTCCCTGCTTTTCCCCATCCCCACTCATCTCCCAAGGCTATCAGTACAAGATAATCTATGGTTTTCCTTCTTCAATGTCATAGTCTTCTGTATTGTATTTGAAAGAGCAAGGCGTGTGTGTGTGTGTGTGTGTGTGTGTGTGTGTGTGTGTGTGTGTGTGTGTGTGTTGGAGGTAGCAGGGGAAGAAAGCTAAACAACTTGGATATCCTCTAGCCACTACCAGGCTTAGACTAATCTTCAGGTTAGGCTGGACTAGCTGGTCTCTGCTGTCCCCCAACCCTACTGGCCAAAAAAAGAGAACCATTCTGGTTCCCCTCCTACCTTCGTATGACTCTCTGAGAGGAAATCATTGAGCTAGAGCTATGAGGGACTTTAGAGGTCACCTAGATCAACACCTTCATTTTATAGATGATAAAATGAGGGCCAATGAGACTAAGTGACTGGTCCGTTCACAATACCACATCCCTGGATGACTCCCACAATTCACCTCCTTTGTTCCTACTCACCCCTGGATGAATGAAACTGGATGAAATCTCACAACTCTACTGACTGAATCCGCTAAAAATTTAAGGTAATCTATGCTCAATAAGACCCTCACCACAGCAAAACAAGCTTTTTATTCCTCCTGAATTGATTCTCTACCCAACTCTCTATAGCAACTGCTTCAAACCTTCTCTTCTCTCCTCAAGCCTCCCATAACTGCCCTTCCCTCCACCCTCTCAGCTAGGGGCCTTACTTCATACTTTACTGAGAAAATAGAGACTCCTTGCTGTGAGGACTCCTTCCCTTCTCTAAATCTCAAAATCCCTTGATATCATTCCTCACTCTCTTTCTTCACTCTAGGATCTGACAATGAAAACTGCCTTTCTCCTTACCAGCTCCTATCTCTCAATGGGCCCTCGATCCCATTCCCTCCCATCTTCTCCATCCAGATTGCCACTGCAGTCCCCTTGTTTCACTCTAACCATCAAACTCTCCCTCTCTACTCACTCCTTCTTCTCTGCCTCCATAGTATCTCTTCTATCAGTTCCCTTCTCTCTTCCCACATAACCACCACCCTATTCAAGGTCCTCATCCTCTCTCACTTGGACTATTGCATTAGCCTTAATTAATTAATTAATTGCCTTCTCTTCTTCAAGTGTTCTCCCTCTCTAATTCATTCTCCACAGAGTTGCCAGTAATTTTCCTGAAGCATGAAGAGAATCTCTTTGTTCCAATGCACGAAGAGGTCCCAGCCCCACTCACAGGAGTCTGACCTTGTACAAGTACATGTACAGATGCTTGAAGGCAGATGTCAGCTGGCAGCTCTGTTGCTCCCTACTCAGTTCTGAGTCATTGACCCAGCATGGACTGACGAAGGTATCTGTACATAGGAGTGGAATTTCAGGGTATAGAGTAGTTGAAAGCCTTAGATTGTGTATGAAGCAAGGAGAAAGTTCAGAAGCAAGATGCAGCTGGTTAGTTCTGAAACCAGAAAGTGAGCAGGATCTCAATGCCAATTTCCAATCCAGGCTGAAGCCTGGGATGTAATAACTAGGGTAAGAATAAGAGAACAAGTAGAAGCCTACAATTTTATCACTCTAAACCAGCAGTTTTCCAGCTTGTTGATGAGGATGAACTGAGCCATACTAGAATTCCTGAAAGGGCAAGTCCATAGGTATTTTTTTACTTGAATATATTTTATTTAATTTTATTTATTTTTGGTTACATTTTAAGTTTCTAATTGCCTCCTTCCCTCCCTACCCTGCACTAGAAAAGTCCACCATTTGACACAGATATATACAAAAATATACATATATGTATATATATTGTATATATATATACATATATATATATAACCATATTATGCACACTTCCATTAGTTCTTTCTCAGGAGGTAGATAGCATCTTCCTTCATAGGTCCTTTGTGGTTTATTTGAGTATTATAATACTCCAATAACTTCATCATTCACATTTATTCTTTGAGCAATATTGCTATTACTATATACAATATTCTCTTGGTTTTGCTCATTTCATGCTTCATTATTTCATGCAAGTCTTTTCATGTTTTTTTCTAAAATCAGCCTGCTCATCATTTCTTAGGGCACAGTAGGATTCCATCACAATCAGATACCACAACATGTTTAGCCATTCCTCAATTGATGGGCATCCCTTCAATTTCCAGTTCTTAGTCATACAAGGAGAGCTGCTATAAATATTTTAAAATATATATGTCCTTTTTCTTTTTTCACTGATCATCTTGGGAAACAGTCCTAATAGTGGTATTTCTGGGCAAAAGGATATACACAGTTTTAAGACTCTTTGGGTATAATTCCAGTTTGTTCTCCAAAATGAATCAATTCACAGTTCCACCAAACAGAGGAAAGAGGAAATATGTGTTGACTGAAAGAAAATTTAGGCTAAAAAAAATCTCAGGTCTTATGACTTTAAATTTAGCACTCTCCAATGCACCACACTGCCACCAAGGGCTCAGCTTGCCATGTTGACTCTCCCTCAATCCAGTCCCAAGAGTTAAGAACAAGCAATTTTAAAGAGAAATAAAAAGGAAATGCATGGCAGAGAGATGATCTCCAGAGACAACCCTGGCATAAGACAGATTTGAAGTCCCATAGAGTGAAGCTGGGGGAGAATATGTCTGATTCTTCTGTAGACCATATCAAAAGGCAGTCCTAGTCCAACTCCCACTAGCACTGAAAAAATCAAGTCTCCAAGGGCAGCTGACTCAGATTTCTAGAGATAGTACTGAAAGGTTATGGAGTTTTTTCTATTGTCATTGGCTCAAGCCCCTAATGTTGTGTGTTCTCAATATCAATCACCAGGATCAGTGAATATAATCAATATCCTTGATACTGATATCATCAGCAATCAACATCAATTATCTTTTACAAAGGGATATTTATTGAGAAGACATAGCAAGAATGGATGTACAAGCATATCATCTCACTCCACTCCTTCTACTTCTCTTCTACTATTTTGGTACCTAGGGAAAAGAAAACTTAAAAGTTTTCCACAAAGCTTTTGCCCTATCAAATTCACAGCCAAAGGAGAGTTGTTCACTTGCTTATGGTACAAGGTATCTTGGCTGTCAGGCCAATCCACTGCTGGACTGGATCAAACAGATAATTCCCCAGGACTTCACTGGTATACTAGGTTCAGTTTCCAGTAAACTCTAGCACAGAATCCACTTCCTGGACCCCTACTAATTCCTTTTCTGACCTGTTGAAGCATGCAAGTTACTACACTAAAGGAAAGAAGCCACAAACACAGGATAACTTAGGAGACCATGTGATTGCCCGCTAATCTAATGGGAAAGAAAGGAGCATCACCCCTGTCACACATACTCCTCCAAAGCTCAGACTCCTCCTTGCAAACAGGAAGAAAAACAGAGTTTATCCATTGAAGATTTTTGGATTCCACTCTCAGTTCTTGCTCAGCAGTCAACCAACAGGAGTCTCTTCATTATAAACTAAACCAGCCATCTTGACTTTTGTTTTGCCACTGCACTTCAGTGACACTGGAGGAGAGAGTGAGGCATGGCTCTGCCTCACTTAAATCTAGTTCTTGTGCAAATGAAGACATCATCCTCATGGTGTCATTGGTCCCTTTCAAGAATAAGGATGAACAAGTCAACAAGAAACAAGCAGTCACAGAATACCTATGTATGCTCTGAAATGGACAATTCCTTCCATTACACCTGTAGGGTGTAATGGACTCTCCAAGATTTCCAGTCATTATGCAGCAATCAGAAGACTACAGTCCTCTGTGTTCTAATCACAGGCCTCACTGGCCAGTCTTCCCCATTATCCTTAGTCAGTTCAAAAGAAGGAAGGAAACAAACATTTATTAAGAGCCTACTATGTGCTAAGAACTGTACTAGGCCCTTTATCTCATTTGAGTCTTCTAATAACCATGGGAGGTAGGTACTACTGTAATCCTCATTTTACAGTTGAGAAAACTGAGACAGATAGAGGTTAAATGATTTGCCCAGGACCACATAGCTACTAAGTGTTTGATTTGGTTGGATTTGAACTCAAGTTTTTCTGATTCCAGGCCCACTGCTCTATCTACTGCACAAACTGGCTACCTTATAGAGGTGAGTCTAAGAGTAAAGGATCACTCTGAGCTAGGTCATATATAGGGTCTGGGTCTCCAGAGAAGTCTATGCAACCTGGAGCAAGAGCAATAAAAAGATAGCATGAAGGTGACCCTCAACATGATATAATGAAATAAGAACCAAACTTGAAACTCAGGAGACCAAGGTTCCAGCACCAATTGTTTTGGTAATATTCTGTGTGACCTTGGGCATGCCATTTCTCCTCCCTTGGCCTCATATTGCTCCTTTGTGAAATAAAGAACATGATTGGACTATATGATCTCAAAGATTCCTTCCAGTTCAAACCCTCTACGTGATGAGTATCCCTTGTCTACCTCCACCCCCTCAAGCTTCCATGAGTAAGCTATTATAGGTTCTTTGCTTGTGGATCCCATAGCACTAAGCACACAGTGCTAGCTACATATCAAAGGCTCAAAAATACTTGAGAGATAGCTAAAGGATTGTAGATCTAGGTTTTGTTAATTTATGGAAACTTTTCTTGAACCTATGTCAATTTTCAGCCTGTTTCACCTCTTAGGAGCAAGACTGTATCTCAAGTGGTATTCTCGGGTTTTGAATGATACTAGTTCAAGTAACACTCAGGACTTCCCTTGGGTTTTCTTTATGAAAGCCTTCATTGACAGTGACAGAACTGGTGAATAATTCAACACATTCAATGAAATTTTAAAAAATTTATTAAGCACTTGATATTCTAGTGCATGGGTGATATTCTTTCTATAAATGACATGTCTAGAAAAGTGGCCACTAAGTTGGTCCAACCATTCTGGAAAACAATTTGGAACTTAGCCCAAAAGGCTATCAAACTATGCATGTCCCTTGAGCCAGAAATCCACTACTGGGTCTATACCTCAAAGAAATAAGGGGGAAAGGACCAATATACACAAAAATATATTATAACAGTTCTTTCTGTGGTGGCAAAGAATTGGAAATAGAGGGGATGTCCAACAATTGCGGAATGGCTAAACAAATTGTGGCATATTATTGTTAATGGAGTATGATAAGAAATGATGAGGGGATGGTTTAAGAAAAACATGGCAAGACCTGTATGAACTGACAGAAAGTGAAGTGAGAAGAACCAGATCATTGTGCATAGTAACAGCAATATTGCAATGATGATCAACTGTTAAAGACTTGACTACTCTGACCATTCCAATGATCCCTGGTGGTTGTTCTTCATTCCCCAAAAGGACCAAAATGACATTACTATGTTGGGATTGAGGCACAATGTATTCAACTATAGCTGATCAGACTAATACAAGCTTGAAACACTCTACAACAGGTCAGCAAATATTCCATTTGGAGTGGAGATGTCTCTAAATTTGCACATCTTAAATTTCTTTTGAGCTGCTTCAATTCTGCTTTGCTTATAGAGTACAATGCCTTCTTTGATACAGTCACACTATGCTGGGTGATCCTGTGCCAGTATCTCCCATGTCTCACAACTGATTCCAAAATTCTTCAGATAGACCAATGATCCAAGGCAATTCCAAAGAATTCATGATGAAAAAATGCTCTCCACCTCCAGAGAGAGAACTGATGAATTCTGAGGGCAAATTGAAGTATAATTTTCTTTCTTTTTAATTTTTTTATTTTTTTGAAGTATGGCTACTATGGAATTATTATTTGCACAATTTCACATGTATAATTGATATCATATTGCTTTCCTTTTCAGCAGAGAGGGAGGGATGTGAAGAAGGGAGGGAAGTTGAAACTCAAACTCAAAATTTTAAATGGAAAAAAAATTAAATAAATAATTAATTAGAATGATAAAAATGTTAAAAAAAAAAAAAAGTCACCACTCTAAACAGGAGGATGATTCTCCTTAGAGAAATGAATAACAAAGATGTCAGTCAGTTTCATCATGTACCCAAGGACAACACGAATGATAATCTCATGGGACACTTGGTAATCCCACTTTGCTTGCTCAAGATGAGCATGAGCCAAAAGAATATGTGGGGAAAAGTATGTAGCTTACGTGTCAACTTCCCTTGGTAGAGAATGAAGTAGGGAAATTCTTTGTAGAAATTGACAAGATTATTTATTTACTTTAAATATTGCGGTATTTTAAATTTTGAGTTTTTTGAGTTCCAAATTCTCTGCCTTCTTTCCACCTCCTCCCCCACTCACTGAAAAAGAAAGCAATATGGCATCATTATACGTGTGAAATTGTACAAATTAGCCACATTTCAATAAAAAAGCAAAAGAAAATAAAGTAAGAAAATTATACTTCAGTTTGCACTCAGAGCTCATCAGTTCTCTGTCTGGAGGCAAATAGCATTTTTTCAACATGAATCCTTTGGAATTGCCTTAGATCATTGGTCATTCTGAAGAATTCTGGAATTGATTGTGAGACATGAGACACTGGCACAGGACCACCCATCATAGTGTGACTGTATCGAAGAAGGCATTGTGCTCTATAAGCAAAGCAGAATTGCAATAGCTCAAAAGAAATCTGAGGTATGTAATTTTAGAGATATCTCCACTGCAAATGTTCATATGGACTCTGTGCCCAATCTGTGATAGAGTATTCTGAGCTCCTGTTGGTCTAATCAGCCAGTCAGACACACCATGCCTTGACCTCAACATAGTGATGTTATTTTAGCCCTCTTTTGAAAATGAAAGACAATACCAAGGATCATCAGACTGAATACAGTAGCCAAGTTTTTCACAGTCAATCATCATTACAATTTCACTGTTATTGTGCATGATCTCCCTGTTCTTCTCACTTGACTTTCCATCAGTTCACATAGGTCTTGCCATATTTTTCTGCAACTACCTCCCTCATCTTTCTTATAGCACAATAGTACCTCATCACAACCATATGCCACAACTTGTGCAGCCATTCCCCAATTTGATGAGCATCTCCTCAATTTCCAATTCTTTACCATCACAAAAAGAGTTGCTATTTTTGTACACATAGATTCTTTTCCTTTTCCATTAATTTCTTTGGGATATAGCATACCTCTTGATATTCACTGACTTCAGTATGTAGGTAGGCATAGGGGAGGATGGAGGCAAAATACTTCAGGATGCAAAAACAAAACGGGTCAATGACCTCTATGACAAAATCTTGGGCCTATATATCATAAATTAGGAAAAGAGCTCCAAAAAAAGAGATGGAAATGTAGTAGCACCAAACAACATCAAGAAAGAAAGAAAGAAAGAAAGAAAGAAAGAAAGAAAGAAAGAAAGAAAGAAAGAAAGAAAGAAAGAAAGAGAGAGAGAGAGAGAGAGAGAGAGAGAGAAAGAAAGAAAGAAAGAAAGAAAGAAAGAAAGAAAGAAAGAAAGAAAGAAAGAAAGAAAGAAAGAAAGAAAGAAAGAAAGAAAGAAAGAAAAAGGAAGGAAGGAAGGAAGGAAAAAGAGAAAGAAAGAAAGAAAGAAATTGAAAGGAAGAGAAGAGAAAGAAAAGAAAAGAAACAGGCTCCATCTTAGCAGAAAGGAAATGAGTAGTTATCAACATGTGCCTCTTTTCACAATTAGCTATGTACATTCAGAACATCAACTATTTGGAACCACAATAAAAACCAACACCAAGTTAAAAGAAAAGAAATGTGAGGCTTGTTTGAGGTACTCCCACTGTAATCCTCAGTTAGGACAATTGTGCCCCAAGATTTACTCATAAGTTTTGAGGTGATAAGATCAAGGGCACAACTGGAAGAGGTGGCCTCAGGAAGGAGTATCAGTCACCTTATCCTCTGAATTGGAACCAAAAGAAGAAAGAACAGGTGGGTGAAGGCAGAGAGAAGTTTTTAGGTACTAAAGACAGGAGAAAAGCTCTTTGAGAATACAGATGATTTCATTCTTTGTATGTGTAAACCCTTCTCCATCTCTAGTGCCTCTACGTTGGTCACACAGTAGACATTTAATAAAAGCTTATTGAGTAATTGTTGAGGCTCTTCATAGCAGATGGATAATTCCCAGAAGTTCATTCAGTCATTCCATCAGTTTGCAATCATTTATCAAGTGCTTACTGTATGCAATTCAGGCTCTGTGCTAAGAACTGGGGTTATAAAGAAAGGCAAGGACAAGCCCTGACCTCAAGGAGCATACATTCTAATGGGAATGTTATACTTTTTAAGTACATTTTATTCATTTCATTAAATAGTTCCCATTACATGTAAGAAAATTTAAACACTCTTTTTCTAAATTCTGAATTCCAAATTCTCTCCCTCCCACCTCACCTGCACCACTCAAGAAGTAATACGATGTCATTTTAATATATTTTCCCCAAATACATGTAAAAACAACTTTCAATATTCTTTTTTAAAATTTTTGAGTTCCAAATTCTCTCCCTCCCTTGTTGAGAAGGCAAGCAATTTGATATAGGTTATACATGTGCAGTCATGCAAAACAAATTTCCATGTTAGTCATGTTGTGAAAGAAAACAGACAAAAAAACAAGAAAAATGAAGAAAGCAAAAGAAAAAGTATGCTTCGATCTGCATTCAGACTCCAACAATTCTTTCATCATAAGTCTTTTGGAACAGTCTTGTGTCATTGTGTTTAAGCAATATGCTATCAATTATACATGTGAAGTGAGGCAAAACATATTTCCATATTAGCCATGTTGTAAAAGAAAACATACCCATACACAAAACAAAATGAAAAAGCTTTTTTAAAAATTATGCTTTAAACTACACTCAGAGTTCATCATTTCTCTCTTTGGAGGTGGAAAGCATTTATCATCATGGTTTCCTTTGGAATTGTCTTGGATCATTTTTTTTTTTTAGCCGGTTTGAATACTATTTTTATTTTTTTTTTATTTTTTATTTTGTAATGTTTAACAGTCACTGCCATACAATTGTGATTTTATCCCCCCCACCTACCCCCCACTCCCCCCCTCCCTCCCCACGACTGCATACAATTCTGTATAGATTCTACATATACTTTCCTATTGAGTATATTTTCACTATAGTCATGCTATGTAGTCAGACTAAGATAAATGAAAGAAATCGTATAACAAATCAGAACATGATACACAAACACATACACATACACAAACATGATCTGCTACAATATGTGAGTGACTTCCATATTTCTCTCTCTGAGTGTGGCAGGCATTTTGCCTTGAGATCCTCCATTGGGATTTTTTTTTTTTTGGTAAGAAGTTCTTGTGTTATTACAAAAATCTAAGTCTACCAGAAAAAACTCTCACACACTGTGGTTGTTGCTGTGCATAAAGTTCTCCTGGTTCTGCTCCTTTCACTCAGCATCAGGTCATATAAGTCCTTCCAGGCCTCTCTGAAGTCTTCTTGTTCATCATTTCTTATGGCACAATAGTACTCCATTACATTCATATACCATAATTTATTCAGCCATTCCCCAATTGATGGACATCCCCATGACTTCCAGTTTTTGGCAACTACATAGAGTGCTGCTATAAATATTTTTGTACATGTGGGACCCTTTCCCATTTTTATGATCTCTTGGGGATATAGTCCTAGTAGCGATATTGCTGGGTCAAAGGGTATGCACATTTTTGTAGCCCTTTGGGCATAGTTCCAAATTGCTCTCCAGAATGGTTGGATGCGCTCGCAGCTCCACCAACAATGAATTAGTGTTCCAACTTTCCCACATCCTCTCCAGCATTTATCATTTTCTTGTTCTGTCATGTTTGCCAATCTTATAGGTGTGATGTGGTACCTCAGAGTTGTTTTGATTTGCATCTCTCTAACCAATAGTGATTTAGAGCATTTTTTCATATGATTATAGATAGCTTTAATTTCTTCCTCTGAAAATTGCCTGTTCATATCCTTTGACCATTTGTCAATTGGGGAATGACTGGTATGATTGTACATTTGGATCAGTTCTCTATATATTCTAGAAATGAGGCCTTTATCCCCGAGCTTAGCTGTAAAAATTCTTTCCCAATTTACTACATCCCTCCGGATTTTGGTTGCATTGGGTTTGGTTGTGCAAAAACTTCTCAGTTTAATGTAATCAAAGTTATCCATTTTGCATTTCATAATGCATTCTATCTCTCCTTTAGTAAAGAATTCTTCCCTTCTCCATAGATCTGATAAATACACTATTCCTTGATTCTCCAGTTTATTCATGGTATCAATCTTTATACCTAAATCATGTACCCATTTGGACTTTATTCTTGTGTACGGTGTCAGGTATGGGTCTATGCCTAATTTCCGCCACACTGTTATCCAGTTTTCCCAGCAATTTTTGTCAAACAATGAGTTCTTATCCCAGAAGCTGGGGTCCTTGGGTTTATCAAACAGAAGGTTGCTATATTCCTTGCCTACTGCATCTTGAGTGCCAAGTCTATTCCACTTGTCTACCTCTCTGTTTCTTAGCCAATACCAAGTGGTTTGGATAATTGCTGCTTTATAGTAGTTTGAGGTCTGGTAGCGCTAGGCCACCTTCCCAAGCATTTCTTTTCATTAGTCCCTTTGATATTCTGGACCTTTTGTTTTTCCAAATGAATTTTGATATTATTTTATCCAGCTCTAGAAAGTAATTGTCTGATAGTTTAATTGGTATGGCACTAAATAAGTATATTAATTTGGGTAGAATTGTCATTTTTATTATATTAGCCCGGCCTACCCATGAGCAACTAATGTTTTTCCACTTACTTAAATCTGACTTTATTTGTGCAAAAAGTGTCTTGTAATTGTGTTCATATAATCCCTGGGTTTGTTTTGGCAGGTAGACTCCTAAGTATTTTATACTGTCTACCCTAACTTTAAATGGGATTTCTCTTTCTATCTCTTGCTGTTGGACTTTGTTGCTAATATATAGGAATGCAGAAGATTTGTATGGGTTTATTTTGTACCCTGCAACTTTGCCAAAGTTGTTTATTAATTCTAGTAATTTTTTACTTGAATCTCTGGGATTCTCTAGGTAAATCATCATATCATCTGCAAAGAGTGATAACTTAGTTTCTTCTTTGGCTATTTTAATTCCTTGGATATCTTTATCTTGTCTAATTGCTACAGCTAACATTTCTAGTACCATATTAAATAATAGTGGTGATAATGGACAACCTTGTTTCACCCCTGATCTTATTGGGAATGCATCTAGCTTATCCCCATTGCATATAATGCTTGCTGAAGGTTTTAGATAGATACTGCTTATTATTTTATGGAAAGTTCCCTTTATTCCTACATTCTCCAATGTTTTTAGTAGGAATGGATGTTGTATTTTGTCAAAAGCTTTTTCTGCATCTATTGAGATAATCATGTGGTTTTTGTTAGCTTTGTTGTTGATGTGATCAATAATGCTAATAGTTTTCCTAATATTGAACCAGCCCTGTAGTCCTGGTATGAATCCTACCTGATCATAATGTATTAATCTTGTGATAAGATGCTGTATTCGTTTTGCTAGAATCTTATTTAAAATTTTTGCATCTATATTCATTAGGGAAATTGGTCTATAATTTTCTTTCTCTGTTTTGTCTCTTCCTGGTTTGGGTATCAAAACCATATTTGTATCATAGAAAAAATTTGGGAGGACTCCTTCTTCCCCAATTTTCAAGAATAGTGTATGTAGTATCGGAATTAACTGTTCTTTAAATGTTTGATAGAATTCACTTGTGAATCCATCTGGCCCTGGAGATTTTTTCCTAGGGAGTTCATTGATGGCTTGTTCAATTTCTTTTTCTGAGATGGGGTTGTTTAAGTAATCAACTTCCTCTTCTGTTAATCTGGGCAATTTGTATTTTTTAAAATATTCATCCACCTCGTTTAGATTATCGAATTTGTGGGCATAAAGTTGGGCAAAGTAGTTTCTAATTATTGTTTTAATTTCCTCCTCATTGGAGGTGAGTTCACCCCTTTCATTTTTAATATTAGTAATTTGGTTTTCTTCTTTCTTTTTTTTAATCAGATTGACCAAAGGTTTATCAATTTTATTAGTTTTTTCATAAAACCAACTATTGGTTTTATTTATTAATTCAATAGTTTTCTTAATTTCAATTTTATTAATCTCTCCTTTGGTTTTCAGTATTTCTAATTTGGTATTTACTTGGGGATTTTCAATTTGTTCTTTTTCTAGCTTTTTCAACTGCAAGCCTAAGTCATTGATCTCCTCTTTCTCTATTTTATTTATGTAAGCATTCAGAGATATAAAACTTCCCCTAATAACTGCTTTTGCAGTATCCCATAAGTTTTGGTATGTTGTCTCACTATTGTCATTCTCTCGAATGAAATTGTTGATTGTTTCTATGATTTCTTCTTTAACCCAACCCTTCTTTAGAATTAGATTATTTAGTTTCCAATTGATTTTTGGTTTCTCTTTCCATGGCCTTTTATAACATGTAATTTTTAATGCATTATGATCTGAAAAGGATGCATTGATTATCTCTACCTTTCTGGACTGGATTGTGAGATTTTTATGTCCTAGTACATGGTCAATTTTTGTAAATGTTCCATGTACCGCTGAGAAAAAAGTATATTCCTTTCTATTCCCATTTAATTTTCTCCAAAGATCTATCCTATCTACCTTATCCAGAGTTTTATTTACCTCCTTAACCTCTTTCTTGTTTATTTTGAGGTTGGATTTATCGAGTTCAGAGAGGGGGAGGTTGAGGTCCCCCACTAGTATAGTTTTGCTATCAATTTCTTCCTTCAACTCCCCCAACCTCTCCTCTAAGAATCTGGATGCTATACCACTTGGAGCATACATGTTTAGTAATGATATTGCTTCATTGTCTATGGTGCCTTTTAGCAGGATATAGTTTCCATCCTTATCCCTTTTGATTAGATCTATTTCTGCTTTTGCTTTGTCTGAGATTAGGATTGCTACTCCTGCCTTTCTTACATGAGCTGAAGCACAATATATTCTGCTCCATCCTTTGACCTTTATCCTATGTGTATCCCCCCATTTCAAATGTGTTTCTTGTAAGCAGCATATTGTTGGATTATGGCTTTTAATCCATTCTGCTATCCGTCTCCGTTTTATGGGAGAGTTCATTCCATTCACATTCACAGTTATGATTACAATCTGTGTATTTCCCTCCAACCTCTTTCCCACCATTTGTGCTTTTAGCTCTCCCGTCTCCCTTCCCCTCCTTCTTTTGACCCCCCTCCCTTTTAGTTCCCTTTACTCTTATTGCTTCTTGCCTCCCTTTTAGCCACCCTCCCCTTTCTTCCCCCTTCCCCTCCTACTACCTATAGAGCTAGTTAGGCTTATCTACTTAAGATTATTGTTCCCTCCTTTGAACAAATCAGATGAGAGTACCTCTCAAACAATGCTCATCTCCCTCCCCTCCTTCCCTCTACTATAGTTTTGTACTTCTTCCTGTGATATAATTTGCCATTTTCTGCTTCCCCCTTTCCACACCTCCTATTACATTCCCTTCTCATACTTAAATCATATTTTTGACATGACATCATTTACTTTATGCCCGTTCCCTCTACATATATCCCTTTTATCATAATAGCTGCACAGTTCTCAAGATTAACAGGTATCATCTTCCCTTATAGGGAGGTAAACAGTTTGCCCTAATTGAGTAGCAAGTTTTTGTTTTTGTTTTTTCCCCTCTGTTTACCTTTTTATGATTCTCTGGAGACCTGCATTTGAAGATCAAATTGTCTATTGAGTTCTGGTGTTTTGGTCAGGAAGCTCTGGAAATCCCTTATTTCGTTGAATGACTTTCTCCTTGCCTGAAATGTTATGCTGAACTTTGCTGGGTAGTTGATCCTTGGTTGAAGTCCCAACTCCTTTGCCTTACGGAATATTGGGTTCCAATTCTTTCGATCTTTTAATGTAGAAGCTGCAAGGTCCTGTGTGATCCTGACTGTGTGTCCTTGATATTTGAATTGTTTCTTTCTGGCTGCTTGTAGTATTTTCTCCTTCACTTGATAGCTCTGGAATTTGGCAACTATATTTCTTGGGGTTTTGAGTTTGGGATCCCTTTCGGGAGGGGAACGGTGGATTCTTTCGATGACTATTTTGCCCTCTGAGTCTAGTACTTCTGGACAGTTTTCCTTGATGATTTCCTGGAAGATATTGTCCAGACTCTTTTCTTCATCATGGGTTTCTGGCAGGCCAATAATTCTTAGATTTTCTCTCCTGGATCTATTTTCCAGGTCAGTTGTTTTTCCAATTAAATATTTTACATTTTCCTCTATCTTTTCATTCTTTAGATTTTGTTTGACTGATTCTTGTTGCCTCATTGAGTCATTAGTTTCTACTTGCCCAATTCTAATCTTCATCGTAGTGTTTTCTTCAGTTAGCTTTTCCATCTCCTTTTCCATCTGACCAATTTTTCCCTTTAAGGAGCTATTTTCTCCATTTAATTTTTGTACTTCTTTTTCCAATCGACCAATTTTCCCAGTTAGGTTTTGGGTTTCCTTTTCCATCTGATCAATTTTCCCAATTAGGTTTTGGGTTTCCTTTTCCATTTGATTAGCTCTTCCTTTTAGGGAATTATTCTCTCCAGTTAATTTTTGAACTTCCTTTTCCATTTCTTCAATTTTCTTTTTCAGGGTGATGTTCTCATCAGTGAATTCTTTTTTTATAGTTTTAAAATCATTGGCCAGTTTTTCTTTTATGTCCTTCTTCAGACGTTCCAGGTAATCTAGTTGTGCTTGCGAGAAATTCATAGTCCCATCTGAGGTTTCAGATGGAAGTACAGTCTCAGCTCTAACCTCTTTGGTGTTTGTGTTTTGGTCCTTATCCCCATAGAAAGATTCTATGGTTTTTTCACTTTTCGTCTGCTTTTTCCGATTCATGATGTTGGCTGAGTGTTGTAGCTTTTGGTTCTTTCAGTCAGAAGGTACAGATCTTTAAGTTGAGCTGATGTGTGTCTAGGCTAAAAGCAGGCTTTTGTTTTTTGTTTCCCCGATCAACCCTGGGGTTAGCTTGTTAGGTGTGTGGGAGGTGTGGTCTGGTCTCAGGCTATCTCCTCAGCTGACTTGAGGCAAAGGCAAGGTCAGGGGATGGTAATCCCAGCTTCCCTATTGTCTTCCCTTTTCCCCTGGAGGGCTGGGGCACGCCTAGAAGCTAACGCGTGTTCCCGCCCCTCCTGGGGCTCGTCTCCCGGCTCTGAGGCTTGCCTGGGTCTCAGTGCGAATTTTCTCTGCCCTGGGTCGTCTGTCCCTCCAGATCGCCTCCACCACAGTAGGAAGAATCCCCCTTTGCCACTTTTCCAGCCTCTGGTGTTATGAGACCACCCGCCCCCTTCTGCTGTTCCCGCTGATCCAGGATTAATCTGGGGAAGAATTTTATGGTTCCCTCAGGGTCATCAGGGGGGAGGAGAGAGCACTTACTGATCACTCTGCCATCCCAGTTCCTGGAAGTTCAAGTAGTGACCCACCGAAGTCCATCTTCAGGCTGAAGATTTCAAGGACTGCTGCGCTGATGTCTGGCACTCAGCGGCTCTCACCGGCTCGGCCTGGCTTATCTCCTGCTCTGCTGGTCTCGCCCGCCACTCTCAGGCTCCTCTGGTCCCCTCCGCCCTGCCGCGCTGACCGCGCTGCGCTGTGCGTCGGGGTCTTACCCTCGCGGAACAGATCCCTCCCGTGGACCCTCCGGTCCAGCCTGGGCTCCGAATCCGTCAAAGTCCGTCACCCACTGGATTTTACACCTCCAAAGTCTGGTCAGACTCTCCCCCCAGATATATCCAGAGGAGTTTTTCCAGGAGCTTGGATCATTTTCTTAATAAGAGTAACTAAGTCATCACAGTTGATCATTCTTATAATATTGTTGTTACTATATTTGATGATTTTCTCCTGGTTCTACTCACTTCATTTTACATCAGTTCATATAGGTGGGAAGATTATATGTGAATAGGTAGGTGCATACAAGATACATACAGAATAGGTGGACTGTAATCTTAAAGAGGAAGTCTCTAAAAGTTGGGGGTGGGGGAGGGAACACTGGGAAAGACCTCCTAGGGGCATTTGAGCCAAGTCTTTAAAGAAGCAGAGGATTCCAAGAGTCACAAAGGAGGAGAGATTACATTCTAGTCATGGGGAGACCAACAGAACTCAATTGTAGAGTACATGAGGGGGAGTCAAGATAGGAAGGGACCACAGGAACCTTTGGAATTCTGGGTAGTTTAACCTAGCCACAGGCAGGGGGCCCTGGATTCCCTCAGCGTCTCTGTGAGTGGAGCCAACCTCACCAAGGATCTCTGGAGGAGAGAGTGAGGTTGATGACTTTGCACAGCCTTGCCTCACTTAAATCCAATTCACTTTCAAATCATGGCATCATCTTCCTGATGTCAGGGTCCTCTTCAAGAACGAAGGACAAACAGCAACAAATCTTTTCAGTAAAGCAGGAGGCAGGACGGTCTTCTGAGAGAAAGTCAGATGAAGGTGTCTCCAGGCTTGAGCAAACTGTGGAGTTAACTGTGGTGTTGCATTTTGGCAACTCTAAGCCTGGGGGGCATCATTTATATTGAGTTAAATGATACTTTGCTAACCTTTCTAAGACTTTTTGAATTAAAATTTCCACAAAATGTCAGGAGAGAGAGACAGGAAGAAAGGAAAGAAGGTTGGAAGGATGGAAGGAAGGAAGGATGGAAGGAAGGAAGGAAGGAAGGAAGGAAGGAAGGAAGGAAGGAAGGAAGGAAGGAAGGAAGGAAGGAAGGAAGGAAGGAAGGAAGGAAGGGAGGGAGGGCAGGAGGGAAGGAGGGAGGGAGGGAAGGAGGACAGTAATTTTCCTTGGCTTCTGGTGTTGTAAATTGATTTTCTAATTTTTCTGATAACCTTTCTAGGTCTTGTTTCCTCACTTATAAAATGAAGGGGGTGGAAGTTAGAAGATAGACTTACTCCCCAAGGTTCCTTCCAACTCTGATCTTGTGATTCTCTTGAAATAGAGTAGAGGTTTAAAGGAGATATTCCAATCTTGGTAGTCCTAAATGTCTGTGATTTGCATATCTAAAGACTTTCACCAGAGCTTCTTTAGCTGTCTTCTTTTGTCTGTAGGCTTCCTAGGCTGGATAGGGGCCCAAGTAAAGTGTAGTGTCTTCCTAACAGAAGTGTCAAGTCCTGACACCCTGATGGGTATTGTCAGTGCTCTCAGGATCAGGAATCATACAGTGTCTCTAGAGTTGTTTAAGCAATTGGGTTCATGTTATTGTTTTATGAATGGTTTAAAATTCTTTTCCCCCATCCCATCTGCTCCTGAAGAAATATACGCTCAACTGTGAGCTGATCCAACACATTTTGGGGAGCAGTTTGGAATTCTGCCCAAAAGGCTACAAAAATGTGCATATCCTTTGACCCAGCAATACTGCTTCTGGGGCTGTATCCCAAAGATATCATAAAAATGGGAAAAGGTTCCACATGTACAAAAATATTTATAGCAGCTCTTTTTCTAGTGGCAAAGAATTGGAAATTGAGGAAATGCCCATCAATTGGAGAATGACTGAACAAGTTGTGGTATGTAAATGTAATGGATTACTATTGTGCTATAAAAAATGACGAACAAGTGGACTTCAGAGAAACCTGGAAAGACTTATATGAACTGATGCTGAGTAAAATGAGCAGAACCAGGAGGACATTATACACTGTAACAACCACAGTGTGCGAGAACTGTTTCTGATAGACTTAGCCTTTCACAGCAATGCAAGGACCTAAAACCAAAGGACTCTTGATGCAAAATACCATCCACATTCAGAGAAAGAACTATAGAATCAGAACACAGAATGAATCGGACTATTTTCTCTTGTGTTATGTTTGATTTTTCTCATGGTTTCTCCCATTTGTTTTAACTCTTCTAAGCAACAGGACTAATGTGAAAATGTGTTTAATAAGAACGTATGTGTAGAACCCATTGCATGCCATCTCAGGGAGGGAAGGGGGAAAGAGGGGAAGAAAATTTAAAACTTATGGAAGTGATTGTTGAAAACTGAAAACAAATTAATTTTAAAACAAAGAAATATGTGCTCAGAAGGCTATATCAAACATTTCATCTTACCATGTATTGGCCCCTCTGATTGAGAACCATCATTTATTATCCTCGCCCCAATTTCAGTACATTTTTATCCCATATTTCCTTCTTTTCACCTTTGCTGGAAGTACAAATCTTCACCTGGGCTCTAAAAACTTGCAATTAAAATTCAATCTAATTGATTTCTTTTGTAATTCCTTTTAATTGTTCAGAGGTTTTCAATGGCTTCCTACACTTCATGACACCATCCAGGATTTTCTTGGCAAAGAGACTCGAGTGGTTTGTCATTTCCTTTTCCAGATCATATTACAGATGAAGAAACCGAGGCAAACAAAATGAAGTAACTTGCCCAGAGTCACATAGCTACAAAGTGTTTAATGCCAAATTTGAATTCAGAAACATGAGTCTTCCTGACTCCAGGCCTGGCACTTTATCCACTGCACCACCTAGCTGCCTCTGTATTTTATTTTATATATTTTAAAACATTATTCTGTGAAGAAGTCAATAGGTTTTACCAGACTGTCAAAGTATTTCATGGCACAAAAAAAAAAAAAAGGTTAAGAACTCTGGACATAGTGGGTAGTGAGGCAGACCTGGAGTCAGGAAAATCTGTGTGACCCAGGACAAGTCTCTTGGCCTCTTTCCTAATCTGTAAATTGGGGATAATAACACCAACAGTAACTATCTCAGGGTGTCTGTGAGGCTTAAGTGAGACGAAATATGCGTATGTATGTTTGTATGTATATGTGTGTGTATGTATATAGCTTACAAATTTTAAAGTACTGTTTTATTTTTATTGAGAGACAGCTGAGCATAGTACAGAGAAAGCCAGTGTCCAAGCCAGGAAGCTTAAGTCCTGTCCTGACAGATACTGACTGACTCTGGGTCAAGTACTCCAGCTGCCGATAAGGTGGTGACCTGTCCTGGGAGATGGCATTTTCTCATTTGATAGCTCTCTAGGCCACTGAAATTACAAATCCAGTCCCTACTATTTATGTAGAGATAAGCTATCCAGAAAATCTTCAAAAAAGCAATTTGCCTCCAATAACTAGTCTGGGAAAAACACTGTTTTGGACAAAGCTTTCATTTCCCTTTACCTTAACCATCTTTATTTGAGAACATTTTAGGCATATGGAACTGAGGGTTTGGCTCAGAAAGCCAACTGTTAAATTTTCAATGTGGGCATTTATAAGTCAAAAAGTGATGAGCTATAAATCACAGCTTGATGGTTTCGTTGGTTGTCTAGACTTAAGAAGAGCAGCTAGGTGGCACAGTAGATAGAGTGCTGGGCCTGGAGTCAGGAAGACCTGAGTTCAAATCTGGCCTCAGACACTTACTAACTGTGTGACTCTGGGCAAGTCATTTAACCATTTGCCTCAATTTCCTATGACTGGCCATTTCACTTAGCCTCTGTTTGCCTTCATCCAATGGAGGAGAAAATGTCAAACCACTCCAATACCTTTGCCAACAAAACCCCTTGGATAGTATGGTCCATAGGGTCATGAAGAGTTGGACACAACTGAACTACTGAACAAGATGTAGCACTAGGCCTGAGTTCAAATCTCACCTTAGATTCTTAAAAGCTGTGTAACCCTGAATAAGTTACTTCACCTCTGTTTGCCTCAGTTTCCTCACCTGTAAAATGGGAATAATCATAGCACCTCCCTCTCAGAGTTGTTGTGAGATAGTATCAGTAAAGCATTTAGCACAGTGCTAGGAACATGGGTGCTATGCTATATAAGTGCAAGTTATCATTATTGTTACATTTTATCCTCTAAGATCAATCATAATTCTATTCCATTCCAGTTCTATCCATTCTCCAAGGCTCATGTGTCACCTTCTCATGAAGCTTCTTAATCACACTAGTCCCCAGCAACCTTTTTGCTTTTCTTCTCTTTTCATTTCTTCTTTTCTCTGAACCCTGCTATAATTTTTACCTGTATCATTCTTTTTTTTTTAATTGTAATTACAATTAAACAATTGGAAAACAAATATACAACTTGGAATGGATTTGAGGCAAATTGTGCCATAAGCAGATTTTTTTTTAAATAAGTGGCTAAACAAAGTTTAAAAAGCAAGTAACAATAGAAGAAAATGTTTTCTGGTACAGGACCAGCAGTACAAAAAAATAGTATACGAGTACCTGGATAATACACCCGTTTTGCAATAGTGCAACTTTTAAGTACATATTGTTGACTGTCCATAGTCCACTCAGAGTTACAACTCCACACTTCAACAACATGCTGACAGCTCCTAAAGAAAACTACTTCTTTAAAAAAAAGAAAGGCATAACCCAGATGTTCCCTCATTTGACCAACTCCATCTAAGTTCAGATGTGCAGAAGGGCTTAGATATATCCAGAGTAAGCCACATGCAACATATTTTACTTGATCAATTTTCCAAAATAAAGTTTCACGACAATGACAGTAGATAAGGGGAAGAAAAACATGGAGGAATGAAGTCCTAATTACTACATATGCATATCCTTTTGACAGTAGGGGGGAAAACCTTTTACAGATAAGTTACAAACAAAGAAAAGGCAAATAAACAATTTTGTACAAGAAATTTTAACACATTCTGTACAATGTCTTCACTTTGCTGTCATCATTTGTACAAGCTCTTCGTAGTTTACTTGACCATCACCATCAATATCTACTTCCCTGATCATTTTATCAACCTCTTCATCCGTTAACTTCTCTCCAAGGTTTGTCATCACATGACGAAGTTCCGCTGCACTAATATAACCATTGCCATCCTTGTCAAACACACAGAATGCTTCTCTAATTTCTTCTTCACTGTCTGTGTCTTTCATTTTTCTTGCCATCATAGTCAGAAATTCTGGGAAGTCAATTGTGCCATTACCATCAGCATCTACTTCATTAATCATATCCTGTAATTCAGCTTCTGTAGGGTTCTGCCCAAGTGACCTCATTACAGTTCCCAATTCCTTTGTTGTTATAGTACCATCTCCATCCTTGTCAAATCGTGAAAAGGCTTCTTTGAATTCTGCAATCTGCTCTTCCGTCAGCTGATCAGCCATGCTGCTAGCGTTACTACGGCCCAAGTTCCTATCAAACAACCTCCACGCTCAGTGGCTGCGCTTGGACTCTACCTGTATCATTCTTGACACCATGTTAGCCTAACAGACCACCAATCATTTCTCAGATTCAAAGGTTAAGATGCTCAAAATGACTACACAAGACATTTTGATTCTAAGGCTAGGGCTATTTTTGGAAGGATACACAAGATTCCCTGGCTTGTTGGATGCAGAGTGATGGAAGAGAGAAAGAGCTGACCAAACCCCATCTCTGATACTTCTTGCTATGTGGCCAAAGGCATATCTCTCTAAGTTTTGGACAACTCTATATAGATTTCTCTGCCCAGATAATAGACTGGAAGCAACGTGTGCGTGCCAATGGAGGCAATTCCACAAAGAGGAAATCACAGATCCTTGACCTGCTCTGGGTCAGGTACAAATTGGTACCCCTGTAGTCCAATCCCATTAGCCCTGAAGAGGAAGCCCTGGTATTCAACACCAGACGCCCTGTTTCTTGTGCTCTGAGGTGTGCTTCGTGGATCACTACAAAGCTGTGCTCAGCACCAGGCAAAAGAACCAGTACAAAGAAAAAGCAAGTGCAGTCCTCCTATGGTCTTATTGAAGAAGTATCCAGAAGACCAACTTCAGCTCATACCAATTACTGACTGCTGGGGCTATTTATTGGTCAGTCCCTAACCTGACTGGAAGCCCCGAGGCCAGCTCCATCATATGCACATGGAATGACCACCAGGTCAATGGGGAAAGGCAGGTTCTTTCTCCACTTTGTTCTGGGCAGCCAGATGCACATGTAAATCAGCAAACTACTATAGCTAACAGAATGTGAACTGTAGCTAAGGAGGAGAAACAACATATATTAGAATCCAAAGGGTGTTCAATGGTCATTTCAGAGAAGGGTATGAATGACAGTAAATCTGTCCCCAGATGAGTACACAATTTATCTCTTCTGAAATGATCTTACAAAGTACAGCTAAAGTGACTTGACAAAACTGAGGAGCTAGTGATCCATGCCTGCCTTTTCTCAGAAGGGAATGAGGCTATTTCATTGTCTCGGTCAATAAGCATTTATTAAATGCTTACTATGTGCCAGGCACTGAGTCCTGGGAACGCAAAAAAAAAAAAAAAAGAAGAAGAAGAAGAAGAAGAAGAAGAAGAAGAAGAAAAAGAAAAAGAAAAGAAGACTGAAAATAAAACAAAGAATCCCTGCCCTCAAGGAATTCACATTCTAATGAAGGAGAAAATCTTCAAATTTCTTGCGTTGGCACTAAGGAAGATCATTTCTGGAGAATAGAAATGCTAGGTTGCACCTAACACATAGGAGATAATTACCGTCAGTACAGGATTGAGATCCTTTAAGCCAGGACTGGAATCAGAAAGATTTGAGTTTCAATACAGCCTCGGACACTTACTAGCTATGTGACCCTAAGCAAGTCACTTAATCCTGTTGGCCTCCATTTCCTCATTTGTAAAATGACCTGGAGAAGGAAATGGCAAACCACTCCAGCATCTTTGCCAAGAGTATCCCAAATGGAGCCATGAAGAGTCAGACATGACTGAAACAAATCACTGAACAACAAAAGCCTATCTGTAGATCAATAGTACAACTGTTGACCTTCACAGACATTTATCTCATTGTTAGCATTCATTGCACAGGATAGCAGTCAGAGCATTGAACCTTGAATCAGGAAACAAACTAAATTGCCAGTCTAACGCTATTATTTCTAGGTAATCAAACCAGAAAATCCCACTTAAAATTATTCACAAGAGTATCTCAGTGTCATTGACTCTAGTTTTCTGACAGGTTCATGAAGTTGTAATTAGAGGGGACCTTAGAGATTATCTGACCCTCTCATTTTATAGAACCTGAAGTCCAGAGAGCAGAATTGACTTGCATATGTTCTCTTCTCACAGATAGTAAATCATATATCTTATATTCAAACCCATGTCTTCTGATGACAATGTTCTCCATAATACCAATTGTCTTCTATAACATCAGAAGAAGTAGAGAAGTTTCTCAAGTTCTAACAAGACAACCCAGCAATCTTGTGTTCTTGGCTGGATGGCAAAAGTTAATCAATAAACATTCATTAACTACATATTACATGCCAGGCACTCTGATAAGTGCTGGGGAATACAGAAAGAAGCAAAAGATATTCCCTGTCCTCAAGAGGTTTACAATCTAATGGGAGCAGGACCAACTGGAGCCTAGACCTGGCCCCTCTCAACCTCAAGGCAATGTCTCCAGATGTGGGCAATTTGGAAGCTAATGAGGGCCATTCCTTAGAGGGATGGGTGTTGCTGGCTGGGGTAACCAGCTCACATTCTGCTTTTCACTAGAGCATAGAAATCCCTCCAAGATGTTCTTACCCACACAGTGTCACATTCTGTTTGAAATTCTCACCAGAGTATGGGAGTCCCTCCAAGATGTTTCTTCCCACACAGCTTCAGCCCCCAGTGGAAGGACTAAAGAGGAACAGGACCTTTAAAGAGCCTGGGGCTCTTCTTAGGAAAAGAAAGGCTAGCTTACATAATTGGATAGGCAGCTACCTCCGAGCCATGGTGTAAGGCTCTGCTGCCTCCAAATAGCTTTCCTCCTCCACTTCAATTTCCTCTGTTATCTGATCTGTAATTCCTGTTAAGTTTCCAGTTATTATCTTTTAAAACATGAATCCCTTTAGGAGAGATAACACATTAAATCATTAACTACTCATTACTATCTTGGATGAATTACTTTATCATCTCTAAGCCCTAGTGGAAAACATTTCTATAGCTCTTTAAGGTTTATCAAATGCTTTCCCTCACAATGCTCTATGAGGTAGACAGAGTAAGTAATATTACCCCCTTTTAAAGATAAGGAAACTGAATCTCTGAGAAGTGGTTTGCTCAGGGTCACCTAGCTATAAATGTCAGACACAAGACTTAACATTCCACTATTGTGCTATAAGAAATGATGAACAGGCACTTCAGACAAACCTTGAAAGACTCACATGAATTGATGCTGAGTGAAGGGAGTAGAACCAGGAGAACATTGTACACAGTTACAGTCACATGACTAACTTTGATAGACTTGGCTCTTCTCAACAATATGAGGTTCTAAAACAGCTCCAAAAGGGTCATGATAGAAAATGCTATCCATTAAAAGAAAGAATTATAGAGTCTGAATGCAGGCCAAAGCATACTATTTGCTCTTTCTCCTGTTTTTCTTTTGTTTCTTCTTTCTCATGGTTCATTCTATTGGTTATAATTCTTCTTTGCAACATGACTAATTGAAAATATGTTTAATGTGAATGTATATGTAAAGCCTATATCAGATTACATGCTGTCTTGGGAAGGAGGGAGGGGAGGGAAGAGAGGGGGAAAAATGTAGAACTCAAAAGCTTATAGAACTGAATGTTGTAAACTAAAAATGAATAATTTTTTTAAAAATTTAAAAATAAGGAGGTGAATAGAATTCTGGAAAAGGTAGACATATATGATAGACTTCTGGAGAAAACTGAATGGGGATAGAAAGAAATATACCTTTTTCTCAGTGGGACATGGCACATACACAAAAATTGACCATATACTAGGGCATAAAAACCTTACAATCCAGTGCAGAAAGGCAGAAAGAGTCAATGTATCCTTTTTAGATCATGATGCAATAAAAATTATATATAATAAAGGACCATGGCAAGATAGACCAAAATTTAATTGGAAATTAAACAATCAAATCCTAAAGAATGAGTGGATCAAACAACAAATCATAGGAACAATCAATAACTTCATTCAAGAGAATGATAATAATGAGACAACCTACTTAAACTTATGAAATGCAGCAAAAGTAGTTCTTAGGGGAAGTTTTATATCTCTGAATGCTTACATAAATAAAATAGAGAAAGAGGAGATCAATGAATTGGGCATGCAACTACAAAAGCTAGAAAAAGAACAAATTGAAAATCCCAATAAAATAACAAATGAGATATACTGAAAACCAAAGGAGAAATTTGTAAAATTGAAGTCAATAAAACCATTGAACTAATAAATAAAACTAAGAGCTGGTTTTATTTTAAAAAAAACAATAAAATTGATAACCCTTTGGTCAATCTGATTTTTAAAAAGAAAGAAGAAAACCAAATTACTAGTATCAAAGATGAAAAGGGTGAATCCACCTCCAATGAAGAGGAATTAAAACAATAATTAGAAATTATTTTGCCCAACTGTATGCTCATAAATTTGACAATCTTAATGAAATGGATGATTATTTACAAAAATATAAATTGCCCAGATTAAGAGAAGAGGAAGTAAAATAGTTAAATAATCCCATCTCAGAAAAAAGAAATTGAACAAACCATCAAAGAACTCCATAGGAAAAAATCTCCAGGGCCAGATGGATTTACAAGCAAATTCTATCAAACATTCAAAGAACAGTTAATTCGAATACTATATAGACTATTTGGGAAAATTGTTGAAGAAGGAGTCCTACCAAATTCTTTTTATGATGCAAATATGGTTCTGATACCTAAACCAGGAAGAGCCAAAACAGAGAAAGGAAATTATAAACCAATTTCCCTAATGAATATGGATGCAAAAATTTTAAATAAGGTATTAGGAAAAAGAATACAGCAACTTATGAGAATAAGACATTATGATCAGGTAGGATTTATGCCAGGAATTCAAGTCTGGTTCAATATTAGGGAAACTATCACCATTATTGATCATATCAACAACAAAACTAACAGAAACCATATGATTATCTCAATAGATGCAGAAAAAACTTTTGACAAAATACAACACCCATTCCTATTGAAAACACTGGAGAGCATAGGAATAAATGGAGCCTTCCTTAAAATAATAAGTAGCATCTACCTATAACCATCCGCAGCATTATATGTAATGAGGATAAGCTAGATGCATTTCCAGTAAGATCAGGGGTGAAATAAGGATGTCCATTATGATCACTGTTATTCAATATGATGCTAGAAATGTAGGATAAGAGAAGAAAAAGAAATAGAAGAAATTAGAACAGGCAAAGAAGAAACTAAGTTATCACTTCACAGATGAGATGATGATATACTTAGAGAATCCTAGAGCATCAAGTAAAAAACCACTTGAAATAATAAACAACTTTCACAAAGTTGCAGGATACAAAATAAACCCACATAAATCATCTGCATTTCTACATATTACTAACAAAGTCCAACAGGAAGAGATAGAAGAGAAATTCCATTTAAAGTTACTGCAGACACTATAAAATATTTGGGAGTCTACCTACCAAAACAAACCCAAGGACTATATGAACATAATTACAAAACACTTCACACAAATTCAGATCTAAATAATTGGAAAAACATCAGTTGTTCATGGGCAGACTGAGTTAATATAATAAAAATGACAATTCTACCTAAATTAATTTACTGATTCAGCGCCATAACAAACTACCAAAAAACTATTTTGTAGGGCTAGAAAAAAGAACATCAAAATCCATTTAGAAGAAAAAAAGGTCCAGAATATCAAGGGAATTAATGAAAAGAAATGCTAGAAAAGGGGGCCTAGCCATACCAGATCTCAAATTGTATTATAAAGCAGCAATCATCAAAACCACTTGGTATTGGCTAAGAAATAGAGGGGTAGACCAGTGGAATATGTTGGTTACACACTCCACAGTAGTCAATGACTATAGTAGTCTACTGTTTGATAAAACCAAGGACCCTCAGCTTCTGGGATAAGAACTCACTCTTTGACAAAACTGCTGGGAAGATAGGAAAACAGTGTGGCAGAAACTGGGCATAGACCAACACCTGACACCATATACCAGAATGAAGTCCAAATGGGTACACTATCTAGGTATAAAGGCTGATTCTATAAACAAATTAGGGGAGCAAGGAATAGTTTATTTGTCATATTTATGGAGAATGGAGGGATTTGTGACCAAACAAGAGATAGAGAACATTATGAAATACAAAGTGGATAATTTTTATTACATTAAGTTGAAAAGTTTTTACAAAACATAGCCAATGCAACCAAGATTAGGAGGGAAACAGAAAACTGGGAAAGAATTTTTGCAACTAGTGTCTGTGATAAAGGCCTCATTTCTCAAATATATAGAGAACTGAGTCAAATGTACAAGAATACAAATCATTCCCCACTTGATAAATGGTCAAAGGATATGAACAGGAAGTTTTCAGAGGAAGAAATTAAAGCTATCTATAGTTATATGAAAAAATGCTCTAAATCACTATTGATTAGAGAGATGCAAATCAAAACATCTCTGAGATACCACATCACACCTATCAGACTGGCTAACATGAAAAAACAGGAAGATCATAAATGTTGGAGAAGATGTGGGAGAGTTTGAACACTAATTCACTGTTGGTGGAGCTGTCAGCTGATCCAACCATTCTGGAGAGCAATTTGGAGCTATGCCCAAAGGGCTACAAAAATATGCATACCCTTTGACCCAGCAATACTGCTTCTAGGACTGTATCCTCAAGAGATCATAAAAATAGGAAAAGGTCCCACATGTACAAAAATATTTATAGAAACTCTCTTTGTGGTGGCCAAAAACTGGAGATCAAGGGGATGCCCATAAATTGGGGAATGGTTGAATAAATTGTGATATATAAATGGAGTGGAATACTACTGTGCTATAAGAAATGATGAACAGGAAGACTTCAGAGAGGCCTAGAAAGATTTATATGAACTGATACAGAGTGAAAGGAGCAGAACCAGGAGAACTTTGTACACAGCAAAAAACATGGTGTGTGAGGAATTTTTCTCATAGACTTAGTACTTCATTGTAATACAAGGACTTAAAAAATTCTCAATGGTCTCTTAAGGCAAAGCGCCTTTCACATCCAGAGAAAGAACTGTGGAATTGGATCACAGAATGAAACAGATCATTTTCTTTTGTATTATGTTTTGTTTTGTTTTATGGTTTCTCCCATTCATTTTAATTCTTCTATGGAACATGACTAAGGTGAAAATGTATTTAATAGGAATGTATATGCAGAACTTATATAAAATTGTATGCCTTCTCAGGGAGGGAGTAGGGAGGGAGAGGAGGAAGAGTGGAAGGGAAGGGAAAAAAATCTAAGATATATGGAAGTGATTGTAGAACACTGAAAATAAATAAAAAATGATTTTAAAAAAGAATGCAAGTCATTCCCCAATGAATAAATGGTCAAAGGATATGAACAGGCAGTTTTCAGAGGAAGAAATTAAAGCTATCTAGAGCCATATGATAAAATGCTCTAAGTCACTATTGTTTAGAGAATTGCAAATCAAAACAACTCTGAGGTACCACATCACACCTATCAGATTAGGTAACATGACAAAACAGGAAGACAATAAATGATGGAAAAGATGTGGGAGAGTGGGAACAATATATTCATTGTTGGTGGAACTGTGAGCTGATCCCACCATTTTGGAGAGCAATTTGGAACTATGCCCAAAGTGTTACAAAAAAGTGCATACCCATTCACCCAGCAATACTGCACCTAGGGATGTATCCCAAAGAGATAACAAAAATGGGAAAAGGACCCACATACACAAGAATATTTATAGCAGTTCTTTTTGTGGTGTCCAAGAACTGGAAATCAATGCCATCAATTGAGGAGTGGCTGAACAAGTTGTGTTATATGAATATAACGAAATGCTTTTGTACATGCAGACTTCAGAGATACCTGAATAGACTTATATGAATGGATCCTAAGTGAAGTGAGAGAACTAGGACAACATTACACTCAGGAACAGCCATAGTGTGCAAGGACTATTTTTGACAGACTTAGCCCTATATGGCAATGTAAGGACCTAAAACATTTCCAAGGGACTCATTATACAAAACGCCATCCACATCCAGAGAAAGAACTATGGAGTCAGAATGTAGAATGAAGCAGACTGTTTTCTTTTTTGTTATGTTTGGTTTTGTTTAGTTTTACTCACGCTATATCCCATTCGTTTTAATTCATTTATGCAACATGACTAATGTGAAAATGTGTTTAATGGGAATACATGTGTAGAGCCCATAAAGGATTGTATGCCATCTTGGGGAGGGAAGGGGAGAAAGATTGGAACTTATGGAAGTGATTGTTGAAAATTGAAAACAAAATTCTAGAGCAGCAGAAGCCACAAAGAGATTTCCAGCCCAAGACAGCCTGGAAGGTCAAAAGGAAAGGTCTATCACAATGAGCATGGAGCGGAGCACAGTCCAGCATGGGCCACACAAAGAGGCAAGGACAGGACCCAGAACAGGCTTCAGGGAACCACTGGCAGCAGCAGTTCCCAGATTGCTCAACCCACAAATGCCAAAGACAGCTTCAAAGGTCAGTGATAAAGTTTTTTCATCTGAGTGAGAAGTGAAAATGGTCTGGCTCTGCCAGCAGCAGCCACTACAGAGGCAGTGTCCATTTTCGGAGTCTTCTGACTAAATCCCCTGAGGAAATTGAGCTGCTGATCTCAATCTCAGCCCTAAGCATGGTCCTGGGGTGAGGAAGAGATCTGGCATGACAGAGCTGGAGGTGGTTGTGGAGAGGGAATTCTACTACTCACAGATTCTGGGCAGAAAAGTTTTTGGTTGCTCCCAGACCAGTGCACAGGCCCAGAGAGAAATAAACTCCTCTCCCTTGATTGTGCCACCTTGGAGTAACAGAACTTACAGGCTCCCAGAGTACACCATCCTCTTGAGAAAGGACTCAAAAGTGAAACAACTGACTAGGAAAATGCCCAAAAAAGGGGAAAAAATAAGACTATGGAAGGTAACTTTCTTGGTGAAAAGGTAGTTTCTTCCATCCTTTTGGATGAGGAAGAACAATGCATACCATCAGAGGAAGTCAAGGCTTCCAAAACCTCCAAAATAAATATGCAATGGTCTCACGCCATGGAAGAGCCCAAAAAGGATTTTGAAAATCAAATAAGAGAGGTGGAGGAAAAAATGAGAAGAGAAATGAGGGCTATGTAAGAAAATCGTGAAAAGCAAGTTGGCAGCTTGCTAAAGAAGACCCAAAAAAATGCTGAAATAACATCTTTAAAAATAGGCTACCTCAATTGGCAAAAGAGGTCCAAAAAGCCAATGAGGAGAAGAATGCTTTCAAAAGCATAATTAGCCAAATGGAAAAGGAGGTTCAAAAGCTCACTGAAGAAAATAGTTCTTTCAAAATTAGAGTGGAACAGATGGAAGCTAATGACTTTATGAGAAACCAAGAAAACCAACAAAACAAAACCAAAAGAATGAAAAAATAGAAGATAATGTGAAATATCTCATTGGAAAAACAACCAACCTGGAAAATAGATCCAGGACAGACAATTTAAAGATTATGGAACCACCTGAAAGCCATTATCAAAAAGAGAGCCTGGACACCATCTTTCATGAATTATCAAGTAAAACTGACCTGATATTCTAGAACCAGGGGGCAAAATAAATATTGAAAGAATCCATTCATCACCTCCTGAAAGAGATCCAAAAAGAGAAACTCCTAGGAATATTGTAGCCAAATTCCAGAGTTCCCAGGTCAAGGGGAAAATATTGCAAGCAGCTAGAAAGAAACAATTCGAGTGCTGTGGAAATATGATCAGGATAACACAAGATCTAGCAGCTTCTACATTAAGAGACTGAAGGGTTTGGAATGTGATATTCCAGAAGTCAAAGGAACTAGGATTAAAACCAAGAATCACTTACCCAGCAAAACTGACTATAATACTTCAGGGGAAAAAAATGGTCATTCAATGAAATAGAGGACTTTTAAGCATTCTTGATGAAAAGACCAGAACTGAATAGAAAATGTAACTTTCAAACACAAGAATCAAGAGAAGCATGAAAAGGTAAACAAGAAAGAGAAACCATAAGGGACTTACTAAAGTTGAACTGTTTACATTCCTACCTGGAAAGATAATATTTGTAACTCTTGAGGCTTTTCTCAGTATTTGAGTAGTTGGAGGGATTATACACACACACACACACACACACACACACACACACACACACATATGGAGAGGATAGGGTGAGTTGAATGAGAAGGGGTGATATCTTAAAAAATAAAATTAAGGGGTGAGAAAGGAATATATTGGGAGGAGAAAGGGAGAAATGGAATGGGGCAAATTATCTCTCATAAAAGAGACCAAAAAAAGCTTTTACAATGGAGGAGAAAAGGGAGAAGGTGACAGGGAAAAAGTGAAGCTTACTCTCTTCACATTTGGCTTAAGGAGGGAATAACATGCTCACTCAATTTGGTATGAAAATCCATCTTACACTACAGGCAAGTAGGGGAGAAGGGAACAAGAGGGGTGATGGAATGATAGAAGGGAGGGCAAATGGGAGAAGGGAGTAACTAGAAGTAAACACTTTTGGGGAGGGACGAGGTCAAAATAGAGAATAGAATAAATGGGGGCAGGATAAAATGGAGAGAAATATAATTAGTCTCACACAACATAACTATTGTGGAAGTCTTTTGCAAAACTACACATATATAGCCTATATTGAATTGCTTGTCTTCTCAGTAGGGATGGGTGGGGAGGGAGGAAGGGAGAAAAGTTGGAACTCAAAGTTCTAGGAACAAATGTTGAGAATTGTTTTTGCATACAACTGGGAAATAAGAAATACAGGTAATGGGGTAGAGAAATCAATCTTGCCCTATAAGAAAAGAGAGAAGATGGTGATAAGGGAAGGGAGGGGTGTGATAGAAGGGAGGGTATATTGAGGGAAGGGGTAATCAGAATGCAAGGCATTATGGGCTGGGGGAAGGGGAGAGATGGGGAGAAAATTTGGAACTCAAAATTTTGTGGAAATAAATGTTGAAAACTAAAAATAAATAAATACAATAAATAAATAAATAAAAAGAAAATTGAAACCAAATGGATAAATAAATTTGCGGGGAAAATTTTTTTTAAAGACTTCACATTCCAACACCAGGACTTTGCAATGATAAAGCTTCTTTCACCTTTCACACACACCACATATTCATAATCTAACTCCTACACGGCCATGGTTAGGGGTGGTGGCAGAAGGGGTAAGGCAGTTCTAGAAAATGAAACCTTTGGTGACAGCACCTCTTTGGGCCTTAAGACAGGTGACCAACTGAGGGAGTGGAAATGGCTGCATACGATCTCTAGGCAGATGACTTGTGCTGTGAGGATTCATGCCTGTGAGAAATTGGCTACTTTTTGTGCCCTGGAGCAAAGCCTCAGCTGTCCAACCCTAGTTATAGCTCTACTTGACTACTGTTCCCAGATCTAACATTAACTCACTGTGCAACCCTGGGCAAATCGCTTCCCTTCTCTGGAACCCAATTTCCTTCTCTATACAATAAGATTTTTGAACTAGACGTTTTCTAATGTAACTTTCAGATCTGTCATTCAATAACTAGCCTGGAATTTGGTTATTTTGATTTTGTTAACTCCAGGACTAGTGGTAACGCCTATGATTTTCACTTTCTTTGAGATTTTCTTTGTTTTAATCAGCCAAGATCTGTCTTCTCATCCTCCTATCTACCCCAAACCCTTTGAAGTTGAGAACACAAGAAAAACAAAATGCATTACAAATATATATGGTCAACCAAAACAAATTTCCACATTGGTCATGTCCCAGAGATATTTGTCTAATTCTTCACTCTGAGTTTTTCACCTCCCTATCAGGAGATGGATAGCACATTTCCTTATTAGCCCTCTGAAGTCCTGGTTGGTTATTACACTGATTAAAGTTCAGCACAACAGTATTCCAACCCATTTAAATACCTTAATTTGTTCATCCATCCCCCAATTTGTGGGCACCCCCTCAGATTCCCATGCTTTGGCACACTGAAAAGAGCTATAGATATTTTTGCACATTCTTAGAGCTTGTTGTGCTTAGGACTAATCCTTCCCTAAATCTACCCTCCCTCAAATTCTCCCTCCCCCTTTTCCCATTTTCCTGTTTCTCTGTTGAGTGAAAGTTATTTCTGTGCCCAACTGTGTGCGTGTTCTTCCTTCTTAGTTCAGAGTAAGGTTCAAAATGTCAACTACTTTTTCCCCTTCTTTGTATATATGTCTACTTGTGTACGCCAAAGACATGAGATAGTTTTCCATAATCTTCTTTTCTTCCCCTCCATCACATATTCCTCTTCTCTTTTTCTATTCTTTTCTTAAAATCAAGATGTTACAGAATTATTCTTAGGTCTCATCTCTCTGGATATCTATCTGGTCCCTCCATGGGAGGACCATTCTACCTGATAATGGTAGAATTCAGAGGGGACACAAGTATCATCTCCTCATATTTGAATGTATTTTGTTCTTTATCATTGTTCATTCATGCTTACCTTTTTATATTCCTCTTCATTCTTGTGTTTGAATTTCAATGTTTCTCCATAGCTCTGCTCTTCTCATCAGGAATGTTTGGGAGACCTTTATTTCATTAAACATCCATTTCTCCCTCTGTAGCATGATACTCAGTTTTTCTGAGTAAGCTATTCTTGACTGTAAGCTCATATCTTTTGCCTTCTGGAATATTACACTCCAAGTTATCCTCTTTTTTATAATAATGGCTGCTAAATCATCAGTGTTCTTAACTGTGGCTCCTCAGTGCCTTAATTCTTTCTTCCTGGATGCTTGAAGTAATTTTGTTTATATGGAAGTTCAGGATTTTGACTACAATGTTCCTGGGGTTTTCATTTTACGGTTTCTCTATGCAGGTAAATAGTGATTTCTATTTCTACTCTTCCCTCTGATTCTGAGTAGTTTTTCTTAATGATTTCTTGAAGTACCTTGTCTAAGCTCTTTTGTGGTCATGGCATTCAGAAAGTCCAAAGATTATTAAATTCTTTCTCCTCAATATTTTTCCAAGTCTTTTGCTTTTGCTATCAGATGCCTTACATTTTCTTCCATTTTCTTCAGCCTTTTGACTTTAATATTTCTTATAGCTTCATGAATTTATTGACTTCCATTTGTTAATTCTAATTTTCAGGGAGTTTGCTGCTTGGGCAAGGTATTGTACCCCTTGTACCAAGTTGTTAATTCCCTTTCCAATTCTTTCTCTATATCTCTCATTTCTTTTTAGTTTTTTCTCAATCTCTCTCATTCCATGTATAAAAACCAATTATAACTTTTTTTAAACTTTTATCTCATCTCTTCCACGAGTTTGTGCCAGAGCTGTGTTTTTCTCTGAGGCATTGAATGTAGATGTTTTGGAGTCATTCTCTACTTTTGTGCTTATATCTTGAGTGTCCTTGCCACTATAACAGCTAATTATGGTGGGGGGGGGGGGGGATTGCCTATTTTTCCAGCTTATTTCCTGATTCCAGACTTGATAGTAGGGCTGGACTCTGTAACACTTCTAGAGGGAAAATCTGAACTGGTCCTTTTACTGCTTTCTTGGGATATTGAGTATTGTGCTATTCAAGGATCTCAGGGACATTGTGGAAACCTCAAAGCTGTCAGTGATCCATCCAAAGAGATTTGATCCAGGGCAAAGTCTATTTGCTGCCTCCCTGGTCTGAGCTTTCCAATTTCTTGACCTGGGTTTGGATAGAGTAGACTGCTGTTAGGCTCTCCTCCTATCGGCCAGATGGAAACTTCTTTTCATTTAGAGTGGCAGAATTGTGGGTTCCCTTTTGGTCTGGGATTCTTGCATTGATTATTCCTCTTCAGGATGAGCTAGATGCTGAAAGTGAGACCCTGCTGTGGTTTGAGGTCTGAGGTATACTACTACTGATTCTGGCTTCTGAATTTTCTCTTTTCTCAATACATTGTCCTAGGGAACCCTACCCAGGAACACCACTCCTCAGCATAGGTCTCTTTCTTAGTCTTTCACCCTGGATCTGTGACCCAGAACTGAATAGTGGGCAATAAAGCTACTAGTTTGCACCTGTTCCCATTACAGTTCCTCTTTATAGGTCTAATGGTGTCCCTTATAGGTCTGGGCCTGTTGTGCAGCTTCTCCTTGGGCACTCAAGTACACCTGCTAGGTATGTTCCTGACCCAATCCCATCCCCAAGATCCACAGGCCTTGCAAGCTATCTGTCTCTTTATGCCAAGCTGGGCTATACAAATGATTCACTATGACTTCTTCTGGGTTTCCCCATCAGGATTCAATTTGAGGCATTTTCTAGATCTCTTTGGAGGAGTTTATGGATAGGAGCTCACTGCATGCTTTCCTGTTCTACCATCTTGACTCCAACCCTCTTCCATTTTATCCCTTTTAATGGAGTTCTACTGAATTGAAGGGAGATAGGGAGTGGGATGAGAGGTACAACAAAACTAGATCTCTGACACAGTAAGGAAGGAGGCAACTGGAACTGGAAGGAATGTTCTCTACTACCTCCAAGCAAAGTCCTCTGGGTAAGAGATAGACAGACACATTCTGCCATGTTTTAGGGTGAGTCAACATATTTATTTGGGTTCAGAGCAAAATTTGGTCAGGAATGGAGATGCTGGGAGAAAATAACTCTTTAAAATTGCATAGGATGCCAAAATTCCTAACCTTCTCATGGGATAGGTAAGTCATCCCTGGTGCAAATAGCCTTGGAGTACCCTCCCTTTTTATAATCATGGCACTGCTCTCTTAATCACACCACTATGGGAGGTAACAACGTAGCTCAGAAGAGAAAGCACTGGACCTGAAGTCAAAGAACTGTGTCCAAGTTTTGATTCTTCTAGATACTAGTTATATTACTTTTCTCAAGATACTTTCCTCTCTCTGAGCCTCAGTTTCCTCATCTGTAAAAGGAAAGAGCTAGAGTAGATAATATCACCAAAGTCCCTTAAGCCAACCTGGGTTTCATTTTCTCCAGCTATCAAATGGGAATAATATAGTGCAATGAAGCATCTGAAGACCAGTTTCTTCAGGCAGAGCAAAGGGTCCAATGCTTAGCTGCATGAGCTTCTGGAAGATATAGTTTCAAATAGACAGCACTGAAAGAACAGCCTATTGAAACAATTATGAATGTACCAGGACACAAGATTGAGAGGAGAGTGAGGAGGTGGGGAGACAGAGTAAATTGGCTAGGGGAGGAGAGCTTGGGGAGTATGGCTTGGCACTGGTGAATCACTCTGCTTTCTTCATTGTTTTCCCCCTTCTGCATCCACACAGAGCTCTCTCTTTAGGGGCATAAGAGTCCTAACTGGAGAAAGTAGATCCTGTCTAGTGGGAGGGAAAGGGGAGTGACTGGATAAGAATACCCACATTCTACGGGTGGGGGCCAAAGGAGGGAGGAAGCACTCCTCCCTTCTTGTAGTGGACTGGCAGTTGAATTTTTCCACCTTAAACAAACAATCCTACAGACACCTGGCTACAATGGTATTTGTGCAATCTCACAGGATATTTTACTCAAATGAGATAATATTTGTTAAAAAAAAACACTCTAAATTATAGTTCAATTCAACAAGCCTTGATTAAATATGTGACAGACACTGTACTAGGTGCTGGGGATAAAGAGACACAAATAAAACAATTCCTGCTCCTAAAAAGCAATATTCTACTATAAAACATTATATATAAATGTGAGCTGTTGTTATGAGAGACCCTATTTTCTTAGATCCTCAATTTACCTCCTTCCTCTAATGGGGGTTATTATGATGTCTAAGGTATTCACAGATTTCTCCTTTTTCTTCTTTCTCCCCCATGGCTATCCCTCACCTATATAGAATGTTGCCTCCCATCTGTCATAACCCTGACCCTGGGGAGTATGGGGGGAGTGGGGTGGGAAGGAGGATGATTAATTCCTCAAGAAACAAAGCTCCCTCCTAGATATTTGGCCTGGTGGGGAGAAAGGACTCAAGAAAGTAGATTGGCTCTCCACCCCTCCCTGAACACTAGACATGTGCCAAGTCTTTTGTGGGTTCTGTGGTTTCAGTGTTTTCATTTGGCAACAAACACCTTGGGGTATTTTTATCTACAATGAGCTGCAGGGCTTTGGAAAGTTTTTTTTTTTAATTATCAAATCTAAATTAATTTAAATGCAATCATATTCAGATAAATAAACAGGTACATTATTGAGAAGGAAAACGGGAGAATGAATAGAAGGGGAGGGGAGAGGCACAAAAAGGAGAGAGAGGAGGAGAAAGAAAGAGAAAGAGAGAGGAAGGGGAAGAAGGAGAGAGGAGAAAGAAAGAGAGAGAAGGAGAGAGACAGAGGTAAGCAGGAGGGAGAGAGGGAAGGAAGGAGAGAGACATGAAATCAGACAACCACAGGATGTAATCAGTCTGGTGCAGTGAATGTAATAAGAGCACTGATAGGGCATGGTTCGCTGGGGGGCAGTGCTCAGCATTCACTATTCAATATTCAACAAATATTTATTATTCAACACACAGGGCTCCCTTGCTCTTTAAGGCTCCAGACCACCTTCATTTCTACCTAGAAATTGAAACTAGGTTGTTTTGACACTTCTCTCACCATTTAGGGGATTTGAGATGGGAAGGAGTAGGAGGGTAGGAGGAGGAAAGGGGCTAGCAATTCTTAGTGGAAAATTGCTGTAGGTTCAAAATTCCTGAAATTTATCATTGCTGAGCCCTCAGAGAGGTACTCCTCTCGGTTCCCAGCAGCCTCTTCCTCCACTTCCATTGTTGAAGCCACAGGGACATCAGAGGCCTGGATAGCCTTATGATGTAGATCAATTAGATAACCAACCCATACACATATAGGAATGTCTTCTCCACCATCCCTGAGAAGTAATTATTCAGCCTCCTCTTGACCCCCTCCAATGTCAGAGAATTCACTTTCTTACAGAGAAGTCCACTTAATTTTTGGAAGTTATTCTTTGTGTGGGGCAAAAATCTGCCCCTCTGAAATTTGCTCCAACTCCCTCTAACCATTGTATCTTGGGGTAAGGCAACAGAGTGCTCAAAGGACCCAAGGGAAGTCATGTTGACAAGACCCCCCTCTCCCTAGTAAGAGCTCACTTCTGCTCTGAAGCAAAGTTGGTGCTTTGGCATCCTTAACCCACTCCTTCTAGATTCTGAGGACTCTGTCCCCTTTACTTATCTATATTTGGCCCTAGGCATTCTCTTCCCCCTATCTCTAGGGCTTATCCTTAGAGACAAAGGAGAAATGAGGGGGGAAGTAGATAAATCATAAAGTGATTTGGGTTTCAGAGACAAGTCTCAAACTAGACCTGGGAAATCATACACATGAGCTGCAGGGGGATAGTGGATTCTTTGGTCTTGACCATCATAGGTGAAACAGACTCTTGGGGAGTCAGCCTAAGATAAGTAGCAGACAAAAAAGGGAAGAACAGTGAGGAGAGGTGGGGTGGGCCACCCACCATAAGTGCCCAGGAATTAAAAAAAAATCTAAGGATTGTGACCACTTATTGATACATTATTATATTATTATTATATTATATATATTATATTATTATTACAGTGGCTGGTATTTATAGAATCCTTTCAGGGCTATTTAATTGGATCCTCCCAACAATCCTCTGCTATCAGATGAGAAAATTGAGGCCCCAGGACATTCCAAGGGATCCAGTTGCACTCACCCAGAAGTGAGTTGTCTTGAGGTCCCCCAGTTAGTGGGTTCCAAGAGACAAGATTTGAACTCGGGTCCTCCTGATTCCAAGACTGTATGTACTGTGACAGACATATGGCTGTGTCTTACTAGGAAGATGAAATGGATGACCCTGACTCATGATTATTTCATAGACTGTCATAAATGGACGGAAACTGGGAGACCTTTGAGTTCAGTGCCCTCCTCTTACTTGAGTCAAGAAGAGGGCAGTGAATTTTTGAGGTCATTTGGGCTTATTTAAAGGGAGAGTCAGAAATAGAAACCAGGTTTCTTGACTTCTAGCCCGTGTTTTGATTTCTTCATATAATGTCATATTCTGTCAGCCCTGTATCTGACCAAGGCTGGCACTGGTCTCACATCAGTCCTAAAGTATTAGACAAAGAATGTGAGATTAGACTGTCTTACTAAGCAGAGACAAGAAAGAACTGGATTTGGGGCAAACTGTGTAGTGAAGGGTACTAGACACTCATGAAAGATATTTTTAGCCATAAGTGGAAAGGAGCTGACTGCTTTCCCTAGTTTGGGTCCCACCGTGTTATGATGAAGTGGGTGGGGCTCTGGTTTCCAGGGGCCTAGCTCTGTGACAGGGAGGGGAGGGGTCCCCCCTTTGTGGGGCAGTTGAAGGCAGACAAAGTGCGTTGTGGGGTAAAGCCCACTCAGGCCTGCAGGACACTGAGGCAGGTGGCTGAGGAGGATGGCAGCTCTGGACCTCCTCCTCCCCTTCATCCTACTCCACGTGGGTACTCCAGCCCACGGAGAGTACGGCGTGGTCCATGTGGTATGGGAAAAGAAGGGTAGCAAAGACTACTGCGCCCTCTTCAGCTCTGAGTACGTCACCTTGCCCCGGGACCTCCACCATGCCCCTCTGCTGCCCCTGCACGACGGCACCAAAGCATCCTGGTGCCCCAATGAGAACACCCAACAGTCATACCCCCAGGGCTCTAGCCCCCAGAAATCACTGAGCAAAACCACCGCCATGGTGCTGCGGGGGAACTGCAGCTTCTACGCCAAGGGTCGCCTGGCCCAAGGTCAGGGTGCTCACGGGCTTCTCATCGTCAGCCGTGCTGGTGGCCTCCAGTGTTCAGACACCACCCCTGTTCCAGAGACCTACCAGAGCCTCAGGCCACTCCCAGATCTGACCATCCCAGTGGCCGTCCTCCGCTACGATGATATGTTGGATATCCTGAACCAGGCCCGGGGTGGGGCCCTCATCAGGGTGGCCATGTACGTGCCCCCGGAGCCTATCCTTGACTACAACATGATGATCATTTTCTTACTGGCCGTTGGCACCGTGGCCCTGGGTGGCTACTGGGCTGGGATGAGTGAAGCTGAGCGTCTCCAGCGGCGCCGGGAGCGTAGGGGAGGAGGGACCAGTATGAGCGAGGAAGCCGAAGGAGTGGCCGAAGAAGACGATGATGACGAGGGGCCCGTGGACTTCACACCAGCAATGACGGGCGCGGTGGTCCTCATGTCCTGTTCCATCATGCTGTTGCTCTACTTCTTCTATGACTGTTTTGTCTACATCATGATCGGCATCTTCGGACTGGGCGCCGGCACTGGCCTCTACAGTTGCCTCGCTCCACTGGCTCGCCGCCTGCCCCTCGGACGTTGCCAGCTCGTCCTGCCAGGTCTGCAAACATACATGCAGCTGTCCCTTATTCTGCTAGCCGGCCTGTGCACCTCCGTCACAGCAATCTGGATGATCTTTCGTAATGAGGATCACTGGGCCTGGCTTCTCCAAGACATGCTAGGGGTGTCCTATTGCCTGTTTGTGCTCCGACGTGTGAGGCTGCCCACACTGAGGAGCTGTGCTTCCTTCCTGATGGCCCTACTGGCCTTCGATGTTTTCTTCGTCTTCATCACCCCATTCCTCACCAGGACTGGCGAGAGCATCATGGTGGAAGTGGCCTCTGGTCCCTCTGATTCTATCAGCCATGAAAAACTGCCCATGGTGCTGAAGGTGCCCCGACTCAGCTTTTCACCACTGACTCTCTGTGACCGGCCTTTCTCCATCCTTGGCTTTGGGGACATCGTGGTGCCTGGCTTCCTGGTGGCCTACTGCCACCGCTTTGATATCCAGGTCCGCTCCTCCCGAGTCTATTACATGGCCTGTACGTTGGCCTATGCTGTTGGCCTACTGCTTACTTTCCTTGCCATGATTCTCATGCAGATGGGTCAGCCAGCATTGCTCTACTTAGTCTCTTGTACCCTGGCTACCAGTCTAGTTGTGGCCATCTGTCGCCAGGAGCTTGCCCTCTTTTGGACTGGTCAGGGATTTGTTAAGCCACCTACCCACACTATCATCCAGTTACCTCCTTCCCCTAGTATTAGGGTAAGGGCTGAAGAGCCATCCTTACTGTCAGGGCAGAAGCCAAAAGATACTGATGTGCAGCCCATTGTGGGGACCAAAGGACCAACTGGGGAGGGGGCTAACCTCCTTGAAAGCAACTCCAGTGGGCACTCAGAGGAGACCATCCTCCTGGCTGAAGATGAAGGCACTACCCAATGCTGCCTCAGCGATAGCTCCGAGGGCTGGAGTGATGCCAACCTGGACCCAGAAGAGCTATCCACCTCTCGAATTGAGACTGATGAAGAGCCAGGGATTCTGGGCACAAACGACATGGCATTGGATGACATCCGTGAAGGCTCAGCCACCTGGATGGAACTCCACAAGAGAAAGAGTCTAAAGGTGAAGAAGAGCCTATCAGCACAGGCCTCACTCTAAACTGGGAACCACCCACCCCTACAGCCATCCTCCTAGGCTCCCACACATCTTTGCCTTTGGAGGAGTATGGTGGAATATCACAGATCAAAGCCATGCGTGGCAACAGGAAATCGGGGCATTAAAGAGGTTCATTACCACCTGGCCAGAAAGTCTGTTGTCTTTGGTTTCTTGCAATAGACCCCACTCCCATATGAGGGGCCAGGGTGCAAGAGGGCTGCCAAAGAGGTGCCCTATGAACCTTTGCCTTGAAAAGCCAGAGCTATCCTCTAGATTTCCCAGAACCCTTGAACAGCCCTTGATCATTCTCTCAGCTACAAGGGCAGTGAAATAATAATTTAATAGCACTTTAAGATTTCCAAAGCATTGTACGTAATTTGTCTCATTTGATCCTCACAGCTCTATGAGGTATATGGTATTATCACACACACACACACACACACACACACACACACACACACTTACACAAGTGAGGAAACTGAGGCTGTTAAAAGTTAAGTAATTTATTTATTCGGGGTCACACATTGAGGAAAGGTTAGAGATAGGATTTGAACCCAGATCTTCCTGACATTAAGTCCAGTGGATAGCTGACCCTAACCATGACCTCTTTATTGAACCTATTTATTACCTTTAACCTCTTCTTGGAGGTTATATAATCATAAAATTAGAGCTTGCAGAGATGTCCAAAATAATCTAATTCAAACTCCTCATTTTACAGAGTGAGAAACAGATCCAAGGATGGCAAATGACTTATCTGTGGTTATTCACAAGGTGGTCATTAATGTGGTCATTAATGGCAGGATTTGGATTTGAAGGATGGTCTTCCTGACCTCAAAGCTAGTGCCCTTTTCATGGTGATGAATTCAGTTTTAACAGTTTACTTACCATTGTGTTACTTAGAAGCCTTGCATATGCAGTGAAAAGAACATATGACATTGGAGTCACTCAAGCACTGGTCTGGGCTCTGCCACTGTATGACCTTAGATCAGTCACTTTTCTCCCTGGGCCTCAGTTTCCATCTTCTAGCTCTTAAAATCTGTCATCTGAATCATTTCCTCTCCCAGAGTCTCAGTTTCTTCACCCTCAAAATGAAAAGATTGGGCAAATGGTCTCTAAAACCCCTTCCTGAGACTAACTTTAATTATTTCATCTTTTGAGACCTCGGTTTTTCCCAGTCATAAAATATAAGATCTAGACTAAACAGTCTCTAAGGGCCCTTCTAGGTCTACCATGCTACCTAGGAAAGGATGACTCTCTGGGATTCCCAGCTTCCTCTTCTTGTTAGCAGAGTAAGGGCAGCATCCTAGCTGTGGAACACTAAGTCCATTCTATTGTAAGCAGGCTGGGATAAAAATGCACTCCAGAAGAATTAGCTAATAGGTACCCTATTCCATCAGAGCTAGAGAGTAGGGATGCTTCTTTGGGACCTCAGTTAGGCAGAGGTCTGGGCTTGGAGGCTGGAAAACCTGAGATTAAATCCAGCCTCTGACACTTCTAGCTGTGTGACTCTGGGTGAATCTCTTGAGCTCTCGGCCTCAGTTTCCCCATCTATAAAATGGGTGTAATAGCACCTGCTTCCCAGAGTTGTTATGAGGATGGAAAAGAATATTTGTAAGGGGGCTTCATAAAAGTTAAAGAATTATAAAAATGCTAGCTATAATAGACCAAGTATAAGCAGTTATTCTCTCTCCAGGAGTAATCCTGGGTGCTTTCCACTGTGGTATGTGGCGTGTGTGTGTGTGTGTGTGTGTGTGTGTGTGTGTGTGTGTGTGTGTGTGTGTGTGTGTGTGTGTAAAGAGGGAAAGAGTTGAGTGCCCAAACTGCCTTTTGATAAATTCCAGCCTTGGTCTCTGTGGCTTTTCTCCCACATCCCTTCCAGTATGACTACTCTGGCAGTCCAACTGGTGTGACACAGTTAATGACAGCCATGGAATACTGGGCTTTCTACCTTCTCTACCCTCCCAGGTATCCTCCTCCAGCACCCATGCTGCTAATCTGTCTTCCTGAGTAGGATCCTGCCTCACAGAGAGGATTCTCCATACAGTCAGGAGGACTGCAGACACAGAGAGCCAGGCAGATTCCTACCATCTGAATTTGCAGGGCTCTTCACAACGTAAGCCACAACCATCTCATTTGATCCCATTCTGCCAAGACTGCACCAGATGTTGTGGGCATGGCTCTAACACCAATACTCTCAGTTCAATTGCCACTTAGGGATGAAATGAGGTACCGATGGGTCACTGAACATATAACAAGAGGAGAGGTTTTCTTTTCCCTAACACAGCAAGAACACAGTGATACTTAGCTTCTCTGGAACCAGCCTCCCTCATCTCCATTTGGAAAAGTCAGATCAATAAGTCATCAAGGCATGGAGATTCATGTGGTCTTAGGCACCCTCCAAGTCTGAGTGGACTACACTATACCTGGCCTGGAACCTTTTATGCCCCTAGACCAGGAAGCTGTGTCAGGGCATCTGGGGCTGATCAAGTTTCACAGGGGAGGAGTGAGGAGAAAAGCTGCCTCAGGGAAAACATTAGTGAATCTGGGGCCCAAGAATGTCATGTCGGGGGTTTTGAGTAGGGTGGAAGCTGGGTTAGTTTCCCTAAAACCTTACTTACAAAAGACTCCCTTTTTCTATAAAGAGATATACAAAGGAGTCCATCCTGAAATATGGGCAGCTGAAGCAAGGTCTAAAGAGGCCTGTTCTAAATGGTATTATGTGCCATCCATTCCATCAACAGCTGGCCTGCTTTCTTATGGTAGTCAAGAGTGTTCTCTTTGTTCTCCCCCGCTTTCAGGTCTGAGCCCTGTCCTCTTGACCTCATATATATTTTTGCCTCTTGCTTCTGCCTGACTTTGCAGAAACCATCCCCGTCTCTCTGACAACTACAAGGCCCCTATTCAAAAAGGTCTGGGCTATTAATTCATCTGATAGTAAGGTCTGGTGCCGCCTCTCAACTTTGTATCTGTGTTCTGGCAGCAAGTTCTGTTTATACAAAGGATTATTATAGAGAAGTCATGAATCTATGCAAGGGCCTAAGGACAGGAAGTTACTGGAGAGTGAAGATGGTGCTCCCTAAGGACTGTGCCCTAGACATACCCTGTTTAAAAAAATATCCACTGAGATATCATACTGTTGTCTAATCTTGAAGTACTCCTTTCAACCTGGATAAAATTCTGTCCACTTTATACAATGTTTGTCTGTTCTTTTTTATTAGCTAAACTACCTTGTAATAAACCACAAATCATTGTATAAACTCCAGTTGTTATTATTAAGAATTGTAACAATGTGATAAAATAATGAGTAAAGTAATAACTGATGAAATATATAAATTAAGATCTATAAATAATAGGTATAATCATTAATTATTAGCAGTTACTATTTATTATTCATTTTTAATTTATTACTAATCTATAGCAGCTAGGTGGTACAGTGGATAGAGTGCTGGGCCTGGAGTCAGGAAGACTCATCTTCCTGAGTTCCAATCTGGCCTCAGATACTTCTAGCTATGTGACCCTGGGCAAGTCATTAACCCTGTTTGCCTCGGTTCCTCATCTGTAAAATGAGCTAGAGAAGGAAATGGCAAATTCTCCAGTATCTTTGCCAAGAAAATACCAACTGGGGTCACAAAGAGTCAGACACAACTGAAAAACAACTGAATAGTGACTAAAAAAACAATTAAACAACAACATAGCTACAATTCATTAATTTATTCATTAAATAGTTAGGTATTAAGCTCCTTCTATGTGCAAAGCATATAGAAAGGCAAGATGATCTAATAATGAATCAATAAGCATTTATTAAGTAACTACTGAGTACCAGAAACTGATGGAGATGCAAACACTATTAATGACGCAGTACGTATTCACATAAGGGTGGGAACCTGTGGCCTCAAGGCCACCTGTGGCCTAACTTGGTGGCCTAACTGGTCAACTAACTCCTCAACTATGGCGCTTTGACTGAATCAAAACTACCCGAAGGCCACATGTGGCCTCAAGGCTACAGGTTCCCCACCCCTGCAAGAAACTTACCTTCAAATGAGACAGAAAACACATAAAAGTGTATAGAGAATAAATACAAAGAGATGCAAAATCATTAAATATGAGGCAGTTTGAAAGGAGGGCTCCAGGAGCTAAGATCAGGAAAGGCTTTGTGTGCTTGGTGATGCTTGAGCGGTGTCTTGAAGGAAGATGAGAACTAGTGTTTCTATGAGTGCCAGCTTTCGAGTCAGGACAAGCAAGTTCTCTTTATGACCCATGCTAGTTGCATGACCCCTGTCAAGTCACCTAACCCCTTAGTGCCCCAGACAGTTCTATAAGATCAGAGACACCTTCAGATGAGTTGTCAGTCTTACTGGAGATGAGAGTGCTTATATCACTTCTAGAGCTGTATCCCAAAGAGATGATAAAAACAGAAAAAGGACCCACATGTACAAAAATATTTATAGCAGCTCTTTTTGTGGTGGCCAAGAAATGGAAATTGAGGGGATGGCCATCAAGTGTGGAATAACTAAACAAATTGTGGTATATAAATGTAATGGAATACTATTATGCTAAAAAAAATGATGAACAGGTGGACTTCAGAAAAACCTGAAAAGATTTATATGAACTGATGCTGAGCAAAGTGAGCAGAACTAGGAAAACATTGTACACAGTAACAGCCACATTGTGCAATCACTGACTTTGATAGACTTAGCTCTTCTCAGCAATGTTCTAAGACAGTTCCAAAAGACTAATGATGGAAAATGCCATCCACATCCAGAAAAAGAAAAAGAAAAATGGAGTCTGAATGCAGATTGAAGAAGACTTTTTTTTTTCATTTTGTTTTATGTTTTTCTTTCTCATGGTCACTCCCATTCATTCTAGTTCTTCTATACAACATGACTAATGTGAAAATATATTTAATAGGAATATATATATGTACAGCCTATAATGTATTGCGTGCTATCTTGAGGAGAGGGGAGGAAGGAGGGGAAAAAAATTTAAAATATTTGGAAGTGAATGTTGAATGTCAAAAATAAATAAACTAAAAAAAAATGAAAGAGTGCTTGTCTTGGAACACTCTAAACTTGAAGCCAAGGGGCTCGAGTTTGAAACCCAGCTCTGTCATTATGTAACCTTGGGCAACTCAGACTCTCTGAGCCTCAGTTTCTTCATTTATAAAATGAGGGAGTCAAACTAGATGATCCCTGAGATCCCTTCCAGCTCTAGAGCTCTGAAACTATGATCTGTATTGATGGAGAGGACTTTCACACTGGGAACACCCAACAGCTGAGCTGCTTATCCACCTTTGGTGTCCACCTTCACTCAACTCTCACCTGTGGCTCCCAGAAGCTGTAGTATGTGCAGCATCTGCAACCTGATAAAGTCATCTCAGCATACAAGCTAAACCAGGCTAAGGGTAACCAACAGGTCTCAAATCCATTGGTGAATTTGGCGGGGTGGATGTCTATCCCAAGCATGTGAATTTCCCCAGGTGGAATGGATGGATGAGAAGAGTTTGTTCCAATGGGTATAAAGATGGCTGAAGCAGGCACCATGAAGCATTTTGATCTTGGTGAGGCATTGAAGACGCCAAGGTCATCCACTGCATCCCAGTCCATCAGCAGTCATTTGACTTTTGTCCTGCCACTGGACTTCAATGACTCTGAAAAAGAGAGTAAGGCTGTCAACTTTGCCCAGCTCTGCCTCACTTAAGTCCACTTCATGTCCAAGTTAAGATATCACCCTGTAATGTCACTGGTCTTCTTCAAAGTGAAGGACAAAACAACACCCTGCATCTATGTAATCACATAGCTAGACCACAAACAAAAAACTGGATTCATTCTTTTTTCATTAAATTTCATATTTTTAAAATTAACAAACTTTTTTTTCTCACCTCCTTCCCTACTAGAAAAAAGTAGAATAAAACTCTTGTAACAAACATGTAAATTCAAGAAAAACAAATTCCCATATTGTTCATATCCTGAAACATGTCTCATTCTACATATGTAGTCCATCACCTTTCTGCCAGGAAATGGGAAGCATACTTCTTGATGGGTCCTCTAGAATCACAGCTGATCATTGTACGGATCAGAATTCTTTTTTAAGAAATATAATTTATTTATTTTCAGTTTTCAACATTCACTTCCACAAGATTTTGAATTCCAAATTTTCTCCGCCATATCTCTCCTCCTCCCACCCCAGGACAGTGCATACCCCAACTACCCCTTTCCTCAATCTGCTCTCCCTTTTATCACCCCCCCCTTCTCCCATCCCTCTCACCTCTATTTTGCTGTAGGACAAGATAGATTTCTATACCCCATTGCCTGTACAACTTATTTCTCAGTTTCATGCAAAAACAATTTTTAATATTCATGTTTAAAGTTTTGAGTACCACATTCTCTCTCTTCCTCCCTTCCCACTCACCTTCATTGAGAAAACAAAAAATTCAATATAGGTCATATATGTGTAGCCATGCAAAACACTTCCACAACAGTCATGTTACAAAAGACTAACCACATTTCCCTGTATCTTGTCCTACCCTCCATTTATTCCATTCTCTCCCTTGACCTGTTGTCCCCTCACAATAGTGTTTGCTTCCGATGACTCCTTCCCCCAATCTGCTGTCCCTTCTGTTATCCTCCCTCTCTTATCCCCTTCCCCACTGCCTTCCTGCAGGGTAAGATAGATTTCCATAACCAACAGTGTGTGTCATTCCCTCCTTAAGCCAAATTTGATGAGAGTAAGACTCACTTACTCCTTCTCACCTCTATCTTCTTCCTCTCCATTGTAAAAGCTCTTTCTTGCCTCTTTTATGTGAGATGATTTAAGACATTCGGCCTCTCTCTTTCTCTTTTTCCCAGTACATTCTAATCAACACTTGATTTTATTTTTTTAGGTACCCTCTCTTCATATTCAGCTCACCCTGTGCCCTCTATCTAAGGAAATCATCTTGAGCTTCACGCTTAATTAGCCCAGCCAGGAACCAAAAAGGAAAATTGCTATTCTCTAAGGGGCACATAGATAGAATACCCCATTCCTAAACACCAAAATTCTTGGGAAAGGCCCCAGGGGAAGGATACAAACCAAAATACTAGGAAAGAAGGGTCAGAACTCCCAAATTATTGCTTTTATAGAACTTCCTTGTTACAAAGTCTTACCTTGCTAACAATAGTCATACTATCTCTAAGTCAGATCACTAGATAACAAAGTACATTTCTATAGGGCCTTAAGGCTTACAAAACACTGTCCGCACAACAGTCCTATGAAGTTGATTGGTATCCCTGTTTTGCAGAAGTAAAGACGCAGATCAATCCCAAGATTTGCCTGGAGTTTCTCAGCTGGTAACTATCAGAGCCCAAACTAGAATCCACATTGAACATTATTATGATCACTAGCCTCTATCTTGCATAAGCATGGAGCAAGGTGTGGGGCACACCCTGAGACCCCCAGTCCCATTAGCCCTGAGTTCCATGGGGCAGAATTAGGAGAAAGGGGATGGAAGACGTAGAGGGGGCAGATTTTGGTTAGAAATACAGAAAAAATTCTTAACAGCTGCACCCCTCTCCTCAACTCACAGGAAAAAGCCAGTGGTAGCAAGGGCCCCAGGCTGGCCCATGTTCTTTGCACATGTATGCTGCCATACTGGGAGAGGGAAAGGAATAAGCATTTATCAAACACCTATTATGTACCAGTTACTGTGCTGTGCTATATATATATTATCTCATTTGATCCACAATAATCCCCAGTGCTGTTGTTATCCTCATCAAATGGGTTAGTATTTGTAAAGCACTTAGCAAGTGCTTATTCTTTCTTAATTTACAGATAAGTAAACTGAGGCAGACAGAGGTTAAATGTCTTGACCACTTACTTGCCCAGGATCACACAGTTAGTAAATGTCTAGTCTGGATTCACACCATGTGACTCCAGGCCCAATGTTCTACCCACTGCAATGCCTAACTATTACTTTTGACTTCTTCAGGTTGGGTATATGCCTTGCTTAGAGAGGGTCTTGGGCAGTTTCCTTGTACACACTCTCCTGCTTTCTTTACACCAATATCCCTAGGCAACAAACCTTTGCCATGTACCCCACTGACTTCTCTGTGCCATCAGTCCCATGTTGGGGTGTCTGTGAAGGGGCTCACAGAATGAGCCCTCCACCTTCACTCTCAACCTAACCTCACTGACAGCAGATACTAAGAAAGCCTTCTCAGAATCAAGAATTGTTTTGGGCTAGAGTGCTGGTCCAGAGTGAGGCTTGGGGGTTCCAAGAGCCCTTGACATTGCCAGGAGAGGTTATATACTTCCTTCCCATGCTTCATTGACTTCCACTGGTACATAACCACCCCTGCTCTGTGGATGACCAAGAGCCACTCTCCAGAGGGTTCTGTCATCGTACTCCTGAGGATTGCCTTCCTCTGCCACTGTGCTACTGGGCTTCCTCCTAGAGGTGGGAAGGGGTGGGTAAGAGTCAGGAGTTATCCACCACACTGTGAGGGGATGAGCCAGACTCTTCAAGCTGGAGCAGAAGTTACAGAACTCTTCCTTGATTACACCTGGATAAAGCTCTCCTCTGTACAGTGCCCTCCCCCTCAATTTAATTTCTAGCTGAGATTCTTGAGAGAAGACAGGTTCCCTCACAGTGCACTCAGTCCTTATTCATGAAATCTTAGACCATTTTCTCCTGGTCTTTGTGCAATGTCCCTTTCACTGCCCCTTGTGGCAGTGGTTTGCTCCTGACTTGATATTTCGTTCTTTAGGACCTCTATTGAGGTCACCTCAATGACCTCATTAATGACATAGCCCCCTTCCTCAATTCCTTCTGTCTCTAGCATCCTCTACTCTCGCAAAACCTCTCCACCCCCACAAAACCTCTCCATTCTCATTGTCTGCCTGGCTCCACTTCACAAGTGAGGGAACTGTGGCCCTGAAACAGGTCATAGGACCATGAGATTGCATATTTAGAGCTAGAAAAGGACCTAAGCAACAATTGAGTCCAACACCCTCATTTTACAGATAAGGAAACTGAGGCTAAGAAGTTGAATAATTATCCCAGGGTTACATAATTGGTAAGTATTGGAGGCAGGATTTAAACCCAGTTCTTCCTTATTCTAAGCCCTGGACAAATCTTCAGTTTGGCCTATAAGGTAATAAGCTTTCTATTCAGAGTCCTCAGTTTCTATGAGATTTTAGCTCCCACCTTTCCTGACCCCAACATATGCTACACACACACACACACACACACACACACACACACACACACACACACACACACACAGTTGGCTTTAATGTTCACTCTAACCAAATTTTACCTCCATTCAACTTGTGCAAAATTCCTTCATTCAGCAAACATTGAGCATTTTCTGTGTGCCTCCCCTTTTACATTGGGGATTTTTGGGGTGGGGTAAGTGTGGAATAGTTTATTGAAATAATTGATTATCCAACTGGGGACTCATGGATCAGCTAGAAAACCATGAAAAAGTAATATGGAAAGAGACAATATGGGGCAGTCGATAGAGCCTTCCCACCAACAAATCAATGAGCAGGCATTTATTAAGCACCTACAAGATGTTAAGCATTGTGTCAGGTGCTGGAGATACTAATATAATATATGAGGCAGTTAGATATTTAGTGCCCTACTTAGAGTCCACATGTCCTGACTATATCCTGCCCCAGACACTCACTTCATGGGTGACCCTGGGCAACCTCATAATCACTGAATGCCTCAATTTCTTCATCTGTAGAACAAAAGGCTTGGACTCAGTTGACAATCAAGAGTCAAAAGACTTGGGTTCTGGTCCTTAATCTGTCCCAAGTTAAGTGTAATTTACCCTCTTTGGACCTCAGTATCTCCATCTATAAACCGGGAATAACACTCATCCTGTCTTAGAGCAGACCAAGATGAGGGGATTCTTTTTATTGATAAAGATTTATATGAATAAACACAGGCTGATGTGTGAGCCCTGAGGGGGCACAGAGCAAGAGAGGAATCCTTGAGTGATGACGGAAAAGGGGAGTCTGGAGGGAAGTCCCAATGATGGCAGAAAAGGAGGATATTCTTAATAAAGGGGGGAGGGGAGAGTAATTGTAATAATTGTTGTTATTATTATTATAGCAAGCATTTATATAGTACCCATTATGTGCCAGGAACTGTGTTAAGGCTATTTGATCCTCACAGCAACCCTAGAAGGTAGGTGTTACTGTTATCATCCCCATTTTACAGATGAAGAAACCAAGGCAAGCAGACTTGCCTAAATTCACACAGCTAGTAAATGGGCAGAGGAAAAGCATTCATGCCTACTCCCAGTTCCCTAGGTAGGGAGACACCCACCAGGTATCGTTTAACAGTGCCAAGGTTTTCAGAAGCAAGAGGTGATTCTGGAAAGAGAAATCTCCAACCCTTTACCCAGAGCTCTCATTATTGGGTAGTACATTTTGGTCCAGAAGTAGAAAAATGATATGGTTTAGCAGAAAGAGAATTGACACCTGAAGCCAGAGAATCCAGGTTCAGCCCTCTGCCCTGACCCTTACCAAGTGACCTTCTCAGTCCCATCATGCTCCTCTCCCATCCTGACCCTTCCCCCACACCCAGCTTCCAGGGTCTTTCCCTATCAGATCATCTTCCACTGTTCTGTATATACTGGGTATATACTGGTAAATACTTAACAACAAGCTCTGCAGAAGCAAAAATGTTCACAGGAGACACTCGTAAACTTAATCTGAATTATTAAACTACATTATTAATCTCCATTGCTTTGTTAAGTCTAGACAATCAACAAAACAACAAATCAAGCCCTGATTTGGAATGTTTGACAATTTCTGAGGTATAAATGCTCAGTGAAAATTTAATAATTGGCTCTCTAAGGCCCATTAGACTGGCTACAGCACTCCCTTGTATACCTTGTGTGTACTTCGTTATCTACATGCCATTTCCCCTATTAGAATGCAGTCTACTTGAAGGCAGGGACCATGTTTTTACCTTTCTTTATAAATTGAAAGCTTAGCACAATACCTGGCACATAGTAGGCACTTAGTAGATTCTGTTTAGCTAGCTAACTGTGACTTTCGCAAAATCATTTAGAATCCCCAGAACCATCTCTGGGCCTCAGTTTCCTCTTCTGCAAAATGGAGTTGTACAAGATAGTCTTTAAGGGCCTTACCATATCTGACATTCTATGATTTTAGGAATTTGGTCAAAGTCTATATATGTTCTCACTCAGGTTTTCTCCGCTAATTGCAGAAGGGGAAGCCCCAAGGCTATATACCTAGTCTCCATTAAGATAAAAGTTAATATGTTAAAATCTGAAAGTCTTACCCAGTCTGTCTTATTTTTGGGTCAAGAGACATGCACCTACTCCTTTGAAAGAGAACTCAGCCCACTGAGTGTGTGTGTGTGTGTGTGTGTCTGTGTGTGTGTGTAGCATACATAATCTGTGCCAAGTTAAGTGTAATTTACCCTCTTTGGACCTCAGTATCTCCATCTATAAATCGGGAATAACACTCATCCTGTCTTAGAGCAGACCAAGATGAGGGAATTCCTTCTACTGATAAAGATTTATGTGAATAAACACAGGCTGATATGTGAGCCCTGAGAGGGCACAGGGTAATCCTTGAGTGATGATGGAAAAGGGAAGTCTGGAGGGAAGTCCCAATGATGGCAGAAAAGGAGGACTCTTGTTGTTTAGTCTTTTCATTCATATCTGATCCCATGATCCCATTTGAGGCTTTCTTAGTAAAGATACTGAAGTGGTTTGCTGTTTCCTTCTCCAACTCATGTTACAGATGAAGAAATTGAGGCACATAGGGTTAAGTGACTTGCCTAGGGTCACACAGCCAGTATGTGTCTGAGGCTAGATTTGAACTTAAATGTTCCTGACTCCAGACCTGGCACTCCATCCACCGATCCACCTAGTTGCCCTAAATACAAGGTTCCATTGTTTTAGAATGTTGTCTTAAACAGACCAAAAAGCAGAGAACTGAGAGGGGGCAGGAGTGAGATTAAGTTATTAGAAACTATTCAATAGGGACTGAACATGTGATTTTGTTGGTGTAGGGAACTGCCAGGTGAGAAAACTCCCTCAACAAAGCAGGTTAGCAACTTCTTTGAAATGTATAGCCCTGGAACCCACAACCCATAGAACAACTACAAAGAAGTAACTCACGGCGAATTCTGCACCCAGAGGCCACAGAACATTGGAGCGAGGGAGATTTCTGTTCCGGAGAGACCTGCAAACCTCTCGTAAAAGGTCCTTCGTGCTGCGGACTGGGCGCCGAGACTGGGAGCTGAGTGCAGCCCTGCCGTGGCCGCGGCACCGAGAGGAACAGATCCGAGCGGGCTTCAGGGACGGGATCTCCAGCGGCCGCACAAGTACCTCCACCCACAGGTGACGGGGGTCTGTGAGAGAGTCCCTTTGGAGGGTCGAGGGGGGAGTGGGGTGCCCCCATGGCTCGGGCCCCCTCGGGAGACAGAAGCTGAGGGGCAGAGGCAGACCAGGGCTCTCCAAGCACGCAGGAGCCTAGATCCATTGTTGAAGGTCTGTGCATAAACTCCCTGAGGGAACTGAGCCTGAGAGGCAGCCCTGCCCTCACCTGAGCATCTGAATTTAATCTCACACTGAATAGCAGCCCTGCCCCCTCCCAAAGCCCTGAGGCTGGAAGCAGCATTTGAATCTCAGACCCCAAACGCTGGCTGGGAGGATCAGGAGGTGAGGTGGGTGTGAGGAAAATATTCAGAGGTCAAGTCACTGGCTGGGAAAATGCCCAGAAAAGGGAAAAGAAATAAGACTATAGAAGGTTACTTTCTTGGTGAACAGGCATTTCCTCCCTTCCTTTCTGATGAGGAAGAACAATGCTTACCATCAGGCAAAGACACAGAAATCAAGGCTTCTGTGTCCCAGCCCACTCAATGGGCACAGGCCATGGAAGAGCTCAAAAAGAATTTTGAAAATCAAGTTAGAGAGGTGGAGGAAAAGCTGGGAAGAGAAATGAGAGACATGAAGTCAAAGCATGAACAGCAAATCAGCTCCCTGCTAAAGGAGACCCAAAAAAATGTTGAAGAAAATAACACCTTGAAAACTAGCCTAACTCAATTGGCAAAAGAGGTTCAAAAAGCCAATGAGGAGAAGAATGCTTTCAAAAGCAGAATTAGCCAAATGGAAAAGGAGATTCAAAAGCTCACTGAAGAAAATAGTTCTTTCAAAATTAGAATGGAACAGATGGAGGCTAATGACTTTATGAGAAACCAAGAAATCACAAAACAAAACCAAAAGAATGAAAAAATGGAAGATAATGTGAAATATCTCATTGGAAAAACAACTGACCTGGAAAATAGATCCAGGAGAGACAATTTAAAAATTATGGGCCTACCTGAAAGCCATGATCAGAAAAAGAGCCTAGACATCATCTTTCATGAAATTATCAAGGAAAACTGCCCTGAGATTCTAGAACCAGAGGGCAAAATAAATATTCAAGGAATCCACAGAACACCGCCTGAAAGAGATCCAAAAAGAGAAACTCCTAGGAACATTGTGGCCAAATTCCAGAACTCCCAGGTGAAAGAGAAAATATTACAAGCAGCTAGAAAGAAACAGTTCAAGTATTGTGGAAATACAATCAGGATAACACAAGATCTAGCAGCTTCTACATTAAGGGATCGAAGGGCATGGAATAGGATATTCCAGAAGTCAAAGGAACTAGGACTAAAACCAAGAATCACCTACCCAGCAAAACTGAGTATAATACTTCAGGGGAAAAATTGGTCTTTCAATGAAATAGAGGATTTTCAAGCATTCTTGATGAAAAGACCAGAGCTGAAAAGAAAATTTGACTTCCAAACACAAGAATGAAGAGAACCAGGAAAAGGTGAACAGCAAAGAGAAGTCATAAGGGACTTACTAAAGTTGAACTGTTTACATTCCTACATGGAAAGACAATATTTGTAACTCTTGAAACATTTCAGTATCTGGGTACTGGGTGGGATTACACACACACACATGCACACACGCCCACACACATAGAGACAGAGTGCACAGAGTGAATTGAAGAGGATAGGATCATATCTTAAAAAAAAATGAAATCAAGCAGTGAGAGAGAAAGATATTGGGAGGAGAAAGGGAGAATTGAATGGGGCAAATTATCTCTCATAAAAGAGGCAAGCAAAAGACTCATTAGTGGAGGGATAAAGAGGGGAGGTGAGAGAAAAACATGAAGTCTACTCTCATCACATTCCACTAAAGGAAAGAATAAAATGCCTACTCATTTTGGTATGAAAACCTATCTTACAATACAGGAAAGTGGAGGATAAGGGGATAAGCAGAGTGGGGGGGGATGATAGAAGGGAGGGCATGGGGAGGAGAGTGCAATTTGAGGTCAACACTCATGGGGAGGGATAGGATCAAAAGAGAATAGAAGTAATGGGGGACAGGATAGGATGGAGGGAAATATAGTTAGTCCTATACAACACAACTATTATGGAAGTCATTTGCAAAACTACACAGATTTGGCCTATATTGAATTGCTTGCCTTCCAAAGGGAAGGGGTGGAGAGGGAGGGAGCTAAAGAAGTTGGAACTCAAAGTGTTAGGATCAACTGTAATGTTCTTACCACTAGGAAATAAGAAATACAGGTAAAGGGGTATAGAAAGCTATCTGGCCCTACAGGACAAAAGAGAAGACAGAGACAAGGGCAGAGAGGGATGATAGAAGAGAGAGCAGATTGGTCATAGGGGCAATTAGAATGCTTGGCGTTTGGGGGGGGAGGGGAGAAAAGGGGAAAAATTTGTAACCCAAAATTTTGTGAAAATGAATGTTAAAAGCTAAATAAAAAAAAAAAAATGAAATGTATAGCCCTGGAGAGTTGTCTAAACCACTGAAAGGCTATTTGCCCAAAGTCACATAGCCAGTATGTGTCAGAGGTAGAAATAATATTTACAACTACATATTATGTTGTAGTATATACATTTTTTAAATTAATATATTTGTTTTCAGTTTTCTACAGTCACTTCCATGTATCTTAGATTTTCTTCCCCTCCCTCCTTCTCCTTCCTCCCTCTCTCCCCCTCCCTCCCTGAAATCTTCTATAGATTCTACATATACATTCTTTTTTTTAAATTGAATTATTTTATTTGTTTTCAGTGTTTGACAATCACTTACATATATCTTAGATTTTTTTTCCTCTCCCTGTCCCTCATTTCAGAGTTCAGAAAGGGGTAGGTTGAGGTCCCCTACTAGTATAATTTTGCTGTCTGTTTCTTCCTGTAACTCCCTTAACTTCTCCTCTACAAATTTGGATGATATACCAATTGGTGCATATATGTTTAGTAACGATATTGCTTCATTGTCTATGGTGCCTTTTAGCAAGAAAGTTTCCTTTCTTATCTCTTTTGATTAGCTCTATTTCTGCTTTTTCTTTGTCTGAGATTAGGATTGCTTTGCCAGCTTTTTTTACATCAGCTGAAGCACAATATATTCTGCTCCAATCTTTTACCTTTAACCTGTGTGTATCCCCCTGTTTCACATGTGTTTCTTGTAAACAACATATTGTTGGCTTATGTTTTTTAATCCATTATGCTGTCTGCCTCCGTTTTATGGGACAGTTCATCCCATTCACATTCACAGTTATGATTCTTATTTGTGTCTTTTCCTCCATCCTATTTCCCCTTGTTTGTGCTTTTAGCTCTCCCTTCTCCCTTCCACAATAGTTTTAATTTTTGACCACTACCACTCTCAGTCTTCCTTCCATTCTTTCAGCCCCCCTGCTTTTTACTCCCCTTTTCTCTTACTACTTCTTCCCTCCCTCTTAGCCTCCCCTCTTTTTTCTTTCCCCTTTCCCCTCCTACTGCCTATAGAGCTAGTTAGATTTCTATACTTAACTGAGTTTATTGTTCCCTCCTTGAATCAAATCAGATGAGAGTAAATCTCACACAGTGCTCTTCTCCCTCCCCTCTTTCCCTCTACTGTTTTTGTGCCTCTTCCTGTGATGTAATTTACCTTTTTCTGCCTCTTCCTTTTCACATCTCCTGTTACAATCCCTTTGCACCCTTAAATCACATTTTTATCATCACATCATTTAATTTATACCCACTCCCTCTATCTATGTATATATATATATGTATATATATATATATTTCTCTTTTAAATATCATAATAAATATACAATTCTCAAGATTAACAAGTATCATCTTCCCTTATAGGGATGTAAACAGTTTGCCCATATTAAATAACAAGATTTTTCCCCCATTTACCTTTTTATGCCTCTCTTGAGACTTGTGTTTGAAGATCACATTTTCTACTGAGCTCTGGCCTTTTCATCAGGAAGGTCTGGAAATCCTTTATTTCACTGAATGTCCATCTCCTTGCTTGAAATATTATGCTCAACTTTTCTGGGTAATTGATCCTTGGTTGTAGTCCCAGCTCTTTTGCCTTACAGAATATCATATTCCAATTCCTCCTATCTTTTAATGTAGAAGTTGCAAGATCCTGTGTGATCCTGACTATAGTTCCTCGATATACTAATTGTTTCTTTTTGGCTGCTTGCAGTATTGGCTCTTTCACTTGATAATTCTGGAATTTGGCAACAATATTCCTTAGTGTTTTCAGTTTGGGATATTTTTCAGGAGGTGATTGATGGATTCTTTTGGTGACTATTTTGCCCTCTGGATCTAGGACCTCTGGGCAGTTTTCCTTGATGATTTCTTGGAAGATATTGTCCAGGTTCTTTCATCACGGCTTTCTGGTAGACCAATAATCCTTAGATTTTTCTCTCCTGGATCTATTTTCCAGGTCAGTTTTTTTCCAATTAGATATTCTACATTTTCTTCTATTTTTTCATTCTTTAGATTCTGTTTGACTGATTCTTGATGTCTCATAGAGTCATTAGCTTCTACTTTCCCACTTCTAATTTTTATCAAATTGTTTTCTTCAGTTAACTTTTGCATATCCTTTTTCATCTATCCAATTGTTCCTTTTAAGGAGTTATTTTCTCCAGTTAGGTTTTGTACTTCCTTTTCCATGTGTCTAATTTTCCTTTTAAATTCTTCTGTGATTTCTTTTTTCATATTTTTAAAACCATTGGCCAGTTTTTCTTCTACTTCTCTAATTTGGCTTTTAAAATCCTTCTTGAGCTCTTTCAAGAATACTCTTTCAGCTTAAGACCAGTTCATATTCCCTTCTGAAGTTTCAAATGAGAGTACAGTCACAATGCTGACCTCTTTGGTATTTGTGTTTTGGTCCTTGTCCCCACAGAAAGATTCTATGGCCTTTTCTTTTCTGGTTTACTTCTTGCTCATGATGGTCACCCCTTTCCCAGCTTTTAAAGTGGATATCTGCTTTTGGGATACAGGGGGCTCTGCCCCATGGTTCTTCTGCTTAGAACTTGAGACTTTGTGTATTGTGGCCTTTGGTTCTTTCAGCTAGAAGCTAAAATGCTGCAGCTTACCTGGTGCTGAGCTGGCTGGTGTGCCAGAGCAGAGGCCAGGTGAAGTCCTTCTGAGTTTCCATGGAGTTACCCTGGATCTCACTGCGTTATGTGGGGGGGAGGGCTAGTTTGGTCATAGGAGGTTTCCTCTCCTGAGCTAGAGCATAGGCAACCTCAGAGATTGGTGAGCCCCATCTGCACTAGTGTCTTCCTGATTCCCCTAGCTGTGCTGAACACCTGGGGTCCTGGTGTTGGCACTTAAGGGCTCCACCCCCCTAGAGCTCAGGATCTTCTTTCAGTTTGCTGAGGTGGCACTATCTAAGACAGCTCCAGTCTTGCATTGGTCCTCTTCAGCCACAGCAAGAGGGACACCCCTTTGTGATTTCCTAGCCTCATGGATTAAGAGACTGTTTAGTCCTTTGGCTGATTCCACTTTTCCAGGACTTTTCCTGGGGAAATATTCTCTGAGGTTTTCAAGGTCAACAAGTGGAGAGGTAGAGCATTTACAGATCACTCTGCCATCTTGGCTCCTGGAAGTTTAAGTAGGTAACTTACAGATATTTAATCTGCAGGCTAATAGTCTCAGGAGTGGTTAGTGCAGTTACCTGGGATGCTGCACTTCTCTCTCACTCAGTTCCGCTGGACTCCCGTCCTGGGCTGATATGTTTGAGAATCCACAGTGATGATGCTGCTTCAGTCTGCTCAGTGGTTCCTCCTCAGCTTTGCTGTGGTCAAGTCCACGCTGGTACAGCCTGTGCGCTGTGCACTCCTCCAGCCCTGTGCAACAGATCCTTCCCATCAACCTTCCAAGCTGTCCTGGGTTGGAAATCTGCCACACTGTCTCCTATTGGATTCTGCCACTTTAAAATTTGTTCAGATTCTCTTTTTAGAGGTATCTGAAGGAGTCTGTCTTAGAGTTTAGATGAGTACTTGCTCTCACTCCACCATCTTGGTTCCACATCTTATATACATTTTTATATAGCAAGTTTATATATTGTATGGCAAAGTCCTTTTCTCATGACCACCCTTTGAGGCAGGTAGTGAAAGTATTATTAGCCCTATTTTAGGAAGGAGGAAACTGAGACTCAGAGAGGTGACTTGTTGAGTCTCACAACTAGTAAGTCAAAGCTGAGATCTGAGTGAGGTTTCTCCTGAACTCAAATGCAGCACTGTATCCACCATTTCCTCCTGTGGAAAGGTAACCAGACTGAGAAAATGGAAGAAGGGAGTCTGTTTAACTCTAGGAACCTTGGACACTAATTGGAACCTTCCCCTTGGGGCTCTAGATCTACATACAAAGGCCCCCAGGGTCCACCTTATGTGAACTGAGGAATTATGTGTGCTGTGCTGTATGTGTTTGTGTGTGTGTGTGAGTGTGTGTGTGTGTAGATATGTCCTCCTTGAATTTATGTGGTTGGATACTGCTGCCAAGACAGGCATCATACAGGCAAAACCCTAGGTTTTATTACATTTAAGCACAGGTCCAGGATTCAAAAAAATATGCTAGAGATATAATTTTTAATATATAACAATCTTTATGACCCCGCTATGCCATAAAGGTCACACAGGCCTTGTCAAAAAACATTTCATGGTTCTTTCAATTAAGTTTGGACAAACTAATCTCATAAGTCCCCTAAACTATGAGGCTACATTTTTAAGAATTTACAATGGGCTAAACTAGAGGAAGGGATTTATGTGTCACTAAGACTAAGTATCAGGGAAATTTTTCCACAAATGAAAAGGAGGTTTTGGGGGAGGTTTTAAAGATGATATATTCCCTTCTTCCTTTCATTTGGTTTCTTAGCTTAGGAATGTCAAAATCTTCCCTTGATACCTTAATACTATCATCTCATGAGTCAGGGGTTTTCTTTTGTTTGTTTGTTTGTTGTTTAGTCAGATAAGGTTAATATTAATAAGCAAGTCAGGAGTCAGCCAGATATTCTGAAGAAATAGTGTAATAAAAGGAAAATGAAAGATTCCCATCATAGTGTTGACATTCACACCTCTTCAGACCTTTTCTCTCTGTCTCTCTCTCTCTGTGTCCGTCTCTTTCTCTCTCTCTCTTTTCCTCTCTGTCTGTATGTTTCTGAATTCTCAGTCTCTCTGTCTCCTCCCTCTTTCCTTCCCTCTCGCACTCTTTTTCTCTCTCTGTCTCTCTTTATGTGTCTCAGTCTCTCTCTCCTCTTTGTCTCTCTCTGTCACTCTCTCTGTCTCTGTGTTTCTGTCTCTGTCTCTCTGTTGCTGTCTCTCTCTCTGTCTCTGTGTGTGTCTGTTTTTGTGTTTCTGTCTCTGTGTCTCTCTGTGTGTCTCTGTCTCTCTGTCTCTGTCTCTCTGTGTCTCTGTCTCTGTGTGTCACTGTCTCTGTGTGTCTGTGTGTCTCTGTCTCTCTGTCTCTTGGTCTCTGTCTCTCTGTCTCTGTCTCTGTCTCTGTCTCTCTCTCTGTCTCTCTCTCTCCCCTGTCACTGCTACAATCAGAGCTCACTGTGTGAGCTGGAGTTTTAAAATGAGGTGACTTGATCACTTTTTTGCACCCATTTCAAACTCGACATTTGGCAGCTATTATGAGGAATGGAATTCTCTCAGGTTAGTTCGGTGATTCAAGTTTAGGATTAGAATGCAAGGAGTCAGAGACAAAAGACAATTAGAATGCAATGAGATAAAAGCTTGAAGTAGGGAGAGGGAGAAGGAGAGGTCTATGGATAGAAAACATTGCACATAATAATATAATGTCAGTTTTTTTCACTGTGTTGATTAGATTTGCAGATTTTTTTTCTCTCCCATTTTTAACTTTAAAAAACCATTATATAAGACTGGATTCTTAGCTTGGCATCCATGAACTTAGTTTTTTTTTTTCAAAAATATCTTGCTATCTGTATTTCAATTTAATTGATTTCTTTGTAATCCTGTGTGTTTTACTTTAAGCATTTACAAACATTCTGAGGAGGAATTCATAGGCTTCACCAGACTGCCAAAAAGGTACAAGACACAAAAAGGTGAAAAATCCCATTTATAAGCTATGGGTATGAGGTTGGAGACATTGTAGGGGGAAGGATACAGGAAGAAAACTAAATGATATGACAAATATAAAAAACCTAAAAAAACCTAGTTTAAAAAAAATGCAATGAGATATGTAGAGACCACAAAATACAATAAAAATGGTTTTACTGGTAACAAATGATTCAATTAATGTAACAGCAAAAAAAAAAAAAAAGTTGCTCCCCTCTGTTTCAACATTCCTCAGGACAGTAACAGAGGACCAAAACAAAAATATTAACGCAAGGCAGTGGGAGATCTGTCACACCTCAGGGTGCTTTGTATTCCTGCCCCTGTAGATCACTAAAAGCCAAGGCTGGCCTCCTTAACTTCTGTAAAGGGAAAGCTATTCCAGGAAAGGAGAAAGCCCACACACAAGACTTACAAAGTCAATGAGAGTTATTAAAGAATATTCTGTATAGAGGGTGCAGCTAAGAGGCGTCGTAATGCACCGAGTGCCCGGACTGGAGTCAGGAAGACTCATCTTCCTTAGTTCAAATCTGACCTCAGACATGTACTAGCTGTGTGACCCTGGACAAGTCACTTAACCCTGCTTGGCTCGGTTTCCTTATCTGTAAAATTGGCCAGAAAAGGAAATGGCAAACACTTCAGTATCTTTACGAAGAAAATCTCAGATTGGGTCACAAGGAGTCAGACATGACTGAAAGGACTGAACAACAAAAAAATTATATACAGATAACTGAAGCCTCAGTAGGTCTAGAGATGAAGAGGGGGATGTTGCATCCTGGGGTGATGATATGGCAACTTCTCATCAGAGGGTTCATAGGATCATAGATTGAAACCTGGAAGGGACTGTATCTAGTCCAATCACCTCATTTTAAGAGGAGGAAACTGAGGTCTGAGGTTATATGGGTAATAAATGGTACAGCTGGGATTAGAACCCATTCAAGTTCCTATTCAGGTCCTCTTACTTCTTCTGGACTATGTGAACTTCAACAACCTCTGTTTTCCTCATCGGTAACACCGCCTTCCCAGTTTTCCTTTTTTATATAAGAAAAGTTCCATTTCTGCTATGTATGAGGGATGCTCTCTCCTTTCAGTAGCTCCAGGATGGTCACTGGTGGGGAGCACAGGATACTCTACTAATTCTGCTCCCAGAGCTGGGCTCTTTGAGTCCAGTAGTTAACCAGAGGAGATGAGAATATGGAGATTCAAATGCTTCGCAGTCTACTCGTGATTAGATAAAAAGAGGACTGGAATGGATCATAGAATCACATTTTAAAGCTGGAAAGTCATCAAATCCAACCCCCTTCATTTTTTTCAGTCATTTATCATTTGTATCCTACTCTTCATGACCCCATTTGGGATTGTCTTGGCAGAGATACTAGAGCAGTTTGCCATTTCCTTCTTCAGTTCATTTTTATAGGTGAGGAAACTGAGGCAAACAGGGTTAAGTAAGTGACTTGCCCAGGGTCACACAGCAAGTAAGCATCTAAGGTTGATTTTGACCTTGAGTCTTCCTGAGTCCAGCCCTGACACTCTATCTGCTGTGCTTGTGTGGTTACTCAGATACTACAGAAGAAAATAAACTAATTCACAAGAATCAAAACGTGAGGGAGGAAAGTCATCAATTACTAATATAGCTATATATAAATTGTGTATTTTCTCATTTATTCTCTAGCAAGAGATTTCCAATCTTTTGGATTCCCCAGAGGAAGGATGGCTCTTGCTGATACAAGATTCTAAGACACAAACATATCCTAATACTCAGCCTAAGAAAGGTCATAGAAACCACAAACCAGACACTGAAATGAATCATAGTAGCCAGCGATTAAGGAGTTCTCTAACACCACAGGCAAGTGCCAGTTTCTCTGGGCCTCAGTTTCTTAGTCTGTAAAATGAGAGAGTTGGTCTAAATGGAGTTTCTTATGGAGAGATTTTAAGAGATCTGTGAACTTAGATAGGACAAATGCATGTTTATTTCAATATAATTGGTTTCTTTTGTAATTTGATGCATTTTATTTTATGTATTTAAAACATTGTTCTGAAGAGAGGTCTGTAGGGTTTACCATGCTGCCAAAAGTGCCCATAACAGAAAAAATAAAGAATCCCTGGTCTAAGTGATAGCTCTAATATTCCACAATTCTATGCTCAGTTCCCAGGCCCTTAAAACCTAGAAGTCCTACTCCTCTATGGTAGAAAGGCGAGTGCCATGAGGCACTTCTAGCCTTTGGATTCCTTAGCAAGTCCAAGGAGGCGTCTCAGGAAGACAGCAGGAACCCAGTGGGAGAGGGCAGACTAAGTGTGGGAGGGAAGGTCTGCAGCCAGGACACCGACGGTGAATTCTCCTTGTCCTGGCACAAGTAGAGATAATATTTGGCTCAACAGGCACCCATTGCTTCTACAGCCAGCAGCCATCTGGTGATGGACAGAGGGGGCACTGTAGGTCCCTGGCTCTTCCCCAGCCTCTAGCCCCCATCCTGCTGTGCATTCACATCACTGAAGCTTTACCCAAGCAGGCAACCCAGGAGGAAACAAGAATTCACTGAACCCTTATGTCCAATAAGGAGAGTGGCCAGAAGAAACATATTACTTCCCTACCCAGAATAATGAAGTGTATGCCTGTGTCCTGGTGTGTGTGTGTGTGTGTGTGTGTGTGTGTGTGTGTGTGTGTGTGTGTGTGTGTGTGTGTGCGCGCGCGCACGCACATACACACCCATATTAAAGAGTCAGAAACAGACAGATTAGATTAGGTAAACATATAGAGAACAAGAGAGATGGGGGTGGGGAGGGATAGAAAAATCTGCCCTACTTCTCTTTTTCCATGGAAGAAAGGGAATGTTCGTAGCCTACAAGTCCATGTATGCTGTTCTAAGACTATGTAAGAGTAGTCCAAGCCTGGGAAAGCTAGGTAACAGTGGATAGAATGCCAGACCTGAATCAAGAAGACCTGAATTCAAATCCAACCTTAGACACTTACTGGCTGTGGGACCCTGGGAAGTCACTTAACCCTATTTACCTCAGTTTCCTCATATATAAAATGAACTGGAGAAGAAAATGGCAAACCACGCCAGTATCTCTGCCAAGGAAACCCCAAATGGGGTCACAAAGAGTCAGACATGACTGAAACAACTGAATAACAAAGTCTAAACCTACGTAAAGGCTAGGAGTCTGGCCAACCTCCAGCATGCCCCAGTTGGTGAGGGCCTCTCTTGCTCTGGTCCTTTCTTTCATGAGATTCCTAACAAGAAGCTACATGAGGGTGGGAGAAGAAGCCCCCAACCAATTATACTAATCCTCTTCCCAGCCCTCTATCATTTGTATGCTATTGAAGTCAGTTATAACGAACCCCAAGAGAACTTGTAAGAGAAGGAACAAAAGGGCAGTGGAAAGTATGAGGGAAGCAGTTTGTGAGGGGAGAAGGACTAGTTACCAGCCCCAGCCCCTCCTAGGGCATTCAGTATAGCACCCCCTGGTTGAGGATAAGTAAAGGGGGTGCTGGGGAAATGGCCCAGATTTACCATGGTCTTGGAATACCTCTCTTCCCAGTTCCAGGCTATGTATAAATCTCATGTATAGTGCCATAATATATAGCACAATGGGGGTGACCCTGGGTTCAGAGGACCACAGATTTAAAGCTGAAAGGGATCATAGAGGGCGTTTATTCCAAATTCATTTATTGAGGAACTTGAAGCCCAAAAGTTAAATGACTTGTTCAAGGTTATATAGATAATAAATGACAATTTTACCCAGTCCTTCCAACCACAAAAAAAAAAAAAAATCCAGTATTCTCTCCACAGTATTATGCTGCCTCAAAGGTCATGGCCTAGAAGCATAAACCTTTGATTATGGATCATAGGTTCATAGATTTAGGGCTGGAAGAGATTCTCAGAGTACCATCTAGTTGAATTCCCCTCATTTTGGTCAAGATGGACAGAGGACAGGGAGGCCCTCTTTTTAGAGGAGGAACTGAGGGCTAGGAAAGGTAAGTGATTTGGCCACTCACAGTTAGTAAGTATCAGAGATGAGAAATGAACTACAATTCTCTGACTCAACAGTCAGTTTTCCGTCCACTGTACCACACTACCTGCCTCCTCTTCATTGTCGTTCAGTCATTTCAGACATGTATGACTCCTCTTGACCCCATCTGGGATTTTCTTGGCAAAGATACTGGAGCAGTTTCCTTCTCCAGTTCATTTGACAGATGAGGAAACTGAAGCAAACAGGGTTAAGTGACTTGTCCGGGGTGACACAGCTAGTAAGTGTCTCAGGTCAGATTTGGATTCAGGGAGATGTCTCCCCGACTCCAGTATGTGTACTATGGCGCCACCTACCTTACCCCTGCAGTCTTGCTATAAGTCTTACTGGGCCAGAAAAGCTTGCAGTACAAACCTGGTCCATCATAGACTGCCTATTGGCCAAAGATTAGCATAGCTAATCTTAGAGAAGCTCTCGATGAGGAGATTTTTTTTTCAACTTTATTTTATTCCCTACTCTGGCCATGTCCTCCACAGCTTATCCTATCACTTTGTCACTTGGGCTTCCTTTTCCTTCCTATTACTTCAACTCTCCTCCTCCCTCTCCCTCCCTCCCTCCCTTCTTCACCTCTCTCTCTCTCTCTCTCTCTCTCTCTCTCTCTCTCTCTCTCTCTCTCTCTCTCTCTCTCTCTCTCTGTGTGTGTGTGTGTGTGTGTGTCTATCTCTGTCTCTGTCTCTCTTATTTTTTTCTTCCTCCCTCCCTTCCTCCTCCAGTTTTAGAACTATAAGTCCTGTCATTGGTCCTAAATTGATCATTTCAAACTGCTCCTTTAGGCTCCCCTTCACTGTTACTATAACTTTCTTGCAGATCAGATCAGGAAGAACTAGAGCAAGAGACTGAGGGGTAGAGTTGAGGTGGCTGAGAATTATGGGAACTATGGAGGGGGTTAGTTGACTCTTGAGTATCACAGGGATTAAAAAAGAAGGAGGTAGTGTGAGTTTGCAGGCTCTAATGAGTCTGGACAACAGACTTCAAGGACTTCCTTGTACTCGGTGGTGATGGGAGCAGTTTCATTGATGTTGACAGGTGATTGTAGCAAGAACTCTATTAAAGGCTCCAGGTTCATAGTGACTCATCCCCACTCTCAGGTGATGGTCTAGATAGGGAGCTTTACCTTCCACAAAACATTGATCTTGCCAGGGAAGGTCATGGTTCTAGGGATGATCTCAGAAGAGGGAAACAGTACCCTTCAAGGGAACTTGGTGATGAGGGTAGTAGACAGTGGACCCCAGTTGTTAGAGAAAACATGTTAATCAAAATGCTTGATCTCCTCTACCCCACCTAGCCACATACCACATGACTAACTTTTCTTGCTCCTATACTTTGGCTATTGATCTTCTAGCCCCATTTCTTGAAAATAGTCTACTTACTGATCCAACCATTCTAGAGAACAATTTGGAACTATGCCCACTGTGCATACCCTTTGACCCAATACCACTACTACATCTGTATGCAGAAGAGATCAAAGAAAAGGGGAAAGGACCTATATGTACAAAGATATTTATAGAAGCTTTTTTTTGTGGTGGCAAAGAATCAGAAATTGAGAGATGCCCATGAGTTAGGGAACGGCTGAACAAATTGTGGTACATAGTTGTGATGGGATACTATTGTGCTATAAGAAACAATTGGGTGGGGTTTCAGAAAAACACAGTAAGACATATATGAGATGACGCAAAGTGAAGTGAGAAGAATAGGGAGATCATTGTGCACTGTAACAGCAATGTTGTATGATGACCAACTGTGAATGACTTAGCAATTCTCAGTCATAAATGATACAATTCCAACAGACTTATGATGAAAAATGGTATACACCTTCAGATAAAGAACTGATGGTGTATGAGTGCAGACTGAAGCATTTTTTAACTTTTTTTTATTATTCTTTGTTTTTTGCCCTTTGTTTTCTTTTGCAATGTGACTAACATGGAAATGTTTTGCATGACTACACATGTATAGTCTACATCAAATTGCTTACCTTCTGAAGGACAGGGAGGGAAAGAAGAGAGAATTTGGAACTCAAAATTTTTTTAAAGTAATGTTAAATTTTTTGTTTACATATAACTGAGAAAAATAAAATGAAAATAATCTTCTTGTTCCTCTCTACCATGCCATGTCCCTTCCAGAAATAGCTCCAAATTCACCTTCCTTTAGGAACTCCTCCTGCATTAACCCCATTATTTGAGTGATCCTTCATTCTGTAGCCTCTAAACTGCCAAATTTCATTTGCTTTAGTGCTGCCTGATAAGATTTTAAACTCAGCTTGAGTTTCTTTTTACCCCAATCAAATTTCATGGAATCCTAGAGATAGAGAAGACCTTGGTCACCATCTTATCTAACAACCTCATTTTACAGACTAGAAAACTGGGACCAGAGGACTTTAGGTAGGCTACAGTGTGCTGTGGGAGGACACAGACTGCATGTGTAGGTGTCTGTGTAGGGAGGATGAGGAAGGTCCAACCAATCATGTTTGTTGCTTAAATGACATCGGAGCAGACGATGTAGATGACACCTTGAGCATGAGTTAGCCTTTGCTGCCACCTAGTGGACTATAGGATGTATGTGATGTACTCCCTGGCATCCCACCAGAATCTTAACAATGGCAAGTCAATAAGAGTCACACATTTGGGAACTGGAAGGAATGCATCTCTCAGACCATAACTAAAAACCACAACCCAGTGATTCACTCTTCAAGCTTGTCCATAGTAACTGAACTGGGCAGCTAGGTGGTGCAGTGGATAGAGCACCAGTGCAGGAGTCAGGAGAATCTGAGTTCAAATCTCACCTCAGACACTTGACACTCACTAGCTGTGTGACCTTGGGCAATTGCCTCATCCTGGGTCATCTCCAATCATCCTGATGAATATCTGGTTACTAGATTCAGATGGCTCTGGAAGAGAAGTAAGGCTGGTGACCTGCACAGCCCTCCCTCACTCAAAAAATCAAGTGCAAGTCATGCCATTATTTCTCTGATGGCATGGTCTTCTTCAGCAACAAAGAATGAACACATACGTAAGTAACTGAATTCAACAAGGAACAATCATCAACAATTATATGGTTCCTTATAACTTACAAAGTACTTGGTGAACATTACCTTACTTGATCCTTAGAACAAACCCGTGTAGAGGTAACATAAGTATTATTATCTCCATTTTACAAATATGGCTCAGAAAAATTAAGACACTTGACCAAAGTCACACAGATAGTATGTAGAACTGGGAATAGTACTTGGATCCTCTGACTATACCAAAACTGCCTTCTTGCAGAAGTCGGACTTCAGCTAAGACTTGAAGGAGGTCAGAAGACAAGGATGAGGAGGGAGGATATTTCAGGCACTGGGGCAGCCTGAGAAAACTCATGGGATTGGGAGATCAAGTATCTTATTCAAGGAACAGCAAGGAGGCCAGTGTCACTGCACTGAAGATCATATGGAAGGAAATAGAGGTCTAAGAAGGCTGGAAAGATAGGAAGGGACCAGGTTAAACAGGATTTTGACAGCTACATGAAGGTTTACAACATATTTTACATGAAATGATCACATTTGAGCCTCATAACTCCCCTGTAACATAGGTAACATAAGTACCATTTCCTCACATTTTGCAGATAAGAAGATTGAGGCATAGAGTGAGTGATTAATAAATGCTCTATCATTGGACTTAATTGTGTCACCTTAGGGGACCCACTTCAGTATTCCAGACCTCTGTTTCTTCTTCTGCAAAATAGAAATGATAATACTTTCAGGGTTACTGTGAGAAGCAAATTAAATTATATGAGAAAGTGCTTCAGAACCAGAAAACATTAAGAAAGTCTAAGTTACTGTTACCAGGCAGAGTCTCCAATGGGCAGTCACTTCTAACTTTCCAGGCTTCTCTGACCTTTGTTGGTCAGTCATTTTCTTCCATCACTCCAGACTCTTCATAACCCCATTTGAGATTTTCTTGGCAAAGATACTGGAGTGATTTGCCATTTCCTTCTCCAGCTCATTTGACAGATGAGGAAAATGAGGCAAACAGAGTTAAATGACTTGCTCAGGGTCACATAGCTAGTCAGTGTTTGAGGCCAGATTTGAATTCATAAAGAAGAGTCTTCCTGATTCTAAGACCACTGCTATATCTATTACACCACCCAGCTGCCCCTCAGCTGACCTACCCCTCAGTAAACTGTCTCACAATTAATGCTTAGTAAATAAATTTTTTGATGCATTAGAAAAGGCTGTTATCTAAAAGGATTTTTGGGTAAAGAACCCTTTGGGTATATCAATAATTTTGTTGAAGTGGGAATTAGAAGATTTGGGTTTAAATTCTGCGTCTGTTGTTTTCAGTTGATGTGTGACCATTGGCAAGTCACTTATCTCTCAGAGCTTCAGTTTCCCCATCTGTAAAATGGAAGTAATAATATCTTTATTATATATTTTAAAATGTTAAAATGAGACTTAAATTAGATAAGAAATTAAAAGCTCTTTGCATACCTTAAAGTGCTATGTTAATCAGTTTTTATTATCTGACACATATTGGCTGAGTTATCCTGGGCAAGTCACTTAAACCTTTTAAAGTTATAATCAACTTATTCTAATTTGTAGAAAAGGTACTGACCTAAATTTGGAAGAGAAATTTTTCTCCTCTTGGAGTTTGTTACACAAATAAAATCAGACTTTTTAGGGAAAATATTTTTTAAATATTTTTAAAATATTGCTATCCATTATTCTCTCAAAGACTCGTAGTCTTTTAAAAATGAATGTTAAAATTTGTCTTTACACATAATTGGAAAAAATAAAATTATATTTAAAATATTGGTTAAAAAAGAAAAGGCATTTTTTTTTTGCACAACAAAGTCTACTAGATTTTAATTATTTCCCTTGCCCCCTGCAACCTAGTTCTATAGATCAGTAAGTGACTGTAGTCAACTGTACTTTGAGAAATCATTCAGACTAACGTTGGGATGTTACAGAATAGATCTTTCTGCATTAGAGAGATTCAAGTTTTGTACAAATATTTAATAAAACAATCACTACCTCCCCAGGAATATTATCCTCAGCAGAATCGTAAATGGATGACATCTTTCCTATGTCAAGTGCAAGGTGGTTGGGGAAGAAAGAAAAGTCTAAAATACTCTCTCTACATAACAATGGGTTCACCAGGGAAAGCAACTTTTATGAAAAGGGAACTTTAAAACCCTGTAGGATTCAACACATTTATGTCTCTTGGTTTGATGTTATGAGTTCGTATAGGTTGTTTCTTCCCTTCCATCACTGGAAGGTCCATCTTAGGTGGTTTGAAGGCTGCTGAGTCTTCTGTAATTCTAGTAGCCTGAACCCAAATGAGCTTCATAGGTGATGGCTTCTGAGTACTTCCATAGGACTGGACACTAAAACCAGTGTTGGATTTCTGAAGGGTTCTTGTTCCAAAAAGGCTCCATTTTTCAGATGAGGGTTTGTCTCCATTTCCAGAGTCCATGCTGCTGACATCTAGTCCAGGTAAGGAAGTAGAAGATTCATGAGTAAACTAGCCTCTGGGCTTTTGCTTGGGAGAAGAATGGGGGGGTACTACTTGGAGAAGACTGAGTTGAAGAAATCAGTCTATCTTCTTTTGTCATTTCTCCATTTTGTAACTTCAATTTATGGGCTACCTCTGCTACACAGTGGTACTTGGTTTCTTCTGTGGTGAGACCTTTATGGGGAGTGTATCCTGCGTCTGTCAACCCTGCCTGATACTCAAAGCGCTGAATGCTTTCTTGTGTCTGCTTTGTAATTGGAGAATTCATGATGACGTGCATAGCCTTGCCCTTCACCACTGGGGCCTTGTTCATTTGGTCACTGGAAACTGAGAGGGTTATAGAAAAACTATTTTATCCTTCCTCAACCTTGGAAAGATGTTGGTACTTCCAATCTGGAATGATCAGCTTTTTCCACAGAACTTTACTGCACATGGCAGATGAAGGTGGAGTAATCGGTGTGAGATCCTCCAGGACATCATCATAACTGAATGATTGACAATGGATTCCAATTTACAGAGACATCTTGCCTAGAAGCTCACATGTGCTGTGCTCAACAACAGGCAAATCTGGTTCTCTGGATGATGCCATGAAAGACTGTGATCCAGGTGTTTCTCTAGACAGATATCCAGAACTCTGATTCCCAAAGTCTATGGAAGTTATATAGATAAGACAAAGATGTCAAAAGGGAACATTCTGCAAATAGTGATGCACTAGCAAAGAATTCCAAGCAGCTCTCATACAGAGGATCTACAGACAGCTGGGTTTCTGTGAGGAGGGGGGTGGGATGGAGGAAAGGCGGGGTGAAGAGACCTTCTGCAGCCTGAGGCTCCTCCACGGACAGGAAGCTGAGACAAACAAGGTTCAAAGCCCCATTACTCCCTAAGCGCCGAAGCATGGAACGATCCGAGATCATGATGCAAATCAAGACCCAAACCGACCTCAGGAGGAGAAATAAAGCAAAGCGAGACAAAGCATTTATTAAATGCCTACTATATGTCCAACAATGTGCTAAGCACTGGGGATACAAAGAAAGGAAAACCATGTTCTCAAGGAGCTCACGGTTTGATAGGGGAGAAACTATGAAAATAATTACATGCCTACAAGACGTATGGGATAAATTGAAGATAACCAATCGAGAAAAGGAGAAACAAACGAAAAATCATGATTTCCTGGGTAAATGAAAGAGCAGAAGAAGGGTTTTGCAGATGAAGTAAACAGCAAAAACATGAAGGCTTTCCTGCAGGTTTGCTTGCCAGAGTCCCAACATAATTTGGGTTCTGTTTTCTCATCTATGAAATTAATAGAATGGTACCAGTTAGGAATGAGGCAGGAAAAGAGGAAACATGGTCTGTGTAAGTCACAATGAGGAGCCTCATATGATTATAGTGAGTTCTCACATTTGGGGAATAATGGGAAATAAACCTGAATAGGGATAATGGATCAAATTCTAGAGAGCCCCTGTCCCGCCCCCCCCAACAGGTAAAGTACCTTAAATGTGATGCAATTGAGATTCTTTACAGCTTTCCATCATGTCACAATGAAAGCATTTAAAACAGATTTCTTTAGAAGCCATGTACAGGATAAATTGGGGAAGGGGAAGTCCTAGCTAGGACACTGCAGTAATCTAGGTATAAAGTGCTGAGTTCATCAGAATCACAGTCAAGGGTGCCAGGGAAGCTAAGAACTGACAGCTGAGTCAGCACTAATAAAAGGGACAGCGACACGCCTTTGCTTCTGAGCAGCATTTCACTGCTATTGTGAGTGTATGAGAGTATTGTGCTGTAAGAAATAGATCACTTCCAACAGATATGGAAAGGCTTATATAAACTGACACAGAGTGAAGTGAGAAGAACCAGAAAAACAATTTCTAGCACAACATCAATATTATATAAAAAACAATTTTGAAGACTTTCATAAACTGATGGAGAATAAAATAAGTAGAAGCAATGATTTGTGTGCTAACAACTCTGTACAGTGTTATAAATATTATGAAGATGAACAATTTTGAAACCTGTAAGAGCTACGATCAATATAATGACCATCCTTGATTCCAGAGTACCAATGATAAAACCTACTGTCTTCCTCAATGTGACAGATTTAGGATGCAGAAATACACATATGTGTGTATATGCTGTTGTTGAATCATTTCAGTGATGTCTGACTCTATAATGATCTGATTTGGAGTTTTATTGGCAAAGATACTGGAATGGTTTGCCATTTCCTTCTCCAGCTCACAGATGAGGAAACTGAGGCAAACAGGGTTAAGTGGCTTGCCCAGAGTCACACATCTAGTAAGTGTCTGAGATTTGAACTCAGGTCCTCCTGCCTCCAAGCCTAGCACTCTAAGCACTGCACCACCTATCTACCCCCAGATATTTAAATATTTAGATATAATCTGAATAATTAGATAACGTGCTATTATGTGAATAATGAAGTCATGCCTATAGCCTTTTGGAAAAGCAGATATCCCTCACTTAGGAAGAGTAAAAGTAAGTTTTAAATAGATACCCATCCCTGGACTTGTCCAGTGTCTCTGGAAGTGGCTAACCTCTGGGGAAAGTCTATAAAATAGTTAAGATTCAAGAGTGGAGTCAAAATGCACTCATAGGTGATATTCTACATGAATTCAACCAACAGTATGTACAAAAAGAAGCATTGAGTCAAATGGTTTTGTTTATGGGAATGGAGGAAGTTTCTGATGGTAATTTTACACCATGTAATTGTTACTAGAAATTGTAGAAAGATTGTGCTCAAGGAGCCCAGATTTATTCGTCAACACAAATGATGTAAGGAAATAGTAGAAACACATGCCCATGGTTGAAAAAATAGTACTTAATGAACACTTAGCAAGGCATGAACTAGTGGCTAGAATTACACATCAGAAATTCACTATCTTTCTTTTTAACTATTAATTTATTTGATTGCAGTTTTCTACAATCATTTCCATAAGTCTTAGATTTTTCCCCCTGCCTTTCTGCTCCCTCCCCAAGATGGCATGGGTTCTACACATACATTTTTATTAAGCACATTTTCATATTAGTTATGTCACATATAAGAATTAAAATGAATGGGATAAACCATGAGAAAAACCAAAACAAAACATAACATAAGAGAAAATATTCTGCTTCATTCAGCATTCTAATTCCATAGTTCTTTCTCTGGATATGGATAGCATTTTGCCTCGAGCCCTTTGGGAATGTTTTAGGTCCTTGAATTACTGTGAAGGGCTAAGTCTACCAGAAAAATTCCTCTCACGTTGTGGTTGTTACTGTGTACAATATTCTCCTGGTTCTGCTCCTTTCACTCCACATCAGTTCATATAAGTCCTTTCAGAGCTTTCTGAATTCACTATTTTTCAAAGGTTAACAAATGATAAATTTTCATATTACAAATGGAGACCTTAGGATATTCTTGAGAATTCAATAAATAAATTGTACTGGAACTGGAAAATTATCATGTATCAAAGATGTTGCTCACAATCTCCTGGTCATAACATTGTTCCATAAAAATTAGAGAACAATGTTTCCACAGTGGTCTTTATCTCTAAGCTACATGGAAAGAAAAACTTTCAAAATATAGAGACCTAGTGGAAGAAATCAGAATCGTGCATGAACAACATATGATCCCCACAGTCCTGTCTGCTACTGGAATTGTCTTAAAGATGTATTCATCAAGCCTGCAGCAGAAGAGTTAATATCTCAATACTTTCATTCAGTTACAAAATAATATTCCTCCTTCTTTTTGATTAAGAAGTGTTGATCTCTATATTCAATTATTGTATAGGTTTTTGTTAGGATACTTTCTAAGTCTGTTTTGTACCCTTTTTTTGCAGAAATAGGAGGTGGGCTTTCTATTTTGTTGTTGAGTCAATTGCATCCAACTCTCCATGATCCAATTTTTAAGGTTTTCTTGGCACTTTAGTGGTTTGTCATTTCCTTCTCCGGTTCATTTTACAGATGAGAAACTGAGGCAAACAGGGTTAAGTGAGTTGCCCGGGGTCACACCACTAGCAGGACCTTTTGACTCCAGGGTTGGTGCTCTAGTCACCTCTCCACCTAGCTGCCCCACTTCAGTTTTCTGTATTAGGCCCCGTTTAAGAAGGCCATCCTTTGGGAGGAAGACTATGAATCATTAAACTCTCCCCTTTATTTGTCAGGAAGAGGTTTCTGAAGTATGAGCGGATGACTCTAAAAGTTACAGACATGACTACAGTGGTATTTGGGTTTCTGCAGTTAAGGCAGTATAATGCAAGTACTGACTGGAGCTCATACCAATGTAGGCTTCCCAACAAAACTTCCTAAGAATGCTCAGGAGACATCTGAGACTTTTATTTTTGCGTAGTCAACTTTCCTTTAGGAGACACATGGAAGGAATTCTCACTGAAATACAAGGATTTGTTGACAGTCTTTAACTCAGATCTGCCTCCTGATTTTGTTGCCCCATAAGGATTGTACTAGGGATATTCCCTCCATTAAGGAGTTCATTTGATTTTCCTAAAGCATCAATAAAACATTTTTTAAGTAAAGGGCTAAGTTATTGTTGCCAATATCAATACCTATAGTCCAGCATACACACAGAATGAAAATAAAAGTATATACGGGAGCATCTCCATTATTGTACTTTACCCTCATAGCAGGACTAGAATCTTATGATAAATGGCAGAATTTGCCAAGAATGACACACCATACTCCACCCTCTGGAGTTTACCCTTTCACATGCTCTATGATTTTTCTCTATGTATATACCTGGCAAATATCTCAGGGATGTAGCAGTTGCTGGTCCTGCTGAACTGAGAGCAACATCTGGAAAGGGGAATCTGGGTTTCTTAGCATCAAGGCAGGTGAAGAGATATGGGAAGGAATGGAAAGACAATAGATATCAAAGGCAGCATTATGGAAATCCTGTGACTTGTTCTTCAGTAGTGTGCCATTCTTTGTGATTCATTTGGGATATTTTTGACAAAGATACTAGAGTGGTTTGCCATTTCCTTCTCTAGCTCATTTTACAGATGAGGAAACTGAGGCAAACAGGGTTAAGTGATTTTCTCGGGGTCACAAAGCTACTAAGTGTCTGAAGCCAGATTTGAACTCAGGAAAATGAGTCTTCCTGTCTCCAGACTCTGCACTCTATCTACTGCACCATACACCTGCTCCCTGTGGCTGGGTCTAGCTAAAGCAGACAGATATCCCTCCAAGCATACTGGCTTTTAGATAATAAATATTCAAGTTTTCCACTATAATTCAATAATGAAAGCATTAGAAAATGCTTTACATCTGGTATATTATTTGATTTTATTGGACAATTGAACATACCATCACCACATATTCACCGCAGTTAGGATCACCATAGAACTGAAAGTTTTGCCCCATTTATTCATGATTCATATCTCAAGCCAGTGTGTATACAATGCAAATTCTTGCAATAATATTAAGAATGACCTACTATCCCAATGTAGAAGAGGACAAGATGCAAATATGAGTAAATGTAGAATTTGAATTTCAAAGTGGGCATAATGGCATTATTTGATGTAGTAGAAGGGACCTAGTATAATGGACATAGGTTCATGAGTCATTCCCGTCCTCCCCCATCCCCATCCACTTCAGTTACCAAGTTCCACCTGAGATAATTGTACAGGAATATCATGTTTGCTTCCCTTTATTATACTTGGCAGATATTGGGGTCTATTTGGTTTTTTGAAGTAATTAGAGTTAAGTGACTTGCACAGGGTCACACAGCTAGTAAGTGTCTGAGGCTAAATTTGAACTCAAGTTCTTTTAACTTCCAGGGCCAGTGCTTTATCTACTGAGATACTGGGTTTTTTGTTTGTTTATTTTGTTTTACAAATTGAAAACAAATTGTTTTTACAAATTTACAAATTACAAATTTGTTTTATGAATTTTGCAAGTTGTGGCAACCCTGCATCAAGCAAATCTATTTCCAACAGTATGTGCTCACACTGTTTCTTTCTGTCACATTTTGGTAATTCTCACAATATTTTCAACTTTTTCCATTATTATTGTATCTGTTATGATGATCTGTGATGAATGATCTATTATATTACTATTATAATAAACTGAGATCTGTTAGAGACCTTAGTCTGAAAAGGCCAAGGTCCCCCACTGCATCCTGGGCCATCTTCAGTTGTTCTGATCCATATCTGACCACTGGATCCAGATGGCTCTAGAGGAGAGAGTGAGGCTAGTGACCTTGCACAGCCCTCCCTCACTTAAATCCAATTCACTTTCATGTCATGACATCACCTCCTTGATGTCATAGTCCTCTGCAAGAATAAAGGAGAAAGAGAAGCAGTAATTGTTTGGAGGTAGCATGAACAGCACCGATATAAGATGGCAAATTTAATCGATAAATATGGTGTGTGTTCTGACTGTCCCCACCCACCAACAGTTCCCCATCTCTCTCCTTCTCCTCTGTCCTTCCTACTCCCTGAGACACAATATTTAAATTAGGCCAGTTAATAACCCTACAATGACCTCTAAGTATCCAAGAGAAAGGAAGAATCCGTGCAGCAAATTTATTGTTGTCTTATTTTAAGAAATTGCTCACAGCCACCCCAACCTTCAGAAACCACCTCTTTGGTCAGTCAGAGCCATTAACATGGAGGCAAGACCCTCCACCAGCAAAAAGATTACAACTTACTGAAGGCTCAGACGATGGCTAGCATTTTTTCTAGAAATAAAGTATTTTTAAAATTAAAGTATGTACATTATTTTGGGTTTTTTAAAGACAGAATACTATTTCACACTTAACAGACTACAGTATGGTGCAAACATAACTTTTATATGCACTGAGAAACCAAAAAATGCATGTGATTCACTTTATTTCAATATTCATTTTATTGCAGTGGTCAGGAACTGAACCCACAATTTCTTCAAGGTATGCTTGTATCTAGAGAGAGGCCATGGCTATCTTCCCCAGAACATGGAGGGTTCCAAAGTAGGGGGAGATTTTCAGTACACTGGCCAAGAGCAATTGAGAAGCTAAGAATTCTCAGATCAGCACTTTGCAAGGGACAGCTACATCCAAATAACGTGTGTGTGTACGTTAGTCATTTTTTTAGTTGTGTCTCTTAGTAATCCCATTTGGTTTTTTCTTGGCAAAGATCCTGGAGTGGTTTGCCATTCCTTCTCCAATTCATTTTACAGGTGAGGAAACTGAGGCAAAGAAGGTTGTGTGACTTGCCAAGGGTCACACAGCTAGTAAGTATCTGAGGCCAGATTTGAACTCAGGAAGATCAGTGCTCCTGACTCTAGGCCCAGCACTCTATCCACTGTGTCACCTAGCTGCCCCAACTTCTTTTGAGCTATCAGTAATTTGCTGGGAGGGTAACAACATTTGGTGAAGAATTTAGAGAATGGGCAGATTTCCTCCCCTATGTAGGAACTGCTAAAGGAAGCAATTCCTTCAGGGGAGATGCAATGGCACAGTGGGACTAAGGATGTTCCTCAAGGCTCAAGTGTCAATTAAAAATCTGAGGGACCAGCTTTGGTGCAGCATAGAAGGAGAGCTAGGGACTGCAGTAAAATACCAGCCAGGTATCTGTCTGAAAAAGACTATTGATCCAGATTTTAAGTGAATGTGGGAGAATAGGGACCTTGGGAGTCAGAGCAATACATTTTAGACTAATATGGAGAGAAGAGGATGACTTGAGATGGAGAGTAGACAGAAAATAGAGCCTCAATAGGGTATTAAACCTGTAACCTGATTAATAGGTATCCCTCTATACTCAGTATATGGTAGCATCTACCATATGCCAATTTCTATACTTGATTCTAACATTTTCCCCTGCCAAGCCCAAGCATAAGCAAAGTAAAATGGTAATGTCAAGGATACTGTTTGATGAATACTGAAAGACCCTCCTCCCAATAAATAATCAAGCAAGTAAAAGCAATTATTAAGCACCTACTATATACCAGACACTGTGCTAGACACTAGGAGTACTTATATGTATATATCTTTGAGAAGCTTACATTCTATCATGGAAGACAACAGATAGGTAAATGGAAGTTTCACCCCATTTTTTCATGATTCCTATCTCAAGCCAGTGTATACACAAGGAAAACCCACATAACGGACTCATACCTGCAATGCCACTTCTGGGGATGTCATCAAAGTGCTCTCATAGGCCTGATACTTGCTCCCAGTGTACTCACCATCTAGTTTCTTATGTGAGATGCTCTGTTGCTGCTTGTTATATCTTGTCTGCATTAACTTTTTCAAAGCCAGCCCAGCCATTTCAGCTACAGTCTATTAGGGTGTGGTGGTTAGAACTCTCTCTGAAAAGGGAAGGCTGACAGTTCTTTAGTGATAACCAGGATAACTCCTCCCACTCCAACAAAATATAGGCTGAGTGCCCCAAAGGAAAGAGTGGGAATTTCCTTTTCTACCCCTATGTTTGGATTAGAGGTTAAAGCTTTCTTTACAATTAATTATCAAATTTAGGATTTAGACAATGTGACACACTTCCAAGATTCTGGATTGACTGATAATGAACTTAAACTACAATAAAAAGTGGTCTAAGGAGTCCTGGTCAGTGCTGTCCCTCTACCTAGCCCCCAACCATATCTGTCCGCTGTAGAACTACTTTCATGCTACATTCAAGCCAGTGAAAATTCCAGTCTCCCTAAGATTTTCCCAGAAATAAAAGTTAAAGTTTATTGGTCTATAAACAGGGGTGGGGAACCTACAGCCTCGAGGCCACATGTGGCCCTCTAGGTCCTCAAGTGCAGCCCTTTGACTAAATCCAAACTTCACAGAACAAATCAAATCTCCTTAATAAAAGGTTTTGTTCTATAAAACTTGGACTCAGTCAAAAGGCTGCAGCCAAGGCCAGGTATGGCTTCAAGGCCACAGGTTTCCCACCAGATTCCATTTTCTTCTACTTTTTAAAATTGGGACATTTTTCCTTCTCCTAGTCCCTCCTGTTCTCTTTGCTGAAGTAAGTCCCAAAGAGAGAGAGACAGAGAGACAGAGAGAGAGACAAGAGGTAGCTTCAAGGACCTCCACCATCTCAGTTACCGTGAGATCCTAATGGAGACAGTGCAGGACCCTGAACCCAAGAGTCTTTCAAATAGAGGTATGCCTCCCGGAAAACTGGTCAATCTCAGTACCCATAGTCGTCACTGAGGGAAGGAACTCCTGAGAACAAGAGGCCAACCAAGCAACCCCATTAGCTGCTGCCAGTGGGTCAGGCAAGTCAGCCTAGCTGAAGCAACAAGAAACCATGAGCATATGACTGGCTTCTTTCTGCTATTACTGGACCTAAGAGATTGCTACATCATCCTAAAGTCTTGGAGTGCTAAGCACGTGTCCTCAGAAGTTTCTAGGGGAGCTCATCTAAGCTTCACACATGTGCGCTCCAATCCCATTAAAGAGCTTTTTAAAAACCCTTTCTTGTCCTTGGATTTCCTTGCCAGCATTGGTTCACAGAATTCACAGAATTTGAGTTGGAAAGGATCACAGCAGCCATCTAGTCTAACCTATATATGAAAGGAATCCCCAATATAATACACCAAATAAATGTTGATCGATCCACTTTTCTTTGGATACCTCTAAAGAGGGGGAACCCACCACCTCTTAAAGGTATACCACTGCACTTTTGGACAGTTTTAATTTTTAGGAATTTTTTTCCTGATATCATGCTTAAATTGTCCTCTTTGTAACTTCCAATTATTGCTCATGGTTCTGTCCTCTGAAACAAAAAACAACAAGTCTAATACTTCATCTAGGCAGCTAGGTAAGGCAATGGATAGAGTGCTGGGTCTGAAGTCAGCTATCTTCATAAGTTCAAATCCAGCCTCAGGCATTTACAGTCATGTGACGCTGGGCAAGTCACTTAACCCTATTTACCTCAGTTTCCTCATCTGTAAAATGAGGTGGAGAAGGAAAAGGCAAATAACTTTTGTATCTCTGTCAACAAAAACCCCAAGGGGGGCCACAGAGAGTTGGACATGACTGAAATGATTGAACAACAACAACAGTCCTTCATCCACAAACCTTTGGAGGTTTTTCTACCAACAGTGGAACTATGTCCTACTCTGAGTCTTTTGTCCTCCAGACTAACCATGCTCAATTCCTTTAACTGATCCTCATATCCCATGGACTCAACGTCCTTAACTGTTCTCTAGATACTCTTCAGCTTATCAACGTCCTTATCAAACCATGACCCCAGAATTGAGCACAATACTTAAGATGAAGTCTGACAAGGGCAGAGTATAAATGGAACTTTCACCTCTCTATTCCTAGAAACTGTTGTTTAGTTGAGTCCAATTCTGGGAACCAGTTTGAAATTACATTCCCAAAACACTAAACTGAGAATGTTTTTTTTAATCCCTCTATATTACTATGCCCCAAAGAGATCAAAGAAAGAAGAGAAAGATTCATGTGTACAAAAATATTTGTAGCAGCTTTTTTTGAAGTAGCCAAAAAGGGGAGACCAAGAGGTTGCCCCTCAATTGGGGGGGGGGGGGAATGCCTAAACAAATTTCTTTTAAAAATCTAAGTTGGCAGCTCATTAGCATAGTAGATAGAGTCCATGATTTGGAGTCAGGAAGACCTGAGTTCAAATCTTACCTCTGATACCTACTAGCTGTGTGACCCTGGACAACTCACTTTACCTCGTCCAACTTTGTCTTCCTCATTTATTAAAGAGGGATCATAATTGAGCCTATATCACCAGGTTGTTGGGAAAATCAAATGAACATTTGTAAATAGCTCCTCAAACCTTAAAGCGTTATTACTACTGCTGTTATTTTTCAGGTCCTTGAGTAACTACATGAGTTTCTTTAGAAAAATACCTTTTTTTCCTTCTCATTGAAATAGTTTCCCTTTTTGTCTCCAGATTTTCACTCTTCAGAGCTGTCTACTTCTTGGTGAGACTTCCCTTGCAGCATTTTACTCCATGGGATCCTACCAATCTTTCTCATGAATCTTTTGGAATCTACTGTCTCAAAATCTGGAGTGCATGTCAGACTATGCTCAGATTGCCTCTTTTCTATCAGAAACTCTAGGATGGAGTGGTCACTTTCCCTTGAAATTCCCATCATTTCCATTCCAGCAACCTCCCTACTATTGAGAATACTCAATCAACAAACATTTGTTAAGCAATACTATGTGTCAGGCACTGGGCTAAGGGCTGGCAAAAGGCAAAAGACAATCTGTACCCGTAAGGAGCTCATAGTCTGATGTAGAAGAAAACATGCAAATAACTCTGCACAAACAAGGCACTCACACAATAACTTGGAAATAATAAGCAGAGAGAAGGCACCAGAATTAAGGAGAGATAGAGAAAGGCTTCTCACAGAAGACAGGATTTTTATCTGGAGTGTGAAGGATGCCAGAGAAGCCAAGAGGAGGAGATGAAGAGTGAGAGCATTCCAGCTACTGGGAGATAGCCAGTGAAAATGTCCAGAGTCAAGAGATAATGCATTTTTCCCTTTACTGGCTCCTCTACGTCTTGAAGGATCAAACTACCACTAATACAAGTCAAGAAGTTGTTAAGTGACACAAATGTTATAGTTCCACACAGACTTCACTTAATCCTATTTAGAAAAAATCTAATGTAGGTGTGTGGTACACATCTAGGTCTTTAAATAAATTTCTTATCTTGTAGTTGATCTTTTTGAAAATTGTTGTTCATTTGCTTTTTTCCTAACAATATGCCATTGAGCATGAAAATAATAGTTATAATAATATATTTGCTACAACTGCTGAGTTTATTCACATTAAAATTTAATGGCCACAAACATTAGTTATCAAGTGCTCTGCTTTTGACAGAGTGAACTCCTATAGATAATTGGATAACTGAAGTCTCTTGTCACTTGTCCCTCTGACCTGAGTTTGTAATCGTTTCCTGAGCTCCCCACTTATTTCTTCTTTGTTTTCAAGTGCCTACTGCAATGACAAAATTTTTTTCTGCTGTTGATCTCCACTCAAATGCTTTCCATCATACTTCCCTCTCCCCCCTTTCCTTTCCCCATTCCTGGATTTCCTAACTACCTCATCTGTCTTTCTTATGTCTCTGTTCCTTTTGAGAAAGGTGTACCCATCCTGAGCCACATTCTAGCCATGGGTTAAGATCATACCAAGTCTTGGTAAAGTCAAATTCTCCTTGAATTAGAATCATTAGCTCCTCTTGCTTAATACCTAAACTTTGTACATTTAGGTATGAACATCTGAGGTTATTATGGGTTGTACTATTTTCTCTTTTTCTTTCTTTTATTTTTGTATTCTGTCAACTTCTAGGCATCTCAGTATAGGCTCAGGCAGCGAGATGGCACAGTGAATAAAGTCCTGGTCCTAGAGTCAGGAACTTCTTCTTGTTATTTAGTTTAGTCATGTATAACTCTGCAAGAGCCTATATGGGATTTTCTTGGCAAAGATGCTGGAGTGGCTTGCCATTTCCTTCTCCATTGGAGTCAGGAAAACCTGAGTTCAAATCTAGCCTCAGACACTTATTAGCTGTGTGACCCTAGGTAAGTCATTTAACCTCTCTTTGTCTTACTTTTCTCATCTGTAAAATGGAATTATAGTAGTACCTACCTCCCAGGGTTCTGAGTATCAAATGAGATAATTGTAAATTGCTTAGCACAGAGCCTGGCACATAGTAAGCTCTAAATAAATGGTTAGTATTATTATTATTAACCTCTATGTGATTCATTTCTCTCAACTGTAAAAGGAGGATCATCATGGCACCTACCTCCCAGGATTATTGTGAGGATCAAAAGAAATAATATTTGTAAATTGCTTAACACAATGCCTGCCACATAGTAGGTGCTTCATAAATACTTATTTTTTGGTTGTGCCTGTAAGAGAAAGTAATGGTGACAGAGGCAGAATTTTGGGTACACCATGCAAATTTCTGGCACATCATATCGCCCTCTTGCTTGAATCTATAGGACCAAATCATGGGGAAATGATTGCCTTTCCCTCTTGATGTGAACCCTCTCCTCTAAGGTTATATCGAAGGCGTATGACTTCTTCACTGGGGAACTCCCTCCCTCAACACCGATTACAGTCTAATCAGTAATTGTGTTCTCTGCAGATCCTCTGATTCACTCACATGACTGCCACCATTGATTCTCACTTCCACATATGTGGGGCTTTGGCAGTGTAGCTCCATACTGGGTGGTGTGAGGTATTACAAAAGAAATAGAAGACTAAGTCCCTGCCATACAGGAGTACAAGGTAGGATATAACTAGTGGTGCCAAAAGAAGAGCCATAGCCTCATCAAGGATATTCTGAACCCCCTTCTAGAAGTGCAACCAGTGCTGAATCCTAATTACACTTGCTAGAATCAGAGCTGAAAGGATCTTCAGAGATCATCGAGGTCAACGTATACCTCAGTAGGAATCCCCTCTAAAACACCCAAGTGGAAATTGAATATCCAATCTCCTATTCAATGATAGGGAACTCACCACCTCCTGCAGGCAACTCACTCCTCCATATGAACTGAGATTATCTTTCATCTTCTTTGTATATGTCTTGTCCACACAGAGATGATGAGGTTGACACATGCATTGCCAGAGTTAGCTCATTGTTTGAGAGACTCCAAAGGAAAGTATGGGAGAGAAGAGGTATTAGGTTGCCTACCAAACTGAAGGCCTACAGAGCCATCGTGTTGACCTCATTGTTGTAGGCCTATGAAATCTGGACAGTCTACCAGCACCATTCTAGGAAATTGAATTGCTTTCATTTGAATTGTCTTAGGAAGATTTTGAAGATCACCTGGCAAGATAAGGTACCAGTCCTTTCTCAAGCTGAACTTCCAAACATCCAAACTGTACTGCAGAGAGCACAACTCCAACAGGCTGGGCATGTTGTTGAAATGGCAAACATACATTTGTCTAAAAAACTGTTTTACAGAGACCTCATCCAAGGCAAGTACTCACATGGAGGTCAGAAGAAGCAATACAAGGACACTTTCAAGGTCTCTCTGAAGAACTTTGTAATCAGCGGTGAGACATGGGAGACACTGGCACAGGACCTCCCAGCATGTCAAAGCAGAATTACAATAGCTCCAAAGAAACATGAGATGCACAAATGTAGTCATCTCCACTCCAAATGTTCATAAAGACTCTTTTTGAAGACCTATGGTAGAGCCTTCCAAGCTCATATTAGTCATATTAGCCACAGTCGGACACACTGTACCTTAATGCCATTTCAGTCCTCTTCAAGAATGAGAGACAATAACCATATATCTTACACATAAACAGCTGTCTTCCCAGTACAATGTGAGCTCTGTGAAGGCAAGGCCAGTGTTTTTGCCTTTCTTTGTGTCTCCAGTGTTTGGCATATGATAAGTACTTAATAAATGTTTATTGGCCTACTGACAATGATGGTATCCTAATAAAGCTGCCCCCAGCCCATTATTCTAACTTCCTCATGGGCCACACTGAATAGCATGCCCACTGCCTCTAGCTAGCCATTGACCCCAAATCCAATTCACATATTTGAACAGATGTGTTCTTGTACTCAACCACAATCACATCATCCATTTAGCCCAAGACAGGACCACAATAGCTAGCCAATCAGAAAGCAGCATGACCAGGATATTTGACCACTGAACCATAGAAGGGAGCCCTCCCATTACCTAATCCCTTAACAAACCCTTCCTGCCTTTTTAATATTTCTCACATTCTATATAAATTTTGACTGTGTAATCAACGTCCTATGCTCTATAAAATTGTTTGTCTTACGTTACTGAAATTGCTGGTTTCTCTAATGAACTTAGCCACTCTGCAGAGCATGAAACCTCAAAACCACAATAAAATCTCTCTAACTGGTTTGGAGTCATCCTGAGTCTTTGAAATTCTTTGAGACATCCAGCATCGTCACAACCTGACCTTCATCAACAACTCCAGTTCTCAGGAAATTTTTATTTATATTGAGCTGAAATCTGCCTCTCTAGAATTTACACCAGTTGTGCTTGTTTGATCCTCTATGGTCATGCAGAGTGAATTTAGTCATCCTTCCATGTGAAACCCTGTTAAATGTTTGAAGACAGCTAGCTATTAATTGCACCTGAATTCTCTAGAGAAAACCCTCCTAGTTCCTTAAGCTGATCTGGATAGGGCATGGTCTCTAAGCATTGCACCATTCCAGGCACCCACCCTATTTGGGTTTGCACTCTGCTTCTCATCTCATCCAGAGGAAAAGGAACATGGTACCTTCTGAAGAGATAGTTAAAATGGGTGTTAATGAGGGGTTGGGTGAAGTTGGCATTTCTCAGAAAGTACTTCAAGGACCAAGTGTTCCCAAGTAGCCTTATTAATGTTTGCACCTACCATCCTGTAGCTTTTTGCCTGATAAAGCAGGAGGCTTGACGCTAGCCAGGCTTGCTGTTAAGAAATATGACCAATAAAATGAGGCATTTTTGGCACTTACAGCCAGCTTTCTATGGTGTTTGGACTACAACCAGGGAGAAAGAGACTATTTAGAAAGCAATTATGCCCAGCAAAGAGCCAACAATGTCATTAACGCTCAGCATTTTAAAATATAAATTAAGAGTATTCTCTAGAAATCCTCACATTGATATAATCCATGATAATTCAGGAAATCCATTCATTTACAAATATGTCCATTCACTCAACATTTGCTCAGTTGTTTCTTATGGGCCAGAAGGTACCACTCAAAAACCATATGGGAAGAAATTTCAAATGAAGGTTTAGTATTGAGACTACATCTACTAGAACACCAAAATAACTAGCTGATTGGGTCAAAACTTCAGTGAGAGAATGTGCCTGTCATTATCATCTCCAAGGGATTTGTTGTTATTGTTTAGTAATTTTCAGGCATGTCCAACTCTTCATTTGGGGTTTTCTTGGCAAAGATAATGGAGTGGTTTGCCATTTTGTTCTCCAGTTCATAGATGAGGAAACTGAGGCAAACAGGATTAAGTGACTTGGCCAAGGTCATACATCTAGTAAGTGTCTGAGGCTAGATTTGAACCCTTGAAGATGAGTCTCCTTGCTTCCAAGTCCAGTGCTCTATCTATTGTGCTACCTATCTGCACTCCTAGTCAAAAAGTTAATGTTGACTTAAAAAGTAATAAAATCCAGAAGGATATTGTCTTTCCAAATGAATTTTCCTAATCTGCACAAGCTTTAAACTAAATTGGATACAATATGCATTGCTGAAACCTGATATTATACGTTAAATATCATATTAGGTGCCAGGGATACAAAAACAAAACAAAACTGGTCCTTGCCCTCAACTAATTTACATTCCACTGAGGGACACAGCATGTAAACAGATAAATAAACAAGGATAATTTGAGGAGGGAGAAAACACCAACACTTAGAGGGAGTAGGAAAAGTTTCCTGTAGGAGATGGTACCCATGTTGAACATTTGAAGGAAGGTAGGAATTCTAAGAGGAGGAAGGGAGGTATTCCTTTTTTTAACACCTATATTTTTTTTTAATTTTCATATAGTATTTTATTTTTTCCAATTACATGTGAAGACAATTTTCAACATTCAACTTTTAAAGAAATTTGAGTTCCAAATTGTTTTCTTCCCTTTCTCACTTCCCAGAAGCAGGGCATTTCAAGCATGGCAGACATCCAGTGAGAGAAGAGGAATGCTGAGCTTGGAGAACAGCAAATTGGCTAGTTTGATTGTCACATTGACCACAAGGGAATAATATAAAATGTCTGGAAAAGTAAGTTAGAGCCAAATCACAAAGTGGAGAGTTTGTATTTTATCCCAGAGGTAATTGAGAGCCACTGAAGGTTCTTGATGGGCAGTTAGGTAGCACAGCAGATAGAATGCCAGGCCTAGAGTCAGGAAGACTCATCTTCATGAGTTCAAATCTGGCCTCAGACACTCACTAGCTGTGTGATCCTGGCGAAGTCACTTAACCCTGTTTGTCTCACTTCTTTAACTGTCAAATGAGCTGGAGAAGGGAGTGGCAAACCACTCCAGTATCTTTGCCTAGAAAACTCCAAATGGGGTCATGGAGAGTCTGAAATAACTGCACAATATCAACAATAGAAGTTTCTTAAACTGTGATTTAAGAAAATTATTGACAGCTGTATGAAGGTTTGATTACTACTTAGCACAGAACTCTCTAACCTCTCTCATACACCCACCTAGCACAGTTTGCTTTTTGGATCATTCCCAGCTACCACCAGTACAAAGTGAAGTGAAAGAAAAGGTCAGAAGACCTGAGTAATTGTCCTGGGTGATTTGGGCAAATTACTTAATATCTTTGAACCTCAGTTTTCCTATCTGTAAAATGGGGTTGAATTAGATGGTCTCTAGGGTCCCTTCTAGTTCTAAATTACATTACCTAGAATGTGGGGAATTGTGACAGTTACAAAGAAGCATAATACACAAAACCTTCCCTCAAGGAGTTTTCAATGTGTAGAGCACACATGCATGAGAAAATAACCAACCATAAGAATCCTTGAACAAGCCTCAAGTGAGCACTATAGCCTGTGTGGGCTGAGACAGCTGTGGTCACAGACACAGTTCAGATTTTCAAAGCATCCTACAGAGCCTGGCTCTTGCCTCCTAATCCCTATGCTGGTAAGTTCAGAAGTTGCCAGCAGGTGGACCATTGATGCCATAGACACTGAAGTATATCTTCTGCCATTCAGTCAATACCCAGTCATGTCTAACTGAGGTGTGGGATTTTATCCCACTATTATTAAATAATTGAAACAAATAATACACTTCATTTAGAGGTTAGTGAAAATAAAGATGTGTTTTTCCCCATCTAAGTTTATGAACCTCTTAAAATCTATTTATGGGGCCCCTGCTATAGAAACATCTGTATAGTAAAGGGAATCATTCATAGGATGTCAGAGTTGATGGAGTCCAGAGCCCTTGGCAATCTCATCCAATCCCCTCATTTTACAGAAGAGGACCAAGAAGAAGGGAGCATACTAGCTAGGCACTATAGTAGACTTATCTTCTAAAATGTAGAATTAATTGATGTTTAGTGCCCAAACTAAAGGACAAGATAGGCTCACTGACTCCTGCCTTAATCAGAACACATGTGTGAGTATCATGTTCAGTGTTAGGTACTACATTTCAGGAAGGCTTTTTAAGCAGGGGAGCATTCGGACCAAGGAGTGACCTAGATAGCAAAGGACAGCAAGTGTTTACAGTAAGCATCATCTAGAATTCCAGATGTTTAGCATGAAGACTTGGGGGAGAGAAGAGGAGAGAGGATGATACCTTTGAATATTTGCAAGTCTGTCAGATGGAAGATTTCTGCAGAACTGGGAGCAGCAGTAGATGGAAAAACATGTTTTTCTTCACCTTCTCTTTACTTCTCCCTTTTCTAAAACATCCTTCTCTGAGTTTCTTTTTCTCCCCATTTTATGCTAACCCTCCTTTACGCTTTTTCTCTTTTGTCTTAGACTCTCATCCTTGCTCATTGATTGTCATAACCTCATGATAAGCTAAAGTCTTCACATTTCCTTAGAGTTTCCAGAGTATTTTTACAGTTAGTCTCATCCATCTCTCCTCATTGGTCTTTCTTAAGTTACATTCACCTACCCTCTGGGTATACTCAGAGGCTGGCTCTCTTCCAACCCCGCTAACCACATTAGTGAAACCTCAGAGAGGTCATTTGTCTTCTCCTTTCCTCTTCCCCTCTCTCCACACTTCCTTCTGTAGCCACAGAATTCATGAAACCAACTCACTGTGTCCAGCATTGTGGTCTGTAAAAAGCAAAGTGATATAAAGGAAAATATATTGGACTCAGAGTCAAGAGTCGGGTTCCTTTCCTGGTTTTGATACCACCATTTTATATGACCTTATACAAGTAATTTCTCCCCTCTGGTCCTCTTCTGTAAAATGAGGCATTTGGATGAGATTGCTAATGGCTCTGGACTTTGCCAACTCTGTTATCCTACTTGCTGCTGTTTGTTCTTCATTGTCAAAGAGGACCATGATATCATGGATGTGATGCCATGACATGCATGTGAATTGGATTTAAGTGAGGGAGAGCTGTGCAAAGTCACCAGCCTCACTTTCTCCTCTGGAGCCATGTGGATCCAGTGGCCAGATATAGATCAGGACAACTGGAGATGACCTAGGATACACTGGGAGACCTTGGCCTTTTCAAGCTAAGGTCTATATATAAGCTATCCTATAAATGATTCCCCTTACTATTAGAAGTCCCTATAGCAGAAGGCTCATGGATAGATTTCAAGGGGTCCATAAACTTGGATGATAAAAATACATCTTTATTTTTACTAACCTCTAGCTGTATCATTTCTTCCAATTATTTAAAAACATTATCCACAGAAGAGGTCCATAGGCTTCACTAGACTGCCTACAAGGTCCATAACAACAAAAAGGTTAAGAACGCCTACCCTACAGGAATTAAAGTGAGATAAAGGAATTATGATCTCATATTAGCTTCCATCTACTGAAGGGATCCACTCAGCAGAAGCCTTCAATTGTACAATTCCCCTGCTCTGAAGTCAATTAGAGCTGGTCATTCAGAAACCCAAGGCTTATAATATCATTTCCCATCTTCCAAAGCACTCACTCTGCAGGCCTATTAGCTTCCTCTAGATTCTACCAGAATGATGTTTTTCATTATTTATACTAGTTGAGATGGGATGGGATGGGAAATTCTTACAGGTTCTAAAAGGCCAGGTCATTGGGTCTGGTGTGAGGATTACCCTCAGAAAACACACCATTTTGTTGTTATTCAGTTGTGTCTGACTCTTCATGACCCTATCTGGAGTTTTCTTGGCAAAGATACTAGAGTGGTTTGCCATTTCTTTTCTCAGCTCATTTTACAGGTTAAATGTTAAGTGTTAAAGCAAATAGGGTTAAGTGACTTGAGCAGGTTCACACAGCCAATAAGTGTCTGAGGCTGGATTTGAACTCATGAAGATGAGTCTTCTGATTCCAGGCTCAGTGCTCTAACCACTGCAACACCTAGCTGCCCCCACATATCAGTAGCATCACAAAACTAAGTATTTGGGTTTTTAAGGAGTTAGACAGAACATTACAGATAATTCAGACCAATTCCCTCATTTAACTGATGAGGAGAAAAAAATCAGTCAGCCAATTTAGTCAGTAAATAAGCATTTATTAAGTTCTCAGTAGGTGCTAGGTGCTGTGTTAAGCACTAAGCATATGAAAAAAGCTTACATTCTAATGAAGAAAACAGCATGTAACAGATACAGAAAGGTAAAGTTTGAGGTCATAGCTCTAGTGTGGTGGGTAAAAGATGAAATGACTGAGAAAACAAAGGTTTGAGCTTTTGAGCATATTAATTTATTAAGCAATGCATGCAAATTGTACAACAAATTGGGACCAGACCTCCTTAGCTTGGCACTGGAACCTGAATACAGGGGGGAGATAGATGTTTATGCATTAAAAGAAAGCAATTAACAGGATATAAGCCAAGATACAAGATTAGATAATTAGATTTCTAATTGGAGGAAAGATTACAGACTTCCCAACTTGGAGGGGGAGAGCGAATAGATACGATTCCCTGAAATCAGAAAAAAAGGTATCCCACTCCCACAGCAAATATCTGTATTTAATCAAAGGAAAGTGGAAGCAATAACTGATGAACCAGTACAGGCCAATTTTCAAATAAGACATATGGGCTGCTTGAGATGTATAATTGTGAAAAACTCTTTGTATCAATCCAGATCAGGCTGGGTTTTTGATCAGCATAACCTAGGTCTTTACTTAAAGGTCTCTAAGCAGCAGGTAGAGTCATGGAGTGCTAAGTTCAAATAATACCATAAAGTTTTCTCACAATTATCAAAATTGAATAAAGTTTTCTCCCAAGATAGAATTTGGACTAGACCCAAAATTGAATAGAAAGGGAACTAAGCTAGCTTCAGAATTGAGTCACAAGGTGGAGTCACTGTGGATCACTCAATTCCCACAACTATCTCACTAGAAAATAGAATAGTGGGCACTAGAACCCAAGCCCCCTGATTCATAATCCAGTGCCTTGTTTCTCATACCCTCAAGCTCAACACCCAATATAATGTTGCACTCTGGTGGCTGCATTTCATTGAATCAGAGCGTGGGCTATGATGATGTAGAGCATGATGCCCATGATGTGGGCATCATGTAGAGTAATGAACAAGAGATTGGGTATCAGAGAACCTTAATTCTAGGCCCAGCTCTTTTCTGGGAGCTATGTGGCCTTAGGCAGGTCACTGTACCTCTAGACTTTAGCATTCTTACCAATAAAATAAAAGAAGACCCAACGGTCATATAAGGATGTAATAATGATATTCATGTCCCCAACACTTTCAACACCACAGCTGCTTTGCTCCTCCCAGCCTCAAGTGTTCTCCCCACTACATTCAAGCCACTTGTCTTCACCACAAGCTCTATTCACTACCATAGACAAACCAGTTTAATCCCAGGCAGCCCAGTCCCCTTCCCCTTCAATTGCCCCCAAGAGAACTGTTCGGCTCCCATGACTCAGCTGTTTCTTGAAGTCCTCATGAGGCCTGAGCGTCCCAGGGGAATCTCCAGTGGATATCATGTCTGCATCTTCTCCCACACCCATGCCCTACATCACCCCATTCTTCCTACAGTCTGGCACTCAAGCTGGGAGCGAAAGAAATCATTATAGGCTAACAAGCAGAGCACATGAATCTGCAGAAGGCTATTGTGCGACACAAAGGCCAGTCTATCCCTGTGAGATCTAATCCTCCCACATCAGACAGGGCAAGAAAAACAGCATAGACTGGCCTGGTGTGTTTATTACTCACTGAGTGTGTAAGCAACCAACACATAATAGCATGTACACAGATTTCTCTTGACCTCAGTGTTTTTTAACTCAGTGTGGGGGGAGGAGGAGGTTCGGATATTTATTAAGCTTCTATTATGTGCCAGGAGGGGCAGCTAGAAGGCACAGTGGATAGAGCGCTGGGCCTGGAGTCAGGAAGATTCATCTTCCTGAGTTCAAATCAGGCCTCTGACAGTTACTAGCTGTGTGACCCTGGACAACTCACTTCACCCTGTTTGTCTCAGTTTCCTCATCAGTAAAATGGTCTGGAGAAGGAAATGACAAACCACTCCACTATCTTTGCCAAGGAAACCCTAAATGGGGTCACAAAGAGCCAGACATGACTGAAAAAGGCAGAAGGACAACAATAATGTTCCAGGCACTGGGCTAAGTGCTTTACAAATATCTCATCTAATCCTCACAACAACCTTGGGAAGTAGGTGCCATCATGATACTAATTTTACATTTGAGGAAACTGAGGCAGATAGAAGATAAGTGACTTACCAGGGATCTCATAGCCGGAGTGTGAAGTGAGAACTGGACCTCTGAATTCACTGGTATGGAGAACCCCCAAGTTGAAGAAATTCCTTCTACATTTGGGCACCTTCTCTGTAACTTAGTCTGTTTTTAAAGAACATCTTTATTTTTTTCTCAATTACATATAAAAACAATTTTTAATATTCATTTTTTTATTATTTTTGAGTTCCAAATTCCCTCCCTCCATCTCTCCTTCCTCCTTGAGAAGACAAGTACTTTGATATCGATTATACACGTGTAGTCATGTAAAACACGTTTCCATATTAGCCACACTTTAACTTAGCTAGTTGCCTAGAGTATTTAGAGGATACATGATTTGCTCAGGATAATACAGTCATTACGTGTTAGAGATGGGACTTGAACCCAGGTCTTCCTGACTCCAAGACTGACTCTCTACCCAGTACAAAATTAATTTATTAATGCAGTTTACCAGAAGAGAATGGTATGTAATGAACAGTGAACTGGCCGTGAGGAAGACCTAATTTCGAGTCTTATCTTTGACACATGCTTGCTATGTGACCTTGGTCAATTGACTTAACTACTCATTGTTCTAGGCAACTCTATAAGACTTAAGGTTGTAGAGAAGGTGAATACCTGTACTAGTAGGTATTTCCTCATTTGGGAATTCCCTGTGCTGGTAAATTCCAGGTCCAGTCCTTGTCCATTTGGTTGTTTTTTAAAGCCCTGAATTTACTTCTGTATTTGGAGGGGTCCCAGCTACCCATTTCCATATAGCCTGGCCTATTTGAAAATGAGCTAGTTTTCACATGTGGGTCTCAATACATGTGCCTTAGATGGGAAGGGGGCAATAAATGAGGTGAATTTTTAGTTTTCATAGGCATTTCTTACCATATGACCACAAACAGAGGCTGACACAGGAGGCTGAACACTCAGTGAATAAAATGTCTACTTCTTAGACTAGTGTTTAAAGCCCTTCACCACTCGTCTCCGACATGTCTCTCTAACCTTATTTCTCTTTGCACATTCTACATTCCAGTACAGCTCAGCTACTAGCTATTCTCTGATTTCATCTTGCCTACTTCTATGCCTTTGTGTAGGCCCTCTGTCCTCACACTGCTGCCCCACCCTTACACGCAAAAGAGAGAAAGAGAGAGAGAGCATATTCTCTCTCCATCTCTGTTGAAATCTGGCTCCTCCTTCATAGCCCAACATAACATGGCTATGGCTAGGGATGTAGCTGGATACACCAAAGCCACAAATTCAACATTCCCAAAACAGAACTCATCATCTTTCCTCAAAAGGTTTTGCCTCATGTCCCAACCTCCCCATTTCTGTTCATAGAAAAATCATTCCCCCAGGTTCAAACCCTCATAGTCATTCTTTCCCATAGCTACCCTCCTCCAATCAGTTGCCAAGCTCTATTGATTCCACCTTGGTAACATTTCTTACATTCATCTCTTCCTGTCTTTTTACTTTCATTTCTGCCACCCTAATCAGATTCTCATTACCCTCTCTCATCCCTAGACTACTGTCATTCTCTTCTAACTGGTTTTCTTGCTTACAATTTTTCCCCTCCATATTTCACATAGCTGTCACAATAATCTTCCTAACACAGAGATCTATGTCATTTACCTGCTCAAAAAATAACAACAAACCACAAACCTTCAGTGGCTCTCCATTGCCTACAGAATAAAAATACAAATCCCTTAGTCTGGCATTCAAGGCATCCCATGGCCTGCCTCCAATGGGCTTTTCCAGGCTTATTTCCTATTATTTCCTTTCCATCTGTGCTCTAGTCAATGTAGACTGTTTACTATTTCCCAATTTTCTCCTTTCTCCTTGACTTTTTGCAAAGTGTTTTGTTTTCCATGACAGAAAAGGAGTCTCTCCAATTTTCCTCCATTAATATCCTTTCCTTCTTTGAAGTCTTCCATGAAGTTTTCTCTAGTCTTCCTCAACTAGAAGTCATCAATCCCTCTTTCCTGCAGTCTTTAAGCCTACTTGGTTCAATCTACCCCATGTACTTTTTTACCTTATGTATCAGACCCTGACTTCTTTCACAGATGACCAGGTTCGATCTCAGGGGCCTCTCTCTTTGGCTTGAGTCCTACCCAGGGTCTCCCCTGAGAACATCAGAATGTGGAGTTGCTCCCTCTCTAAGATCCCTGAACTTTTTTATAAATGCTTAGGCTAACAAAGGCATTAAACACAGGACAGTTTTACATCAGATAGTAAGAAGCACAGAAGACAACTCCTATCTAAGTTCATAACAAAACAATTATGAGAGCCCCTCTGTGTGAACCTGGTTTCCTTTCCCATAGCACAGTCTGCCAAAGTCACAGCAATGCACTTCGTGAACTCTCTACCTTAAGAGAGGAATCACAGACCTGCCAAAGTAAGTACAAATTCAACATCTCTCTGATGTATCTGCATGGCTCCAGGAGTCTGCAGAAGCTCCATTGTCCTACCAGGGTGGGGAATCCGTGGCCTCGTAGCCACATGTGGCCATCTAGGTCCTTGGGTGTGGCCTTTTGGGGATTTATTCTGTGAAGTTTGGAATCAGTCAAAGGACTGCACATGAGGACTTAGAGGGCCACACATGGCCTTAAGTCCACAAGTTCCCCACCGGTCTGAGCCTGGCCTCAAGACTAAATAGCTTTTGACCCAAATGATCACTTTTGACCTTTTTCCCCCCAAAATCTTACTGATTTTTTCTATCTTGTAACTTCCTGATACTCCCATGCAACCCTCCCTCATAAAAAAATAAACAAAAAACTGAGCAAGCCCCTACCCACCCTCTGACCCCCAACACACTGACCATAAGATGATGACATATACAGATATGCAGCTTTCCACATCTTTAGTCAATCATCTCTCTGCCAAGAAAAGAGAAGTATATTTTATCATCTGTCTTCTGGAATCAAGATTAGTCATAGTAGTCTGAAGTAGTAGTCTGAAGTCTTCCTGTAGTGTTTTCCTTTACATTACAGTGGTGATTATGTGTGTCCTTCTCTTGGTTATGTGACTGAACAACTTCTTTCGACTCTTCCAGTCCATGTTGGAGAGAATTCTGATGAATCCCCTCTGGATGATATTCATAGGCTCCTGTATGTGGAGCTCAAAGGCATTTCAGAGGTTATCAGACATTCCTGCTCTTCTCATTCTACTACCCATGAGAAAAGATCTTCCTCAGTCTGTCCCGTACAAGGGGAGGAGAGTTCATCAACTCCCATGCATATGCCCAATACAACTCAATATTATTCTAAAGTAAATTATAGTTAGTTACTTATGTGCATTACCCTTCTACTCTACTGTAAGCTTTCTGAGGTCAAGAAATGTCATTTTTCACCCTTGGATTCTGAGCACCTGGCTCAATATTTTGCATCTCAGAGGTATTTAATGACCATTTTTTTCTTATTGTTAAAGAAAGAACAGGGACAGTGAAGACAGGGCACCAGAGGCCTGACTCTATCCCTAATCAACATGGAACCTTGGACAAATAACTTCCTTCTCCATTGGTTTTCCCCTCTATAAAAGGAATGCACTAGACTGGAAAATCTCTAAGGTCCCTTCTGGCTCTAACATTCTGTTTTAACATCCTATATTCTAAGGTCTCTTTAAAGAACCAGTACCTCATGATTCACCGTTATCACTAGCCAGCAGATCAGCAACTCCAATATTATTCTAACCTTCCCCCAAACACTGGCATTCTTGTAGCCTAAGGTACAGGGAGAGGCAGAGAAGGGGTTGGGAGAGAGAACAATGTGATAGGAAGGGGGAAAAAATTTATCTTTATGAATCATCTCTACCTCCATAAGTCTTTTGCTGGCAGGAGTATTTGAACAGCTTTAATTTAGCTATGACTGCAGGCACCTTTTCCCCTCCTCTTTCTTTTAGAATATTAGATTCACCAGTCACTTATTAGCCTCTGGAATCTTTTTCAAATATAATTTTAAGAAAGATAGAAAAGACACATACACATGGCTTCCCTCCCCCTTACACCCCCTTCCTCTTTAATTTCTTCCTGGTCATCTCAAAATTCAATAAAGCCTGATATTAAGCTTGTAAGGGAGAGATATTTAATAAAGCAATGATGCAGGCCTCTTAAAAAGCCTGGACAGATAAACTGGACAGCCCCAACCACTGTGCATAGAATGAAACCCATATTTACCATAGTAGGAATTTCCGTTTTCCCTTAACTTATACCTTTCCTTTAAGATCCATTAACTTTCCTACTGCTGCTAATGTATTGATTTCCCACAATTTACGCTGTATTCCCCAGGGGAGCTCTCCCATTTCTCAGAAATGCTTGATAATGGTGCCCACTGTTTGATGGGGAACTAACTCAAAGACACTTGGCAAATTCTATATTATATTGAGAGGCAGCTCAATGGTGCAGAGGATGGAACACAGACTATGGAGTCAGAAAGATTTCAGGAAAGTGCCTCAGGAACTTCCTGGCTGAGTAACGCTGCTCAACTCACTTTCCATCTCTCATCATCACTTTTCTTATCTGTAAAACGTGGATAAAAATTGTACCTATATCATAGAAGTATTGTGAGGAATAGACAAGGTAGTTCATGTAAAACACTTGTCAGATCTTTGAGTGATATATAAATGTTAATTATTTTCATTGTTTCGTTGGTGGTGGTGGTGGTCTGAATATAGGGCAGACATTTAGGCCACACCCCCTAAAAGAATCTCTCTTGGAAAAGAATTTATGCATGTATACACTTATATATGTATTCACCCACGTGTATATATATATATATATATATACATATATATATACATATATATACATGTGTGTGTTTATATGTGTATATATATGTGTGTGTGTGTGTGTGTGTGTGTGTATATAAATTGTATACATATGGGCAGCTAGGTGACACCTTTGTGCCCAGAGTGCCAAGCCTAAATCAGGAAGACTCATCCTGAAATCTTGATCTCAGACACTAGCTGGGTGATCCTGGGCAAGTCACTTAACCCTGTTTGCCTCAGTTACCTCATCTGTAAAATGAGCTGGAGAAGGAAATAGCAAACCACTCTAGTATCTCTGCCAATAAAATCCCAAAATAAAGAGTTGGTTGAAACAATTAAACAATACTGCGCGGATCCTATGTCCAGAGTAAACCCAGTCTTTAGGATAATATCATAAAGCTATGTCCAGAGTAAATCCAGTCTTTAGGGTAATATCATAAAGCTAAAGTCCTGTATTTTCCCAAGGGCAAACATGTGACTCATTAGAATGTGGGGGAATTGCTAAAAGAACTCAAAGTTCATTTCCCTTCCAAGAGGAGTCCAAATAGTAGTGTGGTGCTATGTGTTTAGGTTTGTATAGGCTCTTAGGGAGAAGGTAGAACTCATCAGAGAGGGAAGAAAATTTCATCAATTGTTTCTGGGCTACTATGAGTTCTTTATGCTATAGTGGTTACCATTTCTACCCACCCATTCCCATGCCATGAAGCATGATCACAGTCATCATTGCTTCTTCCAGATGACCATGTGGAAGCTTGAGGAGATGGAGGATGTTGTTGATTGCATCCATATATGGCATCTCTAATAGGCTAACTCTATGAGGTGACAGTCATCCTCTTTGGCTATGAGGCTGATAACCAGTGCATAAACTAAAAGGGAGCAGTCCCTACCTCTCTTCCCTTCCATCTGCTAATCATGCAATGTTATTTCAAGTTGCATCCTGAGAATCTGGTGAGGGACAGAAGCCTCACTCTATTCTCCACCTCAGTCTCCATGTGACTATAAGCATATGCCATCTAAAGCCTGGCTGGGTTTGGGCCATCTCTTTTGTGTTTACTCTTTCTGACCTTGGAAGAAATATCCTGTGGATCTCCACATTTAAATTTAAGCAATCACTGCTGAGCCCATAGGGGCTCCCTCAGGATTGAATCTGGTCAAACCACATGCAGAAGGCAGAGTGGTTGTATATCCAAGTTCCTGTGGTCACAGCAGAATTTCCTTGAGGTTAGACAATGATTCCTGTATTTTCTATAAGATGAAATAAGGGCTGTCAGATACCTCATATTGAAATAGTTTATTGCCTTGATCATGGCAGCTGAAAAAACTTGTACCCAATTCTGTGGGAAACCTATCTATAAGTTGTTTGAGTTATAACCTGAGGTTATCAAAGGAAATTGTGGCTGGAAGTGAAATGAGCCCAGGGAATGTGGTTTACAGGGCTTACAAGTCAAGAAACATTTATTAAGCTCTAATTATGAGCTAGCCACACACCTGCTGCTTTCTGGGCATAAAAATACAAGCAGAAAGATAGTTCCTGCTCTCAAGGAGTTTAACATTCTAATGAGGGAAAACAACACATAAAAGGATGCTGAGAAGTGGGAGGGAAGGATATCCACGTGGGACTATGTAGGAGAAAGAAGTCCAGAGAGGAATGAAGGAGTGAACCTGTTCAGAAAGTTCCAGGAGGCACTGACCAATCAGAGCCACAAGGGCAGAGGGATCTTCCAGAGTGAAAAGATTGCTGGGTCATGGCAGAGAAAGAAGTCCAAAGAGTCAGAAATGGAGCCCAGAGAGGAAAGAAAAGGTAAGCTCTAAGACTGAATCTGGGCTGTGTAAGCACAGAGCCAGGGGTGTGAGGCCACAGGTTACATTGCTATTTCTATGGCTTGTTGATAATGAATAATATCTGTAGTTATAAAAGACAAATAAACTAAAAAAAAAAAGATAGGGGGAAAAATTCAGGTCAGAGAGGTTATGGTTTCTTGGGGCCTCCATGTGAGGAATAACTAAAACTTTTGTTTCTACAGAAATGATGTAATATATGACTTACAAAATCTGGGGGTTCCATATATATCAGAAAATCTTTTGACTTGCAGCAAATGCAGGAAAATAAATTGACTGCAGAAGACACTAACAACATAGACTAGTACTAGATTATCTTCTAGCAGAAGGAGAGGGAAAATGGAGAGAGATAATGGAGAAATTTTTTCCATAAATTCAGAATGACAATCAGCAGAAAGGGAAATATAAAGAAGGAGTATTGTCTCACACAGAAAATAACAGGAAAAACAAGGATCCAACTGGTTTCTATCTTGTTTTGAGGTTAGAAGTCAGCTAAGTACAGTAAAAGCTAAGTCTTGCTTGGAATACCCATGCATAATAAGCTTATGAATATTAACTACTCTTCTGGGAGGGCTAAAGCTTCATTTGAATGGTCGTACAATACATATAGCAGGAGGGGAAAATATGTGAGGGGCAACTATGTAGTAGGAGTATCAGAAAGTTGTATACCCTGTATTATCTAGCCAATAGGGAGACAGAGGAGAGACTTTGTGGTAGGGCACAGGTTTTTAAGGCTTTCTTTTGTTTCTGGAGGTCATATCTACCCAATAAGACACCACTGCAGTGGCGTTAATAAATTTATTTCTTTTATCTTCACCCTTCCTGAACCTGAATGAGTTATTTCTCACACTCAAGATCACCAGATAGGAAGGCTTCCTGTCTCTCTAAGAATAGTGTCCAATCCATTGGTACAAAGGTCACATATTACTGATGCCAATCTTTCACTTTTCCTGCCTCCTGTGCTCTACATACCATCCCTCTTGTCTGGAATACATTCCCAAGTTACACTCCCCCAAATGGGTTTCTCAGAATCCTAGCATCTTTCAAGGCTGAGCTGAAGTGCCATCTCCTACACAAAATCCTTTCCTGATTTCCCCTAGTCAATGTTCTCTCCCTCCTCAAATTATCTTATATTTAATTACCTGTGTACAGATTGTATCCCTCTTCCCAATAAAATATAAACTATGTGAGGACTGGGACAACTCTGTTTCTGTCTTTGCATTCCAAGTTCCTAGCAGAGTGCTGGCACATAGTAGGTGCTTAATTAACTGAATCGGTCTCAGACTAGAGCTATGACACACCAGTAAGAGATTTAGAGAAGGCATATGACCATATGGGCTCCCTGGGGTGGGGATGAAAGGTCTGGAGCCAGATCATTTCATAATTGTGTGGGTAGCAGGCCAGGAATTGAGCCCAGGTTTTACAGGAGTCAAGGTTGATAATTACTACCAGTTAGGCAGTAATACTATAGGTAACAATAGTGACAAGGTAGTTTCCCTCTTCCCCATTTTTATTTTGTAAAGTAGCCTTTGGGTTTGTATGTTTACTGTGAGAATAAAAGGATAGAGCACAGAGGAAAGGGGAGTAGGAATTGAAATTTAAATTCTGCTGGAAGCAGTGACCACAGTTTGTCTGCAGGAAATTAAGGGTTAAAGCTGTTACATTTTCTTTCTCTTCTCAGTGTAGAAACTTCCAAGGTAATTTTTCTAAGAGCACCCAGGAGGCATAGAGTGCTGAGCATGGAGTCAGGAAGACTCATCTTCTTTACTTCAAATCTGACTTCAGACACTTATTAGCTGTATGACCCTGGGCAAGTCACTTAGCCCTGTTTGCCTCAGTTTCCTCATTTTTAAAATGAGCTGGAGAAGGAAATGGCAAACCACTCCAGGATCTTTGCCAAGAGGCACAAAGGGTCAGATATGACTGAACAACAACATTTTCCTAAAGTTTAGGTCTGACCATGTTATCCCTACTCCACTGCTTACTGAGCTCCAGAGCCTCCCTATCACACTTCCAAGATGAAATATTAACTGTTTGACATTTAAAATTATTCACATCCTGGCCCCTTCTTTTGTTACCATTGTCCATTTGCTTCAGTCACCCCATTTGGAGTTTTCTTGTCAAAGATACTAGAGTGGTTTGCCATTTCCTTCTCTAGCTTGTTTTAAAGAGGAGGAAACTGAGGCAAACAGACTGAAGTGACTTTTGTTTCCACAGAAATAATGTAATATATGACTTATGAAATCAAGGGGATTCTTACATACCAGAAAGTACCCCAGAATCACAAAGTTAATATTGCCCAGTGTTATACAGCTTCTGTCTGAAATCAGATTTGAATTCAGGTCTTCTTGACTTCAAGCCAGGCATTCTATTCATTGCACCACCTAGCTGTCCCAAATGGCACATAGTAGGCACTTAATAAGTGCTTATTGACTGACTGATATTTAATCAATATAGTAAGTGACTGAATTCTTTGGGAATACACCAAGAAACAAGATAGGAATACAAGTGGTTGGGGATACGTGAGCCAAGAGTATAATGTGTCACTTTTGGAATGAATTTAAACACAGCTCCTGATTTTAAACACAGAGGCCAGGAGAGCTGATAGTTGAAGACTAAGAGGTAGTCCAGGCATTATGGCATATAACCAGTTCAATTAGCGAGTTTACCTCAAGCTCTGTCCACCACCTGGTGGTTTACACATATCTTAGCAATAAACAGCAGCTCCTAGCAACATCCCCTAATGTTGGCAACACTACCCAGATCAAAATGAAATTGTCTTGTCTGGAGGACAAGCACGCATCTGTAATTCCTTGTTTGAAATGTGTTACAGATTGCTCATGCCCACCATGGGGCCTCTCCACTGTCCTCTAGTCAATCTTGAATTTGAATTTTTCAGAATATGCTGCTAGAGGGTACAAGGGATATAGTGCCAGGCCTAGAGTGAGTATGACCTGAGTCCATACTGAATCCAGCCTCAGACACTTAGTAGCTGTGTGACTTTGGACAAGAACTTAACCCTGTTTGCGTCAATTTCCTCATCTATAAAATGATCTAGAGAAGGACATGGCAAAACCGCTCCAGTATCTTTGCCAAGAAAACCCCCAAAATGGTCATGAGGAGTTGAACATAACTGAAAAATGACCAAACAACAGAAAATACTGTTCTATAACTCACAGCCATCCAATAACTTTGGAAGAAGATAGGTATTAAAAAGACAGCAGAACTGTTTCTCAAGGAAATGCTTGTGATCACTAAAAGAACTTTGTAGATCCCCAAAGGCAATGAAGCTTGCTCTCCTTCTTCTGTTCAATTCCAGGCCCAGATTACTGTATATTTTTTGGCAGGTAGGTGACACATTGGATAGTATCTTAAATCTGGAGTCAAGATCTGAGTTCAAATCTAGTTTTGTGACCCAGGGCAAGTCCCTTAATCTCTATCTACCTCAGTTTTCTAAATGGTAAAATAGAGATAATAATAGCACCTTCCTCCTAGGGTTGTTGTAAGGATCACATGAGATAAAATTTGTAAAGCACTTTGCAAACCTTGAAGTACTATATAAAATTCTAGCTATTATTATTTGCAGTATCAGTTTGTCCAACTCTATAAGATAATTTGAACATTCTCCATCCCTGTGTGATTAGTTAAGGCAAATACTTTTGAATGATTACAGATTTCACTTAGGGAGTTTTTGTAATGTTTCCAGGCATAATGCAGTCAGCACAATATTATCTGCTAACAAGAGCATCCGAAGGTCTTGAAGAGACCCACGATTAGGAATTGGTAGAGCCAAAACTATATTAATACCAGGCACCAGGGGAATAAGGAATTCAAGGGTGGAAGACCATGATATATAGAATCAAAGATTTAAGATTTTAAATCTTCATGGTGGTAGGTATTCTCTCCACCATGACAGATCACAATCCCCTATAATCTGCATCTCCATGAGTTGCCATGAAAAAAGTGTGATAACTCATCACTTTAAAGCCAATGCAGTGATGAGCTTCTCTGAATTTGGCTGGACTTGTCTTTCATCCATTGGCAGATATGTACTGGACATCTCTCCAGTTTGATAGACTGAGCAGAGCACCTGATGTTCTAAGCCCAAGATCATCACCATGTCATGGAAAGGACTTTAATGAAGACTAAATAGACTAGAATGTAGGTGTTTTCATACGAGGTGCCTAAATCTTCAGAAGATGCCTCCAGGATTGGTGCCCAAACTAACACTGAAGAGGAAGCTGTCTTTTGAGAAAGGTCTGCTGTCTGACATGACTACAGTCAGTGTGGGACGATAGAAAGAATGCTGGATTTGGAGTCAAAGAACATGAATTTAAATACTCTCACCCTTACTACCTTCATATCTTTAAGCTTTAGTTTCCTCCTCCAAAAAGATGTTGGACTAGATAAGTCCTAACATCTTTTTTCAGTTTATAGCAGCTAAATGGTATATGGACTTGGAGTCAGGACAGTTGTTATTCAGTCATTCAATTTGGTTGTATCCAACTCTTTATGACCTCATGGACGACATAGCACACCAGGCTCTTCTATCCTCCACTGACTCTTGAATTCTGTCCAAGTTTATGTTCGTTGTTTCCATGACACTATCTAGCCATCTCATCCTCTGAGTTCAAATCCTCTGTAAGACACTTGCAAGTTGTGTGACACTGGGTAAAATTTTTTTTACTATTCTTATTTCCTTATCTGTAAAATGGGGATAATAATTGTACCTACTTCCTAGGGCTGTTGTGAGAGTCAAGCGGGATGACACATGGAAAATATTTTGCAAAACTTAAAACACAATATAAATGCTAGCTATTAAATGTATGATCCTAACAAGTCTAGATATGCCCTTAATAGTCACTTTCCATACAACTTAAAGTATGCCTTCTTATTGATTTGCATTAACCTGGGTGTAGGGTGCGTTCAGGGAGGACCAGTACTTTTGGTGTGATGGCTGCCAAGTCCTTTTCAGGGCTCTTTCCACCTTTGGTATCTATCTGTTCCACCCAACTCTTACCTGTGGATTAAGAAGTTGCAGCGTGCTCAGTGGCCACACCCCGGTAAACCGTTTCGGCAGACAGGCCAAACCAGGTTGAGAGTAACCAAAGGGTTGTCTACCTTAAGCATGTGAAGACTTCCCCTGGTGGAATGGCTGGATGAGGACAATTTGTTCCAAAAGCCATGGAGGCAGATGAAGCAGGTGATATGGAAAGCTTAGAGCTTGGTTAGAGACTGAAGATGCCAAGGTCATCTACTGTACCCTGAGTCATCGCCAGCCGTCTCGACTCTGTCCTGCTGCTGAACTATGATGACTCTGGAGGAAAGAATGAGACTGACAACTTTGCGCATCTCTGCCTCACTTAAATTCAATTTACACACTAATCAAAAGACATCACCCATTCACATGGACTATCTGTGCCCAATCTGTGGTAGAGCATTCCGAGCTGGTATTGGTCCAATCAGCCACAGTCGTGCACACTGAAACTTCACTTTATCATGGTGATGTCATTTTGGTCCTCTTCCAGAATGAAGGACAACAACCATTAATTAACCAAGTCAATAGGCATTTATATCACTTAGCCTAGCACAGTGCCTTGCTCACAATATGAGCCTAATTAATGTTGAATAGGATAGAAACTCAAGGACTTCTCTCTGCTGGAAAGCTGTTTATTTTGCAATGAACTACTCCCTTCCCATCTTCTCCCTTTGTAAGAAGAAGGACAAAAAGCACCAGAGGATAATAATGACAATAATTACTGAGGCAAGGCAAAGAAAATGTGGAGAGAGCAGTGACTCTGAAGACAGAGGACTTGTATTCAAATCCCACCTTTGATACTTAATACATGGGCAAGTTACTTTACCTCCATATGCTCCAGGATCCTCAACTATAAAATGAAGGAGGTTGGGCTTGAAGGTTTCTGACCTTCCCTCCCAACTTTAGATCTAAAATCATGTAACATTTATATAGGGTTTAAAAGGTTTACAAAGCACTAAAGGCATTTTCCCCATTCTATAATTAAGCAAACTGAGGCTCAGAGATTTAAATAGCTAGTAAGGGGCAGAGGCAGAATTTCAACCCAAATCTTTCTGGTTCCAAGTCCAACATTTTATCAACTACAAAGATCTACCTGAAAAGGGATGTAAATTCTTACTCCTACTGGCAAGAAAACAGTATATTCTTCTTCTTTCCAGACCTCTTCTCTCAAGAGCTTTCCTTAATTTGCAAAATCCCTGGATAGTTGAAGCTGATGATTATCTAGCAGTCTCTACTAACCTCTTCCTGTATGTAAAGGATATCACAACCCTTCACATCCAATAATGGGCAATACCTTTTCCTTACCTAATTCAAGGAGAGACAATATAGGATTTAAAATGTGTTTTAACTACACAAAAAAGGGGAATAGTTGGATCTCAGATTTAGAGCTAGAAGGGATTTTAGTCTAACACCCACATTTTACATAAGGAGAAACTGAGGGCCATAGAGGTCAAGTGACTTGCCCAAAGTCACAAAGGAAGGAACACATAGAGGATTTGAACACAGGTTCTCTGATGCCCAGAGCAGCATTCTTTTCTTTACACTGTTCCACAAGGTTTACAAAGTGCATACTGTCTTGGACATGTGAACTGAATTGCTAGAATATCAGAACTGATATTATATACCAATGACAGAACAAAAAAGTGTTGTCTCATTATGGTGTGTGAAAATTAAATATGTGCATGAGGTAGGTATATATGAAAGACACTTTCTGTGGACACTGTCACTCTTGTGGAACTACAGAAGGACAGTATGTCACTATATTAATTGTCCAAAGAGATGTTGGAACATCTAAATTTTCCAGTAGGTGGTGGTCTACTTAAACCATCAGCTAAGTGATCTCAAACAAATCCTCCAATCGTGTATGTGTGAAAGAGCCTCGAATACCATTCCACAATTCCAGCAGATGGACAATTTAAATTCCATGATGTCTAGGTTCTGAATTTAAACATGTGAAATGATTTTTAAAACGTTCTAAAAATGGGAAATCTGTGGCACTTGCCCCATCCTATTCTTTAACCAATGACCTCCATATTTACAGGGGACAGGTATTCAACATAATATGGCTGTAGAATTTATTTTATATAGGGAAAATGAAAGAAAATTAAGTGCTCCAATACAAAGTCCTTCTCCATCCCTCTACTACCCCCAAATTCTCCTACATCCAAAGTTATGGAAAGGAAATAAAGGGAGAGGGTTATGTACCTGGGCCTCTAACTCTAAGCGATGTGTTGCATCAAAGGGGTGCTGGGGGAATAGAGGAAGTAATTGAGTGTGGGGAAGGAAAGAGTTGTTTTCCCCTTTTCATCTCACCACCCCATGGGATATTTAGACCCACTTCCTAGGTGGTCAGTCCTTAAATGGCCCTTGTCATTTCATCTGTGTCCAACTATTCCTGACCCCATTTAGGATATTCTTGGCAAAGATACTGAAATGGTTTGCCATTTCCTTCTCCAGCTCATTTTATAGATGAAGAAACTGATTAAATAGGGCTAGGTGACTTGCCCAGAGTCACACAGCTAGTAAGTACTGGAAGCTGGATTTGAACTCAGGTCTTCCTGATTCCAGGCCTGGCATTCTATCCACTGACCACCTAGCTGCCCCAAATGATCCTGACCACCAGCAAATACAAGCTCTGGCAAGCTGTTCATTTTGTCTTAAGTATAAGGCCTTAAGTACAAGTCTAGTGACCAATGATATGTGTCTCTTATTTAAGGATCGACCTAGAAAAAGTGTAGCAAGGCTCAACACAGGGTAAGGCACTAGGGGAGGAAATTTTTCAGCCTTGGCCATAATGTGCCAGAGAGACCTGTCATCTTCAGGTTGGAGTTCTTGGTTTTGAAGTGGGCTATCAATGAAAAGTTTTAGGATTATATGTCTCTAACTCCATTTTAGGCATGGACAGACAGCAACCAATTGACCCATTCTTGTCACTTACAGACTATGTGACTTTGAGGAAATCACTTGGCTTCTCTCTTCAGTTTCTCCTCCAGTTTGTGTGTGTGTGTGTGTGTGTGTGTGTGTGTGTGTTTAGGGGATCTTCTCACTCTAAAAACTGTGATCCTCTGAAACTATCTCCTATCATATGGTGTAGCCTTTTGACTGAATCCAAGTTTTACAGAGCAAATCCTTTTGTTAAGATGATTTGTTCTGTGAAATTTGGATTTACTCAAAGGGCCACATCTGAGCACCAAGAGGGCCATATGCGGCCTCAATGTCTGTATAATGTAGAAATGAAACCAATGAATAAACAATCAACAACATATCCATAATGCTAACTATGTGCCAGGAACCGTGTACTTAGGATACAAGGACAAAAACTGAAATAATTCCTACTTAAAAGATGTTTGCATTCTAATGGTAGAAAAAGAATATTTGAAGTATTTAAATGCATACTTACATTAAATGTAAGTATGTTACTATTAAATGTATCTTCTTTTAAAGAATTTTTTTCTGGAGGCAATTGGAGTGAAGTAAGTTGCCCAGGGTCACACAGTTAGTAAGTGTCCGAGGCTGAATTTGAAAAAATACCTCTTTCTAAAAAAATGATGACCTATCATAAAGTAACTCTCATTTTCTAAGGGGATAGAGTCTAGACACCAGTAACAGACACATTTAAATGGTAGCTTGTTGATGTCTACAAAAATCTCAAAGGATAATACTATCATACTAGCTGTCATCACTGACACTCCTATATTTTAATATTTTGAGTGGCATCAGGAAATCATTATTTCTTGAACCTTCTGGTTGCTGATAGGTGCTCAGCAGGATGACAAGGATGACTGATTTCAGTGGTACACATCCTTCTTTTGCCAACAAAACCATTTCAGAGCAGTGATAGGAAATGGCATATGAACAGTTAAACATGTTTCCCCAGCTCAGGGCAACTAGCTGGATGAAATGCCAAGAATTTGGTTGAAATTGAAGTGGGCTTTGTATGTTTGTTTTTAATAACTGAAAATATTGGTTGTTTCTTATGCAGGAAAAGTTATAGTATAAAATACACTCAAGATAATATCAGAGCTTAACCAATGACCTCAGTTAGGAACTTCCATCTATTGCTGGAGAGGAGAGTAACATTTGAGTGTATTATTCAGATTCGTGGTGAATTTCAAGCCCCAGGAATGCATGGTACAATGCCTTGGTGGGATCATAGTTCCTCCTCTTCTACCCCCAAACCCCAAATTCAACTATCCTACAAGTTGGGAATTATGTACTGACTTCTTTTAAAACAGGCCAAGTGGGTATCTCAGTGATTCACTTCCCCCAACAGACAACTAGGCAGAAAAAAATCCCCACACATTTAAGGAGGAAGATAAAACCTGATATCTGTCTTCATATCCCCAATTACTAGCACAATATGTTGAATATAGTAGATACAGAATAAATGGCTATTGTAACATTTTAAAAGTTTGAGAGGCATGATTTCTGGGTAATTAATAATTTTATTAATAATGCCAGCATATTACCAATAAAATGGGTCAGTGACACTCGAGTTCCAAAGATGAATCAGAGTGGTCAGCTCATAGCTATATACCCTTGGAAGAAGATATATTAATTAACTCTGATTAACAACAATTAATGAAAGAGAACAATATCACAATGAGAAGTGGATCTCTACAATGAAGGGCTGAAGGATGCAACTTTGATTATGTCATTTATTTCTAAATTGCCCAACCTTAGTTAATCTAACCAAAGAATTTACCCCCACCTATACCTGTGTAGAGCACAATGACCTTCCCCACATGGGTGGGACCTGAGCAAGACTGTGTAGAAAGTTAATTGAATGCCTATCAGTAACGTCCTTCAGAAACTGAGCCCTGAAATGAGGGTTTTAGAATAAAGGAGGAACTCAATTTCCCCAAATCACTGATTATGAGTAATCATTTCTCTCATTATTGAATGGAAATTATATTTCTGAATTAATTGAGTTTATGTGGGAGAACTGTGTTGCTCACTTTATTTTGTCACCATTTTAACTAGACACATGGACGTCCTTGTATTCATCTCCTTTTATTGAGCTCTGCATCAGAGTCTCTAAATTTGTAAGTAAAGGAAAAGCAGGAATTTTCAATAAAAAAGAAAAACAGCAGTGAGGGTTTGAAGCAGTTCCTCTGTGCTGCAATTTTTTTTCAAGTGATGTCTATCTTAAAGGTCTGATATCTGTCAAAATGGAAAATTTCTTTAAATTTGAGCACATCATTTTCAGGAGTAACCAATGCAAAGCCTGCATATATCCTTACAATGTCAAGAGAACACAAAGGAAGCACCCAGTATTTGAGTATATTCCTTTGGTGAATTTGTAGGAAAACATGGTGGAAAGCAGGAATCAAAGGCACAAGTGGCAGCATTAACACATCACTAGAAGGACCACTTGTTACTCTGAGGTGGGAGCAAAAGAAGAAAGAATGGGTAAAGACACCGTTGAGGTGTGGAGGAAGGGTGTTAAGAGAGATCAAGACAGATAACAACAACAATAAATATAATAACGGCTTATATACCAGTTTATGGTTTGCAAAGTCCATTCCATGTGGTATCTCACTTGAGCCTCACAATAACTCTATGAAGTAAGTACTGTTATCACCCCCATTTTGCATAGGAGGAAACTAGGACACAGAGAGGTTAAGTGACATACTTCAGGTCACACAGCTAGTAAGTGTCTGAGGCTGGCTTTGCTCTCAGGCAGGTCTTCCTGACTCTGAGCAAGTACTATAGCCCTTAGCTGATATTTCTATCATCCTACTTAATTTGTAAAGCATTATAGTTGCATTATTTCATTTGAGTCAATGAAGAGTACTACAGGTAACTTTTTTATGGTCTGGACCTTGATTTCATCCACATAGGGTACTCACAATGGAATCACTTTCTTTTTTCTTTATTTTTATTTCATCTTCCAATATATTTTTATCTATTTCATTAAATATTTCTCAATTACATGTAAAAAAATTTTAATGTTCATTTAAAAAAAATTTGAGTCCCAAATTCTCTCCCTGCCTCCTCTCCCCTCTCCTTGAAAAGGAAAGCAATTTGATGAAAACTATACATGTGGAGTTGTAGAAAACATATTTCCTTATTAGCCATGTTGCAAAAGAAAACACAAACGAAGGAAAAGGAAAATAAAGAAAGTTTTAAAAGTATGTTTTGATATGCATTCAGACACCACCAGTCCGTTTTCTGGAGATGGCTAGTACTTTTCATCCTAAGTTCTTCAGAACTGTCTTTTCTGTTGTTGGTCAGTCATTTTCAGTCATATCTGGCTCTTTAGGACCCTATTTGGGATTTTCTGGGCAAAGAGATACTGGAGTGGTTTGCCATTTCCTTCTCCAACTCACTTTACATACGAGGGAACTGCAGCAAATGGGGTTAAGTGACTTACGTTGCACTGATTAGAATAGCTAATCATTGTACAGTATTGATGTTACTGTATACAATGATCTCCTGGTTGTGCTCACTTCACTTTGCATCAGTTCATATAACTCTTCCTGGATTTTTATGAAACCATTCTGCTCACCATTTCTTACAGCACAATAGTATTATTACATCACAATCATATATCACTTGTTCAGCCATTCCCCAATTGATGGGCATCCCTTCAATTTCCAATTATTTTCCACTGTGAAAAGAGTTGCTATAAATATTTCTGTACATGTAGGCCATTTTTCATGATCTCTTTTGGATACAAACCTAGTAGTGGTATTACTGGGTGAAGGGATATGCACAGTTTTATAACCCTTTTGGCATAGTTTCAAATTGCTCTCTAGAATGGTTGGATCAGTTCTAAGATAGGTTAAGATAGATTTCTATCCCCAACTGAGTGTGTATGTTATTCCCTCTTTGAGTCAACTCCTGATGAAAGTAAGGTTCAAGCATTATCTGCCACCTCCTTCCCTGATAAAAGCTCTTCCTTTCATGCCTCTTTTATGTGAGATAACTTCCCCTATTCTTCTCCCTTCCCCTTCTCACAAGGCATCCCTCTCTGTCATCCATTAATTTTATTTTTTCAATATCATTCCATCATAGTCAACTCACACCCATGTCCTCTGTCCATGTATACTTCTTCTAACTGCCCTCATAATGATAAATTTCTTAGGAATTACAAGTATCATCTTCTCATATATGAATGTAAATTTATATTCTCATATATAAAATTATATTCTCATATAAGCATGTAAGTTTAATCCTATTCAATCCCTTATAATTTCTCTTTCATGTTTACCTTCTTATGCTTTATTTGAGTGTTCTGTTTGAATGTCAAATTTTTTTGTGTAGTTCTGGTCTTTTTATTGGGAATGCTTGAAAGTACTCTATTTCATTAAATGTCTGCTTTTGTTCCCCTGAACAATTTTGCTGGGTAGGTTATTTTTGGTTGTAATTCTAGCTTCTTTACCTTCTAACATATCATATTTCAAGCCCTCAACTGCTTCAATGTGACAGGTACTAAACCTTGTAGGATGATGACTATGACTCCATAGTAGTTGAATTATTTTTTTCTGGCTACTTACAATATTTTCTTTTTGACTTGGGAGCTCTGGAATTTAGCTACAATATTCCTGGGAGTTTTCATTTTGGAATCTCTTTCAGAAGGTATTAGTGGATTCCTTCTATTTCTATTTAACCCTCTTGTTCTAGAATATTAGGGAAGTTTTTCTTGATAATTTCCTACAACATGATGTCTATGTTTTTTTATCATGGCTTTCAGGTAGTTTAATAAGTATTAAATTATCTCTCTTCAATCTATTTCCCAGGTCAGTTGTTTGTTTGTTTTTTCCAATAAGATATTTCACATTCTCTTCTTTTTTTCATTCATTTGACTTTGTTTTATTGTTTCTTGATCTCTCACAGTCATTTATTTCCACTTGCCCAATTCTAATTTTTAAGTGAGCTTAAAAATTTTTTTCAGTGAACTTTTCTACCTCTTTTTCCATTAGCCCAATTCTATTTTTAACATATTACTATATTCCAGGCACTATACTAAGTTCTGGAAATACAAAGAAAGACAAAAACATGCTCCCTACCCCGAAGAAATATATTCCCATATATAAATAACTAGGTATATACAAGAAATACATGGAGTAACGGAGGCACTCTGAAAGGAGAAAGCATTAGAAGCTGGGGGACTGGGATGTCCTGTAGAAAGTGGGCTTTGAGCTGAGCCTTAAAGGAATCCAGGGAAACAAAGAGATAGTGGTGAGGAGAGGGAACGTTCCATGACAGGTTCAAACTCTAGAGGGACCTGAATATCGAGCAAGCTAAGGAAGTTGAACTTTCTTTAGTGGGTAATGGGGGAAACTTTTTGATCTGGGTTGGGGGGTGACATGAGCTGTACTTTAGGAAGAGTACTCTAGTGTGATGAGAAGGAAGTTTGGAAATGATTGCCAAAGTTCACCAACAAAACCTTTATTAGGGGAGTGAATGGGTAAGAGGGTAGAAGAAATACAAAGATAGAAGTCAGCATGAGACTATTGAAAAGAAAGACTGTTAAGTTAATGGGGTAAGAGGCCAGAGCAAGAGTAAGTAAAAGATTCCAAGTAGTATGCTTGGATAAATGGGAAAATTATAATGCCACTGAGAGAAGAAGGAAGGGCATAAGAGAAACTGGTTTGTGGGGATGGAGATAATGAGTTTAAGTTTGGAGATACAGAGTTTGAAGTGCTGATAAAAAAAAAATCTTGGTGAAGCTATCCAGCACTAAGTTAGAATACAGAATTGAGGTTCTGGCTGTTGTAAAGAATGAGTACATGACTTAGAGTCAGGAGATGTGAGTTCAAATCCTATGATATTTATCAGCTCTGTGTGACCATAGGCAGATCATTCAATCTCTGAGGCTCAGTTTCTTTATCTACAAAATGGAGATAATTATACTTGTTCTAACTACTTTTCAAAGTTATTGTAAGGAAAGTGCCTTTTGCTAAGATGCTGATATATACACATACAGAGAGAAAGAGAGAGAGAGAGAGAGAGAGAGAGAGAGAGAGAGAGAGAGAGAGAGAGAGAGGAATGTAAGGTCTTTGTTCTGCATAGTTATAGATGTGGAAGGGACAGTAGAGGCCATCTAGTCTAACCCTCTAATTTTACAATTAAGGAAACTAAGACCCAGGGAGAATGAATGATTTGTCCAAGGTCACGCAGTTAGTAAATGTTTGATGTGGAATGTGAACTTGCTGAGGCAGCATAGGGTACTAAGAAGAATACAGGTCTTGGAGTAAGGAAGTCTACCTAAAACTCGAATCCTAGATCTTACAATTATTAGCTGCATCATTCTAGACAAGGAATGAATAGATGAAAAAGCACTTATTAAGTCTTTCTTATATGCCAAGCATTATGCTAAGTGCTGTTAACACAAAAATAAAAATTAAGATAGTCTCTGCTCTCAAGGACCTCACATTCTAATTGAGGGAAACAACATAAAAGGTTTATCCACAGGGAAAGCAGAAAGGCCCAGGAGTACTAAGATGACAGTGCCTATGGACTGTAGGACAAATAAAACATAAAACCTGGAGAGCTTTAGGAGGCAGTAACAGAACAAATGAGAGATCTGGTGAACCTCCATTTCATCAGACTCTTACCTCATCCAAACTCTGAGAGCAATTCAGCAGTCCAGATGAAAGGGAAAAGAAAAAGAGGAGGGGTGGCCTTGATGGTAATGGTGGTGAGTCTACTCCGCCATCCCTGATGGGACAAGTCATTTCAACTCTCTAAACTTCAGTTTCTCCATCTCCAAAGCAGGGACACAGACACTTTACACTACTGACCTCACAGAACTGTTATAAGGAAAGTGCTTTGTAAACCCTGAAGCACTACATAAACATGAATTGTTGTCATGGCAGCACCTATGGTGGCTGCTACTGCTGTTATGTGAAATGATGTTTCAGGTACAGAATGTGACTCTAAGCTCATCTAAATGGACTTAGAACAAACCTTGTTAGAATCATAGGATATCAGATCTAGAAGGGACATTAAAATTCATCTCATTTCAATTCCCTCATTCCATTTTTTTTCAACCAAGATGACAAGAGAAGACAAAGCACTCACCTGAGCTTTCCCAAATTCCCCTTCAAACAATTTTGCAATAATGCCTCAAATAAAATTCTGATGTGGCAGAGCCAACAAAAGATCAAAGTAAGACACTATTCTAGCCCAAGACAACATAGGAGATCAGAGAGATCTGCGACAAGGGGAAAGATGCTGGCTCAGAGCCCACATTGATGACATACCAGTGGCAGGACTAGATGGTGGCAACAGAAGCAGCAGGAGCTTCAGAAGTTCTCAAGCCAAAGATGGTAAAGGAATCTGACAGTCAGAAAGAGATTACAGGGGTCCTCTGTGCTAGTACTAGATGCAGGACCAGCTATTTGGCAGCTTCGTTGCCTATACCCAATTTGGGGTCGTAGTTCAAGGGAAGAGAAGATCACTTTCAGTCAAGAGGGAGTAGAAGCCCTGAGGGGCAGTATTACTTCCATTACCAAGAGGTCAGAGACCCCGAGGAGCAGTATCTTTTCCAGTCTCAAGGGACTGGGGTCCTTCCTGGGTAAGGACCAGAGTGCAGACCAGGAGGGCAGTGACCACACCTCTTCCCAGATCACACCACCTTGGAAACATGGAAAATTTCCAAAATCCCAGAACTCTGAAAACAGCAGTTCAAAAAAAGGTTAATGCTTGAGATAGTACCCCTCCCCCATCCCACTCTGGGAACAGAGCCCAACATTAATATAAAGTTCCAAATCAAGAAATAGGGTGGGAAAATGAACAAACAACAAAAAAGAACATGAATCTACTATGATGACAGGGAAAATGAGGACAAAAAGAAGAAAATGAAATCAAAACAGATACAGGCAAAGAAAGTCTCAATAAAAAAGAACCATGTTACTGGAAGAGCTAAAAAATAATTTTCAAAATGAAATAAGGGCAGTAGAGGAAAAATTAGGTAAAGAAATTAAAGCAAAGGAAGAAAATTATGAAAATACAGTTAACAACTTGGTAAAAGAGGCACAAAATAAACTGAAGAAAATAACACCTTTATAAACAGAATTGGTCAAATGGAAAGAGGTACAAAAGATCACTGAAGAAAATAATTCTTTAAAACTTAGAATTGGCCAAGTGGAAATAAATGACTCCATAAGACATTGAGTAACAATATCACAAAGTAAAAAAAATAAGAAAATTAGAAGAAAATGTGAAATATCTCATTGGAAATAGAACGGACCTGGAAATAGATTGAGCAGAGATAATTTAAGAATTATTGTATTACCTGAAAGCTATGATTTTTTTTAAAAAGGGCCTAGATATCATATTTCAAGAAATTATCAAGGAAAGCTGCTTTGATATCCCAGAACCAGGAGGTGAACTAGAAATGGAAAGAATCCACCAATCATCACCTAAAGAAGATCCCAAAATGAAAGCCCTCAGGAATATTGTAGTCAAATTCCAGAGCTCCCAGATCAAAGAGAAAATACTTCAAGCAGCCAGAAAAAATAAATAGCCACAGTCAGGATTACACAAGATTTAGCAAGTAGTTACCTTATTAAAGGAGTGTAGGGGTTGGAATAAGATATTCCAAAAGATAAAAAAAGCTGGCATTACAACCAAAAACAACCTAGCCAGAAAAACTGAGTATTAACCTTTTTGGGTGGGGGAAGGAGGCCAGCAGTGGGCATTTAATGAAATAGATGACTATCAAACATTCCTAACAAAAAAACCAGAGCCCAATAGAAATTTTTACTTTCAAGTACAAAGCTCAAGAGAAGCATAAAAAGGCAAACATGAAAGAAAAATGATAAGGGACTCAAATCCCCTTAATAAAAGGATTTGTCCTGTGAAGTTTTGATTCAATCAAAGGGCTGCACTTGAGAACCTAGAGGGCCACATGTGGTCTTGAAGCTGCAGGTTCCCCAGTTCTGGGTTAAACTGTTTACCTTTATATATGAGAAGATGATACATACGTATATATATCTTGCAAGTTAGAAGAATTTTACATAGAATAAGGGTATGGAAATGAGTCGATTATGTTAGGATGACATGAAAACATGAATACGCAAGATGGAGGGATACCCTGAAAGGGGGAAGGGAAAGGAAGAATGCAGGAAATTATTTTATATAAAAAGGAGAATGCAAGGAAGAGTTTTTTATAGTGGAGAGGGAAATGAGGAGGGGACAGTGTGTGAACCTCACTCACATCTAAACTGGTTTAAAGAGGATGTACATTCAATTGGTAATAGAAATCTATCTTTCTGCCTTACCCAACAGAGAAGTAGGAGGGTAAAGGAATAAAAGAAAAGTGAGGGGTGTGTGATAAGAGAGTGAGCAAATAAAAGAAGGTGGTAGTCTGAAACAAAACAGACTTTAGAGGAAGAACACAATAAAAAAGAAAGAGGGTAAACAGAAGAAAGTAGAATGGAGGGAAATGCAGTTAATAATCATAATTGTGAATTTGAATGAGACGAACTCACCAATAAAATGGAAGCAGACAGTCAAATGGATTAAAAACTAGAATTCAACATGATATTGTTTACAAGAAACACATGAAGAGAGATACAGAGTAAAATAAGAGGCTGAAGCAGAATCTATTATGCTTCAACTGAAATTTAAAAAAAGTCGGGGTAGCAATCATGATCACAGACAAAGCAAAAACAAAAACAGACAAAACAAAACAAAAATAGAAAAGCAAGAAAACTATATCTTGCTAAAAGGAACTACAGACAATGAAGTAATATCAGTACTAAACATATATGCACCAAATGGCAGAGCATCCAAATTCTTAAAGGAAAGTTAAATGAATTATAGGAGGAAATAGACAATAAAACCAAATTAGTGGGAGGCCTCAACTTTCCCCTCTCAGAACTAGATAAATCTAACTATAAAATGAATAATAAAGAAGTTATTGCAAAATAGGCTGTATGCAGATGTTGTGATGGTATACTTAAAGAACCCTTGAGAATCAACTAAAAAACTAATTGAAACAATTAACAACATCAGCAGAGTTGTAGGATATAAGATAAATCATCAAAATTTCTACATATTATCAACCAAGTCTAACAAGAAGAATAGAAAGAGAAATTCCAATTAAGATAACTACAGGTAATATAAAAATACTCCAGAGTCTACCTGCCAAAACAAACCCAGGGATTTTTTGAATACAATTACAAAACATCTTTCACACAAATAAAAGCAATCTAAACAATTGGAGAAATGTTAATTGTTCATGGGTAGGCCAAGCCAATATAATAAAAATGACAATTCCATCTAAGTTAATTTACTTATTTGGTGCCATACAAAATCAAACTACCAAAGAGTTATTTTATAGAGCTAGAAAAAAAAAGTAATAAAATCATCTGGAAGAACAAAAGGTCAAGAACATAAAGGGAGTCAATGGAAAAAAAATGTGAAGAAAAGCAGTCTAAAAGTCCCAGATTTCAAACTATATTACAAAGTAGTAATCATCAAAATAATCTGATATAGTTAAGAAACAGAATGGTGAATCAGTGAAATAGAATAGGTACATAATACACAGGAGTAAATGACCATAGTAATCTCGTGTTTTATGAACCCAAAGGTCCAAGTTTTGGGGACAAGAACTCACTGACAAAAATTGCCAGGAAAACTGGAAAGCAGCTTGGCAGAAACTATGCATAGACTAACTAACATCTCACTCTGCATACCAAGATAAGGTCAAAATGGATAAATGTTTTAGAAATAAAGAGTTATATCTTAAGTAAATTAGGGGTACAAGGAACATTTTATTTGTCATATCTATAAATAAGGGAAGAATTTATGACCAAACAAGAAATTGAGAACATTATAGAATGTAAAATGAATAATTTTGATTACATGAAATTAAAAAGCTTCTATACAAACAAAACTAATGCAGCCAAAATTAGAAGGAAAATGGGAAACTGGGGGGAAATTTTATAGCAAGTTTTTCTGATAAAGGTCTCATTTCTCAAATATACAAAAAATGAGCCAAATTTATAAAAATAAGAGAGAAACACCAGAGGAGCTCCTTAAGCTGATATCACAGTGGCTGTTGCTACTATCTCTGCCACAAGCAGGTGTGAGATTTGAGACCATTCAGTCACAGTAGAACATAATAAACTGTCATCATTTGCTGGGAATTATCAATGGTGAAATCACTCTCTTTTCCCTCACCTCCTCCCAGTGCATATTTGTTTCTAAATTTATTTCTATTTCTTTAAAGTTTGAGTTTTACATTGCTATTCAACAAGTCTCTAAAAGCTAGTATTAAGTAATATTTCACTTTCTCAAGGGCAGTTGAGAGGGAGGTTTTGATTAGCTGCATGAAGAGAGAGAAGGAAGTTGTTTAATTTGCTGGGATCTTTCACCAGCTTGTGGCTTGAAACAAATCAGCCATTTTATTGATAAACTTTATAACTCTTCAAAAGCAGGAGGACCAGAAATAAGCTATGTGAATCCAGCCTGTAACAGATTCCCTGTGCACAGAAAAATCATTCAGCAATATTAAGGAGAAGAATAAGTAAGGAAAATTTTTGTTTCATCCATCTCCCTTAGAGGCAGTGACCTCAGGCACCTTTCCTTTCTTGTTATTCAATTGCTTTAGCAGGTTCAAGGAGGCCTGTTAGATGGAACTGAAGGCAAAGACTAGAAGAGAGGATTGGAAACTCCTACTCAAATGATGTTCAGTTCAATTCAACTATGGCAGCACTGTAGGGTTGCATATGTATTTTGTGGGTATCTCAAGTGACACATGAGGTGCTAAGCAGTGATAGCAGCCCACATCCAGCTCATGTCCTGCCTTCCATAAGACTACAGGAGTCTGTCACATTATCATCGACCATCAAGGGAGCATATAACATAGTATAGGTCCACCAGGTGGTGCTATACTCAAACCACTAGTCTATTCATTCTATCAACCGTGAAGCAAGTTCTGTACTTAAAAGAGCAGCTGGCTCCTGCTAAGTCCCTGGCCTTCAAAGAACTAGGAAAAAAGAAAACCTTGATAATTCAGGTTCTGAATGAATTTAGGGCAGGATATAAAATATGGTTTAGAATTATTAAAATAGGGAAATCTTCATGATTCTTATCTGCCTCTGGGATATTCCCTGCTCCCTCTATATCGATTAGTTATAGGCAATTGACTTTTTTGTGGCCTCAGGGTCTAGTAAGTGTAGTAAAATAAGAGATAGTACAACATATGGTATAGAGAGCTAACCTTGGAATCAGGAAGAGCTGGGTTCAAGTCCCACCTTTGAAATATATTGGCTATGTGAACTTTGCAAATGATTTAAAGTTTAAGTCCTTCTATTAAGGGGATTTGTTCTGTGAAGTTTGGATTCAGGCAAAGAGCCACCCTTGAGGACCTAGAGGGCCACATGTGGCCTCGAGGATGCAGATTCTCCACCAGTGAAACTTCTCAGTGTCCCAGGAAACTATGCAAGCACACAGGGTAGAGAGGTGATACAGTGGATAGAGTATGGACTTGGAATCAGGAAGCATTGAGTTTGGGTTACTAACTAAGCAAGTCATTTAACCTCTCTCTGCCTCAGTTTCCTCATCTGTACAATGGGGATAATAATAGCAGCTATATCACAGGGTTGTCTTAAGTACCAATGAGAAAACACATGAAAAGTGCTTTGGCCAACCTTAAAGTGCTACATAAATGTTAGTTAAAATAAGTGACAGAGAAGTCTACGGTGAGAGAGAAAGTTTCCTATACCAGTGAAATCATGGGCCTTGTTGTTGTTTTAAGTCAAATTGCAAAGAAATTGTTAAGCATTCCATTCTCAAGGACAGCTTTGCCCAATCATCTCTGAATTTCCAGCTGTTCACCTCTAACTTCTTTGGGGTGCCTGGGAAATATCCCTACATCGTCTACTCCAACAAATTATGGACAGGATTAAGGACAGGCTTGCCTGTTTGGGTCCATCTCAGGATATAAACACCAGAAAGCAGGAGAAGCAAAAGCGGGAGTGTCAGGGGTTCAGAATGGTCTCCTGACCTCACCAGTCTCTCAGGTTTGGGGGACCGGTGTTGGTTCTCAGCTCAGTCCAGAGTCTAGTCCGCACAGACTGATTCCTAGCTGACTGCTCTGACTCCTGGTTTGATCTAGTTCTCTCAGATCTCGTCAGGTCCCAGCAGCTGCTTGGCAACTCAACCTGCTCGTCTCAGCTTTCCTGCCCCTGTGCCCAAATGGCATTTGGAAAATTTTCTCTCAGGCTATTACTAAAGTATCTCAGTCTTACAGCTCTAATTCTCAATGTTAGTTGCTGCTAGCCTACATAGCAGACATGCACCCAGCTTCACCTGGAAACAGCCAAGTGTACCTATACTTCTACAGATCAAGGAAGGCAAGCAGTGTCCAATTCTAAAGGATAGACAAGAGGAAGGAGAGTTGGTAAGTCAGTGAACAATTTATTAAGTGTCAACTATGTTCCAGGTGCTGTGCTAAATTCTGAGGATACAAAGAAAGACAAATGACAGTCCCTTCCCTCAAGGAGCTTATAATCTAATAGGTGGAGGGGGGGCAACCTGCAAAACAACTGTATATAATACAGAAATTGTTTGTCCTTCATTCAAGAAAAGGACCATGACATCAGGGAGGTAATGCCATGACATGCAAGTGAATTGGATTTAAGTGAAGCAGGATTGTGCAAAATTACCAGCCTCATTTTCTCCTCCAGAGCCTTCTGGGTCCAGTGGCAAGATATAGATCAGAACAACTGGATATGGACCAGAATGTAACTTTTTAAGCTAAGGTCTTTTTGGTCTCAGTTTGACTAAGGCAAAGCCCATTTGGTGATTGGGGCTATGTTTTGAATGACTACACATGCATAATCTATATCAAATTGTTTTTCTTCTCAAGGAGAGGGGGAAAGAGAGAGGGAGACAATTTGGAGCTCAAAATTTTAAAAAACAAACTATAAAAATTGTTTTTACATGTAATTGGAAAAAATAAAATATGAAAAGTTTTGAAAGAGAAACTATGCATAAACAATCTAGATAATCAACCAATAAACATTTATTAAGCACCTAGTAGGTGACAGGTATTGTGCTAACTAAGCTTATGGGATACAAAAAGAAGCAAAAGACTGTCCCTTCCCTTAAGGAGCTTATAATCTAATGGGTAAAATAGGGATAATCAATAGATGGAAGGTATGTTAAGAAGGACTAAGAAGTCTTCTTACAGAAGGTAGGATTTTACCCAAGATTTGAAAGAAGCCAGGGAAGCCACGATGGGGAGGAGAAGAGAGAGGCATTTCAGGCCCAGGAGACAGGCAGTGACTCAGATATAAACTGGTGTGACCACATACTGGACTCATCAGAACTCTAGCTTCTAAACAAACTAAGGGTCAAATCTCCTGACTCCTCAATACTCCTTCCTCTCAGGAAGCTTCCTTTCTGCAATCCTACATGTAACAACAACAATTGGCATTTATATAGTGCTACAAGATTTGTGAAGCACTTTACAAACAGTATTTCATTTTGTCCTCACAACAACACTAGGAGATGAGTGCTATTATTATCCCCATTTTACAGATATGGAAACTGAAGCAAACAAAGGGTAAGTGACTTGCCCAGCATCATACCACTAGTATCTGAGCTAGATTTGAAGTCTTCCTGACTCCAGGTCCAGTATTCTAACTACATACAGAGCTACCTAGCTTCCTAGGTAATCCTACTTTCTGTGGGGAAGGAGAAGTGATTTTGTAAATCATTCCATCAGTCCCCTATGTAGCCCCAAGAATTATCATCAATATTTTTGTTGTTGTTCAGTCATTTTAGTCATGTCTGCCTCTTTGTGAACCCATTTTGGGTCATCTTGGCAAAGATACTGGAGTGGTTTGTCATTTCCTTCTCCAGTTCATTTTACTGATGAGAAAATAAAAGCAAAGAGAGTTAAGTGACTTGCCTAAGGTCACACAGCTAACACGTCTGACACCAGATTTGAATTCAGGAAAATAAGTCTTCCTGTGCCACCTAGCTGCCCCCATCATCAATTACATAGGGATAAATGATCATTGGTGGGCATATAAGGGATCCTGGTGAGAGAAAAGAATTGTAGGCAAGCTGGCATGGGCTCCAGTTATACCACAAATACTTGTTGTTTCTAGAAAAATTGACAAGATTAGAGATTCCTGAGCTACACTTTGAAGGATGCTAGATATTCTATAGATAAGAAGTATAGTCCAAATTTGTGCAAAGGTGTAAGGTAAGACAGACACAGACAGAGAAAAGCAAAATGGTCCATTTGCCTGGCATGGAGAGTATGTAGATAGAGATTCATATGAAATAATAATATAAAAATATATGAGAGCCAGAGAATACAAAACATTCAGTTTTATATCCTGGACCCTATAGGGAGTCATTGGTAATTTTTAAATTGGTAGACAATGTAACTAGCTCTGCAATTTAAGATTATTAGTTTAATAGCTGTGGGGAATCAACAAATGCAAGGAAAAACTTTTGACAAAATACAATACCCCTTTTTGTTTAAAAAAAAAACAAAACCTAGCTAGCAGAGCCAAGATGGCAGAATAAAAGCAGGGACCTGGCTGAGTTCTCCCCTACCAAACCCCTCAAAATATCTGTAAAAAATGACTCTAAACAAATTCTAGAGGAGCAGAACCCACAAAATGACACAGTGAAACAGATTTCCAGCCCAAGACAATATGGAAAGCAAGACAATAAGGAGGAGTCTATTGCAATGGGCACAGAGAGGAGCGCAACCCAGTGTGGGTCATGCCAGCACAGACAGTACTGGAGCAAGCCTCAGGGCACTGAATCACTGGCAGCTGTAGTGGTTTCCACACTTTCTCAACCCACAAACACCTTCAAATGCCTTGAAATAGTTTCAAAGGTCAGTGGGAAAGCTCTTTCACCTAGGTGAGAGAGGAATATGATATGGCCCTAGTCCCAGTCCCAGGACAGTGGCAGCCACTGTTGCAGTGGCAGCTGCTTCTGGAGCTCTCAGGCTACAGACAATGGAGGGGTCAAGCAGCTGATCTGGGTCATAGTCCTGCGTGGTGGTCCTGGGGTGAGGAGGAGTGCTGGCATGGCAGAACTGGTGGTGGCTGTAGAGAAGGAAATTTTACAGTTCTAGGACAGAAAAGAATGCTTCTGTTTGCTCACAGACCAGAGTGCATGCCAGTAGAGGAGTAAACACCTTTCCTTTGAACATACCACTTTGGAGGAACTGAGAATTTATAGGTCCCTGGAGAAATCTCTGACAACAGCTGCACAAACCCCCTGAAATTTGGGGCAGTACACCTTCCACTTAACAAAGAGCTCAAAAGTCAAGTAATTGGCTGGGGAAACGACCAAAAAGGGGAAAAGAATAAGACTGTAGGTTACTGTCTTGGTGAAGAGACATTTTCTTACAACAAGGAAGATCAAAGCATACAATTGGAAAAAGACAGCAATGTCAAGGCTCCTACATCCAAAGCCTCCAAGAGAAATATGAAATGGTCTCAGGCCATGGAAGAGCTCAAAAAGTATTTTGAAAATCAAGTAAGAGAAGTGGAGGAAAAAATAGGAAGAGAAATGAGAGTGAGGCAAGAAAATCATGAAAAATAAGTCACCAGCTTGCTAAAGGAGAACTAGAAAAATTCTGAAGAATACAACATCTTTAAAAATAGACTAGACCAAATGGCAAAAGAGGTCCAAAAAGCCAATGCATAGAAGAATGCCTTAAAAGGCAGAATTGGCCAAATGGAAGAGGAGGTCCAAAAGCTCACTGAAGAAAAGAATTCCTTCAAAATTAGAATGGAGCAAATGGAAGCTAATGACTATGAGAAATCAAGAAATTATAAAACAAAACCAAATGAATGAAAAAATAGAAGACAATGTGAAATACTTCACTGGAAAAACCACTGACCTGAAAAATAGATCTAGGAGAGATAATTTTAAAATTATTGGTCTCCCTGAAAACCATGATTTTAAAAAAGAGCCTAGATACCATCTTTCAAGAAATTATGAAGGAAAACTGCCCTGATATGCTAGAACCAAAGGTTAAAATAGAAATGGATAGAAACCACTGATCACCTCCTAAAAAGAACTCAAAAGGAAAACTTCTAGGAATATTGTAGCCAAATTCCAGAGTTACCAGTCCAAAGTGAAAATATTACAAGCATCCAGGAAGAAACAATTTAAGTATTGTAGAAACACAATAAATCGTAAACAGGATTTAGCAGCTTCTACACTAGGGGATTGGAGGGCTTGGAATATGATATTCCAGAGGTCAAAGGAGCTAGGATTAAAACCAAGAATCACCTATCCAGAAAAACTGAGTATAATACTTCAGGGGGGAAAATGGATATTCAATGAGATAGAGGACTTTCAAGCATTCTTGATGAAAAGACCAGAGTTGAATAGAAAATTTGACTTTCAAATACAAGAATCAAGAGAAACATGAAAAAGTAAAGAGGAAAGTGAAATCATAAGGACCTTATTATGAACTGTCTACATTCCAACATGGAAAGATGATATTTGTAACTCATGAGACCTTTCTCAGTATCATGGTATTGAGAGGAAATATCTGTGCATGTGTATATTATACATTTGTAGGTATATGTGTAAGTATGTATATGTATATATATATGTGTGTGTGTGTGTGTGTGTGTGTGTGTGTGTGTGTGTGTGTGTGTACACATATAAAGAGGGGGGCACAGGATGAGCTGAATTTGAAGGGAGAATACCTAAAAAATAAAATTGAGTGTTGAGAGATATGTACTGGGAGAAAGAGAAAGGGAGAAGTAAAGTGTAGTAAATCATCTCACATGAAAGAAGCAAGAAAGAGCTTTTATAATGGAGAGGAAGATGGGGAGGTGAGAGGGAATAAGTGAGCTTTACTCTCATTGGATTTGGTTCAAGAAGAGAATAATAAACATTCAGTTGGGTATGGAAATCTATCTTACCCTGCAGAAAGGCAGGGGAGAAGGGGTAGGAGAGGGAGGATAATAGAAGTGACAACAAATTGAGGAAGGGATAATCAGAAGCAAACACTGTTGGGGGGCAGGTCAAGGAGGAGAATGGAACAAATGGAGGGTAGGACAGGATAGAGGGAAACGCAGTTAGTCTTTTGCAACATGACTGTTATGGAAGTGTTTTGCATGGCTACACTTGTATGACCTAAGTCGAATTGCTTGCTTTCTCAATGAGGGAGGGAGGAAGGAAGGGAGAGAATGTGGAACTCAAAGCTTTAAAAATGAATGTTAAAAATTGTTTTTGCATGCAACCATGAAATAAGATGTACAGGCAAAGGGGTATAGAAATTTAACTTGCCTACAGGAAAATAGAGGAGAGGAGGATGGGAGAAGTGGGGGATGATAAAAGGGAACGCAGACTGGGGAAAGAGATGGTTGGGGTACATGGTGTCCTGGGGTAGGGGAGGGGAGAGATGGGGAGAAAATTTATAATTCAAAATCTTGTGGAAGTGAATGTTGAAAACTGGAAATAAATTATATATTTTTAAAAAACCTAGAAAACAGGAAGACATGGACTTTTCCTTAATACAGTAAGTAATGTATCTAAAACTAAGATCTTAGCATTATATTTAATGAGGTCTTTTCAATAAGATCAGGGATAAAGCAAGGATGTCCATTGAAAATAGGGTCAATTGAAATTACTTGGAACAATTAATAACTTTAGTAAAGTTACAGAATATAAACTAAATCCATATAAGACATCATCCCTATATGCAACTAAAGAGTTATATATGGAAGTTATTTTAAATGGAATTTCTCTTTCTATCTCTATCTCTTTTAGCTAGATTTTATTATAACACAGGATACATATGAATACAACCACAAAATACTCTTCACACAAATAAAAAAGCAGATCTGAATAATTACAGAAGCATTCATCATTCATTAGAAGGTTGTATCACTATAATAAAAATGATAAAACTACCTACATTATTTGGTGAATGTCATATTAATCAATCAAAATATTACTTTTTAAAGTTAGAAAAGTCTTGGCAAAATTCATCTGGAGGGATAAAAGATCAAGAATCTCAAGTGAAATAATGATTTCAACATACTATAAAGTGGTAATCATCAAAACAATTGGTACTGATTAAAAAGTAGAGAAGTTGATCAGAAGAATAGCTTAAGAACACAACATGTAGAAGTAAACAAACCTAGCAACCTTGTGTTTGATAAATCCAAAGTCTCTATCTATTAGGATAAGGACTCTTAACCTAGTAAGGAAAAATAGAAAATGGTCTGGAAAAAATTAAGTTTAGACCAATACCAAGATAAGATCCCAATGACATAGATATAAAAAATTATGTCATATACAAATATTGGAAAAAAAAGAAATTGCCTTTCATGTCTATGGATGGGGGAAAATTCATGACAAAACAGAGGCTAGAGAGAATTATAGAGGATAAAATTGACAATTTTGATTACATAACATTAAAAAGGTTTTGTGCACACAAAAGTAATGAAGCTAAGATCCGAATTGAAACAATTTACTGGAAAAAACCTTTGAATCAAGTTTCTCTAATAAAGGATTCATTTCCAAGATATATAAGGAACTGACTTGAATTTATAAGAGTAAGAGTTATTTGCCAGTTGATAAATGGATATGGACAGGCAATTCTGAAGGGAAAAAACTTATGCTATTAATAGCAATTTGAAAAAAATGCCCCTAAATCACTAAAAATTAAAAAAACACAGATTAAAGAAACTCTTCAGTTCTAACTAATACCTATAAGACTGGCATTGTTGATAAGAAAGGAAAATGACAAAAGTTGGAAGAGCTGTGGAAAAGTCATACTAATTGCACTCTTCACAGAGTTGTGAATTAGTCCAGCCATTCTGAAGAGCAACTTGAACTGTGCTCCAGTTACTAAATGTGCATATTCTTTGAGCCAAGGATAACACTACTTGGTCTATACCATAAAGGAATCAAAGAAAGAGGGAAAAGAGCCGTTGCTGCAAAAATATGAACAGCAGCTCTTTTTTTTTGTGGGGGCAACGAAGTGGAAACTAAAGGGATTCACATCCATTTGGAAATAGCTAGACAAAGTATGACATGTGAATTAATGGAATACTGTTGTGCTTTAAGAAATCATTAGATGAACGATTTCAGAGAAATCTGAGATTTGCATGAAATGATGGAGACTGAAATGAGTAGACCAGGAAAACAATTTATATTCTAACAAAATGGTAAACATGAACAACTTTGAAAGAAGAAATGTGATCTGTAACATAATGACAACCATGCTTCCGGAGTCTCATTAATGAAGAATGCTAATCACTTAATGACACAGAAACAATGGACTAAATATGCAGAAAGAGACACATTTTTGGACATGGTCAGTGTGGGCATATGTTTTACTTGAATATGCATTTTTTTTGTAAGGGGTTTTATTGTGGGGGGGGTAGAGGTGAGAAGAAGAAAAGTAAATGTGCATTAATTTTAAAAAAAATTTTTAAAGAAAAAATGCTATGTCAAGGATGCATCAGAGAGAAAAGAGACCTGAGGCAGAAAGGTTAATTAGGAGACAACTGCAATAATTCTGGTGAAAGGTAATGAAAACCAAATCTAGGGAAGAAGCTGGGAGTAAAGAGAAAGAGACAGGTATGGGAGGTGGTGTGGAGGCAGGAGCAACAAAACTTGGCAAATAATAAAACAAGGACGATGCCAAGGATGCAAAATTGAATGACTGGAGGGCTGGTGGTGCCAGTAAAAGAAGTGGGAAAATTTGGAGAAAGAACCACTTTGGGGAAAATTTGTTTTTTTAATAATTTTTTTCCTAATTACAAGTAAAGATAATTTTTAACATTTTTTTAAATTTTGAGTTCCCAGTTCTCTCACTCCTTCCCTCCTCTCCCCTGTCCCTGAGACAGTAAGCAATTTGATATAGATTATTCACATACAATCATGATACATTACAATTTGAATATGTTGAGTTTGAGATTACTACAAAATATCCATATAGAGATGCCATTGGAAATGTGAGGTTGGAGTTTAGGAGAAAAATTAGGTATGTATAGATATGGGAGTCATTTGCAAAAGGGATGATAATAGGAGCTAGTGAGATCTCAGAAGGACTATTGGAAAAAAGAAATGGGAGACCAAGACAGAGTCTTGGTGACCACCTACACTTAGTAGGTAGAAGGAAGATGGCAACAAAGGCAACCAAGGAGCAATCAGACAGCTAGGAAAAGAAAGAATAAAAAGCATCTGCCATGATTAGGAGACTCGGAACAAGATCAGAGACAGTAGATGATGGGGTTTTCCAGGGATGAAGAATTAAAAAAAGAAAAGGCCATGCCATCAAAGAATTCTCAGATGGTGGCTAATAAATCTTCAAAGGGGCAAAGGCATGGCATCAAGTTGGATATAGAGATATGTGAAACAATCTTCTGACTTTTAAAGCCCTTCCCAACTTGGTCCCATCCTACCTTTCCAGCCTTGTTATATCTTACTTCCCTCCACATATTCTACAACCCAATGATGTTTACCTTCTTGCTGTTCCCCATACAAGACATTATATCTCCCTGGGGTGAGGGGGGTGGTAAGGGAGGACTAGCCACTCTTGAGTGAGGGTTTGCTGAGCCCTTTCAGGGCTGCTCATCCACCTTTGGTGTCTACCTATCCCCTAGCTCTCACCTGTGGCTCCTAGAAACAATAGCATATGCAGTGGGCACACCCTAGTAAATTATCTGGGTATATGGACTAAACCAGGCTGAAGGTAGTCAACAGGTCTCAAACTAGTGGTGAGTTGGAGGGTGTCTACCCCAAGCATGTGAAGATATCTCCTCGGTAGAATGTGTATATGGGAACAATTTGTTCCAACAGCAATGAAGTGACTTGGAGCTTGGTGAGACATTGGATGGCAAGGTCATCCATTGCATCCCATGCTATCACCAATCTTCCTCACTTTCATGTGTCTTGCCACTAGACTTCAATGATTCTGGAAGAGAGAGCATTCCTTACAGTTGTGTCACTCTACCTCACTTAAATCCAATTCACTCTGTGATGTTTCTGATCCTCTTTGAAAACAAGGACAAACAAAAACATCTCCCTACTTTGGGTATTTTCACTGACCATCCCCCATGCCTAGAATTCTCTCCCTCCTCATCTCCTGGCTTCCCTAGCTTCCTTTATGTCCTAGTTAAAATCTCACCTTATGCAAGAAGGCTTTCCTGGTCACCCTTAATGCAAGTGCCTTTCCCTTGAGATTATCTTCAGGCAAGGCAGAGCCAAGATGATGCAGTAAAGGCAAAGACTTGCCTGAGCTCTTCCTCAAACCTATCCAAACACCTTTTAAAAATGACTCCAAACAAATTCTAGAGTAGCCGAACCCACAAAATGATGAAGCGAAACAAATTTTCAGCTCAAGACAACTTAGCAGATCAGCAGGAAAGGTTTGTTGAACTAGGATTAGAGTGGAGCAAAGTCCAGCACAGGTCACACCAGCACAGCCCTAGGTCAATTAAACCAGGAGCAGGCCTTGGAAATAATTGAATCAGCAGCAGCAGCAGTGGCTGCTTCCAGGGCTCTTACCCCACAGACAATAAGAGGGTTGAATAACTGGTCAGAAGGAGATTACAGGAGTCCTTTTACTAGCACTGAGGCAGGACTTTGCTGCTTTGCCCACATTCTGATCTGGGTCCCAGTCCTAGGTGGTAGTTCCAGGGCAAAGAGGAGCACTATCATAGTAGCTTGCAGCCACAGTGGAGGGAGGACCTTCCTCATAGTTCTAGGGCAGAAAAGAGTGCTTTTGGTCACTCACAGGTCAGGAGAATAGTAAATATCTCTCCTTAGATCATAGCACTTTGGAAGAACTGAAAACTTATAGGTCCCTAAAAGTATCTCTGAAAACAGCTGTACAAAACCCCTGAAGCTCAGGACAGTGGCCTCCTTCATTTCTCAAACATACAGACAACTATAACAACAAATTTAGAAGCAGAATCCTATTTTAATAAACAGTTAAAAATCAAGTAATAGGCTGGAAAAATGAGCAAACAATGGGAAAAAAACCTCTGAGTATTGAAAGTTATGATGGTGACAAAGAAGATTGAAACACACTCAAGAGAAGACAACAAAGCCAAAGCTCTTCCATCCAAAGCCTCCAAGAAAAATCTGAATTGGTCTCAGGCCACAGAAGAGCTCCAAAAGGATTTCTAAAATCAAGTAAGAGAGACAGAGGAAAACTTGGGAAGAGAAATGAGAGTAATGTAAGAAAATAATGAGAAAAGAGTCAACAGCTTGGTAAAAGAGACACAAAAAAATACTGAAGAAAATAACAAACTAGGTCAAATGGCAAAAGAGGTCCAAAAAGGCAATGAGAAGAAGAATGCTTTAAAAAGCAGAATTGGCCAAATGGAAAAGGAGGTCCAAAAGCTCACTGAAGAAAATAATTCTTTCAAAATTAGAATGGAGCAAATGGAAGCTAATGATTTTATGAAAAATCAAGAAACAATAAAACAAAACCAAAAGAATAAAAAAATAGAAAACAATGTCAAATATTTCATTGAAAAAACAACTAGTCTAGAAAATAGATCCAGGAGAGATAATTTAAAAATTATTGGACTACCTGAAATCCATGATCAAAAAAAGTCTACACATCATCTTTCAAGAAATTGTCAAGGAAAATTGTCCTGATATTCTAAAACCAGAAGGTAAAATAGAAATGGAAAGAATCCATCAATCACCTGGAAAAGATCCAAAAATGAAAATTCCCAGGAATATTATAGCCAAATTCCAGAGTTCCCAGGTCTAGGAGAAAATATTGCAAGCAGCTGGAAAGAAACAATTCAAGTATGTTGGAGCCACAGTCAAGATAATACAAGATTTAGCAGTTTCTACATTAAAGGATTGGAAGGCTTGGAATATAATATTCTGGAGGGCAAAGGAGCTATGATCACAACCAAGAATTACCTACCTAGCAAAAGAGAGTATAATGCTTCAGGGGGAAATGGATATTCAATGAGATAAAGGACTTTCAAGCATTCTTGTTGAAAAGACCAGAGGTGAGGGGGGGGGGAGCCAAGATGGCGGAGTAGAAACACACAAATATGCTAGCTCCGAACCCACAGCCCATGAAACATCTGTAGAAAAGAGCTGCCAATAAATTTGGGAGCAGGAGAAGCCACAGAACAGCGGAGTGGGCGAGATTTCTGTTCCAGAGAGCCTGAAAACCTCTAACAAAAGGTTCTTCGCGCTGCGGACGCAAAGCAGAGCCCAGTCCTGCGTTGGCCACCCAGTGTCGAGAGGAGCAGATCCGAGCAGGCTTCAGGGACAGAATCTCCAGCAGCTGTGCGGGTCCCTCCACCCACAGGTGACAAGTGTCGGTGAGAGGGTCTCTTCGGCGGGTCGAGAGGGAAGTGGGGAGCCCCCATGACTCAAGCCCCCTCGGGAGGCACCAGCGGAGATGGGAGCAGACCAGGGATCCCCAAGCAGGCAGGAGCCCGGATCCATTGTTGAAGGTCTCTGCATAAACCCCCTGAGGGAACTGAGCCCGTGAGGCGGCCCTGCCCCTACCCGGGCAGCTGAACTTGATCTCACACTGAATAGCAGCCCTGCCCCCACCCAAAGCCCTGAGGCTGGGAAGCAGCATTTGAGTCTCAGACCCCAAGCGCTGGCTGGGAGGATCCGGAGGCGAGGTGGGTATGAGGAGAATATTCAGAGGTCAAGTCACTGGCTGGGAAAATGCCCAGAAAAGGGAAAAAAACCAAGACTATAGAGGGTTACTTTCTTGGTGAACAGGTTTCTCCTCCCCTCCTTTCTGATGAGGAAGAGTGGTGCTCACCATCAGGGAAAGACACGGAAGTCAGGGCTTCTGTATCCCAGCCCACTCAATGGGATCAGACAATGGAAAAGCTCAAAAAGAGCTCAGAAAATTTTGAAAATTATGTTAGAGAGGTGGAGGAAAAACTGGGAAGAGCAATGAAAGACATGCAAGCAAAGTATGAACAGCAGGTCAGCACCCTGCTAAAGGAGACCCAAAAAAATGATGAAGAAAATAACACCCTGAAAAATAGGCTAACTCAATTGGCAAAGGAGGTTCAAGAAGCCAATGAGGAGAAGAATGCTTTCAAAAGCAGAATTAGCCAAATGGAAAAGGAGATTCAAAAGCTCACTGAAGAAAATAGTTCTTTCAAAATTAGAATGGAACAGATGGAGGCTAATGACTTTATGAGAAACCAAAAAATCACAAAACAAAACCAAAAGAATGAAAAAATGGAAGATCATGTGAAATATCTCATTGGAAAAACAACTGACCTGGAAAATAGATCCAGGAGAGACAATTTAAAAATTATGGGACTACCTGAAAGCCATGATCAAAAAAAGAGCCTAGACATCATCTTTCATGAAATTATCAAGGAAAACTGCCCTAATATTCTAGAACCAGAGGGCAAAATAAATATTGAAAGAATCCACCAATCACCACCTGAAAAAGATCCAAAAAGAGAAACTCCTAGGAATATTGTGGCCAAATTCCAGAGTTCCCAGGTCAAGGAGAAAATATTTCAAGCAGCTAGAAAGAAACAATTCAAGTATTGTGGAAAACAATCAGGATAACACACGATCTAGCAGCTTCTACATTAAGGGATCGAAGGGCATGGAATAGGATATTCCAGAAGTCAAAGGGACTAGGACTAAAACCAAGAATCACCTACCCAGCAAAACTGAGTATAATACTTCAGGAGAAAAACTGGTCTTTCAATGAAATAGAGGACTTTCAAGCATTCTTGAAGAAAAAAGACCAGAGCTAAAAAGAAAATTTGACTTTCAAACACAAGAATGAAGAGAAGCATGAAATGGTAAACAGCAAAGAGAAGTCATAAGGGACTTATAAAAGTTGAACTGTTTACGTTCCTACATGGAAAGACAATATTAGTAACTCTTGAAACTATTCAGTATCTGGGTACTGGGTGGGATTACACACACACACATGCACACGCACATGCACACACACATAGAGACAGAGTGCACAGAGTGAATTGAATAGGATGGGATCATATCTTTAAAAAAATGAAATCAAGCAGTGAGAGAGAAATATATGGGAGGAGAAAGGGAGAAATGGAATGGGGCAAATTATCTCTCATAAAAGAGGCAAGCAAAAGACTTTTTTAGTTTGGGGAAAAAGAGGGGAGGTGAGAGAAAAACATGAAGTTTACTCTCATCACATTCCACTAAAAGAAGGAATAAAATGCACACTCATTTTGGTATGAAAACCTATCTTACAATACAGGAAAGTGGGGGATAAGGGGATAAACAGGGTGAGGGGGACGATGGAAGGGAGGGCATGGGGAGGAGGGTGCAATTTGAGGTCGACACTCATGGGGAGGGACAGGATCAAAAGAGAGAATTGAAGTAATTGGGGGCAGGACAGGATGGAGGGAAATATAGTTAATCTTATACAACACGACTATTATGGAAGTCATTTGCAAATCTACACAGATTTGGCCTATATTGAATTGCTTGCCTTCCAAAGGGAGGGGGTGGGGAGGGAGGGAGGAAAAGAAGTTGGAACTCAAAGTTTTAGGAACAACTGTCGAGTACTGTTCTTGCCGCTAGGAAATAAGAAATACAGGTAAAGGGGTATAGAAAGCTATTTGGCCCTACAGGACAGAGGAGAGGATGGAGACAAGGGCAGAGAGGAATGATGGAGGAGAGAGCAGATTGGTGATGGGGGCAATTGGAATGCTTGGTGTTTTGGGGTGGGGGGAGCGGACAAGGGGGGAGAAAATTTGGAGCCCAAAAGTCTGTGAAAATGAATGTTAAAAGTTAAATAAATAAATAAATTTAAAAAAAAAAAAAAGACCAGAGGGGAATAGAACATTTGACTTTCAAATATGAGACTCAAGAGAAGCATAAAAAGGGAAACAGAATAGAGAAATCATAAGGGATTTAATAAGGTTAAACTGTTTACATTCCTACATAGGAAGATGATATGTATAACTCATAAGATCTTTCTCAATATTAGAGTAGTTGGGAGTATATATAGCCAGAGGGCACAGGTGTGAGTTGAATATGAAGGGATGATATCTAAAAAATAAAGATATAAGAGAGGAATGTACTGGAAGAAAGAAAAAGGAAGAAGTAGAATGGGGTAAATTATCTTACATAAAAGAGGCAAGAAAAGTTTTTATAGTGAATGAGAAGAAGGGGGAGGTGGGGGGAAGTGAGTGAACTTTACCCTCATCAGAATTGGCTCAAAGATGGAATAACATACACACAATTGGGTATATAAATCTATCTTACCATAAAGGAAAGTAGGAGGGGAAGGAGATAAAAGTAAGGGGAGTGATAGAAGGAAGGGCAGATTGGGGGAAGGGGTAGTCAGAAGCAAAACACTTTTGAGGGGTGACGGGGTAAAAGGAGACAATAGAATAAACAGGGGTTGGGGAAACAGAATGGAGCAAAATGCAGTTAGCAATAGTAACTGTGAAAAAGTTTTAAAAGAAGTTTCTCTGACAAAGGCCTCATTTCTCAAAAATTTTTATAAAAAATAAGAGCCATTCCCCACATGATAAATGATCAAAAGATATAATCAGTTTTCAGATGAAATAATCAAAGCCATCTATAGCTATATGAAAAAATATTCTACTGTTGGTGGATTTGTGAACAGATTCAACCATTTATAGAGCAATTTGGAACTATGCCCAAAGGGCTACATAACCAGGCATACCCTTTGATGTAGCAATACTACTGCTAGGTCTGTATCCCAAAAGAGATAAAAAAAACCAAAACAAAACAAAAAGGAAAAATACATATATACACAAAAATATTTATATCAGCTCTTTCCTAGGGGTAAAGATTTAGAAATTGAGGGGATACCCATCCATTGGGGAATGGCTGAACAACTTGTGGTATGTGATTATGATGGAATACTATTATACTATGAGAAATGTTGAGCAGGATGCTCTCAGAAAAAAACTGGAAAGACTTACATGGGCTGAGGAAAAATGAAATGTACTGTGTACAAAGTAATGACAATATTGTAAGATGATCAGCTATGAATGACTTAGTTATTCTTAGCAATACAATGATCCAGGACAACTCTGAAGGAAATATAATGCCATCCATCCCCAGAGAAAGAACTGATGGTGTCTGAATACAGATTTTAAACTTTTTTATTTTTCTTGAGTTTTTTGTCTTTATTTTCTTTCACAACATGACTATTATAGATATGTTTTGCATGATTACACATGTATAACCTATATTGAATTGCTTGCCCTCTCAATTGGGGGGTGAGGAGAGAGGAAGGGAGAAAATTTGAAACAAAGTTTTAAAAACAAATGTTAAAAATTGTTTTTACATGTAACTGGGAAAAATAAAATACTAAATAAATTCCAAAAAGAATAAATGAGATACTGAAATTGTTTTTTAAAAAGAGATAATCTTCAATTTATCTTGTAGATATCTCATTCGTACATAACTGTTTGCATGATATCTCCTCCTTTCCTTTCATTAAACTGTGACTTCCTTTGGGGCAGGAATTGTTTTTGCCTTTATTTGCATCCCAGCCCTCAGCACAGTGCCTGGTACATTGGGGGTACTTAATAAATGCTTATGGAGAATAATCAAGGAAGGGTCTCAGCACCAGAGATTTGGATAAGGCAAGGGAAAGTTAAGTGGACTGAGGCAACAGGAGAGGTAGAACGACAGGGATTTTTAGATGGAGAGTAGAATTTGCCAGACATTTTCTGTATGGGTAGTTATATATGGTCACATCATGGATCTGCTCTAAGACCTGCAGTGGCTTCCCATTTCTTACAGGATAAAATAAAAGTTCCTTTCTTGGCATTCAAAACCCTCCATAATCTAGCTCTAACTTTATATATTATATTATATCATATTACATTATATTATATATTGACATATTGGTATTAATATATATTATATTATATATTATATTATTACATATTATATGTATTATATATATAAACTGCTCCTCTTTATATACTATATAATGTAGTCAAGATAGACCAAAAATGTTGCCTTCCCTACCTTTTCTCAATTTTTTGCCCTTGTATAGACCATCCCTACCCCTCCTCCAGAACCCCACCCCCCACATTCCTGGAAAAGACTCTCTTCATATCTCCACCTTTTGAGTTCTCTGCATTCAAGGTATACCCTGGTACAACAACTTGCATGAAACCTTTAGTGATCTCCCCAGTTGAAGTGATCCCCTTCTAGCCTCCTATCCCTCTTTATTTGAGGTCTGTTCACTTATCACAATCTAATCTGTATTATAATTATTTGCATAAATGTCTTATCCTCATAGTAGAACACAAATTCCTTGAAGGGCAAGGACTTTATCAGTTTCTTAAATGTTGTCTCTATTGTCTGGCCCAGGGCATTGCACTTGGTAGGTTCTTACTAATTATCTGTTCATTAGCATTGCATTCTTGATCATGGAGGTTATACAGTTCCCTGAAATGGTTAAAGTATAAGGTATGTGACAGATGAGGGAAGATAGAGCTAGGAAGCTGGAGTTGAAGCAATTAAGGAATTGTGTGATCGTTTTTTTTTTCCCTCAATTCCATTCAATCAACACTGATAAAGTGTTGATTCCAGGGCTCGAAGCCCTTTACTAGATACTGAGCATACAAAGATACAAAGACAAAAATGAAGCAATCTTTACCCTCAATGTGCTTACATTCTACTGGGGAGCAGGAGGAGACAAAACATATACACGGACAAATAAATACATTTCTAAGAGATGGTGAAGCCTATGTGACCATACTGCTGTGTGACTGAAATGACGTAAAGAGTTAAGAATTGAAATTGAGATGGGTAAATCATGTAACCAGGTTTTCACAAAGGTTGTCACTATGAATTTTTAAATATTCAGAGGCAATTATGGGGGAAATGTGAATTGGAAAATAGTAATCAACACAGGAAGGTTATTGAAAATATGATAAAAATGATTTCTAAATCAGTAAATTGGGGAAAAGGTGGTGTAAATTAATTGCATGAACTTAAAAGTCAGCAATGGTTAGACATCTGATACAAATGAAAGACTTTCTCCCCCAAGAGTTATTTCTATGGGCCCCCCAGAAATAACATGTAGTCATTTTACAAGTGAAAAAAACAACTGATCAGTGAAGTCCTCAGTGTAGGCAGTCAACAAACATTTATTAAGTATCTACTATGTGCCTAAGGGGTTGGGGGAGATAACACGCAAACAGCTATATACAAGTGAAATATATACCAGATAAGTTGGAGATAATGTTTGAGAGAAGGAGCTAAAAAGGAGGAGGGCTTAGGAAAGGCTTTTTGTTGATGGTACTTCCAGGAAGTCAAGGAAGCCAGGAGGCAGAGATAAGGAAGGAGAGTATTCCAGGCATAGGAGACAGCCAAGGGAAAGGTCAAGTGAGGAGATAGACTGTCTAGTTGGAGGAATAGCAAGGAGACCAGCGTCGATGGATCACAGAGCATGTAGTGGTCAGAAGGACAGTATAAAGTATAAGAAGATTGAAAAGTTAGAAATGGGAAAGGCTACGGAGGCCTTTAAAGGCCAAGTGGAGGATTTTATATTTGATACTGGATGCAACAAGGAGCCACTGGAGTTAAGTGAAAAAGAGAGAGGTGACATGGTCAGACTTTCACTTTGAGAAGGTCATTTTGACAGCTTGGACTTCAGACAAGGAGGTCAACCAGTAGGTAATTGCAATAGTTCAGGTACAAGGTGATGAGGGCCTACACCAGGGTGGTGGCAATATCAGAGGAGAGGAAAGAGCTAAAAGGAGAGATATTACAAATAGAAAAGACAGGACTTGGCAATTTATTGACTATAAAGGGTAAGAGAGATTGAGAAATTGAGGATAATACCTAAGTTGCAAGTCTGGGGGACTTGGAGGATGGGGATACTCTTGACAACAATAATTGGGAAGTTAGGAAGAGGGAAGAGTTTGGGAAGAAAGAAAATAAGTTCAGGTTTAGATAGGTTGAACTTAAGATATTTATAGGACATCCAGTTGATTTCCATGACGTTGGAGATGCAAGACTGACTAAAAGGAGAGATATTACAAATAGAAAAGACAGGACTTGGCAATTTATTGACTATAAAGGGTAAGAGAGATTGAGAAATTGAGGATAATACCTAAGTTGCAAGTCTGGGGGACTTGGAGGATGGGGATACTCTTGACAACAATAATTGGGAAGTTAGGAAGAGGGAAGAGTTTGGGAAGAAAGAAAATAAGTTCAGGTTTAGATAGGTTGAACTTAAGATATTTATAGGACATCCAGTTGATTTCCATGACGTTGGAGATGCAAGACTGGAGGTCAGGAGATAGGTTGGGGCTGGAGGATAGATCTGAAAATGATCTGCATAAAGATGTAACTGAATCCAAGGGAGCTGATGAGATCATCGAATGAAATAGTATGAGGGAGAATAAATGAGTGCCCCAGTCAGAGCCTTGGGGGACATCTATGTGTAGCAAGCATGACCTGGACGAAGCTCTAGGACAGGACACTGAGTACTGAGTCAGACAGATTGGAGGAGAACCAGGAGCATAGAATCACAAAAATCTACAGAGAAGAAAAGTATCAGGAAGAGGCTGTTCAATAGGGTCAAAGGCTGCAAAAAGGCCAAGTAAAAGGTCATTAGATTTGGTGATTAAGAATAGATTGTTAGTAAATGGAGAGAGCAAGTTCAACTGAACAATAAGATCAGAAATCAGGGTACAGAGAATTAAGAAGAAAATGAGAAAAACAGGAGTGGAAGCACTGGCAGTAAATGAATTGCTCAAGTCGTTTAGCCACAAAAAGGTACTCATAGATAGATAGTTGGAAGGGATTGATCAAGTGAGAGTTTTTTGAGGTTTGGGGAGACATGGCATGTTGGTAAGCAGTAAAAAAGCAGCCAACAGACAATAAGAGACTGAAGATTAGTGAGAGAATAGGGATGACAGAGGGATGACAAAGGGGAGTGACCTGCTGGAGAAGATGGAATGGAATCCTTGTATATGTAGAGTTGTTTGCCTTTGAACAAGGGTTGCTTCATTATGTTAGACAGGGGTAAAAGAGGAGACAATTGCAGAACGGATCTGAGTGATTTGAGGTGAGGAAGAAAAGAGAAGAAGCAAATGTCTGACATTATTTCTTGTGGAATATGGAGAAAGAATCTCAGTTGAGAGGACAGAGGAAAAAATCTGTTGAGAGAGGAAATGTTTATAAAAGTTGCTGTGGTGAGTGGGATAGTGAGTCACAATGATTGCCTTGCTCCACTGACCTTAGAGGTCAATCTAGTCCAAACCCTAATTTACAGAAGAGGAAACTGAGGGTAGGGAGGGTAAATAACTTGTCCAAGGTCACATAGTTTGTTCATAACATAGGTCATAATGGAACCCAAGTCCAGCACTCAGTCCACTACACCCTGCTGGCCTTCTAGTTGTCCAAGGTCACAGAGTAGAGTAGTCAACCCACAGAATCATAGATATCAAGCTGGAAGAGATCCTCTCTCTTATTTTACACATGGGGAAACTGAAGCCCACAGATGTTAAGTGACATGGAGACCACACAGGTAGAAATAGCAGAATCAGGACTGGAATCCAGGACCTTTGACTCCAGACAGCATGCTTTCCAGTGTATCACCCTAACTCTCCCCTAGATCTGAAACTCCTCCAATCTCCAGTTCTTTCAGCTCCAATGAATTGCAGCCTTCCAAAACTGTCCTGCTTAAGAAATACTGGGTATTGAGAAAATAAATATGAATCTCCCTAATCAAGGAAGTGTAGGAAAGGAAAATGGAAGGAGGGAGGGGCTCTCTGATGTTAACAACAAATACTCCTATTTATAACTTAGCATTTATATATCACTTTAAGGTTTGCAATTTGTTGTTGTACAGCCATACAGTTGTGTCTTACTCTCTATGATCCCCTGGACAATATAGCATGCCTCTACTATCCTCTACTATCTCTTGAAGTCTGTCCAAGTTTGTGTTTCTTGTTCCCATGACACTATCTTTCTCTCTCATCCTCTGTCATTCCCTCCTCCTTTTGCCTTCAATCTTTCCTCACATCAGGGTCTTTTCTAATAAGTGCCATCTTCTCATTATATGGCCACAGTATTTAAGCTTCAGCTGCAGTGTTTGACTGTCCAGTAATAACCTGGATTAATTTCTTTAAACATTAACTGATTTGACCTTCTTGTTGTCAAGGGACTCTCAAACGTCTTCTCCAGCACCACAATGGAAAAACCTCAATTCTACAGAACTCAGCTTTCTTTATAGTCCAACTCTCACAGCCATAGATCGTTACTGGAAAAACCTGAGCTTTGACTATCTTGGACCTTTGTAGGAAAGGAGATATCTCTGCTTTTGAGCATGCTGTCCAGAGTTGTCATAGCTTTTTCTTCCAAGGAGCAAAGGTCTTTTAATTTCATGGCCTCAGTCTTCAACTTCAGTGATCTTTGAGCCCAAGAATAAAAAAAAAAATAAGTTTGCCAAGCACTCTACAAATAGTATCTCGTTTTATCTTCATAGCAATTCTGGGAAGAAAGTACTAGAATGATCCCTGTTTTACAGATGGGCACACTGGGGCACGCAGAGGTTATATGAATTAGTTGCCAGCTATAAAAAGGCCAAGGCTGAACCCGTCGTCCTTACTCTATGCGATGCTCTGTCCACTGTGCCAACCAGTTGTCCCAGAGAGGTCCGAAACGACCGTGTGATCTGGGGGCGCAAGGGAGACGAGTGGAAGAGGATGCACCCCAGGGTGGGCACCCAGCCCGAGCGCCTGGGTCCAAATCCCGGCTAAGAAGGGAGGGAGGAAAAAGGGCATGAGGGCATCGCTCGTAGGGAGACGCCTTTGCCAAGGGGCCCAAAGGGAGACAAGCAGGGGCGCAAGCTGGCGGGAATGGGTGGCTTTACAGGTGGGGGCGGTGAGCAGACCTGCGCAGGTACGCGTAGATGCGCTGCTGTGTGACCTCGGGCCCACCCTTAACCTCCTGGGCTTCGTCACGGGGTGGGGTGGGGGTGGACAAAATGACCCCCAAGTCCGCCTCGGCGCTACCCCCACCACGCTGTGACGACGACTCTGGGTGTGACCCCGGGGCTGCAGAGGGGATGGGGGGAGGGGGTCCTCTCTGTCCCGGGGACCGCCCTCGCCAGTGCTTCTGTGACTCTGGGGGTGTCAGGGCTAAGTCAGAGCCGGCTGCCCGGCCTGTGCCCCCCTCCCCCCAGGGAAAAGCCCCCGGGTCTCTCTGACGAGACAAAGGCCCCAGGCTGAGAGAAGAAGGGGGTCTGTGTATGGGGTGGGAGAGAGGTGCGTGCGCATGCGCCGGGCGCGAGCGCGCGCGCCTGTCCGTGCTGGGAAACCCAGGCGCTGGGGTGGGTGAGGGAAGGGTTGGGGCTGAGATTCCCAGGGTGGGGAAGAGGGAAAGAGAGAACCACGGCAGGGAAAGGAAAGAAGACTGGCGGCAGGGGCAACGGCGTGACCCGAGGGCGGGGCTCCCGGCCGCTTGAGGGCTCCCTCTGGCGGCCGGAGGAGAAGGGAGGGCCCTTGAGGCGGGGAGTCGCGCTTGCGCTGGCTCTGCGGCTCTCCACTTGCTGCCTGCTCTGGGCCCCCGCCCCCGCCCTCCTGCTGCCGCTGCCGCTGCTGCTGCTGCTGCTGCTCCTGCTGCTGCTGCCGCTGCTGCTGCTGAGTTACTCCGTTCGCGGGGAGGCGCCGTGGTCGCGCTCTCTGCTCCTCGGCTGCGCGCGCCCGCTCTCGCCCGCTGCTGCCCACCTCCGCCCACCTGCCACCGCCACCCAGCACCACCGCGTCCGCCACCGCCGCCACCTTTTCCGCGCTCCGCACTCCCCTCGCACCGGCCGAGCAGGTAAGCGCGGGGCTTCGGCCAGCTGCTCCCCAGCCCCCAGTGCGCCTCTGCGCCCCCTCCTCGGGCTGGATGGCTGAGCGCCCGGCGGGCAGGGAGGGATGCCTTTACCTAGCGCTCTGACCCCCACCCCACGGCCGCAGGCTGCGCACCCGCGTAGGGGAGAATGGCAGGGTTCCTCTGGCGATCCACAAAGGGAAGCGTGTGTGGAGAAAGGAAAAAAGGAGTTACGGCGTCCAAGCCTTTGCGTGAACCTGGAGAGCGAGGTGTTGAATGCACAGGGTGGGGCGCCGGTTGCGGTGACCTCGGAGGAAAAAAGGGAGGGGGACTTGCCATTCCCCTCCCCCATACCACTTGCCGCAGTAGGGCGAGGGGCATCTTTTCCGATGCCAACGACCAGGAGGGGGTGGGGCCCTGGGGTGAGGATGAGGGAGAAGAAATTTCCAGTCTCCCAGGAACCTGCCTCCGATTTCCCGTTTTGCGTACCGCGCTCAGGAGGGCGTGGGGTGGATTTTTCACCAGATGCCTCCCCACCCCGAAGTGGGCTTCGGGGGAAAGGCTTACTAGGGTCCCCACCCCCAACCCGGCTTTCTTTCCCAGAATTCAGGGGACATGTTGGCTAAGGTGGAGTGGATTCGCCTAACTGGGAGGGGTCTCTGGATGGATGGATGGATGGATGGATGGATGGATGCAAGTTTATCCTCAATTCCTATTCTCCCTGTGTCCAAAACTAAAAATCAAAAAGCAGATGAATGGTGAGGTTGACGTTTCTTGAGGGGGGAAGGTTTTTTTTTTCTGTTTCACTCCCTCCCCCCCCCAAAATCAGGGTGTGTGCGTGTGTGTGTGTGTGTGTGTGTGTGTGTGTGTGTGTGTGCGTGTCCAGCACCGCGGCTGCGTCCCCGCCTTGGTCACTCGGAAAATCGAGCTGCTTTTTTGCAGACGTCAGTTGCCGCACTCAGGGCTGCGGGCTGCAAGGTGCATTTTCAGAGGACGGGTTTCTTTCTCTTCCTTTCCCGGGTTCTCGTTCCTCTCTTACCCGCAGCGGGTAGCGCTGTCCGTTCTGTAGCCGGCCCTTACGCCGTGGCCGTGATGGCGGTGAGGGCTTGCCTCTGGATGCTGCAGTAGGTGTGTATCTGGAGGGAGGGGGGAAGGGAGGAGAGGGAGGAGGGAGGGGGGAAAGGATGGGCTTTCTCCCTCTTCTCTCTTTTTCAAATCGGTGGTGCCATATTTTGCAGTCTGACATGTCCTTATAAATGCCGTTGTGATATCCTTGGCATATACCCTGTAGAGAACAGGATGGCATGTGGTGATATGGTTAAAAGCAAGACGGGGGAAATCTGCTGTGAAAGCTTTACATTTTGCTACCGCAGAATGACCTTAGGGAACGTGCGCTGGGGAGAGTGCCGCTTTGTGTCTCCCTGTTAAATGGTTCGTGTTTCCCCGCTATGGTTTTAAAATTTCGTTTGATTGAGAAGTGTGGTGTCTACCCCGAGCATCGCCACCCCACCTAGTCCCGAGAAGGTGCCACTAGAATCAGCAGGCTTTTGTCGAATCGATTTTCCCCCTTAATAACCGAGGAACCAACGTGACAGCGGCGATGGCAGGGATACAATAGACGCTTCTTTTCGCTGTTTCCGGGCTTTTCTGAGAACGCGTCTCCAAATTCCCAGGGAGGGTTTTCTTTTCCCACAGTGTATGGGAACAGCAAAGGCTCTGCTGGCCGCCGCGCGGCCGGGACTACGCCCCTTTTAGGACCGGGCACGCGCAGAGGCTAAAGTGGACCACCCAGGCTGGTTAGGGTAGGCTCACAGGTGCTCCCTCACCCTCAGGGAGGCTGCTTAGGGTTGGAGAAAATGACGAAACAAACAAACAAAAACCATCCCTGTGCCTTGCGGGAATTGCCTGTCTGCGTCGTTCCTTCGGTGCCAGGAGCTCCCATACCCGCACGCGCCCTGGCGCACAGTCCCGCTAGTTCATTCCCGGGCCGGGGCACTATCCCGTGGCCACCACGCCTCGCGGCGCGCGCGCGCGTACACATCCATGAGCGCGCGCGTGCACACACCCTCTGCATGTTAATCCACACACAGACCGAAAGGGTCCTGCTCCGCTCGTTTGACAGATCCATGAGGAAAACTAGCATGTTTGCGCGTGTTGCGCAGAGGCATTCCTGCAGGTGCGAGCGTTGTGTGATAGAGAGTGCTCTTCTGGTCCAGATGCCCATGAACAACCAGTGCTTAGGAACTGAGCTGAAAAACGGCAGGCCTTTTTCTGAAAGAGGATCAGGGCAAGGAGAGATTGATGGAAATGGGAGAAGATTGAGTAGGAAGGACCCCAGGCTTCTAGGATTTCCTTCTTTAGGGATAGAGTTGCAAAGAATTGGGGAGGCATCTCGAGACTTCATTGGAGATGTGGGTTCTGCTGACTTTGGGAGCAGCACCCACCAAGGAGCTCACCACAATCATGGAACATTGACTGGGGTCGTAATGGGATAGATCGTGGACAGATCTTTACAGTAAATTAATTCAGAACAAGCATTTATTTTTAGAGTGTCTTTCTCCCCACCCTCCCAAACAGCCTTCCAGGAGAACTAGTGAGGAGGTCAAGACCTTTTGCAGTCTTGTGACATTAAAGATGGGTGGGGTGACATCAGGGAGACAGCCACCAGGGGGGAGCAGTACAGATGCAGCATCTACATCAGCAGCTTCTCCTACATGATTCTTCCCCTTCCATGTAGGAAATTAAGAAAGAATAAACACTGCCTTTTTAAGGAAGGGATTTGGTGAGGTGGAGAATAGGAAGGAAGTATGGCCTGAAGTATTATACTGTCCACTTTCTAAATTGATCTGAACATTCACTCTTGGAATAACTTAGCCCTCCCATCTCCAGCAGAGGCTAAGGACAAAGATGAGAGGGAGGTAAGGGAATGAAGGGACTTTAAGTGGTTTCCACCTCATCCAGCCCCACTCCCACTCTGTGAATGTGGGGAACTAATCAAAGTTATTTCTGAAAGCTTTTATCTAACAAAGAATGAGGATTATTCTGGTGATACCAGTCAGATGTTATCCCAGTGAAGATGGATTTTTGTAGCTATGACAGGCTATTACTGAATGGAAATGTTCTCAGCTTGCGTCTATTTGACGACTAAGGAGGAATGGAAGGGCCTAATACCTTTTAGTTCACCAAATCCTCAATCAAATCGTGGGTTGGCTAAAATGCTGCTCCGTTTTGAAATACCTCTCCAAGTGTGTGAGTATTGATTGGCAAAGATTAGGACAGCTGTCCATAAAAAAAAATAATTCTGATGATTGTTTAAAATATGATTAAAAAAACATTTTATGACTCTTTAAAACTGAACTTTGTTGAAGGATTTGTAATGGACTAGATTGCATTTCATTTCCTAATTACGGGATTATTACTATGTAATTTTGAACTTCAGGCTTCAAATGACTGAATTTTTTTTTCACTTTCACCAAATGAAATGGATAATGAAATAATCAGGATATTATTTAGTCTTCAAGGCAAGCCTGAGATATGTTAGGCTGAAACAACTGTCTTGTGGCTGCTTACCAGGGTCAGAGGACCTCCACAGGGCCTTAGGATGCCAAGCAGTTGAGCAGAATTTCCAAGAATGTTAGGGTAATTCTTTTCCTCCCCATCCTTAAAAAATTTGAGAAAGAAAAATACAGGTTACCCAGATCACTGGATTAATACCCAGCTGTCCTCCTAGTTTGTTCAACATGGCAATAACAGGTCTCTGCTTTTGTGCAAAGGGCCATTACTTTGAGAAACACGATTGACTTCCCTCCTTTTTTTCCTGCCTTTTAACGTCATGTTGTACTCCCTGAGAAAACTGCTGTTCTCCTGTAGAGTTCATTTCTAGTTAACTGTGAGTGACATTCAAATTAGTAAATACTCTATATGTTTCAGCTAGATAACCTCTATGATAGAAATATTTTTTTTTTTAATCTTCCATTTTAAAAGGTAGTTTAAGAAAGGTTTTGGTGAGGAACAACAATTTTTTTGTAATCCTGGGATTTCATTTTATGTACTATCTCTTTAAATTTCAGTGCTGCTTATATGGGGTTTCCTAAAAGTCTTATTGCAGGTCTAAGCTTTTACAGCTGTATTTACTCTCATCCTTTCTTATCTGGTCCTTCTGAATTTTATTCCTGCCTTTCCTTGCTTCCTTTACCACCATTCTTAATTCAACTCTTCATTTCTAGTAACAGTTCTCATGCAGCTGGCTACTCATTTTCCTATCAGGTAAGTTTCATGTATCCATTAACTTGTTTTTAATTTACCATCAGGCCATTCCCATAGAGGAGAAGGAGGATGCATCAGTTTATTTATATATGCTCCTAATGAGGTGACTGACAAATGTTTTGTAGTTTGAGTATCTTTCCTAGTTCTCAAAGAGCTATCAGCACAAATGGAGCCTGGAAGGGTGTGGTTTTTAAATGACTTCTATTAAGCATGCCTCTTCAGACAAGGACAAAAGAAACACATTTCAGAAAAACTGTAAGAAGAAAACGTGTTTTGATTTATTAAGATTCAGTTGTTTTAGGTCATGAGAAGAGGTATATAGTAGCAATTTTCATTTTCTTTTGTTTAAATATATCGACATATTAGTCCCCTTCCTATTAGATTACATCATCCATTAAGTAAGGGAGCTTCTCCACATTCCCTTAGCACAAATGTGCTCATCCAGTTTACTGTGTCATCTAGCTCTTAATTCACAAGTTGCCAAAGAGCCTCAGACTAGTGGGTGTTATTCTCCCCATCCAAAAACTAGATTTTAAGTTCCTCCTTTTCTTCCACGACCTGGAGATAGGATAGTCTGTGTTCCTGTTGCCTCTCATAAGGAGAGATAGAGGTGGGGAAATCCTTTCTTCTGGTACAGAGTTGGAGTGGGGAGCAAGGAAGGGGAAAATTAGGGGATACTCTTGGCACAATGAATACTTTTTCCGTAGAAACATTGTTATGCATTAGTGGGTATGAGGTCTTGCATTATTGTTATTTTGTTCAATTGTGTCCAGTTTGTGACACCATTTTGCGGTTTTCTTGGCTAAGATACTAGAATAACTTGCCATGTCCTTCTTCACGTTTTACAAATGTGGAAACTGAGGCAAACAAGGTTAAGTGATTTGCCCCCCAGTTACACCACTAGTATGTGTCTAAGGCCAGATTTAAATTCAGGAAGATGAGTTTTACTGACTCCAGGCCCAGCACATTATCCACTGCGCCACCCACCTACATGTGGGTTATTTTGGATTTCTGTAGCCTGGCCAGAAATCCTTATAGCTATATGTAAGATTATTTCCATAAGAAAATGCATCCCAAATTCAAAACAACTGATTTTCAAGTAAAGTTTGGGAACACAAATCCATTTCTAAAGCATAAATTTTTGACAGAAGTTTCTAATTCTGAACTTGCATTTGAGCAAGGTGCTTAAAATCCCAGTTAGAAAAGACCTCTTAGGTCGTTTAGTCCAACCTATAATGTGGTGTAGTGCCATGGTCTCCAGAGTGAGGTTCTCTGGGAGCTTATGTCGTGATCCCAGTAGGTATGTAATCAACCAGTAAGAGGGTGGGAAGATGGGTTGAATCCCACTTTCCCCACAACGGCCACGATTGTTCCAGGCTCTCTTGTTCTGAGCCAGATGTCAACCCCTTGGGGTAGTTATAAGCTAACCCCAGCCTTGGGGTACCCATAGCAGTAGCTATGCAAGTGTCATTTAGGAAATCCTTCCTCCCTCACAAAATGCCTACCATCCCCTGAAACCCGGATTTCTTCATAGCCACAGAAGCACTCTTAAGGGGACAAGTTCTACACTTCAGGGCAGTGACTCGTAAGACCCCTGCCTTTCCATTTTGGGACAGAATAAGCAGGCATAAATGGGTTGAGATGGTGTAAATCTCAATACCTTATAGTCTCCCCTCGTTACAACTGAAATCACTTTCCAGAGTTACCAGTGATCTCTTAATTGCCAGTCCAAAGGTGTTTTCTCAATCCTCCTCCACCTTCACTTCCTTGAAGCATTAGATAGTTGATCATCTTCACCGCTAGCCTACTCCCTCCTCTGGGTTTTCATGACATAGGTTTCATTTGATTCTCCTCTTACCAGTCAGAGTCTCCTTTGTTGGATAATCATGCCCTGCTCCCTCCCTGTGGGTATACCCCAAGGCTCTGTTTTGAGCCTTCTCCTCCTTTCTGTCCTTATTCTCTCATTTGGTAACTTCAGCAACTCCCACAGGTCTAATTATGCTATAAATGCAAAATGTTGACCAGATCTATCTTTCAGCCCTAGTTTCTCTCCTAAGCTCTATTCCTGCATCACCCACTTCCTATTGGACATTTCAAACTGGTTGTCCCATCGCCACCTCAAACTCAACTTGTCCAAAAAGTGAACTCATTATCTTTTTCTTAAAACTAGCACCCTCTTCCAAACTGCCATATTTCTGCCAAGTGTTCCAGCATCTTCCCCAGGTTCACACCCTTGCTGCGACCTCTCACCCCACATATTTTGCCAAATCTTGTTATTTCTACTGCTACATTTCTTGAATTAGGGTAGTTACATGGTGCAGGGGATATGGAGTGCTGGGCCTGGAGTCAGGAAGACATCTTCCTGGGAAGACCTTGGTTCAAATCCTGCCTTGCGTGCTCACTGTGTGGCCCTGGACAAATCATTTGACCTGTTGGAATCCGAGTTTCCTCTTTTGTAAAATGAGATAATAATCACACCTAAGAGAAAGAGTGTAGTATAAGAGATAGATGGTAATTGCACATGAGAGGCAGTGTGGAATAGATACACCTGAGGGCTAATGAGGTATAGTAAAGAGTCAGCTGGACCAACATCACCTGGCTTCAAGCGCAGCCTTTGTCGAATAATAGCTATGTGACTTGGGCAAGGCTGGACTGGACTGCAGGCTGTGAAGAAAATCAGGAGCTGGGAAGGGAAGAGAGGATTCATGTCAGAGCATGTCCTGTAACTAATGAGACAGGGGCATTGCATCTGGAACAGATGACTTAGGCTACTTAGTGTTTAATCAGTCAATTCTCTCTGTGGAAGCCTAGTATAATAGGGGCAGTGCTAGATTTGGAGTCAAAGGACCTGGGTTTACAGCCTGCCTTTGTCACTACTCGTGTGACCTTGAATAAGTCACTGTTTTGGCCTCAGTTTCCTCATCTATAAAAATAGAGGGGTTGGACTAGGTGACCTTTTGTAGTCCCTTTCAAGTTTAAATCATCTGTAAAATGGGGTAATAATAACAGCCTCCCCACCCCCACACACAGGGTTATTGTGAGATGATAAATGGGAAGCACTTTGCAAACCTTAAAGCATCCTATAAATGCCAACTAATAAATCTAACTAATAACTGACTAATAAATCAACAAGAAGTCATGTTCTTGGATGACGGAGGAGGCCGTGATATGATTAGAACCCAATAGTTGAGAGTTGCCAAAACTGACAGAGAACCATTTATTAGCAGTCTGATATCCTCATTTTATGGTTGAGGAAACTGAGACCCAGGGAGGCGATGACTTGTCTGTGGTCACCTAAGTTTAATGACAAAGTTGGTAGTTGAGCACTGGTGTCTTGCTTCTGTCATATGACCTGTTGCCTACAACACTGATTCCATACCCTGCCTAAATCTAGGTAAGTGTGACAGAAAACCAAATATGTAATAGTAGTCATAGCTCACATTTCTTTTTCTAAAATAATTTTAAAAAATTTCCCCCCCCCAATTACACATGAGAATAATTTTTAACATTCACGTTTTTTTAAGTTTTGAGTTATAAATTTTGTCTTTGGACAGGTAAGCAATCATCTGGCATAGGTTACATGTGTGCAGTCATGTAAAACATTTCCACGGTAGTCATTTTGTGGAAGAAGACTCAAAGCAAAGTAAATAAATAAAAGAAGGTGAAAAATAGTATACTTTGGTTTGCATTCAGTCACCACCAGTTTTTTCTCTGGAGGCAGGTAGCATTTTTCATCATGAGTCCTTTGGGATTGTCTTGGATCATTAATTCTTAGAATAGCTAAGTCATTCATAGTTACTCATCACACAATATTGCTGTTACTGTTTACTTTCTGCTTATTTCTGCATCAGTTCACTTACATCTTTCCAGATTTTTCTGAAATCACCATTGATTATTTCTTATAACAAAATAATATTTCATTACAATTATATATCATAACTTGTTCAGTCATTCCCCAATTGATGGATATCCCTTCAATTTCCAATTCTTGGCCTCCACAAAAATAGTTGCTATAAGTACTTTTGGACAAGTAGGTCCTTTTCCATAGCTCACATTTCCAAAACAACTTAAGATGGATAATATGTGCTCTTATTTCCATTTTCCAAATAAAGTTACTGGGAAGATAATGTCTTGCCTTGAGGTCCTGTAATCAATAAATGTCAGAGGTGGGTTCTAGGTCAGGTTTCCAGACTCATTTCACCAGACCACACTGTCTGTCATGTGACCTACCACACTGCCTTCATCTGAGTAAACTTGACAGATACCCAAGGTCAAGTCAGGTGTGTATTCCCAGGCACTCTCTTGGGGCCTGAATGCCTGCAATAGAGCAGCCAACTTGACATCAGTCCCTTGGCTCCAGGCTGAATTACTTAGCTTGACTCATAAGCCTTTTTCCTAAGCACCACCTATTCGTAGGTGGAGTGGAGTTTGCAGAGCATTACTTAGCTTTACTTTTCAAAAAGTTTGGGAATCAATGCAAAAGCACAGTGGGTATGGTGAAGTTGAATCTGTGTCCTGACTTCTAAAGATCGGTTCCAGTTCATCATTCTGAAGGAAGACTGTGATGTTTCAGGGCTCAGAATTGAAACTCAGGTGTAATCTCCTAAAAGCATTTTCGCCTTCTATACCATCTCCTGTTTCTTGCCACAGTTAAACTAGAGGCTGGTGAAGAATTCATCATCCTCATTCTTTCCAGAGGTAATCTTTCCTCTCTTGTCCTAGCATTTGCCTGTGACTCAAATTGATTTGCCATGAGTTATTCTATTAAAGCATTGAGTTGATTTCCTGTAATATGATAGTCTGATGGCTACTTAATGGCTTAAGGAGGTGTTAACTTGTGTCCTTGGACCCCATTGATTTGGAATCCATGACAGTCAACCTCTACTGGGCTAAAATTTACTCTTTCACAATGAAGACATGATCTATTATACAAATTAATAATGGGAGCAAATTTCACAACTATGTTTAACTTACTTAAGGTCAACTGCTTTGGATCTGCACTCATAGCTCCAGCTATCATTTCTGTATGGATGACCTTGATAGATTGATTGCTGTGATGAGGGAAGGACTGTTTTTGCCCTAGTTTTCTGTGATCCTTAAAGATTTACTTGGGAATTCTCCCTCCATGTATTGGGCAGGAGCCATGACAGTTTGATTGGGTTATCTTAATAAATAAACTATCAAGCATTCTAAATACCTCCAATTGCTGCCTTCCTAAATTTATAATTTTAAATGATTTTCTGCTTGGAGAATCTGTTAACTAGCATTTATTGAACACTAACAGTAGGTTATCCAAGACCTATAGGAGTCAGAGTCAGTCAGGATTTGAATTCAGGTCCTCTGACTCTAAATCCAGCCTTCTTTCAATCAATCATTAAACATTTTTTAAGTTCCAGACACCACAGTGATGAGTCTTGTAGAATTCTACACACTTGAATTACTGTAACATTTTTTTAAAATGGTCTAATTTTAATTATTTTCTTTTCAGTCTAGTTTGCACAATACTGGCAGATTAATCTTTGTAAAAGACAGCTTTTATGAGGTCACTTCCCTATTCAAGAGCCTACAATATATCCCTGTTGCCTAAAGTCTAAACTCCTCTACCTGATTTTCAAGGGTCTCTGTAGATTGACCCTATCCTCACTTCTCCAGCCTTATACTCTTTTAGATCTCTTAATAATTCCCATCTAAAAGGGACTATTTCCTCCTATTCTTCCAGCCTAGAATAAATCTTCCCTCTCTACTCTGCCTTTCTAAATTACCTCAGTCCTCCAAAGCCCAAGTCAGGTCTCAGTCTTCTATGAATATCTCTCTAATTGCCTCAGCCCGTGATAATTTCTCTCATCTCTACTCCTTTTGCCTTATAGACTCTTATTACAATATTTAATAATTAAGGAAGGAATGGTGTCGACAAGGGAAATGTCTTGTATTTCCCATAGTCAGACCACATCTGGAGTATTATGTTCAGTTCTGGGTACTACATTTTAGGAAGGACGTTTATAAGCTGGACAACATCCAGGGGAGAATGACCAAGATAATAAAGTTTATTCATTTGAATGAATGGACACTAAATCAAGGAAAGGAGCTAGAGAAGAGAAGTATTTAAAAGTTTATTATTTGGAAGAGGATTAGCCCTTTTCCACTTAGCCACAAAGAGTAAAACTAGGAGAAATGGATGGAAGCTGTAGAGAGGCGAATGTAGTAAAAGACCCCCTGATAATTAGAGTTGTCTAAGAATGGAATGAACTGCCTCCAATTGTAATGAGTTTCCTGACACTTGTGGTCTTTTTATGAGGTTTTGGGGAGATATCATAGAAGGGATTTCTGTTCAGGTACATGTTGAAATGGATGACCTGATGTATCCCTTCCAGCCCTAGAATTCTGCATTCTCAGAAAATGTTCCTTTGTTCTCATGTGTGTTGTCATGTTTTTCCAACTGTATTGTAAACTACTTGAGGGAAGGGACCATGTTTCATGACTTTTTCTTTACCCTTTCTTACAATGTTTTGTAATATTTTGTATATTTGTGCACTAATAGATACTTTATTTTTATTTTCTTGCCTAAATTTGTAATTTCATTAGTACAAGGAATTCCTGGTAAGGAAACTCCTTGCTGTGAGAAAATGGATGCTATTAAGTTTAAAAAGTGAGATTATATCATAGGAATCTTATCATTAAAAATTTGTTGTGGTTCACTTGTTTTTCAGTCATGTCTAACTCTTTATGACCCCATTTGGGAGTTTTTGGGCAAAGATACTGGAGTGGTTTGCCATTTTCTTCTCTAGCTCATTTTACCAGTGAGAAAACTGAGGCCTGTTTGGCTAAATGACTTGCCCAAGGTCACACAGGAAGAGTCTGAGGCTGGATTTTAACTTGGGAAGAGGAGTCTTCCTGACTCTAGGTGCCCTTGTTAGGTTATCATTCATTAAAACAAGCATTCTATTTACTTGAAAGCTTTTCAACTATTCATACTAATCCACTTTCCCCTCTCCTCAACTTGTCATATGCTACTGTAAGTCAGAACCAAAAACCGTTGTTCCCATTTTCTCATTATTCTGATTAAAGATGGTCCCTAAAAGAGCCACCTGAGTAAGCTGGAAAAGAGCCTCTGATTCTCTGGCTTCCATGAATGGATCCCATGTCACATGAGGCTTTGGAGAAGGTATTTTAAGATGGAAGTAAGTCTCTAAAACAAGCTGATCGTTTCATATGGCATGTGTGACAGCAAAGCCAAATTTAGTCTTTGTGGCAGATCTACATTTATAAACTCTAACAACACATCTTTCTTTTCATTCCAAGGGACTGAAGAATGTTTAAGCCTAATTCGTTATAGGAGGCATTATGAAGTAAGGGCACAGTATAGCCCTCCCTGCTTTGAAGTCTACTTGGAGATGATTTCAGTCACCTTTTGATTCAAGGAAATATCTGCACAGGCATACTGAAGTGACAATGAGACTGATGCTTTGGGTCCTTTACATCAGGAATTTTAGATGGATAGTTATCAGCATTCCTCTTCATTTTACTCATGGAAGTAGTACTCAGAGGAAGCCTTGGCTTTTCCAATGCTATTAGAGTTTCAGGGAAAAGAGAAAAAAAAACAGGGAGAAGGGATGGGGAATAATTAAAGAAAGGAACAGAGGTACCTCACCTACAATTTCCCTTTGTCTTCTTATTCAAGGCATATGTAAAAGTACTAGATTTGGACCCAAGAGGTATATGAGTTCAACTCCCACCTATGAAAATTCTTAGTTGTGTGGCCTCAGGCAAACCATTTAACCTCTCAGTCCTCGATTTCTTAATCTGTAAAAAGAGCAGTTTGTACTTCTTAAGATCCCATATAAATATAAGCTATTGTTATCAAGTCTGAAAACACTGTACTAGTGCTCAACACATTTTTGTTGCTGTTCAGTTGTGTCTGACTCTTAGTGACTCCATTTGGGGTTTTCTGGCAAAGATATTGAAGTGATTTGCCATTTTCTTCTCCAGATCATTTTACAGATGGGGGTCACACAGCTAGTAAGTATCTGAGACCAGATTTGAACTCAGGAAGATGAGTTTTCCTGACTCAGACCTGGTGCTTTATCTGCTGCACCACCTAGCTGCCCCTACACATAGTAGGTGTTTAATATATGTTTCTTGAATTCGGTTGAGTTTGTAGTAATACATAGTCCTTTCTTTTTTTAATTAATTTATTTGTTTTTAGTTTTCAACAATCATTTCCATATGTCTTAAATTTTCTCCTCCTTCCTCTCCCTCCCTCCCCAAGACAGTACGCAATCTTATATGGATTCTACACGTACATTCCTATTAAACACATTTTCACATTAGTCATGTTGCATAGAAGAATTAAACTGAATAAGAGAAGCCATGAAAAAAACCAAAACAAAACATAACACAAGAGATGCCATTGCAGTCAGATTCCATAGTTCTTTCTCTGGATGTGGATGACATTTTGCCTCAAGAGTCCTTTGGGAATGTTTTCAGTTCTTGCACTGCTGTGAAGGCCTAAGTCCATCAGAAACAGTCCTTGCACACTGTGGCTACTACTGTGTACAGTGTTGTTCTGGTTCTGCTCATTTCACTCAATATCAATTCATATAAGTCGTTCCAGGAGGCCTCTCTGAAGTTCTCCTGTTCATCATTTCTTATGGCACAATAGTATTCCATTACATTCATATACCACAACTTGTTCAGCCATTCCCCAGTTGACGGACGTCCCCTCAACTCTGAGATACCACATCACACCTGTCAGATTGGCTAACGTGACAGAACAGGGAGATGATAAATCTTGGAGAAGATGTGGGCGAGTTGGAACGCTAATCCATTGTTGGTGGAGCTGTGAGCTGATCCAACCATTCTGGAGAGCAGTCTGGAACTATGCCCAAAGGGCTACAAAAATAAGCATACCCTTTGACCCAGCAATACAGCTTCTAGGACTGTATCTCTAAGAGGTCATAAAACAGGGAAAAGGGTCCCAATGTACAAAAATATTTATAGCAGCTCTCTTTCTGGTGGCTAAGAACTGAAGATAGTCCTTTCTTATGAAACTAATCTTCAGAGTGGGTAAAACTGAAAGGAGAAGAAACCATCTTGAATGACCACCCTCAAGCTTAGCAGCAGTCAGCATGGATGCCTTTTGATCCCATAAATCTTAGTCAGTTTAGTAACCAGTCTTTGTCTTTTCAAAGAGTTCTTAAGGAAGAAACATAGTTTCAGAATATACTGTATCTCTCTCACCTCCCCAGAAGGCCAGTTCGAAGTCCAAAGTCTTTGCCACTGTAGACTCTGCCTCGGTGGGGTAAAACATATAATGTTAAAACTTATGGATTACAGTGTGTGCCAGGTTTATTTGACACCCTCCACACACATATTCACATGAGTATAAATTCCCCAGGATCCAAGAGATAGATGGCTCCTTTTGACTCTTAAGTCTATGATCCCATGATCCTGTGGTCTTCTGGAATCCTGACATGATTGGACTGACCATTACATTGATCAGAATTCTTAAGACTTTAGAGTTCTTTTCCTTTACATTAATGTAGTTGTTATGTAAATTGTTCTTTTGGTTCTACTAACCTCACTCGATCAATTCAAATAAGACCTCTCAGATTTCTGTGAATACATCCCTTTCATTATTTCTTATGACGCAACAATATTCTATTACTTTTATAGCACTCCTGGGCTACAGGTTAACAGGGGGTCCCCAAGGGGACAAGAACCTAAGCTATACCACTATCACTTAGGACTCTAGCTGTGTATTTCCTACCAGTTAGCCAGTTGACACAATTAGCTCTTAGCATTTTACTATAAAATGCCAGAGTAAAAACAGACACCAGCAGAATCCTAAGGCATACTCTTCCACAAATACACACAACATTCATGGAAGGAGCAGGTACAAAGGTCTATGTACTAGTGAGTACTTCAAAAAGTAGCTAGTAAGAGGCATGTGTACCTCTCTGCTAGCTCAGCTCACAACTCAACAGAACTGCCCTTTCTTAGTGCAGCCCTCCCTGTGGCCCAAGCCTCCATGGACAAAGCTAGAGTTCTCTTGTGTCCAGGAGCCAACTGCCTTCTTTATTGTTGAAGTCCTGCTCTTGGAAAGGGCACCTTCCCTTAAACGACTGCCTCTCTGTATCCATGTCTATCTCATATGTGTGCCTCTGCTACCTGCCTTCTACTGATTAAGTATCAATTCTTCAAAGCAAAATGGCTGGTAGGAGTGGGAGGAGAGAGAAACCATCTCTTCCATCCCAAGAGTGATATCCTTTATCCCTTCCTTTGTTGTTGGCCTGAACTGATAAACTCTCAAATTTCTCCATGGCTTTTAAAAAAAAAGTGGGCATAAGGGTCACATCTAATTTTCTCTGGCAAATCACAAGATATTTCCTGCGTAGCATTAGTTACTTTCTTCCAGTATCTAAGTTTCATAGTTACAGGTTGATTGGAAATTGTCTTCACATCTCTTGAACCCTCTTTTGGTCCACTGGCAAGGATTCTAAGGATAAAGTAAAAATGAGCCACCTTCATTCTCCCCACAACCTGTGCCCCAGCTCTGAGATAAGAAACCTGAAAAGTGTTTTGGAATCAGTGTCCTATTACACTGGGGTTTTTCACTTGAAATACAGAGATCTCTTCTCCCACGTCCCATCTTCTAAGCTAGACACTGTACCATTGGAATGATAGTAAACACACCACAGCTCTCTGGAAAAAGAAAAGCACTATATCAAAAGAGTTGCATTAAGGAGTTTATACTGAGAAGCTCTAAGGACATTTAAATAATCCTTCATCTGAGAATTGGGGGCAAAGAGTACCAGTCATCATTTATTTTGGGGAGAGGGGAGAAAACTACCAAAGCACTTTCCTCAAAGGGAAGCTGTGAACTAAGATAAGTTTAATTTCACTGAAACAATTACAGGTTGTTCTCCTGGCACCTGTAAAAGCCTTTTTTTAGAAGAGTGGGAATCCTTTGCTACCCCTAAGTCCTACTTGGTGAGTATCTCACTTGTGGCCTTACTATATGAATATCAGGCCCAGCTGCTCCAACCAAGCTTCATTTTAGTATTCCTTTGTGATTTTGTTACTACCTCCTTCCCTCCCTCTCCTCTAACTCTGAAACTGCAATTAAATCTATATTGCCACTGCTGGAAAAGGTTTATCAGTCCATTCCCCCATGGCTCCACTCACTAGTCCTGTAGCTTTCAGAACCAAAACACCCCTCCCCGACCACCACTCTTTTATAGTTATTGTCTTCCTCGTTGGAATATAAATTCCTTGAGGTCAGGGATCGTTTTTGCTTTATTTATTGTACTTCCAGCATTTAGCACAGTATTTGGCTTATACTAAATGCTTAGCAGTGATTTTTTTTTATTTATTCATCATTCAAAGACCATTAACATATATATCTACCATTATAATATACAAAAGTACACAGTAGTCAGGGGTGTGTTGGTAAATGTTTAACAATCAGCTTTTGGGGAGGAAGGGGGGATGTATACAAGATACACTTCAAAATTTTTAAGTTAAGGCACACATTGTTAACATTTCCTCCATCACTTTCTTAAGTCTAGATAATTGACAAACAATAAATCAAACCCTGATTTGTAGCATTTGCCATTCTTCAAGCTAAATGCTCATACTGAAAATTTAACAGTTGGCTCTCCCTACTTGGAGCTCATTCCAACAAATGAGCTCCTTGCTAGGAGTCTTTGGTGTATGAGTTCCTAACCTGGGATCCATGATATGGTTAAGTTTTAAAGGATCTGTGAAGTTAGAGGAGGGGAATGGCATCTATATTTCAACATAGTTGGTTTTCTTTGTAATCCTATCAATTTTTCTGAGAAGGGGTCCACAGACTTCCCTAGACTGCCAGAGGGGTCCATTACACACACACACACACACACACACACACATGTGCACACACACACTAAGAACTTGTGCTCAGGGGAAAGCCTAATATTTATGAAGAAATAGATTTGACCTTTCCTTGGTAGCCTCAGAAATACAGGAGTAGAAACTGGAATTAGGAAGCACTACAATTAGGTTGTTTTAGTTCTTTGCCAAAGAGAGGCAGAAGTAGATCAGTCATCTTATCACTCTGGATCTCAGTTTTCTCATCTGTAAAACAAGGATGATAATATTAGTTGTGCTTGATAAATCACAGCATGGTTCAAAGGATGGGAGAGACTTGCCTTGGGATCATTAAGACCCAGGTTCAAAGCCTGGCTATGATGAGAACTAGTAGTGTGTGACTAGGCAATTGCTAATCGTCTCAGTTGCTCTAGACAGTTCTCTAAACCTGTAAGTTGCAGGTGACCAAATCACCTTTCTGGAGGGATTTTCCCTGCATAGATGAAGAAATCACTGGTCAGGACTATCCCCCATTGCAATTTACAGGATTCTTTTTGAGGCCCAAATAAGGAAATAGATACAAAGTATAAACCATAAAAACCTGTACAAATATAAACTGTTTACTGTTACTATAAAGGATGTTGGCACAGAACTGGATGCTTGCAAACTCATTTGATATGCCATATGCTTCGAAAATCTAAGATCCTCTCACAAGGGTTTGGTGCGATCTCTCTCTTTTTGTCCCTGTATCTAATCTATCAGATATCCTGTTAATTTTACTTCTCTAATAACTACTGGACCCGTTTCCTTTCTTTTAAAATAATTTACTTATTTTATTTTTAATTTATGAAATAAAGCAAACATTTCCCTAATATAGTATGATAAACAAAAAAGATGATTACACATGAAATTGCAAGTCTATTACATACAACTTGTTATTCCTTTGAAGTATATAATAAAGTTACCGACATTTTTAAAATTTCTCTCTCCTTTTCTTCTTCCCTTTCCCCTCCCCTCCACCCAAGAGATGGCTAACATTAGATGCAAATATAATTTCCTTCCATATACACTTCTATTTATCAGCTCCCCTTCTGGATGCAGATAGTGTCATCTCTCATACATCCCCCATTGTTCATTTGAGTATTCAAAATTCCTTTCTTTTTTTTCCCCCATAGTCACTGTTCTGGCCCAGGACCTAGTTTCCTCACACCTCTGTTATCCACCACAAAGTCCCTCCCAATAGATCTCCTAACTCCCTTTGATCTAATATCCACTCATTGCCACAACAGTTAATTTTCCTCATGTTTTTAATCATGTTTCTTCCTTGCCCAGTGGCTCCAGCCTATCTCTCTGTGCCTTAAGCCCAAAACCCCTCCTGGCAAGGAAGTTGTTGCTGCTGGAGTCTGTCTCCCTCCCTCCACCATACTAGACACTTCACTGTCCTAACATCAGATTCTACCCAAGATCGTGAAATGGGAGCTGTCCAGCTATCATAACCTTTGCTCGGGTTCTCATTTTTCTCCCTTCCTGCTGTGCTCAGGGCTTTGTGGGAAGTTCAGAACAATTCCACAGTCATTGGTTCAAGATCCTCCCCATACAATAAAGTGAAAATAATAACTACCAATTATTTTAGCTCTTGAGTTTTGCATCACAAAATAAGTTAACTCATTCAGTCCTTACAATGACACTGTGAAGTAAGTGCTGTTATTATCACCATGCTACAGATGAAGAAACAGAAGCAGACAGAAGTTTAGTGACCTGCCTAGGGTCACACAGCTAGTAAGTGTTGGAGGCTGAATTTGAAGTCCTGTCTTCCTGACTCCAGGCCTAATGCTGTATCTACTGTGCTACCTAGCTGCCTCAGAGTGTAACAGAGAATTTCTATGAGGGCAGAGGGATTAAAAGGAGAGATCCCCATGCAAAACTTTGTTTGGGAACCAGGAAATGAGAGCAGGGTCTGTTTTACATTGAGTTGTAGTTTAACACCTATCTTGCACTTTGCCAGTAGGAGGCATTTAGTGTTTGTTGAATTTCAATGAAGAAGACATGAATGTTTCTATTCCTGATAGACAGGTAAAAATAAGCAGGCTTTACATCCCCAGTCCTCTGTAGAACACTGTGGGTCCTTCATAATGATCATTAAGTTGCTAATGAATAAGAAGAAGAGCTGCATGTGGAAAATTTGTAGGTCTAACGCACATTCATGCTCACGCATTATGATGTACAAGACATAGGGAATAAATGGTTGATAGTAAGGTATTTGGCTATCTTGTTTTATCCCCTTGGACATCACTTAACATTCCTGGACCTCAGTTTACTCATTGTGAAATGAAGAGATTGGCAAAGGTCCTTTCCATTCCAGAGTCTTACATGGAAGTTGTAAGAGGGACTTTTCTTCTAACTGTCCCTGCCATTTGTTGGGATGTAGATATGTGGGTGGAAGATGAGGAACTCTAAAAGAGCCACCCTAGGCATTTATAAAAAGAAAATTAGCTCAGTTGGTGAGATCATGGGGTAAATGAGGCCAGGGTGAAAGCTTCAAACACAGGAGGTGGCCCATTTGCCACTGTATTGCTCTCTCTCTTCGCCACAGACAGACACTTTGCTTGCCTGTGTGCTGTCAGAGTGCAGATGAGTGAGTGGCTTTCATGCACTTGGCATAACAGGCCATTTCTGGTTTTCATGGAGGGAAAAGAAAGAGGTCTCTCTGAGTCCTTCTGATAGCATGTTCATTATCAGGTCAGTGTCGTGGCCACAATGTTGTGTGAAGTGTACAATTAGTTGTGCTATCTCAAAAAGTGCACACCTGTCCACTACCAGAGAAAGAGCCCTGAATTTCAAGTGAGATGTCCCGGTTAGAGTCCTGACATAGCCACATATCAGTGTTTGATCTTGGGGAAGCTGCTTCACCTTGGTTTTCTCATCTGTAAAGTGAAAGGAACAGACCAGATTCTAAGTCACTTAGACGATCTCTGAATTTACTTCCATCTCTGATACTCTTTTCCAAATTCCTTCACTTCTTTGGGAAGGGTTTCCTCTTCCATAAAATGAGGGTTCTTATACTTGCATTCCTTACCTCATGGGTAGGTTGTATTTTATAATCAATATAAAGTTGATAAAATATAATTGATAAAAAATTATATCAATGCATAATTGATATCAAACATTGTTCACTATAAATCATTATATCAACGATAAGAAGTTTTTATTATTGTTACTTATCCTAGAGAGGAAGAAAGGGGTCTAATTACAGTTTTCATGTATATAACTGACAACAAAATATTCCGTTTCTGTAGAGAACAAGGTGTCAGAGGCTGAGTCTTGTGTTGTTGTGTTTGTTTTAGGGGGGGAGGCAATTGGGATCAAGTGACTTGCCCAGGGTCACACAGTAAGTATCAAAGGCTGTATTTGAATTCATGTCCTCTTGACTTCAGGGTTGGTGATCTATCCATCGTGGCATCTAGCTGCCCCGTGCTTGGTCTTTATATGGAGGAATTCAGGTTAGGCATTGGCAATAACTTGTAATATTATATGTTATCATGGGAGGTTGTTAGGAAAGCAGTTAGCTGTAAAAACAAGATGGAGGGGGTTAATGACTCACATTTTCTAAAGTGTAGAGTGTTTTACAAATAATAAATGCTTAATGAATGTTTGAATTGCTTAATGACATCTTGAAATTGATCCTGGATCCGTATTAGTCTAATTCAGTGTGGATATTTGTAAATGCCTAGTATATTTTTTTTTGGTATGAGGGTTCACAGACTCGGAGAATACTCAAACTACAAAGGATGGTTTGAGAGCACTTTTGGGAGAAAGTAATGGTCATTAAGAGTTAACATGGAATCATCAAGAATAGGTCATGGTAGACTGACCTAATTTTCTTTTCACATAGGGTTCTTAGACTGGGGAGTTAGAAGAATGCTATATATAGTATGTGCCTATATAAAAATATGAATGTTATATATGCGCATGTATAATAGGTATGCATACATATTGATGTGCATTTCTGAAATCCATATATATACTTGGATTTCAGAAATGAAATATATGTTAAATTTATTATTAAATGAACATTTTATGAGAAGTCTTCGAGTGAGAGACTAGATAACTGCCAGCAGTCTCAGATGTGGGCTGAACTAGATGAGTGCTGCGATCCTGTGATTATGATCTTAGAAATCATTGAGTCAAATGGTCTCCTATTGTTACGACTGCTAGTATTACTTTATTATTACTACTACCACTACCACCACCACCACTACAACCTGGTATTCATATAGTACAAAGCATTTTTACATGTTATCCCATGTGCTATTCAATTTGTCAGTGAGGTCGATTCTATTATTATCCTATTTAACCTTCACTCAAATCCAGCACTGTCCACTATGCTGCCTAGTTACCTTTTACAAAAACCTGCCTTCTACTTATTTGGATGGATCAGTTAGTCAGTCTGTCTTAGTCAATTGCCTTCTTCATTGTTCTGATGTATTGTTGAAAAGCTAGCAAAGGAAGGGCTTTCCAAAGTTAATAGCCTTGTAATGACAATATTACCTCATAATCTACAGTGTTTTATGGTTTATTATTATTAATGATCAGCCATATAGGATTTACAATAGAATGTTGGGTCTGGAGTCAGGACCATTTCTGAGTTAAAATCTGGCCTCAGATACTTATTAGCTATGTGACCTTGGGCAAGTCACTTAACCCTGTTTGCCTCAGTTTTCCCATCTGTAAAATGAGCTGGAAAAGGAAATGGTAAACCACTTTCAGTATCTTTTGCCAAGAAAATCCTAAATGGGGTCACAAAGAGTTAAATATGACTGAAAACAACTGAACAATAAAATTATTAATGATAATAGGCTGACTTTTACATGGTGCTTTAAAGTTTACAAAATATGCTGCATACATTGTCTTATTTGATCCTCACAACAATGCTGAGCTGTATTTCACCTGAGTTGTTATTCCCATTTTGTAAATGAGAAAACTGAGACTCAAAGAGTGAATTGCCCAGGATCCTACAGAGCTAGTTAAGTATCCGATATGGGATTTGAACCCAGGCTTCTGCCATCTTGAAATCCAGAAAATTTCTACTGTGCAGAACACTTTCTTTACCCTCTACCCTATATAGAGTGCATTTATTATTGTCATATCCATTTTATGGATGGCGATACATTGAGGCTCATAATTACACAAGTAATAGTTTAATAGAGCCAAGCTTCAACCCCAGGTCTTGTGTCTCCCAAGTCCAGAGTTCCTTATGTTAAACCACGTTGCCTCCCATTATTTTTTTGAGGATGTCTGAACAGTCTGTAGAGTACCCATGCAAATTTCTTCTCTTAGTGTTACAGTATATATAGTGTCTTTTCTAGAACCACTTATGGAGCACATTTTGTTAAATGGACACTTGTAGTTAACAATAGTTTCATATCCCTTTAGGTTCCTAACTCAAGGTTGTTTATCCAGAAAAATAAAAAGAGATAGAAACTGGATAGAGCCCAGAAAAAGGCTGAAATTGAGAGAGTCCAAGATAAGGGAAGTCAAGGGTGGGAAACCTGACTGGGAAGGCCAAACAAAATCGAGACAAGTCACCAATGCAGTCCTAGGGGAGCTCTAGGGCTACAACCAAGAGACAAAGAGTCACCAACATCCGAGCTAACCCCTGGGGTCACATAGAGCAAAGCAAGCAGTGTCCAGGGAGAACAGACAGTCTCTTGTTTCACCAACCGTTTCCTGGCCTTCTGCCTTTTTTCAGGGAGTCATTAACTATTGACCCTGGACTGGCTTAGCCTGAAGGGGTAGGTGCAGAGAGTGGATACCTGGTTTAGGAAGTGAGGCCTGGAAACAAGCAAAAAGATGAAGTAAATCCTGGCAATTTGGACTCCAGTGCTATCTTGGCTATGCCCTTTGTCCAGACTGCCAAGCTAATTTTAGCTGCCTGGAGTGCCAGGCTCCTCCAATCACAGTTGCAGTTTCTGTGGGAGGAGTCAGGTAGTGACCAGGATGAGGAATATTCCTCTGTGAACTTTATACCAGTACTGTCACCTGTATCTTTCTCTTTACCGCAGTCCCACCCACCAACCTCCTGCCCCCTTTTTTTAAAAGAAGCATTATCAAGGTGATTGAAATTAGTCGGTCTGTGAACAGATAAAATCCCCCCCTCTTCTTCCTCTTCCACTTATACTGATGTGACTGTAACTGCTGGTTACAACCATTGCTTTAGGTGGGGTGACTAAGCAAAGCTTTTCCATTTTAGTCTCGATCTTTATACAATATAAGCCAGTAGGAAAATAGGATTCATTTGACAGCATTCACTTGATAGAAGGTCATAGCAGAGCATTTGAGGATGCCAGGACCCCAGTGGAAGTCTTCTCCCATCCTCAGAGCATCATGGTATAATGCATAGAGTGCTAGATTTGGACTCAGGAAGACCTGGATTTTAATCTTCTGCTTCTGCTATGCGACCATGGACAAGTCATGGAATGACCTCTCTGAGCCTCAGTTTCCTCGTCTGTAAAATGAGGGAGTTGGACCTAAAGGACCTCTAAGGTCTCTTTCATCTCCATATCTATGATGCTCCATTCCCCTTTATCAGTTAGTTGTTTCCATTTGTGTATGTGTGTATGTATGTTCCATCCGTTATTATTGATGGAACTCCATAAGTATAAAATTATCATCTTTTACTGTTTCATGGCCCCCATCAGCTGCCAACTCCTAAGTGACAGATTATTCTCAGAGTGACTTATGAGGTGAAAATTGCCTTTCTATGTCATTGCCCTCCATCTCTTCAGTACTTAGATGGATTTAAATATTACTTAAAGGTTAGTATCTCTGCCAGTTCATATCACAACCCAGCCTCTCCTGGTCGTCTTGCATGGTTTTTGTCTTTGTCTCTGTGTAACTCCCCTGTAGAAGATCAATCCAGCAATACTGGAGGCCTTTGTTCTTGTTTTTTTGATATTTCATGTCTACTACCAATGCATCTTCTCTTTGTTATATTTCACTCCTGCTACTTGGCCAGCCTACCTTCTTTTTTAGTCATATTTATCTTCGATGTTCTTTATGCCATCTCTATGATATAGAGAGCTGTGATCAGGAAGACCTGAGTTTAGTTCCACTTGTGGCACACATATTTAGGCTCTGTGATTCTTGCAAACCACTTAACCTCTTGGTACTTTTGACAGCTCTAAGATGATCGGCTGCAGAGAAAGGGGCCAACCTGCATTGGGAGGGAGAGTTTCTTATGCCAGCGAGATCGCAGGTCCAGTTCCTATCCCTGTACTTCTTCTGTCATGCAGTTTGTTGTTAGTAATATACTTTGACCTACTTATGTCTATGTTTATGGTTTGTCTCTTTTTGGATCAATTCATTTTTTGATTCTTCTGAGATTGTGGTATGCCATGATTTGCAACCAGCCAGGAGAAAACTGGTATCTAAAAGATGAGTTTTTGCAATAGTAAGCAGTTTGGGGTAACTGTAAACAATACCACCTTTCCCAAACAGAATCTACCTCAATCCCCTTTTCATCTTATTTTGGACCATTGTCCATTTGCAGTGACTAACCAAGCTATATTTACTGATAGACCAACTTAATATCAATATCCAGCTCTGTGTCAAACTCTTGGCGCTGTTTGTTCTGTTTAAATATTGTGTTGATATCTCCATCATCTCCATTTATTTTATACATGTATGTAGAGAGCCTCTTTAATTCGGCAATTCAGTCAGACCTTTACTAAGCATCTATCACATGGAAGGCCTAAAAGCTAAGTACTAGAAGAACAAAGACAGAAAGTAAAACCCTGCATCCTGTCCTCTAGAAGGCTTACCTTCTTCTACCTTTTGTGTTAGAAAATGGTTCGAGAGGCCAGAATGAGCTTTTCATTAGCCCACAAAGTAAAGCAATCTGACTCCAGGTGAATACATGGAACCCTTTCCCAGATGACTTCAAATCAAGCCTTCACAACCTAATTTTTTGACATAGGCTTGTAGATTTAGAGCAGGTAGGATCTATAAAGGTCATTTTACAGATAAGGAAACAGAGAGATGGAGTGACTCACCCAGGGTTACACAGCTAGTAAATTTGAAAGGACTCGGGGCAGCTAGATGACCCAGTGGATAGGGCATCAGGCTTTAAGTAAGGAAGACCTGAGTTCAAATCCAGCCTCAGACAACTTCCTAGCTGTATGGATCTGGGCAAGTTATTTAGTGATGTAGTAGATAGAGTGACAGGCCTGAAGTCAGGAAGACTCATCTTCGTGATTTAAAATCTGGCTTCAAACACTTACTGGCTGTGTGAGCCTGGGCAAGTCATTTAACCCTGTTTGCCTCAATTTTGTCATCTATGAAATGAGCTGGAGAAGGAAAGTGTTGGTCATGAAGAGTCAGTCACAACTGCAACGACTGAACAACAACAAAAAAATTAGAAAAGTTCTCCGGAAGACTAGACGTCAACTCCATTCCTGTATAAGCACAGAAACATACTCAGAAGGCAACTATGAGGAGCTTTGTATCAGTCACTGTTCTTTCTGTATGTATCTATGTATAATCATCATTGGTAGCGTGAGTAATTTAGGGAAGCGTAATTGCAAACACTACTAAGCATAAGGAATACCTATATATTTATATCTCACCTATTCTTAGCAAGATACAGGAGAACTTAGATTGAAGACTTTAAAAATCTAAGTTCTAGTGACCTTAGACCCTAAGACCCCCATAGATATTCTTCTATGATTACTGTGATGTCACATCATTCCATCAGTGTGTGCAGCCTCAGAAGCCAGTTGCCTGCGAAGCATCATCTTCATCTATACTTAACACACATATTCATACACACAAACACACACAAACACACAAACCTGTGCACGGACACACCCATATACACACTCCCAAACCTACACATGAATCTGTGTGTGTTGGAATCCCAAAGCATTGGCAGGCCTAAGAAATAACTCTTCACCTGAGAGTGCTTCTTCTTAAAGTCTACCCTCATATGAAGGCTTATGGAAAAGGAGCCAACCTGGGTGACAGTGCTTCTACCCCAGAGGAGCACACCTCTACCATCGTTGAATAGGACCCCTGCTGGGCAGAGCAGGAAGGTCAGTGAGGATCTCGGCATTTCTCATAGGTAAGCATAGGCTGGTTTGTCTCATGGGAAGCATCCAAAGCATAAATAGCCAACCCATTCCTACTGCATTTTTCTTCTCTTCTTGCTTGGATTTTTTGGAGTCAGATTGAGATCCTTGGAGTCCCAGTGTATTTATAGCTTTCTCTTGAAATTCAGGTCATGTTAATAGACTGAAATTCACCTAAGATAAGCAAAAATATTGTACTGGGCCAGAGAGAGCTTGGGTTTTCTCTTTCTGTCCCTACTGATAATGTGTCTCCCAGATTATTCCTAATGGGCATATTTCATCCTTCTCTACTCCCCAATCCCTTACCCTTCCTTTTTTCTCCTCTCTCATAGGATCATAGATCTATAGAATGTTAGCACAAGAAAGGTCCCTAAAACTCATCTAGCCCAACCCCCTTAGACAGGAAACAGTATGAAACAGCAGAAAAAACTAACCACCAGATTTTGTAACTTAATGCTGGTTGTGTCATCTTGTGTGTGATCTTGGGGAAGTCATACAACTTCTTTGGGCCTCATTTTCCTCATCTGCAAAATAAATGGCTAGGATTAGATGATTTCTAAGGTTCTTTTCAGTTCTGGCTTATGATATCTAAGAATATATTTCCCAAGGTCACACAGATAGTAAGGGATATAACCACAACACAAAATCCAAGTCTTCTAAATTTTTAGGACAATTTTGTAGTTGGTCCTTTTTTCCTCTCCCGATTGGTCTCTCTTTCACCTTCTTTATCATTGTTCAAGTTCAGTAGCCTTCCCATCATTTTTGAGGCAGTATATCTGGAAGAAGTGGGCTTCTCTGTGACCTTTCACATTTCTAAGTTAATTAGCCCAAGGTCTCTATTTAGCTTTTCCATGCCTGTTTTTTCCTCATCTGTAAGACAAGGGTAATGTGGCCAATTCAACACTAAATATGATTTCAGTATCCTTTCTGTCTTGGATTGTGGAGTGAGCAGTAATAAGGGTGCTGCTACTGGAAATTGTTCATTTTGCAGTTAGTAGAAGATGATGGGACTTTCCAATGCCTTGGGGATTCATAAGGTAAAATTAAGCTTCGTGATGCTCTCTTATCTAACTGCTTTCTGGTAGTATTAGATACTAAATAGGGCTGTAACATTGTGCTCAGAATGAATCCATCCATCCCTAATCTGGGACTATTAACTATGAGTTCATGTGGAATGGAGTGGAAGATGGATGACTCTGGCTGAAAAATACTTTGACCTCCATTATCCAGATAATCAATTATCTGGAAACCTTAGAATTTTATTTCCCGGGATAATCTATGAAGTATGACTTTCTCCTACAGGTACGGTAATCCACAAAATACCTAAATTACATTGAGGTTATGAGCACTATGATGTACTCTCCATCCTTGTCCCCATGGTCACCTGGATTGTATTATGGCCTAAATTTATCCTATCATTTCTGCCTTCTTTACAATTGATTCAGACATCTGTTACCCAATCCACACTGATACTTTGAATGTCCAGAATGGGTTGTTCATTTATTTAGGATTCACTAAACATTTAGCATTCATTAAGTACCTATGACATACAGAGCATCAGATCTGACCAAATTTTATTCAGCAACAAATGAAATTTCCATAGCAACAAATACTAAATGGAACAGTTAGGAGAAAACTTCTTAATGTTTTAAAAACATATCCAAAGGTATATGATGAGGGGAATAGGGTCTTCAAATGCTTGGTACATGTTGTTATTCATTGCTATGAAGTTACCCGTGAAGGTATCATTTCCTATCCAAATTGTTAATACTCAGCCTCTAAATATAGCAGCCCTCCCACAGTCCCATGGACTGGAGCATCTTAAAGATGGTTCTCATCCTGTTGGAATAACATGGCAAAGAGAACTATTACCATTTTGTTTTTGAGAAGATTTTTATAGGTTATATGAGATGAAATCCATAAATAACCCTTACTGCTTCATTGTGGCTATGCATTAATTAATTAACGAGTTGGACAGGTACATGTTTATTGATTAACAACTGTGTACAGCATTATGCTGGGCATTGGGGGAGATACAAAGATTAAATAAGATCATGTATAGAGTTCACAGTCTAGTTGGGAAAACTGTAACACCTATACAAAGGACCTTGATTGCAAACAATATTCCAGTTAATTCCTTAATTTTCCTCTATTTGCACAGTCCTTCTGTTTTTGCCAGTTTCTCTTTCTCTTCAAAAATCTCAAAAGAGAGATTCTACTCCCCTTTCTCTTTTAGGTTTTCTTAAAGGCCATGCCCTTTGCAAGTGGGCTCAATTTTGCTTTGTCATGTCTGCCTTAGGCACACAGAGCCTACTAGAAAATCAGAATGTAGGTCACTGCTGAAGGAGATTACACACACAAGCCAACTGTGATGGCCTGCAATGGTTTTAAGGTTGGTATAATGCCAGGGGTCTTCAGAAGAACACCAGCATCTGCCTCGGGAAATGCTAATGTTTCTAGATCCTGGCTCTGGGCATGCATCTTTCCTTAAAGCTGTACGTGAGTTTTATGCTTCCAGTTCCAGAATTTGCATTCAATCACTTGTGGCTATACATGTGATGATCAGAGCATATCCAATGTGAGACAAAGGGGGATTTGTGAAGAAGTAGGTTAGTCTATAGTTTTGGGGGGATTAGTGGTAGGGAGGGAGAGAGGTTTCAGATTTGAGGGTGCCCACTATGGTATGGAGAAAAAGGGTGCTGGCCTTTGAGTTAGAGACCTGGATTCAAATCCCGGCTCCAACACTTACTCTCTGTATAACATGGAGAAATCAGGGCCTCTCTTTCTTATCTGTAAAATTGGGCTAAATCATACTTTATCATAACTATATTATAAAGTGGTTGTGAGAAAGAATAGGGACTTGGCCCTGTTCTTTCACTCATATAAGCAAATGTTGGACTAATAAATACCTTTTACCAATGCAGGTCAGCATCTCCTCTTTGACTTGTAATGGTCTTAGAGAGTTTCCCAGAGGATTAAGAAGTAAAATGGCTCACCCAGGATCACACAGCTAGTAATGGTCAGAGGTAAAATCAGAAACAGGACTTTCTAAGGGTCCTTTCTAGGAACCTAGTTCTCCTGGACTCTGCCATGATGTTGTAAGAAACATGCCTTCACATCTTAAAGGGCAACATAAATGTGAGCTGTTGTTATTAGGGTTGGTGCTTTACTTGTTTGTCTGCCTGAAATAAGCAAGGGATTTGCAGGGCATCTATGTTTAACCTCATTATTTATGTTCTTTAATTCCCTCCTTGTAAGAGCATCAAGCAGTCAGTTTGTGGAGCCTGAACCGTGTTGTGTGTTTCCTACTTGCTTTCCAAGGGTTTTTGTTCGTTAACTTCAGAACACAGCTTTTTAATGTAACAGAGGAATTGAGTGAAGTCTGAGAACAAGATTAGTGGAGTCACCATCTACAACCTTTCTGGGCCTTAATGGGTGTAATTAACTGGCCAACATTAAGTGTGGCTCAACAATTAAGTGCTGGGTTTTAATGGGGAATATTTGGTCACTTAGGTTGGGAAAGTCATTATGATAGCTAGCTAGATAGCCTTGTGAAGCAGTAGGTGGTAAAGAGCTTCACCCTTGATAGAAGACGGAGAGTTTAGGCCCAGTTGTACCATTAGCTGTGACTATGAGCCATTTACAGACTTCTGAGAAATTACTTTCCAAAAGCAGCATTCATCCAGAGGAACAGAAGGAAAATTATGAACAAACTAGAACTGAAGAAGGCCCAGCAGTACCACATCTCAGACTGTACTATAAGGCAGTAGTCATCAAAATCATTTAATACTGATTAAAGATGGAAGAGTTGATCATTGGAACAGATTAGTTAAACAAGATGGCAGCATGAAAGTACAATGTTTGATAAGTCCAAGGATATGAATTCCTAGGATTTGATTTAAAACTATTTGCTTAAAATATTTCTGCTATTTGATTTAAAATTTCTGGGAAGTCCTTGTGACACTGCTTAAATAACTTGCTTAGGGATCACACAGTGTCTAAGGCTAATTTGAACTCAAGCCTTTCTGACTCCAGGCACAGTGCTGTTTCTACAGCGCCACCTAGCAGACTAGTAATAACTGCACCTACCTCTGAGGTAGGGCTGAGGTAAAGATCACATGAGATCATATGGGGTACCCTAAACGTCTTGGGGACAATCAGAGGCTATTAAAGCTTAAATAGCTTAAAACATCACCAGGATGTGAAGGTACCCTGTTTATGTAAAAAACACTTTTGTAGACCTTAACGTGTTACACATATATGAGTTATTAATATTAACTCTCTGATGATTTTAATGGTCATGAAATTCTTGACTCTTGATGGAGAATTCTCAAGCCACTATCTTCTGAGAAGGTTGCTGTAACCAGGAAATGAAGCACTGGAATTTGAAAATGAGTTTCCGAGCTGTCTGCTAGCATTGACAGCAAATGGTGCGCTGTAATTTAGGACTCTGAAGAGCCCTTTTCATTCCCATGGCAAAATCTTCCCAACCCCCTCCTGGGCCCTTGGCTGCTCTCTCTAATTCCCACCCCCAACCCCCACTCGCTCATTCTTCTCAAAAGAATTTTATGTTTCAGTAATCTTTTCTGATGAGCAAGGCTTCAACATGGACTCTTGTCTCAGGTTAATTATGTAGCTCTCCAATTTTTCTAGGCCAGGGATTTACTAAGGAGCAAGTATAGAGTCATGTAACACAAATATATTTTTGATCCTTTATGTATTCTGAGTGATTGAACTCAGAGATCATTACTCAGAATTGTTTCCCAGGTCCCCAGTGGTGGGCACTGAGCTCCAATTCTGGAGTCCTGAGCCAAAATTTCAGAAAGCTCTCCCTGTGACCCTTGAGGTTTTTTGTTGTTTGCCAAATAGCTCTCTTGTCTGTGAGCGCCTCCTCACCTTTGATTTTGTGGCATTTCTGACCATGTGGCTGCTATTGAGTTCTGGTACATAAAATTTATGACTTTTCACTAAGGCCTATCTGCCTTGACACCTGAGTCAAAACTCTTCAAAAAGAAATCCTGTCCCACTCAGATCCTCTGCATAGAGTTCCCACACCAATTCTGATGTCTTCCAACTTGAATGATACTGTTTCTTTCAACTTTATTTCCATTTTGAGCCCCAGATTAAGGCTCATAGGTATAGCCCTGTTGTGGAATCATCCCCTCTCTCAGCCCATATTTTATTTTTTCTCTCCCTCTAACACTGACAACTGTCTCACTCCTTTGGCTCTAAGTGTATGCTCCCTTGTAAAAGTATATCACTCTGATGTGTTATAATCAATTCTGTAAAAACATGACATTAGGTGAAACAATCATATTGGGGCGGGCAGCAGTGAGTTCCACAGGAACAATGGGGTATCCTTCTCAGGGAAGCCAAAATTTGGACTAGGAAAGCTTACAATAGGAGAGGAGAGAGATGAAATGGAGATTCTACTGAGCCAGAAAATTATCTTCTCCTGTCTTAGAGTTGGGGTAGGAAGGAAACTCCTCAAGGCCCTCCCAGCCGTCATTTTATGATTGACAAGATTCTTTGCTCTCCGTCAGTCAGAGAGCAGAAGGAGTCCCTGAAGACAGGTATGAGGAAGGCAGCCCCCATTCTAAATGTTGGGGGTGTGACAAAATGTATTTTTATATTAAATTTTTTAATGAGCTTAGCAATTAGCAATCAAACACAGTCATTTCAATATACAAAGAACAAAAAAGAGGGATGTATGAGGAACTATGTGCTTTTGTTAGGGATAGTTTTTTTTAGTGTTTATTAAATTTAATAGTGAAGACACAAAATTGCCTGTTTGAATTCCTGTCTGACTTTGTTTTCTTCTGTGTATTATTAATTTTTTTCATGATTTGTTGGCATTTCTGTTAACTCTCCCCTACTCCTAAGTAGAAGTCAAATAACAAATAAGTGTAGTCAAGTCAAACTGTCAAGTTCACTTATTTGTAACCCCTTTGAGAGCAGAGCCCTATCGTGTGTGTGTGTGTGTGTGTGTGTCTGTGTCTGTGTCTGTGTCTGTGTCTGTCTGCGTGTTTTGTTTTCCCCATACAGCGTCTAGGACAAAATAAGGATTCAACACCTCCTGTTGCTTTTGGTGGTGGTGGCACATTACTTTGTGGTTGTTCTCCTTTTGGCTTACGTGGATGTGTGCTTTGTCCCACCAACTAGATTGTAGCTTCCAGAGGGCATGGACCACATTGTTCATTTCTTTTTGTGTTCCCCAGAATTGACTGGTATTATGTCCTTACATAACTTAGTTGTTCAGTCATTTTTCAGTCATGTCCAACTCTTCATGAACCCATTTGGGGTTTACTTGGTAGAGATACTGAAATGGTTTTCAATTTCCTTTTCCAGATCATTTTACAGATGAAGAAACAGAGGTATACAGGGTTAAATGACTTGCCCAGGGTCACACAGCCAGGAAGTGTCTAAGGCCACATTTGAACTCAGGAAGATGAGTCTTCCTGACTCCAGGCCCTATCCACTGTGCTACTTAATGCCTTACTTAGCTCAGTAAATGAACATTAACTTGTCATCTGCCAAAATCAAGCTACTCTTGCTGCCTGATTCAGGGGTTGGGGGCAGCATGGTGTTTATGTATCAATTAACCAAGAGTATTTTTTCAGGACTAAATTGGCTCAGCAGCATGCTTAGAGGCAGCTGCTGACCAGGGCAAGCTGAGTAGAATGTTTAATTATGTTTACATCATTCTTCCCCTGTCAGGACCAGCTCTCCTGAAAATAAACTTCCTGAGGCTACTTTTCTGGGACTCTAGACTGTAGTTTGGAGACCAGGCTCACATACAACCAATCTACTTACATCAATAATGGATTTTTGCATGTAGAAATGGTTATAAACTTAATTTATCACACAGCTGACATGTTTGAATAAGCCTCCAAATCCACCTCCTAATTCTCTCAGAGACTGGAGAGTGATTCACTTTGGAGTCTGCTTTTCACTTTGTCTAGTTAATAATAGATGTTCAGTGATACCAGAGCTTTACAGCTTTCCAATTTAAAAGTGATATTAAACTAAAATGCTAATGGACGAGCCTGGATTCCTTCAAAATTTCATATGTGCCAGAAGGGAGCTCTGACCCGGAACATTGCCAAGTCAATTAGCCTGATTCTACTCTCTCAGCAGCAAGGGGGGGGGGGGGGGCGGGGTGGGGAGATACTCACCAATAAGTTATTTGTATCCATGTGTACATTTCTTGCCGTTCTCCCATTCTCAGATCTGTGTGTAGACACTGAAGACTCATAGAGTATTGAAGCTGGAAGGGACCTTAGAGGTCAGCTGACCATCAGAATCATTTGAATTTAGTCAGAAGACCCCTCCAGTCACATAATAGGGGTATCAGAATCAAAAAAGAATCAAAACTCTTTTTGGGTTCAGTTTATCAGGTATGGTTGCTGGTGTTTATTAAACATGTACTAGAGTCAAGGTGTAGGAAGCATCACAGATAGAAGGCTGTCCTCAGAATTAGGAATACCCAGGATTATTTCTTGTATCTGACGCTTTACTACCTGTGTAACCTTGGGTCAGTCCCCTAACCTTCATAGATTTATCGTAATCGACACAATCAGGGGACTGGACTAGAGGACCTCTGAGCCCCTCCCCCCTTCCCAGACAGGGACCCTGCTCTCAGAAGGATTATAATAAAGTGAGGGAGACTGGATACGCACAAAGATAGACAAAACAGATATACATTACAACCAACATGTGCAGGATGATATGTACATTTTTAGACATGGTCAATAGGTTGATTTATTTAACTTGATCGTACTTATTTGTTATTTGACTTCTACTTGGGTGAGTGGGGGGAGTTAGAACTATGAAAAAAGAATTCAGGAACCCCAGGTTGAGAACCCCTGCTTTAGATTGATTTTTATGTGTATATTAATTTCTATAAGGCCAGGGGAGGAGGGTCCATTAAGTAGAAAACCCTGGAATGGCCAGATCTGGCTAGGCTTGATCCCAGAGGGCCTTAAAGGTAACATCCTGACATAATTAGGGCTCTAGATGGAGCTTTGGTATTTGGAAGGGAGTGGGCTAGGGTGGTGAGAGAGCACAGCAATGAGAGGTATGTGCTTATGGTGCTTTTCAAGTTCAGAGTAGACTAGGAGCAGGCTTTATACTCCAGATAATGGAAGGTATGCCTATTAGGGCAGCTAGGTGGTACAGTGGCTAGAGTGTCCAGCTATAGTCAAGAAGACTCATCTTCAGTTTAAATCTGACACTTATTATCTGTATGACCCTGGGCAAGTCACTTCACCCTGTTTGCCTCAGTTTCCTCATCTGTAAAATGAGCAGGAGAAGGAAGTGGCAAATCAGTCCAGAATCTCTGCCAAGAAAACCCCAAATGGGGTCTGAAGGAGTTGGACATGACTGAACAATAACAGTATGCCCATTGAAGCACCATAATTAGCATTAACACAGAATCTTCTGGAAGCAAGATAAGTGTAAATATGTGCTTCTGTTTAAGAAAAGCAGCTTTAAAAATGGTACTTATTTTATTTAAAAAAGAAGAGGTAAGAGCAGTAAAGAAATGGCCAAAGGAAACAAGTTCTTGCTGATGTCTTTCAGTATACTTTTGTGTTTAATTCTTATCAAGTTTTCCTTAAATAGATGAATTCTGTTGTCCCATTCTGCATTTTTGCACCTTGAAACAAGCCTTTAAATCCCTCGCTGATGGGTGTAGAAAATTCCTGTAGATGGCATGTTGCTTGTAAATCAACATTTCAGAGCTCTGGAAAATGTTATCTGCAAGGTAAACAATAAGGATGGAGAGGAAATTAAGGGCCTCCATCAATTATAAATGAGCTTTTAGAAGGAGGTTTCTCATGACTAAAATATTGCCCTTTCAGCGAAATTGAATAATTGAGCCTACTCTGTGATGAGAAGTCCATAATGGGATATTATATTGTTTGAGGAACATCCTTAAACCCTGAAAGACTAATGTTACTGAAAGCAGCTAATGAACTGGATGACCACTGGGACATGCCATAGACAAAGTACTCACCCAGGTATGGTTGCCTATTTCTGACTTAGGGAATCTGTGATTGTATTTCTCCCACAAAATGACATGGGAGCTGCTGTCTAAGTTGAACTATGGGGCTGGAAGGGCCATGTGTCTGACCCATAGTAACTTTCAAAGTTTATTTCCTCCAAACAACATTTGCAGTATTATCTTGGCAGCTAGGTGGTGCCATAGTGCACAGAGCACTGGACCTGGAGTCTGGAAGGACCTGGATTCAAATTCTTAGCTGTGTGACCCTTGGCAAATCATTTAACCTCTAGAGGTCTGCCTGTTTCCTCAACTGTAAAAGGGGGATAATAATAGCACCTACCTCCTAGAGTTGTGAGGATCGCACAGTGACTGTCCAACAAGGCACTTAATGCTGGTTCCGTCCTTTCCTGTCCCTTCTGTCTGCCATAAGATGACAAGGAGGTACCTGGTGTGGTGGTTTGGGTTGCCCTGTGACAGTATGTTTGGTTGTCGTTCAGGGGTGTGCTAGAGCTGGTTCATACTGTGAAGGTACCTTAGAAATCAGTAAATGCTACAAATCATGATTTTCTTGCTTGCTTTGCTCACCACCTAGACTTAAGAAAATAACAGAGACCATGTTAATTCAGATTAAACTTAAATGTATGTCTTGTGTAAAAAAATTTTTCTTAGGGACCTGGTTGCCAAATATTTACCACATACTACTGTTGTTATTTGGGGCTAGTCAGGTGTACAGTTGATAAAATCAGATTGTTTTCATCTCTCTTATTAGGAAGCCTGAGAGTTGCAAGGGATAAGAAAATAGAAAATGCAATAGGAGCAGAGTATGGGGCAGGGCTGTCAGTAGGAGGCTCCCAAATTATCTTTGTGATCTTGAGTGGGTGGGTAGGGGAAGTAAAGGTGGGGGTACCCCAGATTATATCAGTGATGTATACATGGGGAACCCAATTTGAACCTATGCTATAACTGACTTCATGGAATAGTGAAAACTTTATACCCAGATTTTGCTGCGCTGTATTTCTAGGACATGATCTAATACAGAACTTACTATTCAATTCAACAGTTATTTGTTAAGCATTTACCATGTGCAAGGCCCTGTGCTAAGCACTGGAGATACAGAGGTCAAATAAGACATATAGTCCCTGCCCTTTGGACACTTGTAGTTTTATAGGGGGGCTAAGACATCCAAATAACCCCTAGTACAAGTTGTGCAGTCATTTAGGTCATATCCAAGTCTTCATGACCCTCTTTGGAGTTTGCCATTTCCTTCTCCAGCTCATTTTACAGATGAGGAGACTGAGGCAAACAGGGTCACACAGCTAGTAAGTATGTGAGACCAGATTTAAGCTCAGGAAGATGAATCTTCCTGACTCCAGGCTGAGCACTCTATTCATTGCACCACCTAGCTGTCCCATACAAGTTGGAAAATGATGAAATGAAAAGAAGTCAAGCAGGCTGCCCTGAGAGATTAAAGGACAGCGGAAAACTCCTATCCTGAGAATAAGGGTAAATAGCATGGAAGAGTGATGTGGCACCTGAGCTAGGCACCTGATCTTGCCTAATCCTGAGCCCATCATGATATTTCCTAGAAGCCTCTAAGAAATTCTGCTAAAGATATGTCCTTGCCACACATGCCTCCACTTTTCAATTCTTACTCCATTTATATGTGTTATTTTCCCTAATACAAAGCAACCTTTTGTCTTCCTTGCTCATATTTCTATCACTAGAAATGATAGTGATACTTCAGTCACTGTACTTCCATACTTCAAGTACTTCCATACTTAAAGAAAGGGTTTCTTTAAGCAGAGATGGGAGGAGAAGAATTTATTCCAGATGTGAAGCAGAAAAAGTCATGCTAGACTAGAGAAAATTTGACTAGAGCATAAAACACTTAATAGGAAATATTGTGAAATAAGTTTTGGAAAGGTAGGTTGAAGATATCCCAATTTTTGCAGCTGTGAGCCACTGAATGTTTTTGAGCATGAGAATAATGTAATGAGACCTGTGCATTAGGAAGATTACTTTGAGAATGCAGTAAAGGATGAATTAAAGAATGGAGAAACTGGTGGCTCTGACAGATAGGGTGGCATTGCAGTGGTTTAGGGGAGAGGTTATGGGTCCTTGAACTAAGATGACAACAGTGGGGGAATAGAAAGGAGTGAATGAATGTACGATATGTTTCAGAAGTAGCATTGGCACCTGATTATCAATTCAATGGGAGGATCACAAAGAGGGATTAGTCAAGGATAACTCTGAAGTTTCAAGCCTGAAAGAGTTGGAGAAGTGGTGGTAAATCCATAGAAATGGAGAATTTAAGAAAAAGGGCACATTTTAGAGGGGAGATCAAATTCAATCTTCCTGCAGGTGGAGGTGTCCAGCAGGCAGTTGGAAGTGGACTTGAACTCCTTGAGAGAGAGAGAGGAGGGCAGGAGATACAGGATTGTTAAACATCTACATAGAGAAGATAATGGAAGTTAGGGGGCAGATGAAATTACTAAGGGTAGGAATGAAGATGGTGAAGGATAGAGTCTTGGGGTATGCCCACACTTAGGGAAAAGGCAGAAGAGGAGAAACTATCATAGGAAAGAGGTAATAGAATTAATGGAAACTAGTGTCATGAAAAGGACAGCTAAGTGGTGCCGTAGTGCACAAGGGTGCTAGGCTTAGAGTCAGTAATACTCATCTCTTTGAGTTCAGATCTGGACTCAGACACTTATTAGCTGTGTGACCCTGGGCAAGTCACTTCAACCTGTTTGCCACAGTTTCCTCATCTGTAAAATGAGCTGGAGAAGGAAATGTAAACCACTCCAGTATTTCAGCCAAGAAAACCCCAAATGGGGTCGTGATGAGTTAGACATGACTGAAATGACTGAACAACAACAAATATCAGAAAAACCAAGAAAGGTAACAGTATCAAGAAGGAAGAAATGGCCAATAATATCAAATGCTGCAAAAAAGGTCTTGGGAGATAAAAACTCAAACAAGATCATTGGATTTGGCGTGAGGGGGGTCATTGGTGACCTTGGAGAGAGCAGTTTCCGTAGACCTCCAGTGGAGTCCAAGTAGACCTTTCTAATGGTTTGTGGTTAATGGTTAATGTCATGTTTGGGTGGGTAAATAGTCAGATGGCAGGATGTTAAATAATGAATAGGATGGTAAGGAAGTAAAAGTATTGAGTATAGACTGCTCTTTGTAGAAGTTTAACAGTGCACGTCAGCAGAGAAGATAAAGCTTGAGAGAGTGGTAGGATCAAGTGAAAGCTCCTTTGTGGGGATAGGGAGACCTGAGTATGTTTATAAACAGAGGGGGAAGGAGCTAGCACAGAGAGACTGAGGATGATTGATGGAACAGGGTCTTGGAAGAGATAGGAGGGGATGGGATCAAGGACAAGGGAATTAGCTTTGGTAAGGCAGAGGGCCACATTATGCTCTGAGATTAAACAGAAGAAGAAAAGAACAGGAGAAGTCATATAGAAGGTTTGATCTGTAGAGGAAAGAAGATGAGAAAAACTTAACGGCCTTAATTTTTTCAGTAAAGTAGGAGACAAGGTCATCTACTAAGAAAAGAGTGGATTGGGTTGGAATTGGGGTTTTGAGAAGAGAGATTTGGAATAGCCACTGCTATTGTGTGATATGGAATTATGTAAGAAATGAATAAAAATGGACTTTCATGTCACATGGACTCTAGACTGAGAGTGAATCTAGCCTCACATACTTAGTAGCTGTGTGACCCTGGGCAAGTCACTTAACCTCTGTCTGCCCCAGTTTCCTCATTTAAAAAAGGGGGGAAATAATAGCATCTATCCCAGAGGTTGTATAAAGCTCAGATGAGATATTTATAAAGCACTTTGCAAACCTTAAAGTGCCATATTTTATATATTATGTTATGTTGTTATAATACAATATATTTGTTATATTATTATATATTAGCCATTACTAAATTTGTACCTGAAAGTATGGTTTCTCAGTTTCTTCCAGTTATAAAATCTGCTCCTTTGGAAGAGTAAGGGAGGCAGATTGTAGAAGGTTAGTCACAGTTTGCTGCAACAGCAGAAAGTTCCAGGGCTAGAGGAGAATATATAATTGAAAGAGTTGGCAAGAGAATGAGGACTGGGAAGTACCAGAGGGGTAGGGGATGGAAATAGAGGGCCTGGAGGTTGTGTGATAAGGATGAAGAAGATATTCAGGAGAGGAGTTAAGAGAATAGGTGAGGTTAAAGCACCAGGAGGTGGTGGTCCCAGGAGGGAATTAATCATCATTCAAATCCCAGGATCTTCAAGTTGAGCTCACGACCCCTCTGTGGGTGGTAGAGAAACAGAGCTGAGGAAGCTGAGGTGTCCAGTATTTACTTTGAAAACACTTTGAAATCACTAAGAATCATGGCAAGGGATAGGGAAGAAAGAAGAATTGTAGTCCTGGTACTGGAGCCATTGAAGAAGGTGAGAGAATCCTGAAAGTCATTAGATGGCAGGGACCAAGGTCATGAGAGGGTTGGACTGCAGGGGAGAGGGTGTCTTTGTCAGTGGCAGAGCAGGGTTTGAAGTGAAAGTGGCTAGGGGTGCACCAAAGACCTCCTCTAGAATCTGTGAGTTAGGGGCGAGAGAGGGAGAACTTGTCATCACTGGGAGAGGGTGGTGATAAATATCATATCCTTAAGGCTGAGATTTCCAAACTGTGGGGTGTCTAGCCCCAACCCCCACTATAAAACTTATTTCTTGGGGTGGAAGAGGGCACAAAGCCACAGTCAAAGTTATTAGAGATAACTTGGCACAACATAAATACATTTGTTTTTGTTAGGGAAAGTGAAATTCAAATCAGTGTCAACAAAAGTGAGACTGACAATGAATGCTCTCCATCCAGCATCGTATGCAAGGGAACATTTGTTTGATTAAAATATGTTCAAATGAGGTCACATTTGCATCGACACATGTTGGACCTCTTTGTGGGTACAGTCTGCCCCTTTATTTATTATTATTGAACACCCACTCTATTACAAGACATTGTTCTTGGCCATAGGGATGCAGAGGTGAAACAGACATCATCATCTGTCCTTGAGTTCAGAGAGGAGCAGAATCTGATTGCTTATTTTAAAGGCAGAGTGGTAGAGCAGACAGAGCACCTGACTGGGAATTAAGAAGACCTTTATTTGAATCCTGCTTTTGACCCTTATGGACTGTGTGTCCATGGCCAATTTCTAAACTTGTCTGGGGCTCATTTTCCTCATCTGTAAAATGGGCAGAAGAGAACTGGTACAACCTTCCTCTGGAGGTTGTTATGAGTCTTAGATGAAAAGTGTTTTTGCAAATTTGAACGTGGTATATTAATAATCAGTTATTATTATTACTGATATTAATAAGATCCTAGGAGGTATGAACTAGTGCTCATTTATATGAAGTTATTGACAAGTTTTTCAATTCAATATGACAAACATTTATGAAGCACCTACTATGTGCAAGGCATTGTGGGTTCAAACAACAACAAAAACCTGAGTCCCTACTCTTGCTGCCTTACCAGAGCTTAACTTTCCCTCCTTGGGCTCTGTCTCCAATCTGCTTTACAGCTTGTGTTCTCTCTGTTCCTGCTCTATTTCTATCCTGCACTTGACTAGTGTCTTGTGCTACCATCATGAAACCTTCTAAGTAATCCTTTTTTTTTTTTTTTTTTTACTAATTCAGAAGACATTAGAATTATTATCATGAACAGTAGTTGCATTCATTGATTTCCAAGCCAATCAATAGAGGTGAGTAGCAAGTGCTGGTTTAACACCAAATTCCTAAGGTAGTTAGGCCCTAAAAGTGAAATGAGCTGCCTTAGGGAGGAAATGACTTTCCCTTGTAAGGAGGTCTTTAAGAAGAATCTGGATGACTCTGTCAGAGATATAGAAGGGAATTCCTATTGAAGTATAGGTTGGATCAGCTGACAACAGTAGTCACTCTCCTGCCCTATTGTTTTTTTTTCTTTTTAAGTAAAATATTGTCATACCAGCAGGAGTTCTGATAAAATTGAGAATTGCACAATAATAATTTTTATTTTAAAAGTTTAAGAAACTTTTACATTTAAATTTAAACTTTAAAAATGTCTAAAATAACCCCCCTTGTTAAGGTATGTTCTTGCCTTGTGTTCTGAAATTTTGAAATCGATTACAGATACATATTTCTCCAATACTTCAAGAATCGTTGATTTCATAGATGTGACTATTGCTTCCATTAATATAGATCACAGCCTGTGATTTAGTGGTTTACTCAAGTGTTGCTATGACCAAAAAAAAAGTCATCACCCAGTGATTAATTAAAACTTTAATATTTTCTGAACTGAGACTGAGATGTATGGAACCCATCACCAGGCCTGTATCTTTCCACCCTAGTAGGACCTACTAGAACTTCTTCTGTCATAGTTGAGACCCCAGGGTCACTTTGGCAACACAATTAGGCATCAGAGGCAGACTTTAGTGTATTTTGCAAATAAAAACTGTAGGGAAAATTTGTCAGATTGTTGAAACAACTGGTTTGGTATGCCTCAGGAACTAGGAAACCAAGGCTCTACTCTCCTTATGGACAATGTCCAAATTACCTCCTTCACTGCAGTTTCCCCCATCTGTAGCACCTAACAATGCTTTGCACCAAATAGGTAATCAATGAATAGAGAAGGAAATGTTATTTCAGAGAGCCTCAGGAATAGATAAATATTTTGGATTTTGCCATCACTATTTCTGAGGCGGAGTACAATAGCTTCACAGTGCGTTAATAATTTTCTTGTGGGGCTCTTGGTTCTACTTTCTTCATAGTATCAGACAGATTAAAATCTTTGTGCCATTAGTGAGAGAAGTGAGATAATTGTATATTTCATTCTGCATCAGCCTTTGTTCTCTTTGAAGTAGCTGAGATTTATTAATGACCTCCTCCAACTTGCCACTGGGGGCTTGGAAATTTGAGATCATCTTTAGAGTGAATCATTATCCCCAGTCTGTTTGCTATAGGAGATGCTACCAGATGGCATAGTGAAAAGAGCCCTAGAAAAGAATTTCTGAACCTTTTCTGTGTCATGGACCCTTGTCATAGAAGTCTGGGAAAACCTCAGGACTCCTCAGAATCATGTTGTTAAATACATTAAATAAAATACATAGAATTACAAAGGAAACCAATTATATTGAAATAGTTATCAAACTAATTTTTTAAAGTCCCCAGACACCAGGTTAAGAACATCTTCATTTTTTTGTGAAAAGTCAAAAGTCAAAAGACTTGAAATTGAACCCTGTATTCCCTTCAGTTATCAACTTTTTTAAAGACTTAGCTTAAATCCCACTTGTCCTGGTTCCCATAGATGCTAATGCCTTCTGTCCTGATTTATCTATTTTGTATATATCATGTATGTACCTAATTATTCCCTCCCCATTAAACTGTGAGCTCCTTTAAAGGCAGGGACTGGGTTTTTGCCTTTCTTTGTATCCCCAACACTTCACTCAGGGCCTGATACACAGTAAGTGCTTAATATATGCTTATGGACTTGACTTGTTCAATTTGGCCCTAGATCTTACAAAGAAGAGCAATAGTTAAAAGTTACAAAGATGACAGTTTAGGCCTGAACTTCTTAACAATGAGAGCTATCCCAAAATTGAATGGGCTGCCTCAGGTGGAGTGTGTCCTACCTTATAACTTTTCAAGTAGAAGCTTTTGTTGTTGGGTCATTTCAGTTGTGCCTGACTCTTTGTGACCTCACTGGGGGTGTGTGTTTCAGGGCAAAGATACTGGAATAGTTGACCATTTCCTTCTCCAGTTCATTACAAATGAGAAAATGAGTTAAGAAGGAACATGGTTTAAGTGACTTGCTCAGGGTTACATAGATAGTAAGTGTCTGAGGCCAGCTTTGGACTCATAAAAACAAGTTTTCCTGATTCTATCCACTGTGCCATCTAGCTGCGCCAAGTAGAGGCTAGATGATCACTAGGTGGTGGGGTGCTGGGCATGGCAGAGGGTATTCTTCCTCAGATGTGGGTCGAACCAGATGGTCGCCAAGGAACCTTCCAACTCTTATTTGATTGTGCCACAGTCATATTTTTAAAAAGATAATCTACATTAATTGACTTTTGACATTTTTGATGGTACTTCTGGATGCAATTGGAAACATCATGGTGTGTCACCAAATAAAGGCCGGAAGTGGTGGTCCCAGGCATTCACATTTCTCATTTATGGTCTCTTTGTGTGTCTCCCACTTATTGACTGGCGTTCAGATTCCCTTTACTTCTTCCCACTATGTGGGCGGTGTTTTGCCATTTTCCAAAATGATCTCATTTTCTACCACATGTTTAAGCCTCTTTGTAGTATTCCCTCCCCCTCCCATCCTCCCCTTCCCCTTTCCTGCTGCCTCCTCACTTTCCTTCCCTCCCTCCCTTTCTCCCCACATGGTGATTGGTCTGTAGGTAGGCAAAGATGTACAGCCCAGGTAGCAAGTTTGTTCCTGCTGAACATTTGTTCATTTTAACACTTGAAGGATCTGTGTGGTTGCTCTCTGCATGGTCACACACTGTGTTTTAGTCCTATGCTGGTCATCTTGTGTTGCTGCAAATTCAAAAATTCAGCACCAGGTGGCCAGCACTCTAAATTTTGCTAGGCTGGCTCTTGGATGACAGTCCATTTTGTGACCTGTACCTTGAAACCTTTCCAGCTTCATAGAACCTGCCAGAGCTTGGGTTCTGCTGACTGAGCCTTTCAAAAATCAGGTCACCTCCACATCACATTGAACCATCGGAGACTTTAGTGGAGATGGTGTGGTGCCATGGCACTGCAGTTGGGAAGAGCTCAGTTCACATCCTGCTTCAGACACTTAGTTGGTTGTGTGACCATAGGCAAGTTGAGAAGCAGGAAGGCTTTTTAAGCTTCTGTTTACTCCTGTATAAAATGGGAATAATAATAGCACCTACCCTCCCAAAAGTGTTGTGAAGATTAAATGAAATAATGTGTAAAGTGATTTGCAAATCTTAAAGCTCTGTGTTAGTCATGTTTCAGTTGTGTCTGACTCTTCTTGATCCCATTTGGAATTTTCTTCGCAAAGATGCTGGCTTGGTTTACGTTTTCCTTCTCCAGCTCATTGGACAGTTGAGGAAACTGAGGTAAACATGATTAAGTGACTTACCCAGGGTCACACAGCTAGGAAATGCCTAAGGCCAGATTAGCACTCAGGAAGTGACAAACATATATAAGGCCAAGAGCCATTGCAAGGATACAGACAAAGAGTTCTCAAAAAAACTAAGAACTGTTATCAGCAATATGAAAGATTGCTTCAAATTACTCATATTAAGAGAAAATGAAAACAATTCTGAGGTTTCACCTTACATTCAGCAAACTGCCAAAGATAACAAAATATGGAATGGTCAAAGTTTAAGGGCTTCAGTGATAGCCATACTTAAATAATGTTGGTGGAGTTGGAAATTGGTCCAGCCATTACAGAAAGCAATTTAGGATTATGAAAAAAAAAGTAACTTAAAATATCCATTCCCTTTGACCCTCTAGAGGTCCTTGTGCTAGGGATATACCCCAAGGAAGTTAAAAACAGAAATAAAGTTCCCTTGAGTACCAAAATATTCTTAGGAGCACTTTTATGGTAACAATCAACTACAAAGTGGGCATCCATTGACTGGGAGATAGCTAAACACATTATGGTAAATGAATGTAATGCTATTGCACCATAAGAAATGACAAATATTAGGAATTCGTATGAACATGGAAACACTTAAATGAACTGATGCAGAGGGAGGTAAGCAGACCCAGGAAAATAATATTTATGACTGCAGTGGAAAGAAAAATAAAATTAAACCAAACACTGTAATTATGAAGACCAACATTAACTCTGGAAAAAAGTTGAGAAAATGTACCTCCATTTTTTCACTGTACCTGTGGTCTATGTAGTGGTTTTGCTGAAATACTGTGTTTTTTGGTTTTTTAATCTTTGTGAGATAGGAAGACTGAGTGTGTATGGGAAGAGGGGCATATTCATAAATGAATATGATACAAAACCAAAAAGCACCAACACTTAGCCCCTAAATTTATGTAACTACCTCTTTCTCTAAGTAGATCTAAATCTCAGTGATTAGGATGTCTCTCCAGTACGTTTCAGATTGGCATATACCATTCCCCAGCTCCTTTCTATTCCTTGTCCTTTCTCTTCCTTTCCCCTCCTCCTGGATTCTGAAGGGCCATGTACGTGTAGCTCTGTGGGACTTGAGACAGCTCTCCAGAGAACCCAGATTTCCCTCCAGCTGTATGACGTCTGACCCTGACTAATCAGAATGCATACACCAGGATATAAAGCAGTTGTGGTCCCAGACATGTCTCTGAGGTATTCCAACTTATGACAGCCCAGCTCCTCATCTTAACAAAGCCTTGAAAACAGGGGAGCTTCAAACTCCGATGATATTCACTGGAAATGAGTATCCACTCAAGGGTGTAATATATGGCTGTACCTTTATGAACTGCACAGCAGCAACATGTATACCTAAGAAATCATGTGTGGAACAAATTTTTATAAACCATTTTTTCTCCCTATTGATTTTAACTATCTCCTTTGAACGATGCTTGAATTCTTATTGTTAGTTGGTACTTAATGTGTTAACTTCAAGTCTCTTGGCCTCTTTTATGACCTATTAGCCTCTCTAATCACTTTAAGAATTGTTCATAGTCTATAAACAAATATTCCAACATACTAGGAGAGCTACTGTTTAAAGGAGCCCTGGGGTGAAGTAAAGCCTTTGAAAATGAGAATAATCACTGTGGCTAACATCTGTTTTGTAAGGTTAGATTTTTATATGGGGGCACAGCTGTGCATGAATCCAGTGTGTTTTGGCTCCATCCCTGGGGGATCACGGGGTCAGGGAGTAAGTGATATCGCGTAGTAACCATCTGCGCTGCCAGTGGGAGGACAGAGTGCCTTGGGAGGGCCATGGGAAACCTTAAATGTCCTCTGTGTTGTGTGGTCAAATCCCATTGATGGTGCTTTTAAAAGAGAAGCTTTCTCTTTGTCCAGATGTGTAGTTGGCATACATCTGTACGTATGTGTGCCAACCACAGATGTATGATGAACACAATCTCACTTTTGCTTCCTGATGGTTCCCCCCCCCCCCGACCAGCTTCTCCCTCTGCATTCAAAGTCCATGAAGAACCATTAATTGGTTCTTTGAGAACACCATGTTCCCCTAAAAACATGCTCCCCAGGACCAGCGTCATAAACATTACAAATGGATGGGTTGGGGAAGCATATCATAGGTTGAGGACTTTGTTGTGGGATGCAACTGTCATAAAATGTGATGTTCTTGAAAACAAATGTTTGTCACAGGCTTTTGTAAAGTATCACCTGTGCTGGGATTAGAGAAGAATAAGTAAATACCCACGACCAGGGAAAGGCATTTGCGAGTATAGAACAAGGTTTGAAAAGTCTTTCCCTTGCTTCCCACAACAAAAGTATGAGCACCGTTTTCCGTCTTAAGAGTAGGCTTTAAACCTTGACTATAACCAAAGGCCTCTTAAAATGCCTAAGGGTGATGAAATTCAGAATTTGTCATTAAAAATATATGCATTTATAAAAATAAATATTAAAAGTTTTCATTGATGACTGACTGTAAGACAGATAAACAGCATACTGGAGGGTTGCTAGCACAGGCTCATTCTTTATCTGGTCCGACGGGAAAGACACTTAAAAAGGGCTTAATCATCTGACTTTATTCTAGGCTAGTTTTCTCAGATGAGGATTGCTGATAAGGAGAGCACAACTCCTATAGCATTCCCTAATTACCTTTCTCATAGGGGCTGGCAAGAAGTGGGTGGCAACTACCCCTATGTCTCGATGGGGTCAGTCAAGACAGGTACAACTTGTGTTTCCCCTAAATCCCCTCAAGCCTCAATGGGGGCCATTTGAGTCAAACACAGCATTTGTTCATTCAACCCTAAGGTTTCCCCCAAGGTTCACCATTCACTGACCAATTACCACCTACTTTATAGGATAGCAAAGAAGACATATTGCCAGCAATAGCCTCCCAAGTTTACATCGCCTCATCCCTGTATCTCACTGCAGCCACAGTGGATGTTTATATTATTTACCATTATATAATGCTGCGCAAGCATGGTGATGTTTTGAACCATAATTGTGAGAATTCATTTCTGATACCTGGGAACAAGAGATTGTTATGGCTATGGATCCTGGGAAACTGAACTCTTAAGAAATAATAACAATAATTCACTTTACACACACTAAAATCCACCTTATTTACACTAAAATTCACCTTACATACAATGACCAAGGTAAAAAAATTCATCTCCAAGTAGCTAACCCATTGGTGATGAGCATCTCTTTCCTGAGCTTGAGGCAACCTGGTGTAGTGTATTTAGTGCTAGACTTGGAATCAAAAAGATTTAGGTTCCCATACCTTCTCTGAAAACTTGCTAGCAACCTGATCCTTATCAAGTCAATTAGTTTCTAATAGCCCCAGTTTCCTTATCTTCACATTGATACACCTATAGTGCCTGCTTCATAAGGTTGTTGTAAGGTCCAAAGGGATATAATGTATATAAAATGTTTAAGTACATTATATAAATGTCTGTGGTAGTCATCGTCATCATTATTATTAGTTAGGCTGATCCTTGGCCTCTTTTATGACCTATCATCATCTCTCCAGTCTTTTTAAGAATTGTTCATGGTCTATAAATAAATGTTCAGTATGCTAGGAGAGTTACTAATTAAAGGAACTCTGGAGTGAATCAAATCCTTTGAAGAGAAGAACCATCCCTGTGGTTGTGCCTTGGTTCATTATCGTACTCAGAGCCTTTCTAGTATGATATAATTTGCCAGACTTCGTGCTTCATTGACATAGCCTCCAAAAGCCCACCTACATCAGAGTAGGACTTTGTGTGAACAGCCATTGGATAACCCATAAGTCCCACTGGTATTCATGATAGGAGAATAAGAGCAAGGCTCCCAGCATGCTGGATGGATCCCTTGTAGTGGATTTAGGGAAGGACATGACCAAGAGTGGTTCCAGATATGCAGACATCAGTGCATTATGTTCTATATCATCAGAGGGAGTAGCCATATTGTTGAGAACACACATTCATTGGAATTGTAGTCAAATCCTTTGTCTACCTCTCATACTAGTTCTGAGAACAGATCTTCCTCATTCATAATGGGGCTGAGAAGAACTCCTTAAATTTAAAAGAAAATAGTTTTAGGATAAGGGCATCTGAGTGACACGGTAGATAGAGCATCAGACCTGGAGTCAGGAAGACTCATCCATCATGACATGATATCCTTTCCAGGACTATTTGTACTTTTTTACATGTTGTTGTTGTTCAGTCATTTCAGTTGTATCCAACGGTCACATTTGGGGTTTTCATCTACATCTCAAAGATGGTAGAGTGATCTGCCATGTCTTCTCTAGCTCATTTTACAGAAGAGGAAACTGAGGAAAATAGGGTTAAGTGATTTGCCCAGGGTCACATAGCTAATAAGTATCTGAGGCCAGATTTGAACTCAGAAAGATGAGTCTTCCTGATGCCAGACCCTAGTGATCTTCATAAATCCCTGTCTTTTCTTTCCCATTGAGGTTTCCTTAGGTTCATTTCTCTGAGGATGCTTGTCTTCTCAAAAGCAGAATTAGGTTCACCAGTATTTCATTCCAACCCCACCTTTGATACCTAAGGAACAAATCTACCTTTGTCTCTAGGGTGCCAAACCTTTCTACCTCCATTCGAAGGTAGGTGTAAGTAAAGAAAGTATCCAGTATATAAAGCAGGTATAAACAGTCAGTTCATTCCCACATAGAAAAGGGGAATGCTAAGCAGTCAAGAATCATGGAATGATTAAAACAGAATCCAATGACTTAGCACTATTAGTTCAAGCAGTTGGGAGGCTAGTAGTCAAACCTCATTTAGACATACTTTCTGTGTGAGGCAGCTCTAATTAGTCCTTTTATATTTTCCCCTTCATTGAGCACAACCTGATCAAACACCAAGGGGAATCTTTTTTTTTCCAGTGGCCCTGCCTTCTCTCCAATACCAAGGCTTTCGTTGTCACAAACTCAATCCTCCTGCTGCTCTTGCTGCTACCACTCCAGTAGACACTTGCTGTTGATACAGGCCTTCCAGGACATTTCAGGGCTCACAAGAAGGATGCTAGAGGAAAGGAAATACAAAAAGGAGAGACAGGGCAAATGGACATCTCTTATAAAAGCCTTGCCTAATTGAGTCTATACTCCCCTTGAGGAATAGCCACCCACCCTGAGGATTCCGGCCTTGCCCATTATGACAGGATAAGAAAGGACCCTTCTTTGCTCCATCTGCGCATCTTGTCTTCTGCATAACTGCCTTTAAAACACCTGCCAGGGGGAAACTGTCTGTTCTTCTAAACCAGTATGACACTCTCTCCCTCAGTCATCAGCTTTTCTGGCTTAACAACAATGGGGGAACTCAACCTGTCATATGTAGTCAGAAGATGGAAAGATATATCTGCACAGAATCAAATTTCCATGTAGTCCCTAGGAGGCAGAGAAAAAATACCTGCTATACCTCAAAGGGGATGGAGGGAGGAGAGAGTGGAATCCATGTGCTTGACTGATCTGTCCTAAGGTCAGACTGTTAGGAAGTGCTACATGTAAAAATAAGATCCAGGGATAGGCATGATTATGGAAATAACTTTGTCCAAAGATGCACTGGATATAATCAAGAAAAGCAACATATAACAGGTAGGCATATGTTTACCCAAAGTGTTAATCCAAGTCATATAGTGTGCTCTCTGCAGAGTCCAAATACAAAAAAAAAAAAAAAAGGATTCTCTCTTGATGGCAAGATTCTTCAAATATTCTTATTCATATATAATGTGGTTCTGTTTGCATTGAGCCACAAAAACATGTCAAAAGTCTCCTTAGAGAAATCTGTACTACTGGAATAAAAGATTGCTTTATCTTTCCACACTGGAAAAACAAAGTGGATGAAAAATGCATTCGTGTCCAGATTATAACATGCAGCTCAATGGATAATCCATTAAGTTAGTCCATTAATATGTGTATTGTAAAAAAGAAACTGGGAAACCTTTCTGGGCAAAGAAACCAACCTTTATTAAGAGAAACAAAGATGAGGTCTACAGTCCACCTAGTACAGTCTGAGGCCCTGAGATAAAAAATTTACAGTTATTTATAGGTCTCTTGATTCATGTTTGGTGCAACAGAGTCCTCTAGAAGCTGATTCATTTATGCTGCAAGAATACATTTTGCAGGTCTTTATGTCATAAGTTTATGACGTCCTAATTTTGTTCTTTCCATGATGTTTCAATTAGCCCTTTACAGGGCTTATTCATCATTTTAATATAATTTAATATCATTTTAATGATATCAATTTAATATAATTTAATATTTTAATTTAAAGATTAATATGTAAGCATAAGTATTATACCTATATTATATGGTAATATATAGGTATAAGTATTATGGTCACATACTTTAAGATACATACTTTATAATGATTTAGTTACACTTCTAAGGTTAACTAACACAGGCATTTCCCTGGGACTGTATCATAGTTTGGTTCCACACAGTTTTTCTCCAGGTCTATGTTCTTTCTATGTATCACACAGTTATTCTTATTCTATCAAGATAATTATAGCTAATAAATGATTATAAAGCAGAGCAGTCAAGGCATTGATTATTGATCTTTCCCATTGAGGTATCTTAAGCAGTGCAGATAGTTGATGAGTTGGACCTAGTTGTCAGGAGTTGAAGATTGGGTTGAATTCCATTTATAAAAGTTTGACCTGGATCCCATTTGGGAAAATGTACAGTGCTTTAAACACTCTTAAGTTTACTTTGGCAATAGCCTTCTACCTTAAAGACAATATTCTTTCAATGATGCTACATAGTTGAAAATCATGAAATACTACAGTATCAGAGGAATAAAAATTACATGTGAATCTAAAGGCAATGGAGAGATGCATTGTAAGTGTACCATATCGTCATCAATGTCATGCACATTGGAAATGACGTGAAATAAAAGAAGAAGGTCAAAAAACTAGTGAGAATGAAAGACAATAGACAGTCCTTTAGAAATATTGAAAGATTCAAAGGCCTTTGATTGTTAGTTCAGTTTTGTTATAGAAGGCCATGAGTGAAAATTACACAGGAAAAGACACAAAGGGATTAGGAACTTCACTGAAGGAGACAGTTGTGTTTGTCCTTCATTCTCTAAGAGGACCATGACATCAAGATAATGACATGACTTGCGGTTCACTTGATTTGAGTGAGGGAGGGTCATGCAGGGTCACCAACCTCACTTTCTTCTCCTGAGCCATTTGGGTCCAGTGGCCTGATATACATCAGGATGACTGGAGATGGCCCAGGATGCAATATGAGACCCTGGCCCTTTCAGGCTAAGGTCTTATCACAACCTCACTTTGAGTGAGATGCACCCATTCAATGAATAGACTTCTTTAAGTTACTCAAGAGATGGCCCCTTAAATAGAAAAAAATCAAACTGGGAGGGGAAGACCCTCAGGGTTCCTGGTGTGGAAAGTACTGATTGCTGAAATGAGAGCATAGATTCATCAAAGAGACAAATGGGGATAGAAGCCATGTATTTCAGAAAAACTTTAGATCAAGAGCCTTGGGTGTCTCTGTAGGCACAATTTGCTAATTTTTGAATGGGTAGTGGACATTTATTATCCAGTTGTAGAGGGCTGACTTGGAGTCAAGAAGCCTGTTATTGTTTAGCTGTTTGAGTCATGTTTGCCTCTTTGTGCCCCTACTTGGGATTTTTTTCAACACAGATACAGGAGTGGTTTGCCATTTCCTTCTCTAGCTCATTTTACAGATGAGAAAATTGAAGCAAACAGGGTTAAGTGACTTGCCCAGGGTCACATAGCTAGTAGGTGTCTAAGGCCAGATTTGAACTCAGAAAGATGAGTCTACTTGAGTCCAGGCCCAGCACACTATGCAGAATTGAGAAGACCTGGATTCAAATCCTACTTCAGACATTCAGTAGCAGTGTGACTCTGGACAAATCACTTCATTTCTCTGGGGCCTAATCTTCAATCTTCCCTTATCTACTGGCTCTTTCCCTGCTGCCTGCAAACATTCACATGTCTCCCCATCCTTAAAATTAAAAAAAAAACAACACCTCTCACTTGATCCTACCATCCTTGCTAGCTATATTTTTCCCCTTCTCAACTATGATCCTTGAGAAAACTACTTCTCACTGATGTCTTCGCTTCCTGTCCTCTCATTCTCTTCTATACCCTCTGCAGTCAGGCTTCCAGTCCCATCATTCACCTGAAACTGCAGTCAGCAGTGATGTCTTAATCACCACTTCTAAAATCCTTATCCTAAGCAGCAATCATCCAAACCACTTGGTACTGGCTAAGAACTAGAAGGGTAGGTCAGTGGAATAGGTTAGGTAGTCAAGATACAGTAGTCAATGAATATAGCAATCTACTGTTTAATAAGCCCAAGGACCCCAGTTTCTGGGATAAGAACTCACTGTTTGACAAAAACTGCTGGGAAAATTGGATAACAGTGTGGTGGAAACTGGGTATAGACCACTGCCTAACACTGTACACAAGAATAAAGTCCAAATGGATACATGATCTAGATATAAAAGCTGATACTATAAACAAATTAGGGGATCAAGAAATAGTGTATTTGTCAGATTTATGGAGAATGGAGAAATATGTGACCAAATAAGAGATAGAGAACATTATGAAGTGCAAAATGGATAATTTTGATTACATTAAATTGAAAAGTTTTTGCACAAACAAACCCAATGCAACCAAGATTAGGAGGGAAGCAGAAAACTGGGAAAGAATTTTTGCAACTAGTATCTATGATAAAGGCCTCATTTCTAAAACATATAAAGAACTGAGTCAAATGTATGAGAATACAAGTCATTCCCAATTGACAAATGGTCAGAGGATATGAACAGGGAGTTTTCAGAGGAAGAAATTAAAGTTATCTATAGTCATATGAAAAAATGCTCTAAATCACTATTGATTAGAGAGATGCAAATCAAAACATCTCTGAGGTACCACATCACACCTATCAGACTGACTAACATGACAAAACAGGAAGATGATAAATGTTGGAGAAGATGTGGGAGAGTTGGAACACTAATTCATTGTTGGTGGAGCTGTGAGCTGATCCACCCATTCTGGAGAGCAATTTGGAACTATGCCCAAAGGACTACAAAAATATGCATACCCTTTGGCCCAGCAATACAGCTTCTAGGACTGTATCCCAAAGAGATCATAAAAATGGGAAAGAATCCCACATGTATAAAAAGTATTTATAGCAACTCTCTTTGTGGTGGTCAAGAACTGGAAATTGAGGGAATGCCCATCCATTGGGGAATGACTGAACAAGTTGTGGTATATGAATGTAATGGAATACTATTGTGCTATAAAAAATGAAGAATAGGAAGACTTCAGAGAGGCCTGGAAGGACTTATGTGAACTGATGCTGAGTGAAAGGAGCAGAACCAGGACAACTTTGTACACAGCAGCAACCACAGTGTGTGAGTGTCTGGTAGACTTAGTCCTTCACAGCAACGTAAGGACCTAAAACATTCCCAGTGGACTCTTGAGGTAAAATGCCATCCACATCCAGAGAAAGAATTATGGAATTGGAAAGCAGAATGAAGAAGGATATTTTTCTCTTGTGTTTTGTTTTGTTTGGGTTTTTCTCATGGTTTCTCCCATTCATTTTAATTCTTCCATACAACATGACTAAAATGAAAATGTATTTAATAAGAATATACGTGTAGAACCCATATAAGATTGCATGCCGTCTCAGGGAGGGAGGGGGAGAAAATCTAAGACATATGGAAATGACTGTAGAAAACTGAAAACAAATAAATTAAAAATAAATAAATACAAGTGCAAAAACAAGCAAACAAAAGAATGTTTAACATAAACATTAATATACTGTAAAAATAAATGCAAGCTATCGTAATAAAAAAAAATCCTCATCCTTCTTAACCTCTCCACAGTCTGTAACACTTGTAAATATCTTGTGTGTATATAGTTTGCATATTGTCTGCCCTTTTCTAGAATGTGAGCTCTTTGAGAGCTTTGCCCTTCTTTGTGCTCTCAGCACTTAGCACTGTGCCGTTTACATGGTAAGCTTTTAATAAATGCTTGTTGATTGATTAATTGGGCCTTAGTTTCTTCATCTGTAAAATGAGAAGATTGGACTCAGTGACCTTTAAGGTCTTTTCTGACTCTAAATCTGACTCTGTGACTTTAGCAATGACACAGCAGTCTGCCTATTGTCTGTTCCTTATCTCTAAAGAGAAGTGTTTTTCATTTGCAGTCTCTGTATAAATGGCTATCACTCTCACTGGGCTAAGACCCAGAATTAGCCCTGCTCTTACTGGCATGCCACTGTCTTCTTTGTGAGTTCCTATCTCATTATCCTGCATATCTTATTGGAAACCTAAGTTTAAAAATCCTGATTGAGTTCTAAGAACATTTCTGGGAAGCTTTGATGACCACAATTTCAGGATGTGGACCTCTACTGAAATTCATACTTTTATCTGCAGCTTTGATTCTACTGGAAGTCATTGAGTGTGTATAATTTACTCAGGGAGAGGGAAGGGGTAACGTAAACCAAATAAGAGACTATCTTTGTCCTCGAAAAACTTATAATCTAGTTATGAAAACAAATACTCATTTAGACCAGCAATAAACAGTGATCAAGAATTCATGGGCAAGTTTACTATCACTTCATAAATTAGGTTTGTAAGATCAGTACCCAAGCCTTTTGTCTGAAGCCTTTATCTGAACAATTAGATAATATTAGATATTTAGATACAATCTATATTCAAATTTAGATATTTAGTTCTTGTCTTTGTTGAGTCATTTTAATCGTGTCCAACTCTTCATGACCCCATTTGAGATTTTCTTGGCAAAGACACTAGAATGATTTGCCATATCTTTCTCTAGCTCATTTTACAGATGAGGAAACTGAGGCAAATCAGGGTTAAGTGACTTGCCCAGGGTCACACAGCTAGTAAGTGTCCAAGGCTGGATTTGAACTTAAGTCTTCCTGACTCCAGGATTGACTTTCTATCCCCTGCACCACCTGACAGCCCCTGGATATTTAAATATTTGGATACCATCTGAACAATTTGATAACCTGCCATTATGTGAATAATGGAGTCATGCCTATAGTTTGGACTACTAGACAACCCATAAGCATGGCTAAATGAGATGATTACCATGCTCTTCACTTATCTTAAAAAAAAATAGAACTTCTTAAGATAATAGTTACTATAAATATTTAAAAATGAAGTAGATAGTCTTAAAGAGGAAGTCTTAAAATAAAAGATACTTAAGCACAATTTGGCCTACTTCTTAATAACCCTTAACTGTTATCTACACTCTGGTTTTCTCCACATTGCAAGCTAAATGTATGATATTATTGTATGTATTAATTACTTTGGGTTAAGAGGATTTGGAGCAAAGAGAGGTGAGAGGTACTTTCAGGGATAAACTGGTAAATGTTTAACAGCTGACTCTTTGGGAGGGAAAAAGTACATATGACATACTATGGTTTAATATGTATTATCAGCATTTTTGCCATCAATCAACAAAACAGTAAACCAAGCCCTGAATTGTAGTATTTGCCAATTTCTCAGATATAAATGCTCACATTGAAAATTGAGCAGCTCCAGCACACCCCTGGGTACTCTAAACTTTTTGTAAAATCACATTCATTATAGTTTTAGAATTCCAGGTGCTCCTTTCCTTGAGGCTCATTTAATCCATGGGCTACATAGGCAGATGCATTTATAATGCTGATGGTTATTTTATCTGATACATTAGCAGCAGATTGTTTTTACTTTAATCCAGAAATACACTCGGCTCGTGGTTTCATGATTTAGCTGAGTCACAGACAGTCTCTTAGTGTCCCAGAAACAGTGGGAGAGCCTCCAAGTCATTTTGCATTGACTGGTCAGTGCCTTATTTCAAATAACTTAATATAGATATCTTCATTAGTGTAAGCATTTGCTGCCCTCTAAAGATGAGATGCAACTTCAGACTTTGGTCCCTGGTATCATAACTTGTATTTTAGTATATTTAGGATATGAGTGAATATTGTTTCCCTATAAGATTTAAGGTCTCACTCTCTTTGACATACACAAAGTTAAAACTAACCAAGACCCCCACTCATTTGAAATTTGGACTGAAGTGAGCTCTGAAAGTGTCACCAAAAAGAATGACTTAGTTTGGGATGACCACTAATTTAGGTCAGACAGAGTTCCTTGCCTTTAGTAATCATAGTTGACATCTTCATCCTACAAAGCAGTGTTTTTGCCTTGCCTTTAACAGAAGATTTTCTTTGCTTCCCCCATGGTGCATATGAGAAAGGGTATGGATGTTTAAAGCTGAGAAAGCTTTACTAATTTTCACTATAACTGGGGAATAAAGCCCAAGTGACTCATTGAGTGATGAGGAAGATATGGGAATATTGAAATTAGAAAATTGGAAGTGAAGTGAATATATTAGGGGCAGGGTATTCTTTACAACTTCCTAGTGGAGTAGATATCCCAAATCAGTTAATCTCAACCAGCACATGGTAGGGATTGTGATTCTATTCCAGTTCAATTGTTGTGGCATTGCAGAATAGGTTATGTGAGCAACCTAAATGAGTGAGTTTTATTTTAGGAATCCCTAGGGAAACACACATTAATGATCAGTTAATTGACTTTTTGTAAACAGTTTTAACTGGAGTCTAAGACTGAAATGTCTTAAGAAGACCTGAGGAGGAGAAGGGACCAAAAATCTACCTAAGCAGAATCTTTTGACTTAATATGATTCCATAGTGTTGTCTCTACCTGTACTTTCAGGGGCCATTGTAGGAAGAGTGCTATGCTTGAAACCTGAAAACTTAAGTTCAAATCCAAGCCCAGATACTTTGTAAAAAATCTTTTTCCCTCTCAGGGTCTCAGTTTCTTCGTCTGTAAAATGATAGGGTTGTGCCTAGTTGATTTCAGAAGTCTGTCTCTGTCATTCTTAGATTCTATGTGTCTGTTCTCCGGGTTTCACCTGTTTCAACTACCAAGTCAAAATATATTGGCAGTATAGTGAACTAGAAGCTCTTGGGCCTCTGTTCATATCTCTATGTTCCCAATCAAACTCCTTCTGCAAGTACAGTTATACCTCTGCAAGAGAGTCAAATTCACTGTGAACAGGGTTGGCAGTATTCCATTCTTTATCGTTATAGGGCATCTACTACAGTGTTTCCTGGCTGAAACTGTACTGAGAACTAGTAAAATATCAAAATTTTCTCCCAAGGACTGCTCAGCATCAGCATCATGGTCTTCCATGGTTCAGCAGCTGTGATCAGGAACTAGGAAAGAGAGACCCAACTCTCCAAACTTCCACTGAAAAAAGATTCAGCTCCCAGAGGGCAATGACTACTGCTCCCCTCAGTTCTAAGAGTAACCTTAAGGGGTTAGTATTTCTATTACTTATGATCTTCCCATTCAATGTGCTCTCCAATAGCATTTAATCATTTAATATCGGTTAGCTTTTACTGAAGGGCATTTACTGAGAATGTATAACCCAAATACTCTACACACACACACACACACACACACACACACACACACACACACACACACACACACGCGTGCGCGCGCGCACATCCCATCCCTAGAGAAAGCGGGCTCAAACTTATAATCCCAAAGAGTGTGGCATGCATATAGGGAGTTCCTAGGGCCAAGGGTACTTCAGGACTCCTGGCCTTGAGAGTCCTTTTCTCTCTTTGCAGAGCCTCCACAAAGTTCACTATAGAGAGCAGCATTGACAATGGATGAGTTGCTCCCCCTGCTCAGCTGGGCTGGCTCCTTCCAGGGCACAATTTCTCTATTATGGATCAATACACTGCTGGGCAGAGTTAAGCAGATCTTTTAGCTGCTGCTGATAGCAGCTCTGGTTGGTGGTTGAGTGTCTGATGGCTTTGATGGATCTGTTGGTTCTAGCAGCTCTGCTCTTAGAATGTTAAGATTGGGGAAAAATAAACATGAAACAAATGCCATGCCTTCATGGACATATGGTGGTTGGATGAGAGATCAGGTATCCATGCACTTTGAAGGAATATTATGGATCTAGAGATGTCCAAGACAAAGATGCCAGACAAAGAGAGTAACCCCACAATAACTTAAGCATACCCTCAGGAAAAAGAATGGCATGGCCATAGGTACTACAACAGTAGTACCTGGGGAAAAAAATGAAACAAAAAAGAGACATGAAATTATAAGTGAGCTAAGAGCTCTGAAGGAAATAATTGGAAGGAGAAAAAATGGCATAGGACAGAAGATAGAAAACTTTGTCCAAGTAATGAATTCTCTGAAAATCAGAATGGACCAAACAGAACTCAGTAAGGTAACAAAAAATTTTAGAACAAAATCAAAAACTGAACAGTTCAAAGAAAATGTACAGTATTCACTATCAGAAACAACTTACTTGGAAAATCGATCGAGGAGACATAATTTAAGAATAATCAGACCTCCCCAAAACCATACATAAAAAACAAAGTGTGAATGCTGTATTTCAAGAAATCATCAATTAAAACTGAGCCAAACTATCAGAACCAGAGGAAAAATAAAAAGATAAAGGATCCCCCAGTTATATCCTGAGTGAAACTCCAAAATGAAAACTTTCATGAATGCCATAGCCAATATTTATAGTTTCTAAATTAAGGAAAAAATATTTTAGTCAGCCAGAAAAAATGAGCTCAAGTACCAAGTCAGGGTCACACAACACTTGGCAGCTAATACTGTAAAAAGAAGAGAATATCTTGGAATATGACATTTTAGAAGGCAAAAAATAAAGACTCACAATCAAAAATTACTTAATCCTTAAAAAGTGACTGTAATCCTACAGGGGAAAAATAAGTCTTTAATATAATACAGACTTTCAAGAGTGTCTGATGAAAAAACCAGAACTGAATAAAAATTTTGAAATGAAAACACAAAAATCAAGAGAAACCCACAAAAAAATTACTCTGAAGAGGTTTGTAATGATGACATGCTTACATTCTAATGGGTAAGAAGAAGCAACTATCTCTTCAGAATTCTAATGTCTTAAAGCTTGAAAGAAGGGGTTACATAAGATAAATAGGGAGCCTGGTTCTGTTTTGATGTTTTAGGATTGGATAGAAAAAGTAGGTGGGAGGGATAGAGATGGAGCTTATTATTTCTCATATGTGGAGTGTATAAGAAGCAGCATATACAAACATGGAAAGGCAGGAGCAGGCATCTAATGAGTCTCACTGTTATCTGAATAAGTCAAAGGAGTGTTACACACACACATACACATACACAAAGTTTGGTGTAGAAATACATTAAAACTCAACAGGGAAACAGTCAAGACGCAGCAAGAGGAGTATTTAAGGGGGAGGAATAAAGTAGAGGAAGGAATAATCATATGCCAAACAATCTTCAGTGTCAGAGAGTTGATTTTAAATAAGGGTTAAAAATGAAAGAAAAGATTGGCAAACATGACAGAACAAGAAAATGATAAATGCTGGAGAGGATGTGGGAAAGTTGGAACACTAATTCATTGTTGATGGAGCTGCGAGCGCATCCAACCATTCTGGAGAGCAATTTGGAACTATGCCCAAAGGGCTACAAAAATGTGCATACCCTTTGACCCAGCAATATCGCTACTAGGACTATATCCCCAAGAGATCATAAAAATGGGAAAGGGTCCCACTTGTACAAAAATATTTATAGCAGCACTCTATGTAGTTGCCAAAAACTGGAAGTCAAGGGGATGTCCATCAATTGGGGAATGGTTGAATAAATTATGGTATATGAATGTAATGGAGTACTATTGTGCCATAAGAAATGATGAACAAGAAGACTTCAGAGAGGCCTGGAAGGACTTATATGACCTGATGCTGAGTGAAAGGAGCAGAACCAGGAGAACTTTATGCACAGCAACAACCACAGTGTGTGAGAGTTTTTTCTGGTAGACTTAGATTTTTGTAATAACACAAGAACTTCTTACCAAAAAAAAAAAAAAATCCCAATGGAGGATCTCAAGGCAAAATGCCTGCCACACTCAGAGAGAGAAATGTGGAAGTCACTCGCACATTGTAGCAGATCATGTTTGTGTATGTGTATGTGTTTGTGTATCATGTTCTGATTTGTTATACGATTTCTTTCATTTATCTTAGTCTGACTACATAGCATGACTATAGTGAAAATATACTCAATAGGAAAGTATATGTAGAATCTATACAGAATTGTATGCAGTCGTGGGGAGGGTGGGGGGTAGTGGGGAGTAGGTGGGGAGGGATAAAATCGCAATTGTATGGCAGTGATTGTTAAACATTTCAAAATAAAAAAAAAATTAAAAAAAATGAAAGAAAAGGTAAGAAATAGTGAATTGGGGTCTAGGTGAGAAAAAGAGAAGAAGGGCAGTGAAATGGATACAAATTGCTTCAATTTTAGATCACTACTGTTAATCACACTTCTTTGTTGTAAAAGGAAACATAATGGCAAAGAGTGGGGCAAATAATAAGAGCATATGATGGAAAGGAAGACAGAATTCACAAAAAAAATCAGGGTAAATGTTAACGGGCTGATCTCACCCATAAAATGGAAGAAAATGGGTAGCTAGATTAAAAAGTAGAATCCAACAATATGTAAACAAGAGACATAGTTAAAAAATAAAAATTCACATAAGGTTGAAATGAGGCGCTGGAGCAAAATATAGTATGCTTTAGATGAACTCAAAAAACAGAAGTAGCAATGATGATCTCAGAAAAAGGCAATAGTAGAAAATAGGCATGATTAAAAGGGTAAATGAAAAACTACACTATGTTTAAAGACACCACCAGCAATAGAATAATCTCATGTTTTATACACACATACATACACACACACACACACACACACACACATTGAACTGCATAACATCCAAGTACTTAAAAGTATAAAAATATATATGTAAAAGGCATAGATAGATAAGTATAGATAGATATCAACATATATAGATATGAACATATATACATGCATACATAGAATTTATGTGTGGTTTGTCCTTCATTCTCAAAGAGGACTATGACATTAGAAAGATGATACCATGACTTGCAAATGAATTAGATTTAAGTGAGGGAGAGCTGTGCAAAGTCACCAGCCTCACTTTCTCCTCCAGAGCCATCTGGGTCCAGTGGCCAGATATAGACCAGAATGACTAGAAATGACCCAGCACATAGAATTTAAAATATGAGTAAAAGAGGCAGTATTATATATACACCCACACTTTATGTGTAGGTGTGCATATGTGTATCAATATCTGTAGAGCTATATATAGATCTATATCTGCAATACCACCTCTTCTTATGTGGACTTTTTATTCATTGAAGGGAGCAGAAAAAAACATTGGTAAGAGAAATATATGTACATACATATATAGCTATATGCATTTGAAAATATTTATATAATGACTTATAATGTATATTGTCTATTTTATGTGTATATGCATGTATTTTGTATGTATACATATATGTGTGTGTGTTTATATATGTATATGTGTGTGTATATACATATATGTGTAAATGTTCCCCCTCAAGTTGTAGATAATATTAGAGAACACGGTGGTAGTACACAGAGGACAAAAGAATAGTTGGATACAATTATGCTGAGCAGCCTCTAGGAAGAGGAGGTGAGAGAGAGGCAACAGACAGAGGTTTGCAGGTATGGTCCTTGTTGCAGAAAGTGGGCCCTGAAAGAGGCTCCTCTCTCCTCTAGAGCTAGTATTTCATCTGTGAAGAGAACTCAGAGTGTCAAAACACCACTGTCTAGTTAGATTAGCAATTCACCTCATAATCTTGGAGAGTTTCCTTGGACACTGAGAAGCTCAGTAAGTGTCTGTGTTCACCCAGCTAATGTCTGTCAGGGGCAAAATTTGAACCCAGCTCTTTCTGGCTGGTACTCTATGCAATAAGCCACCTTAACTCTCATGATAAGCACAATATTAAAATATAATGGAAAAACTAGAAAGGTAAAATTTTGAGGAAGTAGACTTTGACATCTTTATCTCACGACTGTCCTTTCTATTAAATTACAGGGATTTGTAGGGCAGAACCCCGACAATCTTTAGTCTGTGTGTATAGAAGTACTTCCCACATTTGGGCATTTGTTTCTTTGTTTTTAAAAGGTGATCACACTAGATAAAATAGATAATTTTAATTACATGAAATTAAATGCTTTTGCATTCCATTTACAAAATTGATATAACTAGAATGAGAAGGAAGAGGTCAGCTGGAAAAAAACTTATATTTTTAATAAGAATTTTATAGTCAAGATAGGCAATTAACAGAAGTATGTAAGACCAAAAGCCATTTCCCAATAAATGTCAAAGTATATGCATAGACAGTTCTCAGAAGACTAGCAGACAATTAGCATTCACATGAAAGAGTGTTCTGAATCATTATAAAAGAAATTCAAACAAACCAATTCTGAGGTTTTGCCTCATATTGAACAAACTGACAAACATAACTAGATATAGAATGAGTGGTGGAGTCACTGGGAGAAAGACTGGAATGCTAATGCCCTATTGGGCACAGCAGTGAATTAATCCAATCATTCTATAAAACAATTTGCAATTTATGTGAAGATTATGACTAAAATGTCAATACACTTTTATCTGAATATTCCACTGCTAGGCATACTTCAAGGTAAATAGTCAAAGGATAGCTGTGTATGCCTAAAAATATTTACAGCAGCACTTTTTGTCATAGTCACAGATTAGGTGCCCCTTGATTGGGAGAGAGCCAAACAACATGTGGTACCTAGGATCTTTTTGTCATTGTTGAATCATTTTTTTCAGTCATGTCTGACTCTTCATGACCCCATTTGGGATTTCCTTGGTAAAGATACTGGAATGGTTGGCCATTTCCTTCTCCAGCTCATTTTACAGATGAAGAAACAAGCAAGCAGTGTTATGTGACTTGCCCAGGATCACAGGCCTGACATGCTATCTGTTTCACCACCTAGCATATGTGTGTATTTATATATGTATATGCACACACATGTGTGTACATACATGTATGTGCACATGTATGCACACATATGTGTATACATGATTATTTATATATACACCTAGGATCACAAGATCATAAATCATAAGATCATCAATTTAGAGGGTAACTTAGAGCAATGTAATATCAAATTCAAATAGAAATGAAGCCACTCAACCATGCTGCATATTGACTTAGAAAACCACACATTCTTATTATCTATGTTCTATTGTGTTTTTTTCATTTTGTTAAATGTTTCCCAGTTACATTTTAATTGTGGAAGTGTGCCAGCAAGCAGTGTGTTTGATACTTCTGCCTTAGAGAGGACATTGGATAATCAAGAGAATAGAATATTATTGTTGTAAAAAGATGAATATGATAAACCTAGAGAAGCATGGGAAGACTTATAGGGACTGATGCAAAAGAAAGTAAGAAGAACCAAAAAAAAATATACACAATAACTACAGTAACATAATAGAAAGAACAGTAACAAAATAATCAGAATTGATGCTGCAGAATTATAATGACCATGATTGGCCTCAGAGAACAGCTATGAGAGATGGAGTATCATGGATACAGCATACTGCATAGATTTTCTGATTCTTTTCAGTGTGTTGGTTAGTTTTGCTGTACTGTTTTTCTCTCATTTTTTGTGGTAAAAGATGGGGAAATAGAGGGTGATACGTTGGAAAATCTGGGTGATAAAAAAAGTCCAAAAGGTATCAAGAAACTTTTTTTAAAAAAGAATTAGAAATCATTCAACTTAATAACCCAGTGATCAATAAACCCAATGGCACAAATTACAGAACTTCCTCTATGATGAGAATTTCTGGGGAAACTGGAAAGCAATTTAGAAGAAATTAGCTCTGCAGCAATACATCATATAGCACAATAAGCTCAAAATGGAAATATGGCATAAGTGTTAAAAGTTTTTTTTAATATATTTATTTTTAGTTTTCAACGTTCATTTCCACAAGATTTTGAGTTCCAAATTTTCTCCCCAACTCTCCCCTACCCCCAGCCCAAGACACTGTGCATTCTGATTACCCCTTCCCCAAATCTGTCCTCCCTTCTATCACACACCTTCCTTCCCTTATCCCCATCTCCTCTATTTCCTTGTAGGGCAAGATAGATTTCTGTACCCCATTACCTGTATTTCTTATTTCCCAGTTGCATGTAAAAACAATTTTTGACATTCATTTTTAAAACTTTGAGTTCCAACTTCTCTCCCTCCCTCCCACCTCACCCATCCCCACTGAGAAGGAAAGCAATTTAATATAGCTTATATATGTGTAGTTGTGCAAAAGACTTCCATCTTATCTTGCCCCCCCATCTATTCAATTCTCTCTTTTGACCTTGTCCCTCCCCAAAAGTGTTTACTTCTAAATACCCCCTCCTCCCATTTGCCCTCCCTTCTATCATCGCCCCTACTTATCCCCTTCTCTCCTACTTATCCCCTTCTCCCCTACTTTCCTGTGGTGTAAGATAGATTTTCATACCAAACTGAGTGTGCATGTTATTCCCTGCTTAAGCCAGATGTGATGAGAGAAAGCTTCACTTTTTCCCTCACTCCCTCCCTTTTCCCCTCCATTGAAAAAGCTTTTTCTTGCCTCTTTTATGAGAGATAATTTGCCCCACTCCACTTCTCCCTTTGTCCTTCAAATATATACCTTTCTCACCCCTTAATTTTATTTCTTTAGATATCATCCCTTCCTATTCAGCTCACTCTGTGCCCTCTGTCTATATGTATGTAATCCCTCCAGCTACCCAAGTACTAAGAAAAGTTTCAAGAGTTACAAATATTCTTTCCATGTAGGAATGTAAATAGTTCAACTTTAGTAAGTCCCTTATGATTTCTCTTTCCTGTTTACCTTTTTGTGCTTTTCTTGATTCTTGTGTTTGAAAGTCAAATTTTCTATTCAGCTCTGGTCTTTTGATCAAGAATGCTTGAAAGTCCTCTATTTCATTGAATGACCATTTTTCCCCCTGAAGTATTATACTGAGTTTTGCTGGGTAGGTGATTCTTGGCTTTAATCCTAGCTCCTTTGACTTCTGGAATATCATATTCCAAGCCCTTTGATCTCTTAATGTAGAAGCTGCTAGATCCTGCGTTATCCTGATTGTTTTTCTACAATACTTAAATTGTTTTTTTCTGGCCGATTGCTATTTTCTCCTTGACCCGGGAACTCTGGAGTTTGGCTACAATATTCCTAAGAGTTCTTTTCTTTTTGGGTCTCTTCCAGGAGGTGATTGGTGGATTCTTTCAATATTTATTTTACTCTCTGGTTCTAGAATATCAGGGCAGGTTTCCTTGATAATTTCATGAAAGATGATGTCTAGGCTTTTTATTTGATTATGGCTTTCAGGTAGTCCCATAATTTTTAAATTGTCTCTCCTTGGATCTATTTTCAAGGTCAGTTGTTTTTCCATTGAGATATTTCATATTGTTTGCTATTTTTTTATTCCTTTGGTTTTGTTTTATAATTTCTTCATTTTTCATTAAGTTGTTAGCTTCCATCTGCTCCATTCTAATCTTTAAGGAATTATTTTCTTCAGTGAGCCTTTGGATGTCCTTTTCCATCTGGCCAATTCTGCTTTTTAGGGCATTCTTCTCCTCATTGGCTTTTTGGATCTCTTTTGCCATTTGGGTTAGTCTATTTTTTACAGTGCTATTTTCTTCAGCATTTTTTTGGGTCTCCTTTAGCAAGCAGTTGACTCATTTTTCATGATTTTCTTGCATCATTCTCATTTCTCTTCCCAATTTTTGCTCTATTTCTCTTACTTGATTTTCAGAATCCTTTTTGAGCACTTCCATGGCCCAAGACCAATTCATATTTTTCTTCGAGGCTTTGGATGAAAGAACTTTGACTTTGTTTTCTTCTGTTTGCATGTTTTGGTCTTCTTTATCACCAAAGTAGGATTCTATAGTGTGATTCTTTTTCTGGTTTTTGCTCATTTCCCTAGCCTTTACTTGACTTTTGAGCTCTTTATCAATGTAGTTCCCTGCTTCCAGGGGGGTGGGAGATATACTGTCAGCCGCTTGATCCCTCTACAGTCTGTGGGCCTAGAGCTCCAGAAGTAGCTGCAGCTGCCCCTGCTGCTGCTGCTGGTTCCCCCAGCCCCTCCTGCCTCTGCCTGTCTGAGGCTGGGGCTGGACCACTCCATTCTCCTGCTCTGGTCCCACAAGCTTTTCCCACTTACCTTCCAATTTATCCTCAGCATTTTGGGGTCATGATGTCTAGAAGCGCCCCCGCAAGTGTGAGAGAATCAGTCTACCCATGGCCTGCTCAGGTCCTGTCTGTGCTGTCATGGCCCACACTGGATTGCACTCTGCTCCCAGCAGGCACAATAGACACTTCCCAGCGACCTTCCAGGCTGTCTTGGGCTGGAGATTTGCTTTACTCCATCATTCTGTGGGTTCTGCAGCTCCAAAATTTGTTTAGAGTCATTTTTTGTAGGTATTTGCCTGGGCCTGGTGGGAGTACTCTAGTCCATGCTGATACACCACCATCTTGGCTCCCGAAACTAAGTGTTAAAAGTTACATCATAAAACAATTAGAAGAAAAGCAGATCAGGTGTCTGTCACAGTTTTGACCAGGAGGAGAATTCTTAATTCTCAAATGAGGGATAGAGACAGTTATTGTTCAGATATTTAGTTGTATCTGACTCTGTCTATGGGATTTTCTTGGCAAAGATACTGGAGTGGTTTGCTATTTCCTTCTCCAGTGGATTAAGGCAAATGGGGTTAAGTAAATTGCCCAGCTTCATACACCAATAAGTATCTGAGACTGGATTTGAACTCAGATCTTCCTAACTCCAAACCTAGTGCTCTTATCTACCATCTACCTACCGCTATAGAGATAATTACAAAAGATAAATAATTTTAGTTACAAGAAATTGAAAAAGCTTTTGTATGAACAAAACACAACTTGATTAAAGAAAGAAAGTGGTCTTTTAGGGAAAAAAACTATACATTAATTACTTCTGTTATGTAGACATGTAGGGGAACTAAATTAAATGTATAATATCAAAAGCCATTTCCCAGTAGTTAAGTGGTCAGTGGTTGACCACAAAGGAGAGATATGAGAATTCTTGCTTTTTTGCAAAGGTGGAGGATTGTAATCATGGAACCCTATATGTAATGTCAGATTTGGTTGATGTGTTGGCTACTTTTGCTGCATTTTTTCTTTTCTTTCTTCCTTTCTCTCTTTTTGTTATGTGGGATGGCTATCTGGGACAGGGCAGAGGAGATGCACTATCTTGGGAAATAAAGGTGTTTTTAAAGGCTATGTAAAGATACATATATGTGTATATACATATATAATATTGATATATGTCAATAATACATAACATATTAAGACATATCTATATCAAGACAACTTTAAAACAGCAATACTGTTGTTCATCCTTCATTCTCCAAGAGAACCAGTGACACATCATGGGCGTGTCTTCTTGACTTGTAAGTGAATTGGATTTAAGTGAGGCAGAGCTACACAAAAGTATCATCCTCACTCTCTCCTCCAGAGCCATCAAAGTCCAGCAAAACAAAAATCAAGATGACTGGCAATGATGACTCCAGCAATAGCTCACATTTATATGAACACTTTATGGTTACAAATCATTTTACATACATTCTCATTTGATCCTCACCACAACCCTATGAGATAGGCTGTGGAGGTATCCTTATCCCTGTTTGCACATGAGAAAAACAATATTCAGACTCTCCCCAGGTCATGGTTAGTAATGGAGCAAGCCAGAACTTGAACACAGATCCTCAGACTCCAGATTAAGTTCTTTTAAATCTACTATGCCCCAAGGTGAAAGACTCTTGGCAGGATGGTGGAAAACTATTTGTCAGGTCCCATGTCACCTCCCCTGTTTTTCTTTCTTCCTTCTATGTGAGGCAGTTCTCCTCTCATTTCTTGCTCAGCAAACCAGAGAGTGAATCCACTTTCCTTGCTGACCACTGACTGGCTTTAGTTGGCTCCATGAGTAGCACATACAGACCAGCATGCCTCCATAGTGAACCCTGCTCCCCTAGAAGCATGAATAAAAGAGCTTTGTCTTAAGTCAAGCATAAAAGGCCCCTGATCTTGGGCCAAACCCACAAACTCACATAATGAGAATATCAAGGGCTAGAATGTTATAATGCTACTGGGATAGAGTCAGCCTGCCTGAGAAATCTTTGAAGGCAACACTCACGATTCAAACCTGGCCTCCAACACTTACTAGCTGTGTGACCCTGGACAAGTCTCTTAATTCTTTTTGCCTCAGTTTCCTTATCAGTAAAATGAGCTGGAGAGGGAAATGGCAAACCACCCCAATATCTTTGTCAAGAAAGCCCAAATGGGGTCATAGAGAGTTGTACACTAGTCAGTAGAAACAATACAAGATTTGGGGGCTAAAAATTGCCAAGGCAGTCATCAGAAAGAAGGCATTGCATTCTTGATGTAAAAAACCAATAAACCAAAACTTACCTAAAAACAGAAATGCATGGGTGACCTTGCTCTATCCATGTCACACTCTGAGAACTGATATTTCGAAGCAGATGGCGTACCATATAAGCCAACATCTTTGTCCCCTTTTACCCAGAGCTCCAGTTAGGTACAATCAATTTATCCCATTTGTATCTTCAGTTTGTACATTGTTGTTTAGTCATTCTCAGTCATGCCCACCACATTATGATCCTTTTGGGGTTTTCTTGGAGTAGTTTGCCATTTGCTTCTCCGTGCCACTTTGTACATAGTTGTTTGCTTCCTCATTAGACTGTGAGACCAAGACCTGGTGGTGGTGGTGGTGGTTGAGGTTGGGGTGGTAGAGGGGAGGTGTTGTAGTTTTTGCCGTTATCCCCAGCACCTGTCATAGTACCTAGCACATAGTAAGTATTTAAATGTAAATGGTAGTCAACTGACTGAAAGGTTAAGTAACTTGCTTATGGGCATACAATAGTATATGTCAGAGACAGGTCTTGAACTCAGGTCTCCCTGGCTAGCCTTCTGTTTGCTCCATCAAGCTGCCCTTCTATGGATGCATACCCCACTTTTTGTTATGTCATCATCATCAGTTACGTTTTAGAACACAGGCATGTTTTACCTACAGATTTGTGGCTATTTGGTTATTAGAAAGATACCAAAAAGTTAAGGAAGGCACAGACCCAATCTTTATTGTGCAATAAGGTTCATTTTAAGTATGACCGTATTCAGTGGGGAATTGTATTTGTCTAACAATGCCACCTGCTCCAGTTTTCCCAGCAACACTGTTTCTGTTCCAAATTTGATTAATCTAAAAACTCAGTGCCTCTTTTTTGGTATTGTGACCAAACAATTCTGAGTTTCCATGGAGTTCATTATCTTGTACCATGATCAAAAACATTTGTCACAGAATGATGACATTCATTCAGTCCAAGCTGTAGCTTGTTATAGAGGACAGAAAGAAATCCTGATTATTCTCTGCATTCTGGGACTAAAATAGACAGACACATTTAATAGTCTCCATTTCATTTTTTGTCAAGGTGATTTAAAGTTTTCAGAAAATTACTGTTCATTGTTCCCCTAGAAATTTTCAACTGTAACTCTTAAAGGTTTTTAAGCATCGTAACTGATCATAGATTTTAATCTGGAAGGGACCTTAGAAGTTTGTGAGCCCAACTACCTCATTTTACAAATGAGGAAATCAAGACTGAAAGGTTAAGTTATTTGCCCAGGATCATACAGCCAATAAATCTCAAAGGCAGGATTTGAACTCAGGTTTTCTTGAGTCCAGATTTGTCTCCAAAAAAGACATGAAAAAATGCATCTCAGTTTCTTTTCATGGATATGGAAAATGAAATATACTACCAAATTTTGCTGATATGTTGATTTTGCTGAATTGTTTGGGGGAGTTTTCCCCTTTCTTTTTAAATTTTTTTTGTCATAAGGGATGGTTTTCTAAATAGGGAGTGGAGTGGGGTGAGAGGGAATATATTTAGAAATAAAGGTGGAATAAGAGCAAAAGATATCAGTAAAAATTATAATTATAAAAATAGTTATTATAAAAAAACTATTTTTTAAAATCCCTTTGTGTGGTTCTTATTGTTCATTCATTAAGTTATATCTGACTTCATGAGCCTATGGACCATAGCACACTGAGCTATTCTATCCTCCACTACCTCTCAAAGTCTGTCCTAACTCATGTTTATTTCTTCCATGGAACTATCTATCCATCTCATCCTCTGCTGTCCCTTTCTCCTTTTGTGTTCGGTCTTTCCCAACATCATGTCCTTTGTCATCATCGTTGTTGTTCTGTTGTTTCACTTGTGTCCAACTTTTCTTGATCCCATTTGGGACTTCCTTAGCAAAGATACTGAAGTAGTTTGCCATCTCTTTCTCCAGTTTGACAGATGAGGAAATGGAGGCAAACAGGGTTAAGTGATTTGTCCAAGGTCACAGCTAGGCCACAATTGAACTCAAGAAGATGAGTCTTCCCGACCCTAGGCCCACCTAGCTGCTCCAGCATATCCTTTAGCACATATCTACTGGTGGATGTCTTCTAAAGTTAGAAATTCATGTCAGTTCCCTATAGGTTTTAGATGTCAATTTTAGCAGAGATGTTTAATGCAAAAAAAAAAAATCCCGGCTATAGCTTTTCTCATCATTCTAGCTGCATTAATTTTGTTTGTGCAATAGCATTTTAGTTTTATATGATCAAATTGCTTATTTCTATCTTTTAAAATCTCTTCTATCTCATATCCATTATGAATTCCTCCAGAGTCCTCAGTTGTAAATAATGTAAATAATTTTTTTACAGTGTGGTTTATTTAAATTGTTTATCCACTTGTAGTTTATTGTGGTAGATAGTGTAAGATGCTAATAGGACCTTTGTCTTTTATTTGTAAAAGATCACACGTGAGATTAGGGAATATGTCAATACCTAATATTGGCATAGATACTGAACAAATAACAAAATGAAGAGAGAAAAGCTAAAAAAGCTGTGTAAAAATATGAGCCTCTTCCAGTACTTTATCATGGCATGAAAGTAACTCCGTGTTCTTAAACAGGCCCTACATGGACCCCTTGGCAGATTGTGTGTCTATTATGAGGATTAGCTTAACTGAGTTTAGAAAGGTTCCTTAACAACTTGGCCACAGGCTAATGAATTTTTCAGCCTCAGCAACTTTCTGAGATCATTTACTGAGTTATAGAAGGGTTATACTGTCTTTTCTTCTAAGGTTCCATTCCATCTACTCTGTGCGTACCTACTTATCTATATGTGATACAATATAGATATGTTGTATAGATACAATATAGATACAATATTCCTTGGGTGCAGGAACTTTTATTCTTTGTATTTGTATACCTTTCTATTTGCCTGGCACTCTGCTTGGTGCAGAGTAAGTGATTGATAAGTGCTTGTTTATGATTGATTTCTTTCATTCATTAATTAGTGTCAGAGGTGGGATTTGAGCCTAGGTTACATTTAACAGGAAACATGTTTCCTGGCCATTTAGAATGAAATGAGACCTTTCTTTTGGCTATTATGGAGAATAAAATGCAAAGTCATTTTAAAACACTACAGAAGTCATGTATTTTTATCCTTCTGTATTTTCTCAATCAATGGATGCTAATAGTACAGGTTATCACAGAGGGATCCCTAAAAACATTTTTAAAAGGAGTCCTCATTCTCTAAGAGTTTGGGAACCGCTGGCATAAATTATTTGTAGTTACTGCTAATTCACCATCAGCCTTAAAGAGAGAATACATTAAGCACTATCATCATTTAGAGAGCTAGAACGGGCGTGACCACAACAGTGCCTGATGGAGGAGGGGGAGGGGGCTGAGCTGCCAGAGGATCCAGGTGGCCCGTGTGTGGTGGGCCCTTGTAGTGGGGGAATAAACCCTGCCTAGCTGCCCCACTGCAAGTGTCTGCCCCAGCAAGTAGGTTGTTTTAGACACCTTGGAAGGTTCACAGTGTGACTGCTTTTTCTCTCCCCTACCCCCACCCCACCTTGCATTCTCTTCCCAGGCAACTCTCTAAACAGGATGGCTGAGCAAAGACCAAGCTTCAGCATGATGGAAGATCACACTGGGAACCAGCAGATCCATTCTGGAGAACCATTCCAGATAGGAGGAGAGAGGAAAGACATGCCTTCTCAAGGAGGTTATACTCTGCTGCAGGACAATGAGGATGACACGGGGCATGGCTTGAAAGGTCAGTAAATGGTAAAGGAGATCTTCGTGACCCCCTGGCACAAATTATCTGCCTTTTCCTTCTCTCTTCCAGTCACCAAATCTTTCAGCCTGGCTCCTCTCCCCCCACCCCAGCCTTTCTACTCTGCTTTAATTTTTTTCCAGTTAATAGGTATTGACTTTCTTTGCCTTCTACATGCTCCTGCCCCCACCACCACCAAAAAGAAAAACAAAAACAAGATCCTTGTAACAAATATGCAGGCTGCTGTTCTTCATATCCCTCACTTTAATGAAAGTGACAAAGAGAAAATGACAAATGCTAGAGGGGCTGTGGGAAAACAGGGATGTTAATGCACTGCTGGTGGAGCTGTGAATTAATTGGTCCAGTGATTCTAGAAAACAGTTGGGACCCCAAACAGTTACTAAACTGTGCATATTTCTTGACCTAGCAATGCCACAACCAGGCTTATACCCCCAAAGAAATTAAAGAAAGAGGAAAAGGATCTGTATGTACAAAAGTATTTATAGCAGCTCTTTTTGTAGTGGCAAAGAACTGGAAACTGAGGGGGAGTGATCATTAAATGGTAATGGCTGTGTCAGTTATGATAATACAGTATGAATATAATGCAATACTATTGTGTCATAAGAAATTATGAAGGGGATGGTTTCAGAGACACCTAAGAAGAATCATAGGAACTGATTCAAAATAAGGTAAATAGAATGAGGAGAGTATACTATAACAGAAACTAACTTGTGTCTCATCATTGCCGACTCTAAGTATAGAAAAACCTCACTAATTTAAACTCCTAATTCTGACCTAGATCTAAGGCTTGCTTTTGTTTAAAAAAAAAAAAAAGAGTTTGCCAAGCTGAGAAATGGGACTTGAAAAGAGTACAGAGATTTATTTAACCCAGGTAGGAAAATTAGTGATTTTTATCCCGTTCCATTCAAAAAATCATTTATTAAATATCTACTATGTGCCAGTCCCATCTGGTGGCAGCCTTCATTAGTGGCATGTAAATTATTTTGGACCAGAACTGTGATTTTGTTGGTATAGGGAAATCCAGGTAGGAAACACCTTCCATAAGTTAGATTGGAACCTGCTTTGCAACTTAGTTCTATAAAGTTACCCAAGGTGCTGAGAAATTGTGACATGCCTAAACTTACCTGGCCAGTATTTGGCAATCAGTCAGTCACCAAGCATTTATTAAGTGCCAACTATGGCCAGTACTGTGCTAGGTGTTGGAGATACACGTTTAAGAATGAAACAATCTGTACTCCCATTCTAATGTAAGACATAGGACTTGACCAGAGATATTCCTGGCTCTAAGGCTGCCTCTCTCTACTACAGCCTTATGCTCTCTAACATGTAAGATAACATGTGCTAATTCTAAATGTTTCTCATCTGTTGTGGCCAGAATAGAAAGAAGGCCTTGGAGTCAGGAAAACCTAGTTTCAGGTCTCACCTTTGATACTAATTATTTGACCCTAAGCAAGTCACGTAACCTCTGACACTTGGTTTCTTCATTTGTAAACCTGAGCATACGTGTGGTGCCAACAACACAGTGTTGTTGTAAGCTAAACACTTTGCAAACTTGAAAGCACTATATATTGTTAATACTGTTCCTAAAGTGGACTCTTTTAGGCCCTCAGCTGGCCTTTCTGTATGTATTGGAAAGTATAAAAAAGTGTTCACCTAGGAAACTAACCCATTGGCTCCTGTCCCTTCCTCTGCTAATTGGTTTTCAGTACCCTCCAAGGCACAGTCCTTTCTCTTATTTATTTCCTCCTTTGTTATTCCCAAAGGGTCAGAAATGGATTGTATTTTGGATCTTTTATTATTTTAGTCTGGCTTTCTGTCCCTCCTCATTTAGCAATTCCAGATGAATGTGGTATTACTGTTTTTGGTTTTCTAACCTTGAGGAACAAATACTTTGCTTCCTCCTCCCATCCCATCCCCACCCCCTTAAATCCCTCACCAGAAACCCATCCTATACCAGAAACAACTTCCTTCCCAGTTGGCCCAAGGGAGCTGAGTTCTGCTGCACAGAACTGGTTTCACTGGAAAGGCAGCTTGTATGACCCTGAATGTGTTTGACCCTCTTTAGGATGTAGTACTACCTGGGCTAAAAATCCCTTCTTGCTTACTATAAAATATTTTCCCAATAATGTTGCATATATGTATATGCATATTTTAAATAGAAAAGAGAAGGAAAAGAAACCTTTTCTTTTCTCTTCTTGTACTGTTTTATTGAATGGGATGCTGCAGATAATTGATGGTAATTAAGGCTCTAGAAGAGAAGCGAGTAATAGGCTGGAAATTAAGCAGTCTTTTCTGTGCTTATTCAAATGAGACTTTCTGGAGGAAACAAGATTTACTGGGGCAGTCAGTTGTGCCTTGAACCTTTTAGTACCTTGTTCTTTTCTTAATGGGAGCAGACATCCTGAAAGGGGAGAGAAATAAGTGCTATTTATTAGGGCTTTAAAAAATAAAACATAAAAATCTTTTCCCCAGCTTGATCAGAGGCTGTCTGTAGCAGCTAGGAAGTGAGATGAACTTGAATAAAGAAAGTGGTACAGTTGGAGGAGGCTGATTCTTAGAGAATTTCTCTCAAAGATTTCAGGACTCACCCTCACCCTCACCCTCAGCTTCATAACAAAGACCAGTCCAGAGCTCTTCAGGGACAGTCTGTCTGGCTAATATGAGTTTCTCACTTGCCCCAAGTTGTAACTACTTCCAGGATAAATGCTGCTCAAACTTTACTAAGTCCTTGCTGTGCACAGGAGGGAATTGAGGATTTATATAAAATAACATGACGTTTATAGAAGGAGCATTTTTCTTTTTGGGACTTTTTTGTGTTTGAGGGGTAGGTTAGGTTGGATGGGCAGAGAGGTCCCAGGACCAGATAAACCTTAATGATAGTAATAACATTTCCTTTAATTATGGTTTTTTTAAGATATATTTTATTTTTCCCAATTACACATAAAAACAATTTTTTACCTTCATTTTTTACAATTTTGAGTTCCAAATTCTCTCTCCCCCTCTCCCCACTCCCCCCTCCCTAAGATAGCAAGCAACTTGATAAAGGTTATATATGTGTTGTCACTCAAAATATATTTCCATGTTAGTCATGTTGTAAAAGAAAACACAGACCCCTCCCAAAAAAACCAAGAAAAATAAAGAAAGTAAAAAAAATCAGTATGCTTTGATCTGCATTCAGATTCTGTCAAGTCTCTTATGTGGTGGTGGATAGCATTTTTCATCATAAGGTCCTTCAGAATTGTCTTAGATCTTTGTATTGCTGAGAATAATTGTCAGTCACAGTTGATTATTGTACAATATTGCTATTACTATGTGCAATGTTTTCCTGAATTCTGCTCATTTTACTTTACATCAGTGCATATAAGTCCAGGTTTTTCTGAAAGCATAATGCTCATCATTTCTTATAGCATAATAGTATTCCATCACAATTACATACCATAATTTGTTCAGCCATTCCCCAGTTGATGAGCATCCCATCAATTTCCAGTTCTTTGCCAGCACACAAAACAGAGCTGCTATAAATATTTTTGTGCGTATAGATCCTTTTCCTTTTTTTCTCTCTCTTTGGGATACAAACCTAGTAGTGATATTTCTGGGTCAAAGGGTATGCACAATTTTGTAACCCTTTGGACAGTTCTTTTTGTGTCACATTTCAATTTATTTATTTATTTTAGCTTTCAATATTCACTTCCACAAGATTTTAAGTTCCAAATTTTCTCGCCATCTCTCCCATTCCCCACCCCTTGACAGCGAGCATTCTGATTACCCCTTCCCCCAATCTGCCTTCTATCATGCTCCCCTTCTCTTATCCTGTTCCCCTTCTATTTTCCCGTAGGGTAAGCTAAATTTCTATACCCCATTACCTGTGTATCTTATTTCCCAGTTGCATGTGAAAACAATTTTTAACATTCATTTTTTAAAACTTTCTTGAGTTCTGAATTCTCTCCTTCCCTCCCCACCCACACTCATTGAGAGGGCAAGCAGTTCAATATAGGTTGTATATGTGTAGTCATACAAAACTCTTCCATAATAGTCATGTTGTCAAAGACAAAATTTATTTCCTTCCATCCTATCCTGCCCCCCCACCCCATTTATTCTATTTTCTTCTTTGGCCCTGTCTCTCCTCAGAAGTGTTTGCTTCTGATTATCCCCTCCCCCAATCTTCCCTCCCTTCTATTACACCTCCCCCTTATTCCCTTTCCCCCTACTTTCCTGTAGGGTAAGATAGATTTCCATACCTAATTGAGTATGTATGTTATTCCCTCTTTAAGCCAAATCCATTGAGAGTAAGGTTCACTCATCACCTCTCACCACCCTCTCCCCTTCCTATCAACTCTAAAAGCTTTTTCTTGCCTCTTTTATGTGAGATAATTTACCCCATTTTACCTCTCTCTTTCTCCTTTTCCCAATATATTCCTCTCATACCTTAATTTTATTTTTTAGATATTATCCCTTCATATTCAATTCACTCTATGTGCGTATATATATATATACATATATATGTGTGTGTGTATATATATATATATATATATATATATATATATACATATATATATATATATATATATATATATATATATATATATATTCCCTCCATCTACCCTAATAATAGGAAAGGTCTCATAAGTTGCAAGTCTCATCTTTCCATGTAGGAATGTAAACAGTTCAACATTAATAAGTCCCTTATGACTTCTCTTTCCTGTTTACCTTTTCATACTCCTCTTGAGTCTTGTATTTGAAAGTAAATTTTTCTATTTAGCTCTGGCTTCTCAAGAATGCATTAAATTCCTCTACATCATTGAATATTAAGTTTTCCCCCTCATTGATTACGGTTAGTTTTGCTGACTAGGTAATTCTTGGTTTTAATTCTAGCTCCTTTGACCTCCAGAATATCATATTCCAAGCTCTCCAATCCCTTAATGTAGAAGCTGCTAACTCTTGTATTTATCCTGATTGTGTTTCCACAATATTTGAATTGTTTCTTTCTGGCTGCTTGCCCCTTGACTCAGGAACTCTGGAATTTGGCTATAATATTCCTGAAAGTTTTTCTTTTGGGATCTGTTTCAGGAGGTGATTGGTGGATTCCTTCCATTCCTATTTCCCCACTCTGGTTTTAGAATATCAGGGCAGTTTTCCTTGATCATTTCTTGAAAGATGATATCTAGGCTCTTTTTTTTATCATGGTTTTCAGGTAGTCCAATAATTTTTAAATTATTTCTCCTTGATCTATTTTCCAGGTCAATTGTTTTTCTAGTGAGATATTTCACATTGTCTTCTATTTTTCATTCTTTTGGTTTTTGTTTTATAATTTATTGATTTCTCATAGATTCATTCATTAATTTCCATTTGCTCCATTCTAATTTTTAAGGAAGTATTTTCTTCAGTGTGCTTTTGGACTTCTTTTCCATTTGGTCAGTTCTGCTTTTTAAGGCATTCTTCTCCTCATTGACTTTGTGGACCTCTTTTGCTATTTGATCTAGTCTATGTTTAAGGTGTGTTATTTTCTTCAGTGTTTTTTTGTGTCTCCTTTACCAAGCTGTTGACTTGTTTTTCATGATTTTCTTGCATCACTCTTATTTCTCTTCCCAATTTTTCCTCTACCTCTCTTACTTTATTTTCAAAATCCTTTTTAAGTTCTTCCATGGTCTGAGACCATTTCATATTTTTCTGAGAGGCTTTGGATATACGAGCTTTGACTTTTTTGTCTTCTTCTGGTCGTATGTTTTTATTTTCCTTGTCACCAAAGAAAGATTCTGTAGTCTGACTTTTTTTCTGCTACTTGTTCATTTTCCCAGCCAATTACTTTACTTTTTAACTCTTTGTTAAGGTAGGGTTCTACTTCCATTGTGTAAGGTGTACTGTCCCAAGCTTCAAGGGTTTTTTGCAGCTGTCTTCAGAGATAAGTCTAGGGACCTGTAAGTTTTCAGTTCTTCTAAGGTAATAAGATCTAAGGAGAGGTATTTGTTCCTCTCCTGGCCTGTATTCTGCTCTGTAAGTGATCACAAGCACTCTTTTCTGCTCTGGAACTGTGAGGAGGGTTCCCTCTACTCTGCTGCCATAAACTCTGCTATGCCAGTGCTCCTCCTCACCCCAGGATTGCCACTGAGGACTGTGATCCAGATCCAAATATAGGCAAAGCAACAGAATTCTGTCTTACTGCCAGTGAAGAGATCCCTGTAAACTCTTTATATTCAGTTGTTCAGTCCCTTCCTGTCTGTGGGCTGAGATTTCTTATTGAACTTCTAAGTTATCTTTGGTGTTTGTGAGTTGAGAAGTCTGGACGTTGCCACAGCTGCCAGCAATTCAGTCCCCTGAGGCCTGCTCCAGGTTTGCTACGGGGGACCAGTCCGTGCCAGTGAGCTGGACTGCACTTCTCTCCCAGCCAGGTGCAACAGACCTTTCCTGTCAACCATCCCAGGATGTTTTGGGCTGGAAATTTGTTTCACTCTGAGTTTGTGGGTTCTGCTGCTCTAGAATTTGTTTAGAGTCATTTTTACAGGTATTTGGAGGGGTTTGAGGGAGAGCTCAAGCCAGTCCTTGCTTTTGCTCCGCCATCTTGGCTCCATTCCTGGACTTAGTTCTAAATTGCTTTCCAGAATGGTTGGATCAGTTCACAACTCCAGCAAGAGTGCATTAGTGTCTTAATTTTCCCACAGCTCTTCCAACATTTGTCATTTTTCTTTTCTATCTTATTAGCCAATGTATTAGGTATGAGTTAGTACCTCAGAGTTTGTCTCTTAATTTTCATTTTTCTAATCAGTAGTGATTTACAGCATTTTTTCTTATACATATAGATAGCTTTGATTTCTTCATCTGAAAACTGCCTATTCATATCCTTTTACCATTTATCAACTGGATAATATCTCAGATTCATATAAATTTGACTCAGTACATATATATAATATATATATATATATATATATATATATATATATATATATATATATATATATATATATATATATATATATATATATATATATAACTCAGTATATATAGCTGTATATTTGAGAGATGAGGCCTTCCTCAGAGTAACTTGCTTTAAAATTTCCCCCCAGTTTTCTCAGCTAAGAATTGTTTTGAAAAAAATTCTAAAAAGGCATCATCCATAGGCAAAAAAGGGTCCATGCCACACATTAAAATTTAAGAATCCCTGCTTTAGTGAATGTGTTAATGAATTAATATGTTATCTCTCCAGGTAAGATGAAGGTTTGCATTTTAAAAGGAATTTCCCACTTTGATCCCTTTACCTCCACAGCTCTTCTATTCAACTACCTGTGTGACCCCTGGGCAAGACATTTCATCTCTGTAGACCTTGGGGTCCTCATCAGATGAAATAAATGACTTTTAGAACCTTGGTACCTCTACATATTGCCAGGCCTAGAGGCCTGTGTGGGCTACCTGAGTCTTTCTTACCTCACCTCCGAGGTCTTCGGCTGGCCACGCCGGATGCACATATGAGAGAAAGGACGTTCCAGAGTCGAACAAGGGTTGAGCTTTATTTCAGGGTCTAGGTTACAAGTGCAGGGGGGTCTTCCTTAGGAGGAAGAGGGGGAGATTTCCTAAGGAGGCTAGGATCTTAAGGGATTGGAAGTGGAAGTACAAGCGGGGAGAGAGGGGGAGGGGAGAGAGAAGAGAAGAGAAGCGGAGCCTACTGTCCTCTTGGCTCCTCACGTGCTAAGAGAGCTTTCAGGCTTCCTCAATCCTACTTAACCTTCAGCCACACAGTTTGCATCTCAATACCATGCTGTTAGATAACAATAGTGTGCCCAGATCCGGGACGACCTCGAGGGCAGGGAGACTCCACCCATCACGTATCTCCCGGGGAGAGGCGGAAATACCCGAGCTAGCTCGGTTCACCTCGATCCCCTGCCGTTTCCTGGGAGGGTCTCGTGAGAGCTCTAAGATTTAGAAGCTCCCACCTTTACCTGCCCGAGATTGTCCACACGGAATTGAGCTTCCAATCCCAACAACATATATGATACTGTGAACTCTTAATATAAAGCTATGTATAATGTAGAACTGAAGAGCACTAGGAGATAAGGTAGTATGTATGGGTCAGAGTAATGGGCAGTGAAAGACAACTGAAAAGTGACTGGTTCTTTAGGCAGGGCATCCAAGATTACAAAAGTGTGGTTTTTTTAAAAAAATTATTCATTTTAAACTTAAATACGGAAAGACCCAAAAAACCAATTTCCATATGTACAGCGCAACACAAATAGTATTTCATATAAAATGGATTCTCCATTTCACACTGCTTGCTTTTTTTGAAAAACTGTAATAAATACTATACATTGCTTTCAAAACTTCCCTGCTTTTCTGTTTCTTTCCAAGTTTTCTTTTGTTCTCTACTGTGCACTTTTTTCTTCCTCTCTTGCCACCATTTGACATATCTGTATGTATGTATATAAGTATGTGCATGCATGTGTATGTATATGTGTATGTATATATGTGTATACACACACACACACACACACACATATATAGCCATACTATGCATACTTCTGTTTATCATTTCTTTCTCTGGAGGTAAATAGCATCTTCCTTCATAGTTCCTTTGTAGTTGATTTGAATATTTATAATACTCAGAATAGCTTAGTTGAGTTATTCTTTGAACAGTACCACTCTTACTGTATATAATGTTCTCTTAGTTCTGCCCATTCCAGTCTCCATTATTTCTGCAACTCTTCCCATGTTTTTTCTAAAATCAGCCAGCTAATCATTTCTTACAGTGCAGCGGTTCATTGCATCACAATCATATACCACCACTTGTTCAGCCATTCCCCAGTTGATGGGCACCCCTTCAACTTCTAATTTTTGCCAACCACAAAGAGAGCTGCTATAAATATTTACATATAAATTCTTTTCCTTTTTCCCTGATCACCTTGGGAAACAGACCTGATAGTGGTATTGCTGAGCCAAAAGCTATGCAATTGAGGAATGATTCACAATTTTATAAATTTAACAATATGCTCTATATATTTGAGATATGAGCCCTTTATCTGAGAAACTGTCTATAAAAATTTTTATCCCCAACTTTCTGCTTTCCTTCTAATCTTAACTACATTGGTTTTATTTGTACAGGTTACAGAAGTTTTAAATAATGAGGAAGAGACAATGATCTGAACTATTTTCATAATACTAAAATATTTGCCTATTAAAATATTCCTCCTTTTGCCAAATACATATCTTTGTGAGGCCAGATTTTCTTCACGTACTTCAACCAAAACAACATGTTACAGCAGATTAAATGCAGAAATATATATGAGAATCCACCTGTTCTTTATTAAGTCACACATTAAAAAGATTTGCAAAAGTATGTAAAACAATGCTACTCTTTTCACTAAATTTTTTGTTTTGGAAAATAATCATATTCGTTAAAATATTATTTGTGTTGACATGTAACATGTCTTTCTTATTGTTATTTATAAATAGATAAACATTTTAAAAGTTTCTTAATTTTATTTTCTAATATAGCAAATATATATATCTATCAAGGATATGCTGGTAAATGTTTAGTAACCAGCTGAGGGGGAAGTGGGTCTTGACACAGTTTAACTTTAATCTGCATAATATTAGCATTTTCTTCTTCACTTTCTTAAGTTTAGACAATCCACAAAACAATAAATTGAGTCCTGACTTGTAGTGTTTGCCTGTTTCTAATGTGTAAATTTAACAATTGGCTGAGCTATTTTGAACCACCTCCAGCACACCCCTGGATATAACTTATATAAACAAAAGTTGACTGGGGAGCCCTCAATAATTTTTTATTTAATTTTTTAGTCCTGAATATTTTTTAAGAATGTAACGAGGTCCTTAGACCAAAAAGTTTGAGAACTACTGACATAGGGTTTCAGTGAAAAGGACAAATAGAAAATGTGTCCAAAAGAAGCAAAGCTGACTCTAGGTGAAGTGAAGGCAGAAGTGAATTGAAAGGCTAGTTTTAGTCTCCTTTCTCAGAATATCCATAATGTGATGGGTTAACCTATGGTACGAACAACTTGGGCCCAGAGGAGAAAGGAGGGTGAAGGAGAGAGAGGAAGTATTTCAGCCTTTATTATATTTAGCTCCAGCTGACCATGAGGGACAGCCAGTCTAAGACATCAAGGGCAAAAGCTCCATGGCCAGTGACTAATCTGAGGCATCAGCTTCAGGGCTGACCAACAGAGCAAAAAGAGCATATTTGCATTAATGAGACAGGATGACAGTATCAAGTATTTTTGTGATACCAGGCGACCTTGACAGGTTGCTTTCCCTCTGTGGACCTGTTTTCTCATTTGTTAAATAAGGAAACCGGGTTAGCAGCCATGACCTTGGTAGCTTTCTTATGATTCCTTAAGCACATGTATGTGGGTCTTTTCCTCCAAATAAATTAGTGAGTCTATATGTCAATGAACAAGCAAACCATGAGAGATTAATTGCTTGGCTTTTAGAAATGAATATAATTGAAATCTAAAATTCTTATGTTCTATGCATACACACTCATTCGTATATGTGCGCGCGCACACACACACACACACACACACACACACACACAGAGTGCCCCCACTGCAGTTCTGCACTTGGGTCTCCTCTCCATGCTCCTTGTCTTCATATGTCAAAATTTCCTCTCCTCCTCCCCATACCCTCAAGACTTACTGCCATGCTTCCTCCTTCCTTTTACCCATTTTCCTTCTCTCCTTTACCCATCCCTTCAGGATTGGGTGCTTTCTGCCTTTCCAAGGAGATACCTCAGCACCTGACCCCCAGACCTCCCATGTGCCGACAGATATGCACATGTATGTATTATATAGAGATGAGAGTGATATGAGTGATATATACTGGCGCTAATGTTTTGGTTGTCTCAATCTGTTGTTTTATGTGTGTTTCTTGTCTCTTCCTATCAGATGGCAAGATCCTTAAGGACAGTGAGTCATGTTTTCCAATTACTTTGTGTGTCCTCACAGTGCCTAGTGCATAGTTCTCTGTACAGGGAGCATTCATTAAATTAAATCTCTTCTCTTTAGGACTTTGACTAGCTTAGGTCTGGGATGCTTGGGGAGTACATTGATACCTAGATGAAGCTGCTGATGCTGATTCACAGTGGCAGGGCTTCATGGGGAAGAGGAAACATTCAAGTGGGTGATTTCCTAACTTCAGCGAACCTAAAATAACTTGCTTTATAAAGGTCTCTGGTAATAGAGATGAAAATGCTAACAAAAATTTGTTCATTTAGGCATTCTCTACCAAGCATCCCAAAACACTTTTCACAGTTAATGATCCTCCATTGAAAGAAAGTGTGGAGAATTCAGTTAAAGAAAACAGAAGGCTAAACATAAACATAATACATTTCAGAAATATATTCTATGTAAGAGCCATGATCACCTTCCAGGGAAAGGAATCAGCTACTCACATCTCTTCTGCTTATCAGCTTTCCATTACTTAAATGAACTGAAATTAAGTTTATGTCTACAGTTATTTGCAGTTGACAAATTTGAGTATTGGGTTTCTGTTTAGCCTTCTTTTCTTAAAGATACCATTTTATTGAAGTAACAACTTCTGCCTTATTTAGGATTTGGGTAACTCCTTTTTGGGTTTTTAATGCAATATCATTGCAATATTTTAACAGATGTCCCCATACCACTTATAGTCTCCAAACTGCAAGGAATGAAGAACTTCTAAAATATAGAGACCAAGTGTTGTTCAGTTGTGTCCGACTCTTTGTGATGCCATTTGGGATTTTCTTAGCAAAGATGCTGGAGTGGTTTGCTGTTTCCTTTTCCAGATCATTTTACAGATGAGGAAACTGAGGCCAACAGGGTTAAGTGAGTTTCCCTGGGTCACTCATCTGTTTGATGATGATCAAAGGCCAGATTTGACTCAGGTCTTCCTGACTCCAGGCCCCGCACTTTCTCCACTCTCTCCACTTCGCTGCTCCATAGAATTGAAGAAGTCAAAATCATGTGAGAACTCAATATGGTGCATCTCATCCCTGTATTCTTTTCTGCTGCCAGAGTGGTGCCCTACAGAAGATGAGCTTAAATCCCAGTTAACAAAAGTTCAGTTGACAAAGCAGTCAATTGATCAACCTGTACAGTAGACCTCAGAACATCAAATACAAGAGTAGCAGGATAGTGACTTGTTCCTAGACTGTTTGTATCTGAACCCCAAGTAAAAAACAAAACAAATAAACAAGATCATCATTTTTGTTAGACCTCTAATTTCATTGTTGTAAGAAACTCCCTGTAAGGGAACTCTGAGCCAATCACCACCTGGAGAGTTTCCAAGAATAATATAACAGAAACAACAAATACATGATGATGATGATGATGATGATGATGATGATGATGATGATGATGATGATGATGATGATGATGATAGCTGACATTTACATAAGCACAGTATTTCTCCAACTGTGCTTCAAGGAATGATGAATCATCGTAAGTTTTTTATGAACTTTATGTTATTTGTTAATGGGCATTAACAAATTTTTTTTGAAAACTTTACTACAAAGAGTCTGCCAAAGTTTTATTTCAAATGAAGAGTTTTCTCACTCTGGAAAATTTTGAGAATCATTGATACAGTACTGTAAGACTTACAAAGCCTCTAGAATTTTGTCCACCTGAGCTAACTCTGGGTAATTGTCATGTCCAGGTTCCTCATCTATAAAATGAGGGGCTTTGTGATTTTAGGACTATTAGCAAAGTGAAGGCTCAATAAATAAAACTCTGTGGACTTGGACCATTAGTTAAGGCAGAAGTTTTTACTTGAACCATTAGCCTTGGAATAGGAAGTGTAAACAGAAACCCAATGTGACACACCACATGAATCTGCTGATTGTTCTGGATGCCTTCACTAGACCTCAGTATCCTTTACCTTTTCTTAGACATCCTGACATCGAGCATCAGCATTCACAGGTGAGTCCTGCAACATCACAGCAGAGCATTTTCTTTTCAGGATTGTTTTGTACTGCAGCATTTCATCCACTTGCATGATATGTGGGGTAATTGTCAGATTCTAAAATCTTCACTTGCACATACATACATACTCACACACACACAGCCCTCAGCAACAACAGAAGGTCCTCATGCCTTAGGCAGGAGAAGGGGGCAGTCTTTCTGAAGGGTTCCTCATGTATGTTACAGGATATCCTCACACCCCAGCCGATGATGGATCGGATGAACTGGTCTCTGAAACATCTGCTAAGAGCACTCCAACTACAGAAGGTGGGGACTTCCTTCTTTCATTGCTCCCTGCACCCAGTGCCTGGCCATGCTTTATTTTGCAATGCTTACAACCAATCCATTTCATTCTTCTCTGACAAAATGACTAAATGTTCCCTGTTCTCCTAGAACAAAGGAATGCTTTTTTAGCTTTCAAGTGATAGGTCCTGAGAATGTTTCAGAGCCACATAGAATTCGCCGACTACTCTCTCACTGGAGTGACAGCACTCTCTTGGGTCTATACTTTGGATGCAGACCTTTCTGGAAGTGCCCTTTTCTTTAGAGTAGATCCCTTGAACTCACCCTTCTCTCCTTTCCCCCAGTGCTCCATCATCAGATCTGAGTCTGCCATTCCTTGGGCTCTGTACTCAATCATCACCTAGACCGTCTAGTTTCCTAGTCTTGCTTCCCAAGGACTTTTGGGTCTTGGTAAAGCATCTTATGTGGTGTTAGATTCCCAAATCATCTTCTCCCATGTTAGTCATATTCTCTTCTCTTTAGGATGGTTCAAAGCATCCATAAGCTGCTGCTCCAGTATTCCCTTCAGGCCTTGAAAATTTACCCAAGCAAAATGTAACTCCGTATGTGTCCCATCAGGAGCAGAGTGGCTGCCTTGACTCCCTTCCTTGTCTGATGGAAGGACTTCAATGCCTCTCCAAGATTCTCTCCTGTGAGTTATTGGGTGAACATTTATTGAGCATCTGCTTTGTGCTCAGCACAGTGAGATTTGAGAGACTCATCAAGCATATTCTAGAAGAGATTTCTCTTCATATATAGGTTAAATTAGACCCTCACATTCTGAGATTCTGTGATTCTTTGGTGTGCTTTGGTTGTTCAGTCATTCGGTCATGTCCAGCTCATTACCCCCATGGACCATAGCACACCAGTACTGTCCATGGGGTTTTCTTGGCAAAGACACTAGTGATTTGCCATTTCCTTCTTCAGGGGATTAAGGCAGACAGCGTTAAGTGACTTGCCCAGGGTCACACAGCTAGTATGATGTGTGTCTGAGGGCAGATATGAACTCAGACTGTCCTGACTCCAGACCCAGTGCTCTATCCACTGAGCTGTCCAGCTGCCCCATCCTTAGAGGATACCAAATATGTTCTAACTGAAATATGATACAAAGAATATATAGTAAATAATTCCTTTCTTTAGCTCTTTGAGGTTTACAAAGTGCTTTTCTCACAATGACCCTGTAGAATAGCATAAGAATTGTCATTTCCATTTTACAGATAAAGAAACTGAGGCTGAGAAGAGTGAAGTCATTTTCTGATGATCACAGAGCTGGCAAGTGTCAGAGCCAGAGTTTGAACCTGGTCTCCTGACCCAAAGGCCAGCTTACTTTACACTTATGCTCATACCTCACCTTTATGTGGCTGCTTTATTTAAGCTAAGGTTTAGGCTAATGGTTAAAACAGAGATCTCTAAGCCAAAGAACTTAGATCTCATTTGACTCTCATGCTAACTGTGGGAGTTAAGTGTTATTATTACCCGCATTTTACAGATGAGGAAACTTCAGGTTGAAAGGTTGTGACTTGCCCAGGGTCACACAGCTAGTAAATGTCTAAAGGAGTGTTGGAACTTGGGTGTTTCCAACTCCATCATTCTTACTGCCTAACTGCCTGCAAATTAAGCTGCCTCTCATCCTCCTTGTACTCGTGGAACTCAGTATTGTCAGGGAGACACATTTGGAATTTAGTACCACAAGGTGACTCAGGATGAATATAAAGTGCTTCCTGTTTTTCTCAAGACATTACCAAGATTGACTGACTCCTCTGAGAGTGTCAGCAGTGATGGTTGTTCCTTGTTCAACATCCTTTAAGGCAGATCTTGGATGTCTTGGCTTCCTGCCTTCCTCTAGGCTTTAGCATTAGGTGATGTCACATCCAAGATGCCAACCAAAAAAAATTTTTGTTTGTTTTTTTTTCAAACCAACTTATACCCAGAAGCTCAGGAGTTTCTGCATCTCAAGGAATTTTGAGAAGTAGAGGATGATCCCTTATCCTCAGAGATTCTCTGAAAGCTCTGACCCAGACCCGAGGGTAGCAAAGATATTTGTTGTTTATTCATTTCATTTCAGTAGTGTCTGACTCTTCATGACCCCATTTGGGGTTTTCTTGGCAAAGATACTGGAGCTTGCTATTTCCTTCTCTAATAGCAAGGATATAGGGAAAGAATATTGCCCTTTGACCTCTATTTGGAAGCTCAGAGCTACATTTGGGAGGCTGATAATTAACATGGGATTTGTAGGCATCCAAACTTGGAAAACTTTCAAAGGCTGACAGTTCTCTGCCTTTGTAGGAAGGCTCTAAACATCACAGGGTCTTTCAGATACGGGGGAGTGGGGAATGGGAATAGAGAAATGAAATTTCAAATTGGCAGGCTATGTGAAGAGTACTCATTAGCTCCATCTCGACAAGAGGGTTGGCACCAACCCTAAGCATCAATTATTTTCCTTTGTAACCCATGTTGAGAAATATAAGCCTGCCCATCCTGTGCCACACAGATAATTGCCTCTCTCTGTTGTTAAATATCCCCCTAAAAAAAAGGAGGTTCCCACACTGTACCAGGGGAAAGACAGTGATTAAGCATCCTCTTATCGTCGCCATTTTTTTTAAGTTGTCCGGGACCACTCTATGGATGTGTGACCTTGGAAGGTTGACTATCCCTGGTTTCCATTGCCAATGGGCTGTGTGCTTCCTTTGCTGCCGTTGCATGGCCAGAATACCGTGTGCTTCCTTCCTGATGAGTACTAGGCCTCCAAGTAGCTTTGTGGCTCTGGTTTTTGCTTTTTTGTGCCGTTGTTTTTGCATGTGATCTCGTCGCCTCTGCTTTGCCTCTCCCCCTTTCTCCTACCATGCCATGCAAGGCAAGATGGAGCCTGTTGGCATCCCCCAGGCACCTCTTAAAGCTTACTCTTGGTGCCTTCCAGATGTCACAGCACCTTTAGTGGATGAGCAGGAACATGAAGATCAGACCGCAGCCCAGGTGGAGATACCTGAAGGAACCACAGGTGAGGACTCTGAGACTCCAGTAGGAGAGCTAATGGTGCCTTATGGGCCTGGCCAAGGGGTGAGGGGAAGGATCAGCCCAGCTGTACTTTACTTTCCCTTCTCTGCTTTTCTGTAGGGGTTGCTATGTAAGAGCTGCTCAGAAAGTTTGGATGTGATGTTTGTTGTGGTAGCCTAATAAGCCACAGCTTCACTGAGCCCACACCTTTGGTCCAGAGCTTGCTACCAAGTCCTATCCACACCCAGACTCAAAATAGATGTGCAAGCCTTCGTCACTTGGCCTTCTGCTTCTTTACCAGTCACTCTGACCTTTCCTATTCAGCCTTCGGCTCAGCCACCAGTAGAAACTGACTACATGTTAGCCCTCCCCTGATACATCTGTGATGTAACCTCTGGACTCCATCGCATTATAGTCCATCCATTGTGTGACACCGGCTCTGATATTCGAGCACATACTTGACTACATTTCCTCTAGATCCCCATTACCAGCACTCAGCAGTGAACTGAATTGCCAATACCATTTGCATAACTTTTTTTTCCCATGGTATATACTGTGATAGAAGAAAGTGTTAAGAAGTATCCGACATCAGTGCCCGCATTCTTATGGCATCCTCATACATGAACACATGGAATAAACAATACAAGATGAGACTTGTCACCCACATCAGCATGAGGGTACTGGGTCAGATGGACTGCCGTCCATTCTTGATGAAACCAACCCTGTCACTTAAAAAATGTGTGAGCTTCATGACTTCCAAACTTCCTTGTAATTTTGCATTGAAGTCTGGAACCAGGGTGGAGAACTTGCAGCCTTGAGGCCACACATGACCTCCTAGGTCCTTGGGTGTGGATTTTTGACTGAATCCAAACTTTACAGAACAACAGAAAACTTTACAGAATCCTCTTAATAAAAGGATTTGTTCGGTAACATTTGACTCAGTCAAAAATCCACACCCAAGGACCTAGGAGATCACATGTGGCCCCGAGGCTACAAGTTCTCCAGCCCTGCTCTAGAGGAGCTGCTGGTGGGGAGCGTGAAGAAAATCATTTTTAAACCTTAAAGTGCTCCCTAAACATAGGCTACTATTATGACCATTTCTATTTCTATGATAATTATTCTGCCACTTTTCATGAAGTCGGTGGATAAAGAACCACAGAATGAGTGGCTGTTATCATTACTACTGTTTCTATCTATGACTGTTATTCTGCTACTTTTCATGAAGTTAATGGATTGAGACCCACCAAGTCAGTGGCTGAGTTCAGTGTCCAGTTCATGGTTTCCCTCTCTACTCCTTACACTAGAGAACTGCAGAATACATGCTGATATTATCTCAGATACCTTAACTTCCAAGTTCCTCATTCTACTCAGCTTACCTGATCCACTCCTCTACTCCCACTAAGCTACACACAGCAGGCAATGGCCATACCCTTGCTCCTGCTATCCTCTGTAAGTGTTCCATTTCCCAAAGTTTCAAGAATTCCAAGCTTCCTTTATCCTACCCTTGTCTTTTATCATTTCATCTCTCTCTCTCTCTCTCTCTCTCTCTCTCTCTCTCTCTCTCTCTCTCTCTCTCTCCCCCCTCCCTCCCTTCCACCCTTCCTCCTTCCTTCCTTTCCAGTATTTCTAAACTTTCCCCTTTGCCATGACTTCTAGTTTCTCCAACCCTTGCTAATTTTCCCTGGCCATCACCCCTGCTCAGACTGTAGTCTTCTTCCTTCCCAAGCTCAACCCTTTACTGAACCAGTTCAGTTTGTACTCTTTACATAACCACTATTTTGTACTCTCAAATCCCTTACCACCTTGTCCTTTACCATCGTGCCTTGTCAAATGCTGACTCTGGATTACTCTCACCATCTGTCCCCTCCAGTACTACTCATATGTAGCTAAAGGGAGGTAATAGGAGTTACAAAACTGAACTGGCTCTTTGGGTCCACAGTAAATTTAGGTTTTCTAATCTCAACTGGAGGGCAATGAGGTGGCTAGAGCACCAGGTCAAGAGTCAGAAAGACTTCCTGGTGTCAAATCTGGCCTCAGACAAGTGCTAGCTGTGTGACCCTGGGCAAGTCACTTCGCCCTGTTTGCCTCAGTTTCCTTATGTGTAAACTGAGCTGGAAAAGGAAATGGCAAATATCTCATAGATCCTTGCCGAGAAAATCCCAGATGGGGTCACAAAGACACAACTGAAACAACAACAACAAAAACTTCAACTGGACCCTCACTGAAGCAAGGCGGTTCTTCTCTTCTGCAAGTGATTTTCTATCCCACTTACTCCAGTGGCTGTTCCAAACCTTCTCTTCTGTCCTCAAGCCACCCCTAATACCTCCTACCCCCACCTCTCTGCTGAAAACTGCCTCATACTTTACTTTTAAAAATTGAGACTGTTTGCCTCAAGATTCCTCTTCTCCCCATCTCTCATCCCACACTATTTCCTCTTTTATTCCAGTCTCTGCTTAAGTGGTCTTTCTCTTTGCCAAGGCCACCTTTTCTACATGTGTCCTTGACCACCCCTTCCTGTCTCCTCTGGCATTTTGGCCCCACTATCCCCTTTCTTTCTAATATTTGTTTCTTATCCACTGCTTTCTTCTCTGCTGCCTACAAACATGCCCAAGTAACCAAGAAAAAAAAAAGAAACCCTCATTAGATCCTACTGTTTCTGCCAGCTTCTCTCCTCTCCTCCCATTCTCAAATAAGTTCCTTGAAAAGTCATCTGCACTGGGTGTTCTGCCTCTGCTCTTTTTCACTCTCTTCTAAAGCCTTCACAGTCTGGCTTTCAACTTCATGAGTCTCTTTTCTCTTAATTGCCCAATCTAATATCCTTTTCTCAGTACTCATCCTTCTTAATGTCTTTGCAACATTCAACTTTGTTGATCGCTTTCTCCTCTTGGATGTTTTCACCTATCTTTCTGTGTTTTCTTGACTTTGCTGTCTGTCAGATCATTCCTCAGTATCCCTGATTGGATCTTCATCCATGTCATATACCCATTAACTGTGGGGTATACCTTCTACACACCTGGCTCTGGCCTGGATCCTCTTCTCTTTCACTTGGTGACCTTTTTGACAGCTCATCTCTATAAAGATGATTTTTGTGAGGGAGGCATTCAGGGTTAAGCGATTTGCCTGAGGTCACACAGCTAATAGGTATCTGAGGTTGAATTTGAACTCAGGTCCTCCTGACTCCAGGACCTTGCTCTATCTACTGTCCCACCCAGCTGCCCACCCTATGAATGGGACATATAGCCCAAGCCTCTCTCCTGAGCTCTAGCACAGTATCATTAATCAGACATTACAAATTAAATGCTCCCATTTATACTCAATAGGTCCAAAACAGAACTTATTTTCTTCCCCTGAAAACCCATCTCTCTTCTAAACTTCTCTGTTTCTGTCTAGTTCACCACCATCCTTCCTGTTACTCAGGCTCACAACCGTGGTATCATCCTTGAATAGTGACTTTTGCCTGCCCTCCTATAACCAAGCAGCTGCCAAATCTTATCTTTTGTAGCCCCATAACATCTCTCAGAGATGCCCCTATTCTTTCCACTCACAAGGTGCCTCTTCAGTTCAGGGCCTTATCACCTCCCATCTAAAGTCCTTTAGTAGTCTCATGCTTGGTCCCTCTGTTCCAAGTGTCTCTATTCTGTACCAAGGAGGGAATCCTGAAGCATCAGCAGCACATGTAGCCTTCTAGATCCTTGGGTACGGCCTTTTAACTGAGTCCAAGTTTTACAGAATAAATCCTTTTGTTAAGGAGATTTGCTTGTATTTAGACAAAGGGCCACACTTAAGGACCTAGAGGGCCACATGTGACCTTGAGGCTGCAGGTTCCCTGCCCCTGCTGAGTCTAATCCATTCTCCACACAAGTGCCAAAATGATTTTCCTGCAGACTAGGTCTGACTAAGTCCCTCTCCTGTTCAATAAACTCCAGTGACCACCCTCCCTTCACCACGCAACACTTATATGCCCTTGGAAGAGGGGGTGCTCCAGAGGGTGGAAATCAACTCTGGTGAACAAGAAGGGAATGAGTGTTATAATGAGAGGAGGACCTATTCTAATGAGGGATGTGGGGGGGGGGGGGGGGAGGGGACTGGGGGAGTGGCAAAATCACTGGGATTTGTCTACCTAGAACACAGTAGGCTGGATTTCACCGAGATTGGGTGGGGCAACAGCTCCATCTAGTAGAATAGTCTAGGTGGGTAAATTTTGAGGTAAAGTCAAAGATGTCCCTGAAAGACTGGACTTTGTAATAGGAAAAAGGAAGAAGAAAAACCTGGATCTCCTAAATAATTGGTAATTTAATATGAGAGAAATACTCATTTTTCTCACTACCATTAGGCACAAATATGTGTGTGTGTGTGTGTGTGTATGTATGTAAATCCATTCTATATATCTATGTATCCCTTTTTTCTCTGGATGCAGATAGCAACTTCCTTCATACATCCTTTGTAGTTAATTTGGGTATTTACAATAGTCAGAATGACTTATTTGCTCCAAGTTGTCCCTAAAACAGTATTGCTGTTATTTTCAGAAGTTTGCTTCTTCCTGTCTTTCTAGTCTTTTTAGATATTAGCTCCCCTCCCTGCACTGTACAGCCCATTACATTGCCTCTATTCTGTATATATGTTCCATATGCCTTATTTGTGCATGTGGTCTGCCCCATTAGAATGGAAGTTCCTTGAAGGCAGGATTATTTTTATTCTTTGTTTCCACAGTCCTTAGTGCAAAGCACACAGTAAGTCCTTAATAAGTGTCTGGTGGGTGTCATAGAGATTTGCCCACACAGTCTGTATTTAAATATACAGTAGGGTCCAATAGTACACCAGAGACATGACCAGACAGTGTCAAGATCGTGTCGTCTTTCTCTAAGAAATGCAGCTGGTAGCCTCAGAGACTTAGAAGCTGTGTGACCCTGGATGAGTTTCTTCACTCTGGCTACCCCAGTTTCCACAGTTGTAAAATGGGGATAATAATAGTTCCTGTCTGCCAGGGTCAGCCTTGAACACTTCATAGCTGTGTGACCCTGGGCAGTCTGCCTCAGTTTCCTTATCTGTTAAATGGAAATAATAATAGCACCTTCCTCCCAGGGTTATTGCAAGGATAAAATAACATTTGTAAAGTGCTAAACAAACTTTAAAATACTATAAAAGTGCTAGATGGTACTCCTGTTGGTGGTGGTGGTGGTGGGGATGGTGGTGGTAGAGCCTGCTTGGTAACTATGTTAGTTGGCCTAGATAGGTATTTGTATTGTTAGCTTTATCATTATCATGAGTTTGAAATGGATATAGCTGTGGTGAACTATGTGACTCCTAAAAACAGCTGTCAAAACACCCTTCAGCTTCTGTTGTCAAATGTAATCCAATCTATGAGTATCACCCTTTAGGGGTGGTGAACCTGAGGACTTGAGGCCACATGTGGCCCTCTAGGTCCTTGGGTGCTACCTTCTGAGTCCAAGTTTTACCAAACCAATCTTTTTATTAAGGGGATCTGTTCTGTGAAGTTTGGGTTCAAAGGGCCACACTTGAAGATCTAAAGGGGCACATGTGGCTTCAAGGCCACAGGTTTCCCTCCCACTTAACCTTGGTAGTATCTGTTAAGGGAATGACTCCAGTGGTGAGGAGATGGCCCTTGAAGCTGGATCTTCTTCCCTAAGGTTTTCTTCCTTTCCATTTGGCCAGTGCTCGAGTTCTTCCTGTGGTAGATGAACCCACCTTGTTTCTCCTAACAGTTCGTACCTGGCTTCATTTTCTCATCATTGCACAAACTTTGAGTCTCCCAAGAGCACCCTTGATCAGAGGTCCTGCAAGGCTTCTGGTCATTCTTAGTGCCATGTCAGACTGGACCAGAGAGTTTACTAGTATTTCCTTTTGATTTTATTGACATGCTTCATCTGGTGCCCTTTTTCATGTTCAGTGGAGAGGTTCTTATGGGAGCAAGATACAACCATAACATTTTATATTATCATCCTTACTGGAAGTCTCCCAACTATGTCTTCATTCATTAATTCATTCATTAGAATGTTGACAGTAACAGGGCTGAGGAGAGAGCACTAGAAAGCTCTCTTTGGGTTGGCATCAATCCACTAATCACCACTTTCTTAGTCCAGTTATTCAACCATGTACAAATTCATATAATAGTACTATCCATCAGCTAACATTTTTCCATCTTTTCTACAAGATATCATGAAGGATTTTTGCCAGAAATGTCTTTTTATTGTTGTTCAGTCATTTTTCATTCATGTCTGACTCTTCATTTGGGGTTTTCTTGGAAAAGATACTGAGGTGGTTTGCCATTTCCTTCTGTAGCTCATTTTACAGATGAAGAAACTGAGTCAAATAGGGTGAAATAACTTACATAGGGTCACACAGCTACTAAGTATCTGAGGGCAGATTTGAACTTGGGTCTTCCTGACTCCAGACCTGGCATTCCAAATCCACTGTGCCACCGAGCTGCTCCAAAATGCCATACTGAAATCCAGATGTCTGCATCATTCCCTTGTTAACTCAGTCGAAAAAGAAATAAGGTTAGGCTGGCAAAGTTTATTCTTATTCATGCTGATTCCTGGGGACATCTGCTTTCCTTTCCTGGTATTCCCAAAATAGCCATCTGATAGTCATTGTTGAATTTTGAATGGAGTTGACATCAAGCTCTCTAGTGGCAGGGTCCATGTTCTTGATCTTTTGATGGTGTTGCCCATCTCCTAACTCTCTAGGCAGCTTTCACCTCCCTCTCCCTCTCCCATAGCTTCCAGCAATGATTCAGAAGTCACACTGGGGAGATTTTCCAGCTCCCTGGATGTGCTTTATCCAGGAGACCAAGAGACTAGAATTCATTTGAAGTTGCTTGGAGTTATCTTGACACCTCTTCATCTATCTTTAGCATCTCTGATTTGTTTATGCTACCCTTACAAGACTGAAAGACATTCCCAAGATGGAAAGAAATTTAGTATTTCTGTTTTGTATGTCATCTATAAATATTATACTGTGTACCCCAAGTAGTGGATGTCCCCCTCCCTTCCTTATTCCTCTTCTTGTCCCCAAAATGTTTTTTAAAACCTTTCTGAGACTCATATTTGGAAAGGAGATCAGGGATCATCTAGTCCCACTTATATGTGAGCAAGAGTTCCATTTAAAATATTGCAAACAGGTGATTGTCTACTCCTTGCTTGACAATATACGGTGATGGAGAATCCACTGCCTGATAGGGTAGCCCATTGCACTTGGGACAGTACCTAATTGTTGTTATTGTTGGTCAGTTGTGTAAGACTCTTTGTGACCCCATTTAGGGTTTTCTTGGCAAAAATACTGGAGTGGACTTTGCCTAGTGTCACATAGCTAATAAGTGTCAGAGGCTGGATTTGACTCAAGTCGTTCCGACTCCAGGCCCAGCACTTTATCCACAGTACCATCTGCTTTCCCTTACTTAATTGTTAGAAAGTTTTAATCTACATTGAGCCAAAGTGTGCATTGCTGCAACTTCCATCTGACATTTCTAGTTCTACCCTCTGGGGCCAAGTAAAACAAGTCTAACCAGCTTTCAGGCCCCTCTCTACATGATCATACATGATCTCTACATGATATAGTTTTAGAATTGGATGAGACTTTACAAATCTGAGGTATAGAGGCACAGAGGTGAAGTGACTTGCCTAGAGTTGCACAGGTAGATAGTAGCAGATCTGAGATCAAAGCTCAGTCCAGTCTCTTTCCACTGCACCATGCAGCTTCACTAGTTCATCTTGTATGACATGAGTTTGAGATCCTTCACCACCTTGCTTACTCTCCTTTGGCACATATCAACTTGTCAGTGTCCTTCTAGGCATGTGGCACTCAGAAGCTACCATAGTATTCAGGATGTGGTCTAACCAGGTCAGAGTACAGGAAGACTATGACTGCCCTTGTTCTGGGTGCCATTTATTCTATGAATGTAGCCCAATGTTTTGACTGCTGTTTTGTATTATTGACTCTTAAGAAGTTTGAAGTTTGCTAAAGCCTACAGGACTTTTTTCATCTGAAATGTTATCACTTAGTAATGAGCCCTCCACCCTGTGCTTATGCAACAGGGTGTGTTGAATGCTTTTTGTTGTCTTGTGTATTTTTCATAACATTCAGGTAGCTTCTCTTGCTTCAGTTCAGTTAGTCATTTTCATTTGTGTCCAACTCTTTGTGACCCCGTTTAGTGTTTTCTTGACAGAGATACTAGAATGTTTTGTCATTTCCTTCTCCAGCTTATTTTGTAGGTGAGGAAACTGAAGCAAAGGGTAAAATGGCATGTCCAGGGTCACACAGCTTTAAGTGTCTCAGGCCAGATTGGAACCCATGAAGATAAGTCTTTCTGACTCTAGGACCAGTGCTCTGTCCACTGTACCACCTAGCCACCCCTTGTCTTGCTCAGGTTGAGCAGTCTTGCCACTAATCCTGCCACAAGTCCATCCCATTGGAAAGGTGGACTCTACCACTTAACTTCCCTGTTTGACTTTGGTTAGGTCACAGTCTCTGCAAGCCTTGGTTTTGACATATGTAAAATCCCCATATTGCCCATCTCATAGTGTTGTTTTATCAAATGATATACTGCATGTGAAAGCATTTTCTACCCATATTAATGCAAAAAATGGGAGCTATTAACTACTATTACTCTTTGAGTCTATAAATAGTTGAATAAACATTTGTTAAGTTGCTACAACATAGAAGAACCTTTACATATGCTGAGGATACAGAGATGAAAACCACACATTCTTTAAGCCTGAGCCTTATCATTTTAACTGAAGTTTTTAGCCATTATTGTGTCAGATGGCCCTTTTGGCACTCTGGTGAGACCTGTGCATCCTTTCTCAGAAATGTGTTTTTAAATGCATAAAATACATATTAAAGACCCTGACCTAATGGGTGGATTCAAGATATCCACAAATATGCGTGATATGAGATGGAAGAGGCAAAGGAGACAGTTCAGACAGAGCTCTATCTGAAAAAGTGGTCGCTTTCATCTGTGGGGATTCTTTGACTATGTGTCCCTGTTTGAGTCTGAACTCATGTGTTTCCTGTGCAGCTCTATTGATCTCTATAGATGCTGCCCCCTTTTCATTTCTCCTTCCCCTTTTCTTTTTCATTATGTTCATTTGAAGTTGTATCACCAGGTATTTGCCTTTAAAAAACTCCCTTCCATTTAGATATCTTCCCCTTAAGAGACTCTGGCCTTGATAGCCAAATGAGCTTTTTCCTAAACTTTTTGAAAACCACTCTCCTAAAATCCAGGTTGTATATGTCTGCCTATATGATTATATATCTGTTATATATGGTTATATGTCAGGTTATATGTGTCTGAAGTCTGTGAAGTCACAGACTTCAGAAGGACATGATTGCTTTCTCCCATTTTCCCATCACTTCTGTTTCACCAGTTAGTTCCTCCACAGTGAATTATGCTCTATTGCTTTCTGTAACTTACTAGAAGAGGAGAAATTGTCAGTAAGACAAGAGTTTACTTGATAATCTACTTTTTGTGGAATGAGATTTCCAGCAAATATCCTCCATCACTAATTATACATCTAATCATACATATATGCACTTATTATTTTGATACCAGTTTTATGATCTGAATCCTATCATTTCCCCCTCCATCTTGCAAGGTAATCTGTTATTATTATATATTATTATAATATCAAGATATTATTTCATATATAGTTTTACGTATTATATTACTATATCATATAAAAACCATAAACTATATAATTCATTTTTATATATTACCATATTAATATGTAATATATTATTATATTAGAGTTTTCCTCTAATCATCACCCAGATACTCTCCATTCTGTCACCCCCTCAGACTAATGGTTTTCAACATCACTGTATCAGATCATATGTCTAGAGCTAGGAGACCTATTAGAAATCTAGTCCAACCCCTTCGCTCTTCAGATGAGGAAAGTAAGGTGTATACTTCCCATTGGGAGCTGTTTAGCTCCATCTTCTCTAAGATTGTAGAAGGTTTCCTCTGAAAAAGATGAACTCTTCCATAACTCTTTTCCAGTGATGAATTTGACACTACCAAGAGTTGTCTCATCCTACCAAACCTTCTTTCATTGAAGGTTTTGAACTTTCCTGTACTCAGGAGGGAGCAGCCAAGTGGCACCATGGTGCACAGAGTAACAGGCCTGGAGTCAGAAAGACTCATCTTCCTGAGTTCAAATCTGACCTCAAACACTTATTAGTTGCGTGACACTAGGCAAATCACTTCACCCTATTTGTCTCACTGTCCTTGTCTGTAATATGAACTGGAGAAGAAAATGAGAAACCACTCCAGTAACTTTGCCAAGAAAACTTCAAATGAGGTCATGAAAAGTCAGACACAACTGAGCAAAAATGCTTAGGAGATGGTATAGCATAGTTAATGAAACATTGGATTTGGAATTTAAAAAAATAAACACCCTTGGTTCAAATCCTTTCTCCAATTCTTTAGCTTGGACAAGTCAGTTAATTTCTCTGTGCCTCCATTTTCTCATCTGCAAAATGAGGAGAGTGGCCTTGATAACATCCAAGGTCTCTCCAACTCTAAATTTATCATCCTATTATCTGTGCATTGATATGGGAATCTCTGAGGCCCTAAGTCTTTATTTACAGCCCTAATTCCTGTTTTTCTCCTCCTGTCAATTACTGACTTTTTCTTCTACTGTTGTTCCGTCTCCACCTCATCCCCCATTTGATAGCTAGTGTTCTCTGTTTATCAGGGCTTAATATTTTCAGTTTAAGGCTCATTTTATAATATTGACATGTACATATCCTTTCCATTCCTAAACAGCACCTTTTATTCCAAAATCTTTAGATTTCTCCAGAAAACCAAATTTTGGTTCTTTGCCCCCCGCCCCAATCACTGTATCCATCCCTTCACTTTCTATCTTTTCCTTTCTTCTAAAGTCTCAGCCTTCACTTGGAAGAGTGATACAATACCATTTGGGTGTCCTCAACTCCTTATCCATAGTCCCACTTTACAAATACCTGTGCCAGATGGCTTAAAACATGCAGAATCTCAAGATAGACCATCTGTTCCAGTGCACACAAGAAGAATCTCTAATAAAACACACCAAGTGTATATAGGTTGGCTTTGAGTTGTAAAGAAGGTGCCAACCTGCATTGATAGAGAGAACTTAGTCAGATGGAAATTTCCTAAGCCAAGGAAATCATGCATCCAGGCTGTATCCCCATAACACGTGTCCCTAATGTAACTTATATTTAGCCCAATGATCTAGTCTATCAGCATCCTGTTGGATTCTGTCTCTATCTTCCACTGTGCATGTTGACCCTTCCAGTTTGCAAACAGCTTTTACCTACAGTAATAGAATGGCTGATTCATCTCAGCACCCACAGTATCTTCCTCTTGTTTAGAAAGGCAGAGTTTGTGATTAGCAGCAGAAGCTCAACCTGCCTATTGAGGAGTCTAGACAATTGTTGTTAGCAGCAGCTCTGCCAATGTGCCTAGAGAAGGTCTTCTTGACAGTCAGTACCACCAGCACTGCTGTAACCCATCCAGATCCCTAAGGGAATCTTTCTTCTCTGAGCACTATCAGTGCTCAGCAATTTGAGGAGGTGACCCTATAGATGATGGAATTTTGGAGTAGATGTAACATCGTCATATGGTCAGTGATTTCTCTAAGGAAGTTTAGAAGCTTTGGGATAAAATGCTGATTTGCAGGAAGTTCTGTTTGTCGGGGTTACAAGAATGTTTCCATTGAACAGCTCTCACTCCAGGACACGAGACTTGGCAAAGGGATCCACATGCTGACATTTTTAAACAAAAAGCAGTTTTCAGAAGAAGGAAGATCTCTCCAGGAATTGTACCCAGCATCCTTATCCATTACTGTACTCGCTTAGGATGCTGTTCTTCTGTTTTGTGCAAGGCCAACTTGCCCTTCAGGACCTCACCTCGAGTATAGAACTGTCCTCCTCCCTGGATAGCTATTATTTCTATTGTACTTGTTGTTACTAAGTCCTTTTCAGTTGTGTCCAACCCTTTGTGACCCCATTTGGGGTTTTCTTGGCAGAGATGCTGCAGTGATTTGCCATTGCCTTCTCCAGCTCATTTTACAGAGGAGGAAACTGAGGCAAACGATAAAGTGATTTGCCTGGAGTCACATGGCTTGTAAGTGTCTGAGGCCAGATCTGAACTCAGGAAGGTGAGTCTTCCTGCCTCCAGGCTTGACAGTCTATCCACTATACTATCGAATCACCCTAGTACTTGTACTCATTATATATACTAGATATTTAAATACATTTAGTTTGACAAAAAAGAAATCAGGACATTAGTTGGAATCAGGATCACATAAGAACACATAACTGTGTGATCACAGACAAGTTACTTACTTGTCAGGTTATCAGACAATCCTCTGAGACTAAAGTTACCAAGAAGTTGATGATCTGTATCAGCAGAGGGAGTTTTCACACCTGGAGTTCCCCCATAGCAATTATCACAGGTCTAAACAATAATAAACTTCAGCATTATTGATGATGATGATGGTACCACAGTCCCTCCGCTTGGTATCATCCTCAACTCTTCACTCTTATCCCTCCTCCATATCTAATTACTACGTCTATGCATTTATATCTGTACAGCTGGCATGTCCCTCCCCTCCTCTGTGCTCACACCACCACCATCCAGGTCAGGCCCTCTTTAGGACTAGCCTAGACTATTCAAGCATCTTTGTTTTTGGTCTCCCTGCCTCATGTTTCTGCGTACTTCAATCCATCACCCACTCAACTTTCAAAAATGATTTTCCTAAAATAAAAGACTTAATTCTGTCATCCCTTCTCCCAGTCAATAAACTCCAAAGGCACCCTGTTACGTTGAGAATAAAACATAAAATCCTTTATTTAATGTTTACAACTCTTCACAACCTGACCCCTTCCTACATTCTCATTCTTTTTTTTTTTTTTTTTTGAGGCACTCAGGATTAAGTGACTTGCCCAACATCATACAGCTAGTAAATATCTGAGGCTGGATTTGAACTCAGGTCCTCCTGACTACAGGGCCAGTGCTCTATCCACTGTACTACCTAGCTACCCTTCTTCTTGATTTTTAATCCCTTGCTTGTACTCTAGTTACAACTACCTGTTGTTCTGCACCCAGGGTACTCCATCTCCCATTTTTTGTTGTTCAGTCATGACCCCATTTGAGGTTTTCTTGGCAAAGATACTGGAGTGGTTTGTCATTCTCCAGCTGATTTTACAGATGAAGAAACTGAGGCAAACAGGGTTAGGTGACTTGCCCAGGGTCACACAGCTAATAAGTGTCTGAGGCCAGCTTTGAACTCAGGTCTTCCTGACTTCAGGCCTGACATTCCATCCACTGTACCTTCCCTGCCTAGCTGCCTCCTCCATCTCCTATCTCCTTGCTTTTAATACATTCCTTCCTCTCCTTAACTTCCTTGAATCCTTGGTTTCCTTCAAGACTCAGTTCAAGCTCCATCTTTTTCATGAAGTCCCCTTCCCCCTTCCCCACCCCTCCTCAAGCTGTTGGGGTACCCCCTCCAAAAATTACTTTGTATCCATTTTGCACATAATCTGTATATACTTGTAGGTATGTATACATATTTCTCCCTCATTGGAATGTCCACTCTTTGATATACTTACTTCTCCCAATCGGAATGTCCACTCTATAAGGGAAGAGACTTCTGCTTTTGTCCTTGTGTCATAGTACCAGCCACATGATAAATTCTGAATAATAAATACTTATTGACACTAATGCACTGGTGGATGATGCGCTATGAATTGCTCCAACTGTTCTGGAAAGAAATTTGGAACTATAGTAAAGAGTGACTGAAATATCCATACTGTTTGATCCCTGGGAGTCTTCTTACTCAAAGAAGGGCAGTGGCAAAAAGAAAAGCCTCATTTAGCCCACAATATTTATAGCAGTACTTTTTGTCATAACAAAGAATTGGAAATTCCCATGGATTAGGGAATGACTAAGCAGATTGTAGTATGTGAATATAAGGGAATATGACTATGCCTTAAGGAATAAGGAATGTGAAAAATACAGAGAAGAATCGGAAAACTCACAGAGACTGATGAATAGTGAAAAGAAAGCAGAGTAAGGGCAACGGTGACTACAGCAAAGTACATGGGAATGATAACTATACCAAAACAGAACTGAATGCTGTTAAGTTATATAATGACCATGCTCAGCCCCCAGAAAAGTGCTCTGTGAAGATACACCACACACACACACACACACACACACACACACGTGCACACACATGCACGCACATACATGTGCGCATGCACACACATGTGCACACACATACACATGTGCACGCACACTTGCACACATGCATGCCAAGGAACTATGGGGGTGGAACACAATTTGTAATATCAGACTTTTTCAGTGTTTCGATTCATCCTCTTGCACTGTTTCCCTTACTTTTTTATTCTTTATTATAAGGAGTGGTTTTCTGAGAGGAGGAGGAAGAGCATATTGGGAAATATGAGTGATGTAAAAATAAACAGATAATAAAAATGGATTTTTAAAAAGAGACTAGTTTGAAGCTTTATTATTTTAAACTGTACTTTCCCCTGTTGCTAAATTTAATTCATTAAACATGTTTTTAAGTGCCCATTACATACATGGCACAGTGCTAGATACTTAGAATACAAAGACAAGAAAACCCAGTTTTCCTATTTCAGGGAAGCCAGCGGGGTGGTACTAAATCCTGATCCAGGTGGACTTTTATTTCCTACTTCCCTGCAAAAACTACCAGTTGGTACTAGATAGTAAACAGTTGTTCCTTATATATTATATACTGACTCACTATTTTTATATTTTCTGTTTATGTGTTCACTAGCTGAAGAAGCAGGTATTGGAGACACACCTAACCTGGAGGACCAAGCAGCAGGAGATGTTTCCCAAGGTCAGTGAACTATATGCCCTGCTAGGAGATAGGATGGGGAGGTAGGAAGATGGGGAAGTTGGGAGACTAGATCATTATTTGGGACCAGGCAGAGCAAGGACATGTCAGACATGTCTCCTGAGGTTGATTCTCATCTTGAATTCTTAAGACTGACTCTTGACTTGTTAAGAAAACTCTCACACTTTAATTTGGAGAGTAGCTTTTTAAAACAATTTTTAATACTTTATCTAAGTAGTCACTGTGTTGTCAGGAGGCAGCTACTGTATTTCTGTAGCTTTAGGGGAATGGGGAATGGGGAACGCCCTAAAAAAAAAAAAAAGTGAATCATCCGTGTGGGGCAGGCTAAGTGTTAGTGTGTGGAGTCAATTAGTTTGTTCCTGGAGGAAGATTCATTCCAGATCTCCATCAGACTTTATTTTGAAATATGTTGTATTCTTCTATAACCAAAAAAGGTAAAGTCCATAGAAATTCATTTGTGTACTTAAATAATTAAAACAATACCAAAAATACACACATACACACACACACACATACCCATACCCCAGTGTTTGAGAAAAGCCACATCATATAATCAAGCATCAGAAAGGGTTCAATAGCCCAGTTTAGAATTTCTCTAGAATCCATTTGTCAGGATATCAAGTCATATGGTACAGATATAAAATATTGCTCTGACTCTGCTTGCTTTTCACTTTTTATCACTTTCTATGAGTCTCTCCATTCTTCTCTGTATTCCTCATATTCATTACTTCAGTATTTCCTAGAATGACTGAGCCCAGACTCCTAACAGCCAATTTTGGAAACTTCTAGATTGCAATAGGACTAGATGGAAGCAAGTCTTGTTTTTCAGAAAGCAACAGTTAGTTTATTCAGTAAATGTTTGCTGTTTAATAAAGTGCCCCCTAGGCCATAGGTCCAGAGCTGGAAGTTGCCTCAGAGGCCACCCTCCTCATTTTACAGATGAAGAAACCAAGTTTCAGAGACTACTTGCCCAAGTTCACATGGACCATATTAGATGCCAGATTTGAATCTAAGTTCCCTAGTGTGAAAATTCAGACCACAGGATGATGCTCTTAAGTCTGGGAGTGACTATGCCATCTTCCTGTGGGAGGGCTGAGGATGCACTGATATATTAAAGAGTTTGGATTCCCCTAGAAAATAAACATACATTGGGAATGCCAAATAAGCACTCCTCTCCCCATAGGTCCTATATAGTCCAAACCATTCATTGGCTTTGCTCTTTAGACAGGACTATTCAAGAGCAGGCGATCCTCATCTTTTTCCAAGGTGCAAGCTGTATCATCAAACCTCCTTCTCTCTGTGAAAGGTCTGATCCTTGAGCTCTTAAATTTGTGTTTACCCACATGACAACCTCTAAAACTGTTCCTGCCCAGAAAGATTTTGGTAGTCTGCTGCCTAAATCAATCAAACCCTTCCTCCCACAAAGGAGTTTAAAGTTCACAAATATTATCCATCAACTACCCTTTCAGGGTGAGTGGGCACCCCTGCCATGTGCTTTTATAGGAAACCAGAGCCCTGGTTTCTGTCTTCTTTTAATCTCAGAATGTCCACTTTCAGACTTTTTTGTTGTCTGTTAAGCATAGGCAGCCAGTTTTCACATGTCTCTGCCCAAAGACAGTCATTTCTAATTTCTATGGGGAAGAGAATGTGACTATACAGGTTTCTGCCACTCAGAAAAATCTTCTGTGCCATACCTTGGACTGTCTTCTGAATAAGAGAAAAGAGAAATAAAGTTCAAGAGAGGACTGAGCTGGTCTACATACTCATTTTCATCTCATGAGTCCATCCTCTTGAGTCCTTGCCTTGGAGGCAGCTCCAGTCATTGAAAAATGCACCAGGAATTCTCTGTCCTAATGTCTATGGGTTTATCCACACTGCCTCTGGGGGGGTCTCTCAGATGCTACAAACTTATTCATACCCTATACTCTTATCAAGTTGATTGGGGAGTTCCCAAATTGATCAGGGAATCCTAATCAAGCTTTTCTCCTTTAAACTTCCATTTCCAAGATATGGGATTTGTTTATAAAGAAAGTCTTTTGCCTTATTTGACAAGCCTGAGTGTAAGGCTTGTTAAATTGAGGCATCCTTGTGATCTGCAAACAGCCTTTATTTACTAAAGGTTCCTTATCCCTTACCAATGGAACTAGAAATGTACAGAGGAGCACAATTTGTAAACTTCTTTGTCTCTTTCTGCTCTAGACAGCCTTGATTCAACTTTTAGCCATTCCTATTCACAAAGTAAAAGCTGGAAAAGAGTGCTGTGGTCTAGGGTTGTTGAGATGCCTTGGCTGAATTAGATAAGAACCACTTGCACATTTCCTGCTCATGCTTTCATATAGATAGAGATAGATCTATACATAGAGACAGAGATATATGTTTAGATATATAGGTAGGAGAGACTCTTACATTTCCTCTTTTACTGTGTGCAGAGACTCTTCACTAGGACCAAATCTCCGCAGCTGGTGGGGAGAACAGATCAAGAAGGTGGCATGAGTAACTGAGCCCAAATCAGCTGCCCCTGACCCCCTGCCTTATCCTGGTGATGGTAGTATTTGGTATATATTAAGTATAAGTCCAGCATCCTGGACCTTGGATTAAGCACATGCCTAGTTTGGTCCCTGCCTCCTGGAACATCAGTGTACACATTATATAACATATCGATTAGTCCATAGGGTTTGTAGGCCAGTAGGTAAATCTTATCCTATGGATCTACATTCAAAAAGGATCTCAAACAAGCTGTCCTGACTCAGGTGGCTCATGTCTAGCAAGCAGTCTAGGTCTGCTTAGAGGTTAATAAAAATGACCATGGATTTGTTGCTATGCTGTGCGATAGGCAAGTTGCTAGGTACTTGTATTGTATGGAAGCAGCGTTCATACTACTCATACTAGCTTCCATAGTCACAATGGCTACAGCAGGTAATGGTATGTAAACATCCAGCCATGCAGAAGTGACTGTTTTACCATCAACATGCCTGTGCTAACATTGTGCCATCACTGCCTCTCCAAATGCAGAGGAGTTCAGAGGCTCAGCAGAGTGTCAGAGGGAAGAGTCAGAGATCCTGGATTTCTCAGCCAATGAGATTCAGTCTCAAATGCCTCAGGTAAGCGTGGAAGAAACTTTTCAGAAACCACAGATGCCTCTGAGGAAAAAAGAGCCTGAAGAGCCAGGGATGACTGTTACCCTTGCCTCTCCAGACAGTTCAGTTTACTCAGAGGCACCTAGCCTGGAGGAAGGTACTAAGGAGATATGCCCAGCTTTAAAGCAGAAAGATGGAGGCAGAGCTGAGCAGAGTTTGACATCTCCCAAGCCCACTGTACTGGAAAGCTCAAAATCATCAGGATACTATGAGAATTTCAGAGTTGGGGTTGAAGGCCATGAGGTCCATGAAACCTTTCTTAGTGAACCAGGACATTATGGTACTGAGGTCATTGGCCAAGATGCCATTAAAATGCCTAAGGCTCAAGTCTCAGATATGTCAGTAGGGTCTATACAGTCCAAAAGTCCTGGGGATTACTCATTGGTACTGCCTATGAAAGAAAGGGCCATGGTAAGGGAGGAGGATGAAGATCGTGACATTGATGAATCCTTACCCCAAGATTCACCTCTCCCTTCCCAGCTTTCTCCAAGACCAGAGAGCTTACAACCTCAAAAAGAATTTTTTCCCTCAGTGGCTTCTAAGGAAACTGTTGTAATCCCTCATTTACCAGTGGAACATCATATCAAAATTCCTCTGCCAGATGATTTTCTCTCCAGAATTCCCCCAGAGATACCAGTGATTGAAAATGACCTGCCTGCAGTAGGCCAGGTAGCACCTGAAGGCAGTGATGAACTCTCTAGTTTAGAATCCTCCGAGGGTGTGTCGCAAGTGGAGATCAAAGCTAATATCCCAAAGGAGCAAGAATTTTCAGAGTTGGGCCCTGAAGACACATTGAGTGCAGAGCCAGGGAGCCCAAGTACCTCAGTGGAAGAAGATACAAAAACACCAGAAAAGCAGCCTGTGCGTTCCCCACCCGCGAAACCAGTCAGTCGAGTTCCTCAGTTAAAAGGTGTGTGTCTTGCTCCACTCTCCCAAGCTCATGCATTTCCTAGTGACTTGTACTGCGGTAAGGCTGCCGACTCCAACCCTTCCTTTGAAACCTGCTGCTTGAGAGACTTCCAGGGACATCCACTGGGAGCAGAGAGAGGGCGCTGCTGCTTCCACCCTCCCAGGAGCTCCACGCACCCCCTGCTGTTGTCTCATGCTTGCTGCCACTCTGCATGTGCGCCACCACCTAACAGTGAACGCTTACTTCCCGTTTTTGTTCTTATGGTTGTTTTATTCTGGACACTCCACTAACTCTGGGGAGGTTGATGGTCAGTGACTGGTGGACTGTATTCCACAGAGGAGACATTGGCATAGGAGAGGGGAATAATACTAGTTTTATGTTAATTGCCTTTGTTAATGAAAGAAAATATGTCAGTCACCTAACAGAGATTGTTTCATGGAACTTGTGCGGTCAGTTGGGCAGGAACCTCGAAATAAGTGGTGGCCATGTTAAAGTTGGGACATCGATCCAAAACACTATCTTATGGCAGGGAGATAGACTTCCAGAGGATTCAGGATTCTCCTTTTCTTGAGGGGCCTCCCTCTGCTTAGGTTGGGGCTCCTGCAGAATCTGATAGGATCTTACATTCATCATCCACACGTGTGTTAAGCTGTGTGCAAGACCCTATCCTGGACACTATGCAGCAGTACCCATTCACAGAAACAAAGACAACAATCTTCACATTCAACAGTTCAGTGTTAATGTCTGCAAGTGAAGGACAGCACAGAAGGGGAATGATGGTGCTTCTGAAAGGAGAGAGCAAAGGCAGGAGGACTCAGGGAAGTCCATGGAGTTCCTAAACAACCGTTATCTTCAGTGTGTGTAATTCAGTAAGCCTTTAGAGAGCATCACTTGTGTTCAAAGCAGTGTGCTCTGTGCTCTGAAGAGGGCAAAGATATAGAAAGAAACATTCCCTGCTCTCAAAGAACCGAGCAAGGGATAAAACAAGGGATAGAAATTAACCCAGAAACTGGGATGGTGCAACACGAGAAAAGAGCTAGCAGGTAGCTAAGGAAGTTCAGAGGAAGTAGAGGTTACTTTATGTTGGGGACAGAAGAAATTAAGGAAGGCTTCAGTGAGTGTAGTTGGCCCACCTGAGCTAGAGCCTAAAGGATAGATACAAGGATTGGACAGGCAGACCTGAGTGAAAAATTTGGGGGAGAAGAAGGTCATTGCAAGGAAAGAGTATCTCAAGAGAAGGCATGGAGATATACTATAGAGTATTTTGGAGACACTAAGGCTGGAGAAGTGACTGTAACCATTCTAGATCCATTGTAATGGGTAATTAATAACTAATGAAAAATCAGAGCATAGATGATTTATCAGCTAGGTATTCAAAAGGATAGATCAGTGGAATCCCTAGAGGAAGATGAGATCCAAATTGTGGAGGGCCTTGAATCCCAGGAAATGGGACAAATCAGAGATAACGTGCACATCTGATTATTAGGTGCCTCTAACCTTCATCTCCACATATGACAATCAGCCAGCAGGACTGAGTGGGTTTAGAAGGCACGAAGTAGGTAAGAAGACGAGAATCAAAATACTGTTTTCATATAAAATCTAGTTAATTAAAACATTTCATTCAAGACTTGAGGTAGGGTTGAATAAAGGGAGAATTGGCATTTGAATTTCATTCCATTTTAGTTCTGGAGGAATCAGCAATAACAGTAATGAAAATAAAAACAACACAAGTTTAGAGAAAACATTTAAGTTTGTACTGGATGCTACAGATTTCATTTTAGCTTCACAGTTGCCCTGGGAAACAAGTGCTGTTATTATTTCCATTTTAAAGATGAAGAAACTGAAGCAGGTAGAAGTTAAGTCACTTACCCAGGGTCACTTACCCAGCTAGTAAGTGACTGGGGCAGGGTTTGAACTCATGTCTTCCTGAATACTATAGATAATTTTATTTTTCCTGATTTGCCTTCTGAAAAGAGAGATTTGGAAGGGACACAGGAGCCATTCCTATGCCTTTTTGTTTCTGTTCAACCCTTAATTTGGTTATAGTCATGTTAATATGTACCGTGAACTATACTTGGCACTAGAGAACTATGCGTGACCCTGGCATGTCAGGAATCCATGCCATGGAAATGACAGGCTCCAAAAGTGAAGAATAGACAGTGCCCTGAAAATCACCGGTTTGGTGACATGCTTTTGAACTTGGCTTTAGAGGCTTCTGGGAAAAGGAAGCCAAGAGTTTGTCTACCATCTTGGCCATATGAGAGCATGTGCAAGAAGAAGGTTCAATGCATCTGATGCCAGCTTACCTGCACCCTACTCCAAGATTCTGGAGGGATATGGCCACAGGACAGTGGTTCTTAGGACTGATGGGATCTTACTCCCAGCCCCAGTTTACTCCCTATTGAGTTAAGGCAGGCACAGACAGAAGGAAAGATGGAGAGAGGTCTGCCCTCCCCCACAACTGCAGCCAGAAGTGAGCAGTATTTGTTTATATTATTTACCTTCAGATTATGTCTCTCCCCACTTCACATGATCACATATGTCCTTTGTCCAATTATAAGCAAACAAGCAAAAATCAAGTGGCCACTAGATTCTTTTCTGATATGATTAATGATGTCAATGAATAGAGATTTGGGAAAATATTTTTATCCTTTTTGAGAGATCGGAGACACAGCCCTTCTTCATCACAAAAGGAAGAACATCCCATTTCAAAATCCCACTGGCAAGAGATCCATGCTGTGGTCATACCCTTAGATAAATGCAAGATATTCATAATCCTCTCAACCTCAATGAGATAATCCTTTGAGATAAACTGAGCTCAGAAGGGACCAACCTTCCATTAGGTACCATACTCTATGCAACCATTCTAGAATAAGTGAGGTACCGATTGCAATGGATAATTAATAACAAATGAAACAGTCTGAGCATAGATGATTCATTAGTCAGGCATACAAAAGAATGGATCAGTGCACTCTCTATTTAGTCCAGAGACCCAAAATACAGAGTAAATTAGATTTTTATACCCCCCCCCCAAAAATCAAATAAGTGCAAAAAATCCATTAATTATAACAAAAACAATTAGCCAAGATACAAACATGGCTCCAAAATTAGGTAATCCAATTTCTAATTAGAAGAAAGTTCAAGGGCTTTCCAAGTTGGGAGGGAGAAAGAGTAAGTTTCGGTCCAGTTGGGAGGGGGACGAGTAGGTTTCAGGGTCATCTATTTATAAAATGAAAAGATGTTGATTAATTATATCCACCTGCATGTATGAAACAATAGATGGCTTATATAATCTAGTTTCTCTTGGATGAGTAACAGAAAAACAACGAAATGGAGACTACATGTAGTAGTACAAGATGGAGTCAGTGTCCAAAGATAGAATCTGATTGCTTCTTCAGATTCTCACGCTAAACTAATTGCATTTGGTCTTCATTTTATTTTTTCACCATCCATCCATTAGATGTGGGTACTAGAGTTTTCTTAACACCCACACATCCTGCATTATGTCCACAGGGATATTATCTATTACAAGGGGAGTTCCATCCCAGCTTTTATATGTGGAATACCCCTTTACTTACCACTCATGGGGTATACCCTCATTATATATGCTACAAGGAAAAAAGAGGGCAGGAGAGCTGGCATCTAGAAATCAGTCACAGCTCATTCTTGTCCATTGGACATCCTGTTATATATGGCCTTCAAAATGGAATACAAATGCCTGGATTCCCACTTCCTCAAAATCCCCAAAGCCAAGCTCAAAAACATGTCACCAAAGTGGTGAACTCTGACGCAATGATCTACTCTCGACTTAGGTGGTGCATTGGATAGAGCACCATTCCTAGAGTCAGAAAGACCTGAGTTCAGATCCCATGTCAGACTTTCCCTAGCTGTGTGACCCTGGGCAAGTCACTTACATCTCCATCTGCCTCAATTTTCTCATCTGTAAAACAGGAATAATAATAGCACCTACCTTCCAGGGTTGTTGTGAGGATCAAGTAAGGTGATAATTGTAAAGTCCTTTGCACAGGGCCTGGCACATAATAAGCACTCTGTAAATGTTAGCTCTAAGTATCATTTTTATCTCTCAGTGGGCAGCCCAGGAGGCTGGGATTGCATAGCATGAAAATGAAGCAGTCCTTACCTCAAGGAGCTTTCCTTCTAGTCAAGAATGGTACTACACAGAATTTTTTATTTGTGATGGGAGAGTTAAGGGGGAGAGAGAGAGTGAATGGAAGTGATTTGTCTGGGGGGACCTTGGGTGAGTGACCTTTCATGACTGAAGTTTCTTTGTTCACTGTGTTGATTTTCTAGGTTCACATTGCTATACCTTCACTTAATTGTTAAAAGTATATTAGATGTTATTCAGTCCCATATGAACTGTCCCATTAGGTGCCTAAAGACCACGCCAGTGGTAACAATCCTACTCCTGCATGGTCCCGGCATTTGGCCATCCTATTCCTTCCCCTACCAAACAAATCCAATAGGTTTCTCACAAACACTGTCCAGTGCCACCTGGATGAAGCATGTACCGCTGACCCAGGCAGAATGCAATTTAGTGTCCTGAGCATTCTTTTTATGGGCCCAAGGACACAGGCTGTACAACCTTGAACTTGGGCCTCACTTTCAACCTTATTTTATATTTCCTCAGCTCGTAAAGGCAGTGCAACTGGAAGTGATGAGAAAAAAGCCAAGGTAAGCTGACTGATACATATGTGAAAATTTGGAATGTGAATCCAGCTGATCCTAAAACTACTTAAAACATAAACCTTTGAGTAAAAAAATTCAAGTATATGTTGGGCCGATCAGTAATTCAATCTGAACTGTTATTGTTGTTGCTTATGTTGTTAAGATAAAATAATTAATAAATCACTGGTGTTTATACAGTACCTTAGATATACCCTCCTGTTTGACTCTCACAGCCCTGTGAGGTAGGTGGTATAAGTACTATTATCCCCATTTTACAGATAAGATCTTAGAAAATTGTGACTAAGGTCACAGAGCTAGTCAGTGGCAAAGGGAAGGTTTAAGGTCTGGGATTCTTTCCACTGTTATCTATTCCAAAGCAGGGTTTTTTCCACTATCATCTATTCCAGATACTTGAAAAACACCTATCCCAGCATCCCAGCAAAAGGTTTGCAGCAGTGAAAGACAGTCAGCAAACATGTGAATTGTGTTCTACATGTGGTTTAATTGCTTGTTTGAGCAAGTGGGGGGGGGGGGGTCTTAGGAAACAAAAACTTATTCAGAATTCTCTAGTATGTTCTAATTTCACACATGTTGCATGTCATGCCAAGTAGCTAAGACCCAGCAAACGCTGTCGTGGGTACATATCAGTACAAGGTAACAGTGAACTACAGAGCACTGAAGTGATACAGAAGCAGAGATGGGGAAGAAATACCACTGACTAAGTGGGGTTAATCAAGGAAGGCCTCTTGGAGGAGACAGGCCATGTGCCAGACCTAGAGGAATAGTGGATATGAATTGATGGGAAAGTGAAAGAAAGTCATCCCAGGGAAGGACAGCATGAGTAAAAACATGGAATTGTGGGAGAGCAAAATGTGCCCAGGTCAAAAAACAGATTGTTTTGGCTATACCAAAAACCCTAGATTGGGGCAGATAAAAGGATTAGATTGGGAAAGTGTATGAGGTTAAAAAAAAATTGATGAGAAGACTATGAATGCCAAGCTAAGGAGATGAAATTTATTCCAGTAGCATTAGGGATCACCTGAAGTTTCTTGAGTGAGGGAGTGACCTGCTAAAAATATTTTTGCATCCTCTAGGCCTCACAAAGATAAAATCATAGGAGTGAAAACAAAAAGGGGTGTTAGGGGTCATCTAGTCCAATATCCTTATTTTTCAGACTAGGAAACTAAGACCCAGAGAGAAATGACTCACCTGATATCATATCAGGTAGTTAGTGGCAATGCTGTGATTCTGTCTCCCTTTGGGGTTTTAGGGATTTGAAAAAATATAGATTCAGTATTTCAAAGCAATATTTTTCCATTCAGTTCATTCATTTATTCAACCGGCTATGATATTAAGTAACCTACAACGAATAATAAGATGAGATCCCTGTTCTCAATGAGTTGACAGTAGGATGAGACATTCTGATGAGTCATATGGTTGAATACACAACATAATAGAAGGCAGAATGCAAAAGTGAAATAAGAGGTACAAATTAAGTACTATAGTCTTTTCAGAAGGGGGAGATAACACTTTGATCCAGGGGAGCTGAAGGAAGTCTTCATGGAAGAGAGGGCATTTGTGCAGAACTATCTCTAACTCAGTATAATCCAAAACAGGACTCATTATGACCCAACCCAGTCTATAACACCCATCACCTGTCACCAGGAACATTAATAATCTCCTCATTGATCCTCCATACTTCCAATCTCTTTCCCTCTCCAAACCATCCCTTACACAGCTGCCAAAATAATGTTATTGCGACTTAAGTCTGACCATGTCAAAAACCTTCAATGGCTCCCTGTTCCCTGCCGATGAAAGAAAAAACCATCAGCCTAGCATTAAGGCTTTCAACAATCTGACTCCAACCTTTAAGCTTTGTTTCTCATTATTCCCCTTCATGCAAGTGGTATTTCAACCAAACAAGACTGAGCCATTTCCCAGACTCATTATGCCATTTCATGCCTCTGTGCATTGACATTTACGTAGGCTGTCCCTCCCTCTGAGAATGCAGTTCCTGTTCATCCTTCAAAAATTTTGATTCTAATTCAAGACTCCAGTGCTACGTCCTCGATGAAGAGAGGGACAGAGACAGAAGGAGAGAGACAAGACAATGTATTCAAAGGAAAGAAGATAAATAACGTGAATAAATTCAGAGAAATCAGGGTAGGCCAGGCACATAAGAGACCTGTGAGATACACTGGCTTCAATGAAGTAAAAGCTAGTCTAATCACAGGAACAGAATATTAACTTAAAAGAGGAGGGAGATAAAAATTTAAAAGTGGAGGAAAACACAAGCCTAACAGATACAGCCTTTATGAGGGACTAAGAGTGCTAAGCCTGGAGTCAGGAAGACTCATCTTTCTGAGTTCAAATCTAGCCTCAGACACTTGCTAGCTGTGAGACCCTGGGCAAGTCATGTAACCCTTGTTTGTCTTATTCTCCTCATCTGTCAAATGAGCTGGGCAAGGAAATGGCAAACCACTCCAGTATCTCTGCCAAGAAAACCCCAAATGGGGTCATAAAGAGTTGGACATGACTGAAAAAAATGACTCAACAAAGGAAGGGTTAAAATCTGAAAAACAACAGGGAGCCAACAATGTGCTTTTATATTTAATATTTTATATTTAAATTTAAATAAAATTTTATATTTAAATTTAAAAATAAAAATCAGTGGGAATGACGAACAGTCTAGTTTGACTGGAGCAGAGGGCTTGTGAAAGGGTGATAGTGGAAGATAAGACTAGAAAGTTTGGGCTGAGACCATATGATGGAGGCTCTTAATTGCCAGGATAAGGAGTTGGAACTTTATTTGATAAGCAGTTTGATAGAACTTTTTGAGCAAAACTACAGCATGATCAGGATCAGCTTAGAAAGATTAATCCAACTACAGTGTGTAAGATATATATGAGTAGTGAGAAACCAGAGGATAGGAGGCTGGTCAAAAGGATATTATGGTGGTTTAACCATAAGAGGTAATGAGGGTAAGATCTAGGGCTATGGCAGGGGGCCCAGATAGAAGAGTCCTGGCTCTTCCACTAGTTAACTGTGTAACCTTGGGGAAGTCACACACATACAACCCCTATCACCACCACCACCACCACCACCACCCTCAGTAATCTGGACCTCAGCCTGTTGATCTGTTAGATGAAGGGGTTGGCCTAGATGACTAGAAACTCTCTCTCTGTTAGCTCTCTGGCATCTAAAGGTTATATGATTTTCTGTGTTGCAAAAAATAACATCAGTAGGATTATCAAGTAATTGGATGAGAGAAAGAGGCATCAAAGACGACACTCTAGTGGTATCATGAGGAAAGTGCTGGTATGTAGTCAGAAGACCTGGATTTGAAACTTGGCTCTGCTCCCTTTTACAAATCATGAAATATCCTTAGGCCTCAATTTCCTCATCTATAAAGTGAAGGTGTTAGACTCAGTGATCTTTAATATCCACTCCACCTTTGAATAATAATATTTTTAACCCAAATGACATAGAGAATGGTGGTACCATTAATGGATAAAGAATTTGGAAGTAGTAACAGGCTTGAGGAAGAAGATATGTTCTGGTTTGGACATGTTAGGTTTAGGTTCCAGAGGGACATCCAAGTAGAGATGTCCAGTATAACATTAGAAATACAAGGCTGAAGGTTCAGAGAGGCATAGCACTGGAGTATAGGTTGGGAAATTGTCTGTGTACAAAATTGAAGATCATAGGCATTGACAGAATCATCAAAGGAAAGGGTATAGAAACAGCAGAGGTCTTGGAACACCAAGGAAATTCGAATTTAATGTTGGAGGAGGGGAGAGGTTAAGGAATAAGGGGAGTCATCACAGATAGAGGAGGAATGAACAGAGATAGAGCCACCTGAAGAATGCAGTGTTATGGAAGCCAAGGGAAGAGAGAATTTTTAGAAAGAGGGATTTGTGTCAGATTAATAGAGGTGATCAAAGAAGATGAAAACTGAGAAAAGGCCCATTGGTTATTAGAAGGGTATTAATGCCTTTTGAGAGAATAGTTGGTATAGAATGTGGATGAAGGGGAGCCCACAGGAGCTTTACCTTTATTTGTAAGAGAATGAAAGGTGAATGAGCTGACAAGAAGTGGAGGCAGTAAGAGTGAAAGTTCTTTAGAGAAGTTTGCTTTGGGGACCGCTCTGAGCGTCCAGCTGGGGTTAAATCAACAATGGGGCCAGTTGACTTTATTTTTATACTTGTATAACTATTCTTGCCATGGTGGAAGCAGGAGTGGAGAAAGTAGACAGCAGAGGTTACTCTAGGTTGGGGATTGGTTAGGGAGATAGGGGAGGAAGGACTTAGGGAGCTAAGTTTTCTAGAATATGTGTGAGAGTGTCATTGAAATGACTGACCATTAGGTTTAGTAGAAAGGAAAGTGAAGCCAGAAGTATTCTGTGAGGCTGGAAAAATTAAAGAATGCTAGTAAGTCTAGAATGTACAATATGGGTAAAGAGCAGGATTCATAGAAGTAACAGAAGTTAGGAAGTTCTATTCAGAGAGCCATTTCAATGTATGAGATTTTAGAAGTGAAAGTGGTTTTGAATGATGTCGGTGCTCCCGAGTATAAACATGATGATGAGTGGACAGAGAGATAAAGGTCCCTGGATTTGATACAGTTGAACAACTAAGAGGTCAGGGGTCATCAAAGATGAAAATGGGATGTAGTATAGAGGAGAGGACTGTGAGCCAAGTGCATAAGTCTGCAAAGATTTTATTTGGGAGAGCATTGGTAGGCAGTGGAGTCAAGGATGGGGAAAGTCTGATGTGAGCATGGTATGGGCTTTGACAGAGGAGTGATTGTTAGGAGGAGGTGCTAAAGAAATGGTTTGAAAGGAATCATGGGAGAACCACTCTGCCTTGACGCTGTAGATACTGATTTGATTGTTGCTGTTGCTTTGTTTTCATTCATGCCCAATTTTTCATGACTCCCCGTTTGGGGTTTTCTTGGCAAAGATACTGGAGGAGTTTGCTATTTCCTTCTCCAGATCATTTTACAGATGAGGATACTGAGGCAAACAGGGTTAAGTGACTTGCCTAGGATCACCCAGCTAGTGGCTGAGGACCGAGAAGAGTTCTTGTCTTCCTGATTCCAGGCCCGGTGCTCTATCCACTATGCCACCAAGTTTGCTCGTGGATCTAGACACTTGCCTACATTCCTCAAACAGATTTAAGAGATTTCAAGTCCAAAATCATTCATGTGAAATGCTCATTGTCTTTGAGTGCTAGTAGATTCTTGCCATAAGTAATAGTGATGTAAATTTATGTTTTTTTCTTCTAAGGTTTAACATTAACAAGACTATTTGGATAATGTTAAGATTAGATAGTTGATTTTGAAATTAGTCATAACTTGAATTTTAGATGTGTGCATGTATGTGTATGTGTCTATTATGCACTTAAATAGGTTGTTAGAGAAAATAAAGACTTAAAGGTTCATAGCACTGCTCTGGCTTTGAAAACATGGAAGCCTATGCATGCATAATGTACAAGTATCTTAACAATCATATTTATCTGTAAAATGTCTCAGCTGGAAGAAACTCCAGGGATTGTTTGGTTCAACCCCCTCATTTTACATATGGGAAAACTGAGGCAGAATCTCTTGCCTAAGGTCACACAGCAAATTAATGGCAGAGCCAGGATCAGAACTCAGGTCTCCTGGCCCGAGCCCAGCATTCTTTCCTGTGTGTACCACTGCTGCTGTAAGTCCATCTCTATCATGGCAGAGGGCATAAAGTTAGCAAGCATGCATGTCACTAGACATAGACTGTCTAGACATGCTTTCAGTAGACATAGAGATATGTGGGGAGAATCCAGTAGCATTGTGGAGCTGTGTGAGTCACCAGATACACTCAAGATTCCTTCATTCTCCATCTCTATCATGAACCTCTCTGAACAAAACCCAAACCGAGTGTCCCGATGATTGTTCTGAGCCAGACCACACCCCTTTGACAATCTCCAACCCTCATTTTGGTTTGCTTTCTTTTTATGTGCTGATTTTGGTTCTGATTTTATTTTATGTTCACATTTAAGACATCCACACCTTCCTCTGCTCAAACCTTCCTGAAAGCTAGACCTACCATTAGCCCTAAAAGACCCTCTCCTGTTAGCTCAGACCCTTCGATCACACCCTCCAGCCCAGCTGTGTCCTCAGTACCAGGTTCCTCTCCTAAACACGTCTCTTCTGTCACATCCCATACTGGCAGTTCTGGAGCAAAAGCAATGAAATCCAAGGTAAGGAGCCTGGCTTTGCATAGGGTCAAGCTATGCTGGTGGGTGTGGTTTGGCTCATTCATCAACAATTGCACTCTGATCCTTAGAAAACTAATGGAGTGTGTCTCTGTCACTTGTCCTGTGCAGTAAGATTAACCTGACCTGAACCAAAGTCCCAACTCTGAGTAAGTTAAAGGAGAAGAGCAAGTTATATTAAAGGAGTCTTGAAGTTAGTGTTTAACATTAATTGGGGCCTTTATTTTATTTTTATTGAGTTTTTGTCATTTTGTAGATAAGGAAGAATCAGGGGAAAAAGTGAACTGAATAATGCAGTGTTTGATTAAAACCATGAACATAAATTACTTGGAGAAAACCTGACAATTACTACGAAAACTGAAAAATAGGCAGAAATTAGGTTTAGACCAACATATTATACCATATACTACAGTGAACTTAAAATGGATACATGATCTGAATGTTAAAGGTCCTACCATAAATAATTTTAAGAGGACCAAATACAGATGTATTTCACAACTATGGCTAGGAGGGAGAATTCTTAACTAAAAAACAGGGCATAGAAGCAGTCATGAAAAAAATAAAATAAAGTTTACATGAAATTGAAAAGCTTTTGTAAGAACAAAATAAATGAGGTTAGTATAACAAAATAAATGAGGGGAAAGTGGTTAATTGGGAGAAAATTTATATATGAAATGTCTCTGATTAAGGTCTGATATCCAAGATCTATTAGGAATTCATAAGACCAAAACCATTCTTAAGTGGATAAGTAATCAAAGAATTTGAAAAACAGTATTTAAAAGAATGGTAAGCCATGAAAAATTACATGAAAGATTGTTCCAAATCACTAATATTAAAAGAGAAATTCAAGTCAAAGTAATGTTGAGGTTTTGCTTCATGTTTAGCAAATTGGCAAAGATGATAAAAGATGGGATTAATCAGTGTTGGAGGGTTTGAAGAAAGGCAAAATGATTACTATACTAATGTTGGGGCTATGAATTAGTCCAGACTTTCTGAAAAGCAATTTAAACTGTGCTCTAAAAGTGACTCATAGTGATGCAGAGATCTCACTGCTAGGCATATATCCCAAGAAGGTCAGATATAGAAAGAAAGGTCCCCAATACACCAAAATATTGATCTTACTGTCCAAAAATGCAGCACTTTTTTGTGGTAGCAAATAACTGGAAACAAGTCAAATGCTCATTGATTAGGGATAGTCTGAAAAAAATCATAATACATGTATAGATTGAAATATTACTGTACCAGAAGAAATAATATAAAAACTTAGGAGAAGCATAGGAAGACATATGAACTGATGCAGAGTGAAGTAAACAAAACCAGAAAAACAGTATATACAGGAATACCACAAAGTAAATAACAGTCAACAAACAAATTAAACTAAATTCTGCATAGTTATGCTAATCAAGCTTAGCTCTTCTTTGCAGGGGTGAGGGTTTGAAATATTGCTTATACTGTCAGACATGGTTCATATGTTAAAGGTCAATTTTTCTTAACTACTTTTTTTCTCTTTTTAATCATTATTATAAGCAATAGCTTACTGGATGAGATTGGTAGGATATAGTCAAAAATAAAGGTTATACTTTTTAAAAAGATGTCAATAAAATCAAGATTCTTAAAAAGCTGTTTAGTTTTATTTAATTAAAATTATCCTTTTTATCTCCCCAAATCACCTCTATCTCTTGTGATGTGACCTTTTATATTTATGTGCATTTGGAATATTATACATATATAGGATAAAATGTTGGTCTAAACTTAATTTCTTCCAAACTGCTTTTTAGTTTTCCCAATAGTTTTTTGTCAGAGAACCCTTATCCCATTATTTGGTATCTTTCAATATGAACACTGGCTGCTATGTTTTATTCTGAGTCTTCACCTAATCTTCACCTAATTTTTCCTATTTTTTAAAATCACTGTACTAAGTAGTCTTGATTATTACTTTATAGCATAATTTGAGATATAGTAAGGCTACATTCCCTTCTACCTCTGCTTTTTTAAATTTCCCTTGAAATTTCTTGTGCCTCCAGATAATTTTTTCTTTTAGTCTACTTCTATAAAGCAAACCTGTTGTAGTTTCATTGGCATGGCACTAAATCTGTAAATTTTATATTTATATAAACAGTATCATCATTTTTTATTGTTTTGGCATAGTGGTTGAATCCTGTTGAGTTATCGATCCTTTTGAGTCTCAGTCTTTTATGTAAGATATACATCCTGCATAATCCATTCATTCTAAAGCCATCCCGTCATCCTTCATCAATGTTATTTACTTTTTGCTTGTTTGTTATGGCTTAATCATTAGAAAATTAGTAGACTCGATAGAGGTTACCACTTTCACATGCAACCTTTTCATTTGTTTACTTGCTTAATAATTGCTGTATTCATAAAAGACTCTCAACATATCAAAAAAGGTAGTTTAAAGAACCTGATAAGTTAGGATAGGAGCAGAATTCAGCAAATAGTGATGGATATGTTGAAACTGATGAGATCATTAGCTGTTTGATTTAGAATGGAAGTATTCCCTTGAACCCAATCTTCTCCTAAAAGGACATAAGCTGGTTGATTTTTCTAGCCCAGTGAAATTGATATGAGGTAAAATTATTTTAGGTAACCGTTTATGGAAGATTGATTATAAGGCTTCTTGTTACTAACCAGAATAACAGTCGCCATGGGGAAATTTCAGAGCGTGGCTTGACAAACTTCGCAGGCTTGGTCAAGATCAGTAGTGATGATGTTAACTCACATGTGGGACTTTGCATGTTTGACACTTGAATAAGAATTGTTAGCTGTAGGGGCCAAGTGAAAACCAAAGCATCATTGGTTTCATCTTCGTCATGGATGACCCCCAAATTTGGATTTGATTTGAGAAAGCATAGAACTGCAAATTGAAAGTTTGACGTAGAGGTTTGTAGAGAAGTAAAACAAGAGGAAATTCTGCTGGATTTCAGAGATGTTTGTATGCAATAACCTTTCCATTCTGATTTGGTTCACAGGGGGCGGAGACTAAAAGCGGAATAAAAATGGCCACTCCCAGGGCAGGGGCACCTTCTGGTCAGAAAGGATCTTCCAATGCTACCAGAATTCCAGCGAAAACTTCAGCCCCAAAGACACCTCCGAGTGCTGGTAGGAAAAAATGCCCTAGCATTGAGCCGTAGATGCACCAAGGGTCTCAGTGGATACGAGGCCAGCTTCTTGGGACAATATGGTAGAGAGCAGCCAATCTTCTGCCCCTCTGAATGACCCTCAGGCCCATTCTCTGGGACAGACCTTGGGTGACTTCTTGTTGTTAGCATGCTCAGTTTAGAGAAGAGAGATTCTCTTTGGGGTCAGAGTGACAGGTAGTTACCCATGACTGAGCAGAACAGAGCAGCAAGGCTTATAGACAGTTTGACTGACTGGTAGAGTTTATATAACCTCTTACAGGTGCGCACAGATGAAAGCCAAACAGTCTCCTCAGAGTGGCAGTTTTTGTACAAGCACTCATTCATTCAACAGCTGTTTACTAAGTAAAGGTTATTTTTGGAGCACTATGCTAGGTTAAGACATGGAACTTACAGTCTAACAGTGGGCCTAGTATTATACATATAGATCTATCATAAATGTTCAATTAAGAGAGAATATAGCATAGTGGATAGAACTGGGTTTGATTCCTGCCTGTGACAAATACCAGCAAGTTGCTGAACCTATCAGTATCGAAAGCAAGTCTACAAAAACACAAGTCACAGACCGGTTACACATCTGCATTAATTGCTGAAGGAAATTTCCACACCAGAAGCTCCTGTCAACCATGAAATCACAGATCCAGTCCCAAAAATAAACAATCACTATAATGCCAAAACAAAGTTAAGAGCATGAGAGGTATAAAATGAAAGGTCAAAGGGAAAAAAGATCATTCTCCAATTTTAAAACAGAACTGAGGGACAGCCAGTGAAAAGACAGAGTTTAGAGATGGAGGCCAGCCAATGTCACTGAATTGTAGAATGCACAAGGGGGAATAAAGTATTAAAAGACTGGAAAGGGAGGAAAGGACCATCTGTGAAGGGCTTGAAAAATGCCAAACGGAGGTTTTTATATTTGATCCTGGAGATAATAAGTGGAGGTTAATTAGCTGGAGGGGGGGCAGTGGGGTGGAGGTGACATGGGCAGATCCGAACCCGGCTCCTCTGATGCCAGCCCCTCTACTTTTTCTGACTGTAGCATGATGCCTCCCTTTTAATTAAGGCAGGGTTTGTGTGGTGAGACCACGCACAGAATGTGGGTCCTCATCAGACTGATCTGGATGGCTTGTGCCTGTGTTGTGGTTTGGAGGAGGGCTCTCATGCCAAGGCTTTCTCCCCCTGCACTGCTGGGCAGAACTCTGGCCAAAAGGTCATCATTCCCAGCTTAGGGTAGAGACCCCCCTGGGTCAGGACTCCTCAGGTAGTGTCCTCTTCTATTGGAGAACAAGGGCATGCCTGACTCATCATGCTGCTGGGCTGGATTGCAGGTGTGTCCTGATTTTATGAAAACGCAGCATAGATGAAAGTCCAATCTTTAAAACAGAACAACAATTTGAAAAAATTAGGTGCCAGTTTTCACTGTACAAAGGAATTCATCGCCTAGGGCCCTTTAAATGAGCTGTTCCAATTCAACACCCCCCCCCCCCCGCCCCCCCCCACACACAAAGTGTAACTCTGCATGTTCTTAGTTTGTAGATTATTAACTAATTGGTAGAGAATTAGCACTAGACTAGTAAAGAGGGAAACTGAAGAATGACAGAACTGAGCATGAATGGTCTCTAAGACAATTGTGTGTGCCAACGGGATCATCACTGTAGTTAACCAAAGGTCAGTGCTCCTTGACTTTTGATGAATACAACTATTATACAAAGGAAGGTGGACTTGAGGTGCCACAGGGTCTGGTGGCAGTGACCTAACCTTGCACAGAGAGTAATGACCCCTTTCCTTTCTACTTCCCCTCTCATCAGAGAGCTGGACAACAAGTTCCAAGGCATGGCCCAGACCTGAAGGCAAGCTTGGATGAATCCATTAAATAATCCCTTTATCCCACTGTCAAGCGCTTCCTATACTATGCCCAACTATCTCCTCACCCTCAATTTTAGCTGTTGGGACAACTCTCTGGCCAAGGATTCTCCTTGTGAAGACTTAAAAAAAAAAAAAGACCGCAAAATTAGTGAATTCTATGAATTACTGAATTCTAGAGAGTCCCCGGGGGTGGGAGGAAGGAAGGGTTGGCATGGAGTCCGTTCCAAAGGAATCTGGAAATCAGGTTGACAGAAGCCAAGTACTTTGCAGGCCCCTACAAAGAGACAACTGGTGGTGCAACGGATAGAGCACTGGGCCTGGAGTCAGGAAGACCTGAGTTCAAATTCAACCTCAGGCCCTTACTGACTTTGTGACCCTGGGCAAGACACTTAACCTCTGTATGCTTCAGTTTCCTCAACTAGGAGAGAGTGGAAGGAAGAGAGGGGAGGGAGAGATAATATTAGTGCATACTTCCTAGGGCTGTTGTGAAGATCAAAGGATGTAATTATATAAAGCACTTAGCACTGGTCTTACTGGGTATAACTGGTATTCCTTTGGGGCTGAACACCCTTGTTACAAGGGGCTTGTTCTAGTGCCTAGAACAGAGTAAGTGCTTAATAAATGCTCCTTCTCTGTTCCTTTCTTTCTCTTTCCTTCTTCCCTTTCAGTCAGGCCTGAAGTGAGGTTCTTCAAAAGGAAATTCCATCTTAGCCTATCTTTTGGTGGGGTCAGGAGAAGGGGGAAGGAAGGGAAAGGAAATGAAGAGCAAGGAAAGTGTGCATCATATGACTTCACTACTTCCAAGAGTGTAGAAGTGGTAGGAAACCAGCATTTATTAAGCACCTACTATATACTTGCCACTCTGCTAAGCACTTTACAAATATTATCTCATTTACTGGATAGAGGACATTCCAGGTTGCACAGGAAGGGAAAGCAACCACACTCCCATTCTTTTCTAAACCCTGCTACCAAACTGCTTTAGCAACTAGGTGATGCAGTGAATAGAGCACAGGACCTGGAAAAAGGAAGATCTGAATTCAAATCCAGCCTCAGACATTGACTAGACCCTGGACAAGTCACTTCACCCTGTTTGCCTCAGTTTTCTCATCTGTAAAATGAGCTGGAGAAGGAAATGTCAAACCATTCTAGTATCTTTGCCAAGAAAACACTAAAAGGGGTAACAAAGAGTCAGACATGGCAAACACAACCAAAAAAGGGGGATGGGGGCAGGGCATGAGAATCTTAGAAACCATGTACTCTAAGCTCCTCAAGGCCCAGAGTGGTGAGGGGCTGTGCCCCAGATCTCAGAGGTAATAAATAGCCAAGGAGAGATCTGAATCCAGCCAGTGTCTCCAAACCCAGTGTTCTTTCCACTATAGTATGATGCCTCACCTTGTTTCAGATAAGCGTATCTTAAATAGCTTTCATCACCCATAAGGTAAGAATCACTTCTGTTTGTCCCAGTCCCTGTCTTCTTGTAACCAGACTCTGCTGATTTCAGGTGATGGAGACAGGGATTGTAGGTTGGGATTGTACCTCAGGTTGGTAGAAGTGCACCAATATGACTTCCTCAGACAAAGGGCAACACTCACAAATACACATTAGATTTGCTTGCATTGGCTATATCTTGTACGGCTTAACAGACCCAAGCATGGGAGAGAACCATCCCAGGGAGTGCATTGGAGAGGGTTGTTGGGTTTTAAGGGTTTTAAGTCAGCTAATACTCTCCTTTCTCCTCAGGTGAATCTACAAAATCTGGAGACCGAAGCGGCTACAGCAGCCCAGGTTCCCCAGGGACTCCTGGCAGCCGGTCCCGTACACCCTCTCTGCCCACACCCCCCACGAGGGAGCCGAAAAAGGTGGCAGTGGTCCGTACACCACCTAAGTCCCCATCTTCAGCCAAGAGTCGCCTTCAGACTTCTACAGTCCCCATGCCAGACTTGAAAAATGTCAGGTCCAAGATTGGGTCCACTGAAAACTTAAAACATCAGCCCGGAGGTGGAAAGGTAAGGATCACAGTGCATTTCTCTTGGGTAGTTTCTCAGGCCCCATTGGAAGAATGGACTTTTGGGGTTATCAGGAATATTCTTTTAGCTTGGGACTTTCTCAGCCAATCATAGGCCTGGCAACTTCAAGGTTAGCTTTTTCCTTTTTGTCTGCTAGGTTCCAAGATGGTTCCCAAGACTTTCTTCTCTGATCACCTGACTATTATAACCATTTCTGTGATACACAACCAGGAAAGTGGGTTGAGTTATGTTATCATGAAATTTCCTGATACCCTCTAGGAAAGGCTATAGGTAACGCTGAAAAGTTGAGTGCTGTTCTCCACAAAGAGTAATGACGTTGTTCTTAGAGGGCCCACTGAGACTCCTACTAGTATTATCATTTTGATGTTAGAAGAGAAACCATCAATTTATCTTTGGGTCCCTCTAAATCAAGAGATTCATAGTGTGTGGTGGTGCACAGGAGTTCCTCAGCTTGCCTGGGAGCTGGTCTCTTGTTCACAGTGTGGTAGTTTGGTTTCTGACATGAATTAATAATTGACTTAACAGTAGTTACATTCAAACCCAGATGTTACTTCATTGTTATGTCATCTAAACCAGCACTATTGTTCCTCCACATTTTGGTGAGTTCTGTAGTGGTGTTTTTTGTGCAGAGATCAGCTGGATAAGTTAATCCCTAAGGAGCTGAACCCCAGCCCAATTGCTTACTTAGCCATGTGACCACCATGGTCAAGTGTCCATGCCTCTCTGACTACTGGTTTCCTCTTCTATAAAAGGGGATCACACTTGCCTACCTCACAGCTCTTTTAAAAGGCTGGAGATCTTTGGTTTTATTAAGAGTTATTCCTACGCTGTTGAGCCATTGTGTCTCTAGGAACAAGGATCAAGATGCTCAGGGGTTTTATCTTGAGGCCTGTGTTTGGCTTTTTCCCAGCCTCTTAAAAACTGGATAAATTCTATTGCTCTATCTCACAGAGGAGAAGGGAGATGGGACCCAGACCTAGTGAGGCCTCTGGGTGGGACAGTGGGTTGAGTGCTGGACTAGGAGGCCAGGAAGATCAGAGTCTGAATCCTGTCTCAGACACTTCCTGCCTCTGGGACCCCAGGTTAAATCCCTGAACCTCTCTTTCAGCCTCACTTTCCTCAGTTGTAAAATGATGAGAATAATAGCACCTCCCTCACAGGGTTACTGTGAGGATCAAATGAGATAATAGGTGTAAAGCGTATGGATTGGTCCTGGCTGCTCTTCAAGCTGCCATTTTCCATGCTTCTCTGAAGTTCCCTCGGTGTGGTCACCAGTACTCCTCACTATATCTCCTCTTAGGCCTCTGCTCCTATCTCACTCCCAAGGTTTCACCAGTTTTACTGATGTAATTAAGCAAAAACAAAGCCTCTCCTATTGCCCCCCAATACCTCCCATTTAAAAAAAAAAAGTTACTTCTCCATTCCTTTTTCTTTTCTATTAAGAATACTACTATACCTACTGATGGTGATGATGATGATGATGATAAGGAGAAGGAGAAGTAAATAAGAGGAACCAGTCACTTAATTCTCAGAGCAGGGGAAATACGAAAGCCTCTGTCTCTGGGGTTTGTGCATGGGGAGGCTATGCACAAATTCATACTTGCCTCCCTATCACTTTGCACAATTATCTCCTCTGAATACCTTTGGAGCACAGGCCTATTGTTGTATCTTGCCAGGCAGGAACCAGAGAATCATGTAGGAATAATAATAAAAAACGCTTTTTCAGGCTCCTCCTCAGTTACCCGTTTTGCCCAAAATTCCCTAGCCTTAATTAAAATGAAAAGGCACCATTCCTTATTATAGTGCTTTCGCTGTTTCTGTTTTGGCTTTGGGGTTTTTTTATTGGAAACAAATGCTCTGCACTAGGCTCCTTCTCTCCTTGTCCGGTCTCTGGGCCTTGTTGAAACATCAGGCAAAACCAAGTGACCCAGTTCACAGTCAAGTCCAGATACAATCCTAAGAACTTTACTATCAAAGAATCCTTTGGCAGTTCAGTGGAGACTCCTGTGGGATGGAGTGTTTTCATCCTTATCACTCTGATCCCTGGCTCTTTAAAATTCAAAGCATGAAAATCCGTCTCAGAACTTCTGGGAGTCTTAATTCTTCGAGTACTACCCAGGTACCCAGGTTGCACCCACCTCCCTTGAATATGCACCTGCCTTCCCTTCTGAGTGGTATTGACAGGAGCTTTTGTTTCTGGTCAGCCCACAGAATTTTTCCTTATAGACCTTGGGTGTCTTAGAGGCCAGTTTAGCAGCTTGGCCAACGCTTGCCTAATTCTCTCCCTGCCATCAGCTAAAAGCAGCTGCATGGCCTCTGAAGCCACAAAAGGAAACAAACCTTGCATTGGCCACCCTCGTGGAAGGAGTGGGGCCAAGTTCTCCCACTGAGAGCTTTCTTCCCTCTGCAGTCCCAGCTGCCAGCCTGTGGATGGCAGGCTTGGGCTCAGTGCTGAAAGAGTGATAGAAAATCCTGAAATGAAAGTATCTCCAGAGTGAGGGATAATTCCATCTCATTATGGCATTTGAATTCTCTGGACCAGTTGCACCTGGGAAATGGAGCGTGTTGTGTGGTTACCACCTTAAGTATTAAAAGAGAACAGAGAAGGATGTGGTTTCCGAATTGATAGTTGAAGAAAAAGTGATAATATTTCGCTTCCGTGTTAAGTCTAAAACCTTCAGATTAGGATGATTTTAAAGTGCTTTCTTGTTATTTCTTAAAGGGGATGGAGAGTTAAATCCACATTCATAATATGAACATCCTGAAGGCAGAATCAGGATTCCAATTATTTGGAATATAGGAACAATTAACAATTGTTAATTGGAACAATTAACTCATCATTCCCAGGATTTCTTTAGAATTAGAAGGAGACAGTTCTAAGACAGATGGTAGGAAGTCTGAGATGGGTAACATGTATACTCTGACTGCCTCTCCCAGAGAGACCCCCCTCAAGGTTTTAGTGGATACTCTGAGGGGTTAGGCTGGCTTCTTCTTTACTGCTGTTGGCTTGAGTCCCCAGACTGTTCCCCCCACATTGTTAAGGGCCAGTAACTAGCACCTCAGTTCCATTTAATCACTTAACCATTGGATAGCTCTTTCATAGATCTATTCACTTCAAAGATATAACAAGAATATTTGTATAAGCATTTCCCTCAATACTTCTGGGACATCCTATCTCCTAAACCACCTTGGTCTCTGAGGACAGTAGGCTCAAAATTTAGTTCTATCTCTATATTCAATTGGTCCTGTCAAGTTCATGTCCAACGGTGGCATCCCTGCCAGATGAGTCAGCTTTCCCTAGCACGGGTCCAAAACATACTCCTTGTTCCTTGAGGGGATTAGTGCTACAATGGCTGAAAAAAACTGTCCTGGGATACCAACATGCCCTCAAATTCTCAATGTCATGAAGGCTTCTCACCTTCTACTTGTAACAGAAAAACACAGATGAAAATGCAAAGGAGTGAGACCATGTGGCCTCAGAGAGGGAGAAGTCCCAAAGCTCCCTTTAGACCATATTGTCTCACTGGATGCCACGTGTTTAGTTGTAGAATGAAGACAGTTTAAGAGGAAGTAGTCAGAAGGGACAGGCCTTTCTGAAAGCCCTCCACGCTACAGAGGCTTCTCTCCACCATGTCATTAGCTGAATGAAAGAAGTTATAGAATGTCCACACGGGCCTCAGAGTCCCTCCCCTTACCAAAAAGCAAACTCTGTAAGTAACCTCCACATGGAGAGGAGACAGAGACCAAAGAGCACATGTGCCAGACCACCTCCCCCACCATGACAGATTTATCAGTTTTCACCAAGAGCTTGTCCAGGCTGAATCAAGCCACAGATGCTACAGTTCAGCAGAATATTCAGATGACAGATCTCTAGCTGGTGGTTAATGAGAAGTTAGGGATGGGGTGATGGCTGGATTTAAAGTCAGAAGACAGTGTTTCTGGGCTTCAGTTTCCTCATTTGAAAAATGACTAGCTTTGGTAAAAAGGAAAAATTCTTCTGGAGGCAGCTAGAGTGCTGGGCCTGGAGTTTTGATTGAACTGACTTCAAATCCAGCTTCAGTTCCTAGCTGTTTGACCCTGGGCAAGTCACTTAATCTCTGTTTGCCTCAGTGTCCTCCACTTGTAAAGTGGTGATGATAATAGCACTTACCTCAAAGGGATATTGTGAGGATCGAAGAAGATAATGTTTGTGAAAACCCTTAGCCTGGTGCCTGGGACATCATGGGTGCCTAATACATGTTTATTCCTTTCTCAGAAAGGAGGGAAGAAAGATGACTTGGATAAAGATAAGAGGAATGTTGAGGTGGGAAGGAGGAAAGTAGAAGGAGCTAACTTTGGATAGCTTTGATATTCTTAGGAATGTAGGAGGTGAAGTCGTCTGTCAAGAGTGAAAAGGGAGAGGGATGGAATCTGGGGAATGGAAGAGTTAGAGGAGGTTTGGAACAGCCGTTAAGGGGAACGTGATGGGAAGTCAACAAGAAATCCTGTGACTGTAGTCAAGATAGATTATGAAGGACAAGCCAAAAAGCTGCTAGAATTAATTAAATTTTAATAAAAAGTAAATAATTCTATTAGCTAATAGAATTAAACCACTAGTTTTCAGGATTGCTGGATAGCTCTGAAGGCTGCCTGTTTGAAGCTGGATAACATAAACCTGTGCTGGAGCCATTCAAAATAGTTCCGTTCATTATTCCAGCCATGGTTGGGATCAGAGAAGGAGCATGGTGAGGGTAACTCAAGGTTGGAGATTGGACTGGTTGGCATGATGGATGTCAGTGGGGGCAAGGGAATCAAGGGTGTTGACTAGAATGTTATTGCAATGGCTGATCATAGAGTAAAATGAAGTAAGAAGGCAAGTGAAGACAGAAAGGGGTTGAAGGAGAATGCAGACAGCAAGTCTTGATAAGGGCAAAGAAAAGGTTGAAGGCAGGAAGAAAGGGAGAGAGTGGTAAGGAGGTTTCTGGGTCATAGGAGAGAATCTCAGAGTTCCAAACATGGAAGGTAGAATAGATGATGTCCAAGGTGTGTCTGCACTGAGAGATGGCTGGAGGGAAATAAAGATGAAGGTCATTAGAGTCGAAGAGTTTGAATCATTTTCGAGCCATAATTATTATGTATTAGTATTCACTAGTTTGTGAACATGGATACTTGTCACCAATGAGGATGCTAGGGAAAGAATTAGAACATGAGTCCACAATAGTGTGTCTGGAAGATGAAAAGACCTTCAAAAGACTTTTGAAAATTATTAACAGAGATCAGTAGCTGCAACACATTATTAATGGATGAACAGATTAAGAAGTAGATTAGCATCTTATTCATATTCATCATAGAGGAACACATTAAAGAATGAGTGAGCAAAAAAAAATGGGCATATGGAGAAAGTGAGGGATAGCGGAAGTTATCAGCGTATGTTCTGTTGGTGCCTTTATATGACAAAATGAAGCTGTCTGCTCCTCCTTGGACCTTTTGTAGTTGAATGGACAGGAGCCGCACAGGAGGGGTGGAGATAGGCTGCCATCTGTATTTGAGATTATTCTGAGCACTTGTTGCAATATCCTCACTCTCCACAAGATGGCGATGTTACTTCATGAAAGTTTCTCTCTATGGGTGTGTCTGCATCTGCATATCTTCTGCTGTTCTCTCTTTGTCCATCTCTGTCTCTGTCTTTCTCTTCCCCATCAACATCCTTTTCTCTCCCTCCTTCAGTTCACTATAATAGTAAACTGAGTTCTAGTTGTCATGTTTAACGTATTAATTAAAGCTTTCGTTTTCCTGGCTATAATTAAAAAAAACAAAACCCAGAAGAGAGGAGCAGGACATTCTTGTGTTCTTTTCTCCAAAAGGAAATGAACTGAAGCTGTTTGCTTGGGGCGTGGGAGGGTTTTGGAGGGTGGATAGTACTTAGGTAGCCCTCTGATGATTGGGTTTTTTAATGGATCAACTGCCCTGGTTAAAAAAAAAAGACTTCTAACCAATGCTTTTATAAAACTTAGTTATATATGTCTACACCCATCCCCCTTACCTCTCCTCTTCTCCTCTGCTCTGGTCCCCAACCCTCTGGTAGCTATGAAGAGGTCCATTGGAAAGACATCAAAATAATAGGAAGAAGAGGCTGAGAGGACAGTGATCTATCCCTCACAAGAACCAAGGTTCAGAGCTTTGGGTTTTTTTAGACACTTTGGATATACTTCACATTTGTATGGGAGGTTAAGTTCCTAGATATATAAATTGAGTTTTCAGTTAACTTAACTCATTTTCAGGGCACCCAGGGAAGTTTCTTTTTAAGGGAATCCTGCTGGGAATCATTTGAAAAAGCAAATATTTTGATAAAAGTTAAGTTGGTAGCTCTTAGCAGATTGGGGTTTTATCTAATGAGCTGGCCTAAATTGGGGTGCATCTGTGGTGGGAGAAAGGTCTCTTGTGTTTCAGCTTTAGTTCAAGCATAACTTCCCCCATCAGGTCACTTCGCTGCTGAGAATGTCTTTGGTTTTGATAGGACAAGATTTTGGCAGGTAACATTGACTGATTGTGTTGTCATTGTCGAGTTCTGTGCCCTCCTCCCCATGAGGTCATTTGGAGTTTTCTTGGCAGAGATACTGGTGTGATTTGCCATTTTCCTTCTCCAGGTTATTTGATAAACGAATAAATTGAGGCAAACAGGATTAAGTGACATACCCATGGTCACACAGTTACTAAGTGTCTGAGGCTGGATTTGAACTCAGGTCCTCCTGACTTCCAGACCCAGTGTTCTATCCACTGAGATGCCTAACTGCCCTCGACTGGCTATAGTTTTTATTAAAGCCACACGTAAACATGTGCACAATTGTAGAAGCTTAACCTAACTTAACCAAGGTTTGACCTTGCTCCTGAATGATTTTGAAAATCATTAATAGCGATGACAGGCAACAACACATTACTAATGGGATTATGAAAGATGAACAGATTAAAGAAATGTGAAACAAAAATAGATGGGCACATGGAGAAAGCGAAGGATAACTGAGGTTATCGGCCTATATCGGGAAAGTGAAGCAGTCTGCTGTTGGTTGGACCTTCTGTGGTCTACTGGTGAGAGGGACTGGACGAGAGCTAGCAAGGAGACTTCACACCCCTGGGGTGTAGAGATCTGGGTGAGAGCAGAGGTGGGAAGAGGGGTCTGCTGGTAGAAATCATAGATATGGAACACTAGTGCTGGAAGTACCCAGATCAGCCTGACCTGTGCTTTACATCCTCATTTCATGGTACCCCCATCCCTATGTCTCTCCTGCTCCCAAGAAGTGAGCATTCTTAGGGATACAAGATTGTATGGGAAGGTCTAGTCCAGGCTAAAGTAGCCCTGGGAGATCTGGACTGACATCTCAACCAGAGGAAGCAAAATCCAGTCCAGGGGCCAGAAGCGAGGCTTCATCAGTGGGGGGATAGGCTGGACTCTAGAGATGGCTGGACTTCCAAGGCTGGACAGACCCACTGAGGAAAGACAGGCCATTTCAGCAGCAGATGTTATCACAAAGTCTAAGCAAGTGGCTAGTGAGCATCAGGCAAGTCTCACATTGAGCACATTTGGACATCTTGACAGGTGAGTTCAGTTAGGCTAGCCAATAATAAGCAAAAGCCTGAACAGGCAGGCAGTCATGGAACCATGGAATCTAGAAGTTGGAAAGGACCTCAGAAGTTATGCATCCAGCCCACACACCTGAGCAGGAATTCCCTTCCTAACATCCCTGACAAGTTAGTCATCCAGCTTCCCCTGGAAAATCTCCAGTGATAAGGGAACTCACTTCCTCCCAAGGTAAGACCATTCTGCATTTGGATAGCTCCTTCCATCATGAAAATTCCTTAAGCTTAATACCTCATTTTCTCTAATTCATTTGTTGGCCTACTTTATTCCCTTGTAAATTCAGAAGTCTATTTTTAAAACTGACATGCCTGTCACTTATAAATAAAAATTCAATCCCACGTTAAAAGATAATTCTTTTTTTCATCTAGAATACCTTAAAGTCTGAGGGTGGCATAAATAGGAACCTCTGCTAGGAAGATAATAAGCACTGAAATAGGAGCCAGGAGTCAGTTCAAATCTTTGCCCTGCCAACTAACTGTATGTATGACTTTGTACCTAAAATGGAGGTGGTTGGAGTAGATGGTCTCCAAGAGCATTTGTTACAGTCTATGAATCTAGAATCAACTACTCGACTAACTTCAAAAGTGAGTATGTGAACATCTGTTCTTGAAAATTCTTACTGCAAAGCTGTGTTGATGTTAGTATAAACCTCTCCTAATGGCTAAAGTTATCCAAAAATAGAATAATGGGCTACTTTGGAAGGCAGCGGTTCCCACACACACACCCCCTTCCCTGCCCAGGAGAAGTCTTCAAGCAAAGACTGCATGGGAAAATGTAAGCTATGTTGTTGTTGTAGCTGTTGTATGGGTGGAGAAAGAAGAGTCTTGTTTCTGGCTTGGACAAGATCGCCACTGTGGATCTGTGCTCTGTGATTCTGTAAATTGACACTGGCCAAGCGTAAGAAAAGGAGCTGGGTTTTAATTTGGGTGTGCTAAGGAATACTATTTTTGTAGCAAAAGTATGTCAGTCTGCTCAGTTTGGTTGGGTAAAGAGAGAGAAGTATTGAGGATAGTGAGAAACGCAAGATCTAGGATAAAAGCCAGAAAGTCTGGGTTCTAGTAGCTTCTCTCCAGCCCTGTAGCCTTGGGCAAGGCTTTTTCTCCCTTTCTCTTTCACGGGAAGGGGGTAGACTAGATAATGCCTAAGCTCCCAAGATACTGTGATATTCTGTGATTCCATGATAAGAATTAGTTCAGTAAGAACATATAGTTGCTGTTGATCAGTGGTTCGCTTGTGTCTGACTCTTGGTAACCCCGTGGACCATACATAGTATGGCCAGTGCTGTCTGTGGGGTTTTCTTGGCAGAGATCCTGGAGTGGTTTGCCATTTCCTTCTCCAAAACACATGGTTAGTACTCCTCAACAATCACTCCAATTTGAGGTTATGGAAAAGCTCCATTTTGTCTCCTTATGTTGCAAACTGGTTTCTTTTCAGCCTTAAATCAGAGAGGTTGATGGGTTCAGAGTGCACAATGAGACATATTTTTTGGACATGGCCAATTCAGGAATTTGTTCTGCTTGACCATGTATATTTGTTACAAGAGTGTCACACACATACACACATACTATTTTTTTCCTTTTCTAATAGTGGGGAGACAGAAAATAAATTTGTGTTAAGTCAAAACAAAATAAACAAAAAAAAAAGAGTACCCCTAAGAAGACAATGAGAAAAAGCTTATTCCCCATGAAAAGATATGGAAATGTAGCTCCCACCCTTCCTCCCAAATGTGGTCTTGAATTACGAACACTGTATAAAATGCCAGTCTTAGTTGATGTGTCAATTTTGCTAGATCCATCTGTGTGGTATATGGGAGAGCAAAAGGATGAGTTACGTAGGCGATGTAAAAACAAAACATATCAGTATTTTTAAGAGGGCAATGGAGAGGTACGTGGTGACCATAATATTAACTAATAAAGGATTACAAAGAAAAAATATATCTGATGTCAAACTACGCCTGTCCCCCGTTTTCTTTCCCCGTGCCAGCTTCATCTATACAATGTAAAGCAGCTCTTGGTCTCTGCCTCCAACAACAGAGTCACAACAGATTTGACACAACAGGATTTACTAGACTGTCTGAAGTGAATGGAGGATCAAGTACTGAGACTTAGAGCCTGTGCTTAAAGCTCCCCCAGATTTTCCACAGCCCGTGTTTCTCCAAGCACCCATTTCATGGCCAGCATCAGTGACACCCCAAAAATAGTATGGTGGGATAAACCCAGAATTTGAAGTCAGAAGAACTGTTATAGATGACTTGGATAAAAGCTAAGGTGATATGCATGTCCAATTTGTAAATGACAAAAAACTTGGAGGGGCAGTTAACACTCTGTTGCATGACAGGATCAGGATCCAAAAGGCTGAATTCAATAAATCAAATTCAATTTAATAGGGTTAACTTAACCCAGTTCATTTGGATTCAAAAGTTAACTGAAAAGGACCAGGTCTGGCAATCAGGAAATCTGAATTCCTATTCCAGTCAGTAGGAAGCAGACGTGAGTCCGCAGAACCGAAATCTCTGCCTTCAAATTCTAGTGTTTAGTCTTCTCCAGGGCTCACTTTCCTTATTTGTAAAAGGAGGAAGCTGGACTAATTGAGCTTTCAGGTCCCTTTCTGATTTACAGTAAAAGACCTTAGGATAAATTACAAAAGGCAGGGTTCGGCTCTGAAATTTTCTGTGTTAGGAAAATAGGAAAAAAAGTGGGTGAGCTGCCTCAGGAGAGAGTGAGCTCCTCTCACTGTGTGCTGGTGAATGTTTAACAACTGGCTCTCCAGAAAGAAAGGAAAAAAAGTGTGTAGGACAGACACACTTAAAAGTTTCATCTGCATTTGTTAACATTTTCCCCATCCATTTCTTAAGCCTCAACAGTAAAATCAAGCCCTCGTTTGTAGCATTTGATGATTTCCAACATGTGAATGCTTACACTGGAGTCAGCACAGCCTTTGTTAAGCCCTCTGCCAAAGGTCTTGAAGCAGAGGCTGCGTATCCATCATGTTGGAGACATGGTAGAGAAGATTCCTGTTAAGGTACAGGTTGGGCTAGGCAACTTCTGATGTTGTCGTGGTCCCAGCTGGCAAGTTCAGAAAATTCCAAAGCCTGACAAATGGAGCATGCACTGCTTGGTCTGCTTGCTTAGACTTTATTCAAGAATACGCAAATGTAGAAGTCAACAGTCTCCAGATGGATCTAAGTCGTAGCAAGGGCTCTGTATGGTGTGCTTTACCCCCAGAACCCTCTCAGACCCCCAGGATGCAACATCCAGACCTGGGAGTTTGTTCTGTATCCTACTGGTCACCTGTTACATTAGAGAAGTCTTCCTTGATGGGTGAGGGGAAGTGTGTGGCTACATAGGGATGCTATACCAAGGATCACATGGCAAAGAGGACCTGGCCCAAATTCAATCCCATACCAGGGATGGTTTTATAGATGGTTTTCTCCACCCTAGGGTCAAGTACTAGGCATAATCCCAGGCCTAGGTGACCTGTGCAGGGTTGGGGATAGCGTGAGCCTCTGCCTACTTCCACAACAGATATTCCTTCCAATTCTCAGGTTCTATGATTCCATCTGTGTCCTAACTCTGCTGCTTATGAATTGTTTGACCCTGGATGAGTCCCTTAATCTCTGTTAACCTCCATTTACATTTATGTAAAATGGAGATCCTAAAACTATCTATATACCTCACAGAGTACTTGTAAGTAAAGCACTTTTAGAGTACTGCCCTCCCACTCCTCAATCTATGGTACTGTATAATCCCTCTGTATGCGTCTGTGTGAATTTTGGGGGGAAGGGGTAAAGGGCAAGGAAGAAGGTTGTGAGGAGCACTGCCCACTGAGGAAGAAAGAATAGGGAAAATAACTTCATTTCTTTAAGAATACTGAAGGGATGGGAAACAGGGAGAAAGAGTTCAACCTTAATACTACAAAGGGAAGGAAGCCTTTCTTTTTTCCAAGTTTCCTGAGAAAGTTTCACAGCTCTATTTGTCTTCTCAATTAGATGCCCTTTGCATTCTATCCATCAGGTCGTTGCCATTTAAATTCTATCCTGTTGGTTTTATCCAGAGCAATAATGATAATAAGGCAGGCTTTTCTGTATGGGATGGATCTTTGGAACAGGAGCAGGTTTTGGAGTCAGAAAGTCCTAACTGTACCAGTCATTATCTGGGTATCATCCCTTAGGGAAACCCCTTTTTATATGCAGGACTCAGTTTCCTCACCTGAAAAGTGAAGGTGCTGGACTGAGATGAACTCTGGGGTCCCTTCTACCTCTAAATCCATGTAATCATTTGTCTGTGTGTATATTTCTGAAAAGTTGTACATAAAGTTGTATATAAAATGAATTCCAGTTTCAAATATATAAGATCTTGCCATTTCATGGAAGCCTTTTTCACAGCGCTCGTGATGGCCCAGCACTCAAAACATACCTGATTTTGTAAATCCATATTTTCACCTATTATTTTTTTCTTAAAGTGAAGTCCCCCTCCTTGAAGTATCCAGCGATGAATGTCTTTGCAGGATGGCTCCTCCACGCTGAGGAGGATGAGGACTTAGTGCCTCTAACCACTTATTGGCTGTATGTGCTTTTCCAGGTTGTCATTAGAAACATGGGAGGCACCGCCTTTCAAAGATTTTTCCTCCCAGGCAGCTCCTGTCGGATCGGACCAAGACCTCCTTGGTGGATCCAGAAGAAGCAGGATGGGCAGTGCCCATTGGCAGAGAAATCGCTGCCTCTGGTGCCGAGGGGGCCTCCTCCAGCTCAGCCTCAGGGAAGCGGCAGTAGCTAATGCTACCTTTCCTTGTTCCCAGTGTTGGGAGACCTGAGTGCTGTAGGGCAGAGGGCTCAGTGCCTGTGTGCTGTGTGACTCATCTTCTTTTCTGGCTATCAAAGGTGCAGATATTTAATAAGAAGCTGGATCTTAGCAACGTCCAGTCCAAGTGTGGCTCAAAGGATAATATCAAACACGTTCCAGGAGGAGGCAGTGTGAGTACCTGCACCCCGTCAATGCACCCTACTGTGATTTATTAGAAGTAGTATGAATCTCTACATGCCTGTGTCTGTGAGACTTAAATAAAAAAGAAAAAGTTTTCTTAACATTCAAATTCCTGGCTCCTCAGCCATTTCTGACAAAGGGGGTTCCCGGGTGGTGCAAGCACTGTGTTTGGTGTCAAAGAACCTGAATTCAAATCCTGGACTTGCCACATGCTGGCAAGTCATCTAACTACTCTTGGCCTCAGTTTCCTCAACTGTAAAATAGGAAGGTTGGGACTGGAAAGTCTGTAAGGTCCCTTCCAGATCTGAATCTGGGATCCTGTGATTCCTTGATCCCTATCTTCATGCCTACTGCTCCTAGAAGTGTGAGTTTCCTCCACATACACACACAAGAAGCATGGGGACTGCTTGGGTGGTAGCTAAGATAGAGATGAGGGAAAGAGATGCTTTGGGGTCATCTATACAAAAAGAAAGTTCAACTCTTAAAGCATAATTAAGAAAATGCTAGCAGACCTCATTGCAGACCCCTGGAGAAACAGTCATTATTGTAAATTGTTACACCACTGCCCAAGGACATTGGGATAAGAGAGTTGGAAATACTGATGCCTCATCTGGCCCATCGACCACATTAGTCAACCAGAGGAATTTAAGGCCCTTATGTCCTTCAGCAACCCCGGGGGCACCTGGCAAATATTCACTGATGATGTTAAGAACTATTTAATTTCTCACCCATGAAGCTCTTCTCTGAAGCTCCTCATAGAGCCATTTCCAAGGAACCAGCTCAAGTAGTCCCAGGGGTGCTGCTCCAGCCTAGGCCCAGCTGCCATCAGTCAGTCCTAAGGAGGAAGGGTTTTCTCCCCTACCTTCTTCCTGAGGAATAAGGGCTCTAGTGGTGGGGAGGGTGGATCCCTTTGTCAAATTTAGCATTTGGGTGAGGAGCCACTGGAATTTCAGTTTGCCCCATGGTATCAGCCATGTCTCATGCTTTGGATGGGGCAGGCATAAATCGCTTGTTCCCTTGGCATAAGCAAAGACCAGCTGTCAGCCAGCTTTGTCCTCTTCCCGCTTTTGCAAGGAGAGAAGAGGCATCTGGGGCCTGCCAGGCCTATGCCAAGGCCAGTTCTTCCCTTTTGCTGGTGGAGAGAGTACAGATGGGGAGCAGCCCCAATGTAAGTTCAGGAAAGCTGAAGCCTTCAGATATATAGCATTTGAGATATGAGTGTGGAAATACTGCTTGGGGGCCCATGCCCAGCTTCCCAAGAGCACTGCCATGAGGCTGGCATTCTTATTTCTGATTGGTCTTTGGGTGGCACTGTTGTCACCCAAACTTTGGCTTAAAGTGTCCCTGCTCTCCTTCAATCCCACCCAGGCCCTGGGGCTGTCACCCAGCTAATAATCTGTCCACAAATATCTAAAGGGCATCAAGGGAGTCTAACTATTTTAAAAAACCCTTTTGGGGAAAAGCAATAGCATTATGGATACCTCATTTATCCAGTTTGTGAATTTTCATCTGGTTCTGCAGGCTTGCTGCCTGTGCAGCCTTGGGGCCTTGGTCTTCTTATCTGGAAACTGAGAGGGTTAGGCAAGAGGATCTCTGAGGACCCTTCCAGCTCTGAATTCTGTGCACCTATATGAATATCAGCCACTATTATCATCTGCCTCATCCTGGGTCATGCATGTCAGGTTTTCCTGAAGAAGGGCATGCCTGTACATTGCAGACGTTACCGATCTGACCACCATGATGCATTGTCTGGGGGGCCCAGCCTCCCAGGCCTGTTACTTTCCTGAGAACTCTTATCTGTACTGTAGGGCAGCATAGAATATTGATTCTTGCTTTGTGCTACTGATATCCTACCCCGAACAACCTAATGCCGACTTCCTGCTGTTAAACCTTGTTACCAAATGCTCACCCTGGCACCCAGCAGCTGTTGCATGGCATTGTTGCTAACGCTTCTCACCAGTATCTGTTGTCACCTCCCAACCACCCCCTTCCTTCATCCCTCTCAACCTCTGCTGCTCTATAAGAAGAATGTGCAAAAAAAAGCATCTCGAATCCATGATGATGGACTCCAGTGTATATGCTTTGGGCTTTTAGCTTACAATGTTGGATGAAACGAATTTAAGGAGTAACCATCCCAAACTGCAGATCCAGGATAAGAAGGCTATTCTCGCCAGCTTGAGTTGGGTTAGTGAAGAGGGTCAGAGTCATGTCCTAACTTGGTCATTGTAGGAGAGAGGCCAGGGTCAAGGGGTTCATCTCCATATAAGGAGTTTTGCTCAGTGTCAGAGCATAGGATTTTAAAGCTTATTGAAGGTCTATCTTGCCAGTGCCCAGCTACTACCTACTACAAGGGGTAACTAGTTGAAAAGTGTGGATGGCTCCATTCATCCCATTCCCATTACTGGGATAAATAAATAAATACATCATAATCCATGCCCTAATGTATGGTTGTAGGTTAGGAACATCTTTTTTTAATTTGTTTTTTAATTATTGTCATTCTAAGAAGCTTCAGTTCCCAGAACATCTGGGAATATCACCAAAGATTTGATCCTTGGGCTCCCAGTCTTCTTGTCAGGGTCAGCTGGTGACCTGACTGTACTCATAATTGTGGGTTGACCCTTGTAAGGGATTGTCCACCTGACAAACTCCCTTCTTGGTTTTATATTCTGTCCCTTGGCAGGTAACCACTGTTTCTTCCCATGACTATCAAGCAGAAAACATTTTTCCTGATGGAAGGACTACAGGCTGGGGAAATTCTGACCTCCTATAAATTGTGAGCCTCAATTGGAATTATTTTGTCTGCAGAGTTGGGCAATCTTCTGGGTGGCCCACAGCAGTTGTCCCCATGGGTGGTCCAGAGGGTGGTCTGAGGAGCAGCAACAGAAGTGGTTTCTGGCACCAAGCTACCTACCCTCTGACTCCAGCTGCTGACAAGTTCATATTCTCAATATCTCTCTCTCTCTCTCTCTCTCTCTCTCTCTCTCTCTCTCTCTCTCTCTCTCTCTCTCACCCCCCCCAATTCTCTCTCTCCCTCACTCCACTTCTCTCCTCTCCTTTTCCCCTCTTCTCTCTCTTCCTTCATCCATCTCCCCATTTCTCTTTTTATCTCCCTTCCCTCTTTCTCTTTCCCTCCCTCCCTTTTCCTCTTTCTCCTCTTTTCTCTCTCCCCCCCATCTCTCCCTCTTTCCCCTTCCCTCTCTTTTTCTCCCTCCCTTCTTCTGATTTAGATTTTTCCATCAAAGCTTCAGGGAAGAAGCAAGCAGGAAATCAACCCACCTGCCCATGGTTGGGGAAGAGACAGTCCCCTGCACAGAACCTTAGTGCTGTGGGTGTGGCCAGCTGGAGCACAGTTAGGGCTGTTGCCGCCCTCAGCTCTGTCTCTTTGATCCTCCTTGATCCTGCCCTGATCCCCACCCCCAGCCATGCAGTGTTCCTACAGGGACAAGAGCCAATATTTATTCCCACCTCTCTCCACTGTTTTCTTCCCAGCCCTAAAGCCTGGATAAGGCCTCATCCCCAAATATTTCATTTAACAGATATTTATTGCCCAAGCCAAATTTTTCATCCTGGCTTTAAGTTATCTGTTGCCCTTCTACCCTCCACCATTCACATTCTCCCATCAGCCTCTGCCACCCTTGCCTTTCTTGCCCAGGCTAAAAGAAACATCAGCCTTGATCACTGATACCCCTCTGTGACCTTAGATATACATATACACATGGTGGTGTGTGACTAAGAACTCTCAGTAAGGAGCCTGACGTTGTGGATAAAGGCTGGGCCTTGGGGGCAGTAAGGTGGGGGTACCAGTATGGCCTCTAACTCACTCCGCTTGGGTAATCTCTCGTGTCTCCCACCATTCACTAAGACTACAAGTTCTAGATAAGCTGCCAGTCTGTATTGGCAGAGGATGCCAATATACTGGGAATTCCTCATACTTCTGAAAACATAGATGTGGATCCAAAAAGCCCACCACCAGGCTATTTGTCCAATCGATCACTGAAATATCATATTATGGTGAAAATGTGATTCACATTCAAAGCACCGGGAATGGAAAGTTTGGGATAATTGAATTTGCTCATTAATGAGAGTACAGTACAGAGGCTTTTTTTGCTTCAATGTCATTGTTAAAAACTTTCCTGTTAGGACATGGTCTTGCCTAACATGATTGCCTCTTTTCTTGGTGACCAGAGCCCTTGTAGGGATTTTAGCCCTTGGCAGTGAGGGAGTTGGCCAGGAAAGCCTGAGGTTACTTCCAGCTCTAGAACTATAGCAGCCATGCACACAATAGATAGGGCACAGGACTTGGAATCAAGAAGACCCAAGTGCAAATCTGAACTCAGATGCTTGCTAGCTGTGTCACACAGGGCAAGTCATATCTCCGTTGTCTGCCCCAGTAAGAACTGAAATGGAGAAGATAAGAGCACCAACCTCATAGGGTCGTCATGAGGATAAAGTGAGATCGATCACATTATAAAGTGCTTTACCAACTTTAAAATGCCATACAAATGCGAATGATGACTATTATTATGGTCCTAATATTTGACCAGTTCTTGGTGTATAAGACAATGGAGGTAGATTGAGAAGGTCTGAGGGATTGGACTGAATCTTTGGTAATTCCAGGCCTGCCCCAGAAGTACCGTTTTGGAGACGTGGCTCCTCGAGAGCCTGGGTTCTTTTCCTTTGATTTGTCCTTTCTCCAGAAAGGTAAAGACTGGAGGTGGGGGAAAGACCTTGAGTTCTTGAGGTTAGGCAGTCAGAAACTATTTCTTTTAACCCAAGTCTCTGTTCCCAATTTGTTTCGCTATTCTTACTGGATACCGTTAGCACCTTACAGGTTGGGGTTTTTTTAGGGGGGATGGAGCACCCTGAAACGGTGAGCCTGAGGAACCCAAAAGTAAAGAAGTGAGGATGAACCTCATTCACCTCATAGTTTCATGGTGAAAAATAACTTTGCAAACCAGAATTGAAACGTTTCTCTCTCCTGGAGCTGCTCTCAGCCTGCTCACACTGGTTATTATAATGGTCTAAAAGCCACTTCTCCTTATAGGAACCATCAGTTAAGTAAACCCTTAAGTGGAGAGCAGAGATGTCAAACTGATGGTAAATTACCGATGTGTGAGTGTGTGTATATGTACATACTCATACTTGTACACATACGTACATATACATTATATGTTTATATGCATACACACACAAAAACAAGGAAGGGCAAAAAGAATGAGGACAGAATAGGAAAGAAAAAGATGCAGGCAAAGGAATCCATGGGATCTTCATCATGGCATGTATGAACTATGTTTCAACATCAAGAAACAGTCCCACCAAGAGTGGTGGCCATGACTCCCCACCTGCCTCCTCCCAGCCAACCTCAGTGCTGCACACACACTGTCCTAGGTAGGTCCCAGTCCCCAAGGTTGAGCTTGTTGAGAACTGACAGCAGTCATCTCCCTCTCAAGGGAGTGGGGTAGAGAACCCAGGAAGACCCCTCAACTTCCCACCATTCCTTGCTTCTAGATGGCAGCGAGGCCTACCAGGGTGGGGGAGAGCACAGGGTCTCAGTACACAGAGCCAGAAATTGGAATCAAGAGTGATGCCAGCATAGTGTGGGGTAGGCGCTCCCTACTCCTGCTGGTCCCAGAAGTACAAGCTGTTCTGCAGCTGTTCCTGGCACTAGTGTCTTTGTGGGGTGGGAGTCTTCCACTGTTGTTCGCCCTGCTTACTGGTTATTTTTACTGTCCTCTGCTCTTAAATGGTATTTTCACCCACTCTGAATTACCCCCACCAGCTGCCTCCTTTGCCTGTCCTATCACACTGCTGAGTGTGCTGGAGGAAATTTGGTTAACGGGGCTTGCTGGATCAACGGCAGTCATAGATCTGATCTCAGCTGAGCCCCCACTGCCACAAGGCAAGGCTTCTGTCCTTCCCTCCTTGATTCACTATCGAATTCTTCACATCAGCTGCTCCAAACCTCTTCCTTCCTCGAACTCTTACATCACATCCTTCCCCCTGCCCCCCTCAGCCAAGGCCCTCACCTTATACTTATTTTCCAATAAAAGTCATCCACTGTGAGGTTCTGTATCTGCTCTGTGCTAAAACACCCCCTCCCCATTTGCAGAAAAGATGACCCTTCTCTTCTCTTAGATGGTCCCTCTACTTGTACCTTTGGTCCCAAACTGCCCTGTTTTCTCTGTCAGATTGTCTGACAATCATCCCCTTCCCTCTCTAATGGTCAGTCTTTCTCTGCTGGCTCCTTTCCCTGCTGCCTGGGCACCTGGGTGCAAAGAACTGTCTCATCTCTTGAAAAAGCTTCACTTGGTTCAATTATCCCTAGAAACCAGGTATTCTTAACGCAATTTGTAAACCCAAAAAAAATTTATAACTATTTAAATAGAATTAGTTTCCTTTGTAATCTTATATATTTTATTCATTTAAAAACATCGAGATAAGAGGTCCATAGACTTCACCAGACTGCCATAAGGGGCCATGCCACACAGACAAAGGTAATAATTCCTGCCATAAGCCATCAAACTCCTGGAAAAACCGTTCACACTCCCTGTCTAGACTCCTTCTACCCTCATTTGCTTCTCAGCCTCTAGTGATCTGACCTCTGACCTCATCCTTTAACTGAACCTCCTCTCTCAGAAGTTACCAATGATCTTTTAATTGACAGACACAGGGCCCGATGAAAGTCCTCATCCTTCTTGACCTCTCTACGTTTGACATTTGACACTGTTAACCACCCTCTCCTCCTTTGTAATTCCTCCTCTCTAGGGTTTTGTGACAGTGCTCTCCTTTGGTTCTCCTCTTACTTGTCTGAACTCTCCCTCTCAATTTCCTTTGCTCAGTCATCATCATCATCTATGTTTTACCCCAACTGTGGGTGTACCCCAAAGCTCTGACCTGTACTCTTCCCTCTTTTTTCTCTATAACTTCTCAGTGAAATTTATCAGTTCTCATGGATTCAGTTATCCCAGTTATCAATTACCCAGGAGTGGAGGACTCCCAGGGCTGTATAATCTGCTCTGGTCTGCATCTAGGGGAGAGTCCTTGCCTCAGAGTCAGGAAGACCTAGCTCTTCAATCTCGGGCAAAGTCACTTAAAGTCACTTGACTCAATTTCTTCAGCTGTTGAAATGGAGATAACAGTCCCTCTCTCCTAGGGCTGTCAGGAAGAACAAATGTGATCATATGTGTACAGTGCTTAACACAAAAGTAGGCAGTATTAAATGCTAGCTATTTACCTCCCTTCTGTGTTCTGTCCCCATATCACTAACTGCCTGTCAGATATTTCCCACTGGATGTTTCAAAGGTTCCTCAGACTCAATCCATGCAAAACAGAGCTAGCTGGATTTCCCCAAGACCCACTCTTCTTCCTGACTTCCCTGCTTCTGTTTACAGGCACTACCGATCCAGTTCCACAGGATAATAACCTCTACTCCTCATGCTGTATGCCCAACACATTCCCAAACCCTGTCCATTTTCCCTCCTTATTATCTCTCATATGTGACTTCTTCACTCACAACTTTGGGTCTGGGGTCAGACTCTCATCACTTCTTATGTAGACTCTAGCAGTAGCTCTATAACTGTCTTCCCTGCCTCAAGTCCTTCCTTGATCTTAAAGCCACGTTCTTAAAAGCACAGATCGGACCACATGATCACTCTTCCTGCTTGCTAAACTCTAGGGGGTCCCTCTTGCCTCCTGAATAAAACATAAACCTCTCAGGTTGTTGTCGAAAGCCCTTCATGTTTTTGCTCTCTACCCTTCCCTTTGCAGGCTCATTATACATTATTTCAACCACTTACACAAGCTTCCATTCCAGTCAGGCTGACCTACTTTACTGTTCCCTATACTCAACATTCCATCTCATCTCAGCGCCTTCACATAGTGTGGAATTCCATGCCTGGAATGCACTCCCTTTGTCACCTCTACCTCTTAGAATCACTAGCTCAGTGTCCCTCTTCCTCTAGTGCCCTCCCCCAATTACTTTTTATTTTTACATATACTTTATGGAAGATGTAGGGAGAGACTCGTCACTCAGTGGTCAGTGGTTCCCTCTTTTACCTTTGTATTTGCTTACTTGGATAGATGTTATTTTCCCTGATAATATGTAAGCTCTCTAAGGGGAGAGTTTTGGGGGGTTGAGTTTTTTGCATTTGTATACCTAGCACCTCACAAAATGAGGCATATACCAGGTACTGATATCAGTTTCCACGCCTTGGGAATTTATCACAAGTCTGGGATTATTTTGATTTGTAGATGAAACAGCAAGAATGAAAATTAATAAATTTTGAAGTCGGTCTTCATCAAAGGGTTTTCAAATAGAGCTCTTTTCACCCCCGGGTATGTGTTATACATAACTCATATTCCTAGGGAAGAATTAGTCGCGACTGAGCAGTGAGAGCAGTCTCATTAAAATAGATAACCAACATGACAAACCCCTGATGAAGAGGCCCAGACCTCAGCCCAGAGACCACATGTTTCCAATACTGTTTGAAATAACAAAACTCTTGTTTCTGCCAAAGAACTGGATCAGTCCTGCCAGGGTTCCTGTAAGGGCTATGGCGCTTCCTATATCCATTCCTAGCAGTGTAAGATATAAATGTAATTCCTTTGACACCACTGAGGATATTCAAAAGTCTTTGTTGAAGGTGGCCAAACTCATCTAGATAAATAAGTTCTGGTGTTTGTTTCAAAATTCAATCATATGTCCCCCCACTTCATTAATTATATGGAAATCCTTTGTATCTCCCCTCCTAAGTTTACCACCCTATGGAGCTTATACTGCACAATGCTTAATAATTACTTCTTCATCAACCAATTGATAACGTTGGCCTATTTTGAGAGATCCAGGGTCCTATCACTTCAGTTATCTCTCTAGGGAGGTGCGGACCTGCCTCTGATGGGCTCCCTGGATGAGGTGGCCTCAACTTTTCCAACAGTTCCTTGAAATTAATGGGCCATGACTGGGCCTTGAAAATCTTTGTTCCCACAGGTCAGGATTTACTGTACCCGGGGTATGTTTTGCTACTGTGTAGAGTAGCTATATCCTCTCTCCAGGCGATGACACTCTCAAAGATTTGCCTCAGTTGGGAGCAGTCACCATCTGCCTTCGGGCCTCGGGAACAGGGTGGTAGGGTTGCCTTGTGATATTTTCTGTGCTGTTGAAAAGTATGGTCTAGCATTGGAGTCCATCAACCCTGCCCTGTGTCTGTCTGAGTCCCACGGAGCTTGCTGTCTGTTTAACTACTAACCAGGCTTCAGCTGTCTTCTCCCTCACCTGACTGTGCCCATCCAGTGTCCCAAAGACTCCCGGTGTCCAGACACCCAATGCTTTTAATAACTGGAGCTTTGGAGCAGCTTCTGAACTGAGCTACTTATGTCTCAGCATTATTGCAATTATGATGTTGGGGGAGGGGGAGGGAGAGGGGAGAGACAACTCAAATGGGAGCGGCATTAATTAGTAAGCTGGCCTTCTGTCCTTCCGCCTTTCTGAAAAGCCTTGTGTCCAGTGTAACTGACTTTGACTACTTATCTTGTTTCAGCTATTGGGGACATTAAACCTAGCATCAGAGAAAGGTATTTTGTTTGGGGGGAGGGGGGGGAATGACTCTTGCACAGATGAAGCTGAACTGATTTAGCAGACTCCATATGCCCTTAAGTCTACTTCTGGTGTCACTGACCTCCCTGAAAATATGAAAGTCCAGTGTGTGCTATCCTGCATCCCTTGAGGATGAAACTAGTGTTTCAGTGACAGCTTTTCCTGCCCCAGTGGCAGGGTTTCTTCTTGGGGCTTGGATCCAAACAGGGGACTGAGTTTATACAGCCACATTTTATTGTTATAACCAAATTTAAAATCCTGTCTTTTTTATTTTTTTCTATCTACTCTCCCTACCCTTAACCTTTCCCCTTCTATTTCTGCTTTTCCTCTCCTTCCTTTTGTCTTGCTTTTCCCCTGTTCTTCTTGTCCCTTTCTTCTCTTCCTGACTTGCCTCTTTTTTTATTCCCCTCACCCCCTGCCCTTCCTTCCCTTTCCTTTGCCCCCTGCCCTCCTTTCCCTCTCTCCATGCTTCCAGGTACAAATAGTATACAAGCCAGTCGACTTGAGCAAAGTGACTTCCAAGTGTGGCTCATTGGGCAACATCCACCACAAACCAGGTAGTCCCAGAAGAGATACTGTGGGGGCTGGGTACAATCTGTTTTCTAGGTGATGAAATATTCTCTGTAGCTGTTTACCTATTTGCCCTGTTTCCAACAAGGAATCGTCAAAGGTGGAACATTTTTTGCCTGCCTGGGTACTTTCTTCCTCTTTCCCTTGCTAAGATGCTTTAACTAGGGGCATTTTCCTTGAAAGAATATGAAGGGGAGGGACATATTCAAAAGTGAGGGTGATCTATAAACCAAGTATATTGATCACACACACACACACAAAGAAAGGCTGTAAAGGGTAAAAGCAAATGCATTTTTTGTCTAAAACTCTCTGGTTCTCAAAGCAAGATTCATGGAGGACCGCTCACTATGCCCTGCCATAATGTCAGTACAGGGATGGGCCAGTGGCCCAGGGGTGTTCGTGGGGTCCCAGGGTCTAGTAGGGCAATGACGTGACTTTGCATGATGCCAGGGAGCATCTGCCATCACATCACTGTTGTCCTTGCTGAGCTTGGATGGGAAATGATATACCACACTCCCCCTACCTCAAGGGTCTCTTTATAGCCCTTATTCTAGATATTTTGCAACAAAGGATTTCCATCTTGGTTTGAGCCCTTAGCACATTCAACAAGTGTTCATCAGATTCCTAATATGTCAAGGAATTGTAGTCTCTGCATTTCATACCAAGAAACCAAGTTCAGGAAATAACACCTGCATCCCAAAGACTCTAGCAAGGCAGAAGGCCTTGGAAACAGAAGGACAGAAAGAAGCAAAATTCAGACCTGTTCATCATTGTTTTTGCCTGCACTTGGACATATGCCAGAATTGAGTGTCTACCCATGACAGTTACTCAACAAATGGCATTCTCCTTGAATTCTGTCTTTTCCTGCTCTACTAGGAATAACGGTGCAGGTCATCTCTTCCCATGTCCAGGCTTCTACAATTGCTGCTTTTTTGTTTCAATTGAGTAATTTTTTCACAGCGTATGAGATTAGGGACCATCAGCTTGCAAGAATGCCAAGCTTAGAAGACCAGAAAGGAGTCTGACAGGGCCCTCTTATGTAATTTAAAATTTCTAATGATTTGACTTGGGCTGGTGTAAAATTTATCTTGGAGTCCTTAATTTACTTAACAGTCCCATTTTAAAAAATTTTTTACTTTTTGAGAGTGGTCTCACCCAGGCTGAAAGTGCATAACCACACCCACAGGCTGTACTGCCCTGCTGATGGGCATGAATACTTTGATCAGTTCTGTTTCTCACCTGGGTTAGTTAGGCAGCTAAGTGCCCCCTCCCTGATCCCAGGAGCTCACCATATTGGTGCCAGACTTAAATCGAGACACTCCATCACCTTTAGCTCCCCCATGCCCGGCAACCCGGGACTTCAGAACTCCGAAGCTCAAACAATCCATCAGCCTCATTATCTCCCAGGAACAAGGGGTTACAGGCATTTGCCACAATGCCTGGCAATTCCATTCTTCTTGGATAATGTAAACAGGCCTAGGGAGTTGAGAAATATCTCTTCTTCTTAAGAAAATCAACTATTTTCAAGCACTTTAAGGTGCTAATTACAGATGAGTTTTAGCTGTATGTTACAGTAGGTTTAATAGTCCCCTTTGTTAGAGACTGTAAGCTGCTCCTTCAAGTTAATAGTTTAAATGTCACTTCATTATATAAAATTTTTGTTTATAGTGAGACTTTACCTGTGAGTCCTTTGTATCTATCTGTAGTGCCTACTGTAAGGACTTAGTGCATTTGCTGGTATCCAGGTGACATTGTGTGTACGTGTGTTGTCATAGGTGGTGGCCAGGTGGAGGTTAAATCTGAGAAACTGGACTTCAAGGAGAAAGTTCAATCCAAGATTGGTTCCCTGGACAACATTACCCATGTTCCTGGTGGAGGACACAAGAAGGTAAGAGTGGGGAAAAGCCATGGAAAGCCAGGATGTTGGGTCCTGGCAGCCTGGGACTGCATGTTAGTACAGTGTCCTTAGCCATGGATAGCATGGTGTCCAAAGAATCACCATGATCCTCTGCACTCAAAGAGTCCAGATAACACCAAGATGGGGGAGAGCACCTGTGCCTTGCCACTAGGTAGCAACAAAGGGGAATGAGTGTCCTTTGGGTAGATAACCCCGAGTTTAACCAACCCTATATGTGCTAATCAAAACTTACCCAATATGTAAATTAGGGAAAGGTTCTTTTCTTTTCTAAAGGATTCTTACTCAGCACATTTAAGAGTTTGTTTATATAGCACATTAAGCCACTGGACAGAGAGGCTCAGGTAGCCAGAGAAAATAAAATTTCATTAGATTCATGCCCAACTTTTTTTTCCCCCCAGAGTCCATGTGTTACATAAAACATGCACACCTGTATCCTAGGTGTAACTTGGGAGAAATTGTGATGGGCCAGAGTCTTGCTAACTAATGACAGGTCAGCCTGAGTGGGCATTCTCTGTAGAAATGAGGTTGGTGAAGACCACACAAGGGGAACCTTTAATCTACCACCAGCCTCAGAGATACCTCCCCTCTCATGGTGACCAGCATGTCAGGAAGCCTGTTGACCTAGGGAGAAAGATGCTTAGAAACTTTCTGAGGCCTCTATTTCAAGTGGCTTCCACTCTGGGCCCCTGACTCCTGTTGCGAGATAGATGCATTGTTAGGTATGGGGGAGTGGATGGAGGAAAATAGCATGCAGTCTCTCTGCCCCTCTCCCAGAATGAAAATGAGTAGGCTTCTTAACCTGAGCGTTAGGAACTTGCTTTAAAAAAATATATATATATATAACTGTATTTCAATGTAATTGGTTCCCTTTTTTAATCTCATGTGCTTTATTTGATTTCGTGTGCTTTAATCTTATGTGCTTTCTTATTCGGAGGAAAGGTCCATAGCAATGGGGTCCATGACACCAAAAATGCTAATAACCCTATGGTCCTATGATGCCTCTCCCCATATAGCAAAACCTTGTCATTTCAAATGCCACCAATCTAACTTTAATCAGAGGAACTGGGCTGGCCTCAGATTTATCTTTGCATCCTTAATTTATCACCCTCATCCTTCTCAGACAATGCAGACAGGATTGTGGGTAGAAAAGAGATTTAGTTTACTTAAGAAAACCAGCCCTTCTCAAGCGCTTTGGCAGCACCCCCTTAGCATCTGGTTATGATGCTGATGAAAAATGGCTCCTGTCTGAGTATCCAAAGGGTATCATGTTTTCCTCTTTGTTCTTCATCCAGAGAAATGTGGAGCCCCAGCTCTGCCATCCCCATGACCAAACTGGTCTGATGGGAAGAGGCTTAAAGCCAACAGGGGCAGAAAAGAGGCCTTTCCCTTGTAGATGCTTAAGAGCTCTCTCCAGACATTTGAAAGAAGGTGAAGGAGCTTAGCGGTCAGTGTTCACAGATGCTCCCTTTGACTGTTGTATCCATTCTGCTCTCAGGTCGAGCAGGTTGTCTAAGACAGATAAGAGTTTTGGTCCATTGCATGTGACTTGCAAAATATTGACACTCTCAGAGGTGGTCTTCTAAAGTTAGCCAGCCAGGGTCTCCCAGTGCATCCTGGGCCATCTCCACTCATCCTGATGAATATCTGGCCACTGGACCCAGATGGCTCAGGAGGAGAAAGTGAGGTTGGTGACCTTGCACAGCCCTCCCTCACTCAAATCAAAGTCAACTGCAAGTCATGTCATTGATGTCATGGTCCTCTTAAAAAATGAAGGACAAACACAATAACTTTGGGGTGTTATAGATAAAGGTAAATATCCAGACAATTGATTGGTTCAGGTAAACCTATTTGGTGTTATCATGGAACCTGCACAGTGGATTTTCCACTGGAAGATGGTTCACTTTTCAGCAGGCCTCTAGGGAGATAGAGCCCAAGCAGAAATGAATTGCAAGAATGTTGGGTTGGGAGTCAGGGAAACTGGCTGCCATTCCTAACTCTACTTTGCTATATGTGCTTCAGTTCCTAGATCTATATAATAGAATCTATCAGACCTTTCTGCTACTAATTTAAGAGTTAAATGAGGGAAGAAAGCTAGGGATTCTTCCAGGAGAAGGGGAAGTACATTTCTAGTTTGGTTGGACAAGGTATGGAGATGGGAAAATGGAATGTCATGTGTGCAGTGCAGCTAACAGGTCACTTTGACTAGAAGAAGAAAGAATGTGGAGGATAATAATATGAATTAAAATTAGAAAAGTAGTTGGCAATTAGATTGTGGAGGGACTCAGTGATTCCAGTTGATAAGGAAGCACTAGTTGGTGAAGTGGAAGTGATGGGAACCTTGGGACAAAGTTTTGAGTTTATAATGGCCAAGGAAGAGAATACTGAGACTTTAAAGAAGTCTGACTTCAAAAAAGGAAGGATGTTTGAAAAAAGTTCAGAGACAGTCACACTCTTATGCCATGAGATTCTAAAGGAAAGATGACTCAAGAAAAATGGAAGACACTCAAAAGCAAAATTTTGATGGCCCAAACAAGAATGGGTCCACAGAAGGAAGAAAGGTTACTGAAGATACTCTCTGATGATCCCAAATTACATACATGGGATGAAAGCAGGAGAGATTCACCAGGGCGGAACAGAAGGTAGAGGAGAGTACAGAAATATGGCAAAGACCTGTAACAGCCATGGCAAAAAGAAAAAAAAAAAAAAGGTCAGAATGAACTGAGGTCATAGGAGGTAAAATGCAAAGGACAACAAGAAAAGCTGTTCAAGCAAGAACAAGAAATGGGACGACATGCTGTTGGAGATGGCTTAAGGTTTTGTTTGTTTTTTAAAGACAAAGAAGCAGAACTACTCAAGTCCTATTTTATTTTCATTTTGCGTATGAGAGAAATGAGCTTGGAGAAAGGGTAGGACAAACAAGTATAAGGAATTGAAGTCCAAGATAGGGTAAGAGTTGCTATAAGAGGAGAGGACCTAGCTCCTTTAGATGACAGTCACATCCTCAGCCCCAATTCAGTATGTCCCATCATACTGGAAGAACTTCAGTAGGTTCATGGGACCATTGTCAATAATCTTTAAGAAATCATAGAAAATGGAAGAGGTGCCAGGGTATTAGAGAAACATCTAAAATGCCTTGGTTTTCAAAGATGAGCAAAAGACCTGTTCTAAATTACGACCAGTTTATTTTAACATTGATTTTTGGCAAAATTCGAGAACATGTTATTAAACAGATGGGGTTTTTTTTTTTTTTTTTGCCCTTTTAAAGTAAATGGTGATCCTTTAGAGCTCACATGGGCATACAATAAGTCATACCAAGCTATGCTCTTTTTGTGTTTGATGGGGTTATAAGCCTGGCAGATCATAGAAATCTATACTACACATTTTACAGAGTCTATCATGATATCCTTGTGGACCAGAGGGAGAAATCCCAAGGTAGCTGGTGGTATGATTAGGTCAGCTTATCATTCTTTGAACAACCTGTGCTCAGAGAATGTGGATTAATGGTGGCTAACCTGCAGGATAGTTTTTACCATTGAATGGTAGGATGATGAATGAAGACTTTGAAGAAGGAATAGTTTAGAGGTGACACAGATGCCTGCGAGGGATGGTTAATAGATTAGTTAACATAGCCGAGATTCAAAAATATTTTCATATACTAGAACAATGAGAGAAAATGAAGGTGGTGAAATGTAATGGGGATAAATTTTAAATCTTGCATTGAGGATGTTTTTAATCCTTTAAAATGTAGAATAGAGATCCAATTTAACAGCTCATTTAAAAAGAATAATTTTTAAAAGCAGAATTTAAGTTTCATATGGGCTTGGAAGTATTCTGAGGTTACTGAGAAAGCTGATTCAACAATACACTGCATTAACAAAAAAGTAATATACAGAATAAAGTGGGGGGAAGGGGTATGGGCCAGGATAGACTCAGGCTGGTCTGGTGGTGTTGCAGGCTCAGGATGGGAATGAAATGAGATCCTTGTAGACCATTCAGCATTTGATAAAAATAAAGCAACATGGAAAAATATATTCAGCAAGGTCATCTCCATATGGAATTGTATCTAGTCAGAAGAATATGTTGATTCACGTGGTTGTAGAAAATCCATTAAGAGAGAAGAACATTGGACTTCTTGTGGACTAAGCTTTTTACGTCTTTGGTGACTGAAAAACCATGCTTTCAGTTGAAACTCTAGTCCCCTGGACCAACCAAGTCATCCAATTTGGGGTAACTTCCCTGTCTTTTAGGAAAGAAAAACCCTGTGGTCAAGACTTTAGTTAGATGTTGCTGCCAGCATAGGACACAATCATCACACTGTACTTGGCCAAACTGCTTCTAGCGTTTTGTATTCAGTTTGGACACCATTTTTCAGAGGGACATTGAAAAGCTGGAGTAGTCCATAGAAGAATAACTAGGATGATTGATGAACTCAAAATTACCCTCTTGAAGAACAGTTAAAGGAAACTAAGATAATGAGCTTGAAGGAAAGAAGACTTAAAGGAGATATGCTAGCTCTCTTCAAAAATTTGAGAAGTTGTCATGTGAAAGAAGGCATTAACTTATTCTTTGCACCCCCAGAGATAAGCACAAAGACCAACAAGTAGTGGGTATTACAGAAAGGTAGATTTCAGCTCGATAGAAGGAAGTACTTTCTAAAATTGAGAGCCATCTGATAATGGAACGGGCTGCCTTGGGAGACAGTGAATTGCCTGTTAATGGAAATAGTTTACAACACAGTTTCAAAAATGGGCAGCCGAGTGGTGCAATGGATAGGGCCAGAAAGACCTGAGTTCAGATCCTATCTCAGATACGATCTATTTGGGCAAGTCATTTATCTGCTGTCTTTTTCCTCATTTCTAAAAAATAGCATCGACCTCTCAGAGTTGTTGTGAAGATAAAATGAGGTAATATTGGTAAAGTACTTTACAAACTTCGAAGCAGTATAGCATCATCGTCAATAATAAGAATATTGATCAATTGAATAATCAATTTTCAGTATATCTAAAAGCAAAGATGCTAAACAATTTTAAAAAATCAAAGATGTAATTACTCTCAGAAAAGTACAATTGAGAGGCCTTCAGTGCCCATCAGTACATAAATTTATAGTCTCATTCCCATAAAAACTTTGTGAGAATAATCTATACATAGATTAAAGTTATCCTTGATGAAAATAGGTAACAGGAACAGTCAAGATTTTACAGGTGATTTTTTTTTGCACTTAATAGTACTTTTTCCAATCACATGTAAAGATAGTTTTCAACATCCATTTTTGTAAGATTTTGAGTTCCACATTTTTCTCCCTCCTCTTCCTTTTCACTTCTCCAAGAAAACAAGCAGTCTGATATAGGTCTGATCATGTTAAACATATTTCCACATTAGTCATGTTGTGAAAGAAGAATCAGAACAAAAGTAAAAAACCACAAGAAAGAAAAAACAAAAACCAATTAAAATAGTACGCTTCAGTCTTGCAGATGGTTTTCTGCAGCAGACCACAGTCTGTAGCAGATCCTCACAGGAACAGCTGATCGAAAGGTATAAAGACTAAAAGATGCTGTTGTGATTCTCAGAAGAAAAAGAAAATGAAAAAGAACTATTCAAGCAGAGACTGGATGGATGACCATCTTCCAGAACTACTATCTAGGAGATTCTTCCTTTAAGAGGAAGATTAGGCTAGATGATCTTCACATCACCTTCCAATTCTGAGATGCTGTGAGAGAGAGGAGGAGAAAGAGAGACACATACTTCAGGAGGAGCCTGCCCTCACTGTTGTGGGAGTGCTGGGGAGGATGTGGTATACCAGATGGCTACAAGGCAGGCTGTAGTTCTTGTAAGTTGTATGCTTGCTGTGGGTGATAGAGGTATTTAGGTTGTCTGCTTGCTCTTTCTGGGACTCTCCAGCTCTTAGCCTGGCCTTGCCTCTACCAGACCATCAAGGAAGCTGCAAACAGGCCACACCCTCTTCTCAGGTAGCCTTCCTTCTAAGCTGACAGTTGTAGTACAGCAGATCTGGAAATGACCCAAGACATCATGTAATACGACTCCAAATGGAGACCCACTTGCTCAAGGTTGTTGTGTAGTATTTGCCACAGAGTGTGGATCAGAACCCAAGTTTTCTGCTTCTCAGCCCATACTTCTTCATTTCATATATTCAGCAGACATTTATTTGAACCCTACTATGTTTGAAGCACCACATACTCTGAGAGAGTGGGGAGGTGGGAGAAGAACAAGACATGGTCTGCCCTTAGGGATCTTACAGTCTAGCATGGGAAATGAGAAGCACACTCATATTTGAAACATGAGGTAGAATCTTAAGACTGACCCATCTCCACACCTCCCAAGTTTTCCTTTGAGGCAGCTAGCTGGTACAATAGATTCAGCTCTGGGACCTGCAGTCAGCAAGATCTGAGTTCAAATCTTGCTTCAGACAGTTAGCTGTGTGACTCTGAGCAAGCCACTTTTTTGTTGTTGTTCAGTCATTTTCAGTTGTGTCTGACTCTTCGTGACCTCATTTGGGGTTTTCTTGACAAAGACAATGGAGTGGTTTGCCATTTCCCTCTCCAACCCATTTGACAGATGAGGAAATTGAGGCATACAGGGTTAAGTGACTTGCCCAGCATCACATAGCTAGTGTCTCTCTGATCCTTGAAAAAACCCTTTCTCCATCTGGCCATCCCATCTGACTAGTTTCCAGGCTCATTACGGATCTCTCAATTGCCAAATCTAATGTCCTTTTTAAAATTATTATCCTTCTCGACTTCTCTGCATCCTTTGACACTATCCCTCCCCTTCTTCTAGATACTTTCGCTCCTCTAGGTTTTCATGACACTTCTCTTTCTTGGTGGTTCTTCTAACTGTCTGACTGCCCCTTTGTTCCATCTTGATTCAGGTTATGCCTCCCAACCATGGGTATCCCCCAGGACTTTGTCCTGGGCCCTCTTCTCCCTCTACACTATGTCCCTTGGTTATCTCATCAATTTTTATCTCTGTTCTTACAAATCTCAGATCTGTCTATACAGCCCTACCTTCTCTCCTGACCTCTAGTGTTACATCTCTAACTTCCTGTTAGATATTTTAAACTATATGTTCTGGAGACATCTGCATCTCAACATGTACAAAACTGAACTTAATATCTTTCCCTTTCAACCTTCCTCTCTTCCAAATTTGCCAGTTTATTGTCTAGACATCATCATGACCATCCCCCTTACTCCTAGTCTTTGAGGCTCCCTCCTCCACTCACTCTTGCTCAGTCCTCCCCCTCCAACAAATATCAAATCTGTTGGCAATTCCTGTCAATTTTATCTCCATAACATCTCCAGTATAAGTCTCTTCCTCTCCTCTGACGTAATCACCTTCCTGGTTCAGGCCCTGATCACCTTACCTCTGAACAGTTGTCAGAGCCTGCTGGTGGGGCTTCCTGCCTCAAGTCTCCCCCTACTCCAGCCCATTCTCCAGCTCAGCTACTAAAGTGGTTTTCACAGTGGTAAAGCATAAGTCCAACTATATCACTTCTCCCTCCATTCAGTAAACCCAGTGATTCCCAGCTACCTCCAGGATCAGATACAAAATCTTTTGTTTGGTTTTTAAAGACTTTCACAAACAGATCACTTTCCAGTTTTCTTACACATTACTCTCCCCCACATACTCTACAATAATGGTAACACTGGCCTTCTTGCTGTTCTTCTCCATGGCACTCCATTTCTTGACTCCGTACCCTTTTCACTAACTGTCTCCAGGCCTAGAAGGCTCTTCCTCCTTCCCTCTGCCTCCTGGCTTCCTTCAAGACTCACCCCACATTCTACCTTCCACAAGCGGTCTCTCCTGGTCCTCCTCACTGATAGTACCTTCCCTCTGAGACGACTTCCAATTTAACCAGTATATGTCTTGTATGTACATAGTTGTATGCATGTTGTCTCCCTAATTAGAATGTGATCCCCTTGAGGGTAGGGACTGTGATGTCTGGCACTTATAGGCACTTCATAAATGATTGGTGATTTGCTTCCTTAACTTTGAGTCATTGTGAGTCTTCCCATGTTTCTGTGAATTCCTCACATTCACCATTTCTTATGGCACAACACTATTCCATTTGATATATACACCATAATTCATTCCACCATCTTTTCATCAGTGGGAACTGATTTGGTTTATAAATTTTTGCTGCCACAAAGAATGACTTCTTCAGATATCGTGGTGTATGGGGCAACTTTTTCCCCCATCTTTGATCTACTTGAAGTATATGCCCAGTAGTGAGTGGGATTACTGAATCAAAGGGTATCAATCATTCACTTTTCTCGTGTAATTCCTCCAATTCTAAACACACTCTGATTTTGAGCTTCTCACATTGTATTATTTTTAACAATAGCAACAGCCAAACTTCTTGCTAATTGGGGATCATAGCTTGATGAAAGGGAAGGGAAGGAAAAAAAAAGAAAGAAGAAAGAGATTGTTGGGTTCTACATGCACTGGGTATACAAACACAATCTCCTGCCTTCAAGGGACTTTCATGGGGGAGACAATATAGATAGGAGAACAGTGACCAGGCAGAAATGTTTTGGTTTAAGAAGTTACAGGGATGGTAAGTAGAGTCAAAGTAGGGTAGATTCTAGGAATGATGGCTATTGATTTATTGATCTAGCACTGGAAAAGGGGAGGGGACAGAGAGAATATGTGTAGCAGTGAGGCATGTGGTAAGGTGACCAGGGAGTAAAGTAGAGCATGGTGGGAGCCCAGCCTAGATACAATGGGCCACATGACGTGCACACTGATCAGGACAGAGTTCTGGAAGCCGAGAGAGCTGTCTTATAGGGGGGCCTGATCTCTGGTTGGGACATCAAAGGGCCTGCCTACACAGAGTGAGTGACCATAAAGCAAATCAGATTCCCCTTCTCACCCTCTTGGATGCCATTCAGTCATTTTTCTGTTGCGCCCAATTCTTCATGACTACATTTGGGGTTTTCTTGGCAAAGAAACTGGAGGGGTTGACCATTTCCTTCTTCTGTTCTCTGTTTTACAGATGAGGAAACTGAGACAAATGAGGTGAAGTCATATGTCCAGTGTCATATGACTAGTAAGTGTCTGAGGCCAGATTTAAACTCAGGAAGATGAGTTTGAGCTCATATAAAGTCCCACATTTTCTTGAAATCATCTTTTCCCTCATTTCTTACAGCATACATAATATACAATTCCATTCCTCTACCAGTTTGTTCAGCCATTCCCCAATTAATGAGGACCCCCTTGGTTTCCATTTGTTTGTGACCACACACACACAAAGCTGCTAGAACTAACACTTTTGTACACACAGGGCCTTTTTCTCTCTTTCTTTCTTTGAGGCATGAAACTGGCAGTGATATAACTGGCTTAAAAGGCATGCAGTGTTTAATAACATTTTGTGTAGAATTCTATGTTGCTTTCCACAACAGTTGGACCCGTTCGTACCAGAGCCCACAGCAGTGCATCAGTGCGCCTGTTTTTCTGCAGTCTCTTCAACATGTATCATTTTCTTCTTTCATTATCATTGCTAATCTGATGGATGGGTGGGGCAGAACCTCAGAATCACTTTAATTTTCATTTCTCTAGTTATTAGTGATTTGAAGCATTTTTTCATATGGCTAGAGGCAGGTTTTCCTAAAATCTGAAGAATCAGTCTCTCAACCCTCAAGACCATATTTCATCAGTAGGAGAGGATTTCCTCTATACTTGGCCTGATCTAGCTGCTTCCTGTCTTCCTCTTTTTTAAGTGCAATTTTCACTTCCCATTTAATACACTGGAGATGACTTTGGGTGACTGTCAGTAATATTGCCTCATGGTGGAGAGCCCTATGGTATAATGCCTAGAGAACTGATATTGAAGCCAGGAAGACCTAGGTTCTAATGTTGCCTGTGACATGTTGACCATATCACCCTGGGCAAGCAGTTTAACCTCATAGGGCCCTAGGTAACTCTCTGAGACTTCAGTTTCAGCGAAAACACTGACCTTGCATTGATAGAGGGAGTGTGCTAATTTAGGAGGTTCCTGTTGTCGTTCAGTCATGTCTGACGTTTCATGATCCCATCTGGGATTTTCTTGGCAAACATACTAGAGTAGTTTACCACTTTACAAAAGAAGAAGCTAAGTCAAACAGCGTGAAGTGACTTGCCCAGGGTCACCAAGCAGGTAAGTGTCTGAGGCCAGGTTTGAACTCAGATCTTTCTGACCTCAGGCCTGAACTGTATCCACTGTGCCACCTAGCTGCCCCATCGGTCTTATTCCTAACCTGTGGTGGGGAAAAAAATAAGCAGAACCAGCCTCCTTGAAGCCTATTATCCTCCTCCATAAAGTTTTGAACATGATCTTCTGTTTAGACTGATATTTCCTTGGGCTGCCATGTCTCTTATGTCAATGTCAAGCATTTGCTGGTGGAGATGATACCATATCTCTTTGCCCCCTCTTTGGCAATTGCTTTACGTTGGCTAAAATTCAGGAGGAAACAAATGGTAATAGTCCATGTCAGGGTCTTTTCCGTGTCCTGTTTCTCATTTTCTCAGCACCAGTAGCTTGAATAGGATGGGTCAGAATTGTAATTGCACCCTGCATCTTCTCAGCTTTACCCTGTGCTCTGCTTTGGGGTCAATTTGACTTGTGCTTTAATAGTGGTCTGAGAGTCCGTGATCTGACAGCTGATTCAAAAGCGACTCCCATATTGTTAGACAGTCATTTCCTGTTGGTTAAGATATAGTTAATTGCAGTTTTCTAGCTATTGTTCAAGGCTGGCTTTCATCTTTTGACTCATCTTAGTTATTTATGGGCATGAGACTTCTGTGTAACATACAGGCCTTCAGATGGAGGAAGGAGCTGCACAGGCCATTTCAAGTTTTCCTTTGTTTCATGGGTTTTAAATGTTTATCTCCATTAGATAATGGCTGTACTGCTGGGTGATGAGCCTCTCTCTCCTCAGTTATTCTGGTCTTTAGAAATAGAAGTCTTTCTGTCATGGTAGAGAGTACCAGAAGTACCAAGGCCCAGGCTCTGCTAGCAGGGTTTTCAAGATCACGGGCTTATGCCAACTATAAAGTGCTATGGAAATGTGAGCTTTTATTATCAATAAAACAAAACTGGAAAAAAAGAAGCCCTTCACAGCATCCCCCTTAGGCAGTTAAAAAACATTTGACTGTCCTCATTGAGAATTTGTAATAAATCAACCAGCGCTGTCTTATGCCTAAATTAGCCTGCTAAATCACTTGTCAGCCAGATGGCAGGGAACATGTTTCACATACTGAAAAGAAAACATTGATTTTCAAAACTTTTTTATTTGGCAATTGTGGTGTTCACCTGTTTTGATGTAATGCCCAACTCTTTGTGGAACCATTTGTGGTTCTCCTGGCAAAGACCCTGGATTGCCATTTCCTTCTTCAGCTCATTTTACAGATGAGGAAACTGAGGTAAACAGTGTGAAGTGACTTACAACTACTAAATGTCTGAGGCCACGTTGGATTGAACCCAGGAAGATCAGTCTTCCTGCCTCCAGGCCTAGCACTCTATCCACTGCACCACCTAGCTGCCGTATAGAAACCTGAGGTTCGCAGAACACTTGGCATGTGCTTGTCTCATTTCATCTTCACCACAACTCTGCTGTTATTGTCTCTGCTTTACAAATGATGGAGCTGAGACTGAGAAAGGTTTAAGTGATTTGCCCAGGATTACATGGAGGGTATCTAAGGTCTTCCTGACTCCAGTTCCAGGGCTCCTAGCACTACATCACTTAGATTCCTGTATATATTTTGTTCTCCTCTCTTTCCCCTCCTCCTTCTGAAAGAATCTAAGCTCTACAAAAAATGGGATTTTTTTTTTTCATTTTTAAATCCTTATCTCTCCTGCACCTATGGGTTTGGCACATGGTAGGAACTTTAAGTGCCTGGAGAATTGATTTGAGGAACCAAATTAGAACTGGCCATTTCTCTCTCTCTCCCTCCTCTGCCCCAACATTGAGAAGGCGAACAATGTGATATAGGTCATACATGGACGTGGAAGTCCTAAAGCCATTTTTTAAACAGTTCTGAGCCTTTCCCAAATTTAGCCTTTCCCTCCCTCCTTAACAACACACTCACAAAGGAATCAAGATTAATGAGGCTTTGTTGGATGGACCTATTTCCAATATCTCCAGGAGAAAAAGAAACACCTAAACTAAGTCTCCCCCTGATTAAAAATAGTTATGCCATGACTCTAGTAAGTGCTTAAAAAACCCCTTCTTCCCTTCTCTCCTTCTTTCCTTCCCTTCTTCCCTCTCCCCCTTCCTTCCTTCCTTCCTTCCTTCCTTCCTTCCTTCCTTCCTTCCTTCCTTCCTTCCGCCATTGTTTCCTAGCATTGTGAACTTGCTGGAACATCAAGGCTCTGGCCTGTTCCCCATTCTCTACTGGTCTAGCCATGTACCTCTTCATACCCAATCACACACAGACCCTACCTCTTTTTTCTTCTCTTTGTTATCACTTCCTTCAACTGTATTCATCAGGAACTGGCCAAGTGGATATTGTAGCAACCCTAGAGTTTTGAGATGCCCCAGAGTCATAGAGCCATAGCATATGAGAAATGGAAGGGGATTTAGGGAGGGACTATTAAGACCACCCCCCTCATTATCTAAAGTCCTAAGAGGAGTGCCTGGCCCGAGGTCTCAGCAATCCAGTGGTAGAACCAAGGTTGGAATCCAGATCCTAGGTCAGTGTGTTTGTTCATAGGTCATAGCCCATAGCAGTAGGTGGTTGGAAACGTGACAAAGTTCTCCTCCTCCTCTGCCTGCTCTTCTTCCTCCTTCTTCTACCACCACTACTACTAACAGCTGAAATTTATGTAGAATTTAAATGTTTGCAAATAACCTTATAAATATTATATCCATTTATCATCACAACTGCTCTGGAAGCTAGGTGCTATTTTATACCAATTTTACAGATAGGCTGAAAGATTTTAAGTGATTTTCCTAAGGTCACACAGCTAGTGAGTATCTGAGATGGAATTTGAACTCAGGTCTTTCTGACCTGACATCCATTGCCACATGGCCTCATGGCTTCTCCTTCTGAATTGTTCATTTGATTTCTCTCCCCCTGGTATACCAGATCCATGGCTCCTAAAGCATGTTTGTTCACCCACTTTGCCTCAGTCCTCAGGTCTTGAGAGGCATTATGGATCATTGAAAGGAGCACTGAATTTGGAGTCAGAAGATGTGGTTTGAGTCCTGCTTTTGTACTTTCTACCAGGGTGATATTAGGCAGGGTCACTTCACCCCTTCTGGGCCTCAGTTTCTCCCTCTCTCCAGTGAGCCCTGGATTCCCCTCTGGCTCCAAGTTCTCTAATCTCTCATCCTTTGCTCGTTCTAGATCGAGTCTCACAAGCTAACCTTCCGTGAGAACGCCAAAGCCAAGACTGACCATGGAGCAGAAATTGTCTACAAGTCACCAACCATGTCTGGGGACACCTCCCCCCGGCACCTCAGCAACGTCTCTTCTACTGGAAGCATCAATATGGTGGACTCACCTCAGCTTGCCACATTGGCTGATGAAGTCTCTGCGTCCCTGGCCAAGCAGGGCTTGTGATCTTGCCCAGCAGTGTGGTAATCATGGAGAGAGGAGAGAGAGAAAGAGAGAGAGAAAGACAGAGAGAGAGAGAGAGAGAAAGGAAAAAAGAAAGAATAATTGTACAGCCCTTCTTCCTCTGTTCCTTTCCCAGCTGTTTCTCACAGATTACCTAATTGGTTAATGATTTAACCTGCTGTTGGCCTCTGTGGCTCTAGCTCCAGGACCTTAAAATCAGTGATGGGAATAAAAACAAATTTTGTCTTTACCAATTGAATTCTTGGAGCTAACAGTTATGATAAATTTTAAAATTTTTTTTCAAAAGAAAGCCACACCCACCTTTTTCTAGGCCAGTTCGATTAAATTATTCCCTTGTATCCCCCCAAGGCGAGAAATGGAATGCTATTAATGCTGCTGCTGGTGAGTTTCAAGGAGCTGGCCTGGTGGCCACCTCCTTGTCCTGCTCTTCTGCTCAGCAGCAGCAGCGGGTTTGTCACCCGCCTTACCCCCCCCAAGCCACGTTTATTTCAGAGACAGAGAGAGAAAGGTTGTGGCACCCTGTGCCTGACCTGCCATGATTATCAGAGCTCAGATGAAGAGCAGAAGTGACAAGCTGTGATAGGCACTATCGCCAAAGCCAACGTCCAGGGCGCTGTCCAGGGGAATGTCGGAGATGTGTCTTAGCGGGGATGTTTGCTGGGGTTTTTGTGGCTGCTGCTGCTTTGTTTTACAGCTCTGTGGGGAAAGGGGTCCTTTGTCATCCTGAGCTTGTAGACTGCTTGGGAATTGGTCTGGACTTTCTGGAGCAGACCAGAAGTTTCTTCTGGAGCACTGCCCTACATACGACGATGGGGTAGGAAGGACGCCATCTCTGTTCTTATCCCTCCAAGGTATTGACTTGGCTGTACTGAAAGCAGTTAGGTGTTTAGGGGTGGGTTTTTTTGGTTTGTTTCTTTTCTCCCCTTTCCAGTGGACTGATGGACCCTAGGAAAGGTCATGACGCCAGTAGAAGCTGTTTGTTTTCCCCTTCTAGAAGGTGCACTGCAGCCGTACTGTCTGGGTTCTGATCTGTTATTGGGGACTTCTGCTGTAGCTTGTCAACAGGAATTGCTATTCTTAGGGCTTACCTGTTGTCTGTGTGACAAGTCTTAGAGGGCCACAGCCTCTAGGTCTGGAGCACAAGGGGAGACAAAGCCTTGGTTTTGACTTCCCCACCCTCTCCCACTTTTCCCAGTTCGTAATACCTGGGGGCCTTTAACACTCTCTAGCCTCTTTGGCGTGGTTTGGGGGAGGTCAAAGGAATAATGGGCTCTGGGAACCCATACACCTCAGGGTTGACTGGAAAGAGGCTGATGCTGATGTCAAGTGCCAATCCCTATGGCATAGTTGGGGGAAAGGTGGAGGTGCTGCAGGCCAAACCCCGCCCCCCCTTTCCCTTCTTTCCTTACCACCGAAGGCCATTTTTGTACTTTCTGTATATGTGCCCTTGGAATTCTACACAGTCAGTTTGGTGGTTCCTAAGCTCATAGCATCAAAGTGTCACCATCATAAGCCATGCCCCCTTGTCCTTCTTACACAGCCTCTTAGCAAGTTCCTGAGGGTCCTGCCCTCTGGCACATCGCCCTCTGAGCCTCCTCAGCTACACACAGCAAAAGGAAATAGAAGAACAGTTCCCCTCCCCCTTTGGGGGGCAAACCCTACCATGGGCATTGGTCAGGCTGGAGATGAGAGCTTTGTCTTTGGGGGAGAGGCCTACCTTTCACTCCAGATTCTCCCTCCCAACCTTTGCTTGTCTCTGTTGAGCACCTGTAGCTCACTGTTTTGGATCTCTCTCCTCCACAAATGAGAATCAACCTTCTCTGCAGTCCCTAAAAAGTCAGTTTCTGCTTCCGGCCAGTCATTGATCCTTGGTTCCATTGCTTCATGATCCCTTTTCGTTCCAGATAATATTGCTGCGAGCATTGAACTGACATTCTCAAAGGTACAGCTGGTTGAGAGAGCTGGAGGATCCAAGCCATTTCACAGAGGACAGGTGGTGACCCTTTCCCACTACAGCCATGACCTGTCAGTGAGGGCCCTGCCACTTCCAGACACTGTCACCAAATCAATTTTCCTTTTCGCTATACTCTCTCCCTAGGGAAAGTAACCCTCTACCTTCTCCTCCCACCCTCATTCTTTCCAGAGGATGCCCTGTCTCTCTCTGCCACTCTCCCCCCAACTCCATATTCAGTTGAAAGATGCTTCTGTGTTTGAGCTGTGGAATAAGTGAACAGAGGCTTCTCCTTCCTTTAGTTCCCAATCAACTTGTGGTGTATAGTTACATTTGTCTTGTATATGCTTGGAATTCACCAGGGTGATGATTGTAAAAAGAAGAAAAAAAGGAAAAAACAAAAAAAAAAACCCGCATGTATCATTAAGTGCTTACAGAGGGGTTTCTAACCCAAACTGCTCCCCTGCCCCAAGCACTGTCTGCATGGTGAAACAGCTGCAAAGAGTAAGAACTGAGTTCTTGTGTCCTGAGAGAGATGGGCCCGGGCGACTTGTCAGGCTATGACCATTCTGCCGACCCACCCCAGCCCCTCGTCTGCTCAGTTTTGGAAAGGTTTTCAGTATCAAGAATATTCTGGAGGCCAGAAGCTGACCCCAAGCAGAAGGGGAGCTGATGGCCTCCAGTTTCTGTAGGAGCAGGTGGTGGAGGTGGGGTGGGAGGGGTGTGAAAAAGGGGCCCTTCCTTCCCTCCGCACCAGAGTTGTGGTCGAGGGTGAAGTGACTACAAATGTGGGAAGAGAAAACTGGGACCAGCACAGTCAGCTCCTGCCTGGGCCTCTTTCATTCCTAGGCTGGTTGCCCCCAGCTCTGCAGTTGCCACACAAAGCTAGCGGATCCCTGAGGGAAGGAAGCATGAGATGAACTTTGCCAGTTCTCTGGCTGTGGCGCTTGTTGAAATGGGGTTATATTGAACTGCTGCAGAGAAGGAACAAGATCCTCCCCCATTACTGATGATACAGAGAAAGGTTTATCCACCCTTCTTTTCACATCTGTCCATTTGAAAAAGATCTAGTGCCTGCATGTTTTGGAGAAACATACCACACCAGTCAGGCCTCTTGGGGCCAGCCAGGTAACTCCCATCAACTGAATCTGAGAATGTGGGAATGAGGGACTCAGGAATTTGACTGACAGGGTTCCAGTCCCACCCCCACCCCCCTTTAGGTGCTTACTACCTATGTGATTTTGGGCAAGACAGCCTCCTTGGCTTCAGTCACCTCATCTGTCAAATAAAGGGCTTCGTACTAGATGAAGATAGTTGAGATCTCCTTCTGGTGCTAGAGCTACCCTGCTTAGCCACATCGTACCACGAAGGAGACACTGGATTTTCCTCTAGGGGAGCCAGGGTTCTCCCTGGTGAAGGGGGACTGCAGAGCCAGCCTGCCCTCAGTAGGGTGAGCCCATGAACACCAACGAGATCACAGAACAAAGACAGCTGGAGGTTCTCTGGGTCATAAGCTGAGATGTCTCCTCAGCTCGTAAGGTCAGAGCTCTCCTTGATAGACTGAACTAGACTATGTCATTTTTATTTAGGCATTGTGGGAGCTGGTAAAGCAGGGTTCAGGTAAAGAATGGTGAGGGCCTGTGGTGGACACAGATTATGCCAGAATGCTGTGGGCAGGTATTTACTGACAACTTGGCCATTCCAGTGACAAAGATGTGTGGAGCAGATGGGTGAGTGGATAAGGAACAGGGAGGTGCCAAGATGGGGGAAGTCTCGGTACTTCATAAAAACATATTAGCTGCCGGTTTGCCCCCTTTGTTTTGGACTGTCTCTTGCTCCTGTATGAGATGGAGAGATGGATTTTTCCTGTAAAAATCCTATTTTGAAGAGAGAGTGCTCCCCAGATCTCTGTAAGAATCCCACAAAGCAGGAAGAGGTCTCTGTCCAAGTTTGCCACTGATGCTCTCTTAGGCTCTGGTAACTTCATTCTGAAGGTTCTTTGAAGCCACCAAGGTCTCCAATCTGGACATTCACAGCTCCAGGCTTGGGGATCAGAGAGCGATGAGGAAGGGAAGGAAGCATTGTAGCAAGAAGGCAACACTGTGGGGTGAAGCTTTCCTTTCCCCAGGTCCCGTCAGATTGCAGGGAGAGGACAGCTTGCTCCGTCATACACAGAGCCCTCCAAGGGCTGAACTACAAACCTTAGCCCCTGCTGAGACTTTCCTGGCAACCCTGACCTAGGGAAGCTCTCCCTTGCCTTGGAACCTGATCACCTCCAAGCCCACTGGGGGCATCTTTTGTTTCCCAGCTGAAGACAGTTGGAAGCAAATCATCCTAATAGTAAACCAAGCCCAAGTACTGGAAGTTTATTTTTGACTCAGCAAATGCCTATGAAGGGGACAAAGTTCTTCAATTCTGTCAGGATGGGGTGGGGGTGGAATCAGGGGAAAGCACAGCTCACCATCCCTGAGCCGACCTGTGTCCTTCCCTGGGCTGGAGGGAGACAGAGCAAGCAAGGCCTTGGTGGTGTTTCAGCTGCTGCAGCTCAGAAGGTGGGCCAGTCAGAAGTAGGTGTTTTGGAGTTTGTGTCTTCTAGAATTGTTGCTCAAATCCAAAAGCTTTTCTTCTTTAACTTCCTTCTTCCCCATCTTGCTTGAAGAGTGACCAGGCAGGGGAGGTCTTGGGAGGGCAGTGCACTGGAACAGGGTCCAATTGCCTGGTGAGGCCACACATGGTACAGGTATCCTTCATTCGGGTGCAGTTGTAGCCTTGCCTCTGAGGCCTCAGGGCCCTAGCTTTAGGCATTAAAGTAATCAGTTCTCAGGCGCCAAGGCCTGCCTTGCCTGTCATTGATGGTTGTGAACACATCATGGAAAAGCTTGGCTTAATCTTCAACATTTTGTCGGGTTTTTTTCTCCCCATCAGCTGGGGCAAGTTGCTGGATTTGTAACTTCAGTGAGAAAAATTCTTACAGGGCCTGCCTGTGATTAGTCGTAGGAAGGTAGTAGGAAGAATCCATCTCCACACCACTAATGCCAACCACAGCCACTGGCTTACATGGACACAAAATTTGGGCTGGGGTTAAATAGACCCGGAGCCCCGGTTTCTTCAAGCACCTCCTCCCTCATCCTATGTATTGAAGTCCATTTACACGACCTCCTGTTGGAATCTGTACTTCCTGTTTGTGCAGTAAGGTAGTAGGGAATTTAAAATGGGCAAGAGGGTGGGAACTTCGGAGCTGAATAAACTGACCCTTAACTTTTCACTCCTTCAAACCACCTCCTGGTGGGAGATTTTTCTCTCGCGTATATGCACACACACACACACCTGCAGTTTCTACCCAGTATGGGCTTTGATGCATCAGCTACATCCAGACCCCTTGTTGCCTCTCCCTACCAGGTCCCATGGCTGGGGCTTATCACCCTAAGTAGTCAGAGAACTTTGGGAAAATCTAAGGGCTGGCCAGAGTTCAGAATGGCCTTCCTCCAGTGATGCAGTTTTGGCCCAGGGAGCCTTTTCTCTGTCTAGTTTTCCCTCCCCCCATGTCCCTCCTTAGGCTTGGGGAAGCTGTTCACCCTAATGGACTTTTGAGAAGAACCCATATTCAGGCCTCCTTTCTTTCAAGTTGCTGTATTCATCTCTTTTTCCACCTGCCTCGTGGCTGTTGAAATAAATAACTGATCCTTATCCTGGAACTGCTCACTTGCTTAGGGGAGTTGGGAACAGGCAAGTTACAAATGGGCACTGCCCTTTATTTATGGCTTACTCTTACACTGGGCCTTGACCCCATGGGGAAGCACAGTTCCTGCACTGTAATCCACATGGTTTCCTAATTAACTTGGGGGGTGGGGTGGGAGGGGTGTTGAACTCATCCTAGCTTAGATTCCTGTCTGTGAATGTCCATAGTATTGTGTGTTTTAACAACTGGTTTACACTGTTGCTGTAAAAGTGAATTTGGAAATAAAGTTATTCCTATGATGAAAATAAAATATACTTTCTTTGTGGGGGGGGGGGGGGGTAGAAAGAGGGGGAGCAATAGGGAGGGCATCCAGGACATTGAGAATTATTGTGCCTAACACTACCTCCACTTCTGAGGGCTTCCTGGCATGGGACTTGGTTTCAGACTCCATCTTTTACTTACCTGTGCAGTCCCTGAGAATCGGCATCATCCCTCACTCATTCTGCCAAATGAGGTCATACAGATCACCTATGTAACATGGAAACGTTTTGAAATCCATTTTTGACTTTCAGTGGACATTCAGCATATGAACTTAGCTGGAAAAGTCAAAAGCCTATCTGAACCAAAAGTTATCACTTAACAGGGATACATTTAAAGTAAAAAGTTGTTCAGATGTTCAGTCAGAAGAAACCTGGTTCTGGACGTTAGCCTTAAAAGGAGCATCTCCAGCACAGAGCTAGGCACAAAAACACTGCCCATGTATGGGCCCTTTGTTATCTAAATGACTAATAATAAGTAGAGGAGAGGTGTAGGGGGAATGTGGCCCAGGAACCCCAGAACTGAATGCCTCCAACAACTTAATTTTCAGCAAGTCATTTAAACAATTAACACCGCAGTTGCCCTGTCCAGATTAAGGATCTGTGCCAGACTAAAAACCACCAAAATCCAGGAGAAAAGATAAGGTATTGAACTCTTCAAAATTATTTTCTTGTACATTTAAAATCTCATGCTTAAGTTTCCACAGTACTCCGGAGTAACTGGAACAAAAGGTCATTTAGACACAGTTGCTTTCCTTGGTATTAGCATGAACAAATCTGAGATTACCTGGGGTTGGTGTGCATACATATAAGTATAAAAATATTAAAAAATTATTTTCCTGATGACCTTAAAGAAACAGGACTATCATATCTGGAGGGAGGGATGACTGAAGTTCCAAGTTTACATGGCTGCAACAAGCCCCTCTCCACTCTAATGCAGGATCTGCATGTGATTGGGAAAGGCAAAGTTATTTCCACTGTATGGGAGTAAATTGTTTGCTTCCAAGATGAGGCTTAAGGACAAGTTTAAGGGCTCCACATTCTTCCTGCTGTTGACTTTAACTGGGTAGCTCTCAGTCTTCAATTTCCCCCCCTTCATGGTTCTAGTTTCCAAATTTGTAACAACACATGCAATAAAAATATATTCCTACTGGGGCCACAAACTGCTTCTCTTCAAGATCCACTACCAGGGTGTGGTAGAAGTTAACTCAGCATGTACTTTTGACACACAATGAACCCAGTCCTAGCTCTGTCCCTCCAGACTTAAAAAAAAGGGGGGGGAATAAAACTAAACCAAAACACAAACAAAGGAAAAGGGAGAAGAAACATAGAGAGAGAAGGCAGAGACAACGAAGAAACTTTTCTTGCTAATCTGAGGGTTCAGGAAAAAGTTTCATGTAGACAATGACAATAATATGAGCATTTCATATATATAGCACTTTTAAGGCTTGTAAAGTGCTTTAATACCGTAACTCATTTTATCATGAGTTAACGTAATAGCCTATAAGGGGAGAGGGGAGGGAAGCGCTAGAAATCAAACATGCAGTCTGAACGTTGGACATCTGACAAGTGGGTTCTGGATTCCTGTTCTGGACCTAAAAGGGTTCTAGATGTAAAACCCACCTAATAAACACTGTCAGGGCCTTCCTGCATTTCATCCCCCTTTGTACTGAAGGGGCCAACAGTGAGCATCACACCAGCTCTGCCGGTACCTCCATCCACAACATGGAGAACCTGGAGGCAGATGACCAGTCCTGGCCAAGGCCGGAGATGGCAGTGCCCCGAGTCACAATAGGATCTGTCCAATGTTTAAGGCAAGAAAAGCCACTGGAGAACGCTGAAACCTTGAGCTCCAAACCTGTGGTGCCCCCTCCACCACCACCTTCAGCTAGTCATAGTGATCACTGTCAAAGGACAGTCCAAGCATCAATTTGGGGGCTTTCTCAGTGAACGTGATAGCAGTGGTGAATGAACTGGGTCTACTCAAACCTTATGTATAAGGAGACCTAGGAAATGGAGCTCAGGACTGGGGTGGAGGAGAGGAAGACTTACAGTATCCTTCAGGAAATTACATCTCACGGGAGGTAGGAAGGGGAAAATTCCTTGAAAAATTTGCCATCCTAGGGCAAGTTAAGGAAGGGAGTCTGGCTCAGAAAAGAACAAGATTTCTTTCTAGCCTTTTGAGAAGTTTCCCTGGCCTGGACTTACTCTTGAAGAAATAGTTCATTTGGGAGAAAAAAATGGGAAGATATTGCCCTGGCTTAGGCTGAGTGGATGAATACTCTGCCTTATCACTGGTCTTCTGGTCTCCCAGTGTCTATCCTGACCCTGAAGGGGAGCAGGTTTTGCCTGGTGTGGTGATTCTCACATAATCTGAAGTCCTGAGGTCCCTCAATCGCTCACTATTACCTAAAGTTCTAACATCAATTCTAATGTCAGGGCTGAAAGAACCCTGAAGAGGACCAAAGTTTTGGGGTGATGATGTGCACCAAGTCTAGGTTCAGCAAGGCCAGAAGTTGATTGTGGGTCCCCAAGTTCAGCTCACTACAAACTATTCTCAATTATTGGGATGAGACTGGATAAAAAATCATAGCCACAACTGGAGGAGATGCAGCATAGGGAAAGAAGCCTCAAGACACTGTCCTGTTACTGGTGAGAGTCTGAAGAGTGAACTTGCTCAGGGCCACCCAGTGAATAAAGAATGGTAAGGACCTGAACCCACAATCTTCCTCACTCTGTATCCAACCGGTGTTCTTTCCACTGCAGCCCCTTACTCATTTGGTATACATACTGTAAGTATATAGTGTTACTCTTACCTCAGAGCCCTCCTCACACTGCGTCCCCCTAAACCCATGACCAGCCCAACCCACACAGGAGCAAGAAGTGCTTGTTCTTGGAAAAACACAGACCCTGGGGCCCTTTTGCCCACCAGGGTCAAAAATGTTTAGTATGGGTGACCTGAGGGTTGTCTTTTGAGAAATACCGAGACTGATGGGACATCCACACATAGAGAGAAAACATGTTCTGGGAAACCTGGCTGAGTGCATTCACTGACACCAGCCTACAACAGAGGGAAGTGAACTCTGAGGTCCCTTCTTGCTCTAAAGTTCTAAGCAGTTCTCCCTATACCTGGCCACAACTAGCTCTTGGATCTGCCTGCGCTGGTCAACCAGGGAATCCAGTAAATCCTGTTTGCCAAGAAAGAACCCAGCAAATAACATCCTGTAACTTTTTTTTTTAATTTTTTTCCCCATTTTTTTTTCTGCTTTTTTTTGGGAAGCACTGTTCTGTGCTCTGTGAACAGAATCAAGACATTAACAAAGATCAGCTTCTCTGAAGAAAAGCATTTCTATAGAACAAAGACAGCTACGGATTCCGCTGCCATTACACAGCTCAAAGCAAGAAAAGAAAATATTTACAAAATACAAGGAGGGGGCTTTTTTTTTTTTTTTGCATTTTTGTGGGTTTTTTTTTTTTTACAATGCTAAAAGGGTTATTCAGAATTTTCAACCTTATAAATAGAAGAAGCACTTATGCATAGGGATATGGTGCATTATTGTTTTTCAAAGAAACAATGACAAACCCTTTAACTAGCAAACAGAAAAAAAGTCACTAATGTTGAAAATTGTGAAAAAACCCCAACCATTAAGCAGTTCATCTACTATTTTTATACGATTACAAAATGGCCAAAAAAAAAAAAAAAGTTATGTCCTTTGTTTTTTTCCTCTTTTTGGTGATGTAATTATACATGAGACAGGCACAAGGCTAAGGAAGATGATTGGGGGTGGGGTGTGGTTGATGGATGGAGGAAGAGACTAGGACATTCCACAGGCAAGGGCCTAAGGGAAGGGGTTATGAGAGAAAGGGCCTAGTTGAGACAGACTATGGATAACTTAGACATGAAGGAAATTTAAGTGATCATCTGAGAAGAAAGTTAGGATGACTAAACTGATGCTTCATTTTCAAACCCTCCTAGTTGGCTGTTTGGGGAATAGTAATATAGGTTGAACCTAAACCCTGCCTGTAAAACAAGACAAGTGAGAAATGTTACTCAATATTTGTCTTATGTGTGTGCAGTAGGGCACATGAGAAAGAGTATATGCGGGAAATGGCGGGGGGGGGGGGGGGGGGACGGGACTGAGCAGCTGAGTTGCTATAGTTAAGGAGTCAAAATAAAGGTAACTAAATGCAGAGGAAGAACCACATGGTTCTTCCAGCCACATAAAAGAAGGACAGCTCAGCCTGTTTGCTGAGAGCTACACACACATTACTGCAGACTGCCTCAAGCAAGACCCTCAGTAGGAGGTGGGAGCCAGTGCTGAACAGAACACTCCAATGCCTGGGCCAAGTCAGCACTCTGATGCTTGGGTTCCAGGTGACAGAAATGGGAAACACCTGATGTAATTCTTCATCACTTTGGAAGAACATGTTTTATCTAAGGAAAAATAAATCTGAAAGTTCAGTGAATCAGTGGGGATGGGGAGCATGCCAGAACCAGGCAGGGTGGGGAGTTAGGGATGGGAAGGGTCTTACCCAGAACTTTTATTTGCCAACTGGAGGAATAGTCCATTGAGGTGTGCCACAAGACAACATGGAAATCAAAAAAGAAAAGGGAAAAAAAGAAAAGGGGGGTGTGGGGTGGTGGAGAGACCAAAACGGTTTCTAAACTCCTTAAATTCACTAAAAACTGTGAAAATTTTCAGCATATGATGTTTGAATATCAAACACAGAGATTTCTGAAGCTTTAATGCCAAGTTAGTGAGTTCGTTCAGTTGGACTCTCAAACTCTACTTGTTCATCTGTGGGTTGGGCGTTGCACTGTGGCTGATGCTGACAGGTGCCTGCTCTTGAAACTAGCAAGAGGAGGGGAAGTGGGTGCACTGTCCATCTCCCGGCCTCCTTTGCCACCTGGGGTACGCCGAGTACAACGGGCTGCCCGCTCCTGCGCATCCAGCTGGTCTTCACACTCCATCTGGGGGCTATGTGCCAAAGGGAAGCTACGCCGCTCCCAGGGTTGGACAGTCTGCAGGGCACAAACAAAGTAGTGAAGGCAAGGTTGTGGTGTGAATACCCACAGATTGCCCTCTTTCTCCCCTTTCCCCATGCTCTGGTTCACAATTCATATAACATGGCCAGGGAAGAAGAGTAAGGGATTAGGGAATCCACTTTGCCTACATAGACCCACAAAGTACACACTCTGGACAAAAACTTTTCCTACAACAGGATTACCTCCAGAATTTGCCTAAGGGCTTAAAAAGGAGAGGACAGCAGGGGGAACGGATGTAGGGCTATGCACAGTCATAAAAAGGGCCCAGTTCTCTAGCTACCCCACCTCTTCCACCCCCTTGCCATATAGAGGAATGAAGTAACTCACCTGTTCATCCAGTCCCAACTCTGGGGTGGAACAACGGGTGTCCTCTATGGATAGATGTCGTAGATTCTCTCGGGCTATAGGAGTGAGGGAGGCAGAAAGCAGGTCTGGGCTGATGGGACTGCGAGGGGATTGACTGTGAGAAAACTCTGAGATTGAGTGGCTATTGCTGATATCAGGAGAAGCAGGCTGTGGAGTAGAAGAGTTGGCATTGCCCAGTTGTGGGGTTGTCCGGCCATCTGATGACCTATAGGACCTGCACCAAGGAATCCAAACCAGAGAGTCAGAGGGAATTTGTGAGGCAGAATTCCAGTCAATCAGGCTCTAATGTAAACTGCATAGAATAGCCTTTCTACCTATTTCCAGGATATCTCAAATTTCCCAACTTTCCCCACAATGGTTCCTACTCTGAGAAGACTGACTAGACTCAAAGCCTTCCTTTTGTAGTTAATACAAAAATACAGATGCTAGGCATCTGCTCATTTCTAACACAGATACACACACATAGACACACACACACACACACACACCTGCATGTATCCAGATGAAACTCAGTCAGGTCATACAAATGGACACAAAGAGAAGCCTATGTAGTACGTAACCAAGGAACACAAATTAGATCCCTCATAGGGCTAAGATTTTTCCTAGTCTGAGACCTGAGGCTCTTGCTCCTAAAACAGTAGAAGTGGAGGTAAACTATAGAAGAGATGACAATGAACTGAGACTATATGGTACAACAGAAATGTAAGGACAGATCTTCTGCCTAAATGTGGCTTTGGTAGGGCACTGTGATATAGAGTAGCATTGGGGTTTGAAGTTGACAGATCTAGGTTTGAATTATGCTGTGTGACTCTGGACAGATCATTAACATCTCAGATTCGTTGTCATTATCTGTAAGTGTTCAGACAAATAAATATCACATGCAGTGTTTACTTCATAGGGCTGTTGTGAGAATTATCTGAAAAAGTGAAACTTGACTCAAGTGCACATTCTGAAGAAAGATCCAGGATTTGAGACAGAATTTTGCCAAAAACTCCAGTAGATTTGCTGGGGCTGGTAAAAGGTGAAACTGAGGGGGGACTAAGGAGTGTACTTGACTAGTTTATCACTCAATTAAAATCACCCTATCCCACCTGACTAAAAGTCAGGACAAGATGCCCAATCAATCTCAATCATACCCTTTAGGATAAGAGCTGAATGAACTTGGAATTTCAATGATGCTGCAGAAGACTTAGTCAAACCCCAGGGGTCATCTATAAACTATTAAACTCATTTAGAACCTGGATCTTTCCAGAGAGCAATTGGTAAAACCCAACACCCTTTCCATGTCCTAAACCACTCAAGTCTTCCCCAAGATACCACTACGTATCTAGCTTCTAAGTGCGTATTTCTTTATGTTATTGCACCAGATTAGAAATGTGAGCTCCCTCAGGGAAGAGACTGCATTTGCCCTTCTCTGTATGCCCCCTGCTTAGCACAGTGCCTGGTATATAGTAAAAGCTTAATACATGATTGCAGATCTAATGATCATATAAAGGCCAACTCTAATCATTACTCTTCTCCACCACAAGAGTCTCTCTCCAAACCTTCAGTACACCACCTCCCTTCAAACGGCAAAGTCATCCTGATCCTACACACCATATTAGAACAAAACCTCTATAAAGGCATGAGAACCCACAATAATATGTGGTTCCACTATGAATGTATAATTCCAGAGAGCACTTCTCACTCTATGAATGGCCCCTGGTCCCAACAGAAGGTGGTGCTCATGTTTAATAAGGACTTCATTCACAACAGCCCCATGGAGCAGGCAATCCAAATATGATCATGTCTTTTTAAAGACACGCTGCCTCTCAAGTCAAACGCCAGTTTATCAGTGCCCCACGGTGGCATCTGCCATCACACAAGTGTCACTGACAGAGTAGACACACATGGGGCCTTCCCTCGTTTAGAACAGAAAAAACTTGCTAACTCTTTACCCTCCATTCACATATTGATATCCACTCGTTCAGGCAGCCCTACCTGCTACCTCGCCGCTGGGGTGGCACACTTGTGGTCCACAACCACCGCGCTCGCTCCATCTCCTCACACTTGGCATGCAGGGCTGCAAAAGCTGCATCCGAGAGGTCCTCAATCTGTAAGGGAGCAGGCTCATTGGCAGCTGTTTTCTCTCCCTTCTTCCCCCAAGACAGTGATTGATAGGGAAACAAAAGAGAGTGAAGGTGGTGGGAAAGAGAGGAGAGGGGTGTGTGTGTGTGTGGGAGACAAGGAAAGAGAACAGTGGACTATGGACTATGGAAAAGAGGAGCTGTGATCTCCAAGACTCTTTCCTGTGAAATCCTTTAGGATAATGAGGATTCAGTGATGATCCTGTCTGTGTCTTACCTCCTCATTCTCCTCATCGGGATTCACCCTCAAAGACTGAAGATCCACCTCTCGCCAGCTGCAAAATACCAGGAAAATAGAATACATAGTTAAGATGTCCTTCAAAGTGTATAGTTGGAACTAGTAAAAGAGACCAAGCATAAGTGTGGATATATAACCCACACATAAATATAAGCATAAGTAGACAGATTATCCTCTACTGGAATGTGGAAAATCACAGCACCACTAGGGGGCAACTAAGAGAAATATTCCCACCACTATGTCTATGTATACTTGAGCAATTAAGTATGTACCAGGAAGATTATCTCCATCTCCTAAGAGTTAAAGAGCTCCAAGTCAGCTTGAGGAGGAAAAGGGAAAACACTGCAAGGAGTGGGGAGTACCTGGGCGTAAGGATCTCCTTGTACTGTAGTTTTTCTACACGTGTTGTTGCAGCAACAGACATTGGGATCACAATGTTGTTAATGTCAAATGAACTTTCTCCACGTCTCCTCCTTACAGGTTGCTGCAAGGCAATAAAAGCAAGTTTAACTTGGAGACACAACTGCTGCAGGCTTCAAACCATCTGTTGAATGGCTTCATAAAATTTATCACTAAACCATAATCATTTGAAATGTTCAGCTCAGTTGCCTATCCCAGCTACAGAAGTCCCTTACATGGGCAGGCTCCAGGAGTGCCGATTCTCATATGTGCATCTCAAAACCCAGGTACAGACTCCTCAATTTTCCGTCCCAGACAATCTGTGAGGTAAAATCCCCCACAGTTCATAAAGGCAGGTCAATCTTTAGTGGCACTGCATAAACTTTTCATATTTTTAATTCACTGCTTTTCTCTTCTTGTTCTTTCCACTGTCTGCCCCCCCCATTATTTTTTAGTATCAATGATGACATTCAGAACTCACAAGAGTTCCGAATGTGTGTGTGTGTGTGTGTGTGTGTGTGTGTGTGTGTCTGTGTGCGCGCGCGCGCATGTCTTCTAGAGGGATGGACATAGCTGAACAGGTCAGAAGATAGCCATGTGCTATGGAGGGCATTCTCCCTGGGGATTCTGAACTCGTTAAGCTGAGTCACCTTGCTGTTCACCATCCTCCTGCCCTTTCAATGCTCAGATCGCATCTAGCAGAGGTTAGTGATGGGACAGAGGGAAGGTGGGGGCACCCATAACAGGGGGCCTTGATACAGCCCTCCCTTAAAATGATTTCTTTTTAAAGGAAGCTAAAAAGATCAACATCCAACAAATAAAGGATTCCACAGGGTCCAGCAAGACAAGGAGAATGTGCAACCGTTGGGAAGCCTAAGGAGTAAATGGAGGAAGCTAATGCTTCCCCTTTAATGGGAAGAGAATATCCAATTGGGCTTGCTGCCCAGATGCCCCCAGGAAGGCAGGTGGCAAATATTCTGGTCCTGGAGGAGACTGGAAAATGAACAGTAAGCTGTCAGAGGCCAAAGGGAAACAGTGGGATGACAAACATGCTACCATGGTGACCATACAACTGCAATCAAACCCAAAACACTAGGGGAGTGGTATCCTAAACATAGGATAAAGAGACTATGAGAAAAGTGACTGTTCTTGCCCTATACCTTGCACAAAAATTTATTTCAGCCACTCAGTAGTTGAAGAAATCATAAAAGACAATGTGGGGACAATAAACAGATAAGGATCTTAATGGCTAAACTTTTTACCCTGAGTTCTGCTGCTGTGTGGCCATAATCCATTAAATTGCCCTCTTTATCTGCTTCCTTCTTTAATTTCTAAAAGGAAATTTTTAATTTAGCCCATCTTATAGAACCATTATAGCTGGTAAATAGAAGTGTCTGTAAAGTGCTTTGTAAATCATGCCAACAAGGTTTTTGGCTATGGGTCACTGAAACAAATTACTTCTGATCCCCTCAAAAGTAGACTAATTTGTTAAGTTCTTGTATACACAATGCATGTTTGACTATACTGTATGTATAGCCCCCAAAATTTCACTAACTTATAAAAAATTTCCCTTTATTATTATGCACCTGACACAAACATAAACATTTCTCCACGGACAAGGAACAGAAAAGAGAATCTTTACTACGTATGGCTTGTTTTTGTAAAGACACATTTCAAATTTACCATGGTATATTTCTAATACTACTACCCTTGTCTGTGTTCCTTTGCAAAATTCATTCTGCTTTCCTTTGTGAATTCTTAACACCAGAAGGACCAAGCAGCATCAACTGACCCAGCGCAAATTTTTGTCCATAAAGAGGATGAACATTTTATAATAAAGTAAAATTATCATCATTTTTTGCATCAATTGCTACATCTGGTCCTTCTAATGTAAAAATGATTCACTGATGCTCTTTTTTTCCTCCTTTTCTTTGGCATCACAATGGCTACCTCTTCTCCCCCCAAAGCTCTCCCTTATTACAAGTAAGTCACACAAGTCCATACGTTAAGAGTATAAAAAAAAAAAAATCACCTCTTCGCTAAGAGGTGCAAAGCATAACACTCAAAGTCTTCTGGAGTCATGGTTGGTCACTACACTAATTAGAGTTCTTAAGTTCTCATAACTGTTTTCCTTTATACTGTTGTAGCCACTGTATAAATTGTTCTCCTGGTTAGAACTCCAGTTCCTACGAGTCTTCCCAGATTTCTCTAAATCCATCTTTCATGTTTTACATCACAGTAATATTTCATTATATTCATATACCATCGTTTGCTACTACAGATATTTTCGTACACACGGCTTCATCTCTTTGGACCATAGGCCTAGCAATGCTACCACTGGGTCAACTGATATTCTCTGTCTGGTAACTTTTTGAATATAATTCCAAACTGCATCCCTGAGAAGCTCAATCAATTCATTTTGACCAACAGGACATCAACGTATCTGTCCTCCCACAGTCCCTCCAACAATTGTCAATTTCCTTTCCTGTTATTGCTATTTGATGCCTAATATTTCTAGAGGGGATAGTCATGTAGGTGCAATACTTAAGATTAGGAAACCTATTGGATGGATGTGAGCTGTAACTTCATAATTTTTTTTAATATTTTTTTTTTTTTTACCATTAGTTAAATTAATAATAACCACAGCAGAGGTGTCAACCTTGGCCAAGTACTCTCTAACCAAATTTAAATCTAAGTGGGAAATGATTAACAAAATAAATAAAAATATAACAGACAATATAAATTTGTGGCTTTTTAAGTCAATATGCAGTCAGCAGGGAACCATTTCTTTCTGAGTTTGACACAACAGACGTAGAGCACCTTTTATACAGTTTTGATCCCTAACTTTTAATACTCAGTTTAAGAGAATGCTGTGCAGAGATAAAGATTGCTTTGTACTCCCAAACTACTAGGAATCTAGAATCTAGAAAACGTCCATCTGCCTCGCTGATGCTAATAATCTAAAGGGAGCATTAGCATTCAAAAACAATTATGGGGACTGTGGATTTTGAGCTAGAAGGGACCTCAATGTTTAATTAAGTCCAACTGCTCATTTGAGTTTCTTTATTTTGTAGATGAGGGGAAAATCTTTAAAGAATTTAAGCAGCTGGGGCAGAATTTGAATTCAGGTCCTTCTGGTCCCAAGTCCAGCACTTATCTACTCTAGCACTTCTATCTATACCTATAAAAACCTTTCCACAGCAGGATTTGAGGGACAGAGAAGGAACTTGTGATTTTACTGAGATGGGGAGGAATTCCCAGGTAAGGGGAACTCCCTTTACCAATGCACACTGTAACTTTATTATTCCAGGGTCACACATTCAACAAAGATCAGGTATGACTTGAACCCAGGTGTAACTTAAACCTGACTTTGAGGTATGTTTTCTATCTACTATAATATCCTATTATCTATTCAGAGAGCAAAATATTTACAACTTACAAAGTACTTTGAATCCTAACAACCCTGTTAAGTAGAAAGTAACATTTTCCCTATTTTATAGATTACAAAAGTGAGGCTCAGAAAGTTTAAGACATTTGCCCTTGGTCAAACAGCTACTACTAGAACTTTTAGCAACAGTCTAAAAAGGTAGTAAAAAAATTAAAGCACAGACTTATTCTTTCAAAACCCAGAGAAACTGTCACCCAAATCCTAATTTAGCTTCTAAAAACCTATCATTTTCCACTGATTAAGACTCCTTTGATTACAATACAGGATCAATGAGGCCAAACTTGATGCCTGCAATGGTCAATTTCAGTGTGTTCCAAAAGTCATGAATGGCCCTCCCAGGTCCGAGTCATCTTGCAGCAGAGGCTAAGAAAGCTAGTCAGTAAGACAATGTGGATGGATGGCACAGACCCTTTCCCACAAATGAGTAAAATACAGCTATAAGAATAGATCCTACTAACATTACGTCAGAAGCAGCATCTATCCGCTTATACAAAAACTGGTGCATTATTGTGATCTGGAGTTCTAGACCACCCCCCAATCTATTTCTTCTGTGATTTCAGGTTTCTTGGAGGGATTAGTCACTGTCTCCATCACTTAAATTGCTGCAATCTTCAAAAGAGGACATCTGTTCACATCCAAACCAAATACTTACAGACGTGGTAACTGTGCCCTGGGAACTTGAGCTGGTGGGCACAGAGCCATCTGATGAGGTGGAAGAGGAGAGCTGTCGTACCAAGGGGCTGGGTGGTGGGTGGTGGGTGACAGCTGTCAAATAGCTTGAACTGCCTACATCTGTGTGATGTTTCAGCACTGCAGTGGTTAAGAGAAAGAAGAGAGAAACATAAATGGTTAAATTCCCTTAAGCAGTTGCATGTTTAGCTCAAACTGAAAATGCCAGTGAAACACATCTGATATGAAAAAGCCTTCAAAGCCTAGAGGAGTAAAGAGACAAAAGCAAACTAGGTTTGGTGGGAGGTGGGTGGCTAGGAAATTGTTATAGCAGTAGAAGTGCCCCGCATTTTAGTAGCAGTAGGCTTCCCACCACTTTGCTGCGTCCCTAGAACCTGAAGGGCAAAGATAATTGGGGGAGGGAGGGGAATTGAGAGAAGCCCAGGTGGCCTCAGAAAGCCTTGAGCAGACACAGGTGCAGGTACAGGTGCCAGGCCTGGCCCTGGCTGCCTACCTTCACTTCTCTCAGATGAATGGTCTCGCAATCGCATTTTGCTCTGGTTTGGGTCATGCACAGGTGGAGGGTTGAGCAAGCGCTCTGCTTTAGGCGCTGTAACTCTCTCTGCCATGGACACAGCCATTACATCATCTAAGTGCTGCCTGTGGGTCTTGTCAGGCCGGGTTTGGTGATGGGAGAGCTCTGAAGAGTGGAACAGAAAAAGAGCTATGCAATGTCTTCTTTCCTTTCTCTTTCTGGTTGAGGAAGGGTGCCTGAAGATGCTGAGCTCTCATGTCAATTGTGCACTAACTCCAAATCCCCAGATTAGCAAACTGGGGGTGGGGGAAAGCACAGCCAGTGGCAGGTGATCAGGTCTAATATCATTGCTGGATAATGACATCACACCCTCCAAAGAGCCTCGAACTTGACTTACATATTCTGAAAAGGGTTGTGCCTTTATTCAATTCAGTAAATATTAATTAAGCAGCTATGTACACAAGAAAGGTAGCTTACTGTAGTGGAGAGAGAGAGCCAGTAATGGAGTCAGGAAGACCTAAGCATAAGGCCTGTCATTGGCACATCCTTGGCATGGCAGCTAAAGATGTTACTGAGCCAAGCCACTCAGTATCCCAGGCTATTCTCTAAGACTATGAGATGCAGTCATAGCTAATCTGCATTGGTAGAGGGAGCTTTCTCACCAGGTAAAATGCTCTACATGAATGAAATCACAGATCTGGAACAAAAAGGGTGTACTAAAACTCACTATTGTTAGGTTCTGAGGACACAAAGACAAGTCTCTATCCTTAAGAAACTTACATTCTAAGGCTAGAGGAGAGAGAAAGGAAAAAAATCAAGAAACCCATATGAAGAAAAGTGATTAAAAAAAAACATGAAGAGAAAGAGCAGTCGTCCAGACAGTGCTATGTGAATTTTGCTTTCAGTTGGAAGTTGGGGGGAATAGATGGGAGGGCTTCAAGTGAAAGAACAGAAGGACTTCACCAAGCCTGGAGTGCAGCAGGAAGAACCCATTTCAGGCACAGAGAGACAACATAAGCAACAGCATAGATACCTGAGAGAGGATGAGAAGAATGAAAGGTTGCACAAAGTATATGAAAGAAAGGAGTCATGCAAAATAAGCCTGGAGCCAGACTGTGAAGACTACTGAATGCCAGGATAAGGAACTTATACTTCAGTTGATAGGTAAAGAGGAATCAGTCATTTTTGAATGGTTATCAGCAGCAAATTAAGATTATTAAAGAGACAGCAGTGTGAAAGAAAAGAAAGAGACTGAAGGTAGAGAGATCACTCAGGAGGCTATTACAGTAAGCTAGACAAGAAGTGTTGAGGGGGCCTCAATTAGGATTGTTGGAGGAGTGGAAGGAACAGATGTTAAGTAAGACTTCCAGAAGCAGAATTGACTGGATGTGGGGGTTAAAGGAGAGACAAGAGTCAAAGACAATTTGGGGTTTATAGCATGGCTGAAGGAGTCTGACTGTACCATCAGCAGTAATGGATCTTAAGGAAAGGGGTAAGTCAACTAATATTAACTACAGGCTGATCTAAAAATAACCAGGGTTGTTGTATCTTCCACAGGTCTCCCTCCAAAATCCAAGAGTATCCTGAATAATAATAATAATAATAGCTTATTTCTCCAAAATTCAATGGAGTCAGAATAGGTGGATTTCCCAATGAGTTTCAAATATCTCTTGGCCAACAAGTATTCCCAACAAGGCATGTTGACATATCAAATAATGGAGACTATATGAGAGTTCCCAAGAATAGACAAAGAAATAGAAGATCTCCTAACAGACATGCACACACCTTATCACACCTTTCACCCTTCTCTCTCCCCCAAACTTACTGGCTGCTGCTAGAAAGGAGTTGACCAACTTGTGCCTATCTTTACGAACAGGGTCAGGAAGGCTGCCCGGAATGGGTGTTCTGTGCTTGAGTGAAAGCTTTTTGGGAGGTTTGATTTTCTCAAAGGGCTTGTTCTGCCACTGGGATTTCAGCATACTCTGGAAGTGCAGGCTTGTGGGAACATCTATAGGAGACACAAAACAACAGTGTAGGTCAGTTAAAAAAATCTATATATCCTTATCCCCTTGGCATCTCGCCCTATATTAAATGAGTTTTAACCATTTCTAACCACAGTGTTCATAAATGAGGAACCTGTCTTATCTCTACCTCTTTATTTCTTCCCTAGTCTGACAATAAGCTTAGCACATTTTTAAAGAGTATGTTTTCCCCACAAGCAGGTCATTCAGTAAGTCAAGGAAGGTTTTATAAAGGGCTTAAGTTTTCCCCCTTTAATAATGTTTCTATCTACAAGAACCCTAGGTCTCTTAACCTGATCCTCAACTAGTAATTCCTTCCCTAAAGGAACTCTTTTTCTTGTTATAGTATACTGATGGTTGATATTCTGACCAGTGAATGTGGAAAAAGTTCAGGTGCTGTTAACAAGAAGGTTCTTTATATGTAAGAAGGCTACAGATTAAATAACCTCTTGATTCTCAGGAACAGTTGGAATAATCTCCCTGGCAGGTACCAAATTCCATCAATGAGAATCTGAGTATTACAGAGCCTCTCTCAAAGGATTTCATGGCCCTCACTCTCCAAAGCAACCTAAGCTACTGAGCCTTCATGGAACTTCAGTAAACATTTTTTAAACATGAGCATTTTATTATTTATATATTTTGACCAAGACTGCTAACAGTTTGAGAGACTTTTCTCCAAAATCCTTGTATCTAATTGGGAATTTCAGATTATGATTTTTCCTATCCTATCTAGTATTGGACTCATGTCTTTTAAGCTAGAAACACAATTTTAAAATCTAAAACTATCAATAGAAAAGAATATTTACTTTGTGATCAATATTTAAATACAACATCCAGGGGCACTTCAGTCTTTAAAAATAAAAGTTTTACTACATGCAGTCTGTTCCCCTTTACTCACTCAATAAACTCAAGTGCCACATTTTTTCCTAAAAGTCAAGACCCCCACATGATTTATGCTTAGAAAAGAGAAGTAGTGAACTGACACACATTAAAACATTTTTGACTAATTAGTAGGTTAAAGAACAATATCATGTTTCTTGGATAGCTTATATAGAACTTAAAGTTGAAATTCATGTATCAACAATACAAGGAGAAAGGCTGAAGAATATGCATGCTCATACTACAGCATGCTTGGGAAACTACTGAGATGTACTCCAAATACCATTTGGCACTTGTTCTAGAACAGAAGCATCAATGGACCCAATAAGCACTTCCCCTTCATTCCCTCAAGTGGGCAAGGTTGATCCTGGAAGACTCCAAGTTCTGTTCAAATATGGTTCCTGCTTTTGAGAGGGCTATGACACAGGCCAAGGTAAGTCTGTGTTCTATCACCAGTTCACCTTTACTGAAAGCATTTTCCTGATAGGAGTCCTGGGAGGTAGGTTATGATTTCACAGGAGAAGGGAGTTTTCAGGGAGGAACTCTTTCCATTGGTACAGACCTGCACTTTCTCTGGTATTCCAGGCTTTATAGGTTTTCCTAGGAGCACTGACAGGCAAGTAACTTGCCTGGAGTTACATAGCCAGTAGTATGTTAAACATGTAAACCCAGTTTTTCCTGATTTCAAAGTCAGCTTTCTATTTATTACACCATAATGCCTCTGTGATATGGATATTACAGATATGGCAACTTGCCTAGATTCACACAGTTATTAAGTACAGTATTAGAATTAGGATCAGAACCCATATTTTCTGATGACAAATCGAGTGCTTCCCCCTAACCATAAAATATGGTTTTATTATACCACACAGTGTATCAATTTGCTGGAACACTTTCATAAAAAACTGAACAGTAGTAGTACTTCAGTTGACTTTCACAGTTGACAGTCTACAAAAAAATCTACCCAAGAACTGTGAATTTAATTTCATGCTCTTGCTGAATGAGGAAAATTCCAAGTATCCAAATGTATTAAGAACTTGTCTTATTTAAAAATTGAAACATAACTCTAGTTTTGAGCAGGATTAAATAATAGAATGGTAAGAAAGAAGTCTGCAATAAATGAGAACAAGTACCTCAGGGAGAGGTCGTTTATGTTCTAAACAGCATAAGTGATTTTTTTAAAAAGTCTGTCAGAGAAGAAACCTATTTAAATGCAGGCTTTTAGGGTTTTGGTCAACTAGAAGGAGCAAGCAGAAATTTACTAAAGTTACTCAGAATTATTCCCTTGAAAAGCTTTCCCTCATGGCTCTTTATTTCTTCAAGTAAATCTTATGATTACTAAAGAACATTCATTTCTCCTTCCACTGCTTTAGGTGGCATGATCTGAGAAAATGTACAGATTATCCCTCCACAGGCAGGTAAAAATGCATGCACTTCTTTGACCAGCAGGTGGCAATCTTGACCAAGCACTTAAGCTTCTGCTTTGAAGTTCATGCTTTTCACCAAAGTTATTACATCATCTGCATTTCCAGTTAAAGATTAACTGGACTTAATCAAGCAAGCTAACAAAGGGACAAAGCACCTCCCATAGCAGTGCCAAATGGTTATTACACACTCATAACCACCATCAGCAGCAGCACCAGGGAATTTCTCAGGACTCACTGGTCCCCCTAGGCTTTACCAAGGCTGAGAGCCTGAAGAAGCCCTGCATCTGACAAAATGGAAGCATGTTAAAAACTAAACAAAACAACAAAACAAAACAAAACGCTCCACTCATAGTGTCAAGCTAGGAGCTTCTGCACAGCAGGCAACCACAGTGAAAATCAGGAACTCTACTGAAATCAAGAAGAATGGAATGTAGTCACACAGAACACAGGTACGTAAAATTCATTATTCTCTGTTTAAAAAAAACAAAACCCCAAACTGGATAAAATTAGAAAACTAAATAGACTGAACATATATCCATAAAGTCAAAGACTGGAAAACCTGAAACATAAAACAAACATTTAAGTCCTTTTTTATCTGTCTACCTTCCCCTAAGGAATCTGGGTTTGAGTTCATTTCCAGACTCTGAGTACCCGGACAAATAACTTCATCTCTCTCTAAACCTATTTCCACATCTGTAAAATAGGAATGAAAATCCTTTACCTACCTCATATGGTTGCTATAATGAAAACATGTAAGAGGTAGCTAGGTGGTACAAAGAAAAAGTACTGGGCCTAGAGTCAGGAAGGCGAGTTCAAATCCTGCCACAGAAACTTACTAGCTCTGTAACCCTAAGTCACTTAATCTCTCAGCCTCACTTTCCTCTGTAAAATAAGGATAATAATTGTACCAACCTGTAAAGATCTACATAGTGATAACAGCAGCTCCCAACGTATAAATGAGCTGCATTCCCAAAGTCAGTTTATTCTCAGTTGATTGGCATAAAGGAAGCATTTTCTCATAGAAAGAATGTTGTACAAAGTAATTTAGGTTCCCACACCATCTCCCAAACCTATTTATATCTATAATGTAGCAGTACTTTATACTATGTAACTTCCATAGGGGGTGCAACAATGTTTCCATGAGGAAAATGCTTTCAGATTCCTAACTTATATAATTACATAATTCTAACAAATAAATCTTTTACTGCTACAGTCCTAGAAGAGGGGTGGGGACTTCTTTCATTTCTTAACCTGCTCCCAACCTGTTAAGTGACTGTTACAGATACCCCTAGCTTATGTTCTGACTCACAATAAAGTGCAGGAGGGCTGTAGTGAATGGAGGGGAAAGGTAGGTAGTGGTGTGGCAAAACTGCTTGGTGCCTGCTCGGGGAGTGGGGGTGGGGGCTGCATGGCAGAGGGTCTGTTGTAACAACAGCAGCAGCAGGTGAATGGGGGAGAAGTCTTGAGACCAAATGGGTAGTAGGTCTCTAGAAGTCTTTTTGTAAAATGCCCCAAGGTAATAATGGATGTGTGTTCCTCCTTCGTTGCCAAAGAAGAGAAATGGTGACATGACTTGCACTTGACTTTGTTTTGAATGAGGGAGGGCTGTGCAGGTCACCAGCCTCACTTCGGCCAGAGCCATCTGGATCCAGTGACCAGATATTCATCAGGATGACTGGAGATGACCCAGGATGAGGCAGTTGGGGTTAAGTGACTTGCCCAAGGTCACACAGCTAGTGAGTGTCAAGGGTCTGAGGTGAAATTTGAACTCAGATCCTCCTGACTTCTGCACTGGTGCTCTATCCACTGCACCACTAGCTGCCCAATAATGGATGTAAAAATTGCCTGAAAAAAATATTCTCATGGCTATCAACTGAAGGTTTGAAGTACGAGTTTTGTCCTTTATATGAGCAAAACTGTAGGTGCTTCATCACAAAATTTTATTTAGAAAACAAAAATCCTCAGCAACAAACAAATCATACCCCCTTCTTAAACATTCATCAACGTAACATGAACTGTTGCCGAAGGTACAGGCTGGGTCAGATGAGCTAGCTCTAAGGTCCTGCCTTGGCTCTGCGCCTTTATTAACACTTCAAGGTCTGCTGTCTATGGTTGCTGTGGCTGTCATTTTGGGGGGACCCAATCTGCAATTTCATCCACAGAAAGAATTCCATAAATGGAATGCTTTGCAATGATGCAAAATAATGAAAGATTCCTTTGTAATTTGAGTCTCAAAGACAGGTTAAGTAACGAGCCCATGGTCTCACTGCTAGTAAGGATCAGATACAGAACTGGAACCCAAGTCTCCTGATCACCAAAGAACAATTTCTCTTCACTGTGCCAGGATGTCCCAAAGCTGCATCTAAACGGGTTGATTTTCTTGGAACAGGAAGAATGGATTTCTCTTATCAAAGTGGCCTAGAAAGTGTTACTACTACTACGTAGTAGCTTCAGTCCAAAACAGCCAGATGCCCATACAAATGAGCAGTTTTTTGTACACAGATGCTCATACCATGTCGCTATGGGCAATGACTAAAGACATACACTAGAATTGGGCAGAGAGAGAAAACTGGAACCACTGGGCAGGCTGGTATACATCTGGCTACAATCCAAATAGAAGAGGAGGAACTATTAATTTACAGCACAGATAAACATATTTTTAATACTTTTCACTAATAAATTCTAAGATTTATTTATCATTTCTGGTCCCAAATCTCATGGTCTAAGTTTCTACTGAACTCTAATCTTTTCACCTCTCCTTACCAAAAGTTACGTGGTGGTAGAACATCTTAGAACTCATGACTTTCCACAGTCAAAATTAGTCTTGGGCAGTAGGACACAGGGAGCTGTGAGGTTCAGGGTCAAGAGAAAAAAGCAGGTAAAGAAGTCAGCTGATGGGCTATTAATCTGAGGAAGATGAGATTTAGGATAGTGAGCTAAAAAAAAAAAATCACTTGTTTTCAGAATGCACTGTTACAAAGAAGCAGCAGCCATTCTGTGGGTCTGTAAAGCTGGATTTTGCTTGGTAAAAAGAACTCTCCAACTACTATGGAAGAGCTGGACTTAAGAAACAGTAACATCCCCCATCATTCTAACTGTTAAAACAAAGGTAGATGAGCATTTCCTCCTAGAGAGGTTGGATTAGAAGATCTCTAAGATTTTCGTCCAAATCAAAGATCCCATGATCTCTTCAGGAATCCCATGAAGAAAGTCATTCTCTGTGCCTTTGGAAACTGAAACTCTGCCAAATCTGAAAGGTATTCTAAGCCTCTGCAGCAGAGCAGACCTTGGCTATTTTTAGGCATAGCTCTGACAAACAAAAGCAAGTCAGTGATGCCTCAATCTCAGAGCAAAATGCAAATAGTTCAGGCTAGACTTGTCTATGTTGCTGGGGCTGTATATCTTAAAACAGGACATCCTATACTTTTCCTATTCACTGGACTACTCAGCTAACAGAACTATTTTTTGATACTCCTGATTATGTTTATTTTCAAGACTGACTAACCTTAATGCTGCCTTTTTAAATATGCTAAGCGCTTAACCAAAGTATAAGCTAAGTCTGACATCTCTACGCAGCTTTTACATGCGAGCATTACACTCATGTTCCTAACATCACAAAGCCTTATGCAACACTCAGTTTTTCTAGCCCCTTGGAATTCTACTTTCGGCTCTTTCAGAGAATTGAGGTTATGTTAATTATATCCAGCAGATATAAAGTTTCCTCTTACTGTATTGAGCGTATCTAAGTGAAAACTCTTTCATTGTACAGTAAGACAGTGTCTCAGTAATGAAGTACAAGAGGATTCCCTCCATACCCCACCCTCCCCTGAAGTCAACTTGAGCACTAGATCTGATAGTCAGGAAATCCAACTTACCATCTGGGAATGCTAGTACAGGATGAACACAAGAGTCCAACTGGGAGAGACGCTCCAAAAGGGGAGCTTCATACTGGATCTCAGGAGGCATTGTACTACCACCACTGTTTAAACCACCACAGAGTACACAGGAAACATTCACATCACAGCTGCTTCGTATAGTACTGCTTCTGTGAACCTATAAAGGGGCAAACAACAACTATGAGCACTTGGATCCTAGTAGTAAATAACCCAGATGCCCATGCATTGCGCTTTATTCCTTGTGAGGTGGGGGGGAGGGGGGGAAAGAGAAGGTAAAGTAATTCTAGAACTCCTAATATATAATAACTCCGCTGGCAGTTGGCATCAGCAGTCAGTCAGGGTACTACAGATTTCCAAAAACATCTTGACAACAAAATTTAGGATGTACCACGCTATGGTAGAAGGAGTACTCTAATGAAATCATGAAAGCTCTGTTCTGGGTTCAACAGTGATACTTCATAATTCTACAATCTTCAGCACAGAACTTAACCTTGGTGATCCTCAGTTTCCCCATCTTTAAAATACAGTAAGTTGAGTAGATACTGAGTTTCTTTCAAGTTTAAACATTCTATGTCCTACATATAAAGAGGTGGAACCTGACACATTAACTACGGTGCACATCTGCAATACTACTGAAGGTACTTGTCCCCTAACGCACAGAATTTTTAATATTTATATTAATCTTTACAGAGTCGTGCTTATATTCAATTTGGAATTCATTCTCTTTCTTCATTACCCCCCCACTTCCTGTACAAAAGGAAGATGTCTTAATATTTACTAGATTCATGTGTTGATCAGCATTTCATCTTTCCTGAAAACTCACTGTAAGGTAATAACGACCACAGCCCAGTAGTTTTATATACTGATAAAGGACATCTCTGCTGGCTTCTGAGAAATGTTTTTTCCAAGTTTTATCCTAACCTCCCTTTTTAAAAAAAAAAAAAAAACAAATACAGTACTACAATTTCTCCAATATTTGACAAGGGCTAATGTGATTTACAAGAGTGTCCAAAACAGACAATTGGGTCATAAACATTTGCCTGTGGGGTTCACCATGCCAGCTGCATGTGGAATGCTAGCCATACATTTACAAGTTGTGGAAGATTCAGAATTACATATGATATCTGAAAAGGCCTTCAGATTACTAGGAATCTAGTGCTCTGTGTACTTATTATAGGTTAGAACCATTTTAGAGAGAAATGATAATAGTAGCAGTTTGTCATGCAATTTCTTCATCATTTTGTATTCTTGATCAAATTCCAAATTTAGAGGGGAGTTTCTTTTTCCTCTCTAATCCAAGAAGATCCAAGATAAATCCTCTTACAGCAACACGGCATAAATTCAGAATGTGCCTAATTGCTATGAACAAAACTTCACTGATTGTTTTATCAGTGTCCTTGTGTATACTTTTGACTCACCAGTAGCTGACAGCATCAGGGGCTGTATTATTGTTAAATCAGAAGACCTGGGTTTAAATTCTGCCTCTATCACATCTTACCACGGCAGGACAGTCCCTTTTCTCCCTCAGCCTCATTTTCCTATGTCAAAAATGAAGTTCTAGATGATCCCTACAACTTCCTCCAAAGCTAAATGCAATGATTCTATAGGGTAAAGATAATGGACACAGAGAAACTTTTACAGTTACGATGAGAAACTGTTTGACTAGCACGGGAACAATGGGAATGGAAAAAAAATTAGCACTTAAATGCATTTCATCTCATTTGATTCTCCTAACACTGAGAGGTTAAGTAGAAGATGCAAAGAACTTGTTGATTGATTTGAGCTGGAAGCAACAAAGGACAGAGTTATAGATAAGACCATTTAGAGGTAGAAGGGAGGGTCTCAAGTCTAAAAGACAAGAAGGAAGGAGTTGTTGGAAACAAACTAGAAAGTAGGGATACATTTTTAGGAGGGTGGGGAGTGACAGAGAGTTAGAATATTAACATAACAAGTTTAAAAGCACTTGATTGCAACCTACAAAGGTTTGTCACCATCTACTTATGTCTCTACTGTGATAGGACTATAAAAAATTCTTAAAATGCACAGTGAAAAGGGTACCCATACTGGCCACCAATAGAAGAGTTCTGATCCTAAAATACGTTCATCCTGGTCTGTAAAAGAGAAAATTAACAGTCCAAAAAAGACAGATTAATTAAATTTGTATTAAAAGTTTTTGACTGAAATTTTAGAGGTTTATCCCAAGTTTTTACATTTAAAATTCCATCTCCAATGTGTCTAATTATCAATAACTGAATGGCTTTGATAATAGTCCTTGAAGCCATACCTAGCACTTTGACAATCAAATTAAAGGGTTAGTATTGACTTAGCTAAGCAAAATCTTTATACTTTTGTCTCTACACTGATGAATAGCTGCACTTTACACAGGAACATTACAGACTGCATTTTTTGGGGAGCTACACAATTTCTCTTGGATATTAACATTCAAAAGACCAGGAATGCCTCTGTGAAGAGCCCAATGATTACAACCAGTGATTTCAACCAAAAATTCTCTGAAAGCAGAATTCTAATTACCCATCATCACTTCTAAATTCTTGACTTCATAATATCCTTGATAAAAAAAACCTTAGGTCTAAGGCTAGGGTTCAATAGCAAAAAGGAAGACCAGAAAGGGAAGCAGGGGCAGAAGTACTGATGATGGAAGAGAATAAGATTTGGCACCAAGCTTCAGTTTCAGGCAAGGTGGGGGAAAGAATATTATTAAGACAACTGGAGGAAGTACTCTGGAGAGTTCCAAGGGGGAGGTAGGGTTGAAAGTAAAATGCTGAATCAAGAAGGCCAGATATTATGGCTTGGTTTGGGGTAGGAAAAACACTTTAGATAGGCCTGGTCTGTATTTGAAGTAAGCTGTTTCTTTGCTATGGTTAGGCTTAGAGAAAGTCAGCACTCTGTCAGACACAAAGTTGGGACAGTGTATGTCACCGAGATTTTCATGAACAAATTGTGTGAATAATGGCGAACCCATTTGCTAGCTGGTTTTTCCAGGGTCACTCACCTTATCCTCAAGGGCAGGTACTAGTTTCTTGTGTAGAATATGGGTTCTGTGATAATATGAAAGCATGTCTCTCCCAGGTCTTCAACTAATTAGATTTCATCAATCATCAATAATAATTCTAGTGCTTCTATGGTATCACACTTAATTGTCCTTTTACTACCACAATTTAACAAAATAAAATTAACTCTCTAAGATTCAAAACTACAAGATAAATCACTGTAGAAGTTTGTCCTTTTAACAACAAGAATTACTGAAACCAGTTACCCAACTAGATTCTAAACTATAAACACCAAACATCAGGTTTACTAATAACCTTAGGATTTTGGTAGCTAATGGGACAAAGAAAATCATCTTCCCAGAAAGCCTAACAAATACCCATGTACCTTACTGCAGAACATCACACTTATATGTAACTTAAGCTAAACAAGTCCAACTTGAACCAAAAATAATGGTGCAGTCTAACATCTGCCACAATAAAAGGCCTAAAAGGCATTGTGATCCATCATCAATATGAAAAGACAACTTTTTTTAATCACACACAAAATTCAAACACTAATACATGAAGAACAATCTCTACATAGCAGGTATTCAAAGATAATACATCTTTCCCCTTTTCAAAACTACTTCTCCTCTACTAATGTCCTTATTTCCATGAATGATATCATTTCCCCCCCAAACTTTCAGGCTCCCTCTGCTCTCTCGCATGTACTAAGTCACAGACATCTCTGTACTTCGTGCTTTGCATGTCTATTATTGGGTGCCTTCCTTTATATTGCCCTTTGTGGGAACTGACACCCAAGGCACTAAAATCATCCCCTATCTCTCCCTGCTCTAATCTATCTTATAGCTCAGAAGAGTCAAACTTCTAAGATGTAATTAGGAAATGTTTGACAAAATAAATAAAAATACAATAAAACATACATGTTAGTTTGTAGTTTTTCTAAGTCAATATGAGACCCACAGGAATCTATTTCTATTTGACTTTAACACTGAATAAAATACTACTTTCATGTTATTTTCCTTGTTCACAAACATTAAAAAGTTCCAAAGGGCCCATGGGACAGTTCAAACTCTTTAGACTAGATGATGCTTTATTCATCTTTGGATGACTTTTAGCACCTACTAGTGGTTTCTTACATATATATAAAATGTAAATGTATCCACCCACCACTGAACAGGTTTCAGTAATTCCTATTGTTAAATGGACAAACTTCCGAAGTGATATATGTAAGAAACCTTATTATATGTACATATGTAAGGCTCTCTGGCAAGACGCTGGAGTCAATTCAAAGAATTTCTAAAGTAACTTAAAAGCAAATACCTAAGTCAGTTCTAGTTAAAACCAGCTACCTCAGTGACCTAGAAATTTACTGGGTCTTCTTTGGCCTCCATGCAAATTTTGCTTCAAGCTGACCTGCCTATAAATGGCGCCCCTCCCTCCTCATCCTTTCCTCTCTGCTTATCTTAAACCTATCGCTCAAGGTTTAGTTAAAACGTAATCTCTACTTCAAATTTTTCCTAGATGATAATCTGAATTTCTCTCACTCTTCTAAACTTGCAAAATAATCTACTGTTTGTATTCACTGGAATTCACTGGAATTTAATTATTCTGTACCATTATGCTGAATGGTTATTTAGTTTTTGGTATATTTCATGTCTTTTCTCCATAACTAGATTATAAACTCATTGAGGGTGGAGAACATATCTTCTTACAGCCTTAGCCCTCAGCACAGTGTTTTATAATACAATAACCACTCAAGTTTCTTTTATGACCCAAATTCTAAATGGCAACCAGGATTTGATATTAAAATTTAAAAACTAAGACTAAGGAGATCTTACGAGATTGTTGTAATGAACATGAATAGTAAATAATATGTTTTATATTTGACAGTGAAATAAATATTTTAAATGACACCTTTCTACATATATATGACTTAGTAAATTAACATTAATTTATGCAATTAATTTGCCTTTAATGAGCACAAACAAAGTGTAATATGAAGGAATGGAAACGTTCTGGGTGGCAGGGAGTAGACAATCTGTAATTCAAACAGTCAATCAAAAGCTGACTCCCTTTGATTTCTTTAAATACTGTTAATCAATGAGTCAAGAATTTATTAAGCTCATACTATATGCCAGGCACTGTTAAGTGCTGGGGAGAAAAAAAAGGGCAAAAAAAAAAAAAAAAAAAAAGACTTACTGTCCTAAAGGAGCTCTCATTCTAATAGGGGGAAACAATATACAAATGGGGGTGAGAGTGGAGGGAGAGGGAGGAGAAGAGTGTATATATAATCTCAGAGGGAAGGCATTAGTAATGCAGGGGACTGGGAGAGACCTCTTGCAGAAAGTAGAATTTGAGCTGAGTCTTGAAGGAAGTCAAGAGGTGGATGTAAAGAGGAAAGCACTCCAGGCATGAAGAGCCAACCAGAGTTTCAGAGTGTCACAAAGATGCCACTGCTTCTGGATTATAGAGTAAATGAGTTAAGGAAAGTAAAGTTTAAAGGAAAAGAAGAGACACTGGGAATGTAGAAGGGGCCAAGTTGGGAAAGGTTTTATAAAAGCCAAACAAAAGGTTTTTATATTTGCTCCTGAAGGGTAATAAGAAATTATAAGATTGTACTCAGTAAAAAGTGTCATGTTTGGATCTTACTTCAGGACAATCACTCTGGTGACTGAATGGGGCAAGACTTGAAGTAGGCAGATCCACCAGCAGGCTACTGTAATAATCAAGGTGTGGGATGAGGGCCTGCACTAGAATGCTGGCAGTGTCAGAGGAAAGAAGGGAACATGAATCTGTAGTAGCATTTTAGCATCCAACACATCCTTTATCACAAAGAGCAGAATGTCACATCTTATGTAGTAAATAGAAGACACTTCATTTGCCCATGCCCAAATAACTGTCCTCTGTGTCCTGCTTATGTTTCAAACATACAACTGAAGAAAACATTAAAGATGAGAATGACTGATTAATTTCCCCACACTTGACATTAATGTATTAATTGTTTTAATACTACTTATTGTTTTGCTTTACCTTACCTTCTCAACTTTTCTCTTAGAAAATAGTTTAGATTTTGGTGGTCAAAATTTAGAGGTGAGAAAACTGCTGAATTTTCTTAAGTTTCTTTTATTCCTGATTGAAGATCAACTAAGAAAAAGCAAAACTCTTCTACACTTCTTTCTCTTTTAAGAGGTTATGAAAAAATTTTGTTAAAACTATCATAAAATTGAAGATATTTTCCTAAGAACAAAACCACCAAAACAATCAAACAATAATTATGTTGTTTGAAATGTGTTTAATCAACTTCACAGTTTAAACTTCCTTCAATATTGTTTTTACAAGCTCTACTATAAAATTGTGATTTAATAATTTTTTAAATTTACAAATCTACAAGTTCCCGTAGTTCAGAATTTTATCATCTTTGTTAGTGTTCAACAATCTGTCTTTCTAGTAATAGAATTCATTTCTAAATCTCAAGACACACATCTAAACCAGGAAGACATGCTGTCTAAAGTGACAAAAAGAATACCTCAGGTGGCACATTCATTTCCCATTTATTATGTTAAGGAATATGTCTATTCCTTCTAATTCTTACAGAAAAGTTCAAGATGTCTGAGGTTAGAACAGCAGCTCTAACACTCCTACCTGACTGAGCACACTCTCCACCCAGGGCAGGACATCAAGACATACCAGTACTGACCTTCTTGGAGAGGGGTACAATGCTGTTGGGTCGAACAAGTCTCCGTTTTTTACAGCTTAGTACAGGGCGGGTCCGGGCTGCTCCACATGGACCATCAGCAGAAGCAGAAACCAGATTCAACCGTTGCTTTTTATGTAGTAATTCTTCAGCATCAGAACCATCTCCAGGTGTATGGTCTGCCAAACTAGACTGGAGTCTACACAAGGGGAGAAGTGTTAACATCTCAAAATATTCTTTTTTTAGTAAATAAAGAACAGTCTACTCATTTTATACTAACCCCAAAACAAACCATGTCTTCAATACAGAAAACCGCTATTTAGTCATTACATCCATAACTAATCAGGATAAAAGTTTAATTAAGATAGAATATTAACTTGCATGGGCTTTGATTCCTCCCACTCCTCTCCCCATATTCCAGTTAGGGAATTACTGAGTAAAGAAAAAAAAAAAAAAAAACAGAAGACACCAGTAAAGGGAACCACAGTGTCTGAAGGTGGGCAGCATGCAAAATACACAACAGAACCTTCAGCCTCTGTAATCCCACCTATGGCTATTCTGAAAATGTTATAGTATGATGTGATCCAACATTATTAAATGTTAATTTATGGATGAGCTAATTTGACAACTCCTTTTTGGTGTATTTAGATATTTAAACTTACGGATTAATAACTCCATTGATTGGTCTCACTATTCCACATGGTTTGATGGAAAGAGCCTCTGAAGTATTGGTGGTACCAACATTTTCCAGTGGCTGAGATATGGAATCAATCTGCAGAGAGAGAGGAAAAAAATTATCACTATTCACTTAATAATCTTCCTCTGTGTTAGGTAAATCATCACAATTGAGGCAGTTAGAAATTCTAACATGTTCAGGTCATAGACAATAAGTGTTTAAGAGTTTCAAGAATACATAAATGTTGCATCATCTTCTACTTTCACCCCCAAATATTTGAAAACCTAAAAGGCCACTGCCTATATAGTCATGACTCAGAAAAGTCATCAAACAACCATACAGCATAAAACTTCAATTTCCTGTTGGAATGATAGACTAATTTTGAGCCTCAAAAGAAGAATTTTTTAAATTCAGCCAGCACCCCACCTATTACAATATAATAAGAATAGAGAAAGACAGATCTGTCATCTTCACTAACACTATGCAATTATTTACTGGTCCACTGATGCATTTTAAGAGGAAAAAATCAATTTTGAGGTAATTTTTACTATATTTAGTCTTTAGCATTTGATAGAACATGGGAAAGATTTGAATCACATTAAATCTGCTCTATGCAGCTGACTTCCAAATATCATCTCCAAGTAATTACCTTCTAAACATTCCTACCTGGGTACCCCATCATCACCTCAAATTCACTACATTCCAAAATAAACTATTCAATTCTTCCAAAACCTGTCTCTTCTGCAAATCTTCACACTTTGATTGAGAGAAGAACCATGTTACCAGTGACCAAGGCTCAAAAATCTCAGAATCATCCTTCCCTCTTTATCATCCTTAACCTTCAAATCCCAGCAGAGCCAACTTCTGTCAATTCAATGCAACTGCCTTACCTACTACAATACCTTCCTACTTGGTCTCTTTGCTTTCAATTACCTTCCTTCACAATATATCTTTTACATAGCTGCTACCTATCACACAGATCTGATCACATTACTAAAAATCTTCCAATGGTTTCCTATCATCCACTGGGTCAAGACCCTAAACATTCATCCATCTTACCATGTCTTTTCTCATTCAAGTTCCAGGAGACTATTAAATGTTTCCAGTTTCATTCCACCCTTTCCTTCATCTCTTCTGCACAAATCAGAGATCATGCCTTTAAAAACTTACCGTGGTCTCCCTCAATCTCTAATAACTGACAGTCTTCCTCTCCTTCCAAGGTTTAGGTCAGGTGCCCCCACATATAAAGTCACTCTTTTAGCCCTGAATTGGTTCTTAATATTCTTTTTAAAAATTTTGATTTCCAAATTTTATCCTTCCTTCCAGTCCCCCCTCCTATCCACTGAGAAGACAAGCAATATGACAGTATCTATACATATGAAGTTTTGAAAAACATTTCCATATTAGCCATGCTGATAAAAAAAAAAAAAAAGCAAGGAAAATAAAAGTGGTAAAATTATGCTTCATCTGCATTGAGACCACCAGTTCTCTAAAAGAGAGGCAGACAGCATTTTTTATCACGAGTCCTTTGAATTATGGATTACCATATTGAACAGAGCAGCTAAGCCTTTTTGTTACAATGCTGTCATTTTGTATTAATTCATATAATCCTTCTCAGGTTTTTCTAAAACTAACCATTTTGTCATTCTTATAGCACAATAGCATTCCAATCACAATTATATATCCTAACTTGTTCAGCTATTCCCCACTGGATGGGCATCCTCTCAATTTCCAATTCTTTCACCATAAAAAGAGCTACTATATTTTTATACATAACTCCTTTCTCCTTTTCCTTGCTCTCTTTGCAATATAGACCAAGCAGTAGCATTGCTGGGTCAAAGGGTATGCGATTTTATAGGCTTAGTTTAGGCATAGTTCTAAATTTTAGCTCTCCAGAATGGTTAGACCAGCTCACAACCCCACCAACTGTGCATTAGTGTCCCTACTTGTTAACTTCCTTTTCTATCATGTTTGCTTATCTGATAGGTATGAGGTGGTACCTCAGAGTTGTTTTAATTTATATTTCTCTAATCAATAGTGATTTAGAGCATTTTTTTCATATGACTACTAATAGCTTTGATTCCTTTTTCTATTTAAATCCTTTGACCATTTATCAATTGGAGTATGTAGAGCAACTTAATCTTTCTGCTACTCCTAGATAATCATCTTTTCATCCTTGAATCTCACAGACCATTCTGCTCAACATCTGCACTTAATCATTTTCTATTTTTTTTTATGGTTGCGTGGAGGGGTGAGAAGGCAGGCAGATGGGTGAATGAGAGATCCTCATCTTCTACCCCATATATATGGTAAGCTCTTTTAAAAAAACAATTCTATGTTTATGGCTATAGTAAACACTTAGAAAATGTCAATCTTATTAGTTGAAATATATAAATAGACGTCTTATTTTGAGGTTCTCTCTTGTTGAGAAGCTACTGTAAAGTAGCAGAGAGGGCACTGGACTTGAAGTTAATAAAATTCACGCTAAAATTCCACCTCAAACAGTTACAGGTTCTGTAATGGTAGGAAAAAAAAATTTATATATATATATATACACATACACACACACACATATATGTATTTATTAAAATTCAAAGGACTCAAATTAAGAATCCTATTCCAGTAGCATGTAAGCTCCTTGAGGACAAGGATTATTTTTTTTTAATCTAATACAGTGTCCTGAACATGGTACATAGAAGACATAAACCTGTTGAATTGAACAGTGAGTTCTGAAAAGTTGCAATAGTGGCATGCCTAATCTCAACATATAGGTTTTTATTTTCATTTTGTTTTTATATTTAAAGACAAATATCTTCCTGTATCTTACTCTCCTACATATCCTCTATGAGGAAATTTGGTTCTTACATCAAAAGTCAGTCTACCTGATCTTTGCATACTTATAAAGTATATGTTAATCTATGTCATCACTTCCACCCCACTGAGTTTCACATGGGAACACACATTGGAAAGTCCAGGAAAATCCAGAAAAGAGGTGATGAGGTCAGGAACTAAGTTACTGATTGTATGAAAAAGAGCATACAAGATATTTAAGATCTTGTAGAAATAGAATTGGCATGATATGACAACTCAATGGGTTTAAAGTGATGACATTTAAACATAAATTTAACCCTCCACCCCAAAACTCTAAAAAGCATTCCATACACTAATCCCATTACAATGTATTATAATTATCTCTATATCTCTCAACACTTCAAAAAGTTTCTTAAAGCTAATAAATCATCAAGCATTTATTAACTATCTCCTTTGAGGAAGAGACTACACTTGGTACTGGGGATACAAATAAAGAATAAAATAATCTCAACTCTCAAGAAGCTTCAATCTTTTCAGGGGAAACAAATTTATATGTGTTAGTATGCATGCAGGCAGAATAAATACAAAATTTTTACAAGGAAGTTAGAGAGGGAAAGTGGGATCAGGAAAGGCTTCATCAAGCAGTAGTTTCTGAGCTATGCCTTAAAGAGGGAAAGTCCATGAGATGGAAAGAAGAGGTGGATTTCAGACATGGGGTACATGAAGATAATGCAAAGGCATGGAGCCAGGACATAAAACATCCTGTGTGAAAAACAAAGAGAAAGTCAGTTTAACTGGATCTCAAAATGTGTAAAGGGAAACAAAGTAGAATAGATGTTTTTTTAAAAAATTGGGGTCAAGTTTTGAAGGGTTAGAAAAGCCAAAGAGAAGGGTTTACATTTATCCTAGGGTAAACAGAGAGCAAATAAGAGTTTACTGAGTAAGAGAGTAACATCATCAGTTCTGTTTTAAGAAAAATTGTCGGCTGTATAGTGAGTGAACTTGCAAGAGGAGAGACTGGAGAAAGAAGAAAAAAAGAAGAAGAAACCAGAAGGTCATTTCCACAGTCCAGGAGAGCTAATAGAGGCCTTATTTAAGATGCTGTTTGTGTGAAAAGAGAGGACTAGACATGACAATAGAGAACTGAAGTTCAGGGAAGAGAATGAGGTGAGATGTATGGATTTGGGAGTCATCTGTACAGAAATGATAACTAAACTTAGAGGGGTGATGAGGTCACCGAGAGATAGTGTGAAGAGAAAAGAGAGCCCAAGAGTGAGCCTTGAGATAACCCACAGTTAGGGGTCATGAAACTACAGTTGAACCAACAAAGTAACCTAAAGAAGAAGCAGTCAAAACAGGTAGGAAGAGAAAGAAAATTAGAGACCTGAAAACCCATGGAAGAAAGCATAACCTGGAGGAGAGAGCAGACAACAGTGTTAAATGAAGCAGGGAGGTCAAAAAGAATTAGGACTGACAAAAGGCCATTAGATCTGGAAAACAAGAAATCACTGGTAACTTCTCAAAGAACAACTTCAGTTGAAGTGGCAAGAGTAGAAGCCAGACTGCAAAGTGTTGAGAGGTCAGTGAGAAGAAAGCGCAAGCAGTAAGTGGAAAGAGATTTTCTGGACAGTTTGGCTGAGGAATGAAAGAAGGACAAATAGGGATTGAAGGGATTATAAGGTCTAGTTACAGTTTTTGTAGTATCTCTACATTGCAAGTACCTAAGTGAGTTAAATTTGTCAAATTTTTCAGTATTGGGTATGCATTTTCCCTCCAAGTGAAGACATTCCTAAAATGAATACAGAGATCTACTGGAGTGGTAAAAAGTTGAGAAATACCCCCTTTACTCACATTTCAGCAACAAACTAATGCTTTTAGATCAAATGGAATAGAAAATGTAGACCATCACATGTGTCCCACAGTGGTAGGAACCTGGCATACAACAAATACAATTACTGCATCAAATGAGATAATGGACATTAAGTATTATACAAACTTAAGGCATTAACTTTCTGAGTGAGGGAGGGAAGACATGAAGCAAACAACCTTCTAGTCAAGAAGCAGGTAATGGAGAGATAAAGCCAGCAGCTAATCAGAAACCCTAGAGACACTCCAGCTACTCTGTTATCATTCTCTACTTTATGTACAGAATGTATCATGCCCTTATATATTTAGTTCAACACAAAAACGTGAAAACCCATTATGTTATTCAAATAAGCCAAGTTCCAACACTACCTAATATTCAGTAAGATGTAGTTCGTCTTCAACTGAGAACTTCATTTCAGATTCTTGAGGTTAAAACCACAAGAAGAGGGACCCCACAGAATCTATGATACCCCCCTCCCCCTTCCCCAACCATCACCTCAGGCAACAAATAGGAGATCATGGAAAATCTTCAAAGGAACCTCCATGTCTCAACCTATAGACAGGTCATTTGAGTGAGCACATTTAAACAAGCTAACCCTCAGTTTCTAAATACCATTTTGTTGAAAATAATAACATAATGAGAGAAGGGACCTCACAGAAGGTCATCTATCAAGAATACTTTCTAAAACAACCCTACCAAATAGTCATCCCATCTTCTACAGATCTCTAGTGAACTCTCTACACCTGTAAAAGCATCAAATTCTACTTCTGGACAATGCTATATATACAGTTCTCTTTATACCAAGACTAAATTTGCCCTATCTACTATTTCTACCCATTGCTCCTCCATTCACCCACCACCATTACCCCTCCTCCTGTCACTACTGCTAGATTATCTCTCTTCTGATGCCAATTTTGGTTTGACTTCACTCCTTAAAGAGCAGCCCTCCTCCACATAAGAAAAATGAAAACCTAGTGCCTATGACCAAGTTCTGTGGACTCAAAGGTCCCCTTGATTCCTATGTCACTTTTTTCTGCCCTCCAATATTCTGACAAATGTCAGGAAATTCTGCCTCTTCAGATTTTTCTTTCCTATCCTTTGTAAAATCATTCTTTGATATTTTCAAGAACACTTCATTTTCTCTGATAATCTGGAAAGCGGAAAAACTTTACTTGTGTCTTCTAGAACAGAGATTTTTGCCTGCTAGCATACTTGGCCACTGCAGGAGGAAAAAAAACTCACAACCTATTCAGTCACTAAGAAATTCCTCCTGCATTCCACAGCACTAAGAAACATGGATTCAAAGTCCACATCTGGACCTTATTAGCTGGGCACTGCGAGTTAAATATCCCACTCACTGCCTCATGTTCTTCAACCATAATATGATTCTTCTTATAAAGTGCTGCTGAGGTCCAAATAAGGTTATGCAAATTTTGTCAAGTGCTTTGCAAACATTAAAATATTAAATAAATATTCACTCTTATTGTCCGTATTTTACAGGTGAAGAGTCTTGCCCAGTATCACATAGATAAACTAGAACACAGCCAGTGTTTATTTCAAAACAAAGTCCCCTGACAGCAAACCCATACACAAAAGCAGCTTGTCCAGCAGAGAGAACTGAGATTGGAATTTTTTTTTTTTAAGTTACAAAAAAGAAATGATCTAGAGGGATGAATATTTTCTGTTCTGCTCAGTTATAATAGTGAAGGCTACCTAACAAGGCAAAGGGTAGTGAAACCAATGAATGAAGGCATAAGAAATATTAAATTCACATATTAGAGACTTAAAAATTATTTTAGTTTTAGATCACTTAGGTTTTCAAATAATGGATGATGTGAACATTAAAATTTCCAATAAATCTGGAAAAGGGACTTGGGAATTTAAACCTCTCCACTTTCTTCCCCCCTCATCCCAATCCCAGAATTTTAACAATTGTTAACAAAAAATTTCATTATGAAAGGTATCACTGTTCATAAAAATGCACTCCCAACATAGGCTCAATTCATCTTGTCTGAAGAAGGACAAAGCTAGGGGATCATTAACAAGCAGATTATGGATACTTCTCTAATTCTATCTCATAAACCATGTCCTTCCACTTCCAAAAGAATCAACTTTCTTGATCTCTCAGCAATGATCAATATAGGTTTGTATAGTTAAACTTAACCTTAAAAGGCCAAGTACTTGGCAGTGCTATCTAGTCTTGTTCAAACAGAAAACAGAATGAATGGATACACATGCATGTGAGCCATTTGTTGTTCTTTGTCGTGCCTTTCTTTGCCAAGAAAACTTGCAAATGAGGTCATAGTTTGCTACTTCATTCTCCAGCTCATTTCATAGATGAGGAAACTGAGGCAAACAGAGTGTAATGATTTGCCCAGGATCACACAGCTACTAAGTGTATGAAGCCAAATTTGAACTATAAGTCTTCCTGACTCCAAGCCTGCCACTCCATCCACTGTGCCACCTAGCTTTCCTACACATAAACATACCTTGCTGGAGGTAAGAAAACAGGATAACTTATCCATAGGTTTTTCTTTTATTCCCTTTATTTAGGATCATGTCATTTAAATCAATAAACTTATTATTTCATTTGTTTAGATACTCCTTTTATTCTCACAAAAACTGTGGGAGGTAGATGGTATTATCATCCCTATTTCACAGGTGAGGGAACTGAGTCAGAGGGTAAGTGACTTAGTCAAGGTTACACGGCTAGGAAAATCTGAACTCAGGTCTTTCTGATTCCAGGTCTAGCACTCTTAACTACTGCACCACCCAGTTGTCTCCAAAGAATACGCACCTGGAAACTTAATAGAAGTCTCATTATCATACTTTATTGAAAGTTTAATATGCTAGCTGATTATTTTAACAGGCCTAATTAGTATTTGTTAATAGTGAACATCAAACAATCAACATCCAGCATAACAGGACCTATGATAACTCCCAGTCTTGACCTTCCTGAAACTTACTGGATTACCAGGAGAAAACAAAACTATCCAGTATTTAGTACTACCTCACCTATTTCTTTCAGAAATTTAACTATCAGCTCACAATTTCAAGATTTCAAGGCTTCAGGGAAATTAGTATGTCTTCTCATCAAAAAGGAAAGGAATCCTTATGAATGTTCATGGAATTAAGGTTCTCTCAGTCACCAACAAAAAGTAAACCTGACTGCCAACACATCAGACTTAAATTTTTGGTCCTTTGTTATCATTTTATTTCCTCTTCCATTATCTCTGCAATGATATGAAAGAGGCACAGAAAAGAATGTATAGAAAAATCTTCATGGAATTCTATGAATGAAACACTGATTTGAGTCAAAGCTATGCAATATTCTCTAAGGGAGATAAAAGCTGTCCTATTCTCTGCAAACACCTCCCCAACAAGACCAAGTTTTAAAAACCTTTTTAACTACATTATTCATACACATCACCATACACCAAAGTCTCTTCAGCTATTTCTAGATCACACTTACTACTATAGCATCCTCATGGAATCAAATGAGATTTCAAGAGAGGATCCTGAAAGCAATTAAGCACACTACTGTATTCTCTCCCTTAATCCCTTCAACCATAGGAACCATCTAAGTAAACTGAAAGTATGCTCAGTCATCAAAATAAGATATTCACAAAATTTAGAAGCATAAGTAGAAAGATTTACTAACTACTTTAAAAACATTCTAACTAAAAATCAAGTTATTTTCAATATCTCATTATGAATGAGATAAAACTTACTAGAACGTGGCCAGAGGTTAAATAAATCCCAGTAGCTTTCAATGTAACTGACTCACAAAAAAAAGACACTTAAAACTGCCTAAGCAAAGCAGAAGAGGTGGTCACTTCACTGACAAGTAACAGGTAAATACAAAATCGATAGGGTTCCCTTGAGCACATAGGTTTGGGCATCTCTTACACTCCCAAAGCATATCTTTTTAGCAAATGGCTTCTAAGTTCAAGCAAGCAGGAGGAAATTAATGGGGGTGGGGGTGGAGTGAAGAGGCAAATTCCAAAATCTTCCAAGTATCTTATTTCCTCAACATTATGACTATTTGGAACTTCTTCCTTTTAATAATCCTATTTGTTCCTTCCGTTTGACTTTGGAAGAAAAGCAAGATATTGTATTTGACTGCATATTCTACGAAAAGGGTTGATTTTCTTTTTTTAAAGAAGACCTAAGCAAACTGTTACATAACAAAGATCAAGGCTTAAAGCACTACAATACAGAATCCGAAAGACAAAAGGTTATGTCTGTATTGGAGTGGTGGGATTTGAGGGTGCGAGTGATGAATGGGACCAAAACATAAAGAACTGTGTGTCTTAAGTAAGTTGATACTATTATCAAAAGATAGAATCAATCAAGAAAGTTTTTGCCACCTTCTTTGGAGTATGCCTCCTAGAAGTGATAGAGAATGCCAAAGACTTCTCAAATGATAGTATGATTATCCACTTCTGGTGACTCCTGTGGGCAAAAATATTACCAAAAAAATCTAAAAAACTGCTTAAAATCAAAGTTTTAGGCAAGAAACTTAAACTGATTTTAGTAGTTTTGACAGAGTATAAGAAATTCTATAGGGTAGAGGTAGTGGTTTATTTTTGACAATTAAAGATAAAGATTCAGAAGGAAAGGCAGATTTGAGGATCAAATAGATAGTTAAGAAGATGCATTCTGAGTTTAACATTTAGATTTCTGGAACATGGCAGAAAAAGTGAAATATTTGCTTCTCAGCCATGGATGGAGTATTCCCCAATAAAAACTGGTGGAAAACTCATTAGCCTAAAACTTGCAAATCTAATTAAAGAATTTCAAATCAAATGGAAATGGAAAGGAGAAAACTATCAAACATAAAAGCAACAAGTATGCTAGTACAGAAATTAGTTATAAACATAGAGGAAACAATAATAGAAACAACCAGAAATTCACAAGACACAATCCAGGGAAGGAGACTATCAGCCATCCATAGAAGCATATGATATAGGTAACAATCTTTCAACAAGCATTTATCAAGCACTTAACTGAACATATGCCCAGAACTGTCCTAAGAGACAAAGATACAAAAACAACAGCCTTTGCTCCCAAAGAAGTTACATTCTATTGGCTGGATTGCTGAATATGTAAAGGGAAATAATGTACAATAAACCAGAAAGGATAGATTGTAACCAAACTGTAAAGGGCTCTAAATGTCATTGGGGGCGGGGGAGATCAAGAGTTACTGGAGTTTACTGAACAGGGAAGTGATATGGCCAGGTCACTGCTTTAGAATTTAGTTTAGACAACCAGACAGATAAATGACAGATACTCAGTGGCAGTAGAGTGAAGATTGAAGAGGAGAGTTTCATTAAGAGTGACTATGACTATGACTATCACCAGGTGAGGTGAAAACTTTGTGAATTTAAATATATATATATATATATATATATATATAAGATAAGGGAGAGTGAAGAGTTGAAAATGATTCAAAAATTATAAACCTGGGGTGACTGGAAAGATGCTGATGCCCTTAAAAGAAGGGCAGAGGGGCACCCACATGCATGGAGAAGAGGACAGAGAAAGATAATGAATTACTTCTGGCATGATGAATTTGAGTCGATTATAGGACATCCAGTAGTAAATATCTAATAAGCATACAGTGGTACAAGACTGGAGCTAAGGAAAGAGATTAGGATGATATACATAGGTATCACTGAGACCTGTGATTCTAGGAATATATCTCTGGAAGGGTATGCTATGTTCAAAAGTAAATTGAATGATGTGTATGTTTTCATGTTGGGAGAGGGGGAGAAGAGAAAAAGAACACCCATTAAGAACACTGTACAATAGGATGATGTATAAGTTAAGAATACTGGGGGGAGGGGTGCACACATGCAGCAGGTGAGGTGGCATGCTCACAGGAACATGGTAACCAGTATTTTAGGTGAAAAATCAATGGAGAAGCAATATTGTCATTGGTATGTGACTACTTGGACAGAAGAAAAACAGATGAATTTAGGAAACTGATCATCATAAGCATGGTAAAGAAGCATGATAAAATAATGAAAAAGGACTTCAATTATGAAGATGTCTTCTATAACTTTTTTTTGCCTAAAACAGAACTAATAATTTCTTGATTTGTCTTAACTCTAACAGGGGAACTTCTAATCTGAACCAGCTTCTTACCAACAAAGAGAAGCTTGCTAATGTATATATAACAGGAATCACAGGGAGAAGTGGCTATACCACTTTTGATTCATGACAGAGGAGAAGAAAAACAGGTCAAGCCTTACATAATCTAGATTTGGATAGTAGATTTCAAAGAGTTCAGAGAAAAGTGGAACTAAAATTCTATAGGGCAAGTCAACCCAAGAATGATGAGAAACGCTCAAGAATTAAATTCTCAAAGTTGAAACCCTAATTCATTGCTGGTGGAGCTGTGAGCTGATCCAAACATTCTGGAGAGCAATTTGGAACTATGCCCAAAGGGCTACAAAAATGTGTACACCCTTTGATCTAGCAATATCACTTCTAGTACTGTATCCCAAAGAGATCATAAAAATGGGAAAAGGTCCCACACATACAAAAATATTTATAGCATCACTGTGGTGGCCAAAAACTGGAAATCAAGGAGATGCCCATCAATTGAGGAATGGCTGAACAAATTGTGGTCTATGAATGTAATGGAATACTATTGTGCTATGAGAAATGATGAACAGGAAGACATCACAGAGGCCTGGAAGACTTATATGAACTGATGCTGAGTGAAAGGAGCAAATCAGGAGAACTTTGTAGACAGCAACAACCACAGTGTGTGAGGAATTTTTCTGGTAGTCCTTCATAGCAACGCAAGGACCTAAAAAATTCCCAATGGACTCTTAAAGCAAAACGTCTTCTACGTACAGAGAAAGAACTATGGAACTGGATCATAGAATGAAGCAGATCATTTTCTTTTGTATTGTTTTGTTTTATGGTTTCTCTCACTGATTTTAATTCCATGCAACATGACTAAGGTGAAAATGTATTTAATGGGAATGAGTATGTAGAATTCCTACAAAATTGCACACCATCTCAGGGAGGGAGTGAGGTGGTAGGGGAAAAAAATCTTAGATATAAGGAAATGATTGTAGAACACTGAAAACAAACACTTTTTTAAAAAAGAATTAAGTTCTCAAGGCACAGAAATAATTATGATGAGGAAAAGAAGTTGTAAAGGACCAATGTGAATATGTGGGGAACTCAACCAAAACTGTTTTGAAAGATATGTATGGAAGACAAAACAACAGATAATATGAAAATGAGATACAGTTTTATAAGTACACTGGTAAGAACAATAGCTAAGGCTGGTTAGCGAAAGACAATAAAAAGCATGGGTGTTTTCCCTTGTTTTGTTTTTCCGTGTTCGTCCTTCATTGCTGAAGAAGACCATGACCTCAGAGAAATGATGACATGACTTACACTTGACTTTGTTTTGAGTGAGGGAGGGCTGTGCAGGTCACCAGCTTCATTTCTCCTCCAGAATCTGCTGAATCCAGTGACCTGATATTCCTCAGGATGATTGGAGATGGCCCAGGATGCACTGGGAGACCTTGGACCCTTTAGATCAAGGACTTTGCAGGTACTCATTTAGGGTGAGGCAATGCCCATTCACTGAATAGGCCTGTTTAAGAAGTAGCCAGGGCATGGCCCCTTTAACGAGGTCAAGAAAAACAAAGACATGAGGCTGGGTGGGAAACAGCAACAGTTACTATTGATAATCACTCTAAAGCTAGGGGGGGTCCTTTCCTTTCCCCTATCCGGTCCCCAGTCCTCTCCCAAAACCTTTTGTTTTTTAAAGCTATGTTGAAAGGAAGGCAGGAAGGGATAGGACAACTACTTAGAGTGGATGGAGTAACTTACAACAGAGAGAAGGCAGAGATATTCAGCTCTTTTGTTTCTGTTTTCCCTACCAACTAGAATAATCATTAGACTGGAAAAGGTAGAAAAAAATGGCTAGGAGGTAAAATGAACTAAAAATTAAGGAGTCCTTCATGCATCCAAGTCTTTAGACCCATACTGCTGAAAAAACAGGCAGATGTTATTACTCAGACACTGTCACTCATCTTTGAAAAAATAGTAGTAACAGAGGAATTAATATGACTGATTTACAAAAAGGTGAAAAAAATAGAGTCTGCAAACTATAAAAGTATGAACTTAAATTGTTGGAGAAATTATGGATCATTAAAGAATAGTTAGAGAACACGTGAAAAAAAGGAAGCAATGCTCATCAATAACCAAGTTAACTTCAAAGAGAAGGAATCTTGCTATCTTAATTTTCTGGAGACAGCACAAAACTGGCAGAGAGAGAAAGAGAGAGCTGACTCTGACGTTAAATCCCATCTCTAAGCTGATTGCTTATAATGATCTTGGGCAAATCATTTAATGTATATGGGACTTGGGGTTTGGACTATATGACCTCGGAGGTCCCTTCTAGCTCTAGGTCTACGATGTGATGAACAACATCTTTCAGCAGGACTACTAGGCTAATAAATCAGGGAAATGCTATAACAATAATTTACATAACAGCAATATACTCAACAAAAACCTCTTGTGCTATTCTTGTGGACAAGATGGAAAAAATGTTAGTTACATATTATACTAGTTGACTGACCAATTGTATATAGCTGGCTATTTACAAGAAAAATCATTAACTGGCTACATATCAATCTGGAAAGAGGTCCCCAAGGACCTGTGCTTGACGCTGTGATACTCATTAGTGACTTGGATAAAAATTTAAAAATGCCAAAATCTAGCACAATAAATAGCAGAGTTGGAATCCAAAATGATTTTGACAAGCTTAAATGTTAGGTAAAATCTAATAAAATGAAATATAATAGAAATAAATACAAAGTTTTATACTTGGATTCAAAAAATCTATTTCACAAATATAAAGTAGGGAGGTACTGCTAACCTAAGTAGTTTACCTTAAAGTTACTAATGCAACTCTGTGCACTGTTTATTTTGGCTGTCATATCATTATCTTAAAGGTAGTATGAGGAGTAGCTAGAGATCCAGACTCAGAGTCCAGATGACCTGGGTTCAAGTCTTGCCCCCTACATATACTAGCTGTCATTTATGGGGTAAGTCATTTAACCTTCAGCGCTCTAAGCAACTCTCTAAGACTATAAGTTTCTGGGAAAATACAGTCCTGTGTTGATAGAGGGAGTTTTTCCACTGGGAATTCACTGTAATAATGACATCACACGCTCAACTGAAAAGGCAAAAAAACTTAAGGCTACAATAAGAGAAGCAGAGTGTACAATATCAGGGAGGTAATGACCCTACCATACTCTTCATCAGACAACATCAAGTACCACATAGAGTTCTAAGAATAACATTTTAGAAAGCCCAATGAAAAATTGCAATAGACAGGCATACAGTGGATATAAAGAATTTGAAACATATAACCTATAAGAAACTCCAAAGTAGAATACAAGTAAAGGATGTGATCAAGGAAGTGTTAGACAAAAAGGTAAACTAGACACTTAAGAGTTAACAAGTGGACAGCCAAAGGACTTCACTGGTACCTGCACGATATCAGAGAATGTGAGAAAAAGATACAGTAGATGGATGATCTTTTGGAAAGCATGGACAAGCCATAATAAGTCATACAGAATGAGCAGACGATCTATATCACTGGAGAGAACTCCAGAATTGCTATCACAGATCCATTACTGAAAAGCTGGGGCAGGTCCAAAGAAGGGGAAACCAGGATGCTTACCTCAGGATTAGCGACTGGTTGAAGAACTATGGATATTGAGCTTGAAGAAAATTGGGAGTGGGGGAGAAGAACAGTATGGGAGCATCAGGAAACAGACAACATGGGAAGACAGATAATAACTGTCTCTGAAGGACAATCTCATAGATGAGAGATTAGACTTTGTTCTTCAATCAGAATAATATGGATCAATACATGCAAAAAAGTAATTTTAGGTTTAATATAAGGAAAATGTCCTAAGTTTTAAAAAAATGGATTGCTTCAGAAGATGTTAAGTTCCTTCTAAAAGAAGTTCTTAAGCAATGATCAGAAGGCTAAATAACTAGTCCCTGGATATGCTATAAAAATGATTCTTGTTCATTTGTAGGTGAGATTAGATGGACTCTAAATGCTTTCAATTCTTTAGGTTCGGTTTTCTGTAAACTTCGTTTTAGGATAAGAGGGAACAAACATCAAACAACTCCCATGTTTAACTGAAATACTCTTATTTTTTTGCTCTGGCTATGCCCCCTTGGAATTATTCTAATATCCAGAAATTTTCTGTGTAATGACCATACTCTATGTTACTTAAACTGCCTAGGTCCAGGAACTTGTGCCTTAAAGAGACAAAACACTAAAAGGATCATATTTCTTACCCTTCAGTCAACAAAGAATATGGTGGAGTGAATAGAGAACCAGGCTTGGACTGAGTTTAAATTCTGCCTCAAGACAGTAGGTGACCCTGGGCAAGTTACTTAATCGATATTTGCCTATGTTCCTTATCTGAAAAATGGCAAAACTCTGATATCTTTGCCACAAAAAGTCTATGGGGTTATATAGAGTAAGACACAACTAAACAACTGAAGTCCACTCAGTATCTCATTAATTTTTCCCCCTCCCCCATTCTTGCATACTTACCAGTCTGTCAGTCGCATGTTCAGCCTTCACCTCAGTATTAAAGGGAAGGGATGAGTCAACTGCTGCGTGCTCTGCAGGAGATGCCTCACCAAGAACTATCAAGCCCTGCAGGAGAGAAGTTGAGAAAGAGAAAAAGAGAAGGAGGGAGAAAGGAAGAGAGGGTAGGAAGAAGAAAGGGAAAGAAGATAAGAGAGAAGGAGGAGGGGTAGAGATAAGGAGAGGAGAGAGAGGGAGAGAGAGGGAGGGAGAGAGAGAGAATGAACAGGTCAGTACTATAGTTACAGATTTTTACCTATAGTTAAATTTCAAAGGGAATAATGATTCTAATTAAGAGTTGTTCTTCCCTCTAGAAACTCATACCCACAGCAGTTTTTCGTTCTCACACAAACCATTTAAACAAGAAGTCTACTAGCAATCATGTTCAACTGTTAAGGTCCTACATCTAGATCCAAGCTTTCAGTCGCTACATGGAAAGGCAGATCTCTTGCCCTCTGTAATTATCACACCACAGCCCTATGGTCAAATGTACTCTTTCATGTAAAATACCCTACAATTTAGTATTAGATTATTTTATTACACTCCTTTTTTGAAAAAAAAAAAAAATCTGAGTAGACAAGTCCTGTGTATCTTTTGGTTAATGGGTGATAAAGATAATTACCAAAGAGGCTCCAGAGTCACATATTTTTAGTACTACAGGTACAGATGGTCATCTTGACCAACTGTTATTTAAGCAACAAAAGCATTTGGGTGAAACAGAACTGGAATGGTCTCTGCAACATGTATACAAAGCCAACAATACCACAATAAAAAAAAGATGTTTTGAGTTTTCCAAACTAATGTTTACCTCTAAGCACAAAGGACAAAAGCAAAGCACTCAATCCAGATTAATAACTTATAAGTTCCAGTAGACAGAGTTCATGAAAAAAACTGAAGGAAAAAAACAAAACATCACACAGCTCCTCTACATAGCCAACAAGTCGATTTTGGCAGAAAAAGTAGAGGCAAGTTTAGTAGACACAAAACTTCATAACAATTTAAACAAAGATAGTTTTACCAGGGCCTCATGAAAACAAGATGAGATTATTTTATTAGGTTCTAATACACATAGTTTTGTTTAATTTATTCCAATAGCAACTGAGATGTACATCACAGACTAAATTGCGCCACCTCCTTTCACATCTCCAAGGGCCTTCAAACTATGTCCCCAATGACCACAATTTATTTTCAAACTCTTGAATTGATTCAATGTTATTTAAGGTTTTTGGACTTCCTCCTAAGGTCAAACATAAAATTGGAAAGCAGAGAACATCAAGAAACAGTGGAGAAACTTACTTCCTAGATGGGTCCAACTTAATGAAATGCAAGAGCAGGGACAGTTCAGAGCAGAGGAGATGGCTGGAAGAATCAAAGAGAGATTACAAATCATGGCATAGTGGAAAAAAAAAAAAACACTGGACTGGGAGTCAAGAAATCTGGATTCTAGCCTTGTCTATGCCACTAACTAGTTATATGACCTCAGACCACTCAAGTCTCTAGGTTTTATTTTCTCATTTGTTAAATGAGGAGAAAGGTTAGATGATCTCTAAAATTCCTTACAGTCTTATGAAATACTTTAGATTGGAGATGGGATGAAAGGATGAAGAAAAAAAGGAAAAGAAAATGCAAGAATATTTAGAAAAATAAAAAAAATCACAACCTTGCTCCTGAGCAGTTCGTGTAGTTATCCACCTAGGGATACTACTATGTATAATGCCCATTTAGAAAACTGAGCTTAGAACAAAAGCAAAAGACCAAGAACAAAGCCAGGAACATTTACTCCTAAGTCCAAAACGGACTTTCTTCTGGTTGTGGGGCCTGATCCTCAAAAATGATCTCATCAAACACAGGCCTGAGATAGACAAAAAAAATTTCCATTTGCATATAAAATCATGTGCAAGTAAAGGTGATCATCTTCCAGAGTAACAGGAATTTTCCAAAAACTTATATCAGGTCATGTTCCCTAAAACACTGCTATCATCTTTCTCTCTTGCTCAAGAACGTAGAACAGTTCCTATTAATGAGTCCAAATTTCTCACCTCATCATTTGAGCCTCTCTCCCCACAAATAATTTGATTATACTATATTTACCTAATTTTATTAACAACTATTTCCACAAAGTATTCTCAGTTATGGTCAAGAAAATTTCTTAACTACTTTTTAAATGTGCCATGCTGATTGCACTATCTTTATTCCTTTAGACCTTCACATCCAAAACTATTTTCTATCAATCTATGCAAATTTTATTCGCTCTTTAAAGCCTTTCTTGAAGTCCTATCTCCTTTATGAAGGGCCTCCAGACAACCTAACCAATATTGCTTACTGTTCCCCACGTACATCGTGGCATTTGATCCCGTGATGTCTTATGTATTTTCTACCTTACTTGCTGTATGTAGTTAAATTTTATGTCTTCAGCAAGACCAGAAACTTTGAGTTATGTCACATACAACCATTCTTGTAGTCTCTACTATTTATATCTCTGGTTGACGTTTAAAACATCAGACGTCTATAACTTGTCTTCCAAAGCCTTCTTGGGGAAAGGTAGAGTCATCCCATTCATTCCTTAATGTCTTAAAACAAGAAGATGCTAAACAATATTAGTTACTATGACTATAGCTTTCTTCCTACCTGGCTGATTGTTTCCTTCTCAGTCTCTCTGGGTGAATCTTCATCTAGTTCATATAACTGTGGTTATCTCCCAGGGCTATCCTGGGCACGGTTCTCTTCCCTTTCTACGTTATTTTACTTAGTAAGCTTATCAGCTTTCATAGATTCAATTATCTCTATGCAGATTTACCTATCCAATCTAATCTTTCATTTCCAGTTGTCTGTTGGCCAAATTGAATGCTCAGTAGATATCTTAAACTCAACATGTCCCAAACTGAACTCCCTCTCCCCATGGAATTCCTTCCCCTTCTTTCTAACCTTCACATTACCATCAAGGGCAGCACCTCTACTCTCCCAGTCATCAAAGGTTCACAATCTGTAAGTCATCCTCAAATCCTCACTTTCTTTCATCCCCTATATTCATTTACTTGCCAAGTCCTGTCAATTCTACCTTCATAGTATCTCTTTTCTACACCCTCCCACCTCTTCTGACACTGCCACCCCCCTCATGTAAGTCCTCTTCACACTAGGACTACTGCAACAGGCTTCTAATTTGTCTTTATGCCTCATGTTTCTCCCCATTTCTTAGCAACCCAAGTGAGCTTCCCAAAGCACAAGTGCTACCATGTCACCCCACTATTCAATAAACTCCAGTGGTTCCCTAATTACACCCAGGATCAAATATAAAATCCTATCCCTTTTAAACCTCTTTACAACCTGGCCTCTTACTATCTTCCTCACAGAATATACTCCATCCCCCTATTCCAAGCTTTTATCAGCTGTTCCTCATCTCTCCCTCATCTCCTAGCCTCAGAAACCTTTCCCAATCCCCCATGTTGCTTTCCTTTTGTTACCTCAAATTTATCTTATTTGTACATAGCTGTTTGCATCTTGAATCTCCCTCGCTCCCAATTAGAATGTAAGCTCCTTTGAGAGCAAGGTCTGGTTTTTGCCATTCTTTGTATACTCATAACTCAGCAGTGCCTGGTACACAGTAAGCACTTAACAAATGTTTGTTGACTGACATAAATAACTCCACACCCAGCTCTACTATCAGTTCTCTCAAATAGTAAGTGTTTAATAAATGCTTTTTCACTTGACTTGATAATGCTAACTATTCCATTGTTAATGCACCTGCAAACTATGAAGCATCTTGCAGCTGAGATGTTAATATCAACCAGAAGCCAAAATACTTTTTAAATGGAGCCGTCTGTCAAGCCTGTTTTTCAAAGCAGTTGCAAGTGAAGGAAAATGAAGAGGGGAAGGAAGCAGGGAAGAGTCTCTTTCAATGGCTGGGTATCCAAGACTTAAAAAAAACAAAAGCTAGTAAGTCAGTTCAAACAAGTCAGTATTACCCAAAACGTTATCCCTCCCCTCTGAGAAAAATGATAAAAACATGAGAACTGAAATAGACATTAAAAATCATCTAGTCCAATGTCTGAGGAAACAAAGTCCAAGCTAGTTAGTGGCAGAACGAGGTCCAGAACTCAGGTCTCTGGACTTCTACTCCAGTCCTCTTCCCACTACCACAATGATTTTAGGAGATGCATCTAAGTGCATAAAATTCAAAAAGATGCTAACACTTGTTTCATAATGAACTTGTCAGCCAACTTTGTGCCCTAAATTAAGTTAGCACTGCACAGTCTAAAGCCTAACATAAAAAATAATATATCAAACAAGAAAAAACAAGTCTAGTAAATTACTACTTGACATTTCCTCTAAGCACATTTTTATGGCAAAAGAATTTAGTGACCTGTGGATGCGAAGGTCACAAGAGGGCAAAACCACTTAATAGAGTTCTAATGCAGAGCTATAACTACAACTCCCCACCCCTACCCACCCCTCCACCCCCCAGCTAAGCAGCCTTGGACTAATGGTACTGGCACATTCCATGATGTTCCAAAACTGTAGTATGACAGTGCTAGGAGAACAAAATAAAAGGACTACTGGAAACATATGAATAGTAAGGGATTTAGATTTCCATGCACCACCCCTCCCAAATCATTATTGAACCACCTACAAGGGATCCAGAAATCTGCTTTACTTCAGTAATTTACTTGAGTAAAATCTCAAAAGGCCAAAATCCAAAGGATAAAGTAACCAACCAAATCTAAAGAATAAATTCAGTCCCTGAAGGAAAAGAAAAGGGTACCAGAAGCTGAAATTTTAATAAAAATAAAATAAAAACAAAACCATTTCTAATTCTTTAGTTCAAGAAAACACAGTGCCACTAATATATGCCAGAAGCTACTATGAGAGATGCCTTTTCACATACCAAGACTAAAGAATAACCCCAGGTGGAATGGTTCAAATGTAAGGTATGTAGCTAGGAAAATTTCTTTCTCAGGGAAAACTCAGGAATGGTCTGCATCCTTTTTCCCCCCACTAGAGCTATAGGCTTCAAGGAGAGGTGGTGGAAGATAGCATATAATACCAAAAAAAGAAGATCTGACTAAACACCATTTCAAAAAGTGTTAAGGGCAGTGGCAAAGGGAGAGAAGACTAAATTTTAAAGTCTCATTTGAAGATTAATATGTAAAAGGAGGGGACTGGATTAGAAATTCTCTAAAAGTCTCCTTTAGGTTTTGATATATAACACTCATAACTAAAGAGTACTTCAACTTACTAACTTCTAATAAATAAATGAAATACACAGTCAGAGGTACAGAAATGACAATTACTTTTGGCTTTCTTCCTCAGAGGAAAAGAAGTATGTTACAAAATCTCACTCTTCAAACTTTCCCCAGCTTCACACTGAGATCAACAATCACAAACTGTATCAGTTATGAAACAGTATTCAAGAACTTAGAATACCACAAATGAGTTTAGTTAGGGATGGAAGGGTCATATGCTTTATTATTCTAGCCCCAACAATGCAAAGGCAAGTGTTTTGTATCTTTTGTTGCCCCAACTCTGCTTCCTTTTGTTAAGACTAACCTGATTACTCCTTGGCACCCCCCCCCCCCCCCCCCCCCGCGGACACTTTTCTATTCTTAGTCACTCACATTGGCTAATTTCAGGGTTTAGTTGGCTAAATGGTATTGACATCTGCTTATCTGGGTAGAAGTACTCTTATTTAATGAAAAGGGAGGAGACAACAGTACTAGGACTGGTTCTCATAATGCCTCTGATCTTCAGTGTAATTTTTTTTTCCAGTTTGACATTTCAAACATGGTTCATAGAAATGACAGGGGGTAGGAAGAGGGCAAAGATAAGAGAACTGGAATTTCTTCCTTCAAAGCACAGATATGTTTCTTAAAAACACCAACTGAACCTGCTCATGACAACCATTAAAACTTCAGCTTTCACGTGCAGTGGATACGTTCCTCAAAGAAAAAATTAGAATCAAGGGGGGTATATCTGAAGGACTTTGAAAAACTAAGCTTATTCAAATGAAAGGCAGTGAAAAACAATGGAATACATACATGCTTGCATACATACATACAAACAAACCATTTTTATGTGCTGCTGCTAGTTCAGCATAAATTATTTCTTACGAATTATTTTTAGATGCATTTTTAATTTTTAATACTGGAAAAATCAACAGCTCTAGAATCAACCACTAGGCTTGGTTTCAGCTAGTGATAGGAAAAGTCCAAATATGAACCACCTCACAAACAAGGCAACTCCTGCCTAATCTATTTGGCAGACTATGAAATAGGAAAATCTGAACTGTAGATATCTGGGGGGAAAACACCACTGTGTATGAAATTTAGTAATTAATGACTATTGCTCTAAAATTTTAGTCACATCTGAATTAGAAACACAGCAATTGGTGACACAACACCTTTCTGAAAAAGTCTCCCATTTGGAGAAAAGATGATAGAAGTATAAAAATGGAATTAAGTGGAGCATTTGTTAACATGTTTTTAGTGGGCAATAATATTCCCAGTTACTACCTTCTTGCTGGCACTCTGCTACAGAAGAGCTTAGACATACACAAAACCAGAATTATCAACATTGTCAAAAGCAATTCCAGAATAACCAGTTCCTAGATGTCTTTCTAGAGATTCTCAGAATGAATGGACCTAAAATTTAAATTTTTCCAAAATTATTTCCTCACAATAAAAAGAGGTGAAAACCGAGGTGCAAGGAAATGACATAAATTTGGAAATTATTCATATAGCCAATTAGTAATAAAATCAGAAATAAAACTGGAGCTGTTTCCCAATCTTTGAGGTATTTTTGGAGACTAATAAGTTACCTGACCAAACAAAAAATGAAAAGTGGAACACTGATTTCCATCATAACTGGTTCCTACCATGAAGAGTATCTTTACTTCACAAATCTGGAAATTACCATTTGATTATTGATCATTAAGACTAAAAAATAAGACAGATTGTAATGTCAGTCATGGGGGAAAGGAAATAGAAAGGGTATTATGGTGCATATTTCATCTGCTTTTATTTTCAAGGGTAAGCATGAAAGGTCACATGACCATAACAAGAGGTCACAATATTTTAGCTATAAACTATTTTGAATTATGTATGTATGAGTATCTGTAACCCATTATTCATAATGTTCAGAAAAGATTACAGAAATCATGGGGGCTAGGCTACTTGAATTTTTGCCCTAACCAGGGAAAGAATCAAATGTAGGTCGTTGCCAATTAAATTTAGTCAACGATTTCACATTACCTTTCTCAGGATCTGGCAATTCTCTAGGCTTTCAAACAGAATAATGGAGAATGTGATTAAACAGGACCTAGGAGTGCTACTGTCTTTTACATAAAACATAGGCTCAAATGTAACAGAGACTGCTGATTAAAATTAATGTTGATGACTAAACAAAATGGTAAGCAAGAGACCCCAAAGACATAGCAATCATAAACAGATGTTAATCATGGAAATCAAAGATACTATACTAACTCCCCCCCACATTACGCGCGCGCACACACACATATCTCTCGCAGCATGCTTATTTCTCAGTAACTCAAACTCAAGTTGAATATAAAACACTACAAACATGTTTTCAAGAATGGAACACTACATGTATGCTCACTGTGTTAATGTAGTACCATTTGCAATCATGCCTTATTTCCTAAGGGAAAAAGCAGTTGATGTCTCTCACACATGCAAACTTTTTGCAACTCTAAGTAATAATAATATAAAGCAACATCATTCTAACTATATATGAATAACTGCATTTATTTTAAAAATCTTATCAGCCTATCCCTTCTATAAAAGTAAATTCATAAAAATCCACACTCTAATTTGCTAGTGGGCTTAAACTTAGTGGTCATATTCAGATTAAACATAGAACAGAGAATAATGAATGATACTAAAGGAAGCAAGAGAGAACTTCCAGCAATAAAACAGGATTATATTAAGGTGGAATAATGAAAATCCAATTATCTTATAGAGAAAGTTTCCTTTCCATGTAATGAGACAAAGTAACAATACATAATATTTGACTTATTTGAGGACAATCATTGGCTTAAATTATGCGGCCCCTTTGCATAATTGTGCACCCTCTGTCAGCCTAGATGAACAAAATGTTCCAAACACATGTCCAAATTAATGTCTAAATCAACAGTATTTGTGCAATATACTGAGCAATACACTAAACAAATTAAGCGGTTCTATCAGAACATCATGTTAACCAGTCTTTTTGACATAGTTAATAGCCATTTAAAAGTAAAAAAGAAATGGACTTAAAGGGAGGGAAAACACCAGACATATTTATCTCCTACCTTATTAGCTCGGATCTGTTTGTAAATATCTGTTTGTTGCCGAATTCGATATTCCAAATCAGAGACATGAGCCTGAAGCCAGTTCCAGCGGCTGACAATAGCTGCTCGGTCTGCTGCCCATCTCCATTCTGATCGGTGTCGCCTAAAAAGTGGAAAATAAGTTCAGCAACTGCAGTAGCCATCTGAATCAAACCACTTAAATCCCAAAAGCTTCATTCACAAACTGCCTTCTGAGCCAAGAAAAGCTTAGGACTTTAAAAAAAAATATGAGGCACAACCGAATCCTTTGACAAAATGTTTTCCAAATGCTCAGGAGCTTGTCTTAGCCCTTTCTGCTGGACTTGTGCTCATCCTAAATGAATTTCACTTCTAAAAGAATTGCTCTCTCACTTCATCTTTTGTCTGAAAAACTGCTCTAACTCAGGAGTGAATGGACATGTTTATTTCTTCCTGGCCATGACATACATACTATTTTTTTTTAAAAAGCAATTTAAATAGAATTCATCTATTACACATCTATGTTTTTGTTAGACCATTAAAATACCTTTTTGTTATAAACTGAAGTATTCAAAAACTTACTTCAACATGTCCAAATGCACTGAAGGGATGCAGAAATTCACTAAACAGAACACTAACTGTTTCTCCCTTCTAGACAAATAGCTCTGCACATGGTGACTAAAAGTTGCCAAGTTAGGAGGTTAGATAAATGCAGTAGAATTTAAAATGAACTAATATTAATTTACTCGGTCATTTTTGAGCTCCTGTCTAACAAAAAACATTTTTTAACTAGTTACATGGCAAATAAAAGGGGAAGAAATAAAAAGGGAAGAGCAGCTCTTTTTATTGCCTTACTCTGGGCAAGTTGGTCTTCTAGGAGGGAGATTATTCCTCTATTAAAAAGCTAGGCATTGGTTCTGAGATTGAAACTTAACTGCCCCATACTGAGTTATCTCCCTTCATCCTTTGTCAAATTCTTCATTTCTTTCAAATGAAAAAACATTTATCATAAAGTACAATAGATTCAAATTTGCAATCTTTCCTGAGTTTATGCCTTCATCTTAATTTCCACAATTATTACTATACATAAACACTTATCTCATGACATGCATACCACAACAATTTAAATTCTAATCAGCCTTTCTTATTTTGTCATGCATACATATAACTTCCCCAGAATGGTCCTTATTAAAGATGTTCTAATCCAATCTTCTAAATTTACAAATGTGAAAACTAAGACACAAGAAGAAAGGAGTTTTCTTGCCACTTTTATGGCCTCAGGCAACAGAGCAAAGACGCAAGCACAGGTCCCTAACTCTAAATCTTGTACTCCTTCCCCTATACCCCAATTGTCTTAAATATTTTCATGATCTCTTCCTTTCCCCAAATCTACTTACACTTTATAATTTTGCCTATACTTTCAAATCCATATTCAGAGGTTCATCAACTTTAAAATCTTAAGCTATTTTGTCCTCACCCCCAAATCCCAATATAAATAAAAGCCCTTTAAGATAAACTCATCCCTTTACTCCTTTTCCCCATAATCTTTTTTCTCACCATCCCAACTCCTGCCTTTATACTAAAGGCCTTTAGTGTATATTTTGATTCTCCTTACATATCCTAAACACTCCGTTACTCAACTACTAACCCTTCCATGACTCTTCTCTGTCAGCCACACACAAAGATGGCCATACCCTTAATCTTGCCATAACCCATAAATGCACTATTTCTATGTAGAAGAATTCTGTAATTCCCTTATCCAATCATAATCTACTTGGCCTTCACCTCTCCTTCTGCCTTCCCTTTCATTACCCTACTCTTCTCATCCACACCATGAGTTCCAATCCTTTGACCCCTCAATTCTCTGCCAGGCCATCTTCCCCTGAACTAACCATTCTCTTCTCTTCTCCCTATGCTGACTCGTTGGTGACCAATTCAACTCTACACTGTCCTCCTCTTGAATCCCTCCCTAGCCTCCTTGTCATATCACCAATTACACCAAAAGTCTCACTCCTACTATTCATTGATTTCACTCCCATATATGCACTGATGAACAAATAGAGAATATCACTCAACCATTTTCAGACTGAGTCTACTACAAATTTACACTACCTCGACTGGGTCCTCCTCATCAGCTCATCATCCCATTCTCCACTGCAGCTCTTTCAAACCTTTTCATCCTTCCTCAAACCTCCCATGGCTTCCCTTTCTCCCACTCCCTCAGCTGAAAACCTTGTCTCAATATCTTACAGAAAAAAATTGAGGCTATTCATTATGATCTCCCTTCTTCCTCTTCTCCCATCACTCAAGTATCTTATGCCACTATTTCCTCCTTCACCCCCTTCTCACATGATGAAGTGACCTTACCCCATATCAAGGCTAATGTCTCTACTTGTCCAAATGCTGTCTCCTTAAATTATATTTATATTATATTATAATTGTATGATGTCTCTCCTCTGTCATCCCCACTTCTTCACTTAGTTTCAAACTTTCCCTTTCTATTGACTCATTTCCTACTGTCTACAAATATGCCCATGTCTCCCCTTATCCTGAAAAAAATCCTCACTTGATCCTTCCATCCCTGCTAACTATCATCGTCTAGCTCTTCTGGCCTTTGGAGCTAAAATTCTGCCTCCACTTTTTCTCTTCTTACTTTCTTCTTAACCCATTATAATTTGGCTTCTGATCTTACTATTTCACCAAAATAGCTCTCTCCAAAGTTACTAATGATCTCGTGGTTGCCAAATCCAACTGTCTTTTTTCAATGTTCATTCTCCTTGACTTCTCTATGGCCTTTGACACAGTTGATCACTCTCTCTCCTCTTTTCTCTAGGTTTTCTGGACATCATTCTCTCTTTGTTTTTGTCCTACCTATCTGACCTCTCCTTCCCTGTCTCCTTTGCTGGATCCTCCTCCAGATCACATCCTCTAACTCCTACAGGGTTTTTTTCCTGGGTCCTCTTCTCTTCCTCTATGCCAGAGGTTCCCAAACTCAGTTTGACCTATTGCCCCCTTAAAAAAAAAATTACTCAGTGCTCCCCTGGAAATCTACTTTCTTGAACCCTTTAAAAATTTTTTTTAATTTGTGTCATTAATTTTTTAAATAATTTATTGTAAATTTGTGGGGGGATTTCTTCCTGCACTGAAATTTTGATGATGCTATATTATGTCATGTAACCATAGAGTATCGTATTGTAACGTAAAGAAGTCATCACACCCACATATTCCTGCTGAGGCATGCTGGACTTCCAACAATAAGCAACACACTTGCTCACCTGCCAATATTTACTTGTTAAGATCTATTAGTAGAATTGACCACTGATCAGTTGTAACTTGCATTTTGTACGTTTATTTGGAAAATAATGTAATCACTACAACTTAACTCTGTTACACAACAGATGAAACATGTACAAATGTTTTTTCTAAATTTTCTTCTCTTTTCTCCTTATGCTTTCACTGCCCTCTTATTTTTATTCAGTGTGTCCCAACTGAACCCAAAGCTACTACTACTGCACTCCTTGATCATTCCAGAGCCAGGCAGGGGGCAGGATCACACACTTTGGAAACCTCTGCATACTATTTCACTGGGTGGATCTCAGCAGCTCCCAAGGATTTAATTACCATCCCTAGGCTGATGATTCTCAAATCTATTTACAATGTCCCAATCTCTCTGCTGATGTCCAACCTCACATTACCAACTGCCTTTCAGACATCTCAAACTGGATGTATAGTGTACATCTTAAACTCAATACGTGCATAACAGAACTCTCCCCCCAAACCCTCCCTCTTACTGTAGAAGGTAACACTATCCTCAGTCCTTTCAAAGCTCATATCCGAGGAGTCATCCTGGATTCATCACTGTTTCTTCATCCTCATATACAAGCTCTTACCGATGCCTGCCAACTCCACTTTTGCAATATCTCTTGAATATGTACCCTTTTCTCCTCTCACACTGCCACCACTCTAGTGTAGACCCTATCACCTCATATCTGAGACTACTGTAATAGCTTGTTGGTGGACATACCAGCCTCAGGTCCCTCCCCAGTTCAATCCAGTGGCCTCCCACTGACTCCAAAAACAAATACAAAATGCTCTGTTTGATATTCAAAGCCCTTCATAATCTAGCCCCATTCCTACCTTTCCGATCTTTTTATACCTTACTCCCCACCACGTACACTTAGATTCAGAGATACTTGGCCTCCTGTTCTAAAAAGACACTCCATCTCAATTCCAGGCATTTTCTCTGGCTGTGCCCCATGACTGGCTCCACTACTAATACATCCCCCCAGCTTCCTTTTAAGAAATAACTAAAATCCCACCACCTATAGGAAGCTTTCACTAGCCTCCTTAATTCTAGTGTTTCCCTCCTTTAGTTATTTTCTATTTATCCTGTATATAGTCTGCTGTATATTGCTTTGTTTACAGGTTGTCTCCACCGTTAGTGCATAAAAATCCTTGAGAGGAAAAGTCTGTCTTTTGTCTCTTTTTGTAACCCCACTACTTAGCACAGTGCCTAGTATACAGTAGGCACTTAATGTGTCTATTGACTGACTTAAGTAAGCGGGACTATCACAGGGATGAGGACTTCAATTTTCCAGGTTTCTGCTGGAGCTCTATGCCAAAATCAAAGCAGCCAATCATTTCCTACATTTGTCTCGAGGATAACATTATCTTTAAAAAAGTAAGTTAAGTTTATAAGGTAAATTTTATTCTGGATGTGATTCACACACCAATAAGGAGAAACTGCTGAGAGGAAATGATGGAAATCTGGAAATAGAAAAGGCTTGTGTAAATAATCTGGCCCACAACACAGATTTTGATTTTCAGTGTTTATAATCTCAACTGAAAAACTATATTCTACAGATGTATTTTGTTTCACTGCAGTAATATTTTCTCTCTGTAGCTAGAAATTGAAATTTCTAGTGTATTAAGAACAAACCAAAGACTAAAGCAAAATAGATTTCTAATTAATTATAGAGCTGTTGATGTGGACTTTTTCTGGGTAAGCTCCCCAATGTCTAGCTTTTTGTATGAATCCAAAATAACTAAGATCTCTACTGCAATTCAGTATAATGTCATCTTATAGCTATAGTCTATTTTTTCCTAGCAATAATAGTCAAACTCACTTCAAAGAGTTCCAAGAAGGGTTAGACAGGCTTCCGTGGACTAAAATTCTTCAAGGAAAATCAACTTAGGAACGATAAGAAGTTCTCAAAAACAAATTCTCAGAATATAAAAAGAAATGATCCAGATGAAGGAACTGGTGAAAGGGGCCAATTTTAAAATGATATAAGCAGAAGATCAAAGCCAGGACAGGTAATGATGAGGACAAAAACATGAAAACTATGAAAGCATGACAGCACCATTCTGTAAAAACCATTAAGATAGCTAAAATTCAGAATAATGAGGGGAGATGAAGGGGAATGAAGAAAGGTGTTTGCCAGGAGAAGGCTAAGGTTCTAAAAAAGAAGATTTGAAAAAATAACACAATACTAAAGGAGAGAGGGAACTTTAAAAAAGAAAGGTAGAAAAACTGTTCTGGGTGAATGGGATGATGATAGTTGTGATAAGGCAAAGTTCTACCATTCTAATTTTGCTTGTTTCCTCTAAAAAGGAAAATAAACTTAGTGCTGAAGATAGAACTAAGACAAGTAAGGAGATAGGAGAGCACCCCTCATTGCCCTTCATTATTAGTTCAGGTTAGATGAACTAAAACCAAGTGTACGGATAGAATTGCAAATGTATGCAATAAGCCACTGTGACCTCTGAAAGACTATGAAGAATGAGAAACAAAGGACTAGAGATAATGTGGATTTCTGGCAAAATTCCAGAATATACTATTAAAAGGATGGCTAGGAGAGTTAGAAAATGAACTGGTGATCACAGAAGACCTGTATGACTTCAAGTATAATACGTCAAGTCTATCTAACCTAATTTCCTTTACAGTAAGTTACTAAATTGGTAGATGAGGTGAAATGCTATACACCATCACTAAATTAAATCTTACAAAATTCCTTCTGTAATTCATATGGACAAGTTGGAGAAATGAGAGCTAGATAACAGTATAATATGTAGTACTGTTAGTATTAGCTGTTGAATGACCAAACCCAAGAACAGTCATTAATAATTGCTTGGTTGAAGGTTCTGAGAAGCTGTGTGTCTGTGCAGTTGAACATTTTTAATCAAGGACATAAAAGCATAGATGTCATTTTGGCCAAATCTGAAGACACAAAACTGTGAATGCAACATCTAATAGCACAAAAATTTTTTAAGTGTGTCAAGGCAAACGAACAAAAAAATTTCAAGTTTACAAATACAGAATCATTTAACAAAGGATTTCAGTGTCATCTAGTCCAACCCATTCCGGAAAAGGAATTTTCACTATAAAATATACTCGATATGGTCTGACACTAAGCAGTCACACTCAGTGTCTGCTTGAAAATCCCCAATGAGTGCTCCTAACCAATTCAACTTCAGTCAGCTTTAACTGTTAGGAAAGCTTTGTTTCTTACATGAAGGCTAAATAAAGCTCTTTGTAGATTCTAGTCATTGTTCCTAGTCCTACTCTGTATGGCCAAGCAGAATATATCTAATATCTCTCATTTTGTTGTATAACTAAATGTTCTGGGGCAGGCCTGACTCAAGCAGGCCAATTAGTTGAGATGTAGGACTATAACAAAAAGATTCACTTACAAAGCATCTAATATTTAACATAAGGAGGTTTGTTTAACATATAAAGAATATTCATTAAGGATACATAAACCATTAATTTGCTTGGACAAAGCACCCCTGCAAAACCATTTTCTATGGTGGTTAAGCTAAGCAGAAGTTACGAGTCAGTTAGGCACTCCTTGAATGCTGGGCTTTTGTATTTAGGTAAAGAGAAAGTCACCCTGACAATTCAAATCTTAGTGCCCTAAAATCAATTAAGTCTCTGAGAAGGTTTCATTACTTTGTAAGGAAAAACTAGCATGGACCACATGGAAACGATCCAAGTTGAAGTTCTTGAAAACAGCTATCATGTCCAACCTAACCCTGCTCCCCTTCCCCAAAGTCTGTAACTGTTTCTTACATTTCCTTATGATCTATGTTCTCTCCATTTTATCTGCTCTGTTGAAACTATGGCTCCATCATTGAACACAATACTCCAAGATGTTGTCTGACCACAGGAGAGAAATATTCTCACCTCTTTAGCTCTAGTAGCAATGATTCTCTTTGCTGGCTTTGACATCATACTGCTGGCTCACATGCAGTCCATTAAAACACCCTAGACATTTGTCAGAAGAATGATTGCCCAACCTCTCCCATCCTAGACTAGAACAATTGATTATTTTAAACTCAGATATAAAACTTTAATTTGCCCCTGTTAAAAGTCTGTCTGATTAGATTCATCTTAATGTCAGGATCTTTGGGATCCTAGTGAATCCAATCACCTAGGGTATTAACTTATTGCTCCAAGTGCTGTGGTCATATGCAAATCTGATGAGCTATCATCTGACTATGCCTTCATCCAAGTCATTGAAAAAAGTGTCAAACGTTGGAGACTTCCTGACAAACTGAAGTAGTAACTAAATTCATCTACAATTAGGTCCCAATTTGTGCTCATGTAAATTCAAATTCACACTATTTGAAGTTAAGATTACATAAAATAGAGCCACGGGTTTCAGCCCCATGGAAATATGCAGTGCAAATTTAAATAATACGACCTCAGAGAAAATGATTATTAGCACTAATTGGAACTAGCTATAATTAATTCTAAATTCATCTTATTATATCATCATGTAGTCTATCTCTTTTCATCTTTTCCACAAGAATAATCTGAGATGATTTATCAAATTTCACATGACTTAAGGGACTGCTAACATTCAGTTAGTAGTTATTAAGTGCCTGCTATGTGCCAGACACTATATTTGGTGATGGGGATAGAAAGAAAAATGTCAAGTATTCCTTGACCTGAAGGGGCTTACATTTTTCTAATATCTAATAATACTAGGGATAATATCGAATAAATAGGGATAATATCTAATCTTGGTAAGGTAAAATATTTTGATCTGCGGTGCAAAGAACAATGGCTCTGGAGTCAGAGAATCTGGAATCAAATCTCTTCTTTGAGAGACTCAGTTTCCTCAACTGTTATGAAAGACCTGGAGTAAATGATTTCTGAGTAGCTTGTCTATCTTCTACACAAGTCTATGGCCCTATGTTTCAGTGCTATCTATCTTTTGTTCCTATCAACTGTGTAGTATCTTCTTCCCAATATCAAGGATACAAGTTAGATTATACCGAGTTTTCTTCCCTTTCTCTATCCCAAATTGTAGGAGGGATTAGTCACTTCCCTTCAAATATTGTATCATTGCCTCCCTTACAATACTCCCAACTCTGAAATTCTGTGAATCTATGGCTTCAATGCTCCCTTCTATCACACCCTTCCCTTCTCTTATCCCCATCTTCTCTCTTTTCTTGTAGGGAAAGATAGATTTCTACACCCCATTACCTGCATTTTTTATTTCCCAGTTGTATGCAAAAACAATTCTCAGCATTCGTTCCTAAAACTTTGAGTTCCAACTTCTCTCCCTTCCTCCCTCCCCATCCATCCCCCCTCCATCCCCACTGAGAAGGCAAGCAATCCAATACAGGCTATATATGTGTAGTTTTGCAAAACACTTCCCTAACAATCAATCATGTTGTGTAAGAGTAACTGTATTTCCCTCCATCCTATCCTGCCCCCCATTTATTCTGTTCTCTTTTTACCTTGTCCCTCCCTATAAGTGTTTACTTCTAATTACTCCCTCCTCCCATTTGCCCTCCCTTCTATCATTTCCCCCCCCCATTTCTCCCCTTCTTGTCTGTAGTGTAAGATAGATTTTCATAGCAAAGTGAGTATGCTATTCCCTCCTTAAGCCAAATGTGATGAGTAAGCTTCATTTTTTTCCTCACCTCCTCTTTTCTCCTCCATTGAAAAAGCTTTTCTTGCCTTTTTTATGAGAGATAAATTGCCCCATTCCATTTCTCCCTTTCTTCTTCCAATATATTCCCTCATCTCTTAATTTTATTTTTAGATAGCATCCCTTCATATGCAACTCACCCTGTTGTTCTCGCATTCTCTCTCTGCGTGTGTGTATAATCCCTCCAACTACCCAAATACTGAGAAAATTTCAAGAGTTAAAATATTTTCTTTCCATGTAGGAATGCAAACAGTTCAACTTTAGAAAGTCCCTTATGATTTCTCTTTCTTGTTTATTTTTTCATGCTACTCTTGATTCTTGTGTTTGAAAGTCAAATTTCCTATTTAGCTCTGGTCTTTTCATCAAGAATGCTTGAAAGTCCTCTATTTCATTGAATGACCATTTTTTCCCCTGAAGTATTATACTCAGTTTTGCTGGGTAGGTGATTCTTGGTTTTAGTCCTAGTTCCTTTGACTTCTGGAATATCCTATTCCACACCCTTCAATCCCTTAATGTAGAAGCTGCCAGATCTTATGTTATCCTGATTGTATTTCCACAATACTTGAACTGTTTCTTTCTAGCTGCTTGCAATATTTTCTCCTTGACCTGGGAACTCTGGAATTTGGCTACAGTATTCCTAGGAGTTTTTGTTTTGGGGTCTCTTTCAGAAGGTGATTGGTGGATTCTTTCAATATTTATTTTGTCCTCTGGTTCGAGAATATCAGGGTAGTTTTCCTTGTTAATTTCATGAAAGATGGTATCTAGGCTCTTTTTTTTGATCATGGTTTTCAGGTAGTCCCATAATTTTTAAATTGTCTCTCTTGGATCCGTTTTCCAGGTCAGTTGTTTTTCCAATGAAATATTTCACATTATCTTCTATTTTTTCATTCTTTTTATTTTGTTTTGTAATTTCTTGCTTTCTCATAAAGTCATTAGCTTCCATTTGCTCTATTTTAATTTTTAAAGAACTATTTTCACCAGTGAGCTTTTGAGCCTCCTTTTCCATTTGGCTAATTGTGCTTTTTAAAGCATTCTTCTCCTCACTGGCTTTTTGGACCTCTTTTGCAAACTGAGTTAGCCTTAAAGGTGCTGTTTCCTTCAACATTTTTTTGGGTCTCCTTTAGCAAGCTGCTGTCTTGCTTTTCATGATTTTCTTGCATCTCTCTTATTTCTCTTCCCAATTTTTCCTCCACCTCTCTTGATTTTCAAAATTCTTTTTGAACTCTTCCATGGTCTGAGACTACTGTATATTTATTTTGGACGTTTTAGATGCAGAAGCCTTGACTTTTAGGTCTTTCTCTGATGGTATGCATTGTTCTTCCTCATCCAAAAGGATGGAAGAAAATATCTGTTCACCAGGAAAAGTCTTCTATAGTCTTATTTTTTCCCCTTTTTTGGGCATTTTCCCAGCCAGTTACTTGACTTTTGAGACCTTTGTCAAGAGAAGGGTATACTCTGGGGGCCTATAAGTTCTCAGTTCCTCCAAGGTGACACAATCAAGGAAGAGGAGTTTACTCCTCCTCTGGCCTGCACTCTAGTCTGGGAGCAACCACAGGCACTCTGTTCTGCCCAGGATCTGCCTGCAAGGTTCCTTTTCCAGAGCCTACACCATCTCCACTGCCAGCATTCTTCCTCAACCCAGGAGAGTCACTCAGAGTTGAGATCCAGATCAGTGGCTTAATTCCCTCAGGGGCTTTAGGTCAAGGGCTCCAAAAATAGACGCTGCTGCTACAATACCTGCTGATGGCAGGTCCGGACCACGTTCCCTTCTCACCCACATGAAAGAGCTTTCTCACTGACCTTTGAAACTATCTTTGATGTTTGTGGGTTGAGTAATCTTGGAACTGCTACTGCCAGTGGTGCCCTGAAGCCTGTTCCAGGTCCTGTCCCTGCCACAGAGTGTGGCTGCACCCTGCGCCTGGTGCGATAGACCTTTCCTGTCAGGCTTCCAGGCTGTCGGTCTGGAAATCTCTTTCACTCTGTCATTTTGTGGATTCTGCTGCTCTAGAATTTGTTTAGAGTCATTTTTTACAGGTATTTTATGGGCTATAGGGAGAGCTTCTACAGGTCTGTCTTTCTATACGGCCATCTTGGCTCCATCCCGTCCCTGATTCTTTCAAAACCAAAAATGTACTTCTTGGGTGACATGGGATCTGAAAGCTAAAATGCTTCCCTTTTTAATTTTCCATAATTAAAAATAAAATATTTCATAACAGAAATATCCAAAGTTGGAAAGGCTTCAAATTGCTTGAAATGTTAAAAGAATTGCCAACGTTTCTATTCCTTTCTCACTGAATTAAGCAGTAGTTCAATGTAACTTTCCTAACATCAATAGAAAGAGACCTATTAAAACAGGTATTTTTCTAAACAGCTACTCAGAATCAAGTCTCCTGATAATACTTTTGGAAGCCTGGCTAACAAACTAATTACTTGGATGGCAGCACCAAGGGATTTCATGCAGTCCTTAATTCACAAACAGGTTGTGTTCTAAAATGTTATTTGGTAACTTGGAACACAGTTCTATTGCTGCAACATTCAACATGCTGATTAGATTCCTAGGTTGCCCCCACAAATCTATTTAACCCCTAATTTTGCTGAAATATCATATGCTAACAATGAAAAAAATATCCCTTTATACTATTGCAGTACTAGCATTTAACGAAAAATTTATTCTGAAGAAAATATTTTGAATGCTGTAGCTGAAGGAAAAGTAGATTATTTACAGGATGATGAAGTATATGAAGCCAACTAAGGATATCTGGAAGTGAATCTTCAGGTATTTTCTAAGGCTTTTAAAAAGCTCAACACTAATTTTTTATTATGTTAAAACTGACTTTCACAAAATTTCAGAGTAAGAAAAGAAATATCAAAGCCATCTAATATATCAAACCCATACAAGAAAATAAACCCACTTTAAAACCATCTTTGACAATGGGGGAGGGAGTGAGGAATGTAGCCAACTTCATTAAATTTGACCATCAATAAGGAGCTCCTACCATATACCAGGCACTGGGAATACTACTCAAAAGAATTTAGCCTAATTCCTTTCCTCATACTAAAGGACAATATACAATACATAACCTACTTCCCAAATCCTCAATCCACTCAATTACCATGAGCTATTCCTCCTTTAATCCACTTAAGATTGAAAACTAATCATGCCCTAGATCTTGCCATCATCCACAAATGTTCTAATTCCATGTTCCTGAACTCTGAAATTCCTCTATCTGAACATAGTCTTAGCTTTTCAGTGGTCTCACCCAGGCCCTTCTATCCTCCACTATTTCTTAACATCTGTCCAAGTCCACATTTGTTGTTTCCAAGACATTATTCTTCCATCTCATCCTCTGCTGTTTTCCTCCTGCTTTCAATCTTTTCCAACATCTGGGATTTTCCCAATGACTCTTGTCTTTTCATTACATGGCCAAAGTATTTAAGCTTCAGCATTTGACCTTCCAGTGAACAGTCTGAATTAATTTCTTTATATGTTGACTGATTTCACCTCTCTGTTGTTCAAAGGACTCTCAAACTTTCCTTAACAGTACAACTGTCAGTCATATATTGCTACTGGAAACCACAGCTTTGACTTTATCAACCTTTGTCAGAAAGGTGGTATCTCTGCTTAGTATACTTACACTGTCCAATGGGCTGCTAATCCCTCACCTATATTCTATCCTCAAGTGGATTATTTTCCATGTCATCCATCACCCCTGCACTGCCTACATTTTCCTCTTTCCTCATTCTCAATCTTAATCCCATGGTCAATCAGCTCATTTCTAGGTTATCTGTTTTGGAACTTGTCATCCCTGTCAAAATATTTTGGAAATACTGTTTCCCAGAGTTAAGGCTCAGCAAGCAGGCTGTGCCCTAAGTTTGGCAGAACTATAATCCTTTGCACCCTGGATGATCTCACCCTCTGGCAAAGTGTAATGCACCAGGTGTTCATTCCTCCATTTCCCAGAGACCTGAGAGGCAATATCCATTCACGACTCTGGCATGCTCACAATCCCTGTTCCTAATACTGTCTCCTATTCCCATCATAGAACTCTGATTCTGTACCCCATAGAGTAATCACAACCCCTAAGACTTGGGACAATACTATTCCCCCAGGACCTATGAGAACAGTAACTCAAGACTTAAAAAATGATTATGACATAGTCTAGCCCACTTATAAGCATTGCCTGTACGTCAGCAAGTTCAGGACTTGCATGCAAGTAGTTTTCCTCACTCTTAAATAAATAAATTATACCACTGCTTTGAGTCCTGATACACCTGCTTCCAAGCCTGCTCTGTTTGACTCTAGCCATTCCCCACGTTACAGACCAGTACAGGATTGCATAAAAAATTCTGCTGACTGTCCCTAGGCCTGGCCAAACCCTAATTCCTTTTCTGACCCTTCTCTTTTCCCTCTCCCATCAAACTACTCAATTTTTAACAGTACAATAGTTTCCCTTTTTTCTCTCCCTCTAACCTCTTTTATTAGTAGCTTTCATTTGCTATACCCCATTCAAAAATGTTTTTTCCTTGACTTTTTTCCTCATTACTTCTCTTTTCTTCCAATTTTCATTTTCTGATTCTCATTCCCTTACTTGTCCCTTCATGGGGTTAAACCTTTTGAAGTACAAGATCTGAGCTCCCTCTTTTACCCAATGTTACTGCCTCCCATGATCTTGCCTCATTCATTTTTTTTTCCTTTCTATATCTAACTCTTTGAAATATCAATTCCTAAGGGAAGCAATGTTAGACGGGAGTGCCCTTGCTTATTAGGAGTTACTCTGTGCCCCCAAATCTTGTATCTTAAGCCTGAACTACTAAGAACTAAGTCTTTTCCCATGCTTTCCCTTGTGTTTAGCTTAGTCTCCATTCCTAAAACCACAGCATCCTTTCTCTGGCTCTAGGGATTGACTAACCCTAGAAATTCTAATCCTTTCTCATAAGAGAGATTAACTGCTCTCAAAGGTATAAGAGACGGCAGCTTCCAAATGTGCAGTCTTTTCCCTGACCAGACCCATCATAATACTTCAGGGTGAGATCACTCCCCCCTTCCTTTACAGTCCTCTGTACTCCTAGTTTACTTCCCTCTATCACCTCTACTTCCACAATACTATCTTCTTGTTGAAAGAAAATAAAGAATTTCATCCTTTCACTGTTGGACTTAAAAGGGGCAGCATCACCCATTAACCTCTGTCTTCTAGCTCCCCTCTCCATTATTAAAAAATTTTTTGATATTATTAACTTAGAGCAAACACCAAATATGATCATTTATGTGGACAGTGAACAGGAAAAAAAGATTATATATGAAGCCACAGATCTTTCACATAAATTTACTTTTCAAGTATGTAAATTCAACAAATTAGTTTTAAAGCTATAATGCTTGTCTCTATCCCCTTCCCAAATTTGTTCTATCAGTTGAAAAAATACTTCAATAACACACTTCTTTCTTTTCTTTCCCTATCTTCCTTTAATACAACCAATCTTCTCTGCTTTCCCTGTTAAACAGATTCACCTAATATTGGAGGGTGGGGGGAGAAGTGTGGAGCAGGCGAATAGAGTCCAGAGAGTAGTTTATGGTGATACTTGTTTGTCCTCAGTCTTTAATTTTCCCAAAATTTTTAGTCAGGCATCCACCTAGGTCAGTACCTGAAGTCAGAAAGACTTCCATTCTTATATTGATTTGCTAACTTACTAACAGTGTTACCTTAAATAAGGCACTTAAATCACCTAAAGATAATAAATCTGCCTCTTAGGACAGTTGTGAGGATAAAATGAGGTCATATTTCTAAATCACTTTAAGGCAAAACTTATATACATCACGAACATCGACATACCTCCCCCTGAAAGGGCACCAAACATTTATGGAAAGTGAAAGAAGCCTCATCTACTTCAACCAACACTGTAACCCTTACTGATCTATTTTAGATTGAGTAAACTTTTGTTATGTATTATATGTCCCAGCAATGTATCACCACATACCAATTCAGAGCCTGAACCACCATAATTGGCCTAAAACATGTGGCATTAGTCATCAAGTTAATAGAATAACCAGAATAACCTCATGATTAATTTCATGTTTTAAGTGGGAATTCTGTTAAATCTGAGAAACCCAACCTTCTTATAAGTTAAGTTTGCTATAGTTCAGGGACACAGAAGATGATGCCAATGGTTTAAGCTTGAGTCCCCAAGGCCAGGTGGAATAGTGAATGGAGTGCCAGGTCTTGAGTCAGAAAGGCTTATCTTCTTAAGTTCAAACATAGCTTCAGGCACTTAGTAGCTGTGTGACCCTCAACAAGTCACGTAACTTTGTCTCAGTTTCCTCATCTGTAAAATAAGCTGGAGAAGGAAATGGCAAGCCACTTCAGTTTCTCTCCTCAGAAAAGGTCATGAAGAATCAGATACAACTAAACAAATAAATGAAGAATAAAAACAAACCATTTATATACTAACTACTGTGCAAATATCTTATTTTATTCTCACAACTCTGCAAGATAAGAGCTAATATTGTCTCCATTTTACAGCTGAGAAAACCGATATAAACAGAGGTTAAGTGATTTGCCCAAGTTCACACAGTAAATGTATGAAGTGGGATTTAAACTCAGGTCCAGACCTCTAGAGCATCACCACTTACCTTCTGAACAGCCAGTTCAAGATCCCCATGAGACATGAGTCTGAGGGTCAGGAGAGGAGTTAGCACTGGACAAATATAAAAATCATCAGCACCAAGATAATAACTGAATCCATGGGTGCTGATCACAAAGTGATGTCATTTAGCACAAAGTGAGAAACAGGCCAAGAACATACTCTTGGGGGACACTCATGATTAGTGAGAATGAACTGGAAGAAGAGACTGAGGACAGAGAGAACAGATGAGGAGAACCAGGAGAGCAGTGCCACAAGAATCTAAAGGAAAGGAGAAGGTGGTGATGGACAGCCTCAAAGACTACAGAAGTCAAGAAAAACAAGTACTGAAAAAAGGTCAACTAGATTTTACAAGTAATATATCTTTGGTAACTTTGAGGACAGCAGTTTCAGTTGAAAGAAGAGGTAGGAAGCCACACTGTAAAGAGTTTTTAAGAGAATAAGAGGAGAAGTGGAAACACTGCTGAGAGCTTTCACAAGGAGTTTAGTCATAAAGTAGCTAGCAGGGATGAACAAATCAAGTGAAGGTTATTTTAAGGATAGAGAAGACATGGGAATGTTTGTAGATAGTAGAGAACCACCGGCAGACGGAGAAAAATTTAAGATTAGTGATAAAGAGTATCAATGGCAGAGGGGGCAATCTGCTGGAAAAGATGGGATGGAATGGGATCATCAACCAAATTGTGATTTATGTCTAACCTTTACTTATGGATGTTAACTGTAGTTGAAGCTAAGTCCAAAGTAGTTCAAGAAAGATAGGGACAGGAGCATAGCTTTAACCCTAGTACTCCCTTCTCAATTAATTATCTAATCAACTGTGAGCTTGTAAACTTATGAAAATGCAGATTATTTTCTTCCTTAATATACAAAATTAAATATGATCATATTTCTTTTTAAATACTGTCAGAAAGACCTGCATAGATGATTCCACTTGCAACTTAATTTTCTCTTGATTAAATAAAAGCACTGATTTTAACCACATACAGCAAGTTAGGTTAAATCATTATCTTAATCAAAACAATTATGCTCTCAAAGAGTGAAATTCAATTTACCGAAATTCTGCCTCCACCCCCCGCTAAGACCTAAGGATGACTGTGTTTCGAGATAGAAGATAAAATTGTAGGATCAGTTAGTTGCTGATCTCAAATAAAAGGGCAAAAATACACAAAAATACAGCAGCGTCTCTTAAGAGATTGTTATTGTTGTAGAGAGATTTGATTTTCTGAGAAGAAAATGTATTGAAGCTAGTTTCAGCCTGCTAGCCTTTAGCTTCAAAACAGCAATCTACAAAGTTTTGAACACTGATCTTTTTCTCCCTCCCTACTTTTGTTTTTGCATAATAATTTCTGTACATACTCTTCCCACCAGGCTTTGAAACACAGGTGACAGACAGCAGCAAGGACTAGGAGGGTAAATTTGGCAAAATCAAAAACTATAAGCAATATTTCATAGATGTAGTCTGACTATTGTTAAATACACAAAGGTTCCTGCATGTTCTAACCAAGAAAATAATATGTATAAATGAAAGTATATACAGCATATGGAAAAGCCAAAAATATTGGGGGATGGGGAAAAGAAACATAAAGCAGGTATTCTTGGGAAGCAAGAGTCTTGCTTTCAAGGAATCCATAAACTTGAATGGTATTAAAAAAATTCTATTTTTATTTCAATATAATTGATTTCCTTTCAGTCCTACATGTTTTGTTCATTTAAAAATTCTGAGAAGGGATCGCTAGATTTCAATAGGTTGCCAAAAAGGTCCATGACCTGCCCCATCCCCCTTCCATTTGAGAATTCCTGCATGAGGCAAGGGAGATGAGGAAAGGCTTCATATAGGAAGCTAGGGATTCAAAGAGGTGGAGTGCATAATCTTTACGGAGAATAAGTAATACAAAGGCACAGAGATGGCAAGTAGAATCTCCTCTGTGAGAGAGAATAGATTCAGTTTGGTTGAAAGGTGGGAGGACTACTGTCATAGCATCCTAAACTAGTCTTTTTGCCTTCCTATCTCTTCCCGCTACAATTCATCCTTCACAAAAATGCCACTGATTTTTCCTAACGTGTACCTGGCCATACCCTGCCCTGCTCAATAAATAAAAACTCCTCTTTTTAACATTTAAAGCCTTTCTCTAGTGCTAAGCTATCTTCCAGCCAAAAGTGTCCTTCACATACTCTTAAAGGTTAAAGCAAACTCAATCTTGCTGTTCTTTACAACAGAGGCATCCAACTCAAATAGAAATGGATCCACACACTTGCCAAATTAACATTATCTATGGTGTATTGTATTTTTGTTTATCTTGTAAAACATTTCCCAATTACATTTTAGTCTGGTTCAGATTACAGGATGCAAGTTTGGTGCCTTAGCTTTACGATATGCCATCCAGCCTCTTTCATGCTTCTTCACAAGCTATCTACCTCAAGCCCAAAATGTGCCTCTATAGAGCTACTAGTTTCCCTCAAAGTCCAACTCAAGCACAATTTTTTACACAAGCTATTATTGATCTAACCCAAGGGGTTAGTGCCCAATTACCTTCTACTTGTTTCGTATATATTTTATTTATATTTATCTCTTTTCTTACTCTCAATACAAGCAATTTTAAGGCAAGAACGTTAATTTTTGGCATTTAGATATAATGCCTGGCAAACTGTAAGGTATTTTATACTTGTTTGATTGAGGTGGGTTGGAGCCTAGGATGTGAATGACTTTAACCAAAGAGCCTATATATGATCTTGAAGGCAAGAGGAAGGTCCTGGACCTTATTAGGCATGGGTTAGACCTGTGCTTTAAAAATATCACTTTGGCAACCATGAGAAGAATGAACTGGAATAGAGAGAGTCAGGAAGATGAATTAGTTGACTATTGCAATGGTCTAGTCCAGGACTGATAAGGGCCTGAACGGGGGGTGGGGGAAAATAGAGGAGGGTGTTTACTGTGTGAACAGGAGAGGGATAGATTTAAGAGATGATGTGGAGGTGGAATTCACAAGAGTTGGCAAATGAATGCATCCATCTTGGAGTAGTTGTGACTCTTTCAGCATTGATTCTGTCAGTTAAATGATCTTGAAATGTACCAGAATCCAATCCTACTTTTCCACAAGTCTTATTAAATTTGCCAATGTCTTATTTTGTTACTTATTATCTGATTCTTTGTCCTTTCTAGGCCAGGCTGGAAGATACTTCCACATTTCTTTGTTAGACCAGATATTCCCTCTATTAATTTCCTGGGCCATGTTTTCTAAGTATTTAAGAATCAAATTTAAATTAAAGTAAAATTTAAAAACCGATAGCCTTTATTATTACAAAAAAATACATGGTAAATTAACCATTGGCTAAAATGCCCTTTTTATTTGCTGAGAAATTTTGAATTGGTTGGTAATCGTTTGTTAGTTACGCAGGCACCATTAAAATATAATGCATATTAGACATTAACAATGTAACAAACAACTTTCCTTAGGTTGGTTGTATAAGTTGTATAAGACAAGTATTAATGAGATGGTTTCATAATAACAATACTTTAACAGAATAAAACAGGGAAGAATGACAAATGCAAAAGTCTAAAGATAGGAACTAATGAACTATTAGAGGACTTCCTTATTGTGTATGGGATCTTATTTCTTTCTTAATTGATTGTAATTTTAGTAGATTGTAATATTCTTCTAGGAATTTTATCTTTCATGTACGATCATAGATTTAGAACTAAGAGGCTTTAGAGAGACCATTTAGTTCAGTCTGGGCACAAAAAAGCAGAAAGATGAGGATGAAGATAAGAGTTAATTAAATAGATGTACCCAAATCAGATCAATGGTTAACAACAAAGAAAACTCTAGGGTCTCTTAGAGGAAGAAGAGGACCTACAGGAGAAAGGAGATGGCAAAATAAAAGATTGAAATGTGAGGTAAGAAAGGGAAAATTCTTGTTTCAATGCTAGGGAAGTGGGGTGTTCCACTGAAGAATGTCCCAATGGGAGAATAAAGCTGCTTTCTAATGGAAGATAGGGAACTTACAATCTATAATCTGCAGGACTTGTTCCTTTGCTATTCAGTCATTTTTTAGTCACGCCTGACTCTTCATGACCCCATTTTGGACTTTTCTTGGCAAAGATACTAAAGTGGTTTGCCATTTCCTTCTTCAGTTGGTTTTCCAGATGAGGAAACTGAGGGAAAAAAGGTGAAGTGACTTGCCTATGGTCCCAAAGTGTCTGAGTTCTAATTGAACTCAGGAAGGTAAGTCTTCTTGATTCCAAGCTCACTGTGGCACCTAGCTGCCCACAGAGACCTTTTCCTTAGAGGTATCATTCATCTTGACTCAAAAGAAGGAGGAATAAGAATTCCTGGAAGCAACTGACACACAGAAGAGTGGGAAGGTACTGATTCAAAAAGGAAATTTCACGGTAAATGAGAAGGAAAAAAATGAAGCATAACACATTATTCTGATCTGAATCGCTATAAAATTGCCTTCCCCCTCTTGGGATTCCATGTCTCTTAAGCATAAGGTAAAATTCTATTAACATATCAAAAACCTCTAACCAATATTACACGGCTTCAATACACCTTTTAGGTACAAAATCTGTAAACAAATAAGATCTCTCTGGTATAACCCATTATTAGTTGTTCAATTTTAAACAATGGAAGGTTTAACGATATTCATATAAACTTAACACAGTTTAAGGAGGGTGAAGATGAAGGAAGGTAGGGTATTAGAATAAATTTCTAATCAATAAGCACTTACTATGTACAAGATATTATGCGATAGATGCACTATAAGGGGTTAAAACATGTACAGCTGACTAAAAGATCTGGTTCAAAGTTGCTTATTTCAAATGACAGTCAGCTGAAAAACATACCTGGCAAAGACATGTACACTCAGCCAGAGTCGATCCTTAGCTATACCTGTCAATCAATAAACATTTAATTACTGCCTACTATGTGCAAGGGTATTATGTTCCTTAAGCATTGTTGGTATAAAGTTGAAAAACAGTTCCTACTCTCAAGGATCTCAGAGTCTAATGGGGGAGAAAATATGCCAGCAACTGTGCACAAACAAGCTATGTACAGGATAAATTGGAGATAACCAACAGAAGGTAGAATCAAGAGGGGAGCAGAAGAAGTATCCTGGTAAAAGATGAAATTTTATGTGGGACTTGAAGGAAGCCAGGAGGTAAAAATAAGGAGAACGTGTCGAGCATGGTAGATAGTAAAAATGCTTGGGAAAGCCTTGTTACAGGAAAAACAAGATCAATGTCATTGAATTGCAAAGGGGCAGTGGGAGGAGGGAGGGGAAAGGATGACACCACAGATTATGAATGGTTTTGAACATCAAACAGGCAATTTTATATTTGACCCTGGAGAACCACTGGAGTAATATTAGTGAATGAGTGAGTATGTGTGTATTTTGAGATACAGTAAGACCTGTGTTAGGAAGAAAACTTTAACAGATGACTAGAGTAGGAAGAGACTTTTAGGCAGTGAGACCAACCAGAAGGCTACTGTGATAATCTAGGCATGAGATAATGAAGGTCTATACCAGGGTAATGAGAAATGTTATGAAGGTAGAAATGACAGGATTTGGCAACAGACTGGATATAGTATTTCCACAAAACGTCCCCAATTTATTTTGATTCATATCATATACAACAAATTTGGGAGCAGAATCTTTCAGTTCAAATCCTTCCCTTCAGCCTCTCCCACAAACAAACCACGAGTTTTAATGTGGTAACTCAAATTTACCAGAAAAATGAAGAAAGCACCAGTTCCTTTAATTTTTTCCATACCTATACAATAGGTACATGAAAGTCTGCTCACAGGTACTATTGTGAAACCAGTCCCTACAACTTTTTGTCTGCTTCATCTAAGGCCTTTAAAGAAAAGTTTGTCTCAGAAAATCAGAATTATTATATCCTTGAAGCTTCCCTTACAACTAAGTATTACCAAATGGTCCACAAAGGTCAGGAGATTTACCCAGATCCCCCCAAAAATATATCTACGGTAGGTTAACTGTTGAATTTCATAAAAACTGCCCCAGATGTCTGGCCCCAAAGTAGAGGGAAAAATAAATAAAACCTTTCCTACATACACAGTACTATCCAATCTTTTCATCCACTAAATTTCAGAACTAGTAATTCTAGAATGAAAGCCCCTCAATTAAGATCTATTAGTAAACCAAGTAAAGCAGTTCTGTGGTTAGATTTACTCCATACTATTCTGATCACTATCACTTGACATTTAAGAGCTAGAATACCCAAGGACTTCTTTAAGTCATCTGAAGGTCTTGGATGAGACCAAGGCCAGAGAGTTTATTCTATATTTAACTTCAAAGGCCATAGATTGTTAGGGATAGAAAGAACCCTAAAGAACAATTCACTCACTTTGCTGACAAGGAAACAAAAGTTGTATTATCTAAATGAAAAGTCTATTGTGACAGAGCTATTCCTGCTTACATGTTCAATGTTAGACTGGAAGGCCAATAAAGGTTAGTAACAACCGCACAAAAGCGCAAATAATTTTTTAAAATGGTTTAAAAGGAAGGGGGAGAGGGGGTGGGTGGAACCAAGATAGTGGAGTAGAAGCAGGAAACTGCTCAAGCTCTGCCCCCAAAGTCCTTAAAATATCTTAAAAAAATGACTCTAAACAAATTCTAGAATAGCAGAAGCCACAAAACGACAGAGTTAAACATATTTCAAGCCCAACAATGTGGAAGGCCAAAAAGAAGGGTCTATATTGCACCCAACTCAGAGTGAAGCACAGCCCAGCATACATAGGACTGGTCAGTTTCCAGATTTTTCAGCTCAGGAACACCAAAGATAGCTTCAAAGGTCAGTGAGAAAGCTCTCTCACCTGAGTGAGAGGGGGACATGGTCAAGCCCCAGTCCCAGGGCTGCAGAAGCTTCTGCAGCTCTCAGCCTACAGACAGTAGGGGAAATCGAGTGACTGATCTGCGTCTCAGTCCTGAGGTGAGGAAGAGCGCTGGCGTGCAAAGCTAGTGGCAGCTAAGGAGAGGGAATCCTACTCCCGGTTCCAGGATGTTAAAGAGTACTTGTAGTTGCTCACAGACCAGAGGGCAGGTAAGGAGAGGAGTAAACAACTCTCCTCTGATCATACCACATTGGAGGAACTGAGAATTTAGAGTCCCTAGAGAGATCTCTGAAAACAGCTGCACAAATCCCTGAAACTTGGGGCAGTACACCCTCCACTTAACAAAGATCTCAAAAGTCAAGTAACTGGCTGGGGAAATGACCAAAAAGGGGGAAAAATAAGACTACAGAAGGTTACTTTCTTGGTGAAAAGGTATTTTCTTCTGTCCTGTCAGGGGAGGAAGATCACAGCATACATCCAGAGAAAGATCAAAGCATACAACTGAAGAAAGACAGCAAGGTCAAGACTCCTACATCCAAAGCCTCCCAAAAAAAAAAAGAAAGAAAGAAACAGTCTTAGGTCATGGAAGAGCTCAAAAAGGATTTTAAAAATAAAGAAAAGTAGAGGAAAAATTGGAAAGAGAATGAGAATGATGCAAGCAAATCATGAAAAACAAGTCAACAGTTTGCTAAAGGAGATTCCAAACATGCTGACGAAAATAACACCTTAAAAAAATAGACAAACCCAAATGGCAAAAGAGGTCCAAAAAAGCCAATGAGAAGAATTCCTTAAAAAGAAGAAATGGCCAAATGGAAAAGGCGGTGCAAAAGCTCAGTGAAGAAAATAGTTTTTTAAAAATTAGAATGGCGCAGATGGAAGCTAATGACTTTATGAGAAATCAAGATATTAACAAAACCAAAAGAATGAAAAAATAGAAGACAATATGAAATATCTCACTGGAAAAAAAGAACTGACCTGGAATAGATCCAGGAGAGACAATTTAAAAATTATTCGTCTGTCTGAAAACCATGATGCAAAAAAGAGCCTAGACATCATCTTTCAAGAAATTATCGGGGGGCGGAGCCAAGATGGCAGAACAGAAAGGACACATATACACAGAGTCTCCCCACACAGCCCATAAAATACCTGTAGAGAGGGACTCTCAACAAATTTTGGAGCAGCAGAAGTGGAGAACAACAGAGTGGAGGAGATTTCCAGCCCAGGGTGACCTGAAAGGCCCACGGGAAACGTTGGTTGCACTGGATGTGGAGCGGAGCATGGAGCCCAGCCCAGCCCAGCCTTGGCAGCGGTGTGGCTTGCAACAGCCCTGGGGGGGGCGGAATCTCCAGTCCCAGCACCAGCAGGTCTGCAGATCCCTCAACCCGCAGGTGCCAAAGGTCAGTGACAGGGTTTTTTCAGCTGGCCAGGAAGGGAGAAGGGCCTTCCCATAGCTCCAGCCTCAGGCAGCAGGCGCGCCGCAGAGGCCACATCTACACACAGCAGTTCTCATGGCAGCCCCTAGAACAGCTCGCATCCATTGTTGGATCGTAAAAACCCCTGGGGGCACTGAGGAGCTGAATATTACCTCAGCCCTGTGTAGAGGCCCTGAGGGAGCTGGTCTTTATCTCACACTTAATGGCGGCCCTGCCCATCCAGCTTTTCTGAAAAATCAGCCCCCACAGCTGACCTGGAGGAACCGGAGGTCAGGTGGTTGTGGAAAGGAAACTGATAAGATTCCAGACACAAAAATTTCTCCCTGCTTCCAGATCAGTGTACACACTTGATTGTTCCACCTCGGAGGAACTGAGATCTTATAGATTCCCAGAGTACATCCTACTATTGACAAAGGACCCAAAAGTCAAGTAACTGGTTGGGAAAATGCCCAAAAAGGGGAAAGAAAATAAGACAATAGAAGGTTACTTTCTTGGTGAACAGATATCTTCTGCCATATCCTTTCTGATGAGGAAGAACAATGCTTACCATCAGGGAAAGACATAAAAGTCAAGGGTTCTGTATCCCAAACATCCAAAATAAATATTCAATGGGCTCAGGCCATTGAAGAGCTCAAAAAAGATTTTGAAAATCAAGTAAGAGATGTGGAGGAAAAACTGGGAGGAGAAATGAGAGAGATGCAAGAAAAGCATGAAAAGTGGGTCAACACCTTGCTAAAGGAGACCCAAAAATATGCTGAAGAAAATAACACCTCTAAAAATAGGTTAACTCAACTGGCAAAAGAGGTCCAAAATGCCAGTGAGGAGAAGAATGCTTTAAAAAGCACAATCAGCCAAATGCAAAAGTAGGTTCAAAAGCTCACTAAGGAAAACAGTTCTTTCAAAATTAGAATGGAACAGATGGAGGCTAATGACTTTATGAGAAACCAAGAAATTACAAAACAAAACCAAAAGAATGAAAAAATGGAAGATAATGTGAAATATTTCATTGGAAAAACAACTGACCTGGAAAACAGATCCAGGAGAGACAATTTTAAAATTATGGGACTACCTGAAAACCATGATCAAAAAAAGAGCCTAGACATCATCTTTCATGAAATTAACAAGGAAAACTACCCTGATATTCTCGAACCAGAGGACAAAATAAATATTGAAAGAATCCACCAATCACCTTCTGAAAGAGACCCCAAAACAAAAACTCCTAGGAATATTGTAGCCAAATTCCAGAGTTCCCAAGTCAAGGAGAAAATATTGCAAGCAGCTAGAAAGAAACAGTTCAAGTATTGTGGAAATACAATCAGGATAACACAAGATCTGGCAGTTTCTACATTAAGGGACTGAAGGGCATGGAACATGGTATTCCAAAAGTCAAAGGAAGTAGGACTAAAACCAAGAATCACCTACCCAGCAAAACTGAGTATAATACTTCAGGGGAAAAAATGGTCTTTCAATGAAATAGAGGACTTTCAAGCATTCTTGATGAAAAGACCAGAGCTAAATAGGAAATCTGATTTTCAAACACAAGAATTAAGAGTAGCATGAAAAAGTAAACAAGAAAGAGAAATCATAAGGGACTTTCTAAAGTTGAACAGTTTGCATTCCTACATGGAAAGACAATATTTGTAACTCTTGAAAACTTTTTTCAGTATCTGGGTAGGTGGTGGGATTACACACATATACACACACACACACAGAGCACAGAGCGAATTGAATTGGATGGGATTATATAAAAAATGAAATTAAGCGGTGAGAAAGAAATATATTGGGAGGAGAAAGGGAGAAATGAATGGGGCAAATTCTCTCTCATAAAAGAGGCAAGTAAAAGACTTTTCAGTGGAGGGACAAAGTGGGGAGGTGAGAGAAAAAACATGAAGCTTACCCTCATCACATTCCACTAAAGGAAGGAATAAAACGCACACTCATTTTGGTATGAAAACCTATCTTACAATACAGGAAAGTAGGGGAGAAGAGGATAAGCAAGGTGGGGGGGATGATGAAAGGGAGGGCAGTGGGAGGAGGGAACAATTTGAAGTCAACACTCTTGGGAAGGGACAGGATCAAAAGAGAGAATGGAAGCAATGGGGGGCAGGATAGGATGGAGGGAAATATAGTTAGTCTTACACAACATGACTATCATGGAAGTCATTTGCAAAACTACACAGATACGGCCTATATTGAATTGCTTGCCTTCTCAAAGGGAATGGGTGGGGAGGGAGGGATGAAGAGAAGTTGGAACTCAAAGTTTTAGGAACAACTGTTGAGTATTGTTCTTGCTACGAGGAAATAAAAAATACAGGTAATGGGGTATAGAAAGCTATCTGGCCCTACAGGACAAAAGAGAAGATGGGGATAAGGGAAGGGAAGGATGTTAGAAGGGAGGGCAGATTGTTGATAGGGGTAATTAGAATGCTCGGTGTTTTGGGGGGTGGGGGGGACGGGAGAAATGGGGAGAAAATTTGGAACCCAAAATTTTGTGGAAATCAATCTTGAAAACTTAAATAAATTTAAAAAGAAGAAAAAAGAAATTATCAAGGAAAACTGCCCTGATATTCTAGAACCAGAGGATAAAACAGAAATGGAAAAAATCCATTTCCATCCAAATCCATCCAGCTTCCACATTAAGGGATCAGAGGGCTTGGAATATGATATTCCAGAGGTCAAAGTAGTTAGGATTAAAACCAAGAATCACCTACGCAGCAAAACTAAGTATAATACTTCAGGGGGAAAAAATGGAATTTCAATGAAATAAAGGACTTTCAAGTATTTTTGATGAAAAGACCAGAGCTAATAGAAAAATATGACTTTCAAATACAAGAATCAAGAGAAGCATGAAAAGGTAACCAGGAAAGTGAAGCAATAAGGAACTCATTAAAGTTGAATTGTTTACATTCCTACATGGAAAGATGATATTTGTAACTCATAAGACGAGAGAGAGATACACACACGTAGGTGTGTAAGGGCGTGCGTGCGTGCGTGTGTGTGTGTGTGTGTGTGTGTGTGTGTGTGTAGATAAGAGACCACAGGGTGAGCTGAATATAGAGGGAGAATACCTAAAGAGGCAAGAAAGAGCTTTTACAATGAGGGTAAGGGGAGAGATGAAAGAGAATAACACACTTCCACTTACTCTCATGGGATTTGGCTCAGGAGGGAATAACACACACTCAATTGAGTATGAAAATCTATTTTACCCAGCAGCGTGGAAGGGGATAGGAGAGAGAATATAATAGAAGGGACAGCAAATTGGGGAAAGGAATAATCAGAAGTAAACACTATTGTGGAGGGACAGGTCAAGAGGGAGAATGGAATAAATGGAGGAAAGGACAGAGGGAAATGTGGTTAGTCTTTCATAACATGACTGCTATGGAAGTGTTTTGCATGACTGCGCATGTATGACCTATATTGAATTGCTTGCTTTCTCAATGAGGGTGGGGTGAGGAGGGAAGAAAGGAGAGAATATGGAACTCAAAGCTTTAAAAATTGTTTTTGCATGCAACTGGGAAATAAGATGTACAGGCAATGGGGCATATAAATCTATTTTGCCATACACGAAAATAGAGGGTAGGGGGATGGCAGAAGGTGTGTGTGTGTGTGTGTGTGTGTGTGTGTGTTTGTGTTTGTGTGTGTGTGTGTGTGTGTGTGTGTGTGTGTGTGTGTGTGTGTGTGTGGTGGAGGGGGGTGATAGAAGGGAGAACAGACTGGGGGAAAGAGAGAACGGGGTACATGCTGTCCTGGGTTGTGGGGTGGGGCGAAAATTTGGAATTCAAATTCTTGTGGAAGTGAATAATGAAAACTGAAAAATAAATTATCTATTTAATAAAAAATAAAAAGAGGGAGGGATGTAGGTGGGGAGAAAGGAGACTCAAGATTAATGGATCTTTTCTAACATAATGATAAAACACAAACACCATCACCATATATTAAATACACTCCAACAAAAAGATAAGAGGGGCAGTATGACTTGGGAGAGACAGCAGGGCCTCTGAATCAGACAGAAATTTAGTTTCAAGTACTACCTTTAGCACATTTACTGTACATGAGTATATACATATATAATTTAACTTCTCAGTGTGTCTCAGGCAGCTCTTTAGAACTCCTTAAGTTCTTCACCAAAGTTCCCTATACCAATAAAACTACAGGTACAGATTTTTTTGTTGCATGTGTGGTTTTGTTTTTTTTTTAAAGCATAAGCCTAAATAAAGGTCTTAGAGTAGGGTAATAAACAAGAACATTAAAATTAAAGTAAACTTCTCAAAGGCAGAAACCGATGTGTCCTTTTTTTGGTATCCTATTTAGTACACAGTTAGCCTGGCACACATAGAAGGTACTTAATATTTATTAACTGACTGATGATTATCTAGGACTCTATTAAACAATTTCAACATTCAACATTTCCCCTGCTCCCCCCAAAAAACTTCCCTGCCCTAAAGTGCTATATAAGGAGGATCAGAAGAATCAGCACAATCATTATAACATTTCTCAAAAAACAAAACAAAAAACCCCAGCAACAATAAAAACATGTAAGCTTAGGCACTAAGATCAACAGTCATCCAAAGTTAGCCTGTTTTAAAAGATTAAGCATCAAAAGCTAAATTCTAGATATAAATCAGCTGTAGACTAATGTTAAGTATATTGGTAAACTTTGTGAATTAAGAGAGTTCACAAAAAGGTGCTTACTGGATTACAGCCTTAAATGCTTGGAAAGAGGTATCTTTTAGTTTCTCAAGCTCCACAAAATCACCTTGCTCAGTAGAGTAAGAATTTGTCGGGACCAAACCAAAATGCTTAAAAATATAGAATAATCTTGGTAATGAATTTTATAGAATAGTGGAGATGGGATGACTAAAAATGGTTTATCAAAGTATTCCCAAAGTAGGATACAGTAGGCCTTCCTAAAATATTTGTATTATCCTTATTCTACTAGACAGTAAATTAAAATAATTTGACTATAAAATGCAAAAGTAAAAGTGACATTTTTCCTTCTCTTTCACTCCTCTGAGGAAAACAAAAGCTAGAGGGAATAATGATGGGATTTATACTGATTAGACATGAAAATCATGTACAGATCTTAGAAATATAAATTCTAGATACAGATAATTGTGCAACCATGATTAGAATCTCAAAGCCATATATGTTTTCAGGCTAAATTAAATACACTCAAAATGATTTGCTAACACAATGTGTATGAAAACTAGACATAACAAAAAAGAAAAATGTTTATGATGAATCCATGAAACAGTGCTGAATCCATGAAACAGTACTATTAAGGAAAAGGTAATGATATAGGAATGACATCTACTATTAATCTAATTAGGACCCAAGGCAGTAAGATTTTAAAGTCCTTAATCCATAAAGTACTAGACCTGCTTCAGAGACTTGAAGACAACACATAACCTGAGGGGTACACTATTATCCCCATTATACATATAAAGACATGGAGACAGAAGAGGTTAAGTGACTTGTCCCAGGTCACACAGATAATAATTTATGAACAAAGCTGGAACTGATTTTCAGTCTTCCTAACTTCAGGCCCTGGGCTCTATAAACTCTAGCACTAATGTGCCTCTGAAAAATGCCAGAATTTGTAGAAGCAGAAGTGAAGTGAGCACAGCAGGGCCCTTCAGGTGGTCCAACTCAGGATTCACCACTCTGTAGAGCCTCTGGGAGGAGATATCTGAGGTTTTTCCAGGGTAGAGATGTGCCATGAACAATGGATTCAAGGACAAACATAACCCTAGCCCTCATGAGACTTGTATTCTACAGAAAAGGAACAAAAGAATAAAGTCCAAATGGGTACATGATTTAGGTATAAAGATTGATACCATGAATAAACTGGAGAAGCAAGGAATAGTGTATTTGTCAGATCTATGGAGAAGGGAAGAAGTCTTTACTAAAGGAGAGATAGAAAGCATTATGAAATGCAAAATGGATAACTTTGATTACATTAAACTGAGAAGTTTTTGCACAACCAAACCCAATGCAACCAAAATCCGGAGGGATGTAGTAAATTGGGAAAGAATTTTTACAGCTAAGCTCAGGGATAAAGGCCTCATTTCTAGAATATATAGAGAACTGACTCATATGTATAATCATACAAGTCATTCCCCAATTGATAAATGGTCAAAGGATATGAACAGGCAATTTTCAGAGGAAGAAATTAAAGATATCTATAATCATATGAAAAAATGCTCTAAATCACTATTGATTAGAGAGATGCAAATCAAAACAACTCTGAGGTACCACATCACACCTATAAGATTGGCAAACATGACAGAACAAGAAAATGATAAATGCTGGAGAGGATGTGGGAGAGTTGGAACACTAATTCATTGTTGGTGGAGCTGCGAGCGCATCCAGCCATTTTGGAGAGCAATTTGGAACTATGCCCAAAGGGCTACAAAAATGTGCATACCCTTTGACCCAGCAATATCGCTACTAGGACTATATCCCCAAGAGATCATAAAAATGGGAAAGGGTCCCACATGTACAAAAATATTTATAGCAGCACTCTATGTAGTTGTCAAAAACTGGAAGTCAAGGGGATGTCCATCAATTGGGGAATGGCTGAATAAATTATGGTATATGAATGTAATGGAGTACTATTGTGCCATAAGAAATGATGAACAAGAAGACTTCAGAGAGGCCTGGAAGGATTTATATGACCTGATGCTGAGTGAAAGGAGCAGAACCAGGAGAACTTTGTGCACAGCAACGACCACAGTGTGCGAGAGTTTTTTCTGGTAGACTTGGAATTTTGTAATAACGCAAAAACTTCTTATAAAAAAAAAAAAAATCCCAAAGGTGGTTCTCAAGGCAAAATGCCTTCCACACTCAGAGAAAGAAATATGGAAGTCATTCACAAAATGTAGCATATCATGTTTGTGTATGTGTATGTGTTTGTGTATCATGTTTTGATTTGTTATATGATTTCTTTCATTTATTTTAGTCTGACTACATAACATGACTATAGTGAAAATATACTCAATAGGAAAGTATATGTAGAACCTATACAGAATTGTATGCAGTCGTGGGGAGGGAGGGGGGTAGTGGGGGATAGGTGTGGGGGGGATAAAATCTCAATTGTATGGCAGTGATTGTTAAACATTAAAAAATAATAAAAAAAAATAAAAAGAAAATTAAAAAAAAAAAAGAAAAGGAACAAAAGTAACTAAAATATCTATACAAAGTAGATATAAAGTAAATATCCCAGTGGAGATCACCAGTAAATCTCATCTCTTTGCTCCCCACCCACACCCCCATTTCCATCCTTCTTCTACCCCAAATCAGGATACTTTTGTAGGAGATAGAATCTGAGGTAGGCTTTAAAGGCAACTTAGAGAACCTTTCAGTCAGAAGTGAAGAAAAGAGGATATTCCAGGCATTGTGGACAATCTGTGCAGATACAGACAGAAATGAAATTGTACAGAAATGACAGTGAGTAGGCCAGTCTGCCTGGAATGTAGAGTGCATGAAGGACAAGGATGAACAATAAGATGGAAAGGTAGGGTGGGAGGCAGAGAGTAAAGGACTTGAAAAGCCAAATAGCAATTTGTATTTCATCCTCAAAGCAAGAGGGAGTCTTCCCAGAGCTTTCTGAACAGGGGAGCGTTATGGTCTTCAAATATGTGATTGAGAGAAATATCACTTTGGCAACTGTGTGGAAAGAAAATGGACTGGAAAAGGGGGAGAAAGACTTGATAATGAGTGAGCACCTGAACCGATTTGGTGGCAGTATGAGCAAGAGTAGTAGACTAATAATGGGAGATAGGTTAGAGGCAGAATGAACAAGATTTTGCAACTAACCCAATAATATGTTAGTTCCAGTCAAGAAATCAAGAATAACTCCAAGGCTGTGAACCTGGGTGCCTGGATGAACAATAATGTGCCCACTTCAGTAAGCTACAAGTATATAATAAAATTAAAATTATTTTTAAAAAGTAAAAAAACCTTCCATTTAAAAAAAATGTATACTTTTTCTCTTTAATATACTTCTCAGGGTCCAATCCAGGGTTCACACATACCCTGAATTTACTTAATCTGAATACACTTCATACAACTCATGTAATCTCTTTAAAGTCAGGGATTGTGATTTTTTTCAATTTCCACAACACCTAGAGTAGATTCTCAATAAATGCTTGCTGGCTGGTAAACTGGGGGGAAAAAAGAGGCTTCATTAGAGTTGAAATGTAGCTTATTTACCTTGGAAATGGTTTTTATCCCTAAGGATTTTTAAGGAAAGCACCATCACTTAAGAAACAGAACACTGGGCTAGGTTAGATATATATGTTCCAGGGCTAACTTTGCCACTGCTCGGTTTTTGTCATCTATAAAATGAAAATGGTTAGACTATTTTATGATCTCAAGTTCCTCCCAGCTCAAAAAATCTATCTCTGGATTCCTTTGGCATTCAAAAAATAGAATTTTGCACAGGGAGAACTATGCTCTATATTCCATTTTCATGGAAATTGCTTACCACCAACTTCTTTTTCTTTTTTTTTTGTCCCCAAGTTTTATTTTTACTTCATTTAACTTTACATTTCAAATATGAATAAGTAAGAAAAGATTGGGTAAGAAATACAAAAAGTATAACACTAGAAATCAGCTTTTTTACTGAACATCTCTCTAATAAATGCAAAGAAATTTCAACACAATTCAAAATCTGGTACAATTACAAAGAAATTTCTAAATAAACCAGGAACAAAGTAATTTAGGAAAGAAGGGGGGATATGTGTTAGTTCTCAACTTAGTTATCTCATATAATACAAACTCTTCATAAGTCTTCCTTCATTTTTATCACCACAGTAGTCTTTGAAAACCAGTACTCAAATGACAGATAAACTTGACATCTAGAACTGTTAAAGTCACAGTATTAACTCAGTCCACACTACATAAATGTTGTCAGAAACTATGAAAAGAATTTTCAGAATAAACTGCTAATAATCACTTGAAAAAAAAATTCATCCCAATAAAAGAAATGCAAATTTATACTACTCTGGAGGACTTCATACACAAATTAGCAAATATAACAAAGTATGTTGTACAGTGTATGAGACATGATTAGTACCTAATAATTTTTCCCACTTCATTCATAATGGAATATTCTAATTCTACCAGACCTGAATGCCATTAAGATTAACTGGTTTCTGGAATGCAAAAGCAATCTGGAAAGACTTATGAAATGATGCATTTTCCCCATCATTTTACTGTAACTATTACCTACATTTAACATCTGTGAACTTGAACAAGTTACTTGACCTTTAAGGTTGTTTGCCGTAAGAACTCTCCTTAACTTTGAGGGCTCTGATTAACACCTCCACTCCTGCTCTGAAAAATGAGAGAAGAGTAAAACGAGATTATCTAACTTGCCCTAACATGCAAAATAAAAATCTATAGCCATCAGTGACCCCTTAAACGCTATTCCTGCAAATCCACTTGCCCTCTGAACAGCTTTACCTGAGTATCCTACTATCCCATCAAATTAAACATGTTAAATATAAATGTGTTCACTAAATTAAACCATCCTAGCAGATTTCTTGTTTTCCTCAATGATACATTATAGTTTGAGGGTGCAGAAGAGAGAAAAGGAGTGGGGGTTTTTTTTGGCAAGGGTGAAAAGGTCAAGTTTTAACATTATTATTACTTTTTCTTTAATTTTTTGATAAATTGTTTTTATATCATCTAATTTCCTCCTTCATGTCCTACTCCCAGAAAGCCATCCCCATATATATTTTAATTTTATTAATCTGTCCCTTTTACTTACCCTACCACTACCATCCCTGTCCCTGAATAAGTTTTTTTCCTCTTAAAAAAATTCAAAGAACAAAGTCCTTGATAAACATATGGATAGTCTGGGAAAATAAATTCATACTGTGTAACCATGTCCAAAACTGTATGTCTCTTACTACTTTCTGAAGGCGTGGGTGTGGGTATGGGGCACCACGGCATCTTCATTCTTGTGGTTCATCACTGCACTGAGTTCTAATATATTTCAAAGTTATTTTCCTCTATAATATTATCATTGTATAAATTCTTCCCATAGTTCGGTTCACTCCACTCTGTATCAGTTCACAGAAGTATTACTTGTTTCTTCTGAAACTGTCCACTTCATAATTTCTTATAGCACAATGATTCCATTACATTGATGTACCACAATTTGTTAAGCCATTTCCCCAATAGCCTCTGTTGTAGGTCCAGCTCTAAAGCAAGCAGTTCAGTTTTCAGGTTTGATGTTGGGACCAACACCAGTGTCTGAACAAGTAAGGTTTATTTTGTTCAAACATATCAAAGATATGGTGGCACTTAGCTTCCCTGGAGGCAGCCTCCCTCACCTCCATTTGACAACGAGTCTGGTCAGTTCATCTTCAGGGTACAGTGACTCATGTGGTCTTAGTCTGAGAGGCACCACTATTGAGATTGAGAACTTTTATGCTTCCAGGTCAAGAAGCTGCATCAAGGAGATTAGGATCAATCATGTAGCATGGGAAGACAAAAGTCAGTGAAATCAAGAAACACAGAGATGTTGACTCAAGAAAACATTGGTCCTATCACACCACCGTTGCTCAATGATGTATGTATCTTATGTAACCACCAAAGTTCACCTTTGTTAGCTTCTCTCCTTTTATCAACACCCAAATGAACATTAATTACTGCTAATTCTTCCTTCTTAGCATTCCTCAAATTCAAACTTTGCTTTCCCTTTCCATTGTCACAATCTTATTTCAGATATCTACCACTTCCTAGCCTGAACTACCAAACTAGTCTCTTAACTGGTTTCCAGGCCTCCAGTTTCTTTCCCCACTCCCAATCTGCCCTACATTTCATTCCCATGCTTGAAAAATTTCAAGGTTCTAAACTCTTCAGCTAGACATTAAATGCCCTCAATATCTTGTCAACGACTAGCTTGTTAAACCTTATTTTGCCCATTATTTCTGTGTGGGATGGCTCAGGTCCGTACATAAATCAATTATTCAGAGGCCTCTCAAAGTGATGACAGAAAAGTGATTTATTCGATTCTTGAGAAGCGGGGCTCACCTGTAGGAGTAGGAAAGCCGAAGACAAAGAACAGGACAGTGATTTATATAGACCCTAACGCAAGTCCCTCCTCCCCCCACTGACCATTATCCTCAGCTGAGAATATGGTCTTACGTTCTAGACACGAAATCTAACCAATCCCTTTTGAAATGAAGACATCGAGGAATTATGTAAGTTTTGTCCAATCATTGAGACCCTAATGCACTACACAGTTTTATATCCTTATATGAAACTATTCTATTCTAAAAATATCATAACCTTGAGCCTTTAGGCCTTACCTCACCCCTGGGAGAAAAATTACAATCTGAGGAGTCTTCACTAAGTCTATCCCACTCACTTCCACCATTCACTCCAGTCAAAGTTATGAATTTCTTTGTAAAAGAACAAAATATATCAGGTACTTGAGGAATACAAATGTAATGAAATAGTCCTTTGTCCACAAGGAACTCAGAATCTTAATCATTCTGTCAAAAGAAATTAACTGAATTAGTATTTTCATTAAAGCTGAATACAAACTAAATTTAAAGTCAAAAGCACATCTACATAATAATTTAAAGGTCTACGAAAAAATAATACAAAGTAATACTACAAAATGTATAAATTATCTGGAAGTCATCACTTTTTTTTAATGGACCAATATCACTAATTACTAACACACATACACAAATGTTTGAAGATCGTCAATAAGCAACACACACACACATCTATATCTATATAGATACAGATGCATGTGTGCATCTATCTATCTATCTATCTATCTATCTATCTATCTATCTATCTATCTACAAACTTAGCTAGGTGGCACAATGTATAGAGAGCGCTGGGCCTGGAGTCAAGAAGACCTAAGTTCAAATCTGGCTTCACACCCTAGGTGTCAACCCTGTTTGCCTAGTTTCCTCATCAATAAAATGAAAAGAAGGAAATGGCAAACCACTTCAATATTTTTACCAACAAAACTGCAAAATGGAGTCACAAAGAGTCAAACATGACTGAACAACAAAAAATTAATATTGTGTGTGTGTGTGTGTGTGTGTGTGTGTGTGCGTGTAAAATTCTTTCAACAACTACTTGGTGAAGGTAGGTACTACTATAAATAAACTCAGGCAGATAGGCTAAGGGATATGTCCTAGATCACAAAGACCTACGTATCTGAGACAGGACTGATACTCAGGTTTTCTTACTCCAAGTTCAGAACTCTATCTACCATGCCAACATTTCTTTTTTTTTTTTTTTTAAATAACTGAAGGTTTTCTTTAATTATTTCCTTTTAGTTTTCAACATTCAGTTCCACAAGCTTTTGAGTTTTAAATTTTTCCCCTCTCTACAAGATGGCATGCAATCTGATATAGGCTCTACATATATATTTATACTAAACATATTTTCACATTAATCATGTTGTAAAGAATTATAACCAATAGATTGAACCATGAGAAAGAAGAAACAAAACTAATCAAAACAAAACAAAAAAGAGAAAGCAAATCATATGCTTCAATCTGCATTCACATTCCCTAGTTCTTTCTCTTGATGTGGGTAGCAATTTCCATCATGAGCCTTTTGGAGTTGTCTTAGAACCTTGCATTGCTGAGAAGAACTAAGTCTGTCAAAGTTAGTCATGGAACAATGTGCATGCCATGCCAACATTTCTAAGCATGAGGCCCAAAGACATGAAAGGAAGAATGAAAGGCCTCATATGTATAAAAATATACTAATAAGTAGCACATTTTGTTGTAGCAAAAAACTGGAAATGAAGTGAGCAACCTAAGGGCCAAACTGAAAGCGACTAAACATATTATGGCATATGAATGTAATTTCTTATTGTACCATAAGAAATGACAATAAGAACAATTTCAGAGAAACCAGGAAAAATTCATATGAAGTGAAATGAGCAGAAACAGGAAAATATAAAATTACCACAATATCATAAAGAGAAAGAATTTTTAAAAACTTTAAAAGAACTCTCAGGGTTTCTGCCTTATAAATAAATAAAACAAACAAACAAATACACACATACATACATACATACATACATAAATAAATAAGCAAATAAAACAAATCAGCTCCCTCTTCCATATGACAGCTTTTCAAGGATGGCTATCACATCACACCTGAATTTTCTATTCCAGGGGCAGAGAATCTGTGACCTCAAGGCTACACATGGCCTTCTAGGTCCTTGGGTGTGGCCTTTTGACCTAGTCCAAGGTCAAATTCTTTTATTAAGGTGATTTGTTCTATAAAGTTTGAATTCAGTCAAAGGGTCACACTTGAGGACCTAGAGGGCCACACGTGGCCTCAGGGTCACCCCTGTACTACACTCTTAGGATCTCCAGGTTTTTCCATCTGCTCTGAAGCACAACTTTCTTTTTATGTACTGTCTCTCTCAATTAGAATGTAAACTCCTTGGGAGCAGGAACACACCCTTTTTCTATCTGTAACCCAGTGCTTTGCTTGAGAAACTTTTTTTTAAGTCCATTCAATTCACTGACCAATCCCAGCTCCAGAAGACAAATAATGAAACAAAGAGGTGATGGAAGAAGAGAGACACAAAATGGTTTTCAGACATGGTCAGATTTGTTTTTCCTGACTACATCTGTTACAATGTGCTTGTTTTGTTTTAAGAGGGAGGAGGGAAGGGTTTTGGAAGAGAGAATGTGACATGGTAGTGATGCCAAAAATATTAAAACCATAAATGAAACATGTTTAAAATACACAGAAAAAAATCACAAGTTATATTAGAAGGGGACATAAGCAAGATCAGGTTGGTAGGTTGTATTAAATTTAATACACATTGTTTTGTTCTGAAACAGTCATAATTTCATATGCAATTCTAATCATTTCTTCTCCATTTTGTTCTAGCAAACACAGGTGGTTTTTTTGTGTTTTGTTTTTAACAAAAGTATAAGATTTAAGATTAAGGACACTTAGATTCAGCTCAATGTTCTAGGCCAGTCAAGACTAGTCTGTCAAGTCTACTCAATGCTTTCTCAGGCCTATCCATCTCAACCTAAGCCTCTTGCTTCAAAAGAACACTCCAGAAGTGTGTGCCTATCCTTTCCTCTTTGCCCTCAAGAACACCAGCTTCAAAACTAATCAACTTAAAAACCTTTTCTTTTCTCATTCCTTCCCTCTTCTACCCTTCACTGAGTTCTCTCCATTTCCCTCTCTATCCTCTCCAATACGTACCAACTCATTGATCCTAGAAGGGACAACTGGAATATTCTTTGCTCCCCACTGCCACTTTCTAGATCTTCCCTAGAACATAAGCAACTTTTTCCCCTTTGAAATTCAAGCTATCCAAAATTTACATCCAATCCAGAATTCTTGTGGTTGTTACACACTAACCCTTCTTCCCCCACATTCTCCTTCCTTTCTCAGTGAATTCTGTACCTGCCTCAAAAATAACTTTCTTCATCTCTAATGCTCACAAACTTAGAGACTTTAACATACCTACAGATACTCCCTCAAATATTCCTCACACTTCCTCCGTACTAATTCTCATGAACTACTCTTCTAATCTACTTTAGTTGTACCCAGAGATTGTCATCACTATCATTCACAAGTATTCTTCCACATTCAAGGAACTCTGAAATTTCTTTTTGGACAGACTTTTATAATTCCATCTTTCCCTACACCTTATAATCATCACCATTGTACCATTCCTTTTACCCCCTCAGGTCTTTCAAAGGCCACATCAGTTTTCCATTGGCTATACTCTTTTCACATCTCTGTTTCAACTCCGTGGTAAACCAACTCAACTTTATTCTATTCTTAACCCATCATTCCTTTGCCCCTTTTATTCTATTGTCAATCATACCTTGCCTGGCCCAACCCTGGACTATTCCAAACCAACCATTTCTTATGCCCCTATTCACATGCTGCTGAAGAAAAAAGAAGAAAACAATACAAATTTATGTTATCAAATGGGCCTTCAGAGCAGCAAGGTAAATGTTTCTCTACACAATTGATTCACTATCTCATTCTCTATAGTGGGTGTTCTAAGCCTTATTTTACCTCAAGCCTTCCATCACACACCATATAATCACCCTCTTAGTCAAAGACCTCACCTCATAATTAATCCCCCTCCATAAAAAAAAAAGAAGAAAACAGAATATTTGTGAAGAGCTCCCTCTTCTCCCTTCTTCATTTTATATCACAGAAATATCCCTCTACAATCTCCTCCTTCACTCTGATCTCAGGTGATGAGGAAGCCCTATTTCCTTCCTAAGGTGAACCCATCTACATATACCATTAATGGAATTCCCTTCCTGTTTCTCCAATAACTTGCTCCACTATCATTCTCATTCTCTATTCTCTTTCTAATCTACAATCTTTCCCTTCCTACTGGCTCCTACTACACTACATATAAACATACCCATGTCACATCTCCCCCATCCCTAAAAATCTTTACTTGAACTGATCATATGCATAGGTCCCAAGGTTCTGTCCTAGGTCACATTCCCTTTTTACTTTATAGTATAGACTATCTCACTGTGTTCTCATGGATCCATTTATCTTTATGAAGAAGATATCCAGATAAATATAGCCAGTCCTAGTCACTCTGAGAAGCTACAGGAGACCATCTCAACTGGATATCCCATATGCATCTCAAACTCAACATATCCAAACAGAACTGATTATCTTTCCTCTAAGTACCTCCCCTTTTCAAATTTCCCCATCACAATCTAGGGCACTACTATCCTCAGTCACACAGGTTCAAAATCTCAATGTTTACTCAACTTCTCACACTCACCCCACAAACCCAATTTATTGTTGAATTTTGTCATTTTTCACTGAATGACATCATTCACATACGGATCCCCCCTCTCTACAAGCCCAGGTCAAGTCTCCATCTCTTCTCTCCTTACTATGGCCTTCTAACTTGATATCCCTGCCCTCAAGATTCTCCCCACTCAAATTCATCTTCCACTCAGCTTCAAGGTAATTTTTCTAAAGTGGAGGTCTACTATGCTAGTCAATAAACATTTATAAAAGTCTATTATGTGCCAGGCATTGTGCTGTCATTTCCTGTTCAAGTAGCTCATTATTACCTTCAGCATCAAATATAACCCTCCATTTAACATTTCAATTGTTCACAACTAGTACCCTTCCAGTATTCTTATACCTTAGCCCCCTCTACACTGGATAACTGTGAAGTTCCTTGCACATGACGTTTCTGTGCTTTTGCACTACTTATCTCATACTCCCAAAAAACCTTTTCCCGTACTCCTGCCATTTAGTTTCTGTGTCTTCAAGACTTACCTCTTCTGAGACTTTTCCCAATTGTTTCCCAGATGCTTTATAAAAGCCTGCCCCTTTCAAATTACCTTCATCTTCTCTCTCTCTCCCTACATATATATATATATATATATATATATATATATATATATATATATATATACCTTATATGTACAGTTATTTACATAGTTTGCTTCATAATAATGTACACTACTTGAAAGCAAGGGGAGGAGAATTACACACAACTTTCTTAGTATCCACATACTTTTCATCACACAAGTCTTACATATAAGTACTGAATAAATTTTGCCTGTTATCTATCCTGTGTTAACTATCCCTCCAGTCTTGTGTCATCTGGAAATTTAATGAGCATGTCATTTACACCTTTATCCAAATCATAGCACAGAGTCCTGTGGGCCCCAGGCTACTTCATTGAAGACTACATTGGCACTGACCCATTAACAATTACTCAATGAGTCCAGCCATTAGGTCAGAATCCATATATTTGTGTCATCATCTAGTCTATATCTTTACAAAGTCTCCACAACAAGAACACAAGATGTCTTACCAAAAATTCTGCTAAAGCATATCCACAGCACTCTCCTCAGCTGCTAGCTTAATAATTCAGTCAATAAGGGAAATGAGGATGGTGCTTCTTAATGAAGCCATGCTTTGTAATCACTGCTTTCCTTTCTAGCTATTCAATCATTCCTTTAAAATTCTGTTCTAAAATTTTCCTTGGAATTCAAGTCGGGCCCACAGGTCTAAGTAGAATCTGATCTCTGCTTTTTTCAAAGTCAGAATAACATGTGCTTTTCTTCCATCTTACAATACCTCTCATGTTCTATAACCTTTCTAGTATTATTGCCAGTGAGTAAGCAATTCCGTTTGCTAATTCTAAGAAATAAATTCATCAAGGCCAACCTGGTGCTCTCTTGCTATCAACTTACTTATTTCAGATATCAACCTCCTCTTAGTCATTTTTGTTCTTCTTTTCAAGCAAAAAATGTCATTTTCTTGGGCAGAGAAAACAGAAGTAAAATAAGAAATGAGTCTTCTTAATGGTCAAGTTGTCTTTATCCCATCCACCCAGAACAAGGGTCCTTTCCCTTCTTCAACCCCATTTTTCCCAAGAGCTTAAAAAACAACAACAATGAATCTGTTATACTTAGTTTCCCTCAATAGCCCCAGTTTATTCTAAGCTCTGGACAAAATTTTAACAAGCTAGGCAGTTATGGACTGAATGCTCAACCCAGAGTCAAGGAGAGGGAAATTCAAATACTAAAACTTAACATCTGAAACTTAACAGTGTGGATCTATTAGCTTCAGTGTTCTCATCTGCAAAATGGGGATAATAGTAATTGTTACCTCACCAAGGTACTATGAAGATAAAATGAGATAGCATATAATATAGCACTTTGAAAACCTTGAAGCACTATAAAAATGTTTGCTGCTATGTTAAATTATATTATAAAGCAGCAATCATCAAAACTACTTGGTACTGGCTAAGAAATAGAGGGGTAGATCAGTGGAATAGGTTAAAAACTATACGTGGGAAACAAAAGGAAGAATTCTGTTTCCACAGGATTAAAACTCCTCCTGGCTTGGAGATAGCAGAATGCAAGTCAGAGGTGACTGGCTCTAATCAGACCTGTGACCTAGCAGAACCAGGCTTCACATCAGGTAAAAGATCAGAAGTCTGCACTCATGGTTAATGAGCTGTTTGAAGGCGAACCTATCAGGGAGAAGAACATGAAGAGGGAGGTACAGGAGGCTGTATCTAGCCAATGGAAAGCATGGGGGGAAATTCGAATTGCAAAGAGCATAAAAAGCATTGCATTTGTCTGAGCAAGCAAACTCTCCATTAGGGAAAGACCCATTCACTAAGAATGTAGAATAATTGGCTAAAAAAAAAATGAGAACTTTCCTGGCTTCACAGTGAGTATTGTTCTCTGTTTGGAGTGAGCATGTTTCTCACATGTAAGAAACAAGTGCCTTACCAAGAACTCCACATGGCCATTAGTGAATTCAAGAAAAGATTTTTATTTAATGTTCTTTCACAAGAGAACAGGTGATCCATAAAAAAAAGGTACAACCTAGTCAGTGTTACAAAAACATAATCTTTCATCTTCCAGTCCTGAAAGCAAATCCCTCCCCTGGTTCCCCACTGGTTGGATATTAGAGTTGACAGTCTAAAACACCTAAACTCTCCCCCTCCCTCACCATGGGTCTTCACTCCTGTTCCCATTCCTCAAATTTCAATGCTCCCCTCCCCCTTTTCTTTATACTTTATTTGGAAAGAATGACAAGCTATAAATACTTTTAATCCCAAATCAGGATGCCTGTATCACTCAGATTTTATTATCTCCACAGCATGAGAAAGCAATTTTCTTAATGGATAAGAGAGTCTAATTCAGGATATGTTCCCCCTACATTAATACAAGAAAAGTCTCCTTATTCAAATAGCAGTTAATTACAATAGGAATTCTCTATTTGATAAACCCAAATACCCCAGGTTTCTGATAAGATCTCACTATTTGACAAAAACTGCTGGAAAAACTGGAAAATGGCAGAAATTGGGCATAGACCAATGTCTTATACCATATACTAAAATAAAGTCCAAATGTGTACGTGATTTAGATATAAAGGCTGATACTATAAGCAAATTAGGAGAGCAAGGAATAGTTTATCTGTCAGATTTATAGAGAATGGAAGAATCTATGACCAAACAAGAGATAGAGAGCATTATGAAATGCAAAACAGATAATTTTGATTACATTAAATTGAACAGTTTTTGCACAAACAAAGCCAATGCAACCATGACTAGAAGGGAAGCAGGAACAGGCAGTTTTCAGAGGAAAAAATTAAAGTTATTTAGTCAAATGAAAAAATGCTCTAAATCATTACTGATTAGAGAAATGCAAATCTAAGGAACCACCATCACACTTATCAGACTGGCTAACATGGCAAAACAGGAAAATGATAAATGTTGGAGATATGGGAAAATTAGAACACTAATTCATTGTTGATAGAATTGTGAACTGATCCAACCATTGTGGAGGGCAATTTGGAACTCTGTCCAAAGGGTTACAAAAATGTGCATACCTTTTGACCCAATAATACCACTTCAAGGGCTATATCCCAAAGAGATCATAAAAATGGGAAAAAGACTCACATGTACAAAAATATTTATAGTAGCTCTTTTTGTGGTGGGTAAGAACTGGAAATTGAAGGACTGCCCATCAATTGGAGAATGGCTGAACAAGTTGTGGTATATGAATGTAATGGAATACCATTGTGCTGTAAGAAATAAAGAACAGGAAGGCTTCAGAGAGGCCTGGAAGGACTTACATGAACATGCTGAGTGAGGGGAGCAAAAACAGGAGAACATTGTATATAGTAATAGCCACAGTGTTCAATGACTGACTTTGATAGACTAAGCTCTTCGCAGCAATGCAAGAATCTAAAACAATTGCAAAAGACTCATGATGGAAAATGCCATCCACATCTAGAGAAAGAAATATGAAGTTGGAAAGCAGATCAAAGCACATTATTTGCTCTTTTTGTTTTGCCTTTTCTTTCTCATGGCTCTTTCCTTCTATTGGTTCCTTCTTCTATACAACATGACTAATGTGAACATATGTTTAACAGGAATGTGTAAGTAGAGCCTACATCACATTGCATGCCATCTTGGGGAGGGAGGAATGGAGGAAGGTAGAGAAAATTTAAAACTTATGGAAGTCAATGTTGAAAACTAAAAATAAATTAACATTCAATGAAACATTTGCTGCTACTACTCGTGCTGCTGCTGCTACTTGCTAGCCGTACTCTTATTTACCTCCACACTTCCCAAAGGTAGACAAGGCCCCCCCACTTATTTACAAAATTATCTATCTATATTATGCTTGATCAAAAGTTATTTTAAGACATAACTCATGTAATTTTTATACTCCTGTCATTAAAAAGAATGTAATTATCATGAGAAAATTAATTGTTTGATCTTTTTTGGAATGAGAATGTTTTCTTTCAAAATATATAAAAGGCATTTGAGATTTACAAAGCCAATTCTAAATATCTTATTCTCCATTATTATTCATCAACTGAGGTTTCTCAAGTTTTTGCCCCACTAAGAAATGTCTCCTGGTTAAAATAGAAAGCCCAATTTAGGTCAGAAACGGATTCAATGATCTAAGGCAAGTAGTGGAGCAATGGATCATGAAATTTAATCATAAGATTTTTTTCCTTCTGCACTCTAGTGAACAATCCATTTAGTCAAGTGCACCCCCAACCCCAATGAAGCATGAAATCCAGAGGCCTGACCTTTACTTCTAGTTCAGGGGTGGGGAACTTGAGGCCTCAAGGCCACCTACAGCCTTCTTGCAGCCTTTGACTGAGTCCAAGTTTTACAGAACAAATCCTTTTACTAAAGGGACACGCTTTGTTAAGTTTGGATTCAGTCACAGGGCTGCACTTGAGGACCTAGAGGGCCACATATAGCCCCAAGACTGCAGGTTCCCCACCCCTGTCCTAGCTAGTGCTGAACAAAGACTTCGACTGACATTTAAAAAATAATTACATTAAGACAAAATTAAAAATCTAAAGGCCTTTGAACTTCCAAAAAAAAAAAGAAACTTCTTACTATTCCTGAAACAAAACAAAAAATTAGTTTAATTTATAGAATTCATGTAGAACCCACAGGTTCCAGAGAGTTCACTATTGCTTGCCAGTCAACTTCCATTAAAATTGGGCCACTGAAGTAGCCTATAGAAACATAGGAAAGTGATGACAGTTAAGTAAGGGGTTCTTTAAAGTCCTGAATGTGAGAAAGAGGATACACCTAAGCCTCAAGTGCAAGCTTATCAAGAGATTAACCGGGAGGGAGAGAGAATTATCTTTAAACTAGATAGAATTATCTCTAAACTGGGTTCAGTGATTACCAATTATTTCTAAAGAGCTTTTTCTTTATTCATTTTTTTTTTTTTTTTTGCTACTAGGTTTCACTGTTGTGTTGTAAAGAAAATATCTCTACAAAGACATTTATAAAAACATTTTATCAAAATGGAAAAGTTTGTAATATACTTAAAAAGCACCAGGGAATCCTGATACTTAACTATCCCAAAAGAAAAGTAAAAAAACTATGCCATTACTTAATATCTTTCCCCTTTAAAATCATGTGAGCAAAATTTTTTTTAAAAAAGCTAGATGAGAAATGCATAACTCTAATATATTATGTATCACTTCAGATTTCTCTTCCCTGATTTGAATTCTTAGTAACTAACTCCATTTGCTGCCAATCTAATGGATTTCCTTCAAACACCAATGCTGGTAGCTTATACATTCATTTCCCTATATTAACATATGTCTTAGCAGACTAATGACAAGTGTTTTTAATGCCTGTGGATTAAAGAAACCAGTCACATGGCAGAATTCTCCATGTGTCTGGAGAATTTTGGAGAGAAAGATGCTGAGTCATTCTACAACTTGTCTAAACTGGCGCTTTACCAAGTTAAGCCAGTACTGTCCAGAAGGAAATTGCTACGTCTTAAAGAAGGAACATTTTCTATGTGACTATAGTAGACAAAAGGGGAATAGTAAGGGAGAAAAGTAAGAATGACGGTATTTTCTCTATGTGGATTCAGAAATACCTTAAAAGAGAAGAAATCTCAAGGGAAGGTGTTGCTACCATGTGAGCAGACTTTTTTAAGCAACATCAAAACAAACTTGTGCATGAGGAAAAACAAATCAAATTGGTTGTGTAGAATTGGTTGTGTGGCCCCAACCAGTACCTGCCTGACAAATTTTCAACTGCTTATCACAGGCAGCTCGGCTGCCTGAAATATGGGGTTAAACATGCCCCAATGACCCCTCCAAATCACACGAGTACAAACGCTGTGTTAAACTGGGCTTCTCAAATACTAATATAGTACGTGTATCCAGGCATGAAAACTTAACCTAGAAGAATGATATAAACAAATCCACTCCACCCCTTATTTCCCAGAAAAGGGAACTGAGAATGACATAATTCAAGGTAAAACTGGATCAAAATCAGCACTTTTTGTGACCACAAATAATTGGAAGCTAAACAGATGTCTACCGATTGAAGAATGACTATGCAAATCATAGCATATGAACACAATAGAAAATGTGTGCTGAAATAAAGGATGACTATGATGAATACAAAGAAACATGAAAAAATGATATATGAACTGACATAAGCGAAGGAAGCAGAATCAGGAATCAGCATTCATACTGCTCATAAAAATGTGAATGGAAATAGAAACTAAGAAACTGAAAATAAATGCTGTGAAATTATACTAATCAAGCTTGTCTGCAAGACTGATGAAAAGGTATATTCTTCTCCTACTACCTTTCTTTGTACAGGTATGCAAAATAAATATTTCAGCTAGTTCTGCTGAATTTTAAATTCTGTTTCTTATTATATGTGATGCTCTCTGGGAGGGGGCAAAAGGACAGAGGTCTATGAAAAACAAACAAACAAAATAATCCAATTCTCCTTCCAGCCCTATTCCTTACTTCCACCAGACCTCAAAATCCTGAGTCTTTGTAGGATACCTTTACCTTCCCCATTCCCCAACAGCTCCCTTTTGTGTGCTGTCTTTCCCCTTTAGAAAGCAACCTCCTGGAGGGCAAGGATTTTCTTTTGTATCCCCAAAGCTAAGCACAGCCAGCACAAAAGTGCTTAAAACACACTTGTTTCTTTCCTTAAATTGGGCCTTGAGCTCTAATATCCTGTGACTGTGGGGATAAACCTTTACAAACTGAATTGAAATTTGTTTTTTTCAAAAGAGCAAGTATGATCTCACTGCGTAGGCCCTAACAGAACTTCATTCGCAAACAGAAGCACCTGGACAACTTCAGGCAAATCACTCAGACACTCTGGGCCTCAGTCTCTCATTTGTAAAGTTGTGGTATAATACAAACAGTATCTGCACAGGTTCTCAAGGCTAGACTAGTCTCCTCCTCCCCCTCCTTCCATTCACTCCAGAAAGGAGTCCCAGAGACCTGAGCAGTTCACCCAGCTTCCGGGACCCAAGGTATTAAAGAATTCAAGCAAGACTAATGATCTGATCAGTTCTTTCCTAAGGCTTCAGACTGGCACACAAACATAGATACAACTGAGACAGGGAAGCTACACCCACAGAATCAATGCTATCCTTGCTATATATTTCTCTCTCTACTATCGCTGCTCCTTTTGTTAATTTTTAGGTGGAGCAATTTAATTTGCTCCAATCTAGAATCTCAACTACTAGGTAGGTCTGAGCCAGGCTTTTCTACCATATACTAGATGACCTTAAAAGTTATTACACTACTTTAAATCTGTGATTAATTTAATAAATTATATCTCTGGTTAATCAACAAGGATTTGTTAAGAAACTACTACGTGTCAAAGTGTTCTGCTAGAAGGCTAGGGACACTCAGAAAAAAAATTACAGTAGTCCTTTCTCTAAGAGACCCTATATTCCATCAAAGAGGAGAGGGACAGAATTAGACCTGTGAGTTCATTGATATAGATATCTCCCAGTTGGGGAAAATTCCCTACCAATGGAAACTGTGAGAATTATACTCTTAGAGAGTTGCCTGGGGTGCTAAGAGGTTAAGCAACTTGCCCTGGTATGTCAAAAATTTAAACTCTCAGGAAGACAAGATGTAAGTAACTATATACAAAAAATAAATGTAAGGTAAGTTTTAGAGGGGGAGGAAAGGCTTTATATTGCTAGGTGTCATTTGGGTACAGTCTTGAAGGAAACCAGGGATGCTAAAGGGCAGAGGGGATGTAGGAATGCATTCCAGGCAAAGGAAACAGACTATGCAAAAATATAGAGACAGGAAATGGACTGTGTTGCAGTGACAGCATGAAAGCCAGTTTGGCTGGACTGCAGAGTACAGGAAAGAAGTAACGAGGCCAAACAAGTAGTTTGGGGCCAAGCAAGTAGTTTGGGGCCAAGCTGTATGATCTCACGAATTCACCTATAAGAGAATATTCTGTAGGGATCGTCTGCTATGACAAATATTTATATGTATTTGCAAATACAAAGGCACATACAATATTAGTGTGTAAGGGTCAATATCTTCAGTGAGCATTCTGCTCCTAATTATGTCTCAATTCACTCAAGCAAGAAAGTATTTATTTATTAAATACAGTGGCAATAAGGCACTGTTCTAGGTGCTAAGGAAATGAGGACAAAAACAAAACATTTAAATAAATATAGGATATACATATGCAAAAGTGATTTGAAGGGGGTAGGCAGGTACATTAATAGTTCAGATGATCAGTCTTCTTAAAGGAGATAGCACTAAGCTGCAAAAGGATTTTAGTTTCCAGGTGAAAGAGGGAGCACTATAAAAGGCCACACTGGGCAAAGGCACAGAGGCAGAAAAAGGCATGTTGTGTACAAGGAATAGTAAGTAGGCCAGTTCAGATGGGAGTTTAGGGGGAGTAATGTATAATTAGTCTAGAAAGATTGTGAAGGACTTTAAATGCCAATCTGGTTCTAGCCTAAAGGGGGACTTTTTATTTGATCTTACTAGTCATAGGGAACACTGCAGTTCACTGAACAGCAGAGTGGCATGGTCCAAACTGTGCTTTAGGAATATCAATTTGGCAACTGTGTGAAGGTTGAATGAAAGGAGTCTAATTACAAGGACAAAGAATATGGTGTTTGAGGTATAAAAAGAGAAAGAGATGGACTCAAGAGATATTGAGGAGATGGAACTGGCGAGATTTGACATCTGATTAGACATGTTAGGGAGTGGAAGAAAATTGGGGGATGACTAACTACAAAGTTTTAAACCTAAATGACTCTAAGAGTGGTGGTGCCACAATACAATACAAGTTTGTTAAAGGAGTGAGTTTTGAGGTCAAGATAAATACAGCCTCTTTTGGACATACTGAAATAGAATGGGCCTTTATTAAGTGTCTACTGTGCTAAGCACTACAAATTTCATCTCATTGTATTCTCATAACAAATATCTTTAAAGGTTATCCCCATTTTATAGCTGAAGAAACTGAGGTAAATGGCATTTAAATGACTTGCCCACAATCCCACAGCTAATAAGTATCTGAAGTTGGATTTGATCTCAAGTCTTTCAAGAACCACTTCCTTTATCTATAGGCCATGTAGGTATCAGGGTTGACTTTGAGATGAAGGGGAACCCAGGAGAGAGCTCAAAAAGAGCAAGGACATGTATAAGAAAATATTGTTGACATTGATAATCACTGAATATCAAAAACAAAGTTTTCTATGACTAGATCAAGGAATCTTCTGGGATCCTAACATATGCATGGCATGGCAGATCTTTTGCTGCAGGAATGTTTTAAGTCTGTTTTGTTCTAAATCAAATCAAAGGAAAATAGAATATGATCAATGCAATATATGGTAATATATGGTTAATATAATATAGTCAAGAAAAAAACACATTGAAATCTATCTTTTATTCTCTTTATCTTTCATTCAATCTGGAGCTAGATTGTGACTTTTTGGAAAGATTATTTAAACATGTGGTCAATTTAAATTATTAAAGGATTTTGCTATAATAGTGTATAATCAACTAAATTCATTCCAATAGAGTTCATTAAACAATCACGCTGAACAACGCACAGTGCTAGAACCTGAAAACACCAACTTAAGAACCTAATAGATATCATAAGATGCTATAAACAACCCTTTCTCATTAGCTTATACTTTACTGAGAAAAATCAAGGCAATGTCACCTAAATTCCATGATCTACCTTACTCCACAGACTGAAATTTCTATCTATTTTCTGCTTCTTTATTTCTGGTCTCTTAAAAAAAAAAAAAGTTGTCTCTCTTTTCCACAATCCCTTTATATCTGTCCTCTTCTAGTGTCCCCCAGAAATGGTCCAATCAGTTAATCTTTTTTTCTCAGATGTTTTCTTTAATAAACAGGGTATTTAGCATCCCAAAACTCTTACATCTGTATGTAAGCTACTAAAGCTCCAAAAACTTCTAAAATACACTAAGACTTTTGGGAAAGTATGTGATTCTTTTTTTGATGTATATAAACATCACAATTAACTACTGCATCTATAAAAATATTCACTTAACTCTGCCATGCATTTCCGTCTCTTCGTTACCAAACTACTAGATTCATACCCAAGTTCTCAGACTCCAAATCCAGCGCTGTTTCACCTGTACTACTCTTCCCAAGGCCTCTTCTGTATGCTCACTCATTTCTCATTCCCTATGGCTTCAGACCCCATCAATGAACTGAAAGCTACCATCTATCTCTACAGCTAAATCTGATGGCCTTTTCTCAGGTCCCCACCCTTCTTGGCATCTCTGTAGATTTTGGTATCAATAACCAGTCATTCATTCCCTTATGCTTCTGTTACTCTCCCCAAGCTTCACAACTCCCTTCTTACCTGTCATATTCCTACTTTTCAGCCTCTATTGTTGCATCATCATACTTCTCTCTACATTATTTTCCACCCTCATTGATTTCTTTTGTTCTTTTAGCTACCAGTTCGCCCCCAAACATGGATGCACATATGTAAGTGTATTTACATATGTGTACACACACACCCCTATCTTTTGAATGGTTCAACATCTGAAACAGTATCTTACATCACCACTATCCCAAACCTGCCCCTCCTACAAATGTTCCTATTTATTTTAAGTATACCACTATCCAAGTGGATAGATGGTATGGGCTTGAATGACACCATTCTTAGACCTCAGTTTCATCATCTGTAAAATGAAGCTACCACAGGAGAAGACATCTAAGGTCTCTTAAAGGTCTAAAATCTAATGTAATCTCTTATGAATGTTCCAAGAATGGAGACTAGTAATCTCATTTGATTCTTCTCTCTCACCACTGTTTCTAAGATTCTCTGAATTTCCTTGAAGTATCTTTCACCCATCTTGTCTTCATCCACAAATTTTCCACCATGGTTCACTTCATAATACCTTCTCCTGAACTCAAATAGATGACCTCCCATTTTCTTTTCCTTGTTTTCAACTTTCTATTTGCAAATCTAACCTTCAGAACTGCCAAAATTATGCTAATCTAGATCTCAAAAACTTTTGATTTTGAGCTGCATGAGACCTAAAAAATAATCTATAACAATAATAATTTAATAATTCAATCCCTTCATTTTACAGAAGAAACTGAGATCGAGAAGTTAAATGACTTTCCTAGGACAAAGAAGTAATAAGTGGCAAAGTTGGAATTCAAACTCAAATCATCAGACTCCAAATTCAGTGCTGTTTAAAACTGCCCCATCCTTCCCACTGATTTAAGGTTAAATTACTCAAAATCTTATTCTATAGTATAAAATGTTAAAACTTTTATAGTTTACGATTTTTAGTTGGTATTTCCCACCTACATTTCCAGCTCTTTCATAAATTCAATATTCAAGCCAAACTGCACTGATTGTGTTTCCTAACCTCAACACTTAAAAGAGTTTCCCTGTCTCTTCCTATGCATTCTCACAAGCTATTCCCCATTTCTGGAATGCCCACCCTCCCTTCTCCTCACTTCTTAGAATTCTGGTCCTCCTTCAAGGATCAGTTCAAGTACCTGGGCTGATAATAAGCTTCCTCCAATTTCACTGTTATTAGTGTTTTCTCCCAAAAGTCTCCAATTATAAATTTGTGAATATGTTTTGTCTACCCAGTAGAACAGAACCTTCTTGATATTAGGAAACTTTTTTCTTTACATCTGCATACCTAGCGCTTAAAATATGATTTGCATATGCTAGGCACTTAAGATGTTTATTAAATTACAATAAATGTACATACACAAAAAAATTTGCATACCAATCTGGATATAGGGCTATACTACATCCCTCCTCTGAAACCTTCAACCCATCAAAAAACTAATTTGAGTATACCCTCTAATTGGTACATTTTTTCAGTACAGCCTATATTAACACGATGGTGACTTAGGCTGTAAACTCCTTCCCTGGTATTGCATTCTACTTGGTTAGTTCAGGTAGACATAAATGAAGGCAATAAAGAATGAGAAAACAATGTACATTTTGAAGCAATTAAGCTCTAAACAAAATTATATACTATTATTATAACAATAAGAACTTTCCATTTTTGCTATAATTTTACTTCTCAGTCATTTAGTTTATTGCATAAGATTACCCTGAAATAGTGAGATCAACTGATTTGAGTTTTAATTTGATGTAGTCCTACCCTATAAATGACAAAATAGGTGAACATTTTTTCTGCCCTCAAGGAGCTAAGTATGTAATGTCAAGGTTAAAACTTTAAAAAAAAAAAAAAGGAAAAGGAAAAAGAAACAATTTATCCTCAAAACAAGACACTATTATTGGTCCCAGGAAACAGGGAAAGAAACTTAAAGTAAACTAGCTAAGAAACTGCTATAGTGGTATTCTAGGCATGGACTGAAAAAATGATAAAGACTGATATAGGAGAGCTGGTTCTGAGAGGTTTCAGTGGGAAAAAAGTGAAAAATATCAAATAAACAAAGAATATTCTCTATTATTGACACAAAAATAAATTACATGCCACTTAAGTTGTCATTTTAAGCCTTCTGCAATCCAGTTTTAGTCTTTTCAGACTGGCTTCTCCTTTTCAATCATGTTTCACATTACTCCCCTCCCCCATAAGAGCTAACATTAACAGCTTTATACAGCATTTTATGGTTTGCTAAGAGCTTTACACATTTTACATCATTTTATCCTAATGGCAATCCTGTAAGTTAGATGCTATTATTATCATGCTCTTTTTGCACTGTGAGGAAACTGAGACACAGAGATTAAATAACTTTCCCCAAGTCCTTGTCACATTTGAACTCAGGTCTTTCTGACTTGAGGTCCAGTATTCTCTCCACTAATCCACCTGGGCTGCCTTCACTGGGCTGTGTTTCCGACAAATTGCTACACTTGCTATTCTTTGCTATTCCCCTAGACTTACTATCTCTTCCCTCTATATCTTTGCATAAGCATCACTCCCCACCCTCCAACCCCTTCCAAACTCCCCTATTAGTGACAAGGGTACTATCACTCTCCTGACCTCACTTCTCCAACTGCCCTTGAAACATCTCAAACTGGATGTCCAATGGACGTGCATCTTCAAACTCATCATGCCCAAAACTAAACTCAATTTTTTCCCAAATCTTTTCCCGACATCCTCTTCCAAATTTCCCTGTTATTTTTGAGGATACTATCATCCTCCCTCACTGCTAGTCTAGGAACTTAGGTTCATCTTCAACAAGTCACTTCAACCCCCTCCATATCTAATATATGGTCAAGGCCTGTCAGTTCTTGTTTGCAGCATATCTCAAATTTGTCACCTTCTCTCCTCTGATACTGCCACCATCTTTGTGCAGGCTCTACCTCCTCATGCCTACACAATTACAAAAAGCCTGCTGGTTTGTCCCCCTGCCCCAAGTCTTCCCTCATTCCAATCCATCTTCCATTCAGTTGCTGACATGATTTGGACCCAGTGGATAAAGTATTAGGTCTAGAGTCATGAAGACTTGAGTTCAAATCTGGCCTCAAACATTTACTAGCTATATGACCCTAGGCTACTCACTTAATTTGTTTGCCTCAATTTTCTCATCTGTCAAATGGGACTAAAAATAGCATCCACCTCCCCCAGTTTTTGCAAGGATTAAATGAGGTAACAATTGTAAAGCATTCAGCACATACTAATTGCTATAGACATTTAGCTACTATTTATTACTGTTGTTATTGGTACTTTCCCAAAACAAAGATCTGACCATTTTATCCTTCTACTCAATAAGCTACAGTGGCTACTGTGAGAGACAGCAAAAAGTTTACACAGGAGTTAATAGTTGATGAAGTCACTGAGAATGAGTTAGATATTAAGAAAGACAGCGCACAACAGAAGGACTCAATTGGCCTCCAGAAAGTCACAAAATTTTTGATAAGAAGGTCCAGGCCTCAAACTGGTCTGAACCAGTCAGGAAAAATGATCTAGCATATCCTGGATAAAGTTTTTCTTCACTGCATTTGCTTAATGAACTTCATATATGTAATAAGCAGACACATCCTGAATAAAATTATCCCTCTATTTTCTGATCATGGATCCTATGTTAAAGCATGTTTGGGAGGGGGGAATCACACCTAGGATGGTTACATAACGGGCATGTAGAGAAGACTGTGACCTAATGGAGAATGGACCAATCCATCTCCTGGTGGGAGGATCTGATTTGGAGTAACAGTATATAGCTCATCTCACTTCTGTGTTCAGTGCTCCCTCCTCCTGAAAAGAGTGTGGGGGCCCTCTTTGGTCAAAGTGTTCAATTCCTCTGAACTCTGCTATAATAAATTTTCCTTGATACCTTTTCAGTGTCAAAAGAGTATTTCTAACACTACCAATTACCTCCAAAATAAAATTCAATGTTTGGCATTTCAAGTCCTTCTAGCTCGGTCCCTTCCTAGCTTTCCAGTTTTCTTCTACTTTATTGCCTTCTAAGTACTTGGAAATCCAGGAATACTTATCTTCCTGCTGTCACTTGCACATAGCACTATATCTCCTGGCTCATTCCTGGAATGTTCTCTCTCCTTCATCTCCTATTCCTATTGGGCTCCTTCAAACACTCAGCACAAATTCCACCTTATTCAGGAGGAATTTCCCATTCTGTTCTCCCCTCAGGACCCTACACCACCTTTGAAGATTACCTCCAACTTTGTCTTAATGTGTGTGTGTGTTCATCCTTCCTTGCCTAAGAAGATCATGCCATCAGAGAAATGATGACATGACTTGCACTTGACTTTGTTTTGAGTAAAGGAGGGCTGTGCAGGTCACCAGCCTCACTTCTCCTCCAGAGCCATCTGAATCCAGTGACCACATATTCATCAGGATGACTGGAGATGACCCAGGATGAGGCAATTGGGTTAAGTGACTTATCCAAGGCCACACAGCTAGTGAGTGTCAAGTGTCTGAGGTGAGATTTGAACTCAAGTACTCCTGACTCCTGCGCTAGTACTCTATCCACTGTACCACCTAGCTGTCCCCTTAATGTATGTACACGGTTGTTGTATGCTGTCTTCCTCATCAGAGTAAGAGTAAACTCCCTGAAGACAGGACCTTTCCATGTAACCTCAACACTTAGTTACAGGGTTACATACTGTAGTAGGGCATCATATCCTTAAGGTCTGGAAATGCCTCATAATTTTTCTTTAAACCCTCCAGTGCATAACATAAGTATCTTTATTAAACAAGCAGTTAAATGTCTGTTCAGTTGATTAGTCAAAAATGATGGATGAAAAGGTTTTACACTGAAGAGATTGGTTATTTATTACATTTCATTATGGTCTCCCTTATAAACTGCCAATTACTACCAACCATTTCCTGAACACCAATATCTTAGAAGTAGCACAGAACGAATTATTATTATCTCTGTGAATAGCAACAGTCTTTTCTACTTAAGAATAGATTTCAAGATGATAAAGGTGATTGGATAAATAAGTCACTTGGAAAGGTGGCCTGTTCTGGTGACCTTTCTAGGTCTAAATTAAGCTATAAATATACCTGAATAACCACCAAGTTTTCAGTAGCATAGGAAACAAAGAAAAGTCCCTGGAAATTCACCAAACCTAAACCAAGGCCCAGAGAAATGGAATAAGCAACTAATGATCTAAAGTGTGATGTGTTATACCAAAAGGCAGAGTTAGATTAAATCACTAGGAAAGAAAAATTATTTATATTCTCAATATTATCAGGCAATGAACATTTATTAAACACCGACTACATACATGCCAGGTACTGTCCTAAGCTCTGGGTATATAAAAGTATGATGCAAAGAAATACATTAAAAAGTATATAAGAAATAAAAACTGATAACTATGTACTAAAGGAAAATTAAATGTAAAACATATTAAGCCATCATTTATTAGACAGGTGAGCACACTAGATCAATCAAATTCCCATTTCCCAACAACCTAGTAAAGCTGATACTGTAATGATCAGATGATTTTTATTAATCTTTTTAAAAACAATTTTAAACATCCCTAAAATGCAGTTAATATATATTTACCAACACAATAGATGATGTGGAAAAAAATATTCCTAACATTGCTGGTTGGCTAAAAAATATTACATTCCTAGATAATGGAAGATTTTGCTACTTGACAACTACTATGTTGGTTAGGACTAGGATATCAACACAACTCCCTTCAAATAAACACCAACACCAAGATCTGCCAACTGATTATAAAATATGTGGGGGTGAGCAAAAGTGAGCAGTCCAGAATAATGTCAAGGTTACAAAATAGGGACAAATGAAAAGATACTACCCTCAATAGAAAAAGTGAGATTAAGAAGAAGATTTAGGGTAAAAGACAATGGATTCAATTTTAGTCATGCTGAGTCTTCAATTTCTCCCAATATCCAGTTTGACATCCAAAACACTGTTAGTGAAATGGGACCAAAAATCATAGATCTGAGTATCATTTAAATAAAGTTAATAATTAAATCTATGGGAGTTGACAAGTCCACCAATAGAAATTGAGGAGAAATAAGAGGGTTCAGGGCAGAGTCATTGAGAACATTAATATTAGAGAGTACTGTGTAGATGTTGATCCAAAAAAGATTGAAAAGTTCAGACAGGTAGTAGAAAAGACATGAGGACGTGACAAAACAGACTATCTGGGAGAAGCCAGTAATCAGAAATATGAAATGCAACAGAAGTCAAGAAATATTAGAAATGAGGAAAGACCAGGACAATTAAGAGATCACTGGTAATTTTGGAGAAAGGGCAATTAGAGGAGTAGAGAAATGCTGGCTTTTTTTGGTGTCTGACCAAATGAGAAGAGAACTACAGGACTGAAGCTTGAGGGACAGTATGCTCTAGTAAAGGTTGTTTTTATTTTAGTTCTTTTAAAGGATAGGAGAAGTCTGAAGGCAGAAGGTAGGGAAGGAAATAGTAGATGAAGAGAGAGATTTAAGATGGGTGGAATAAGAGAGAACAATCTGCTAGAGAGGGGTGAAGAGAATGAGATGAATGGCACAGGAAAAGAATTGGCCTCTGAAAGGACAGGAAAAAAGTGGGAAATAATATCAAAAGGTTTTGAAATGAAGAGGAGAAGCGAGCAAGTTCCAAAGCAAAAGGCAATAAAATCAAGGTCCTCAGTAGAAAGAGTGGAAAGGCACCAGAGGTTAGAGAAAAGAAAAAGCTTAGAACAGCTTTAAGAGTTAAACCTTAAAAAAAAAACAAAAAAAACCAAAAACCTTGTTACACTGAAATTGGAATGAAGAGCTATAGGGGTATAGGGTATTAAAAGATTGAGAGGTGAAAGTACTGAAAGATGGCAGGATTATAGGACATGATGAACGCAAACAATATATTTTTAAATGGCTGAGCTATAACACATTACAGTGACATGGAAATATATTACCTTGTAATTAAGAAGCAGAACACAAGTGTAATGTCTAGAGCTAGAGTGGTCAAACTTGAATGTGGCTAATATGTAGGATGGAACAGGTCATGGGATTTACAGAAGTTAAACACTTAGGAAGTAAGGAGTTTGAGGTAGAATCAATATGAATATTGACATCTTCCAATATAAGGTCAGGAGAAAGAGGGGAAAGGAGATAAATTATTAGACAAAGGAGAGAAAATGACCTGAAGGGCAATAGACAACAATTACTATGATTTGAAAAAAGGAGGAAATGTTGATACTCTGAACTTCAATAGAAGAGAGGTGGAAGCAAAAAAGGTGGAAGCAAAAGGAGAGTCTCAAAGCAGAAGTGGGAAACAGGTATTCCACCTTTCTCCCATCTGTCCAGTAGCTAAATCCCTGCTATTACTGAACCAGGCCTATCCATCTGAACTGCAGAAGCCCCTGCTATATATGTTGTCTTCCCAATTAAAATGTGAATTTTCCTGGACCGAGGACCTTGTTCTTCTATTTCTATCCTCAGTACTTAAGTTTTTGTAACATAATAAGGGCTTTTTAAAAGTTCTTTTACTCATTCATTAATTCCAAGACCAGTGTGTCGAAGGGTGTTGAGTAACAATATTTTCCTGGAGTAACCCAGGTGGCATAGAGGGCAAAGAGATGTAAGGAGTACAAAAGAAGGAGATCCATGATAAAAAGGAAGCCTTTCCTTTCTCTGGAATAAGAAATTCCAGAAGGCACAGCTGAAGGATGGGCAAAGTTCCAAAAGGACATGGGTAGGGTAACAGGTCAGGAGAAAAAGGAGCTGGAGGTTAGGGATAATATGTTACTATTTCATGTGGCAAGTCATTTAATAATTGAAGAGAAAGGAAAAGAACTAGGTGATAGCCACAGGGGTGCAGCCACAGCGGTGCAGTAAGGGGTTTATAAGATAGAGAAGAAAATGGCAAACCCAAAGGGGATCATGAAGAGTAAAACATGCTGAAAGAAATGAACAAGAACAAGGGATTGTAAATAAATACTAATGTGAGTAAAAAGGGGTTTAGATTAAATTTTGTTGAATCCATCACGCTGCCTGTGAGTGTTCTCCAAGGCTTTGATCTGGGCCCTCTTCTCTTTGCTCTCGACAAATCTCTCTTGGTGATTGCATTAGTTTCCATGAGTTTAATTATCATTTTTAGGCAATGACTCCCAAATCAACGTATCCAGCCCCAGTCTCTCCCAAGACCTTCAATTCCACTTTAGCAACTGCCTATTAGACATTTCAAATTAGTTGTCTTGGAGAAACTTTAATCTCAACATGTCTAAAACTGAACTTCTTTCCCCTCAAATTCTTCCCTCTTCCCTAACTCCAAATCCACTATTTGTTAAAGCCATCAACCATATACTTCCAATATACCAGGGTCATGACCATAATCTTCAAGCCTGATTTTCATTCTCCTTCACCTCATGTATTCAATTAGTTGTCAGACCTTACCTCTCCTCTCCAACTTCTCTCAAATCTGACCCCTTCACTTCTCTCTACTCACAGCTACCTTTTTAGCTCAATATACCCTTACCACCTTTCACCCTAATTGCAACTGATCTCATCTCCTTGCATGTCTTTTCTCATTCAGATTCATCCTATACACTGTTGCCAAAGTAACATTCCTTAAGTATGAATCTGCTCACATCACTTCTCTACTCAATAAACTCCAGTGGTTCCCTAGTTCCTCCAGGATCAAAGAAAAAAAAAATTACTAAACTCCTCTGTTTAGCTTTTAGAACTCTTCATAATTTATCCCCAACCTATCTTTCCAGCTTCATTATACTTACTCTCTGTCCTTCAATCTACAATTCAGCCAAACGGGGTTTTTTTCTACTGACCATCCCCCATTTCTAGAAAATATTCCTTTCCTTATCTACCTCATCCTCAGAGTCTCTCTCTTCCTTTAAGATGCAGCTCAAGCACCTTCTTCTGCATCAAGCTTTTCTTAATCCTGCCAACTGCTGAAGACCTCTTCTCCAAAACTACTTTGTATTTAACTACTTGATACATTTTATTTATTCATCTTATACATCTGCTTTATATACTTATAAACATACTTCTATCTCATCAATTAGTAAGACTTTTGTAGATAAGAAATATTTCTATCACCCTACACAGTATTACTTCATGACTAACTGATGAAAAACGTCTGACAGTTTGTGATGTAACTGGAGCTCAAAAGAGAAGGTATGGCTGAATTTAAGAGTTGAAACCAAGGGCATAGATGAGGCCACTGAGAGTAAAGAAAAAGGACAGGCCCATGTGGGAAGGGAAATGTACCCTAAAATGGAGGCGGGCAATTTTAAAAGGAATAAATTAAAAAGGAAAAATTGCTAAAGGTTTTATATAAGTGGTTTACAACCAATCAATCTCTAATCCCACAAACTCAAGAATGACATTTTAAAATAATCTAATTAACCAAATGATTATTTGAAATCCTATGTGACCCACGTTGTATGGAGAATATATTCTTGTTGTCTGACCTAAATAAGTTTATACGCTAGCTGCACAATCTGACAAATTCAACAATATAGAGTGCAAAAGGTCATATGTAATTAAATTCTATATCATGTAGTACAGGTTAAATGCTATCAAAGTTTGCTCAGAGAGTACGTGTGCTTTTGGGCTGCACAGCTAACGCCCCATCCTCTGTACTTCCCACAGAACTTATGCTTCCTTACCTTCCTATAATCCCAGAATTTTAGAGCTGGAAGAGACCTCAAAGATTACCTAGTTTCACTCTTTTTTTCACAGAGGGGGAAAACTAAGGTCTATGAAGAGGTTAGGTGACTTGACCAAGGTTATTATGTCTGCTTAATTGCAGTGCTGGGACCAGAGGCCAGCTTCCTTCCACAACTGTACTGTGATTCTTGAACAAATCACTCCTGGGCTAACAATGCAGATGTAATAAACTTTTGAGAATGATGGTTAATTACAATTTATACGCCTATCATGAAGATTGAAAAGCTCAAAGCCAAAAAAACCTGAAGACTTCTAAACCTGGTTTCCCACCTTTCCTTCTTGTCCTATTTCAAATATTTGCGTGTGGATAAAGTGCTTTTCCTCCTACCCTAAAGAAGGAGACAGGCTAATGCCTCCATTTTACAAATGAAGAAACTTCTTTCAGGAAGATTAAGTGACTGGCCCAAGGGCACAGGATGAATAATGGTGGAGATGTGACTTAAATTCAAATTTTCTGGCTCGAAAGTCCAGGGCTCTTTCTACTTGAGCATGTTGCTTTCCATGTCTAATAATAGCCCCTCATGTTTATACTCAGTTTCAAGGTTAAACATTACATAAGTACCTTTCTCATAACTACTCTGTGAGGTAAGAAGAATTCAAATGGGAAGAGCATTTTCCTTTCTTAAATATCTAACTCTGAAGTACCAATAATACTTGAGAAAAATATTAAAAAATTAACTGAAATGTTACTATAGATGAAAACAAACAGCACAAATAATGTAAATCATTGGCTTCAGCTTTTTTCTACTACCTCTTAATCAAACTTAATATTCTATTTCAGTTAAGGAAATAGTATATTTCAATGTTGGACATATCACTGAATTAAAGATGTGACTGATTAAAACAGGGTAGTTCCAGTTCTGGCTCTCTTCTTCATTTATATAATCCACTCAACTCAACAATTCGGATCTCTTTTCTCGTTCCTTCCTTTTCCCTTGCCCCTAAAACAAGGTCCCCTTTTCCCCAGTCTCTAAATTAAAACAGTTAACAGCATCAGGTAAACCAACTCTGCTGCTCTATTTCAAAACCTAATCTTCCCTTGTGTTTCAGACTAGATAGGGTACAATGACAAATATTGGAAAGCAGTGGTCCAAATGAAAGTTTTAACCCCATCTACAACTGTGTTACCATAGTCTCCTTGAGTATTGTTTTCAATTAGAAAGCAGAAAGATAGTGCAATATAACAGAAAAGGTTCTGGAATTAGAACCAAAAGATCTCCTTTTGAGTCCTGACGTTAACTATATACCACCCTGACCAAACCACTGTCTGTAAGTTCAATTGTTAGCTGTATGGTGGGAAATATAGTACCTTGAAATACCTTTCTTATAGGGGTTACTGTGAAGAAATATATTGTTATTACTAAAGCATAGCATGCAGTCCTTGGAACCAAAGCAGGGATTCAGATGTACCAGGCATTATAAAAGTTTAATATTAGGCAATACTCAAAATTCAAGGTCCCAGGCAAAGCTGTTAATTTTCCTCCTCCAACCAGGTACAATTTCGTAAAGAGGTGTCAGCCAGAGGTCAACAAATCCATACAGCAATTCTTTTTTCAGTAAGAATTAAGAAATCCTGCTCCAGTCCATCCAGAAGAGCTAGCTACACTTGATACAATTCTGCTTTCTTTCCATATAGTACAGATTCTTCAAGCTCTTGCCTTCACAGAAGCCACAGCTACTTAGAAAAAAAGTTCTCAGCCCCAAATTTCTTAGCACTGTCTAGCCATTTACCATCAGGGATGGATATAGTTTTACCAATGGAAGAAGATGTATCACTCTGTTTTGCAACTAAAAAACCCTTGGGTCTGCCCACCTTGCCTGCACTCTCTTTTATGTGTTGCTTCCTTCAGAATACTGAGGTGCTCAAAATCAGAGTCCATCTTGCTTTTCTAGTTATAGCCTCAACACTTACAGTACTTTGGCACCAAGTGCTTAAATATTTTTCCATTCATTCACCAATGTAATACTATGTTCTATTATCTTTTTCATTTCACAATTAATCTCATGATTCTGTGTCAATGTAACTTCAACATCTTTTATCAGACTAAGAAACCACTGGAAGGCTCACACAAGAAAAACAGCTAAGCCCGTGTGTGTTACTGAAAGTGTTTTAATGAGATGAAAAAAAGGAAAGAATTAAAGCATATTTCTTCACAAGGAAAAAGAGTTGCAGCTACTACACAAACCCAGCATGTACCAAGATATAGTAGGGTGGCTTTCTTCAACATTCATAACCTGACATTCATAACCTTCAGAACACTCAATACATAGTCATCTAAAATTTAAAAGTACTTGAGAAATACATTATAGTAATTTACATTTAACCTTCAAATGCCTGAATTTCAGGGGACTCAACTTCATAATTGTTCATGAGCAACTATCTCTCTGATAAGGTACTGTGACAATTTTTCATAGCAAATAAAAAAATAACCCTATACTGCTTTTCTACAACAAAACAGAAATTACCATGAAATCCATCTAAAGCAGTCTTAATCTCCCTACAAAATTAAAAATTTAATGTAAAACAAGTGCTATCTTTATCAACAGGAAGCAAGTTTCTACCTCCTGCTAAAGGCAACCTACTGTAAAGATGGCAATTGATCTCCTTTATAGGATCAGGACACCTCCTCCTTACTTGCTTCTGTGATTATCATCTAAACAATAAAATGACTATGTAATCATAATCCTGCTAATCCCACCACAGTCTATGCCTTCCTAAATCTCAATTTCTTGTTATATTTATACTAGTTTTCCTTCAAAAAGGAAAAACAAAAAAGATGGTCTTAAAGCTCAATCAGATTTAACTATGCTGTGTTCCCAAACCCGCCACTCAAAACTCCAATGGCTCCCCATTACTTTCAAAGTCAAACATAAAATCCTCTAAAAAGTTTTTACACAAGTCAACAAGTAGGCAAGCACATGGGGTATAAGATGTTGGCCTAAACTGGGGCGGGGTTTTGGCAAACTCCAATCTGAGAACCAAAACCAGTCACTTGTTTTTATATTGCCACCAACTATGAATGGTTTTTGCATGTTTAGATACAATAAAATGTTATTTAAACATATAAAAAAAATAGTACAGACCAATCTACCCAACAAGTTGTGGCGTAGCATTTGCTACTGTGGTGTAAAAAATGAAGATTGGGGCACTTCAGTGGTGCAGTAGAGCACCAGCCCTGGAGTAAGGAGGACGTGAATTCAAATTTGACCTTAGACCTGTGATCCTGGGCGAAAGGGCAAAAGGAAGAAGGGAGGGAAGTTTTTGTATAAACAAAACCAATGCAACCAAAACTAGAAGGAAAGCAAAAAAATGGGTAAAATTTAGACCAAGTATCTCTGATGAAGGCCACATTTCTCAAATATAGAGAGAACTGAGTTAAATTTATAAGAATACAAGTCATTACTTAATTGATAAATAGTCAAAAGATATGAACAGTTTTCAGAAGAAGAAATGAAAGGTATCTATAGTCATATGAAAAAATGCTCTAAATCACTATTGATTAGAGAAATGTAAATTTAAACAACTATAGGGTACCACCTCACACCTATCAGATTGGATAATATGACAAAAAATTAAAATGATAGATGTTGGAGGGACTGTGAGAAAACTGGAACATAAATATGCTATCGGTGGAGTTGTGAACTGATCCATCCATTCTGGAGAGCAATTTGGAACTATCCCCAAACGCCTATAAAATTGTGCATATGCTTTGGTCAAGCAATACCACTGAGAAATCGACATCCCAAAGAGACTCAAATTTTTTTTAAAGAAGGAAAAGGACATATTTGTAATAAAAATATTTATAGCAGTTCTTTTCATGGTGGCAAAAAATTGGAAATTGAGGGGATGCCTATCAATTAGGGAATGGGTGAACAAGTTGTAATGGAATATTATTGTGCTTATAAGAAATAATGAGCAGGATGATTTCAGAAAATCCTGGAAAGACTTACATGAATTGAAAGAAAGTAAAGTGAGAAGAACCATGAGAACACTGTACACAGAAACAGCAATATTGTATGATGAAGAACTGTGAATGACTTAACTATTCCCAGCAGTACAGTGATCTGATACAATCCCAAAAGACTCATTTTGAAACACTTTTTTTTTGCCGCCAGAAAAAAAGAATTATTATCTGAATATGGATTAAAGCATGCTATTTTTTCACTTTCTTTCCTCCTTTTCTTCTTGTTGTTGATTGAGTCTTCCTGTACAAAACGACTAATATGGAAATATTTTACATGACTGAACATGTATCACCTATATCAGATTGCTTACTATCTCTGGGAGTGGGGAGAGGAAAAAGGGAGTGATAGGATTTGGAACTCAAAACTTTTTTTTAAATGTTAAAAATGTTTTAACATGTATTGTGTAAAGAAATAATATACCTCCCCCCGAAAAAAGCAAAAAAAAAAAAAAGTATAAACGGAAAGATGATTATTCCGCTGTAACTCTCCCCTGGCGAGACCACATCTAGAGTATTGTCTTCAGCTCCAAGCAACACATTTTTAGAAGAAAATTTATAAACTAAAAAGAAAAAAGAAAAAAAAAGAATATTGACCGAGTACAGACTATATCAAAGTGTTTACTAGTTTTGCTGAATTTTTTTAAACTTTTTCTTTTTTAATTCTTCATTTATACGGAATCGTTGAGTGGGAAAGGGGGAAGCCATATTAAGAAAAACAGGTAACAAAAATTATTTACTATTTCTCAAAATCTATTTGTGAGAGATTATACAAACATGGGAGTGCAGAATAAAACAGGCATCTCATGACTTAACAGTTATGTGATATGGATAAAACAGAATTAAACACATAAACCAAACGTAGTACACTACATTAATCTCAACAAGGCAGTTGGGGGGTGTAGTAGTTTAAAAGGGAGACTAGAGTTAGAAAAGTCACAAGGAAAACAATCTTCTGACCATAAGGGATGATTAAAGAGAAAAATATTTTTAAAACAGACATCAGGGTATAAGCAAGGTGAAGAGAGAAGGGACCTAAGGGTAGTAAGAACATTTCCAGTATCCACTGGCAATGCCAACTTCCCACTCCCCAGTATTCCCTTCTTTTTAACTTTCTTATTACTGTCCAGGGGACCACTATTCCCCTAATCATCCATGATTCCAATATAAGTGTTTTCCTCAACTTTTCAATCTCTTTCACCACCAATATCTCATCTGTTACCAAGGCTTGCCAATTCTACCTTTAGATACACCTTCTTCTCTCCTCTCACATGCCACCACCCTGCTAAGTCCCTTCATCACTTCAGACCTGCTAGTTGGTCTCCCTGCCTCAAATCCTCTCACTCCAATTCATCTTCCATTTAACTCAAAATGATCTTCTTATAAGTCAAGTCTGGTCATGTCACCGTCCCCTTATATTAAATCAACACTAATGGCTCTCTACCTCACCTCCTCCAGGATGAAATACAAAATCCTCTGTTTGGCATTCAAAGTCCTTTTTGTAACCTGCTCTACTCCCAAACCCTTACAATTAAGTGACATTGGTCTTCTTGATTTTTCCTAGAACAAGACACCCATCATCTCCAGATTCTGGGTATTTTCACCGGGTGTCCCAAGCCCCAAATACTCTCCGTTTTCATTTCCATGATCAAAACCACAATCAGGATCCCTTACGTCAAGTGTCTGTTAAAATTCCATCTTTTCCAGGATATCTTTCCTTCTTCACCTCAATTCTAGTACCTTCTGATTGTTGATTTCCCATTTATCCTGTATACAGTTGTTTGTACATAGTCCTTTGTTAGCATGTTCTCCCATTAGGCTATGAGCTCCAGCTTGAGAGCAGGGGCTGTCTTTTACCTTTATTTGAACTCCCATCACTTAACACATTGCCTGGCACATAGTAAGTATTTAATAAATGTTACTGACTAGAAAAGGTTCCATTCAAAATAAGTACAGAATTTACAAAATATTTTGGAGTCTTATCTCCCAAGACAAACCTCAGAACTATATGAGAATTGTAAAGTACTCTTTATACAAATAAAAATAAATAACAAAATATTAACTGCTAATAAGTAGTCAATGCCAATATGACAAAAAATACAACAAAATGTTATAATGCTTCCTAAATTAATTTACCAATTCAGTGCCATACCAAACAAACAAAAGATTACAGAATAAGAAAAATAGCAAAATTTATCTGGAGGAAGAAAATGTCAAATTCAAGAGAAATAATTTCAAAAAGAGGGCAGTAGGGTCTAGCAGAACCAGGTCTCCAATTTCATTACAAAAAAAAAAAATCATCAAAACAATTAGATATTATTTAAAAAGTAGAGAGGTCACTCAGTAGAAAAGATTCAGTACAAAAGCAAACAAATCAAAATGCCTAATGCTTGATAAAGTCAAAGATTCCAGTACGAGGATTAGGCCTTACACTATATGACAAAAATTCCTGGGAAAATCAGAAAGTAATTTGACAGAATTTAGGTATGCACCAATATCTGACACCATAAACCGCAAGTAGTAATACAACATAGAAGATGACATCATAAACAAATTAGAGGAGCAAGAAAGAAATCTTTCAGATCGGTGAATAGGGGAAGAGTCCATGGATAAACATGGGAGAGGATCACAGAAGATAAGGTGAGAACTGATTATTTTAAAGCTTTTACATCAATAAAACTAAGGCAAGCAAAATGAAAAGGAACAGAAAAAGAGGAAAATTCTGTACCAAAAGTTTCTCTCAAGAAGGTCTTATACACAAGATACATAAGGAATTGATTCATATTTAAAGGAGAGTCATTCCTCCATAGATACAAAATGGTTGAAGGATGTGAATTTTTAAGAATGAAATTCAAATTATCAACAATGGTCCAAATCATTAACAATCAGGAAAATGAAAATCAAAGCAACTTCAAGCCTGACTGGTAAAGCTAACAAAAAAGGAAAATGACACTTGTCCCAGGTGTTGCAGGTAAGCATACAAACTAATATACAAACTAGTTGGAACTAAGAACTGCTCTAGCATTCTAGAAAGCAATGCAACACAACTCTCATCTGCTTCCATGGGTTCTAATATCTACACATATGATTACAAAAAAAAAAAAAAAAAAAAAAAAGGTACATCTAGTCCCTAATCTCTCTCCTGAATGTTAATCTCATGTTAGCAATTGCCTTTGGATTTATCAAATTCTACAAGTTCAAAACAAGAAATCTTTCTTCCTACCTTATCCTCCTCCCAACTTTTCCTATCTACATGGATAGGAAGACTCCTGTCTTCCCAGGTTCCTCCCTCCCACTCTCTATTAATCTGTTATAAAATCTTATTTCTACCTTCATAATATCTTTCACATACACGTTTCTCCATTCATCAGCTACTACTCTGGTTGCAGGCCTCTCATTACCTTTCATCTTGGCTATTGCAATAGCCTTCTGGGTTTTCCCTGCCTCAAGTCTCTCCTCACTCCAATCCATTCTCCAATGATGTCATCCCCTTAAATTAAATTCAAATAAATTCCAGTGGTTCCCCTATTACCTCCACAATAAAATATAAAATACTCTACTGGCATTTTAAAATGCCTTGACATCCTAGCTTCTTATACCTTACTCCTAACCTTAATTCTCTCTGCCATTACTCTACACTCTAGCTATCCCTACTTGCCACTTTCCATCTCCTCCTTCCATGCCTTTTCAATATCTCTTCTCCATATTTGGATTGTTCTTCCTTCTTCACATCTGCACTTCCTGGCTTCCCCTAATCTCCTTCAAGATTTAGCTTAAATCCCAACCCTCCCACAAGAAAGAAGACTTTAGATTCTTCTCTCCATATACCTCCCTTCAAGGGCTTGTCACTTCCCCCAGCAATTACCTTCCCTTTACATTTTATTTACTCTGTCTACCATGTATTTAGTTATCTGTATGTTGTCCTCCACACTATGATGTAAGTCCAGGCTTCAGGGACCTTGCTTTTGTCTTAAAAAAAAAAAAAAAAAAAAAAAAAGAATCCATTCACTTAGTACAGCACCTGGAACATAACCTAGCAAATGCTTGTTGGTAACTAATCAGAACTAGGTCTCCAAATTCACTGAACTTTGCATACCCTTTGACCCAGCAACAGCACTACTTGGCCTATGCCCCAAAGAAATCAAACAGGAAAAGGTCCAATATACATATAAAACATCCATATCAGATTTTTTTGTGGTGAGCAAAGAGCTACAAACTAAGGACATGTCCATCTATTGAAAAATGGCTAAACAACGAATGTATGTATGAATGAATGTAAATTGTAAGAAGAGATATTATGGTATCTTGTTTTGCTCCCACAAAAGTTATTGGGAGATAATCAACAGCTGTGGGGAAGCTTACTTAACTTAATTTACTAAGACAATGGCCATCCTGGCACCAGGGAGAACTAGAAAGGTGGGGACGTGACAAATAGCTAAGACTCTAGAGGTCACATCCCAGTCACAAGTATCCTCACTACCATGCCTACTTAATCTGCATAAAGAGAGACTGTAGGGAAATAGTGAGGAATTTGAATTAACCCTAACTCTAAGAGGAACAAAACTTGTGTTACCTCACTCCCGCTTTTGTATCAGTGAGGATGTTCTTAGTGAGTACCACACCTGCCACACCAGTTTTCTCAGGAGAAGCATGATAAACATCTTCCTCTGCCTACTGTGCTTCTGAGTTCTTTCAGTGAGAAGGGGTTTGCTGAGTTAAGGGGCATGTCACGTGGATCTTCCTAAAAGGACAGTACCAGGAAAGCAGTGGACAGCAGAAGCTAATCCTGACTAACTCCCTGTTCCCGCCTGGGAAGTTCTGTGATCTCGACTGAGTTTCTCAAATCATTTAATATAACCGCACTGCAGGAAATGATAAAAAATGGATAGCGTCAGAAAAAATTGGGAAAACTAATATGAACAGGAATGAAGTGAGAAGAATCAGAGAAATAGTTCACACCACAATAATAATCTATGAAAACCAGAGGCCCTAAAATGAAACATGCTAACCACCCCACCCTTCTGATAGGGAGTTGATGGATAAAAGATACAAAGCAAGGCATATATTTTTGGACATGTCAGTGTGAAGGTTTGCTTTGCTTGACTATATATGTTACAATGGTTTTCTTCTTCTTTTTTGTATTTTGTTTCATGGTAGACAGGAGTCCCAAGGAGGGCAGGGAGTAAAAAATCAATCCTTAGCTGAAAAAAAAATTTTTGATTAAAAAAAAAAAATCCCAAGACGTTAAGGGCAAAAATAATTCATTTAGCATCTCTTAATTAACATTTAGGTCACTTTACACCAGACCGACCCCCAAAATGTGCTAGGTTTATGACAACAACTATGCCTATAGCTTGTATAATTTTTTGAACTAATTCAGTATCAATTAATTGTACCCAATGTTATGAAAAAAATAATACTTATACGGTGCTTGCCATTTACCAGACACTGTGCTAAGTGCTTTTTTTCAAATATCTCATTTGAGCCTCACAACAACCCTGCAAGGTAGGTGTTATTATTATCATCCCCTTTTTATAGATAAGGAAAATGAAGTAGACAGAGATTGTGACTTGCTGAGGGTCACACAGCTAATAAAAGTTAGTTTAAAAAAGGGATAAGACTCTGGGCCAAGCTTTCTATCCTCTACATCACCTAGTTAGTTGCCTTAAGAAAAAGCAGAAGTCCATGAGGTTAAAAAACCCAGCCCTCTTCCATTTTCCTCACTTAACCCATATCCTACCCTCATTTCTACATTTTAAAAGACACAGGTCAAACTCTATATCTTTATTTTTACACTTATTTAGCATTTCTCCTTCCACTAAAGACCTATAAAGTTATCAGCATTATTACCTAAAAACATACAGTGATGGCTCCCTTCCACTGACAAGGCCAAAAATGAGTCTTTTTCCAGTAAACTAGTCTCAGTAGTGAGTAATGAGATGGCTCAAATACTTAAATGGATCTGTGGAGTTCCCTTCTACTGTGAAGTTTAAAACCCATTCACGGACACTTCAACCTTTGGGCCTCCAGTTTGTCACAGAAGATCCACTGAACATGCTAGAGGATTTTTCTCATGTTCTTCCTAATCTTTAAAAGGGAACAACAAAGCACTGTCTACCAGTTATTACTCTCTCACATCATGTGACCTTCTCTTTCTGTTATTTAATTCTTGCAGGTCCCAAGAGTTCTTCATTGATTCTAATGCGTATCCACCATGTGCCTTTCTATTACCCCTCTGCATAATGCTCATCTTTAGTCCTCTGAAAGTTGTAGTGTTTCAGATTTTGCTTCCAGACCTAACATCAGTAACTGGCATTGAAAAGATGGGCTTTACCGTTTTGGGAAATAAACAATCAGGAAAAATGCATGACAATTTCCTGAAAGCAATTTAGCTTCTGTCTTCCTCATTAACTCTAGGTCCAGCTTCATCTGTATCAAGAGACATAATGTTGAAAAGCTCTACAGGATGTCCACTGAGATGTATGATGAAAACTGGACAACAAACATTTTTCATCCATCTCATCTTTCCTGTGTGGATGGATAAGCTAAATTCCTTTGTGTGATTACCAAATTCTATTCCAGGAGGTTCTGCAGTATGATATAATCAATACAATATTATCTGCTAACAGAAGAAACTGGAGGACCTACTAGTCCACTGGTAATCCCTCTTCTAAGTAACTTTCAGAATGGCCTTCAACACAGAAGTAAATAGCTTTGGCAGGCCTATGTCCCCCTGCTTTACGCTCTACCTCATGCCTATCAGAATCATTCAACAAGATTATTTCTGTTGTTACATCTTCCAAGAAATCTTGAATGATTTAGATAAATGGATGGGAGATATCTTGTTATACTAAATGACTAAACATATTTAAGCAATCTAAATACCTCAAAGCCATAGGGAAGGTACTTCTTAGTCAAGTAATTATTACTATTCCTACAGCAATGGCAAAGGGCAGTGGCTCTGCATTTGGAAGACCTGGGTTCAAATCTCATCTCTGACATAATCTGTGTGACCATAGGTAGTAAATCTCTTAATCTTCAAGGGCCCATTTCCCCATCTATAAAATGAGGGACTTAAAACTAGAGCACCTCTAATGTCTTCTCCAACTTTAGGTCTACAATCTTATGATGCACTGATTCCCCAAGTTAAGATTGGCTAAGTATATCTGCAGTGTTTAGGGTTGATTATTACCAGAATGGATGTTATATGCCAATTAAATGATAATTTAAGCACCTGTGGCCTAGTGGATAGACAGCTGGCCTCACAGAGTCAAGAAGACATGGGCCCAAGTCCCACTTCAATCATATACTGCCTATGTGGCCTGATGCAAATCACTTAACCTCTCAGGGCTCTAAGCATCTATTGAAGGAAGTACCCACATACTCTCTTATAAGGAATTTCCTCAGCTGGGATGCACACAGATCCTATTCCTATTCTAATCATGTACCAAGCCACTAGGATAAGCAGTGGGAATATAAAGTTGGAAAAAACTACACTTTCTGTCTTATTCTAGATCATTGGCACACAAAAATAAATGGTGATCATTAATGCCCTCAAGGTTATTACAGTCTAATAAAGGAGACATATACACAAATAACTATTGTACAAGGGAGAAGAGAGAAAGGTCCACAGTGAGAAGTTGTTATTATCTCACATCTAACTATGGAAAACTGGGTCAAGAATTACCAAAATTGAGACCTTTAACACCATAGGCTGGAAGACAAATAAAAAGGACTGCTGGAATATTTAAAACTTCCAGTTTACCAAGCTATACAGTCTATCAAACACTATCAATCCTCCAAGTACTCTAAGCACAGTATCAAAATATTTTCCATCTCACTACAAATATTTAGCTAAATATATGGGAACATTATTTGATACTTCAAAGACTTAAGCACAAATAGCAACATATAGTTTCAAGGCACCTAAAAGCTTAAGATATTGCTTTAAATTTAAAAGTATCATAAACTAAAGGTACTATAAAACCGATCAATTAGATTGGATATATGATGCAAACTTTAAAAAAAAAAAAACTTGCTAGTCTATAAATGGAGCACAATGCAGAAACAAAACAGTCAATAAATTCAAAGACTGCAAACATGGGAGTAAGAGTTCACAATTCAACAAAAACTGCTGGGAAAACTGGAAAGCTAGTGTCTAGCACACATCAGGTTTAGACCAAGATCTCACATCATCTATCTCAAGAAGCTTACATGACATCTAATTATATAAAAGGTCACATTATAAAGAAAGAGGATGCACATGAATTAGAGAATGGCTAAACAAATTATGGTCTATAAATGTAAGAGGATAGTACTGTAGCATAAGAAATGACAAAAGAAACCATTTCAGAGTAACCTAAGAAAACTCGTATGAACCAGTAACATAATGACTGATTCAAGCAGAATCAGGAGAACAAATGATGTAACAATACTGCAAGAAAAAATAAATTTTAGAGAATTAACAAATCTGATCAATTCAAGGACCCCATCCCCAGTTCCCAAGGTTCCAGAGATGAGGCATACTACCTACTGCTTTCTATCTTGAACCTCAACTCAAAGTATAAAATGGATTATTTTCATATGTGGCAAATGTGTGGGTGTTTTCCTTGACTATTTTTACAACGATTGCATTTTTCTGGGAAAGTAAAGAAAGGTAGAGATCCAATAACAACATCAAAAAGAAGAAAACAAAGAGAGTGACTGTAACATTTTTTTTAAATGCACAGAAAAGAAGTTCAGAAGGAAATAGATATGCTGGAGAGCTTGGAAAATTACATTTAATTTATCATACCTTTTTTTGTTTAAAACAAACAATATAGAATAGACTCAAAGTTTCATGTAATCCTCTTCCTATTATACTTATACATCAAAATGTTCATTCTTTGATATCTGATAAGTTCACATAAAAAACCCCCACAGTATTCTACCTTCACTGAACTTAACATTCTGAAACCTGTTATTGTCAAGTTCTGATTACTTCCTGTCATTTATCCTTTTCTTTATCATTTGCATTCATTATTCCTCTATATCATCATTCAGTAATACTCTCTCCACAAATATAAACAGTACAACATGGAGTCTACACAAAAACTCTTAACCCAACTATATACTTACCATGCCTCAGGAAAATATTACACTAGAAAAGGCTAATCTTCAAAAGCTGTATATAAGTCAGGTGGCTTCTTACAAAACATAAAAACCATCTCTCATTCTTGTAAATGATCAGCTTTTCTAAAATAAATTTAAGGATTCTATTTGCATATACATGGCTAAAAGTTCTGCAGATAGTGTTAACTTTTCTGTCCTATCTCACTGAATCTTATTCCCCTAAAATGTCCTAGGAACCAAAAGAAAGATGATCTAATATATCATGAGTTCTATATCTACCCCTGTTCCCTGGTGTAAGGGAAGGGCAATGGAAGTTTCTTACTGCTTATGATTATGCAACTAACAGTGCCTTTGACTTTGGTGCAGTACATAGCTATGTTTTGACTGTCTAAAACATGCTTTTAATTCAGAATTTTTTTTTAAACCATTAGTGCTCATTCTCACACCAATTGTGAAAGTGAACACAGAACTTTGCCATTTCAAAAGTCAAAGTGAAGTAAGTTTCCATTAATCATCTACTCCACCCCTTTCTTTCTTAATCTCAGCCAGCTAAAAGAAAAATTATATACTTTTCCCCACTTTTTTTAGTGAGATGGGTACAACAGTTAATTGAGGAAAATACAAAGCATTTTTAAAAATGGTGGAACTTTGAAGTTAGGCTTGCTTTTTTTTAATGTTTTGAAAAAGATAAATTAAGGCAAAAGTTCTTATTCTGGGCTCTGTAAATGTTTTTTTTTATATAATTTTGAAAAAATTATAAATGTTTTCTTCTGTAATCTCAGGGGTGTGTTTCTTTTATTTTATGCATCTAAAAACATATTGAGAAGGAGATCCATTAGCTTCACTAGTCTGCCAGTATAGTTAATGTCTCTGAAAAATTAAAAACTTTTAAATTAAGGCTGGGGGGGGGGGGGGGGATTCCACTTGTTTTTATTTTTTTCCCTTTGACACTTACAATTTATGCTTTAGTTTAGACAAGGTTTTCTTCATAATTGCAAGGCAGGTAATATGAGCATTATTATCACCCTTAACTACAGTAGTTAGGTGGTAGAGTGGATAGAATGCCCAGTCTGGAGTCAGTAAGTCTTGTCTTCTGAGTTCAAATCTGGCCTCAGACACTAGCTGTGTAACCTTGGGAAAGTCTTAATTTAACCCTGATTGCCTCAGTTTCCTCATCTGTAAAAAATAAGTTGGGGAAAGAAATAGCAAACCATTCTATTATTTTTGCCAAGAAAACCCCAAATGGAGTCATGAGGAGTCAAACAACAATGAAAACAAATAAGTAGATCAAACAAACTAGAGTATAAATGACCTGCCAAAGTTTATATAGCTAGTAAGTGGTAAAATCCAGATTTTCTCCTTTTAAAACCAGTATTCTTTTCAATACTTTTCAATATAATGATCTATTTCTAATACCATGAAGCAAAAATACAACATTGAAAATTAAAGCAAATGGTTAATATCCTGAATTTCTACTCTAGATAATTTCCAATTTGTATACTGAATGAAATGTATTGGTTTCAGCCGGTCAATTTTCCTTGGTTTACCTGTGTGTTAGTCACTACCTGACACAAATGGAATGGGCGTGGGAGGTGGAGAGAATAAGTACAACTTTGCTAATGAAGAAACTTTAGCCAGCAGGTGAAACTATAAGCCTATACTCTACACTTTTTACATATAACCTACTGCAACAGTACCTGTAACATTGTATTTTATTTGGCCAATGGGATAATTCTTCCTAAATAAGTGTCTCCATTTTTCTAAGACTCAAACTGATAGAATCACATGCTTGTAGAACAGGAAGAGAAGTTAGAATTTCTCAAGTATAGTTGTTTCCTCAGTAAAGGTCAAGATCCCCAGGAAGACTATAACCTGATCTCAGGAGGTATGCGATCAGTCAAGTTGGGGGAGAAAGATGGGCCAAATCCCAATCTTCTCTTCAAGAGCCCTTTAGTGGGGGCTCACCTTCTTACATTTTGAGTGTGGCAGAATAGCTCTCACAGGATGAACAGGCATGGGTTGGATCTTGGCAAGTTTTCATTACATCATCTTTCTCCCAAACAAAACCCATACTTCTTCCAAACTTCTTTATCACTGTAAAAGGCTATTGCCAACTCTGCGGTCACTCACATTTATAATCTTGTTATTTTCTTCAACTCTTTCCCCTGCCCAACTACACATCTAATCAATTTTCAAATCTTATTGTTTCTAAGTCCAAAACTCACCTTATCTCCACCTCATCCTTTTTAATTTCTATGTTATATAATGTACATAATTAGTACAGAACTATAACAACTTACATATAATTATAAACATACACACGTTGAGCACACAGGCATGCTTGAAATGTTATTACTAAAAGCAGCCTGGAGATCAATGTCCTAATCCAAATACTTTGGGGGCGGGGGGGGGGGGGGGGGGCCGATGGACTAAAAACCTTAAATTAAAATTCCCCTTGAACTTTAATCTGAGACCTTAAATAGTGATCAAGGGCAATTCATAAGAAACCATGAAGGCAAAGGCAGCATGATACAATGGCAAGAGTAATAGGATCTGGGAAAATCAGAACCTCTTTGATGATCAGTTTCCTAATCTATAAAATAAGGGGAATGGACTAGAATGATCTCTAAGGTTCTTTCTTGAAGAAGCAGCTAGATGACTCATTGGGTAGAGCTCCAGGCCTTCAGTCAGAAAGACCTAAGTACAAATCCAATTGCATACACTTACTGTGTGACCCTCAGCAATTCACTAGGCTTCCATTTGCCATCATCTGTAAAATGAGGATAATTATAGCACCTACCTCTCAAGACTGTTGTGAGGATCAAATGAGACAAATTATTTGAAAATGTGCTTAGTACAATGCCTGGCATGTTCCTTTTAACTATCCTTCATTCCCCCTTTCCCTTTCCAACCTAATTAGAAGCTCTTCCAACTATTCCTTGCTGTCACTCCAACAGTAATAACAATTAACTCTCAAAACTAATACAGAATTAAGAAAAGCTCCCAAATTCACCAGAATCCATCTAAGTCAGATCTCTGTAATATATTATTTGCCTAAAGTCCTGAAATCTAAAATATTTGCAAGTACACAAATTCCTGAAAAAAAATCTGGAATTCCTACAGACTGAGTCACATCTCCTATAGTAATTTTGCCTCTACAGTCTAGAAAATGAAAACTGATATTGTAAATTATTTCCTAGAGACAACACAATGTGGCAGATACTTTTTGCTAGGTAATAAGGATACAAGTACAAGAAATAATCCCTACTCACTTGAGATATATAGGGGCAACAAGTACATACATAAATATATGCAGCATTAATATAGTGAATAAATATAACATATACTAAATGCACTTGAAGTTACCAGGAACAGATTCATAAGGTTGTTCCATTTGAGCTATGTCTTAATGGAGGAGTGGGGCTCTATAAAGTTGACTGGGGAAAGGAGGGACTGCATTCCAGGCATATGGGATGGTCAATGCAAAGTAGGCCAGTTTGGCTCAATTACAGAGTAAGGGACAGGCTGTCCTGTATGGTAAAGCTGGGAAAGACAGGTCCAGTTACAGACTGTAAAGAGTTTTAAAAGCTAATCCTAGAAACAAAGGAGAACAACTGAAGTCTATGGCATAAGGAAACCACATGGTCAGATCCACACTTAAAGAAAATTATTTTGGTAGCAGTGGGTAGGATGGAAATAAGTAGAGGCTTTGAAGCTAGGAGACCAAATAAAAGATCACTGCAATAATTTAGACAAGTAGAAATAAGGGCAGTAACTATGTGTGAGCTGACAGAAAGAATCAGATTCAAGAGGAGTTTTAACAGCAGAAAAGGGGAGAGTTGGCAACCTACCCTATATGTGAGGTGAGAGAGAGTCTAGTATTGAGGACAATGCTGAGATTATGAACCACAAACATCTGAAGGAATGTGATATCCTCAAAAGGAATAGGAAAGTTTTTAGAGGGGAGGGTTTTGAGGGAAAGAGAATGAGCTTAATTTCAAACATGTTGAATTTTAAGATTTCTCCAAGACACTGGTTTTTAAAATGTCCAGTTGTCAACTGGTGAGGGGCTAAAGTTTAGGAAAAAGACTGAGGTTGGGTATGCACACCTGAAAGTTGTCTGAATAAAGATGTGGGAAAGCCAAATGCAAAGAAGGTCAGTTTGGCTGATACAAAGAGGATAATATCTAATATGACTGGAAAAAAAACAGGTCGGGGCAAAGTCTATAGGGTTTTAAAGCTAAACACAGGTATTTATTTTTGATCTCAGAAGCAATAAGGCGTCACTGAAGTTGGGGAGGGAAGGAAGGGGAGAATCATCAAGAAAGGAATTAAGGAAAATTACTCCAGGAGGTAATGAGGATCAGAGACAGATAAAATTCTTAACAAGGGGTCTATGGAAACAACAGGTACATAGATTTCAGGTGGTCTATACACTGAGATGGAGGCGATCTGTCTTTATTGTCACTAACCTCGAAATCAAAGAAATTTAATATTTCCTCAATTTTGAATATAAGCAACTAACCTGATTCCACAAAGAGGTTCATAGGCTTCAGGTTGCCAATGAGGCAGACTCTGTGACTGGGAAAGAGCAGTTATCAGAAAAAGCCAGAGAGAAGAAAAAAATCCAGGGGGAGAGGTAGTCAACATGTTAAACGCAACAAGATAGATCAAGGATCAGGAGTGAAAAAGAGACAACCAGATATGGCAGTTATAAGATCATTGGCAACTTTGGAGAGAGCAATTTTGGCTGAGTGATAAAACAGGAAGCCAGGCTGCAAGTGGTTGAAGAGTGACAGAAGAGAAAACGGAGGCATCAAGTACAGACAGCTCTTTTGAATAGTCTGGATGAGAAAGGGAGGAAGGGTATAGGAGAACAGCACAAGAGGGCAGGTTCTAGTAAAGGTATTTTAAGGATAGGAGGGCGTTGGGCACTGAGGAAGGAAGCAGTTGATGGGAAGGGGGGGAAAATCTAAGAAGAGGATGATAGAGAATGCAATCTGCTAAAGACAGAGAGGGATGGGGATCAATTATACATACAGTTTGACAAGAAGGGCCACATCTTTATCAAAAACGGGGGGAAATGATGAGAGAGTAGAAGATGATATTACAATGATAGGTAGAAAATATATCAAAATGATTTAAGGAAGATTTTTCTAATAACATAAAATAAAAAAGATTTTCTTAAACCTCAATTAGCCTCAAATTTCAATGAACCATAACAGCCCATATCTACATTTTCAATTAGATGTTTACTGTAGATTTCTTGGTCATAAACCCTCTATATCTTGGGTCAAAAAAGTATGTTAAAGGTAACTCTCAAATTGACTTTGAATTAAGGTACCACAAACCTTGTTGCATCAAATACCAAATAGCAGCCTGCTAAAGTAGTCTCAAATTGCTTCTGTTTCCCACCATGGACTGGATTTGTGTTCTCTCTTCTATCATCTCGGTTGCCAGTTAATGCTATTCTCTCTCTCTAACCCCTTCTTCCTCCAGATTACTGACTTTTTTCAAAGTTTTATAGATACCATAAGGCAGAGTAATCTTTTTCTTCCAATTACAGTTCAGAGAAGTAATCCCCAGCTGCTAGTGCCTGTCCCAAGAAATTGTAGTGATAAGTAGGCACAAGATATAGTTTTAAAGCATTTTGCAACACCATGTTAACTCTATGGCTTAGTAGACACAGCAAACAATAGTCAAGAAGATGGTGGGGGGGAGAGAATTCCCTTTTCCTACCTTCAGCTTGTTGTGGTAAGGTGACTGGCAAGCCACTTAACCTCTCAGGGCCCCAGAAAACTTATTAAGACAAGTTGCAGAGCAGTTGCTGATATGAATAGGTAGAGAGTTTTCTCAGTAGGTAGCTCCCAGCACATGAAATCCCAGGTATTGATCCAAACTGCTTAGAAACATCTCATTTTCTTTTCAAGATAAGAACCAAACACATCAATTACAAAAGTATATGTCATCATCTCTGGCATTTCTAAGAAAGGTAAGGTACACAAGACTCACTTCTGAAATGGAATTCAAATTCATACTCAGATCTACACAGTGTAAAAACAGTGTTAAGAATGAAAGACTTTATATCCTAGTTTCCAGGTTTCACTTTTTAAGTGAGCTATTTAATAAGCATTAAGGACCTGCCATCTGTGAGTCACTATGCAAAGAGCTGGAGAGACATAAAAACAAGCAAAAGCCAGTCCCTGCCCTCAAGAAGCTGACAATCTAATGACTCTTCTGGGCCTGCTAGTTTGTAGATTCTCAGAACAAAATTCTATCAGAAGTCTTATTAAATGACTTCTCAAATTTAACCATAAACATCACCATGACCAATTCAACTTGCTTAATTGCTAATTACATTGAAATTAATTTTAATGAATAAAATATAACTTTTCAGTCAGCATCCCTAAAATCTCTTTTGAAATGAGTGCTTAATTTAAAAAAAAAAAAAGAGGGAAGCTTCTCTGAGATGTCATCTTCCTATAGCCACAAAGAAGTTTCCCTATTTCCTGTCTTAACCTCATTTGAAAATAGTAACCAAGTACCAAAGTATTTAACTAATTACTCCTGCAAAGAGAAACTAGGGATTAATACCCATTTAATTTCCAAACCTACACTGAAAAGTAACAGCAAACCATATTTAGGTACAGTGCTTTGTCAAGTGCTTTCCTTCCAACTAGACTATCAGTTGATTCAGATTAAGTATTGACTCCATCTTAAAGATGAGAAAAATTGAGTTCAGAGAAGTTAATTAACTTCCTACAGTTCAACAAACATTTATAAAGCATTTATATACAGACAATGTTAGGCACTGAAAACATTAAACTAAAACATGGCTCACTCCCCACCTTGGAGAAGCTTACACTAGGGGAAAATGGAAGACAGAGGAGTTATGATGGTATAAGTATAATACAAAGAAAGTTGTGATGGTAATTAAAAAAAAGTAAAATGATTTAGAGGAAAATGTAACCAAAGGAAAGGCTAAGTGGAGGAGGGGCCCAGAGTCTACAGGAACAAGATGGTAACTAAGCCCAAGAATTAGAAAAGAGTTCAATTTGGCTGGAAGAGAATACATGAAGGAGAATAATGTGAAACTGGAAATGGGAAATTATAGAGTGTGGAAGGACTTAAATTCAACCCTGAGCAGTCGGCAGTTTATTGTCTAGGCACCAAAGAACCGTTAGAACTGATCAGGGAGTGACATTATCAGAATTCTATACTAGGTCTATTTTAACAATTGTGATGATTTGAGCAAGGGTGGGTCTAGAGGAATGTATGCCAGTAAGGAAGATATAAATGGTACAAAACTGAACTAACATGGGAGATGAGCACAAATGTATAAAATTTTCTGGAGACAGACTCAATAGAGTGTAGCAATTGATTGGATAGAGAGGATGGTGAGTTAAAGGCAAAATTAATTCCCAGGTTTTAATCCAGGTAAACTGGAAGAATGTTCAGAGGATCATATATATAGATAGAGCAGGAAAGATATCAAGTCCAACTCTCACTTCACAGTTAAGGAAACTGGTTAAGGGATGATAAATAACTTGATTGTGGTTCACAGAAATAGGACAGTTGGTTTGGCTTGCATTTGAGATTTGTTTGTTTTGGGGAGGAGGTAGAAAACTGAGATTAGACATGTTTGAGGGATCAACAGATAAAGATTTTTAAGAAAGAACTGAAAATACAGGGCTGGAGTAAAGGATAAAATAAAGATGGATTTCTAAGTCATTCCTTTAGGTAATTGAACCCATGGAAATATATGAGATTACCAAAGGAAAAAGTATAGAGAACATGGAACAAAATCTTGTTCACATGCCTAATCTTGCCATCACTCACAAGTTTTCCAGTTTCATGTTCATAAAGTCCAGAATTCCTTAGTTTGATTGTAACCTTTTATCTTTCCAATTTCCCTATACAGTATGACTCCTCTATGTTCTTTATCCTCACCAACAGTTCTTCATTCACCATTTCCTCTACCCTTTGGTTCTTTCTCAGGTCATCACTCCTACACTGCCTATACTGTCCTTTTTTTCCAACCTGGAACGCTTAGTAAATCAATAAGTTCGACTCTAAATCATCCTCTACAATTGAATCCCTTGTCTTTTTGTTACCACTGAGCATCTCCTTTGTTCCTCTGCATTTTTCTTTGAGGTTTTGTAGATGTTTTCAAGTCATTCTCTTCTTCAGAGTTTGTCTTGAGCTCTCCTATCACCACAGGAGTTTTTACAGTCAGGCTCTTTTCTTTGCTCATTTTTCCTGCCTATCTCTTGACTTGGAATTTTTTGTTAGGGCTGGTCTCTGCACACACCTCTGGGGGCATGGCTGGCCTGACTGAGCTTCTGTCTTTTATAGTCATCTTCTACTTTCACAGCTTGGTCTAGGGTCTCTGAGTTCTGGTGCTTCTTATGATGTATAATCCTGAGAGATGTCTGATCACTGCTTCTCTGAGCTGTACTTTGGTCCTTATGCAGGTAGGGTACCTGTTCCCTCTTGATCATACCTCTCTGCTCAGGAACTGGAATCCTCAGCAACAATGCTGCCAAATTGTACTCAATGCTGCACCAGCACAAAGGGCCCTAGGATCTTTTTCTGACCATATATTAAGTCCTCTTACCATCCCTGGGTACTGTTCCCCACAGCTGCTGTCAACTTCCACCACACAATACTCTTGGCCAGCCTCACCTCAGTGTCTTTAGACATCTCTTTTTGTCTTGTCAAGTTGTCCTGGGCTGGAAAAATGACTCACTGTGACTTTTTGTTGACTTTCCTGCTCAGAATTTGATTTGGTGTTTTCAGCAGTCATCTTGTAAAAGTTTGGGGAAAGGTCTGGCACTTGTGACCTTTCATCCTACCATCCTGACTTCGCCTCCCCAACACCTTTGTTCCTATTCATATGCTGCTTAAAAGAACTGAAGAAAAACACATAACTAACTTATGTTATCTTACCTCAACTGGGCCCTCACTGCAGCAAGACAATTCCTTCTACCTCAGTAATCAATTTATTATCTAACTCGCTACCAGTGGCTACTCCAAAAGCTTTCACTATTTCTTACTACACTATAGGATATTAGATCATCTGACTCTTTTTGGTTAACAAACAGGGTAACATTTCAAGATCTCTAATTTTTTTATTTCTTGAGTACAAATAGTTGAAAGTTTTTTTCTCTTCTTTGACCATTTTAATAACTTGACCACATGTCCTAAACACTATGCTTTAGTTGCAGATTTTTTTTTTATGCCATTCTCTCTCAGTTCTTGTACTACCTGTCAGAATCAATTGTTCTTGATTTCCTTTGATAAATCTTTCCACGTTACTCCCACTAACCATGGGATGCTCCAACATTCTATCTTGAGCCCTCTTCTCTTTTTCTTGCAAACTATCTTGTCTGGTAATCTTATTTGATGGATTCAATCAATAGCTCCATGCAGATGACACCCAGATCTATATATCCAGTCTATCTCCTAAAGTCTAATCTCGCATCTCTAATTGCCTTTTGCTAATTTCAAACTAGAAGTCCAGTAAGCTTCTCAAACTTAACATTTCCAAAAGGGAACTCATTACCTTTTCTCTCAAATCATCCTCTCTTCCCGACTTTCCTATTAAGTGTTGAAAGCACATCTATCTCCTAGTCTTCTAGGCTTGCAATCTTGCTGTCATTCTCAACTCCTCAATGAACTTACTCCATCTATCAAATCTCTTATCAAATTTTGTATTTTTCTACCTTACAATACCTCTCATATAGGTTTCCTTTTTCCCACTCATATTGCCCTAATTCAGGTTCATCTCTTCTTGCCAGGACTATTACAATAGCCTTCTGAACTCCCTGCCTCAAGTCTTTCTCCACTCCACTCAAATGCTAAATTGCATCCTGGGCCCTCTTTAGTCATCCTGGTGAACATCTGGTCACTGGATCCAGACAGCTCAGGAGAAAGTGAGGCTGGTGACCTGCACAGCTCTCTTTCACTCAAAACAAAGTCAAGTGAAAGTCATGTCATCATTTCTCTGATGTCATGGTCCTCTTCAAAAACAAAGGATGAACACAATCACAAAGCGATCTTCCTATAAAGCACAGGTGTGAGCATATCACTGTCTTACTCAACAAACTGCAGTAAGTAGCAACTACCTATTACATCCAGAATCAAATACAAAATCCTCTGGCATTTTAAGTTGCCATAACATGGATCCTTGCAACATTTTCAATCTTCTTAGACTTTACTCTTGTGGAAACTACCTGCCCACTTTCCCCTCAGATATACTTGTTCTTCTCCTAACTCCATGACTTCTTGGAACTGCTTGCTCCGCCTCCACCGTTATAATACCAGGAATGTCTTCCTATCATCTCCATCTACTAGCTTCCTAGGATTCCTTCAAAACTTGGCTTACCTCTCTCTTCTTGCAAAAGGCCTCTCCTTTATCTCACCTCCCCTAGTATCTTTCCTCTGGGATTACCTTGGATTTACATGGAAGCCACAGTTATTTGCATGTTGTCTTCTCCATTAGTATGTGAGCTTTTTGAAGGTGGTTTCCCTAGCACAGCAGCCAGCTGATTAATAGATGCTTCTTGACTGGTAATTCTGGTTCTGCCTATTTCCTAAGGAATAATTTAGCTATCTTTGGATGACAAAGCTTAGCCCAATAACCAAAGTGAGAAATATATTGCATTCAAAAATCAACTAAGGCTACCTAAACTGAACTAAATCGAAAACATCCATGATAAAACTGTAGTTTTCACACTAGCGCTGCCTAATCTCTTTTCTTACAAACAAGGGCCTAACATTTTCTTCCTTTAGCAAAATTACTCATAATCTGAGGAAGAGCACATGCACTAGAGTTAGCAACTGTTTATCTTTGGTTAAAAACAAGAGAGAGGGATGGGAAATATACTGCACAAACTACACCACTTTGGTCTTGTTCTAAATACAAGAAGATATAAAAAAGAAGGTAAAGGGGAAAAGTGTTTTCTGTATATATTTGTTTTTTAAAAACTTCAAAATTCAACTGATAGTCCTCTCTTCAGATCACATGCAATTTAATAAAAGCTTCTTTCAGAGATTTATAAATGGAAAAGACTTTTATTTTTTGCTTTTCTATTATTGCCCCCTGAATTCTTAAAAAACTCCAACTACATCAAGTGCAGCCTTTTAATTTCATACCAAAGGAAAAATTATTTCAGAATCACACTTTGGCAACATAAGAAAAGGCATTCCATTCCCAAGTCCATTTCTCAAGTATTCCATTCAGGGGAGAGGGGGAAAAATACTGCACCATTATCATGGAAAATGTTTTAGTCTGATAGCTTTTGGGGGGAGGGGGGAATATTTTCAATTTCAAATTCTCTTCCTTTCCCTCTTGACTCTCCTCCACTCATTAAGGCAAGAAAAATAAAACTCATAAATATGTATAATGTCATGCAAAACAAATTTCCCATTAGCCAAATTCTTCCCCACTTTCCCCCAAAAACAAAGGCAAGAAAAAGAATGAAAAAGAGAAAAGATGGGTTAATCTACACTGAGTCTATCATTTCTCTGACGATGGAAAACTTTTTTCTTCCCAAGTCCTCTGAAATTGTGATTGATTACTCCACTGACCAGAGTTCCTAAGTTTTTAACATTGATTCTAGTAGTTTTTATAAAGATGACTTGATATAACCAGCTTTTCTCTGTAACAATAAATGAATTTCACCATCAGTATTTTGGTCATTTCTCTGCCTTGACAAGTGGATAATGGGCAAGAAGCAGACAGGATTATTTTCCTGAAAAAAAGTAAGGAGTTAAAGAAAGAACTCCTTTGCCAAGCTCTACTCATTTGTCCAAGATGGTGTCAAGTGCAGAGTGGCATTCAGACTTGATCTCAAATGGTCTAGGAAAAAGAATACTTTGCCCCCTGACTTCATCAGATTTCTGAATTCTCTGTCCTTTTATAAAGCAAAACAACCAGAAGAAGCCTGTTTTGAGGAGAATACTTCGCAAAGCTCAGCTAACCCGAGCCCTGGGGTAGCACATGCTGCAGTAGTTAAGAGTACTGGGCCTGAAATCAGTAAGATCTGAAGTTAAATCCAGCCTCAGACACACAGGATTGACCCTGGGTAAGTCACTTAACCTCTATTTGCCTCAGTTCCTCTTCTGTAAAATGGAGACACGATGGAGAAAGAAATGGCAAACCACTCCAGTATCTTTGCCAAGAAAATCCCATAGACTTGTCCATGGGATCATGAAGAGCTGGACACAACTGCATGACAACAAAACTGAGCCCTAAATCTTTCTGTTAGGGTCTTATCTAATGGCCAAATCTATAATTAAAAACATCTAAAAACTAAAGGAAATAGGATTATTTCTTCACTTAAAAAATTATTGTCTTCTTTGGTAAAGATCAATGAAATGCCTAGTTTCCTCTCAGTTCATTTCACTGGTACCTGAAATTAATCTGGACAAGAAATTAAAAAAAGAACTGCAATAAGACAACCAAACCTGCTCTTCTTGTTGTTGCTGTGGCTGTTGTTCATGAGGAAAAACAATCTGGGATTTTCTCAGCAAAGATATTAGAGTGTCTTGTTACTTCCTTCTTCAGCTCATTTTACGGGTGAGGAAACTGAGGCAAAAAAGAGTTGAGTGATCTAGCCACGGTCACCAAGTTACTAAGTGTCTGGGCTGGATTTGAATTCATGTCTTCCTGACTTCAGGCGCAGCACTCTCTCCACTGTACTACCTAGCTGCTTTCCCCCTTAGAACACAATCAAATTCAACTAACACTGATTAAGACCCTAATGTGTATGAGTCTGTGCTAGAGACAACAAATAGAACAGTCCCTGTCATCAAGGAACCCACATTCTTTTCAAGAAAAACAAAAAGGGATTTAATATTATGCTCGATACAAATACATATTATGGCTTTTTAATCACCTATTTCCTCCCATAAAGAAACAACACACAGGCAGACACAAAAGTACTTAATTTTAAATCTCTTGGATGGATGGCTTGAAAGTACTTGCAAAGTGGAGGGAATATGTCAAATTTAACAAAGGAACAGCAACACAGGTTTCCAAGAATAATATAGCTATACTCTAGTATTCAACCAAAATATTTCCCAAAAATAATTTAAAAGGTCAATATAGATTTTGCACAACCAAGCAAATAGAAGATAAAATTAGGGTGCTAGAAGAGAACTTTATACTTCTCTGTTACAAATTTTCAATCCATGTTATTTATACTGAAGTACCAGTTTTAAATTCAAGAAGACATTTCAGAAATTAATTTCAAAATAAAAGACCACCAAAAATAACTTTTAGAAGCAAAACCTCAAAACTAAACATTCAATTTAAGACTAAAGAGAGTGAACTGATTTTACTGTCCCTTTCCAAATGCACTGCTTGTCTTAGGTGGCAAGGTGATTCAGTAGATAGAACACTGAGAAAGACCTGAGTTCAAATTTGGCCCCAGACACTGTGAGTGTGACCTTGAGCCAGTCACTTAACCTTTTTCCATTAGTTTCCTCAACTCATAAACGAAAAAAACATACCTACCTCCCAGGGTTGTTGTGAGGATCAAATGAGATATTAGTAAAGCACTTAGCACAATGCCTGGAACATAGTAGGCACTTAATAAACGCTTGGTTCCTCCTCCCATATGTATATACAAGCTTTCTACTCATTCCTAAAAATACTGGAGCCAACTTCACACTGTCAACTTGAGTAAATCAACAAGAAAGCAGCAGGAGAGAAATGTAGCTCTCAAATGCCTATCCTTATTTTGAGAAGGGATTCAGAGGCCTCACCAGACTAGCAAAGGGGTTCATGACACAGAAAAGGTTCAGAAGCCCAGGACAGATGAAAACCAATAAAAGATAGAGAGGAGTGCTGGTTTTCTGTACAAAAAGAGAGACTTTAAGCCCTGACCCATACAATTTAAAATTTATTTGTAATTGACTGTTAGTACCATACAGGATAGGATGTAGATGCTAATTCCTTGGGTTAAGAACAGTTGTGGTAATAATACCATTCATTTAATTTGGTGATTAAGTATAATGAGGAGGTGGAGGTAGCGATAATGAAGGGAATAAAGTCAGAATCTATCAACAGAGTATAAGGTTAGATTTAATCTGAAATATGTCATTGTCTTTGAAAACAACTGCAAGAATAATCACTCAAACTGAGATTCCTACCTTAAATCCTCATCAGATAAGGGATCCCACAATTGTAAAAGAGGTGTACATTATGTGATTTTCACATCATATGCAAAGATTTCACTTGGACTAACAATCAAAAGCTTCAATCTAGCCCCAACATGGTACAAATCACAATCTCCATGGGTTTCTCATGTGAAATAAAGTTATCCTAACCTACCAGTCCATGAGGAGGTAGAAAAGGTCAAGTGTACTCTAGTGGAAACTCTAAAAGGTAAAGCCTTCGTATTTAGTAGCTGTGCAGCCAGCTTCAGACAAATCATTTAAGCTCTCTGGGCCTTAGTTTCCTTATTCTTTAAAATGTGAAAAATACAATCCTGGTAGTAGAGGGTCAGATATGATGATATATGTCAAATGGCAATATAATTACAAAGGATTATAAAAATATCATCAATAAATGAATATCTGTAATATGTGGATGATAATACCATGACCACAATATCTATGGAAGCTTTAGTGTTTGCTTGGCATTTACATGCATTATATAAATTTTTCATTATATAACATAACCCTGTGGTGGAAGTAAAAGCCCTATTTTCACTAATAGCAAACTGAAGTTTAGAGAGGTTTCTTGACTTGCTCACTGGAAACCTAAATGATATTCCTAAATTGCAGGTCTGACCATGTCACCCCCAGGGGCTCTCAAGGATCAAATATCAATTCCTCCCTTTGGCAGTTAAAGCCCTTCACCATCTGGCTTCAACATGCCTTTCTGGCTTCATTCAATCTTCTTATCCATACAAATAGCTTTCCTGTTGGTCCTCATACACTACATTCCATCGCCTGTCTCCATTCCTTTAGTTTCTATAGTTTCTTTCTAAGCTTAGTTCAAAATCAGCTTTACACAAGTGAGGCCTAACCAGCCCTCCCAGTCTCTAAAGCCTTCCTCCCAAGTTATTTTGGTTTCGTTGTGTATAGTAACATATGTAGATACTGTCTTAGAATAGTTTTGCTTTTGTCTTTGTAAACCAGCACCTAGCATAGCACAAGTGGTAGGCACTTAAAAAAAGGCTTACTACTTGAAACAATACCTTATGTTTCCCTCCTTTAACTTTTGTTTTCCCAGTACCTTTCTCAAAAAAGGAGTTTAAATTGCTAGGTTTTTGCTCTCCTTGAGCCAATAAACCCACTCACTCAAATCTAAGTTTTGTGTGCTTAATGTCCTCTTGATACTACAAAGCTATTCTCCTAAGCAATAGGGATTTGGAAAGAGAGGTTGGTTTTGATATTTTGAAAAAGTTCTCACCATTCAAGAAGAAATCAAAGCCTTGGTTCATCAATCAACAAGCATTTATGGATACACAGAAAGGCAAAAAACATTCCCCATCCTCAAGGAACATACATTCCAAAGGAGAAATTTAAATAACTAGGTACACACAAAATATACACAGTGTAAATGGAAAAGGAGATTCAAAAGCTCACTGAAGAAAATAGTTCTTTCAAAATTAGAATGGCACAGATGGAGGCTAAGGACTTTATGAGAAAGCAAGAAATCACAAAACAAAGCCAGAGGAATGGAAAAATGGAAGATAATGTGAAATATCTCATTGGAAAAACAACTGACCTGGAAAATAGATCCAGGAGAGACAATTTTAAAATTATGGGACTACCTGAAAGCCATGATCAAAAGAAGAGCCTAGGCATCATCTTTCATGAAATTATCAAGGAAAACTGCCCTGAGATTCTAGAACCAGAGGGCAAAATAAATATTCAAGGAATCCACAGAACACTGCCTGAAAGAGATCCAAAAAGAGAAACTCCTAGGAACATTGTGGCCAAATTCCAGAGTTCCCAGGTCCAGGAGAAAATATTGCAAGCAGCTAGAAAGAAACAATTCAAGTATTGTGGAAATACAATCAGGATAACACAAGATCTAGCAGCTTCTACATAAGGGATCAAAGGGCATGGAATAGGATATTCCAGAAGTCAAAGGAATTAGGACTAAAACCAAGAATCACCTACCCAGCAAAACTGAGTATAATACTTCAGGGGAAAAATTGGTCTTTCAATGAAATAGAGGATTTTCAAGCATTCTTGATGAAAAGACCAGAGCTGAAAAGAAAATTTGACTTCCAAACACAAGAATGAAGAGAACCATGAAAAGGTGAACAGCAAAGAGAAGTCATAAGGGACTTACTAAAGTTGAACTGTTTACATTCCTACATGGAAAGACAATATTTGTAACTCTTGAAACATTTCAGTATCTGGGTACTGGGTGGGATTACACACACACACATGCACACACGCACACACACATAGAGACAGAGTGCACAGAGTGAATTGAAGAGGATGGGATCATATCTTAAAAAAAATGAAATCAAGCAGTGAGAGAGAAAGATATTGGGAGGAGAAAGGGAGAATTGAATGGGGCAAATTATCTCTCATAAAAGAGGCAAGCAAAAGACTCATTAGTGGAGGGATAAAGAGGGGAGGTGAGAGAAAAACATGAAGTCTACTCTCATCACATTCCACTAAAGGAAAGAATAAAATGCACACTCATTTTGGTATGAAAACCTATCTTACAATACAGGAAAGTGGAGGATAAGGGGATAAGCAGAGTGGGGGGGGGATGATAGAAGGGAGGGCATGGGGAGGAGAGTGCAATTTGAGGTCAACACTCATGGGGAGGGATAGGATCAAAAGAGAATAGAAGTAATGGGGGACAGGATAGGATGGAGGGAAATATAGTTAGTCCTATACAACACAACTATTATGGAAGTCATTTGCAAAACTACACAGATTTGGCCTATATTGAATTGCTTGCCTTCCAAAGGGAAGGGGTGGAGAGGGAGGGAGCTAAAGAAGTTGGAACTCAAAGTGTTAGGATCAACTGTAATGTTCTTACCACTAGGAAATAAGAAATACAGGTAAAGGGGTATAGAAAGCTATCTGGCCCTACAGGACAAAAGAGAAGACAGAGACAAGGGCAGAGAGGGATGATAGAAGAGAGAGCAGATTGGTCATAGGGGCAATTAGAATGCTTGGCGTTTGGGGGGGGAGGGGAGAAAAGGGGAGAAAATTTGTAACCCAAAATTTTGTGAAAATGAATGTTAAAAGCTAAATAAAAAAAAAATGTAAAAAAAAAAAAATATATACACAGTGTAGATGAAAGTAATACGAAGAAAGGTTCCCCTCAAAACGTATATTCAAGTCTTCATCCAAGTCCTGAAAGAAACCAAGCAAACTAAGATGTGCAGGTGAGGTGGCAGAGTGCTCCTAGCATGAAGGACAGTCAATGCAAAGGCATGGAGTTAGAATGTCAAGTTCAAGGAACTGCAAATAGGTCAATAAAACTGGATCCTAAAAGAATTGTAAAGAGCTGAAAAGACAGAAAGGGGTCAGGTTATGAAAAGCTTCAAATGCCAATTAAAGGACCTTATCTTTGATCCTGAAGTAACAGGAATCTACTAAAGGTCACTGAACAAAGAGGTGACATGATTAGATCTACATTTTAGATACACCACTTTGGTAGCTGAAAGTGAAAACTTCTCAAAATAGTTAGCAATCATTAAAGACATCATTTTCTTAAATGTTCAAAAGAATGAATAAAAGCCCTAATTATTAAATGACAGAAAGCCACAGGAAACTAATTTACCAATAACCAAAATGTAGGTATCACATAGCTAGTAAATGTAAAAGCTAGGACTTGAACCCAGATTGTTTGATTTCACATCCAAGACTTTTTCCAAGCAAGTCACATAAATGTACTTTACATAACCTTGGAGATCAAAATACACAAGATGATTTAATAACAGTGCTTTTTTTAGGTTTTACTAAGGAAGAGACAAATATTTCAGTACTGGAGTCATAGTTTTAATTTAAAATATTTACATAATCCTACCCCAAAACACTTAAATTTTAAAAGTACCTAGTATATCAGAAATTTGAAAGAGGTCAAATACTATGGGGATTCTGGAATATCAGAAAGGAAAGCAGAAATAACAAAATAAAACAAGACAAGAAACTTCCAAATTGCATGATCATGAGTTTCCTGGCCAACCCACCTTCCAGAACACTGTTACTAAAGCTTACGTTAAGAAATAAACTAGAGTCTGTATCCCAAAGAGATCCTAAAAACAGGAAAGAATGCACATGTACAAAAATATTTATAGCAGCTCTTTTTGTGGCAGTTAAGAAGTGGAAAATGAGGGAATGCCCATCAGTTGGGAAGTGGAATACTAAGAGGACCATGACAAGGACCATGACATCAAGATGATGACAAGACTTGCACTTGACTTTGATCTAAGTGAGGGAAGACCTGCTAGGTCATCAACCTCACTTTCTTCTCCTGAGCCCCCTGGGTCCAGTGATATTCATGAGGACGTATGAAGATGACCCAGGATACAATGTGAGACCCTGACCTTTGTAGACTAAAGTCTTATGATATTCTCACTTTGAGTGAGATACACCCATTCAATAAACAGGCTTCTTTAAGTAGTTACTCAAGGGATGGCCCCTTTAATTAAAAAAAAAAAAAAAAACCTGGGGGGGAAGACCTTCAGGGTTCCTGGGTAAAAGAGAAACAGTTGCTATTTAGTAATTACATTCACTCTGTGCTACGTAGGTGGGGACCTGTTGTCCAGTCTACGAGATTGAGTGAACTGGATTTAAGGCTTGGTCTTCGAGCAAGAAATCTAGCCCCTAAACCCAAAGGAAAAAAGGCAGCTTTTAGCCATGGAAGTGTACCTTCCCCTGGGTAGAACAAAGAAGAGGAGAGGAAGGGAAGTGAGGGGAGCTGCTACTCACTCACAGGTTGTGTTTGTCCTTCATTTTCGAAGATGACCATGACATCAAGATGATGACATGACTTGCAGTTAACTTTGATTTGAGTGAGGGAGGGCTGTGCAAGGTCACCAGCCTCACTTTCTTCTCCCAATGGAATACTATTGTTCCATAAGAAATGACAAGCAATCAGACTTCAAAATAACCTAGAAAGACTTACATGAAACTAATATTGAGTGAAGTGGGCAAAACCAGAACATTTTACACAGTAACAGCAATGTTGCATGATGACTAACTTTGATAGACTTATCTCTGCTTAGCAATGCAAGGATCTAAGACAGCTCCAAATGACTTATGAGGGAAAATGCTATCCACATCCAGAAAAAGAACTATGAAGCCTAAATGCAGGTGAAAGCATACTATTTTGCTCTTTTTTTTCCTTCTCTCTTGTGGTTTCTCCCATTGGTTCTAATTCTTTACATATGACCAATGTGAAAATATGTTTAATATGAATATATACATAGAGTCTGTATTAGATAACACACTGCCTTGGGGTGGGGGGTTGAAAATTTGGAATTCAAAAATCTTATGGAAGTGAATGGCGAAAACTAAAAATTAATTAAAAAGAAAAAGAAATTAACTAGGGCTAGCCTTAAAGTTCATTTAAGAATCACACTCCCCTGCCACAATACAGCATAAATTTTCAAAGTCAAATAAACGTCACTCAAGCTAGTCAACAATATTGTTATCTTGTTATTTAATCTCCAACTCTCATAGACAACACAGCCAATAAGCTAGAATAGTCAACAAAATTTATCAAGTTAATATGGAACTGATAATGCAAAATGAATCCTCTATTATATGGTTTGAGCACTATATTTCCATTATAAAACCTTGCCAGATATTTCTCACACCAATAAAAGAAAATCTATTCATAAATGGTCAAAAATTAAGTGATCATCATACATCATAACACAAATCCCCACATTTGTTGAGGAGCAGAAAGGGAAAACAAAACTTCCTTATTATTTTAGTAAATTAGTTTATTCCTTTAGTCCCTCAATACATCAATGTACGTTAATTTACATGGAACTATACTGAAAACAGATAAAAGGGGAAATTACTCCTGATAACATGAATGTGTTCAAGGATGTATTCTTAAAATACTAAGGATAAGGTCAAGAACACTTTAACTTCATTAACTTCAGTAAAAACAAACAAAAGAAAACGCTAAACCAATTAACTGCAGAATGATGAACCTAGGTTTAGTATGAGAGTCAACAAAACACTATGACCCACACAGTCAGACTCAAACTCTTTAAGATTATATTCTTAATGGCCTTTTCACTCATTGATTTATGGGAACAGAAGAGGATTTATATGGCTATAAAAAATAATGAGTGCCAAAATCAATTGTCTCCTAAAAACTCATAAATAGTAACCTAATCTCTGCTAATTTGTTTTCTTTCTATAAGACCTCATGGGAAACAACATTAGTAATAGGTCTGACCATGTGTTTCTTTTCTCCAATAAGAAAAGACAGATAAAAGTGTGGCTGAAACTGGGCATAGACCAATGCCTGACACCTTACACAAGAATAAAGTCCAAATGGGTACGTGATCAAGGAATAAAGATTGATACTATAAACAAATTAGTGGAGCAAGGATTAATGTATTTATCAGATTTATAGAGGAGGTAAGAATTTTTGACTAAAGAAGAGATAGAAAGCATTATGAAGTGCAAAACGGATAATTTTAATTACATTAAACTGAAAAATTTTTGTACAACCAAATCCAATGCAACCAAGATTAGGAGGGAAAGAGAAAACTGGGAAAGAATTTTTGCAACTAGTTTCTGTGATAAAGGGCTCATTTCTAAAATATATAGAGAACTGAGTCAAATGTACAAGAATACAAGTCATTCCCCAATTGATAAATGGTCAAAGGATATGAACAGGCAATTTTCAGAGGAAGAAATTAAAGATATCTATAATCATATGAAAAAAGGCTCTAAATCACTATTGATTAGAGAGAGACAAATCAAAACAACTCTGAGGTACCACATTACACCTATCAGATTGGCCAACATGACAAAATAGGAAAATGATAAATGTTGGAGAAGATGTGGGAGAGTTGGAACACTAATTCATTGCTGGTGGAGCTGTGAGCTGATCCAACTATTCTGGAGAGCAATTTGGAACTATGCCCAAAGGGCTACAAAAATGTGCATACCTTTGACCCAGCAATACTGCTTCTAGGACTATACCCCCAAGAGATCATAAAAACGGGAAAGGGTCCCACATGTACAAAAATATTTATACTAGCACTCTTTGTGGTGGCCAAAAACTGGAAATCAAGGAGATGCCCATCAATTGGGGAATGGCTGAACAAGTTGTGGTATATGAATGCAATGGAATACTACTGTGCTATATAAGAAATGATGAACAGGAAAGACTTCAGAGGCCTGGAGAGACTTATATGATCTGATGCTGAGTGAAAGGAGTAAAACCAGGAGAACTTTGTGCACAGCAATAACCATGGTGTGCGAGAGTTTTTTCTGGTAGACTTGAAACTTCACTGCAATGGAAGAACTTAAAATTCCCAATGGTCTTTTAAGGTGAAATGCCTTCCATACCCAAAGAAAGAACTTTGGAATTCAATTGTAGAATGTAGCAGATCATTTTCTTTAGTATTATGTTTTGGTTTGTTACATGATTTCTCCCCTTCATTTTAATTCTTCTATACAGTATGACTATAGTGAAAATGTATTTAATAGGAATGTATATATAGAACCTATATAAAATTGTGTGCCATCTCAGGGAGGGAGGGAGGAGCGAGGGGAAAAAATAATCTTAAGTTACATGGTAGTGACTGTATTAAGAACACTGAAAACAAAAGAGGATACTTGAAAAGGGGATAAGTGAAAGCTTCCCCTACTCTGATATTATATCCAGTTTTTCTTGCACATGCAAGAAAAGATATCTTTCACCTTATCTTGCATGTTTATTCCACGTATTCAAGAACGTTTAAGCAGACTGTGAAAAACTGAGAAATAATTTAACTGAATTCTATCAAATAGGCAGTATGCTACAACTAACCCATCAAGTCCAGAAACCCAGTCCAAATTATAGGAAACTTTGTGACCCTTCCTTTTTGGTGCCTTCATACCACAAGATTTCAACATCCGTATCCTAACCTACAAGTTCCTCCATCGGCTCATATCCTATAACCTACTCTCACCTCACCACCTCAGCTACATGAAGCTATGATCACACTCAATCTCACTATCACCCACAAGTGTTCCACTTTCATGATCAAGGACTGTCAAATTGATACAATGATAATCTGCATCATTCTCTCTATTTTTATACCATAACTTCTGCTAAAACCAGTCTTTGTCCTCACTGACATCTCCAATCCCTCCAACCTTTCAGTACTTTCCCAGGCCATCACCCCTATTGTGGCTACATTTTCCTCTCCTCCAACTCGCTATGATTTAGTCAACTCCAGTTCAAACAAACTCAATAAAAATGTAGTGCAGTGGACAGCACTGGATCTGGAGTCAAGAAAGCTCAAGTTCAAATCCAGCCTCAAACACTTATTAGCTGTGTGACCATGAACTGGTTACTTAACCTCCTCTACTTCTAAGTATTTCATGTTTTATTTTCCTCCTATGCATTTATTCTGACTATGTAGTATGGGGCCACAAAGCTGGCCTCAGCAAGAGGGGAGGCGCAACTCTTCTGTCTCTTCATACTGAATGCCTGTTTACATGAAGTGACACAAAGTGAAGCAAGTAGAACCAGGGAAACAGTATACACAGTAACCATAATGAAAATATAAAGAAAACAAAACTGAACTGAATGATATGAAATTATAATGACCAAGCATGGCCACAAAGATATGAAAAAGCACTCCTTTACTTCTTTGCAAGTGAGGGACTACAGGTGGATATAAATGGAAAATATAATGGAAAAAAAACAGCCCTTTAAAGTTTTTTCTAGAATTAATATGAAAACTTTCTATCTAATCCAATTCTTCATTTAGCTATAAAAGCATGAGTGTAAATACGATGCCTTTTGTCTCCTTATCTTCTTTCAAAAGCAGAATAAAAATAAAATTTCAAATAGAATTACATCATTTTAGACTTCAGCAAAACATTATCACAATATATTCAGAAATACCTTACCTCACAAATAAGTAAACATATGTACATAAAGCTACTTATGTGTTCTAAATTATGGTCAAAATAATGTAATTTAGCCACTGCAAAAAGAATACTTAAAACAACTTATCTACACTGAATTTTCCACTGACTCTTACTATTTTTTAAAGAGTTAAGTTTGGTTAATACTCACAGTGGCACATGCCGCTGCTCTGTATCAGCCTTAGCCAGTTCTTCCTCCTCGATGTCAGACTCCCCTCCTGAGCTACTGTCAGTGACATCCGAATCAAAGGCCTGTTCACTGGACTTCAGATTAGCTGTGCTACTAGCTGTAAATTTCTCCAATTCTTCTGAAATAGAATCACTTTTCAGAAAACTACTAAGTCCTTCTGAAGTAGAAGTCTCACTGGCAGCTTTCCGCAGGGCAGCTTCAGCCTTCCGGGTCAGCATTAACTGGCTACGGTGCCTCAAGGATTCCAAGTTTGGCAGTTTGCTTAGAGTCTTCTCCAAGAACCCACCCAACTGGTGCTGTATATGCCTCTCCACCTGTTTGGCCTGCACCACCTGTAAGCGCTTCTGCAACCTCCGAGCACGACTCTCAATGTCTGCCTGCCGCCGCAATAATGCTGTTGTCCTCATATCAGAATCTAGAGAACTAAAAAGGCTACAAGGCAGTGGAGATTTCTGCCCCTGTGTCTTGCTACCCCCCAAATTAGAGTTGGAGTCCGTTTCAGGTGATAACCTATTCTCTCCACTGCCCCCTTGAAGTGCCAGTTGCTCCGTGGAATTTACGGAAGATTTGTTTGCAGTGCCATTATTGCTAAACATGTGCTCAACATCAAGGTTTCTATGTGGAAGAGTTGTATTGGTCAAACCCACCTTCAAATCCCCAGATTCAGAACCCCGAACTTCAACACCATGGAGAGTAGACGAAGAGAGAGCACATTTTCCCCCATTGAGAGAACTGGAATTATCGTGGTCAGGATTTGCACTTTTAGTCAATTTCTTGGCCAACCCATTTACAGGTGCTTGTGGAAGAGTTGGCTGGCCACTTGTATTCATGGTTTTTATATTCTCTAAGGAAAACTCCAAAACTGGCTGTCTCCCCAACAGCTCAGCTCGGAGTTCAAAAGACTGAGATAAGAGGGAATGAGATTTAAGGACTGTTTGCTTGCTGAAGACTCCTTGCAATTTCAAAGATTCTTTTGAAGGAACAGATGCTACATCTGAGCAGAGATAAGATGCCACCAATGGCTGCAGCTTTCCCAAATCTTCCTTGGTAGGATTGTTTCGGAAGTCTAAACTGGAATCTTCTGTTGAAATGGCTTTCCTTTTGGTTCCGTTGGCAGCAATAAGGATATTGGTATTGCCGTTGTTCTCGGCACTGCCAGGAGACAAGGTGGAGGATGGGGGAGCCAGTTTGAACCGGATGTGGTGAGCTTCAGCTGCTGCATCAGTGAGAGCGGGCGCCATCGCAGCCATTCAGCACAGAGAGACAGGGAGTCCAGCCTCTCCTGTTGTTGAGGCCAGCTCCACGGCCCCTTACTATGTAGCCAGAGGATAGTCTAAGAGAAAAAAGGAAGAAGAGAGTTAGCAAATGCGTGGAAGGAAAAAATACATGAAAGTTTCATAATAAAACAGACTGAAGAGGTCTTGAAATGATCTAATTTAATCTAGTTTATTCTTCTGCTCCTGCTTAAGAGTAAAAATAGAACATTCCAGATATAGATAATTTTACTTGATTTGATTACAGCCCCTTTTTAAAAAATTACCCTCTTCTAAATGCATCTTCCTCCTTTCTGTGTATGGGTAGACAGTGAACATCACATACATCGTTAAAGTCATGGTCAAATTCAGTTTTATCACTTCAGTTTGAGGATTTTTCTCCACTGAACCCTACTTTCTACTAGTCACCCATCTATCAGATACTGCTCAGCAAATCCTGTATTAAAAAGTCACTTTCTCCCACCTCCACCCCATTACATTCTCTCTCTCTCTCTCTCTCTCTCTCTCTCTCACACACACACACACACACACACACACACACACACACACACACACACACACACACTACTGCTTACAGAATCAGCCTATTCCCAAAAAATATCCAGGGGTCAAATGTGAATCATAAATGTAACATGTTAAGACATGCAAGAGAATTTTTAAATGAAAGGCTCTACCCATAAAATAAATCCACAGAAAAATTAGTATACTACTGTTGAGCATCCTATAACTAACAAACTTTTCCATAAATATCAAAACAATCATATTTCATTAGGAAATATATCAATAGAAGCCCTACAAGAGAGCTGATAAAAATCACGTTAGTTAATTTTGTTCAGATTTAACATTAGTGTTGAGAAATGTCAACTGCTATGAATTACAGTGATACACAACTTGCATTCAAAAAAGACAAGATTATAACCTACCTATTAGGGTAGAATTAACTGTCAAAAGGAGCCAAGGATAAGAAATTCTCACCCAAAAGATTATCACTAACTGAAGCAAACACAATCATTTACTAAACTTTAAAGACAATAAAAATTCATGAACAGGAAGCGAACTGAAAATGTAACCATTTAATAAAATAAGGAGGGCTTTCAGTATTTCCAATGGAACACACAATGCCCAAAATACCTGTTATTGAAAACAGACTTCATCGAAAGGCAGTCTGTTCAGACAAACACTCTATTTTTACATATAAAAACAGCAATATCTACTTATTTCAAAAACTCTCCAAACTATGAGAATTATTCAGGGCACAAAAATAATATTCCACATTGGGAAACATGTTTTAAGGGAATATATGTTTAAGGATGTGATAACCTACCTCTAACCCTCACCATACATATTTGTTTCACTGAACTTTACAATTTAAAGAAAACATTTTTTTGGTTGAGGAGACTAGGCAAAAAAACGAATCATCAATTTCGCCCCCAGAGTTTGAGATCGAAGTCACAGAACCACAGAATCACAGCTTTAAAGCTAAAAACAGTCATCTCAAAAGTGAGATGCAAATGAAAATCCATTGGGATACAAGAAAGAAAATATTTTAATTTATATAAAAATTGACACAGGCTCTCCACTGTGCCTGTGTCACACCTAAAGGGACCCTGAAAGAAGTATCACAACTCATAGGGAAATATTGATGGTTGCGACTTCACTTACCAGTTCACTTTCAAAATACTGCAACCAAATGTAGTTTCTAAGTGCCTAATTAAATGGATCTGTGGATATTATTTAGTTTTAAATTCAAAAAGTGCCTTAAAATGCATCCTGCAAAGAAACTACAGATTGAACACTAATAACTTAATAACATAGTTGGATCATACCAATAACAAAAATGATATTGTCTAAATTAGTTTGTCATTTCAGTTCCATACTCAATTACTAAAACATTACTTTACAGAACTAGAAAAATAAAATTTATTTGGAGGAAAAGGTCAAAAATCTCAAGGAAAACAATGAAATAAAGTAGGCAGGAAGGGAGTCTGGTCTTAGCCAATCTCAAACTACACTATAAACCAGTGATAATTCAAACTACTTAGCATGGTTAAAAAACAGAAAAGTTCAACGCTACAGATTAAGAACAGAGAAGCAATCAATAATAGTAGCAGTGTCTGATAAACCCAAGGACTCCCAATTACTAGGGGCAAAGACTTTGCATTTAATAAAAACTACTGGGATAATAGAAAAGCAGTCTGGTACAAATTAGGTTTAGATCAGTATCTCAAACCATAGACCATAAGAAGTTCCAAATGATATATGGTCTGGATGTTGGATATAGAGTACAAGGCTTGGTGTCAGAAAAAACTGGAGTTCAAATATGGTCTCAGGCACTTGAGAAGGTCAATTAACCTTTCCCTGCCTCAGCTTCCTCAACTGTAAAATGGGAGTAATAATAGTACCTACTTCCCAGGTTATTGTGAAGATCAAAATCTCTAAGTTCTAAACTGGCCTCAGATACATACAAGCAAATGACTTAATCTCTGTTTAACTCAGTTACAAATAACAGCACCTACTGACCAAAGGGTTGTAAGGATCAATTGTGATAACAGTAATTGTAAAGTGCTTATTACTACTATTATTACGTAAAATGTTACACCACAAACAAATTAAGGTATACCTTTTACAGACAGGGAAGTGCTTTCGACCAAACAAAGCATACAGGATTGTCAGTAGATAGAAGACAATTGGGATTACATAAAACCAAAATATTTTTGCACAAGCAAAATCAATGCAGTCAATAATTTTAAAAGAAACAGTTAACTGGAAAATAACCCAGAGAAGAAAACACTGATAAAGGTTTGCTATCCAAGACATATAAGGAAGGGTACAAAATTTTAAGAACAAGAATTATTCCACAACAGATAAACATAAACAGTCAAAGGATACAAAGAGGCAGTTCTCAAAAAAAAATTATAATCAATGTCTATATGAAAAAAATGCTACAAATCACATAAAAGAAATGAAAATTAAAACATCAGATTTGACCAAGGTAACAAAAAAAAAAAAAAAACACTGCAATTGTTAGAGGGTCTATGACAAGACAGGCATATTAATGTTGGTGGTGTGAATTTGCCTCAAATATCCTGGAAAGCAATTTGAACTAAACAACAAAAAAAAAAGTTGGTAAAACTATGCGTATATTTTTACCAAGAAAAGCCACAATGATGTATCTAGCCCTCCCCCCAAAGAGAAAAAAAAAATTTAAATACTCAAAAATATGTATAGTAGTACTTTTTGTTGTAGCCAAGAACTAGAAGCAAAATGAGTGCCCATCAACTGGGCAATAGATGACCAAATAAGGTATAACTCTATCATTTTATTTTGCAGTAAGAATATGAAAGGGATGGATTCTGAGAAACCTAATAAGACTAGCAGGAACTGATAAAGACTGAAGTTTAGCAGAATCAGAAAAACAATTTCTATAATTACTACTACAAAAATTCAAAGATTTAACAACTTTTATCAAATTCAATGACTAATCAATTCTAGAAGACTAATTATGAATAATGCTCTACACCTCTTGAAAAGGAGGTGATGGACTGAATTAAGGTGCAGAATGAGACATGCTGTGGATCCGTTTTGTTTGACAATACTTGTCATGAGAGGGAAGGACTGAAGAGGAAAGTTAAGGGAGAAGAGTGGGGATAGTTGGTAATAAACACAAAATAGAAAAAGTATCAATAAAACCTTTTTTTAAAAAAAATACAGAAGAGAACAAAAGCAAGTTCAGATGGAGATATTAGGGGTACCTAGGTGGCACAGTGGCTAGAGCACCAGGCCTGGAGTAAGTCCTTAATTCAAATTTAGCCTCAGATATTTACTATCCCTGTGACACTGAAGAAATCACTTTACCTCTGGTTTACCTCAGTTTCCTCATCTATAAAATGAGGACAACAATAACAGCACCTACTTCCCAGGACCACTGTGAGGACAAGACAAGATGATAACTGTAAAGTGCTGCAAACGTGCTGCACAAGTGCCTGGCACACAGTAAGCACTATGTAAATGTTAGCTGTTATCATATAGAAAAAAACAGGTCAATGCTGGAATTAACAGGTTAAATTAAAGATATCACAAAAACAAGCTGAACATAATCAACATTAGTAATTTATATGCAGTCTTCTTTTCTGCTCTTTATAAAGGAAGTGCCCTTTTTTGTGATGTCTGTCAAGGTCATAATAAAAAAGGAAATTATTTAAAAGAATTTAAGCAAAACTAGAAAACTGCAGCACTAACACTTCTACCTTTCTTATGAGCTTTTCATCATCTACATTATAAAGCAAAAAACACAGCAAACATATTTGACAAAAATGTGGCCAAAAAATTTTGAAACTGAGATTATTTGAAATGTGGACTTATATCACTATCATTAATTTTGCCTTGAGCTAGTAAATAATACAGCAATCATGATTAGCAAAATATCTTAAAATTAAGCTTCTGTTGCAAGAAACTATACATATCACTTATAAATTCTCAGACCGGCAAACTTGAACTTGGAAATACAATTTTCTAACCTATTTTTCAAAGTCTTGCCAAGGAGTTTCAGTGAGTTTTGAACCAATCTGTCAAAAAGATTAAAATGAAATACCTAATTAATTTGCAACAAATGATAGACATCAGGGAAAAAGGAAGCGTACTGGACAAATTTCAACCAAAGACTTTATAGTGGACAGAATGCAAAATTAAGCATCATGATTTATTACGTGTAACTAATGAATCATTTCTTCCATTTGGATCTATATAGCTTTGTAAATCACTCTTTTCAGCTATGAAAGCCATAAAAAAAGCAATAAAACAAATTACATTAAAAATCACACTTTTATATCACTATTAAGTATTAAACTAAGAATTTCAAAAATAATGAAGCATATCCATTGTTACTGAAAAGATCTTTTGTAACATTAATAAAATTTAACACTTCTGAAATTATTTTATCTTTATCCTACTCCTCTTAATTTGTATTTTGAATATTTTATTTGTACATAATACATACCACTGTAAGACAAACATATATATAATGTGTATGTGTACATATATGTATATTAGAAGAGCATGTGTAATTTTTCTTTTTTACTGGTAAAGATCAGATGTCAAAAGAAGTTTAGAAATCACTGCCTGAGAGGATCACCTAGTTCAGGTTTTTTGGTTTTTTAATATGGAGTCAATGATCTTGTTTACTTTGAGAACTGCATTTTCAATAGATGGTTTATTTTGTTAACAATACATATTTTATTTTAAGCACTTAAAATATTCTGAGGAATTTATAGGCTTCACTAGATTGTCAAAAGAATTTATAACACAAAAAAGACTAAGAACCTCAATCTAGTCCAATTCTCTGATTTTGGATAAGGAAGGACCAGAGAAGCAAAATGTTTAAAGGCTGATACTGGTAGTAAGTACTAGAACCAGAATTCTTTCCACTCCAGGGATTCTTAAACTTTTTCCACTTGCAGCACTGCATGGCCTGAGGACAAGTTGCACATGCTGTGTGTTCAGAACCAAGGCTGCAGTAAAGTTGCTCCATGCAACCCTGGCAAGTGCTGCCAAAAACACCTCAGATTCATTACACATTTTATTTTTAATTAATTTTTGGTCATCGTGCATTCAGAAACCTTTTACTGCTGCCAGATTGGGGGGGCGGGGGGGGGGGGGGGAACGACTCCACAGGGTTTGTGAGCCAAACTGCAACTAATGCCTCCCTAGTCTAATTTTTCCAAATATTCTGGACCAATAGAAAAATATTAACATGCTTTTGGCTTTGCTGATTAAAGATATGCCCTGAACTTGCTTGTGGTAAAATAATTTGGAACACTGCCCGCAAAACACTTTGCTAAAAGAATTCAGAAAATTATAACATTGTGCAAACTAAGTAAAAAATTTCAGAGAAGTCAAGTACCTATAATTTTAAAGAATTGCTCATATTCTCCTATGCTGGACCACTTTCATTGATCTTTTAATATACTAACTTTACTATTAACAAAGTGCTTTCACATGGATTTTATTCTTTGATCCTCACAGCAACCCACTGGGAAAAAAAAAACAGTTCTAGCACTATTATCTGCATTTTATAGATCAGTAATCAACCTTGTCTGCTATATGACAGGCACTCAGGACTATGATCTGAGGATATAAAAATAAATGGAATAGTACCTCTTATTTTTTCTTTGAAAACTGAAATGTTCATTTTTTTAGAAGTCATACTTACGTTCAAGATGTTTGTATTCTAAAAGTAGAAATAAACATAGGAAGGTGAGAAATGAGCAGGTAAAAAGGATCTGGAAAGGTCTCAGGTTTCACTCAGGCCAAATGTTAAAGGAAGCTAGGGATTCCTAAGAGATAAAATCAAGGATGGGGTAGATTCTGGGCACAGAAACTAAAAGGACAATATTATACACAATAAACAAAATTAAGGGGAAAAAAATAAAGAGGACTCATTTGGAGGGATGGTATATGAAAGGGACTAATGCATAACAGGACTGGATAGACTGAAGCCAGATTGTGAAGAAAAGTCAAAATGAGCAACTTATAATTTATCCTATAGGAAACATAGACACTGGAATTTCTTAACCAGGAGAAAGTTGTGGTTGATATCAATTTTGCTTTAGAAATATCATGTAGGCAGCTGTGTGGAAGATGTATGAATAAAGGAGAGAGACACAAAACAGGCAGACCAATATGATGATAAGTAATAAATGCCTGAAAAAGAGTGGTGTCTCTAAGTGGAGATGGAATGGACAGAAGAGATGTAGGAAGAATGAAAAAAAAAACCAACACTTGGCTACTGATTAGCTATGTGTCATGGAGGCAAAGAAGTCAAGATGATAAAGTGATAGGAAATAGTTCAGTGGACTACTCCACAAATGCCTCCAAGGAGATCTAGAAAATGTACAAAGACCAAATTCTAATGACAAAATCCAGATAAAGAAAGTCACAGTGAGTCATCTGTCCAGCTCAGTTCAGGACAGGAGTTTGACAGACATTAGGGACAGGTCAGGGCATGAGCACTCTGTAGAAGGTGAATACCAGGGAAAAATGTCACCAGGGTACTGCAACAGGAATAGGTATACATACACTGGCAGTTTTGCTATCCACAGATCCAGGAAAAACAGAGTGAGGAGGTGACTTGGGCTGTCTATGGAGAAAGAAGGAAGTTCAGATGCTACCAGCAGTAGCAACGCAGCATGGCTCAGACCTCAGAAAAAAGTAGGTCCTCACTTCCAACATCTAGCCCAGCATGTAGAGGAATAAGCAGTGCAGGAATATTCGACCAAAATGGAACCCACAATCCTGCCTTTATGAACCAATGTAGCTTTCCAGTGGGCAGCCAGGTCAAGATCTTGCAGAGCTCAACCAATAGAAGCCACAAACAGACTCTGCCCTAGACAAGGCCTGGCACAAGGCCAAAGGATTTTCAGCCACCTTAAAAATATAGAGGAAAACATCCACAAGAAATATTAAAACAAAGCTAAAAGATTGGGAAAAAAATATAAGTCTAAGTTCTCATAGCAAAAACAACAGACCTGGAAAAAAAAGAGGAAAAAAATTGAAGTAATTGGACACTCTGAACCACATGACCAAAAAAGGGGCTTAGACATCCTATTTTTAAAAGTCTTGAAACTATACAGATGTCTTAGAATCAGTAAGCAAAATGGACACTGAAAAATCTACTGGTTTCTCTTGAAAGAAACTCCAAAATGAAAACTCCCAAGAATGTCATAGAAATTCAGAGCTTCCAAAGTCTAAGAAAAACACTACAAAAGCAGCCAGAAAGACAGAATTCATGTATCAAGGAGTCACTGTCAAGATCTGGAGCCACCTACAATAAAGAAGAAGAAAACTTGGAATATGAAATTAAAGAAGGTAGAAGATATGGGCTTACAAGCCAAGAATAGCTTGCCCAGCAAAACTGATTATAATACCACAGAGGGAAATATGGGTCTTTCAAGAAATCGAGGACTTTCAAGCATTCTTGGTGAAAAGACCAGAAATGCATATAAACTTTGAAGTTTAAATACAAGAGGGAAGAAGAACATAAAAAGGCAAATATGAATTAACAGTGATTATAAGGGACAATACAAAGATAAACTATATTTGAAAATGGGGAGATGATAAATGTATTCTCTGATCCTCATATCAGGGTTCAGTGAGGGATTCCAATTAGACAAGCCCCAGTTCCTGTTCATGACTGTCAACAAGTGGTTCTGTGATGGCTTGATCTCAAGAAAAGAATGGAAAGGGAAAGATTACACTACATAGGGAAAGAAAGGTTAGGGAAAATTATCTTATGTAGTCAGGGTATACAAGTGGATAGACATACTAACAAGGAGGAAAGAGTATCAGAAAACAACTAATACTTGAAACTCACCCCCCTCGGAACTGATCAAAAGAAGGTAATTCATGCAGAGCTGGGTACAGAAATATATTTCACTAAACAAGGAAAAGGAAAAGAGGAGAGGAGAAAGTACATGAGGCAGATTAAGGGAGGAATCACTCCTAAGCACAACAGACTCTTAACAATGCACAAAAATATTTACCACTTTTTTTGAGATATCAAAGAATGAGAATCTGAAGAGGTGCCTCTAAATTGAAAAAAAAGATGAACAAGCTTCAGTATATAAATGTGATGGAATACTACAGAGCTGGACTCTTACACACATAACGACCAACCAGGATTCCAGAGGACTGACAAGAAAACAGGCTACCCCACCACTTCCTGAAAGAGAAGTGAACAATACAGAATGCAGAATGAAAAAAAAAATTTAGAATATGGTCAATATGGAAATTTGTTCTGATTGACTATATATTTATCAATGGGTTTTGTTTATTTTATGTTCTCAAGATGAAAGGGGGAGGAAGAGAATAGCGAGGAGGCAGATCTTAGCTGATTAAAACAAAATTTAGGGGAAAAAATTATCAATCACAGTTGCTAAGGATTCATGACGCCTATATCTCCTAGGAGGTGATGGATTCAAGAATACAAACAGATGTTTCTTTGGATAAAGTAATGAGAAATTTTGGTTTGCTTCACTGTATATGTGTGTGTATGTGTATGTATATGTAACATTTTGTTTTACTTGCTTCTGTGGGAAACAAAAGGAATTCTGTTTCCACAGGATTAAAACTGCTCCCAGCTTTGAGTGATAGCAGAATGTAAGTCAGAAGTGACTGATCAGAATCACAATCAGAGTTGTGATCTAGCAGAACCAGGCTTCTGATCAGGTAAACTGTCAGAAGCTCGTATGCATCCCTCAACAAGATGTTTGAAGGGAAACCTATCACGAGGAGAACATGAAGTGGGAGGTTCAGGAGGCTGCATCTAGCCAATGGAGAGCAAGAGGGGAAATTTAAATTTGGAACAGCATAAAAAGCATTGCATTTGTCTGAACAAGCGTCCTCTCCATTAGGGAGAGACCCATTCACTAAAAATGTAGAAAAATTGGCTAAAATAAAAAGAAAAACTTTCCTGACTTCACAGTGAGTATTGGTCTTTGTTTTAGAGTGAGCACAGTTCTCACAATCTGGGGGCTCGTCCAGGATTTGAAAACATTGCAAACAGATGAAAGTTGAGAAAGATGTGTCCTATTAATTTTAAATGATTCTCAGGCTTCCACACTTTCACTCACAGACTGTTAAGAATCCAGGACTAGATTAAAGAGGTCACTGTGGAGAAAAGGAAAAAAGTAAAGGAAGAAAGTAGGTAGTGGGACAGGAAGGAAAAGAAAAAGTTAAGTGGGTAGGTACCTGTGACAGTTAGGCAAACTGCACAGATCAAGGTAAGAGAACTGGGTTAGATGTTATCTTGATAGCTGAGACCATTCTTCAGGGCTGAGACAGTGTGTGACTGAGATGTACCTAGACAGGTACAAAGTGAGTGTGGACCCTGGATGTGCAGTTCTGTCCTCCCAATAGGAAAACAGCCAGAGAAGGGCTCAGTGGGAGTTGAACGGTTTATCTGAAGTATCAGAGGGAAAGTAGAATGGGGAATAAAAGAAGTGACAAGGCAGAAAAAGGGGTGGACTCCACTGGAAAGGAAAACGGAATTCTCTTATAAGCATAACTCCAGATAATCCCTTGGGGAAAATGCTAAAATACTGGAAGACTATACCAGAGACAAAAGCACAAACAACTAGCTTGCCCTGCAGGTAGAGCAACCTAAGGAGGAGATACTCTCAGCCTTTTTACAGAGTCTGAAGGATCAAATGACTAAATATTTGGGGATGGATCCCGAGTCCCCAGTGGCAGAAAAACTCTTCAAAGTATACTCTGTGACTAAGGCATGGCCTGATATAAGAAAACACTAAAGATAGAAGACTGGTGTGATAAGTCATTGGAAGAACTGGTAAGGAAAGAACAGAGAGGGTTTGTGAAAAGAAAAAGAACATCAAAGACAAAAGGTTCGGATCATCGTGACTACGATTAATGACATAATAGGGGAAAGCCTAAAAAGTGAGAATAAGTGTAAAGTTAGGAACTAGGGGCTGAAAAACAAAGGAGTTCTGGAAAAGGAAGAGATCAGTAAAGAAGTTTTTCACAGACTAGATGTTTCCATTGTACAAACTGAGGGCATTTCAAGAGTGTCCCAAGATGAAAAGGAAAGGATTATTCCCCTGATGAATTTTGTGGCTTATATTAAGTCCTACTTAGAACCTAAAGTGAATATTAAGGTGTGGGACCTAGGAAGGGGAATGTGGAACTGTCCCAGCATGTCAGAAGGGAGGGGGGACAGAGAGCTAGCAAAGATCTCTGGGAAGGATATCCTCTGCAAAGTGGCTAAAAGTCAGAGTAAATTACAACTGTGAGTTTTCTTTGGACTAGTCTGAATTCAAATGCGAAATTGGTTTCTAAATTGGTTTTTCATCCACCTTGTCTTGTCAAATGTCTTGTTTAATGTCTTATCTGTGTGTTTGAGAAATGTTTCATGTTTTATGGAGAGAAATTTCCAAGGTCTGTAATTAGAGAAAGAACTCTCACCTTAGGCTTTCAGTGGGAGATTAAGATTGTTTTCTTTTGGGTCACAACACTAGCCAAGTTGGAATGCTAGACTAAAAGTTAAATAATAAATAGCCAATAGTTTTTTAAAATGATGGAGAATCAGAACCCAAGCAGCCCAGAGGAAGCAGGGGCTGAGAGGGAAAACAAGGGGAGAAATGAGGCTTTCTTGGTGTATAAATTGTTGGGCATTTAACTTAACTTCTAGTTTCTAAGGTACAGAAAAGCAAGATGAATTGATAAGTATTTAATTTATTTGAAATGTAAAGGAGGGTGGAGGTAGTCTGAGTAAAGATTAGAAAGGTAGAATAGAAAAAGGCAGGATTTGGGTAGAGTAGGGCAGCAGTTAGTCCACATGCCCTCAGGCCCATGGGTTCTTAGTCTCTTCTTTCCCCCAACCAACTTCAGAAGATTTGGGAATGTTCAGCAAAGTCAGGGGCTAAAAAGGAAAATTTGAAGCCTGATTTAATGATGGAAAATTAGAAGGGATTATGTCTATCCCCTTCCAGGGCAGATCTATGGGAAAATTTCATTTAATTCAATACTGGCATTGATTACGGTGAAGATATTGGTTCAGTTAATTACTAAACTCCAAAGCTTTCAGCTTGAGAGGGAAGTGAGTCACACCTTATTCAAATTCCTTAGGCCACCTTCTGGGCTAAACCCTTTAGCTAATCTGATTCAAACCTTTTAGTAAAACCTCTGAAGAATAGGAGTTAAGAGTAGAAATGACTAAGGTGTTGTTTTATTTTTTTTATGTGGGATCTCTACCACAGACAGGACTTCAGTCTTTTTTTTTTTTTTTTTTGAGGAAGTGGATGAGGGGTTCAAAGCTGGAAATAAACAGCCATGTATCTTTTGGGAGGGAATGTGTAAATTTGTGGATAATATTTCCTTTTAAAAGGCCATAGATATTGGACTTATATGTGTGTATATGTGTATATATATATATATATGTATAAATATATGTAATTAAAATGTTTATATATTGTTATTTGGCATTATGATTAAAAAGTTTAACACAAGGACTGGCATATGTTACTCACAATATTACTCTCTCTCTAATTTAAGGTAATTGTTCCATACCCAATAACTCTGAAATGGGTTTTAAACACCAAAAGTAATAAGATCAATAATTTCTGAAAATGCAATTGATACCATCTGAAGTTATTGTTTATGTTCTTACAGTATTTCTAAATTGTACTGTATTTCTAAAGTTCTCTTTGAGGTAGAAATGGTGCTAAAGCAGAAACTAAATAAGAAGTAACTGGTTCTAATCAGAGTTGTAACCTAGCTTCTGTAACCAGGCTTCTCATCAGTTAAAACATCAGAAGCTTGCACGCATCCTTAAATGAGATGTTTGAAGGGGAACCTATCAGGGAGGACAGCATGAAGTGAGAGGTTTAGGAGGCTGCATCTAGCCAATGGAGAGCAAGGGGAGAAATTCGAATTGAGAACAGCATAAAAAAGGTAGCATTTTTCTGAATAAGCATCCTCTCTAATAGGGAGAGACACATTCTCTAAGAATGTAGAATAATTGGCTAAAATAAAATGATTAACTTCATAGTGAATATTGTTCTTTGTTTAGAGTGAGCATGTTTCCCACACTTTTTAATGGGGGAAGTAAAGTGGGAAAAGAAATCTTTGAGAGAGGACAACCTCTTTTCTGATTCAGAAATTGGTTACTTGCTCAGATAACAGCTAATAAACGACAGAGCTGGGATCCAAACAAGTATTTAACTTCAAATCTAACGTTCTTTTCATATCATATTGCCACTTTTTGAAATGGATCATCATCTAGGATTTAGAACTATACATTTTTTATTTTTAATGGTATTTGATTATTATTGAAAGACTAAAGAAAGAAGCTGTCCTATGCATCACTTTTTTCAGCTCCAAATTTTAAAGTATCAGTAAACAATAACCTAATATTGTATAAATCCAAGAACAGTATTAACTTAGTGAAGTATTGAGAACTATCTGAAAAACTGGCAGTCTGGCAGAAATTAGGCTTAGATCAACATTTTACACCATTTATCACAATAAGCCTGAAATGGATAGTGACTTCTGAATATTAACAATTACACTAAGTCTAAAAGAATCTGAAGAGAACCTAATTAGATACCTTTAACAGAAAGAGGAAAAAAAGGATTTTTAATTAAACAGGGCATAGAGGCAAAAACCAAAGACAAAAAAGATAATCTCAATTACATAACACTCAAAAGTATTTGAATTAGCAGAATCAAAATGACTAGTAGAAGACAGGAAGTGGCTGGCTAAAAAGAAAAAAAATCTTTACAATAAATATCTCTGAAAATACCTCTGAGAAGAGTCTGGTATCCAAAATATATGGGGACTAACAAACAGGTCAAAAGAGGAACTTATCTGACCCTGTTAGATAATTTTCCAAAGAAATGCTATTAATTACCATATGAAAGAGTACTCCAAAGCAGCAATCAGAGAAATGAAAATCAAAACAAGCCTAAAGTTTGTTGCCTCAACACACAATGGTGACAAAAGATGAAATGGTCAATGCTAAAAGACTGTAGAAAAACAAGCACATTATACACTGTGCATGGAGCTGTGAAACATTATAACCTTTCTATAAAGTAAAGTTTGGAATTACAGTAAGAAAAAATGACTAAAATTTCCACTCCCTTTAACCTATATATCCCATTGCAAGGCATATATATACCTTAGAAAGTCAAAGATAAAAAGATCCCACAAGACATCAAAATGTCCAAAGCAGCATGATATAGCAAAAAACAGAAAACAAAGTAGATTGGGGAATAGGTAAACAAGTCAGAGTATATAGAGAGCAATGGAAAGTTACTACTGTACACTATAAAAAGCAATGATTATAAGAGAGAAGCACAGAAAGTCTATGAACTGATGCAAAGTAGAAACATAACTATATATATAGGACTACAACCATGTAAATAAAAATAAATAAAAATAATCACCACAGAAAACTGACTCAATGTTGCCAAATGACCGTTTGTCCCCAAAGAAGAGATGAAAATTTACTTTTTGGGGGTGAGGGGAGAGGACAGGACTGGGAAGTACTAGGGAACAGGACTATGGATATAAAACAGTATGCAATAGTTCTCCTCTACCAAATTGTTTTTATCTCTTGCCAAAGAACCACATTCTTTCAGTTTCTCAGGTTCAAAATCTTGGTATTTTCAATTTCACTCTGCATACCCAATCAATTGATCAATCTTGTTGATTCCTCCTTAACAACTTCACTTATACCTGAAACCTTCCCTCTATTCAAGCAGCCACCACCTACCATAGTTGAGGCCCCTCATTATCTCTCTCCTAGATAATTCCAATGGTTTCAAAATTGATCTCCTTTACTCCCTCAAATATCTCCCCACGCAAGGTTACCAGAGTGTTTTCTGCAGCTTTTGTCAAATAATGAGTTCTTATCCCAGAAGGTGGAATCTTTGGGTTTATCAAGCAGTAGATTACTAGAGGCATTGACTATTGCAGTTTGTATACCTAACCTATTTCACTGAGCTATCGCTCAATTTCTTGGCCAGTAACAAGTAGTATTGATAACTGCTGCTTTATAACAGCTTTAGATCTGCTATGGCCAAGCCACCTTTCCTTGCATTTCTTTTTATTAATTCCCTTGATATTCTGGACCTTTTCTTCTTCCAGAAGAATTTTATTATTATTTTTCCTAGTCCTATAAAATAATTTTTAGTAGCTTGATTAGTATGGCACTGAAAAATAATTTAGGTAGATCTATCATTTCCCCTCAAAATTTATTAATTTGTTTTCAGTTTTCAACATTCATTTCCATAAGTTTTAAATTTTGTTCTCCCCAAGCCAGCATGCAATTTTATATGGGCTCTAAATATACATTCCTATTAAACACACTTTCACATTAGTCATGCTGTATAGAAGAATTATAAGGAATGGGAGAAACCATAAGGAAACAAAATAAAACATAACAAGAGAGAAAACAGTCTGCTTCATCCTGCATTCTGACTCCACAGTTCTTTCTCGGGATGTGGATGGCATTTTACATGATGATTCCTTTGAAAATGTTTGAGGTCCTTGCATTGCTAAAAAGGGCTAAGTCTATCAAAATCAGTCCTCACACATTATGACTGTTATTATGCATAATGTTCACCTGGTTCTGCTCACTTCACTCAGGATCAGTTCCTCTAAGTCTTTCCAGGCTTTTCTGAAGTCTACCTGTTCAACATTTCTCATAACACAATAGCATTCCTTTACATTCATATACCACAATTGTTCAGCCATTCCCTAACTGATGGGCATCCCTTAAATTTCCAGTTCTGGGCCACCACAAAAAGAGTTACTATAAATATTTTTGTACATGTGAATACTTTCCCAATTTTTATGATCTCTTTGGAATACAGACCTAGAATTGGTATTACTGGGTCAAAGAGTATGCACGTTTTTCTAGCCCTTTGGGCATAGTTCCAAACTGCTCTCCAGAATGGTTGGATCAGCTCACAGCTCCACTAACAACGAATTAGTGTTCCAACTCTCCCACATCTTCTCTAGCATTTATCATTTTCCTATTTTGTCATGTTGGCCAATCTGATAGGTGTGATGTGGTACCTCAGAGTTGTTTTGATTTACATCTCTCTAATCAATAAAGATTTTGAGCATTTTTTTCGTATGACTACAGATAGCTTTAGTTGCCTGTTCATATACTTTGACCATTCATCAACTGGAGAATGACATATATTCTTGTAAATTTGACTCAGTTCTCTATATATTTTAGAAATGAGGCCTTTAACACAGACACTAGTTGCAAAATTTCTTTCCCAGTTTTCCACTTCCTTCCTAATCTTGGTTGCATTGGCTTTCTGTCTGCAAAACCTTTTCAATTTAATGTAATCAAAATTATCCATTTTGCATTTCATAATGTTTTCTATCTCATTTGGTCACAAATTCCTCCATTCTCCATAAATCTGACAGACTATTCCTGGCTCCTCTAATTTGTTTATATTATCAGCCTTTACATCTAGGTTGTGTACCCATCTGGACTTTATTCTGGTGTACGATGTCAGACATTGGTCTACGTCCAGTTTTTGCTGCACTATTTTTCAGTTTTTCCAGCAGTTTTTGTCAAACAGTGAATTCTTATCCCAGAAGATGATGTTCTTGGACTTATCAACACTAGACTGCTATAATCACTGACTACTGTGTCTTCTAGTTGTGCAAGATCTACTCCTCTATTTCTTAGCTAGTATACCAAGTGGTTTTGATGACTGCTGATTTATAATACAATTTAAGATCTCGCATGGGTAGACCACCTTTCCTAGAATGTCTTTTCATTAATTCCCTTGATATTCTGGACCTTTTGTAGAACTGTCATTTTTATTATAATAGCTTGACCTACCCATGAGCAACTCATATTTTTCCAATTATTTAGATATGACTTTATTTATGTGAAAAGTGTTTTTTGTAAATGTGTTCATATAGTTCCTGGATTTGTTCTTGGCAGGCAGACTCCCAAATATTTTATATTGTCTACAGTAACTCCAAATGGAATTTCTCTATCTCTTCTTGCTGACCTTTGTTAGCAATATATAGAAATGTGGATGATTTCTGTGGGTTTATTTTATATCCTTATATTCTGCAACTTTGTTAAAGCTGTTAATTATTTCAAGCAGCAATTTAGTTCATTTTCTAGTATTCTCTATATCATCTGCAAAGAATGACAGCTTTGTTTCTTCACTGCCTACTCTTATTCCTTCAAATGCTTTTCTTCTCTTACTGCTAAAGCTAACATTCCTAGTACCATATTAAATAAGAGTGGTGATAATGGACATTGTTTCCTCTCGATTTTATTGGAAATGCTTCTAGTTTATGCCCATTACCTAAAATACTTGAAAATGGTTTTAGACAGATGCTACTTATCATTTTAAGGAAAACTCCATTTATTCCTATGCTCTCCAGTGTTTTTAAAGGAATGGTTGCTGTATCTTGTCAAAAAAAAGAGTTATCTGTTATCTATTGAGATCATAATATGATTTCTATTAATTTTGTTATTGATATGGTCAATTCTGTTGGTAGTTTTTCTAATACTGAACCAGCCATGCATTCTTGGTATAAATCCTACCTGGTTATAGTGTATTATCCTCAAGATAAGTTGCTGTAATCTCTTTGCTAATACTCTAAAACTTTTGCATGTATATTCATTAGAGAAATTGGTCTATAATTTTCTTTCTCTATTTTGGCTCTTCCAGGTTTAATATCAGCATCATATCTATATAATAAAAAGAATTTGGCAGGACTCCACCTATTTTTCAAATAGTTTACACAGTATTGGAATTAATTATTATTTAAATGTTTGGTAGAATTTACCAGCAAATCCATCTGGCCCTGGAGATTTTTTTCTTATGGAATTCACTGATGGCTTGCTTGTTGAATTTCTTTCTCTGAAATGGGGTAATCTGAGTATTTTATTTTCTCTTCTGTTAATCTGGGCAATTATATTTTTGTAAACAGATTAACATTCACCCATTTCTAATTTTGATTACATTGAACTGAAAAGTTTTTGCACAACCAAAGACAATGCAGCCAACATTAGGAGGAAAGCAGACAACTGGGAAAGAATTTTTACAATAAGTGTCTGTGACAAAGGCTTCATTTCTAAAATATATAGAGAACCGAGTCAAATGTACAAGAATACAAGTCATTCCCCAATTGATAAATGGTCAAAGGATATGAACAGAGGCAGTTTTCAGAGGAAGAAATTAAAGATATCTATAATCATATGAAAAAATGCTCTAAATCACTATTGTTCAGAGAGAGGCAAATCCAAACAACTCTGAGGTACCACATCACACCTATCAGACTGGCTAACATGACAGGACAGTTAGATAATAAATGTTGGAGAAAATGTGGAAGAGTTGGAATACTAATTCATTGTTGGTGGAGCTGTGAGCTGATCCAACCATTCTGGAGAGCAATTTGGAACTATGCCCAAGGACTACAAAAATGTGCATACTCTTTGATCCAGCAATACTGCTTCTAGGATTGTATCCCCAAGAGATCATAAAAATGGGAAAGGGTCCCACATGTACAAAAATATTCATAGCAGTACTCTTTGTGGTGGCCAAAAACTGGAAATCAAGGGGATGCCCATCAATTGGAATGGCTGAATAAATTATGGTATGTGAATGTAATGGAATATTATTGTGCTACAATAAATGATGAACAGGAAGACTTCAGAGAAGCCTGGAAAGACTTATATAATCTGATGCTGAGCGAAAGGAGCAACAACCACAGTGTGCGAGGATTTTTTCTGGTAGACTTAGAACTTTATTGCAATGCAAGGACTTAAAAAATTCCAAATGGTCTTTTAAGGCAAAATGTCTTCCACATTCAGAGAAAGAACTATGGAATTCAATTGCAGAATATAGCAGATCATTTTCTTTAGTATTACGTTATGGTTTGTTATGTGATTTTGCTCATTCACTTTAATTCTTCTATGCAACATGACTATGGTGAATGTGTAAAAAAGAAAAAAAAATTCATCCATTTCACTTAGGTTGTCGGATTTATTGGCATACAGCTGGGCAAAATAGCTCCTAATTATTGTTTCAATTTCCTCCTTATTGGTGGTGAATTCATCTTTTTCATTTTTGATACACTAGTAATTTGGTTTTCTTTTTTTCTAATCCAATTAACCAAAGGTTTATCTATTTTATTGTTTTTTTTCCCACAAAATCAGCTCTGAAGTTTTATTAGTTTCAATAGTTTTCTTAATTTCAATTTTATTAATCTCTCCTTTGATTTTCAGAATTTCTAATTTGGTATTTAATTGGGGAGCAAGTAATAATTTACCTGTCAGATCTATGGAGAACCGAAAAATTTATGACCAAAGACAGAACAATATGAAATGCAAAATGGATAATTTTGATTACTAAATTAAAAAGGTTTTTGCACAAAGTCAATGCAACCAAGATTAAAAGGGAAACCAAAAGCTGGGAAACAATTTTTACAGCCAGTGTCTCAGAGGACTGAGTTAAATTTATGAGAATAGTATTATACATTCCATATTCTCCTGGTCCTGCTCATTTCACTTCATATCAATTTTTCCAAGCTTCTCTGAAACTGTCCCTTTTGTCATTTCTTATGGACAATAATATTCCATTACATTCAAATGCCATAATTTGTTAAGTCTTTTTCAATTTGGCCATTAGGCTGCTCACTTCATTTCCAGTTTTTTGTTAGAGCAAAATGTGCTACTTATTACTATATGTTTTGTACATGAGGCCTTTCCTTCTTCCTTTCATGTCTTTGGGGCTCATACTTACAAATGTTGGCATGGTGGACAGAGTTCTGGTCTTGAAGAAGACCTGAGAAACTCAAGTCTTTGCGACCTAGTTCATACCTCTTAATCTGTCTGCCTCAGTTTATTTATTTGTAAAACTAGGAAGGATAATAATAGCAACTCCTTTCACGAGTTGTTGAAAGGATTTTACACACACACGCACCCCCACCTCCCACCCCTGTATATACCATGACAAAACAGGAAAATGATAAATGTTGAAGATGTGGGAAAACTGGAACACTACTGCATTGTTGGTGGAATTGTGAACTGACTCAACCATTCTGGAGAGCACTTTTATAGCCCAAAGGGCTATAAAATTATGTATACCCTTTGAGCAGCAAAACCCACTTCTAAGTCTGTATCCCAAAGAGATCATAAAAAAGGGAAAAGGACCCACATGTACAAAAAAATTTACAGCATCTCTTTTTGAGGTGTCAAAGAATTGGAAATTGAAGGGATGCCCATGAATTGGGGAATGGCTGAACAAGTTTCAGAATATGACGGTAATGGAATACTATTGTTCCATAAGAAATGATGAGCAGGTGGACTTCAGAAAAACCTGGAAAGACTTACACGAACTCATGCAGAATGAAGTGAGCAGACCAGGAGAATGTTCTACATAGTAACAGTAACATTTTTGCAATGACCAACTTTGACAGACTGATATTTTCTCAGCAATGCAAGGATCTAAGACAATTCCAAAAGACTCAGGATGGAAAATGCTATCCACATCCAGAGAAAGAAGGAACTATGGCATCTGAATGCAGATTGAAGCATACTATTTTCTTTTGTTTTTGTTTTTTCCTTCTTGTGTTTTTTTTCCCTTTTATTCTGATTCTTCTTTCACAACATGATCAATGTGAAAATGTTTAATATGATTGCACATGTACAACCTAGATCAGATTGCAGGCCATCTTGAGAGGCAAAAATTAGAACTTAAAATCTTATAAAACTGAAAGCTGAAAATTAAAAATAAATAATTTTAAAGAGAGAACTCTTAAAAAAAAAGTTGTCAAAGTGATTTTCCTAAAAAGCAGGTCATTTTCCTGTTCAATAAATTTCAGTGACTACCTATCTATTGCCTCTAGGTTCAAATGCAAATTCCTCTGCATTTAACAACTCTTTGCAATGTGGTCCTAACCTTTCCTTCCAGGCTTATAACCCTCATTTCATTCTTTCATCCCGTTTTGTGGCTAACCTCCTGGAGAAGGCTACGGTAAGTACCTCCACTTAGTCTATTCTTAACTCTACAGTCTGATCTCTGACCCCAAATTGCTTTCTCCAAAGTTACCAACAGTCTTGTAATTGTTATATCTAACGGCCTTTTCTTAATCTTCATACTTCTTGACCTCTCCGCAGTCTCTGACACTTATCAGATATGCCTTTCTGCTTGATAGTCTCTTCCCTCTAAGATTTTCAAATCACTATTCTCCCCTAGTTCTCTTTCTACCTGGCTGTTCCCTCTCAGTTTCCTTTGTTTGATCTTCATCCAGGTCACACCTTGAGGGTCTTCAAAATCTCTGTCCTGGACATTTTTCCTTTCTCCCTCTATGCTATTTTCACTTGGATTGTCTCATCAGCTCCCATGGACTCACTCATTTCTATGCTGATCATTCTCAAATCAATCTACCCAGCCCTAACTTCTCTCTTGAATTGTTTGACATTAGAAGTCCTTCAATAATCCCCAGATTTCCAGTCTTCTTATACCTCTCTACTCTCCCCTCCTCCCCATACTCTTGATTCAGAGACATTGAGTTCCTATCTCAGCACTCTGGACACTTCCCCCATGCCTGGAATGCTCCCCTTCTTCACTGACTCTCTCACTTAATTCAAGCATATGCTTTCATGGGAAAACTTTCTTGATCCTCTCCAATTGCTACCTTGTATTTATTTTGTCTTTATTCTTCATGTCTCCACCCAATATTTGTAGATTGGATAAAATGGAACACATCCAGAACTACTGAGCTTTACTGAGGAAAACAACAGTCCCAAAGCCTAGCTGACTTCATTATCCACAACATTCTCCAGGACCTTGCTCTGGCTCATCTGTCTTGCATCTTCCACATCTCCTTTCCAATGGCTTCTTCCCTTTATCTACAAAGCTATTTAGACCTTTCCAAGTAGAAAAGATAGTTCCACCTCATTAGGCTGTAATTCCAAAATTGCTCTCCTGAAATTTAAGAAAAATTGTCATGTGCCATCCGTCCTCCATGCCTCTGACTCAAATGTCCTTCCACCTATTTCTTCATCCCTTGAATTCCTGCTAGACTGCTAAAGTATCCCTGAAGTTTTTGTGTTACCTTTAGTACACAATCAGCTTCTGTGGGGCCTCACAATATACCTTGCTTTATAATTCTCTAATGTGAATATCATATAATACTGTGGATTATAATTATCCATTTGTTGTAACCCAGTTTGTTAAATGTTTGCTAAATGAGGCATGTATCACTCAAAAGGGAAGTAGTAAATGAAAAGGAATGAACTTCCTTAAAAAAGGGCTGGATTATTTCAAAGTCAAGCAATAACGATGGTGATGATGATGATACTCATATAGCACCATATAGCACTTACCACATGCTTTACAATTACTATCTCATTTGACTGTAATCCTCACAACAACCCTGAGAGGCAGTGCTATATTATCCACATTTTACATGAGGAATCTGAGGCAAACAGAGGTTAATGACTTGCCCAAGATCACACTTTTAGTAAATGTCTGAGGCCAAATTTGAACTCAGGTCTTCCTCACTCCAGGCCCCACACTTTATCCATTGTGCCACTTAGCGGCCCCTATACTCATGGGTCAGTATGAACTTTAGAGCATATGAATGCAAATATTAAGCAAGTGAAATTAAAATTTGGGGAAGCCTTCAAAATCTATTCTTAACTTGACAATCAAAATTTTTTTTCTATACTAGAACTACTTACAAGACTAATACTACTCATAACCTAAAACACAATTAAGCTTACATTCCCAGCTCCTAAACTAATTCCTTTAAGTTACTAAAAGTGAAAGGCTGTTAAATAAGTCCAAAAACTTATTTATTGGTATAGTATAGACGCATCTGATGCTCACGAACCAGGAGGAGGAAAAAAAATTCTAGATTCAAAACTGAACAACTTCTTTTGTCCTTCACTGCAGATGTATAATTTTTTTTATAATAGACTCTCAAAAGCGAATAACTACTGCAACCAATTACCTAGTTTAGAGATTAAAATGAGAGAAATATCACAGGGTAATGAATAAGGCCTTGACAGTCAGGGGAAATCTCAGTTCAAGTCCTGCCAGGGATTCGTGCAGTGAGACATTACACAAATCTCACACTACCCTAAGGCAATTCTCAAAATGGTTAAATTGTATAGCAGAAGATGACCCTCAACTGACAGAGGAAGATTCTACTAAACCAGAGGTGAGGAACCTATGAAACCTAGGAACCTAGATCCTCAAGTGTGGCCCTTTAACTGAATTCAAACTTCACAGAACTCCCCCTCCTCCCATGCTAAAGCAATGAAATCACTAATCTGGAGAGGGAAAAAATAGATGAAAGCTCTACCAATTTCTAACAACAACAACAACAAAGATCACACTCTGGCCTTCCATATCTGTAGCAAATTATAATTTAGTTAAATGAAAGGGTTATAAATATATAAATAATAATTAATAAAGCTATAAATAAGGGGATTTCAACGTTACCATAGTACTGTTGTGGCATGCTTGTTATGAAAGTCCTACATAAAGGTTTATAAAATTTTACTCTAAGTAAGCACACAAATTTATGCCTGGGTAACAAGACTTTGGGTTACAAGGTAGTTATTAGCATTGCTCAAGTGGTAATTACAAATAAATAAAAAACAGAAATGTTCTTTTACTTTTTTTCTGCGTTAGTTATTCCAGAATTTAATTGAGTTTACTTCCCTACTTTTCTAAACACAAACTATATAAAAAAATTCAATGGATCTGTTATCTCACCAACATATACATTCTTTTAACTGATGCAAATTACAATCTTGAAACATCCAATGCTTGATTGTGTTCACTGATTCTTAATTAGTACTTTGAAGTTTGCAAGGGAATTTAATACATTATCTCACTTGCCTTAAGACAGGTAGGTACTAAGGTATAATTGCCATTTTACAGATGAAGAAACTGAAGCTCAGAGAGATTAATTTGCCCACCAGTCAGTCAAAAAGCATTTATTAAGTATCAACCACGTACCAGGCACCGTAGTAAGTGCTGGGATTAGAAAGAAAGGCAAAAGAGTCTCTGCTATCAAGGAGAGAAAATATTAAATCAACTATGTACAAACAAGATGTGTATAAGACTAGATACAGAGACAGACACACTCACCTATGGTAAAAATCCAGTGTTATACTTGGGAGTGTTCTATCCATTACATTGTAAATCATCTACTCCAACCAACTCCCCCATTTTAATGAGGAAGAAACTGATACCCAGAGAGATGAAGTCATTTGCCCAAGGTCACAGAGGTAAATAAAGTGGCAACGGTTGTATAGAAAACCTTAACAAAGGCTCAAAAGGAGACTTGAAAATGTTACTTTAGGCAGTACACATTTCTGTCCTGACACTAAATTCAGTTCTCTTTAGCAAGTTGTTCCATAGTGACTCTACAGAGGATCCACATGATGTGTTGGATGGAAGGCATTCCTTCAGTCTATTCTACATTTTGTAGGTTTGTTCATTTCTTATCTCTGGCTCCTGACACATCACTAGCCAAATTCTGTCCCCTGGAAGATATCCCATATGCTACCACTTTCAGGTCATAACTGTAAAATTCTCAGCAGCAGCCCCTACAATTCATCTCCATTGCCTGTGGGTTGGAAATATTAAAAATTCAACATGGTTCAAAATTTCCTTTAGTCACCTTCTTTAAAATTAAAGGAAAAGATAAACTGACTCTCTCAGACCAATACCTGAGGGAAGTTGTGGCCATTGCCAAACTACACCAATAACTGATACAAATTAGAGTCCCTGTAGGTTGAATGTAGGATACAAACAACACAAGAGTAGTTTACTTTGAACAAGCAAGAAAAACTGAACTGACAATCTCCATTTATCTATGTCAAGACAGATTCTTCCCGCCTCACCGTGAAAACAATATACATAATTGGCAGTACATAGCCTCAAGTCAGAGTTCCTTTAAACTTCATAGGCTAGGACATTCATGGCAAACAAAACTAATATAAACTACTTTTATCAGTGGCTTAAAATCCAGTACCAATCACTCAAAACCAAACTGGAAAACATCAAAAGCAGCATTTCAGAAAATTAAGGGCAACAAAAAGTACCAATACTGTCACTGCAGTTGCTAACACATGGAAGTCATTTCAATCTGAAAATATTTTTTCTAACTTTTCGTTAAGATATCAAAAGTCAAAGGAAAAACTATGAAAAAAGTTAAGTTCTTTCTAAGAGACTTTTATGCATTTATTGTACTATCACTACAAATGAGCCTAAACTTAGCCAAATTAATATCCCTAAGGTACAACTCTGTTCACATCATTCCATTTTTGAGAAATCTTCCAGTTATTCTACCAACCAAATTACTTAGTAACTAACAAGGCAAAGTCCTCCATTACTGGTTCCAAGTCACCTTCCCAGCACCTTCTCCCATTATTTACTCTATAACCTAGTCAAATTGAATATGTGTCTGTCAGCCCTCAAGATCTATCTTCCTGCTTCTTCCTACACCTAGAACCACCCAAATCTCCCAACCCCCACCCTTCATTAGTTACATTGTACTCAATTTTTCAGAACCAACTCAAATGGTAACTTCTTGCTGATTCCCCAAACAGCAGCGATCCTGAAATCATAGCACATTCTTTGTATCTCTTTCCTGAACATTTTGGGGAGGGAGGGGAGTTAAGCCACAGAGGCTAAAGTAGGGGTATTGGACTTGGAGTCAGGAAGACTAGAATCCAAATTTCCCCTCAGACACTGGGCTGTTCCTTTAAACTCTTTCACCTCCAATATCTCATCTGTAAAATGGAAACAATAATAGTATCTACCTCCCAAGACTGTTGTAAAAGAATCAAATGGGATAATGTAAATACCATAAATAAATTATCCCTTCTACATCTTGGACGTTAGAGGTATCTGGAAAATTCGTGTAAATTGTTTTGACTCTTTATTCACACCAGAAAAGAAGTCTGAATTTTTTTTTCTTTTATGGGGTGTTTAAAGAACCTCATTGTAAAATTTAGGTTGATATTATATAATAATATATGTATTTTTATGTATTTCTGAGTTTCTAAACTTTTTGTATCTGGTGGCCTTCATGTGTCTGCAGCTTCCACAAAACTCCCAAAAAATTCTCACTTACTGTCTCATGCTGACCTGTGACATCAAAACTGCAATGGGGAAAGTTGCAAAGTGGAAGGGATAACTGTACAGGATATTACTGAAATTAACTTGGATAGAAAAAGTCACTCAAAAGGCATAATAGACAAATATAATTTGAAAGGAAAGTAAGCCAGTCACACAACTAAAAGGAAGGAATGAGAACTCTTTACTACTATACTAGTACATACAAAATATTAAAAGAACCAGAGGAAGATCTACAATGCCTTGAGCAGGTAAATCCTCTAGGAATGATTGAATGTATATAAAGAGTCAAGAAGGGCACAGCCTAACAAAGCATGGATTATCTAAACCCTCTAATTATGGGTGTCCCCATACAAGCTGCACCCTAGGCCTTTTTCTCTTTTTGGTGATTTCATCAGCTCTTCTTGATTTAATTATCACCTCTCTGATGATTCTCAGAGATCTATATATCCAATCCAAGTCATTCTCTTGAGTTCCAGTCCTCTATCACCTACTGAACAATTCAAACTCGATGCCTCAAAGGCATTTCCAATTCCACATATGGTGCTGTTATCTTTCTCCCCAAACCCTGTCTATTTCACCACCTTACTTTCCATCATTCAGGTTCACAATCTCAAATACATATCCTCTACTCTTAACTCTCCTTCGCCCCACAATACATTTTCTAAATCTTAATCAATTCTATCAATATCTCTCAAATCTTCCTATTCACACATCACCACACTTTCTAGTTTAGGCCCTCAATCACTTTTTGGTTGGACTAATGCAATATCCTAATCCTCCCAATTGATACCCCTTCCTTAACTCTTCAATCCAGCCTCCACACAAAAGCCAAAACAACTTTCCTAAAGCACAGGTCTGATCATGTCACTCCCCTAATCAGCAAGCATGATAGGCTTTCTATTGCTTTTAAATTCAATATGAATTTCTGTTCCCCTTTTGAATCTCTTCACAACCATGCCCCAACCTGCCTTTCCAACCCAGTTATCCAAGATTCCCATTCCCAGACTTTAGTCTGACCTTCTTGTCGTTCCCTCATACACAGCACTGCATTTCTACTCTCCATGCCTTTCATTAGCTACCCTCATACCTAGAATGTGCTGCCTGCTCACACTCTGCCCCTTAATATCTATGATTCTCTTCAAATCTCAGCTCAAGCAAAGCACCACCTCCCTCAAGAAGCCTTTTCCGGATTTCCTCAGAAGCTAACCCCCTCCATTACCTTGTTTTTAATCAATATATTACTGATACATTTATGTGTTTTATCCCCCCCCAAAAATGTGCTAGATGACAGAAGCTGTTTTCCCTTTTTGTCTTTGCACCCCCTGTACCTAGCACAAGGGTGGGGAACCTACAGCCTCAAGACCACATGTGATCTTCTAGGTCCTCAGGTGTGGCCTTTGACTGTGTCCAAGTTTTACAGAACAAATCCTTTAAAAAAGAGAATTTTTTTCTGTGAAGTTTGGATTTAGTCAAAGGGCTGCACTTGAGGACTACAAGTGGCCTTGAGGCTGAAGGTTCCCCACCCCTGGTCCAGCACACATGAGGCACTTAACAAATGCTTATTGAATGACTGAGATAGGGAATACCCAATACCCCCAAGACCAGGAATTCATCAAAGTAATTCCCCCAATGCCTAGCACAATACAGAGTAACAAAGCAGATATTTTAATAAACACTGAATGGATGACAGTACAGGGGAGACAGCCATTGCCTCCTATACAACTACATCTGCTTGGAGGGAAAAAAGCATCCAACGAATTAAAAAAAAAAAAGTCAGGTAAAAGTATTTCTAAAGTATACTAAAAGTTTAATAAATATGTACTCTACCCATGACTTTATTAGTCCCTTATGTTACCTGATTGTGTCATTAGAGTCAATAAGGCATAGTAGTAGAAAGACAGTCCTAAGTCCAAGACAACCTACATCTAATCTCAATTCTGATATATAGAGGATGTGTGACCTGGGGGAAGTCACTGTACCACTTACCCTCTAAACAAATATAAGATTGTAAAGGCCAAACTGCACTGGGAAAGGAAGCATTTCCCACACCAACGAAATCTAAAGTCCAATTCCCTATGATATTAACTTTGTTTCATATTCATTCACAATAGTAAAATGAGGATTACAATATCAGCTCCAAATGTACATTCTCAACTATAACCAATCTAGGGAAAACACAGAATCACTATGAGCCATCTGTTGTTGAATTGTTTCTGACACATTCAACTCTTCGTGATCCCATTTGGGTTTTCTTGGCAAAGATTCTGGAGTGATTTGCCATCTCTAGCTCATTTTACAGATAAGGAAACTAAGGCAAACAGGGTTAAGTGACTTGCCCAGGGTTACACAGTTAGTCAATGTCTGAGAGGCTAGGTTTGAACTCACATAAAGGAGATTTCCTGACTTCAGGTCTGGCATTCTATCCATTGCACCACCTACCTGCCCATCTTGACCTATCTAATATCCACATAAAAACCCTTGAAACAACTTTCAGAATAGGCAAAAGAACTCATATTTAAACATTTTAAATCTTATGAAAATATTATTAAAAGGTACCAAAGCCTTAATGTTTGTTATTATTAGTTTATTAACCCATATAATAATCTTTAGAAGTAGGTTTGGAGCTGGGTTAATTAATATCTCTTTAATGAATGGAGAGAAAAGGTGGAATAATTATCCACAGTTAAAGTATGGCTGAATTAAGAATCCAGAACCCTCGTCACAATTAAGCCAACATCTCAGTGCAATTTCTCCATAGCACCATAAGAATCCAATAAGCATGTTGTTTAAATTGTTGCTAAGTCCTGTCTAACTCTTCATGACCTTGTGGACACAGCAAAAAGAGGTTACAATGATTTGCCCAGGATCACACAACTAGTTAAGTGTCTGAGGCTGTATTTGGACTTAGGTCTTGCTATCTCCAGGCCCAGTGCTCTATTCACTGAACCATCTACTGCCTTAAAGAGGATGCTTAAATAGAATACCTCAAAAAGTAAAAAATAATTCCATGAATATATTTCTACTAGACACCTAATAGCTATCACAAGTACAACTGGAGAAGCAAAACCATAGATTATATGGACATTCAATGTTCTCCTACCACAGGACCAAAGAAAAATCCCATGAAAAGGCATACCACGTCTAGACCTAAGTATCCACCATTGTACCTGGGGTCTACAACCTTTTTTTAAAAATATTTTGATAATGGTATTTCCTTTATAACTATCATACTTTATTTTATGCATTTAAAAGCATTATTTTCAGGAGTGCATAGAGTGCTATCGAAGGAGTCCAAAAAACAGAAAAAGGTTAAGAACCAAGCTCTACAAAAAACTTGTTCTCATTTCCCAGTCAGAAAGTTTCCAAGGCAAAGATCATGAATTAAATGTCTCTCCTTTTCCTCATAAAAGAGGCTCAAAAGCTCTAAAGTCCCCTAGGGAAATGGACTTAGTCATCTACTCAAGCAAGTACTTCCAACATACTATCCCAGGAACAACAGTTACAATTAAGCAGCACAGTACAGATAAAAGAGCACTGGACTGAGGGCTCTGAGGGTGTGTGTGACACCTTGGCTAAGTTCCGACCTCAGCTTCCTCATTTGTAAAGTGACAGAAATAGACAAGATGTCTCTTTCAATTCTAACATTGCTACTTCTCTAAGGTGGGAGGTTAAATAACTTTTACTATATACACGGTGGGGCATGGGGAAGAGAAATAAAAGATAAAATTTAAAAGTACCTCCTGGGAGACTTACAACTAAGATGCAAACCATAATACAAAACATAATGAAATAAATTCCATGAGATATGAACAAAGAACTAAGGGAGTTCAGAGGAAAGAGACATCATTTCAGTTGAGAGGAAAGGCTTGGGAATGGCACTTGAGCTTGAATAGATAGGATTTCCTCTGGCAGAGATAAGGTATATGGCACTCTAGGTAGAAGGATCAGAACGATGGCACACAGGTGCAAAAGTACAAGGCATATTTTGGGTACAGTTAAGTACTCCAGCTGGGCTAGAGAACAAGAAACATGTAGGAAAGCAGTAAAAATAAGTCTAAAAAGGTGAGACAGGGCCAGGTAATGGAAGAGTGAGATGGTATGATATTGTGTGAACATCAGAAGATCTGAAGAACTAGAGTAAAATTCTGGTTCTGCAATTTACCACCTGTCTAACCTGAAGCAAGTCCCTTAGCTTCTCTGGCCCTCAGTTTCTTCATGTGCAAAATGAGGGAGTTGGACTACATGTTCTCTAAAGTCTCTTCCAATGCTCTCTATGATTCCATAATTCTATGGCACTGAATGGCATACAAACCAACTATCCAAATTTACTAGACTAGTACTCAAACAAGAAACATACATACAATACATACAGTCCATTATCAGGGCAATACCTTGGGAGTTTCCAACTTGATAGGACTTGCCAGAATCCTTGCTTTACTGACCAAACCTTCAAGGGCCCATGCACCTCCTCCATACTAAGATGAAGCAGAAAATATATTCTTTCAATAATAAAATCATAATGAGACAACTGAATCACTCTCCACACATAATGCATTACAGGGGGAAAATAGATTGTTTTGTAACTAAACATTTAGAAAATACTCTGAAAATTCAAATATTTTGACTTAAAAATCTTAAGTATTTTTCTTACACTTTTTTATATTGACGTTTTCAATGACTGAGCAATCTTTTTTTTTAACTGTAATGACTATTTTCATTTCATTTTTTTCCTCTAGCAAAAGCAATCTGGATAGGAATTTTGTCTTACAGTTTGATAGAACTGACCTAAAGGATACATAGCCTTGTCGGTTCTCGGCAAACAGGTGCTTTGTTAATAGGCCCTTTGGTGGAATGGGCTGCCTCAGGAGGTCGTGGGTTCCCCCTAGAGGACTGCAGGCAAAGAGTGGCTAACCCCTTCAGGGTGCTGTGGAAGGGATTCTTGATATTCAAGAAAAAATCCTGGACAAAGACAATCTGTAAGGAGCTTTCCAACCCTCTGATAATACTTTATCTGGTAATGGAGAGGCAATGAATGTTTGGGGGGACAGATGACTATAAACAATGGGATTTTGTAATGATTACTAACCTGCTGTCAAATTATTAAATGAATTTAGGGGCAGGGAGAGAGGTGAGAAGTTGATATGGATGAGTGCAGCAGTCCAGACAAAAGGCAATAGGTATGGAATAAAACATACTGTTTTTGGTGGATTTTCCCAAAATGTTTTTCTTCTTGTTGTACAGAGGAAAGAATGACACATACAAAAAGAAATGTAATATAAAAACAAGATTGCAGTACTTTTTTAATAAAAAGAAGTAATGAGGTCCTGAAGCCATGGCAATAAAATGCAAAGAATTATATGCTAGATACTAAATAGAATTTAAAGAATTATAAGGTGCAACAAATAAATGAATAGAGAATTACACCCAAAAAAAAAACTAGTTTGAAGAGAACATAATACCAAACCTTGAACAATATTATAAAGCAAGTCATCAAAACTACTTGGTTCTGGTTTTAAAAAGATAAAAGAAAGCTAGCGGAATCAACAAGGTAAGCAGGTAATGGGAAACAGAAACAAAAGAAAACTGCATTTCAATGTTTGAAAAACCCAAGACCATACATAGATCACTAGGGAAAGGACTCTCTCCTCATTGATTTAACACACTGTGGGAATTGTGAACTGGTTCAACCACTCTAGGAATCAATTTGCAATGATACAAGGAAACAAACTCATCTATCCATAGCCTTTGAATGGAAGGAAGTTACTTTTGCCAAAATATTCATAGCATTCTGTGGTAGGAAAATAGAGTCTAACTGGACAAATGTAAATATATATATATATACACATACATACATATATATTTATATATGTCCTGGAGAACAGATAATGAAACATATGTACCTCCTGGCAGAGAGACGGGATACTAGGGCAGAGGACTATTACACAGTCAACTTCAGCTACTGTTATCAGGTGTTTTACTTATTTGTCTTTGACTTTGTCAAAAGGAAAAGAAGAGGTATGGAGGAGGAAAATGTCTTTTTCCAGAAATAATTGATATAAAGACAAAAAGCATGAATATAATTTTAAGTAAAAGGCATGGTACCTACCCTCAAGAATTACAATTTAGTTAAGGAATTGAATGTTCATTTCTCACTAATGCTAGTCTGGGCTCTCATGACTGAACATCTAGATTACTCACTTAAGTCTCTCTCTAGTCTTACCCCCAACTAATCCATTTTTTTTATGATGCTCAACTAATTTTCCTCAAAGATCTTTTTCCATCCCATCACTCTTAACTGCCTTTTAAGGCCTCCTTCCAGGCCTAACTTACACTTATAGAGGGGCAGCTAGGTGGTGCAGTAGATAGACCATCAGGGCAGGAGTCAGGAGGACCAGAGTTCAAATCTCACCTCAGACACTTGACACTCACTAGCTGTGTGACCTTGAGCTAGTCACTTAACCCCAAATGCCTCATCCTAGGTCATCTCCAGTCATCCTGATGAATATCTGGTCACTGGATTCAGATGGCTCTGGAGAAGAAGTGAGGCTGGTGGTGACCTGCACAGTCCTCCCTCACTCAAAACAAAGTCAAGTGCAAGTCATGTCATTATTTCTCTGATGGCATGGTCTTCTTTGGCAACGAAGGATGAACACACATACTTACAGATCTCCATGATCAGCACCCCTGAAATTTTTAGCAGAAACAAATCTAATTAGCTAGCACAAAAGGTCAGTAGGACCCGACCACTTGCCCATTCCAGTGATATACTACTGCTACTAGGTGTCAAAAATTAATGTTTGCCCCAAAACCAATACACTCCTTTCTAACCATCTTTTTTACCACTTAAAAAAAAAAATCAGATGCCCCTTGTATATCTCATTAGATTCAAAGCTCCATCTGACTTTAGTATGCCAGTACTACCCTATCCACTTAGCATTATTTTCCTTCCATTTCTACCTACTCACTGAACCCAAAACATACTGAATGAATAACTTTCCAAACCTTTGCCATCCCCTTTTAACTCAGTCACATTCCTTCTTGAAAGGATAGGGACAGGTACTGGACTTCACTAGTACAAAGAAACTTCCTCTACCAATATGTATCAGCATCTTCTATGCAACTTAGTGTTGAAAACTGTACAGGACTGCTGAGGTTAAGTGACCAGAACCAGATTATCTTCCTGATCCAAAGGCCAGTGCACCACACTGATTCTTCAAATCCTATCCCCTACACAAGAGAACAACCCCAATTTACCTTCTTTCAGCTTTTCTGAAACAGCAGCCTATAAACTTTCTTGATTATGCACCCCTCACTAAAGATTTTTCAACACACGCTCCCCAAGGAGATGTATGTTTATTTCTAAGTATTATGCTGTGGTTGTTCAGTTGTTTTAGTCATCTCTGACTCCTCGTGATCCCAGGTGGGGCTTTCTTGGTAAAGACAGTGGAGTGGTTTACCATTTCCTTTTCCAGGTCATTTTACAGACGAGGAAGTGAGGCAAATAGGGTGACATGCCCAGGGTCACACAGCTAGTAAGCGTTTGAGGCTAGATTTGAACTCAGGAAAATGAGTCTTCATGACACCAACCTCAGCACTCTATCTACTGAGCTATCTAGCTGTAAGTTGTATATATGTACATTATTTTTAAATATATACAAAATACTTTTTTTTAATAATTTGGGACTACAACTTTGACATAAAAATCTTCTTTGACCAGTGCATTTTGGTACCTTTTACTTATTACAAGCCACTTAAAAAAAAAAAAAACCTTTTTGACAGATTAAGGAAACTTGAGTTTGGGCTACTATTTCTGCTGAAACATGAGAGGGAAAACAAGGGTAGAGCTGATTAGGTGAGGGACTGTACATCTTCCTAAGGAACAAACCTTAGCTAACTTTCCAGCAGCAGTTCCCACTGGTAGGGAAAGGATAACAGCAGGAACAAGTGGTAGTTTCAAGAGTCATGTTGCTCTCAATTCTAATACTTCGGAGATGACTGCTCTAAAAGCAGACTGTCTTTACAATTAGTACCTCAAAGATGGTTGTTCTAATTTGCCTCCAAATTCAACTTGAGGAAGTGTGATATAGAAAGAGTATCAGACTTGACTTAGGAGGGAGAGGGATTCAAGTCCTGCCCTGACATACACTGACTTTAGGAGAAAACATCTGAAACAATTTTCAGTTTCTTCATCTGCAAAATGCACTATCTACCTCACAGTTGTTTCAAGAAGAGCATTAAAAGTTCTGTAAGTATGAGTTATTAAGACTGTTATTGTACGCTTCTTAAAATAGGAATTATGCTTTATACATTTATTTCTGTAACATTATGTAGTACAATGCTAACCATACTTTATTAAATTTCCTGGCTTCCTCTATTGGACAGCCCACGAAATCTCATAAAGGTACTGCTTATCTTTCCCCTTAAATCTATTTCTTCTATTTTCTCCATTTCTCTGTGGCTCCATCATTTACCCTTCACCCCACCTGCTTGTACAAACTTCTGATTTTCTTCAACTTTTCACTATCCCTAATCTCTCATATCCAGTTAATAAAGTCCTATTAATTTCACCTACTTCGAATGCCATCACCCTGGAAAGGTCCTCATTACCACCCACCTGGACTACTGAAAAAACCTAACATACTTTCCCACCTTTATACTCTGTCCCCTCAAATCTGTCTTTCATATTGCTGCCAAAATTATCTTTCACATAGGCCTAGAGATTTCATTCCTCTGCTCTAATTTCTCTAGTAGCTTCCTGTTGCCTCCTGAGTTAAATTCAAACTCCTTTTTTCAAGGACTTCCATATTGTGGTGTGCTGTAATTGTAAAACCTAACTGCACATTCCCTATGTAGAGTTAATGCTCCAGACCCTCTCTGTGCATCCCAAATATTCAGTGGTACTCTCTTGCCTCCAAGCCTTTGCCCAGGCTGTCTTCCTATTCCTAGAATTCCTTAAATTGAAATCCTACCAAAACTACTGTTTTGCCCTTTTTAAAATGTACTTATCATAGAATACCCTTTACTACAGTTACCTGAATTTGTCTTTCCTTCCTACTACACCATAAAGCTTCAAAAGAGTAAGAACTTAACAAATTTTGTATCTTTCTAGCAGAATATTATGTACACAGCAGGCATTTAATAAATGTATGTCAAATGATTGAATGAAAAAATGAGTAAATAATAAGTATTCAGATTTGTTTGGTCTAAAGCTTCACAGAGGTGGGGATGTATAAAATCAGAAAAAAAAGATGGCATTCCAACCAAGAAAAGTGGAAAACAACCTGCCAAGATCAGGGAGAAATACAGGCAGTTTTGCTAGAACACCACATAAACATTCCTAAAAATAAAGCAACAAAGACCACAGAACTTATAGAGAAAATGGGGTTAGGAGCACAACATTCAAACTCAGTGCCAAGGGAAGGCAATGTAGCCGTTAGGCCACGAGGAACCCCACTTTGAGATCCAAGACACTAACAACCTACAAGGCAGGAACTGTGGAACAGATGGAATTATCTTATGACAAGAAAACCTTTGGCACAACCTCTTTCATAAGGTACCCCAGGAGATTCCCTCCTGCCCCCATTCACATTTCTAGTGAGGCAGTATGCCCTAACCATCTCCAGCAGGCTTTTTCCTCCAGGTATCAGGGAGTCAAAGAGAGCAGGTCATCACTGTGTTTGGGAGGAGAGATGGGGGGGGAGGTTGTCCCTTCTCTTCCCTTCCTTCTATGTATGCCTGCCTCTCTAGCCCCTCACCTGCATTTACAGGTCACCCACTAATACATGCCCACCCATTTCCTCAATAATGAAATGGCACATAAACACAAATTTTGCATTATGCTCAAACTATTCCCTAATATATCAACTGCAATGGAAAAAATATGGGTTTTCAAAACAAGCATTATAGCATAAATGACTATAGAAACAAACATAAGAAAGTCTGAAATTAAGGTTTTGAGCCAAAATATAAAGACCCTTGAATGTTTGGCCAAAGAGGCTGAAATTCATCCAAGAGGAAGACAATGAAGGTTTTTAAACAAAGCAGTAAATATCAAAATACTGTTTTAGTAAATAAAAACGTACATGATGGATTGGAAAGGAGAGACTAAAGGCAGAATAGCTAGCCAGTTAGCAGACTAGAGTAGTCCAGCATGAAGTGATAAGGGTCAAATACCAAATAAAGCATGGCTAAATGAGCAGTATAATGGTGTTAAATTCAAATAGAAAAGGGGAGGGAAGATGTCACTGAAATCATACATAAAGATTCCTGTGGGTCACACATTGAATTAGTTTTAAAATACTATGTTATGTTTTATTGTATTTTTATTTAATTGTTAAATATTTTCAAATTACATTTTAATGTGACTTCCACCTCATGGGAATGTTGTGGGCAGCTGGGTTTCAAATCTCATCTCTGCCTCTTAGTGCTTTTGTGACCTTGGACAAGTCCTCTCGGGGCCTGTTTCCCCATCAGTAAAATGAGGAGGGGGGTAGAAAAGATGGGTTGTGAATTTCCTTCCATAAGCTCTAGACCTATTCTATGAAATCCTGTTGATATATACCAGCTTTATGTTTACTTAACCCCTAAGCCCATTTCCTCATCTCTGAAACAGCAACAATAATGTCTACTATATACAGCACTGGCTGCTTCCAGGAACCAGAACCTTGTAAACCTTCTAACATATAGATAAGAAATATAAAAAGTTATCATCATGTTCTAAGCTTTATATGGCCAAGGTACCCACCTATATCCAGTCAAACAAGGCTTTTTAACACTATTCTTCAAAACATTTGGGGCAGCTAGGTGGTGCACCCTGGAGTCAGGAGGACCTGATTGAGTTCAAATCCAGCTTCAGACACTTAGTAGCAGTGTGACCCTGGACAACTCACGAACCCCAACTAACTCAATTTTTTTTTACTCTAGGTACCTTAAGGATTATCTCTAAGTCTTAAGTATTATTAAATACAGGAAAGTTTAGGACCATCATTATTTCAAACCATTAAGGTTAAATTAATTAAACTTTTATCTCATACAGTATTGCTTGGTTATCTTGGAAGATTTTAAGAAATTCTCTATATAGGGGGAAAATCCTTAAAATTCTTTATTAAATTTCAAGATCTCATTGAAAACCTCATTTACTCTTCTCCTGGTGTGCCTTACCAGTTGATAACCAGAATTATTTGCATTTCAGACTTCATAGTAATGTTAAAATTATCACTGATACCCTTTTCTCAACACAGAAGAGGAAGAGAGGAGAAAGAAGTTCAAAAAATATAAATTCAAAAGGTCAAGGAGTTAGCACTCCATACACTAAGGCCCAAATTTTGGCCTCTCAAACTTTGAAACAAACTCCATTACTCCATGGTAATGGGAACTAGAGATAACACAGAAAAACGAAATCCATGTATGTAATCCAAAACTTAATTTTAAGGACCAGTTACAACCAACTCTCTAACAAACTTTCCTTTAAGGAGCTAACACTAACAAACTACAACAGTAAGTAGCTCCCCTTTTCCTTCACACCCTCTGGTGGAAGTGCTAATGAACAGGTAAAAATTCACATAACAAGTGTCAACAGGAAGAACTCAGACACCCAACACTAAATAACTTCTGGTTGAGGGCAAGCTGTATCCTCTGCCAAATGATACTGTTTCTATCTAAGGCAACTTAACCAGGTCAAACCATACAGCGCGCCTTTCAAAAGGTAAAGGTAACTGAGAAATGGGAGGCCCGCCATTCAGTCAGCTTCTCCAAGCACAATCAGAATTCGCAATACTAAAAATTCATAATAAAATCAGGAGCTCCAAAATATACAAGAACCCATTTTCAGGAGCATTTGGATAAAACTACGCTGAGTTTTCTTCAATTTGACCTTTTCTCAAACTTGGGGAGAAACTTTCTAGTTGCAACAAAATTATCTGAAGTAAAAAGGAAGAGAAAAAAATAGGCAAAGAGAGTGAACAAAACTAGATAGCAAACAAAAGCAGATACTTCTTAATCTTAAAGTCTATTTCCAAATGTGACAATGGTTTAAACTCCTAGAAATCTGCTAAAAAAAAAAAATCTCAGAAAAACAAAACTTCTATCCAGGGCCAAAACATCTAAGTTCATTATCTTCATTTATAATCTTCATATACTTGTCTTCAGACTAAGTTCTTTATTTTAACGTATGACAACAAGCCAAGGTCTGCTCACTATCTCTTAAGTCATTAATGCCCAGTGAAAGCTCAAGTTTCCTCAAATCCTGCTCTTTAGATTTTCCCTTGTTTTTTTCCCAAAAGGGTAAGAAATAAGCTTTTAAAAAGAAAAGCTCAGAAACATGGTTATTTCAAACTTCTTTTGGAGAGCTTTTTTAAATTAAAAATCACTCATATGATTTGGTTTCTAGCTGACAAAACATTTCCTACAGTATCCTAAAGGTCAGAAATATAATTGTTAATAAAAACTCTTATTCTCAACCATATGCAAATTTTTCTCAGGATTTTTTTTCCTCCCTCCATAATTCCATACTCCGGTCCACAAGGGGCATCCAGACCATCATCATTTAAATTCGTTACTAGTCTTCAGATGTTGCAGACCTCTGGTATAACATGTTAATATTCCATCTTTTCTACTAAATTCAACATTACATTCATCTGGGTAATAATTTATAATGTGGTTCACCTTAGTTTTGGTAATTGGTATCCTTCACTAAATGAGAAACATACAGACAATAATGAAGACTATGGTTTTACGTGGTCTACAGTCAATTATGTCATCATGTTGTTAAATATTTGAAGAGACTCAGAACAATTTTTTAGGCTACAGTCATTAAATATTTTCCTAATTAATGAAGCAGACAGTGATGGTTTTAAAAAGAAATACAAGCAGCTGTTAAAATGATATTTAGTGAAAATGAAAAATTCTCCAAGCTTTAAAAAAGTTAACACTGTAGGCATTCTAAAAAGGCGTGGGGGCTCTGTATAGTATTACTAAGTAATACTATACCTGAAGGAGACATTCCAATATGAAAATTTGCTTTCATGAATTATGAAATCACTCTGACCAATCGAATTATCTGAAAAAGCAAGGGAAGACAAAATAGGGCAAAGGCACTTGAGCTTCTCAAAAATAACCCAATGTTAACTTAGGAAGGATATTCCCTACTACAAAACTGAGATCACATGTTTAGATGTGATTAAATTTCTTACTCAAAGATTGGTCAGGAGATAGTTTGGTCAATCAATAAGCCTTTATTATGTGCCACTGACAAAAAAGAAATGGTCCATTCTAAGGGGGCAATATGCACAAAATACAAAGTAGGTACAAAGTAACGTGGAGGGAGTGGAAATCAGGATAAGTTTGCTATAGAAAGTGGTACCTGACTTTAACTTCAAAGGAAGCAATAGTTTCGAACTGTTACCCACCTGGAGAGCATTCCAGGCATGGGGCACAGGCTGAGGAATGGCATGGAGGCAGGAGTGGAATGTTCAGAAAAAGGAAGTGCAAGTTAAGTCAGTGTGGCTGGGCCATATAGTGTTTAAAGTAGAGTACTAAGGGACTTGCTGGCCTGGAAAAGTAGGCTCAAAATATATTCTGAAAGGCTTTAAAAGTCAGAATGGTTTGCTTCGGAATGACATGGTAAGACACATGCTTTAGGAACACTCAAATTGGCAGCAATCTGAAAAATAAGACTACAGGTAGAGGCATGAGTTTGGAAGCAAGGAGAACTATTATAAGGCTATTGGAATAATTCAGATGAAAAATGATTAGAATCTGAAAATGAGTGGTGAATATATATGTATATATGTAAGTATATATATGGCCATAGGAAAGAGGTATTGTGGGGAAAGAATCTACAATGTGGTCATAAGGGGTGAAGGAGAAGGTAAAGTTGGGAAGAGGGGAAGGTTTGGAGGAAGAGAAAATGAAAATGAATTCAAACAGAAGTCATGTTGGAAGACATGTTGGATCTAAGATGCCTACAGGACGTACAGTTGGAGGACATCCAACTGATGATGTGAGACTGAAGTTTTGTCTGTTTCCCTACTGTAGACAAATAATCCCCACTCAGACTCACAAGGAGTCTAACAAAATAAAAAGAAATGGGCTCTTCCAAACTTTTAAAAATGGATAAAATGATAGTAGTCTTTTTTTAATTACAATTTGGAAGACTCTTATATGATATACCACTAAATACAGATTTAAATGACTGTACAATTAGAATTTTCAGTTTTTCAGTATAAAAAAGTAAACTCTTCACAACTGTGCCCAATAATATTCAAACCTAAGAAATCTTTGAAATAAGCATCATCAACTGTATTTGGAAAGCATATTTATATCCTCTATTATTCTGTATCACACTTACGAAACACTTTTAGAGTCTATGCTGTTTAATCTTTATGTTATTAAAAACCACCTGGCCAATTCAATAAAATCCCAGGGAAAAGCATGAGAATTACAAAGTAAACGGTATAGTATAAAGAGATAAGGTTAAGAGAGAGAAAACAGCAATGCTTAGTTAGACAAGAGAGGATGATTTTCTTTCTCCCTCTTCAAGTTCACAAAATGACTTAAGTAAAGAAATTGGATATTTCTCATAGACTAACTCAAGTCAAACCATGTCATGACAAGACTATGCCAACTCACCCAACAATGAGTTATTAGCACGTCAAATTCACAAGTTAGGCATAGACACAAGTGCAACCAAATTCAACAGAGCACAGATAGATAGGCCCTTAAGCTTAAAAGGGCTTTGGTGATGATCTAGTCCAAGCACCATCACTTTTTAAAAACAGATGTAAAATTAAGGCCAAGAAAAATTTACATGTCTTGCCCAAGGTCACAGAGAAAACAAAACCTGTATTTGAACCTAGGTTCTCTGACTCCCCATCAAGTTCTCTTTCCTACTGGAAAAGAACACAGGTTCTCAATAATATTTTTGGAGAAAGTCAGGAACATTTCTTTAAAAAAAAACAAACCCTATCAAATAAACAGCTTGTTTACATAAATTTATGTAGGTCAGCTCAAAAAGTTTCTTTTCCAAACACCAGCTCAGAGCTTGGCAGGTAATTCATTTTAAAAAACTGTCAATGAATCAACGAAGTTTTTCCCCATTTTCTCTTTGATTGATTATCCTGATGTTCCTGCTAGAGACGAATATTTAGTATTTAAGCACATAAATTGAGGCTGAGCATGTCAGCACTTCACTGAACAGCCGCCATCAAGGCAACAGAAATAGAGAATATCCACATGTCAATAACATTAAAACACTCCCTCCACCACACAAAAAAGTTGAATGAAATTACTTTCAAAAACTTATTAAATAAATTTATTTATTCAAAAATAGAGCAATGTTCTAGATTCATGACGAGAGATGAAGAATAAGACAAGTTCTTGCCCTAAGGAGCTTACAATCTGGTAGCAAGAGATAAGACACAAATAAATATGAAGTAAAGGAAGATAACTGCTAAAGAGAAGTACAAAGTGCTAGAAGAGCTCAGAGGAGGGCTAGTTTACTGGGGTATTAAAATGCCATGACTATGGATTGTTACTTCATTTTCATAAGGTGTAACTTTTTTTTAATTCCCAAGATGAGCTTTTTTACCTTGTCTTATTTTTAGAAATACACATCACACTGCACATCACATGACATGATGTAACTGTTAGCAAACTGGCCCAAACCATTGAAAATTATCAATGGTTACAAGGGAAGGATCCTGTACATTGTGACTAAGACTCAGTACATTCCACATTCACTTTAACAAAGAATTTTTCCGGCCACAGAGTATTTGGATTTTGCATAGAATCTTTAAGAGAAAAGAAAATGTGGGCAATAAACTTATGTAGAAAGAGCAGGAAGCTAGCTACACTGTAACTTATACAAAGGGGGTTTCCCCGATTTTAAAGGGAAACTAACAAGAAGAAACAAAACATTTTTTCTGAAGATGCTCTGGGAAAAGATTGTCTCCATTAAAAGAAAAACCAAAGCAGCTACTATGGTTCACTACATGATTAAAGTTTAATGCAGGGCTTCCAAAAAGTGTCTATTTTGCTGCAAAGAAATAATGTAGACCAACATAAAGTTACCTGAAGACATCTGAAAAATTTCTTAATTGGTTAAACAACTTATTAGAAAAAGAAACTGAATGTATCCAAAAAAGGAGGGAGAAGGAAAATCATAAACACCCATTTAAGCCTTTATAAAAAGGAAATTAAAAGATGAAAAACACTGGGTGGAAAAAAGGAAGCTACACATGAATCTGTATAAAGACTAAGGTTATTACTATTTACTACTTTCTTATACAACTATTTTGTGATTAAATCCATTAACAAAATCTATAAGTCTATATCTCAAGTTATGCTATGTAATAGTTATGCAATTTTATTCCTTTTTTTTAAAGACAAATAAATTATCGCGGGTTTTTTTCCCCGGGGAAGAGGGAAATTCTATCTGGATAACAATGAAAAGATATAACACTCCCCACATTTAAAAAAAAAAAAAACAAACCAAGATTGCCAGCCACGTGACAATGGAGTGAGACGGTAACACCAGGATTGTGAATGGGAAGGGCGGAGGGGGGAGTAAGGGAGATTTCTCTTTTGGAACTTTCGGCCCGCGGGGTGCGGATCTCCCGATCCCCCGAGGTTCCAAATACAACACCCTCGGCCACTAAGGCTCAGAGCCGTAAAGTGCGTGCTTATAAACCGACCAAGGAAAAAATGCTCCAGCGATCCTTAGGAGAAAGGGGTAAAAAAAAATAAAACGGGGGTGGAGGGGTGGGGGGTGGAGTGCAATTTAAAGTGGCGCCATCATGTCACCCCTTCTAAGGCACCCGATAAGCAAGATTTCTTAAAAGTCACACAAGGCTCGAATATTGGAAAACAAAAAAAGTCAAGAGAAAAATATGGGTGGTTTGCCTTAATGATTAAAATAATCCTACATTCGTTCATCCTTTGATAAACTATTCTTCTCGGAGCAAACACCGTAAACTGGAAAATAGCCCTCCCCCCGCAAAAAAAAGCAGTAAGATTCCAACTCAGTATAAACAAATAAAACGCCTTCTTCCTTAGCTCAGTCTTGAAAAAAAAATCACTCGAAAACATGTCCGGTAGGAGACGGCTAGCTCTGAACACGCTAACAACTGAGGGCAACAAAAATATGAGAATAACTGAAACAATCATTTCACCAGAGTTGGGCTACAAACCGTGAAACGCGCAAGATGGATGTGTGAGGCAGAAAAAGACCATTTGCAGTCTAGAGAAGTTCAAGGAGAGAGCCAGAGTTTTGTGGGTGGGTTTTTAACAGAATAAATCATGTCCTTAAGCCCGTATTTTTTAAATAAAACGCCAAGGAAAAACTGGCAAACGAGGTGGCAGCTGGTGGGGAAGGGCACCCCACTCCCTCCCCCCCCCCCCCGGCCCTGGCGGGCGCCTCCCAGCCTCGGGATCCGGAGAGGAGAACCCCGAGGAGGCCATTTAAAGTTACGGGTTTTTTCCCTTCCTCCTTTGGCTTTCTAGTTACAACTAACAAAGAGGGAGAAAAGGGAGCCAGAGGGGGAGAGAAGGAGAAAGGGCAGCAGGGAGGAGGAAAGGAGCAGGAGCAGCAGCACCTACCACGTGATGGAGGAGCGTAGCCCGGGCGGATTCAGCCCCACAAAATGGGCGCAGTTTGCAAACAACCTCGCTCGCCTCACCAGGGAGGGTCGGAAGAACCGTGGCGGCGGCCGAGAGCGGGAGCGCGAGACGGCCCCGGCTCCGGCCCGGGCCCCCCCTGCAGCCCCCGCTCTCCTCCGCCGCCGCCCGGAGCCGCCCTGACTTTCCCCGCGGGGGGAGGGGAAGGCAGCAAAGGAGGGAACGGCCGCTTTCTCTTGTCTTTCTCGGGCCCTTCTCCTGCCTTCGTCCGCTTCTGCAGGGGCCTGGGCACGGCTGAAAGCCGCAACCCGAGCTGAAGGGCGGGCGGGGGGAGAAGGAATAGCCGCCCCCCCGCCCCGCACAAACAAGCGCCGCCGTCTGCAGCCCGGAGTCCGCTGCCCCGGCCGCCACCCTCCGAACACCTTTTCCCCGGCCGGGGGAGCGCGCTCCGGCCCTCCCCGGCTCAGCTGCAACGGGGCGAGCAGGGTTCGCTGCGTAGCTCTCCTCTCCCGCCGGCTCGACGAGCGGTGGCGGTGGCGGTGGCGGAGCTGAGAAAATGGCGGCTGAGCTCCTTCTTTTCCCTCCCCCCCTTTAATCTGAAGCGGAGGGAGAATAGAGCGAGCGAGCGGGCGAGCGCCGGCGACACAGGGAAGGGGGACAGCGCCTCCACCGGCTGCTGCTGCAAAGGGACGCTAGGCCCCGGCCCACCGCCAGGGAGCGCTCTCCCACGCCGCCCCGCCCCCGCAGGGCGGCGGGAGGCGCGGCAGCCACCAACCAGGCTGCTTCGGCTGCAGATATTGCACAGTATACTGCGGCGGCGGCAGCGGCGATGGTAGTGGTGGCGGTGGTGGCTGCGGTGGCGACAGCGGGACCCAGCTGTTTCCCGGGACGTGAGGAGACAGCACGCGGCACTGCGGCAGCGGGGGCCGAACCCTTCTTTCGAGCGTGCATGAAACTAGACGGGGGAGGGGTTCGTCTGGTGCACAGCTCCCCTGCACCGAGTTTACTGGCATAACATCTTAAAGGACAGAACGGGTTTGTGGAACTAAAGAGCGGCGGAGCCAAAGGGAAGGAGAACTTGCTTGCCCAGGTATATTGGCCTGGCTAAGGTGACCTGCGCCATCATTATTTATGACTGAAATGAATATATAAACCGCTTGCCATCAGATCAACGGATGAGTCCGACCAGCCAGGACCCTGCAAGAAACCTTCATAAACTGCGGTCTGGCTCGTAGACGCCAGCGCTGCTTTCCGCAGCCACTCTAGGCGGGGGGAAGGGTAGAGGAAGAGGGAGGGGAAAAGTACGCCACCGTTACTGCGCAGGCGCCGACCAAGCCCCAAGTGTGACCCAGCTTGGAAAAAGAGGCCTAGATGTGAAAAGCGGAAATAGTGACCAAAACACCGCAAGGATCTTCGGGAAATGTAGTTTTCATCCGACCACAAGGAGTTAGAGCGTCATAGCTTTGGCAATTCAGCCAAAACAGTCAAAGGACATTGCATAATAAACTCTTATGTTTTCTGCTGTGACCAATACTTATGTAAGAAAAGCATAACAAGAAGATTCACAGAAAAATCCAAATCTCAAATGTCTGAATTGAACTTCCCATTTTCCAGCCAGATCTGGATCAAATTAGTAGCTTCTGGCCACTTTTTAAATGAGCAATGAGCCTAATTAGCCTATTCTATCATAAACATAAAATAAAGCTGTTAAATTATGTCATCAATTCATGAAGACTGTCCACTATTATGTGAAAAAGTAGTAATCGGTATGGCTGGCAAGAATACCCACATATGCAATCACAAGCCTTTTCATATCCCAGGGATGTCACCTTCCCTTGTTTTAAAATAAGGCAAAGAGAGTCACACCATGCAGAAAGACAATACCTTTTAAAATTCTACCACGATGATCCCACCAAAATAAACTATCTGATAATCAAAGTTAAGATTTGTTGAGACATATCAATATGAACTCCTCAGGTATCAATACTCTGACAAAGTTTTTTTAATGTCATTTTTAAAAGATCAAATTATTGTATCATTACAAGACAAATTAAAGGTATGCCTGACTATAAAAATATAGTTAATAGACACTACCTAACCTTTTTGTGGTTTACCAGAATCAATTTCCGGGTGTTACTCATTTCAAAGCTGAAAAATACTTTTGCAATGGCTACAGAAAAGTTTTGCTATCCACCCACATAAACCTACCCTGTTAACTCCCCAGGAATGCAAGCAGCACTTTATGGTTCACTGAGCTTTTCACACAACACCTACACTCTGGACAGATTTACATGCATCTCTTAACCACATTATCAACTATATATACCTTATAGCAAAACTTGTCAACTTGAATATATATAAAAAAAAGATGGGCATACACAAATATATATTTGAAAAAAAAACAATTCTGTATCTTTCCTATTTATAATACTATGAAGAGGAGGAAAGGGTTAAAAAACTATATCATGAGTGACTGCAACAGAGTGGCATAACTGTTTCAAAAAACACCACTTCTATACCATCAGATGGCGCTTTAGGGCTCTAAAATTAGATGCTGAAATCTCAATTAGCAGGAGAAAGAAACACCAAATAAGGTGAAACTTTCAGAGTACACTTAAATATGTTCAAAGATGTTCATAAGGCTTCACAACAGAATAAGTCTTGCTACTGATCCAACTTTAATCTACCAAAATTAAGTCATAATATGAACTGGAGAATAAAATGGTAACTGGGGAGAGAGTAATATAGGGGAGTTATTTTAAAACCACAGTACATCTGGACAAAGTAGTGGTGTTAAACTTTTTTTCCTCTGAGGACCTGCAGAGATTAAGGATAATCAAACCGGTCACCTGGCTCCACAAACAGCATAACTTTAAATCCCTCCATTCCAAATAAAGCAAATTACAATGTCCAAAAGTAAATAATGAGAGCCTTGTCACTGAACTAAAAGGTATGTAGCACCCTAATACTAAATCCTACAGAGGAAAAAACTGCAGTCATATTCTTAAGAGGACAATACATTGTAGAAACTTTTTTTAATGAGCTATTTCTACTCCCCATGTAACAACTCTTGTCTTCAGCAGACTGTCATCCCTCACACTCAAATACCTTTACTATCTCTCTTTTCTTTTAACTTGCTCCCTATAAACTCATTTCTTATCTCTCCTTTTAAATAATACCAAATCTATCCCAACCTTAAAAAACTTTCATATCTACAGTACTATCAAGCTATTGTCCTTCAGTGACTTTCCATTCCTCAACCAAATTCCTGCTGACAAACTCTATTATTCTGGATGTTGTCTCCACTCTGAATTTTCTGTGACATTTCCCTCTCCTAGTTCTTCCTGTTTTAACTGTGGGCATTCCCAAAACTCTGTCCTGGGCCCTGTTCTTTTAGTCTCTACCTATGATTTAATCATCTTCCCTGCACAGATGATTCACAGATCTATCCAACTTCAGTCTCTCTCCTGAGTTCCAGTCCCACATCACCAACTGCCTATTGGACATTTCAAACTAGACCACAAACTGGATGTGTCCAAAACAGACTACTATCTTTTCCCAAAAATTCATCCCTCTTCCAAACTTCCCACTTTTTGCTGAAGGTATTGCCATTCTTCTTAGTCTCCTGGGTCTACAACTTTAAAGTAATCCTCAACTTCTCACTCTCCCTCACTCCAAATATCTAATCAGTTGTCATATCTTGCAGTTTCTACATCCACAAAAAGCATTTATATCCAACTTCTTCTCTCTACCACCAAAGGTTGAGAAAGATAAAGGTTTGAGTTCCAGCTTACATTAGGTTACATGTCACTGGCAGGGGAGAGATTGGGTGCCTTAGGAGCATTAATAATAGGTGAAAGGCACATACATCCATACATACATACTCTCTCTCTCACACACACACACGGATAAATTCTATAGGGTATCCATCCACATGCATGCTGAAATCCAAGCAATAGATATTTTTCATGTACTTGGTCTTTCCTACATTGATGGACAGGCCAAACCATTCCAGGGGGCTCTGCCTTGTAATGAGGGTTGATGCAATCAGCATAAAGCTATTTGCAAAGAGGAACATCTACAGAACCTCACAGGAAATCCTTCTTCAACCTAGACCGGGGTGGGGAACCTGCAGCCTTGAGGCCACATGTGGCCCTCTAGGTCTTTAGGTGTAGCCCTTTGACTGCATTCAAACTTCACAGAACAAATCCCCTTGATAAAAAAATTTGTTCTTTGAAATTTGGACTCAGTCAAAAGGCCACATCACCAGAGGACCTAGAGGGCCACATGTAGCCTTAATGCCACAGGTTCCCCACCTGACCTAGACTCTATGCTGGATCTCTTCTCCTTCACAGAGGTGAATACTTTTAGCAGGTGTAGATCTCTGCTATCATGTCCACCGGATATTTCATATGAGTGGGTCATTTTACAGTTATTTGTGTTGTTATACCTTCCAAAAATCATGGATAATACTGAGGGAGACACTTTGTTTTAAGTACAATGGGATCTTAAACTCTATATTTCAGTTAACTGTGAAACCATAAAGATATGTGTGGTTTATTACTAATTATCATTTGGTATAAAGCCTGCTTGTTCCCTACAATTGTGTAGGTATGATTCATGAAGATTAAGTATACCTAGGAAAGCAGGCATCTAGGCTGGCAGTTTCTGATGTTCTTTCAGTCGCCTTTTTCAACTAATAATGTCTGAAATTTCTTTGAATGCCTTTCATATCTTCTATTCCTCTACAGACCTTTTATATCAATACCTCAATGCATTCATAATTGTATCTCTTCCAATGTTTCTCTTATATCCACTTGGTTCAAACAAGATGTTTTTCCCCATCTTTGTTTTCTACAGTTCCATATTTTTACCTTCTCTATGAACACATCTGAAATTGGGACACAGGGACCTAAGTGTGATAGTTCCACCATTTTTAATAGAGAAAACAATAAACTATAATGATTATAATCTTTCCCATTTTTCTTCTCTTTATATTCCTTCCATTTTCATCCTTGAATGTCCTTGGGATGATTTTGCTTAGCTTGATCTCTTGCCAAACCTACTTTACACTGGTTTTACCCTCTATTGCTTCTTTCTACCTTATAAGATAATATTTCTCATAATCATCTATCATACTATGTAAAATATTTAAAGGAGTTTATATCTTAATCCAGTACTGTCTTTGACAGCTGTCTATTTTCATGGGGCATTAATATGTTTATTCTCAATGGCCTTTACTAGGCTATTTTGGTCTCCTTGTTGAAGCAATTGATTTATTACACTGGTTAAACTGTTTGTGTTGATTTCATTTCTATTGTTCACTTCCTATTTTCATATTCAATTATTTGCTTAAACAGTTCAAGGTTGTTAAAATTGCATGTACTTTTCCTCATTATTTTCTTCCTTTTTAAAAATAATTCTGATCTTAGTTCTGATGAGTCTGAACTTAAGTCTGACTATACAAAACAGTTGATTCGAGGACAATCCCCATAATAAAAACTCCTTCCCTAGATAACAAAATGCAACCTATTTTATTCTGTATGGAATCCATGAAACAAGGGATTTACATAATCCCATATAAAGACATGTAGATACATTACTGAAACTGAGAACAGGTAAGAAATTTTTATTATATAGAAAAAAAGCATTCTAATGCAAAAGACTTCTCAATGATAATATTCCAAGTACCTAAATACTAATAAACTGAAGGTCTCTGAGGTCAACAAAGAAAAACTCAAAAAAAAAAAACTCAACCACTTCTAAAACGGTATTTTATTTCCTTATAGTTTATTCTTCCCAGGGTGGTTGTAAGGATAAAGTGATAGTTTAGAACAATGCCTGACACATAGTAGGCACTTAATGTTTATTTCCTTCCTTATTCATTTTTACCAATCTATCATACCCATCCTCCACTAAAGTCCTCAACTGATGCCTCATCATATAATAGAGACCCAAGTGCAAAGGCACTGATTCAAAAAGCCCAATCAAGTAAAAAAAAACCAGCCAATCTACACAAGAGAATTAAAAGAAACTTGACTACTGTATTTCATTTTTTAGCCACATAAATTTGTGACTATCTACCTAAAGCACAGATGATAAGATCTGTGGGGGTTTAGAAGATCAAGGAAAACAGATGCTAGGGGCCAAGCCAAGATAGAGGAGTAGAAACAGAGACTTGGCTAGAGCTCCCCCCCATTCCCAGCCAAATACCTGTAAAAAATAACTCTAAACAAATTCTGGAGCTGCAAAACCCACAGAATGATGGAGTGAAGCAAATCTCCAGCCCAAGACAGCCTGGAACGTCAACAGGAAGCATCTAATGCACTCCGCTGGGAGCAGAGCACAATCCAGCGTGGGCTTCATCATTGCAGACAGGACCTGAGCAGGCCTTCAGGAGAGTGACTCTCAGGCACCTGTGGCGGTTTCTAGACTTCACAATCCAAAAACGCCAAGGACAAACTGGAAGGTCAGTGGAAAAAACCGATCAGACCTGTGTGATAGAGTAGAGTGCTCCAGCTCCAGGGTGGCAGAGGGGGTGGAGGGTGTAGAGGAGTCAGTGGCAGTCACAGCAGGTGCAGAGGAAGCAGCTGTTCTTGGAGCTCTAGGCCCACAGATTGTGGGGGGAACGAGAGGCTGACAGTACACCCCTCACCCCCACTGGAAGCAGAGAACTACCTTGACAAAGAGTCAAGTAAATGGCTGAGGAAATGAGCAAAAACCAGAAAAACAACCAGACAATAGAATCTTACTTTGGTGATATGGAAGATCAAAATATACAAGCAGAAAAAGACAACAAAGTCAAAGGTCCTCCATTCAAAGCCTCCAAGAAAAATATGAATTGGTCTCAGGCCATGGAAGAGCTCAAAAAGGATTTTGAAAATTAAGTAAGAGAAACAGAGCAAAAATTTGGAAGAGAAATGAGAGCGATGCAAGAAAATCATGAAAAATGAGTCAACTGCTTGCTAAAGGGGATCCAAAAAAATCCTGAAGAAAATAACACCTTAAAAATAGACTAACCCAAATGGCAAAAGAGGTCCAAAAAGCTAATGAGGAGAAGAATGCCTTAAAAAGCAGAATTGGCCAGATGGAAAAGGAAGTCTAAAAGCTCACTGAAGACAATAATTCCTAATGTATTTAATAGGAATGTATGTGTAGAACCTATATAAAATTGTGTGCCATCTCAGGGAGGGAGGGGGAGGGAGGGAAAGAAAAAAATCTGGGTTGTACAGTAGTAATTGTGGAACACTGAAAATAAATTTTAAAAAGAAAAAAGAAAATTTCTTAAAGATTAGAATGGAGCAGATGGAAGTTTAATGACTTTATGAAAAATCAAGAAATTATAAACAAAACCAAAAGAATAAAAAAGTAGCAGACAATGTGAAATATCTCATTGGAAAAACAAGTGATCTGGAAAATAGGTCCAGGAGAGATAATTCAAAAATCATGGAACTATCTGAGCATCATAATCAAAAAAAGAGCATAGACATTGTCTTTCAAGAAATTACCCAGGAAAACTGCCCTGATATTCTAGAACCAGAAGATAAAACAGATATTGACAGAATCCACCAATCACCTCCTGAGTGAGATCCCAAAAGGAAAACTCCTAGGAATATTGTAGCCAAATTCCAGAGTTCCCAAGTCAAGGAGAAAATATTGCAAGTCAGAAAGAAACAATTCACGTATTGTGGAAATACAATCAGGATAACACAAGATCTAGCAGATTCTACATTAAGGGACCAGAGGGCTTGGAATATCATATTCCAGAGATCAAAGGAGTTAATATTAAAACCAAGAATCACCTACCCAGCAATACTGAGTATAATACTTCAGGGGGAAAAAAGGTCATTCAATGAAATAGAGAACTTTCAAGCATTCTTGATGAAAAGAATAGAATAGACTTTCAAATACAAGGATCAAGAGAAGCATGAAAAGGTAAAGAGGAAAGAGAAGTCATAAGGGACTTTCTAAAGTTGAACTGTTTACATTCCTACATGGAAAGATAATATTTATAACTCTTGAGACTTTTCTCAGTATTAGGGTAGTTGGAGGGATTATATATATATAGACAGAGGACACAGGGTGAGTTGAATAGGAAGGGATGATAACTAAAAAAATAAAATTAAGGAGTGAGAGAGAAGGAGAAAGGGAGAAATAGAAAGGGGTAAATTATCTCTCTCATCATAAAAAACTCAAGAAAAAGTTTTTTCAAAGAAGGGGAAGAGGGAGGAGGTGAGAGGGAAAGAGTGAACCTTATTCTCATCATATGTGGCTTAAGGAGGAAATAACATGCACACTTAATTTGGTATGAAAATCTATCTTACACTATAGGAAAGTAGGGCGGGAAAGGGGATAAGGGGGTGGATGACAGAAGGGAGGGCAAATGGGAGGAGGGGATAATTAAAAGTAAATACTTTTGAGGAGGGGCAGGGTCAAAAGAGAAAATAGAAATAAATGGGGGCAGGATAGGAAGGAGGGAAATATAGTTGGTCTTTCACATCATGACTGTTATGGAAGTGTTTTACATGTCTACACATGTATAACCTATATCAAATTGCATGTCTTCTCAGTGGGGATGGGTGGGTAGGGAGGAAGGGAGAGAAGTTGGAACTCAAAGTTTTAAAAACAAATGTTAAAAATTGTTTTTACATGCAACTGGGAAATAAGACATACAGGCAATGGGGTTCTATACCCCAAATCTATCTTGCTCTACAAGAAAACAGAGGGGAAGGGGATGAGAGAAGGCAGAGATGTGACAGAAGGGAGGGCAGATTGGGGAAAGGGGTAATTGCAATGCACAATCTCTTGGGGTGGGTGGAGGGGGGAGATGAGGAGAAAATCTGAAACTCAAAATCTTGTGGAAGTGAATGTTGAAAACTAAATGCTAGAAGTACTGTAGTGAGCCAATCCATATCTATCCAACATTACATTTTTCAGTCCCCGAACAATCCTCTGTTCTAACCTATACTGTTTTCCTCTATACTTCCACACCTTCATTCATTTGTTCTCCCCAAAATACTTTCCCTTACCTGACCTCCACCAATCTATATTCATCATTTCCTTTACATTCTGCTAAAAACTTAATTCATTTCAGAGTTTATGCAGCAATTTTTGTCTTATTCTACTTTAAAAGTTCAATGATTATAAATAATAATCCACTGTGGGCTCTCCCTCTACCAATATATAGATCTTGACCTCCTGTGCACTTTAACAGATAGTCCATATGACTTGTTTTGATCCCCAAAACTGAGTATGTAGTTCAGGGGTGGGGAACCTGCAGCTTCGAGGCCACGTGGCCTTCTAGGTCCTCAAGTGTGGCACTTTGATCTGACTGAATCCAAACTTCACAGAACAAATCAAAGGGCCACACTTCACAGACATCACAGAACAAATCAAAGGGCCACACTAACTCCATCTCCATGCCTTTGCACTAGCAGTCACCCATGCCTAGAATACACTCTCCCCTTATTCTGCCATTTTATAAGGTGCAGCTCAGGCATCATCTTGTACAGGAAGTCTTTCCTGATCCCCACTCCCACCCCTGACAATTGCTAATGCCATCCCTCTCAAATTACCTCGTATTTAACTACTTTGTGTATTTATTAACTTTATATTTAAGTTGCATGTATTTTTATACATTTGTTGTCTCAGCCCTTAGAATGTAAACTAACTGCAAGTAGGGATTTTTTCCTTCTTCATACTTGTCCCAGCACCAAGCACAGTGCCTGGGAAAGAGGAGGCCCTTAATAAATATTTATGGATTGACTAATCGATTGGGAGAGCCTGCCAAAACTCGAATTTTGTTGGCACAGCCACTGAGTATTCAAGATCAGTAACACACCAAGAAGAGGAAAGAGAATAGACCACTGATATGCTACCATATGCTGATGTAAATGATTTTGTTTTTTGCTTGTTTTATGTTTCTCTCATCTGTAAGGGATGAATTGAACTTTTGTTTCCACAGAAAACATGCAATATATGTAATACCAGAAAAGTCTTTTATTTGCTTCGGAATGCAGAAAAACAAATGGACTAGAGGGAAAGTCTTGGGAATGCTGATTAACACTTCACTCAACAGATGTGGGCACCTGCTTATCAGCATATCTAAAGAAAAATCTCCCAACATGTACTTTGGATAAAATCATTCCACAACATCATTTTGAATATTGGGACTCTTCTTATGTTAATGATGAAGGAAACGTCAACATCCTGGATTCAACCTCTTATCAGTTGAGGAAATTCCTTTAAAAGAATTTATCACCTGTCATTCTTTTACTAAATAAAAGTATAAAGAAAATGAGAAATGTAAGCAGGGACATAGACGGGGGGGGGGGGGGGGGTGTTGGGTGTTTTCAGATAGGCTGTGAATCCTGACCTGACTAATGAGATTCAGGAGTGAAATTCGAATCAAGATGGGTTATAAGAAGCTTTGTAATTGTCCAAAAGGGAGTCTCTCCTTATGAGTCACCCAAACTTCTGCCATCCCTGGCAGGAGAACAATTAGTAAAAATCTTTCCTTAATTCACTGAGGGCCATATGGAGTTTTTTGGTAAGAGGATTATTTCTCACAAATGCGGGCTTGTCCAGGACTTCAAAACATCTATGGAGAGAGGAGATTGTAGCTGAAAGACAGAAAGACACCTCTCTCTGATTTTAGCAATCACACGTTTTGGCTGCATGAGCCCCTCCTTGTAGACTGTTCAGAATCCAGGACTAACGTATGTTGATGAAGGAGGCCACTGAGAATGTAGGAAAGAAGGGGAGAAAGAAAATAACATGCCAGGGTTACCTAGTACTGCTTTGGTGACTGGGGGAATTTTGCTGAGCAAATTAGTAGCATGGAGAAACAAAGGTTCAAAGTCACCAGGGAAAGGGATTAAAGGAAACCCCAGTTATCACTCCTCCAAAATAACCCTTTAAGGGTGTATGTGGAAATATCCTAGCATGTCAGAAATTCGGGGGGGGGTGGAGGGAGGGGGCCCAGAGATCTAGAGGGGGTCTCTGGGAAGGATCCTTTTGAAACTGGCTAAAAGTCAGAATAAAATTGCAGCTCTGAGTTTTTAATTGGTCTGAATTCGAATTCTAAATTGGTTTGTTCATATGCACTGTGTAATGTCTTGTCTGTGTGTTTGTGAAATGTTTTTTGTTTTGTGGTGAGAAATTTCTAAGGTCTGTACTTAGAGAAAGAGAACACTGCGAAAGAATGCCTACCTTAGGCTTTCAGTGGGAGATTAAGATTCTTTTCATTTGGGTCCAACGATGGCCAAGTCAGGATACCAGACTAAAATTAAATAAGTAGCCAGCAGCTTTTAGGAATAATAAACAATCAGAACCCAAGAAGCCCAAAGGAAGCAGAGGTTGAGAGGGAAAAGAAAACTGAGGGTTTGAATGAGGTTTTAACTATATCCTAAAGATTAAAAATCTGTACTTTATGTTTAAATTAATGTATCTGATATCAGGCAATGTGTTGAAAACTGCAAAAATAGGGGGGTCTTCTGTCTGATAACGGGATCACTTTAGGTCTGTTTAAAATGCATTATAAAAGCTATTTGTAGAGGATATGAGAAGGAATGCAGCCCTCTTGATTTGTAATTAACTAAAATTTCAAAAAGGTGCAAAAGAGCAAGGGAGAATTGGGGTATGATTTTTTTATCTTATTTGAAATGTAAAGAAAAATGGAGGTAAGTCTGAGTTTGAAAGATTAGGAAGTTTAAGTAAAAGCAGCTGAAAATGAACATTTATAGTTTAACTGGAAAACCAATAGACAAAGTTATAAAAAGTTAGAAGGAATTATGTGTCTATCCACTTTTCAGGATGGATCTGTGGGATGGCTTTATTGAATTTAATATGGGTATTGAGTGGGATAGACTTAGTGAAGACTCCTCAGATTGTAATTTTTCTCCCAGGGGTGAGGTAAGGCCTAAAGGCTCAAGGTTACAATATTTTTAGAATAGAATAGTTCCATATAAGGATATAAAACTGTGTAGTGTATTAGGGTCTCAATGATTGGACAAAACTTACATAATTCCTCGATGTCTTCATTTCAAAAGGGATTGGTTAGATTTCATGTCTAGAATGTAAGACCATATTCTCAGCTAATGAGGATAATGGTCAGTGGGGGGAGGAGGGACTTGCGTTAGGGTCTATATAAATCACTGTCCTGTTCTTTGTCTTCGGCTTTCCTACTCCTACAGGTGAGCCCCGCTTCTCGAGAATCGAATAAATCACTTTTCTGTCATCACTTTGAGAGGCCTCTGAGTAACTGATTTATGTAGGGACCTGAGCCATCCCACACAGTATTGACTATGGTAAAGATATTGATTACTGTGATTTGTAATTATTATTATTTTCAATTAATTATCAAGCTCCAAAGGTGTCTGCTTAGAGAGAAAGCTGACCGTACATTGTTAGCATTGATTTAAATTTTTTAGATTTCTCTTGCCTAAGTCAAATGCAACAGCCTAGCATATTTTAAGCTAACATGAGTTCAAATTTTTTTTAAACTTTCCCAGAATACAATCACATGTCTTATAAGGGAATATATCAATTTGTGGATAATATTTCCTTTTAAAAGGACAGGAGTGTTGAATTTTAAAAATATATATTTTAAATGTTTACATATTGTCATTTGACATTAAGAAACTTATCAACCATATATATATGGCCTCAAAGAAAGTTTTTTTTTTTTCCTATAAGGGGATGGTGGTGGAATTCACTTACCAGGGATACTATGGGGAATCAAATGATTGTAAAGTGCTTAACACAATGATTGGCATATGCTAGATACAACATTATTATTATCTCTCTCATTTAAGGTAATTGTTCCATACCTGATAACTTTGAAGTGGTTTATCATTTGGAAATACAATTAATATCATCTGAAGTTTACTTCCTGTGTTATTACTGTATTTCTAAATTGTATTTTATTTCTTCTTAGAGTGCAAAATTTGAGACCATTGTGAAGTCGAAGGGGTGTTAAATCAATTTTTAATCTGGATTTTGTTGCATATGAATTGGGTCTCTTAAAAGGATGTAATAAAAATTTAATCATTTGAAACATATCTGGTTATAAACAATAATAATAATACTGATATTTACTATGATAGCAGATTTTCCATTTGAAATCTTGGCTATTATGACAATATATGTATATAGGTTAAATATATATACATGTGTATGTATATATATATATATATATATATGTATACATATATATGGTTTAAAATTATAGCTTCCACCTATTAATGATGAATGATTCTCTGTACAAAATGATTCAGAAATGCATTCACCTAAATTGATAATGGGTTGTTTCAAGTTTTAAATATATAATAACGTTGAGGGCATTGTTACATTTCTAAATTGTATAATTTGTTAAACAGCTGTAACTGCTATATTGTTAAAAATGCAATTTCTCTTATCTATATGTTCTTAGAATTGTACTGTCCAAGAAAAATGACGAATGGGTTAAGAAGCTGTTAAGTCATTTATTTGATCATGTAAGAAATCATAAACTTCCAATGGAAGTCTCAGGTAAAATTTTTTTGCTAAAAAGCAAGTATTTACAAAAGTATGTTTGTGAAAGGAAAACTTGGTAATTATATAAGGAAAGACCTTAAGATCTCCTCTTGTAATTCTTGTCCATTATTGCAAAACGTTTTGTAACCAGAACTTAGGAATTTTGTAGTACTTAGAAATTAATAATATCAGGATAAATTATAAACTTTTTTGAAGAAAGGGAAATATATTTACGAAGGAATGTTTTGCAGAATTTTTTGTATAATTTTCAGAAGGCCTACTAAGTTTCTATTTGTGAGGTAATTTGTTCTAACAATTTTATATTGATGACAATTATATTCAAATCTACCATGAATTTTCTAAGTTTCTGGATAAGACCCTGATATTTGGGGAGTTATGCTTATATAGAAGCCTTATGGGAGTTAAAGATGGATAATAAGATAGGAGAGATAAGATATGGGAGAAAATGAATTTTATGGTCCAAGATAAAGGGAAGCTATGTCAAGTTAAGGGGAAGAAAATTTAGGATGACTTCAGGTTAGAAAATAAACTAAGAAAAAGATAGCAGCTACAGCGGGGGCCCCACAAGTAATGACACTGGGCCCTTGGGGGTAAAAAGCCTGCAAGTATTACTGAGGTGGCAGCAGGGCTTGTGGCAGGGACCAGAAACCAGCTGAACTCCAAACTTGGCTCTTAAAGTCAACAAATTTGATTTCTACTGGTTGGCTTTTAGGGGAAATTTAAAATTTGAAATATGAGTTCTGGTAAAGTTTTGTATAGTGCAAGTATCTGAAATCCTTCTGTTTTCAATCAAACAAATGGGTAAATTGGTACTCTTATATAGTCATGTGAAACATAAAATCCTTGAAATAAGAACATTCTTTCTAAATGTTATGGGAATAATTAGATAAAGGGAAAAGAAATAAAGGTACAAGCACAATGTTGAATCATTATCCCATAGATTAAGGCTGGGATACATGTAAAGTTATGTAATAAAGATGTATTTGTATGGAATAGAAGTCCTTATATGTTTCAAAATAATGTAAGAATAATAGAGTATTTATACAACTGATTGCAGGACTTAGCTGTTACTGAAACTAAATCAGAAACATCTTCAGTTTGGGGAAAAGAATTCAAGTGCAGTTTTCTTAGAGGACAGTAATTTTTGCAATGAAGGAAAAGCTATTTGATCTGTGATACCCAAAAACCTAGAGGGTCTTATGGGGAGGAGAAAGTTCATAGTTTGTGATATTCAGAAAGTTCCCTGAGGAACCTTCATTTGGTGGGGAAGATTCTGCTGTTTCAATGAGTTAAAGTTACTGTTTGAATTTATGTGTATAAGGTCCAATTCCTGAAGTATCTCATTCTTTCAAATTGAGCATAGTTAGAGAAGGATAAATAAGCTTGGGAAACAGATGCAAATCTATTAGAGAAATAACTTATGATCTTAATGGGAAATATGATTTTATGATGTTATTTAATCAGGAACTAGAACAAGTATAGAAATACATGCAAACTATGGAAGGCTCACTTTAAAGATATTCCCTAGCCAAGTGAAGATTATAGTCACACCTGAAACTGATAGTTGCAACTTGCTATTCAAGACTTTATGGGACTATTAATTGACTGTTTTTCTGAGTCTCACTCCAGGCAGGGATATCAAGAAATTCTGTTGAGCAACGGATCCACGATGCCAGTAACCCTGTGAGATCTGAACTGCAGAGGGTGATCTCCTGGGAAGGTTGGAGGAACACCTATTCCGCAGGAGCTGAAGTAGGATTTTCCTGATTCAATTTCCCCACTATGATACCTGTCAGACTTTAAGCCTGATTGAATGCTGTTGGAAGTCTACACACAACTTCCGCCTGAAACTGACATGAAGTTAGGGAAATGTTGTTCCCTTGCTTTAGTTATGTCCCTACTCTTTTGTGGCAAATTGCTATAATCAAAAGTTTTGGGGGAGCGGAGCCAAGATGGCGGACTACAAAGACACACTTACACAGGGTCTCCCCACACAGCCCACAAAACACCTGTAGAGAGGGGCTCTCAACAAATTCTGGAGCAGCAGAAGTAGAGAACAATAGAGTGGAGGAGATTTCCAGCCCAGGGTGACCTGAAAGGCCCACAGGAAACATCAGTTGTGCCGGACACGGAGTGGAGCTCAGAGCCCAGTCCAGCCTTGGCTGCACTGCACAACGAGACTCTGAGAGAAGGACACCTCGGGGGCAGAATCTCCAGTCGCAGCAGCAGGTCCTCAGATCCCTCAACTCACAGGTGCCAAAGGTCAGTGACAGGGTTTTATCAGCTGGCCAGGAAGGGAAAAGGGCCTTCCCATCGCTCTGGCAGCAGGCAGCAACCACAGAGGCTGTACAGCAGCCCGTATAGATCCTCCATTGCTGGAGCGTAAAAACCCCTGGGGGCACTGAAGATCTGAGTCTTACCTCAGCCTTAGGTGGAGGCCTTGGCCAAGCTGGTCTTTGTCTCACACTGAATGGCAGCCCTGCCCATCCAGCTTGTCTGAAAATCAGCGCCCAGTGCTGACTTGGCGGAACTGGAGGTCAGGTGACTGTGGAGAGGTAACTTCTAAGATTCTGGGCACAAAAATCCCTCTCTGTGTCCAGACCAGTACACGCTTGATCGTGCCACTTTGGAGGAACTGAGAACTCACAGATTCCCAGAGTATACCCTACTCTTGACAAAGAATTCAAAAGTCAAGTAACTGGTTGGGAAAATGCCCAAAAAAGGGAAAAAAAATAAGACCATAGAAGGTTACTTTCTTGGTGAACAGATATCTCCTCCCATCCTTTCAGAAGAGGAAGAACAATGCTTACCATCAGGGAAAGACATAGAAGTCAAGGCTTCTGTATCCCAAACATCCAAAATAAATATTCAATGGGCTCAGGCCATGGAGGAGCTCAAAAAGGATTTTGAAAATCAAGTTAGAGAGGTGGAGGAAAAACTGGGAAGAGAAATGAGAGAGATGAAAGAAAAGCATGAAAAGCAGGTCAACACCTTGCTAAAGAAGACCCAAAAAGAATGCTGAAGAAAATAATAACACCTTGAAAAATAGGCTAACTCAACTGGCAAAAGAGGTTCAAAAAGCCAATGAGGAGAAGAATGCTTTCAAAAGCAGAATTAGCCAAATGGAAAAGGAGGTTCAAAAGCTCACTGAAGAACATAGTTCTTTCAAAATTAGAATGGAACAGATGGAGGCTAATGACTTTATGAGAAACCAAGAAATCACAAAACAAAACCAAAAGAATGAAAAAATGGAAGATCATGTGAAATATCTCATTGGAAAAACAAGTGACCTGGAAAAGAGATCCAGGAGGGACAATTTAAAAATTATGAGACTACCTGAAAGCCATGATCAAAAAAAGAGCCTAGACATCATCTTTCATGAAATTATCAAGGAAAACTGCCCTGATATTCTAGAACCAGAGGGCAAAATAAATACTGAAAGAATCTACCGATCAACACCTGAAAGAGATCCAAAAAGAGAAACTCCTAGGAACATTGTGGCCAATTTCCAGAGTTCCCTGGTCAAGGAGAAAATATTACAAGCAGCTAGAAAGAAACACTTCAAGTATTGTGGAAATACAATCAGGATAACACAAGATCTAGCAGCTTCTACATTAAGGGATCAAAGGGTGTGGAATAGGATATTCCAGAAGTCAAAGGAACTGGGACTAAAACCAAGAATCACCTACCCAGCAAAACTGAGTATAACACTTCAGGAGAAAAAATGGTCTTTCAATGAAATAGAGGACTTTCAAGCATTCTTGATAAAAAGACCAGAACTGAAAAGAAAATTTGACTTTCAAACACAAGAATGAAGAGAAGCATGAAAAGGTAAACAGCAAAGAGAAGTCATAAGGGACTTACTAAAGTTGAACTGTTTACATTCCTACATGGAAAGACAATATTTGTAACTCTTGAAACTTTTCAGTATCTGGGTAGCTGGTGGGATGATACACACACACACACACACACACACACACACACACACACACACACAGAGCACAGAATGAATTGAATAGGATGGGATCATATCTTTAAAAAAATTACATTAAGGGGTGAGAGAGAAATATATTGGGAGGAGAAAGGGAGAAATGGAATGGGGCAAATTATCTCTCATAAAAGAGGCAAGCAAAAGACTTTTCAGTGGAGGGAAAAAGAGGGGAGGTGAGAGAAAAACATGAAGTTTACTCTCATCACATTCGACTAAAGGAAGGAATAAAATGCACACTCATTTTGGTATGAAACCTATCTTATAATACAGGAAAGAAGGGGATAAGGGGATAAGCAGGGTGGGGGGGATGATGGAAGGGAGGGCAGTGGGAGGAGGGAGCAATTTGAAGTCAACACTCTTGGGGAGGGACAGGATCAAAAGAGAGAACAGAAGCAATGGGGGGCAGGATAGGATGGAGGGAATTATAGTTAGTCTTAGACAACACGACTATAATGGAAGTCATTTGCAAAACTACACAGATATAGCCTATATTGAATTGCTTGTCTTCCCAAAGGGACTGGGTGGGGAGGGAGGGATGAAGAGAAGTTGGAACTCAAAGTTTTAGGAACAACTGTTGAGTATTGTTCTTGCTACGAGGAAATAAGAAATACAGGTAATGGGGTATAGAAAGTTATCTGGCCCTACAGGACAAAAGAGAAGATGGGGACAAGGGAAGGGAGGGCAGATTGGTGATAGAGGCAATTAGAATTCCTGGCATTTTGGGGTGGGGGGAGGGGAGAAATGGGGAGAAAATTTGGAACCCAAAATTATGTGAAAATGAATGTTAAAAGTTAAATAAATAAATTTTTAAAAAAGTTTTTCAAGCATAATAACAAATCTATTAAATAATAGTTTGGTACTGGAACACCTGAGGTTGCTATAGTAAGATGTAAGTATAAGATTGAGCTATTTGGCCTAGAATTTTTAGCCCAAACAACAACTATTTAGCCTTGCTATCTGCTAAGGGTCCTTCAATTCTTCATAATAGTATGGAGACAATTAGGTCAAGGGCTTGTGAAAATATTATTCTGTTACCTAGTTAATATCATATTTTTGTCTCAGTTTTGTTACAATCAGTTAATGTTAAAAGAAGAATGCTTGTGGTTTATTTTGTAAATGCCTTAAAAGAAGCATAACATGACCAGAAGTTGGAATTGTTTCATGACTTGATATGTACTGTGTTAAAATTGATTACTTAATGTATTTATGTATGTATTGGAGCCTGTTATTAATTCGTTATTGAAATCTCATCTTCCTGATGGGTGAATGAATAATGGAAAGGATTTAAGAAAAAAAAATCTGGGTTCTAATGTTTCTTGAACATGACCAACTGGCCAAAATTCCAATTTTGATTTTCTAAAAATGATAAAGGCATAAAGGTTGAATAGTAACTTAAAACTGAGGCAAGATCTATTTTTGTAGGAGAGTGGACACAGGAAAGCAGATTTCTACAAGAAGATGCTATGATGCTGTGCTGGACTAGAAAACTTGGATGATGTCCCCAGCAAGAAAGCTGTATGGGACGAGACTTCTGGATCCTAAAGGGACAACTGATTTTTCATTATTGTCTTCTTTTGGGTCTCTGTATCTGTATTTACAAAGGGGATTGCTCCCTTTAATTTATCAATGCTTCTCCCCCTTCCCTTCCCATATTTATTATGCCTATTTAAAGGGGGATCTGAGAAAGAATTCATGCGGGGGAAAAAAGGTGAGGAAATATTGATTAGATTTGAAAAAGGATGTGGAAAGAAAAAAAAATTTTGATACAAAAAGAGGAGGGACTGTTAAGGGATGAATTGAACTTTTGTTTCCACAAAAAACACATAATATATACAATACCAGAAAAGTCTTTTATTTGCTTTGGAATGCAGAAACAAATGGATTAAAGGGAAAGTCTTGGGAATGTTGATTAACATTTCACTCAAGAGGATGTGTTATCAGCACATCTAAAGACAAACTTCTCCTTCCTTGTACTTTGGATAAAATCCACAACTCCAAAGGCCAGAGGAAAACTTCATTCCACAACACTATTTGGAATATTGGGACTCTTCTTATGTTAATGACGAAGGAAGCTTCAACATCCTGGGTTCAAGCTCTTGTCAAATTGAGGCAATTCCTTTAAAAGAATTTATCACCTGTCATTCTTTTACTAAATAAAGTATAAAGAAAATGAGAAATGTAAGCAGGAATGTAGACCCACATGGGGGTAGGGTTTAGGTGTTTACAGATAGGCTATGAACCCTGACCTGACCAATGGGATGTAGGAAGAAAATTCAAATCAGGATGGTTATAAGAAACTTTTTAACTGTAAAGGGAGTGTCTCCTTATGAGTCACCTAGGCTCCTGCTATCCCTGGCAGGAGAAAATTAATAAAATCTTTCCTTAGTTCACTGAGGGCCATGTGGAGTTTTTTGGTAAGATGATTATTTCTCACATATCTAATTACACTAAAAAAGTTCCTTAATGGTTCATTTCCATTAGTTTTAAGGCTTGAGTATGGGTTTTTTGGATGCTCCATAATGTCTTGTACATTGCTAAGCCCAAAGACCTTAAATCAAAATAAATATTTGCTAAGCTCCTAATCTTTTCAAAGTCCAAGTACATTCAATAAATGCTAATTAAGTGAATCAATTAAAGTTAAGGATTCTTCAAAAATATATGCTATAAGATTAAGTAACAATCAATTGAAAAAAATGCTCCAAATCACTAATACAGAAATGAAAAGTAAATCAACTCTGAGTTTCCACCTCACCTCCATCAGATTAATAAATAGGGCAAAAGAAGAAAATGACAAATATTTGGAGGAGCTTCAGGAAAACAAGCATACTAGTGCTGGTGAAGCTATGAATTGGTCCAGTCATTCTGGAAAATATTTTGCAACTATTTCCCAAAAGTTACTGAACTACATAATTATGCATACCTTTTAACCCAGCTATGTAACTACGAGGCCTAAGATATCAAAGATATGAAAGAAAGAGAGAAAAGGCTTATACATACAAAAATAATAATAGCAGCTCTTTTCATAGCAGTCAAAAACTGGAAACTAACAGAGGACCCTACTATCAGGGAACAGCTAAACAAATTATCAGGGAACAAAATGTAAATGTAATGGAATATTATTGTGCCTTAAGAAATGATAAAATGAACAGCTTCAGAGGAAATCAGAAGTAAGCACATGTAGGAGAAATTTATACAATGACAACAGTATTATAAAGAAAAACAACCTTGAAAGATTTTAGAATTCTGATCAAAGCAATCATAAACCATGATTCCAGAGGAATGATGATGAAGTATGTCACCAACCAGAGAAATAAAGACCTTAAGATACAGAGATAGAGATTCCTGAACATGGTCAATGTGGGAATTTGTTTTGCTAGACCACGCATATCAATTATGAGGGGTTTGTTGTTCATTCAATTGGGTAGGAACAGTAGTTGGGAGAGACAATGTATACTTATAAAAACAAATTTTTTAAAAATGTACTATGGAAAAATATGATTTATGGTAAGCTTTGTTATGCAATTCAATACACCCATAAAACTCTAATACAGCGTTCTTTTCTGTGCTACTCTTCATGCATTCTTTATTTTCATATACTAACAGATTAGGAAAAACAAACAAGCAGAACATTCCAGTGATTCTGGCTCTGTCACAGAAAGTTAGAGCTAAAAAGTGCTTAAGGATCACCTAACCCAACCTCCCCATCTGCCATTGCAGAAAATGAAGGCCAGAGGTAAAGTGACTGAGTGACAACATCACAATGCTAGTTACTGACAAATATGGAACTAAAATGTTCCCAGGTTTCCTATCTCAGTCCACTAATCAAGCTGCCTCCCTTTCAAACTTAAAATTTCTAGTCATCTTAATCTAAATATAATCCATCACTAAAATGGATAAAGAAATTATTTTTCATGCTATAAAAGAGTAACAGAATTATTTATAAAACTTAACACAATTCTGAAGATCTTTTCATCAAATATATAATTAAGAGACTGCCAGGTCAAAGGGATTAAAGAAGTGAGTTCTGGCACAGTTTGGTTTTCCATCTAGAGTAACTTTTGCTATTTATATATAGGTTCAACAGAGAATATTATACGTAATTAGAGGGGAAAGCAGGTCAGCAAAACCAATTAACAAATTAATTAATTAGCATGTATTAAATGCCTACCATGCATCAGGTATTGTGCTATGTACTAGGAATACAAAGACAAAAGTAAAATAATCCTAACCCTCAAGAAGTTTAAAATTTAGCTGGGAGAGATAACATAACACAAATAAACACACCAATATGTATAAAACATAATCTGAGGGGAAGGGCATTAGCAGCTGAGAGGATCAGGAAAGGCTGATGTGGAGAAGGGTGGAGCTTGCAGAAAGCCTTGAAGGAAATTAGGAATTCAAAGTGAAGGTAAGAACAAAGTGCCTTCTAAGGCATGGGGGACAAGTGCAAAAGCACAAAGAGATGAAATGTCATGTAGAAGGAACAGAAACATGGCCAGTATAGCATCTAGACCACAGAGTATGGAAGAAGAATAAGGCTGGAAAGGTAGAAAATGGGCTAAAAACGCAAGAGTTGACAGGGGGCGGAGCCAAGATGGCGGAGTAGAAAGACACACATACACTAGCTCCTAACCCACAGACCATAAAATATCTGTAAAGAAGAACTCCCAAAAAATTCTGGAGCAGCAGAAGCCACAGAACAAGGGAGTGGAGGAGATTTCTGTTCCAAAGAGCCCTGAAAACCTGACACTAAAGGTCCGTCGCACCTCAGACCCGGAGCCAAGCCCAGCCCTGCCTTGGCTGCACAGCACCAAGAGGAGCAGATCTGAGCAGGCTTCAGGGACAGAATCTCCAGCAGCCCCGCAGGTCCCTCCACCCATGGGCCCCAAAGGTTGGTGAGAGGGTCTTCTCGGCTTGCCGAGAGGGGAGTGGGGTCCCCCCATAGCTCAGGCCCCCTCGGGAGGCAGCAGCGGAGGCGGCAGCAGACCAGGACTCCCCAAGCAGGCAGGAGCCCGGGTCCATTGTTGAAGGTCTCTGCATAAACTCCCTGAGGGAACTGAGCCTGAGAGGCGGCCCTGCCCCGACCTGAGCACCTGAACTTAATCTCACACTGAATAGCAGCTCTGCCCCCACCCAAAGCCTTGAGGCTGGGAAGCAGCATTTGAATCTCAGACCCCAAGCACTAGCTGGGTGGATCTGGAGGCAAAGTGGGTGTAAAGAGAATACTCAGAAGTCAAGTCACTGGCTGGGAAAATGCCCAGAAAAGGGAAAAAAAATAAGATTATAGAAGGTTACTTTCTTGGTGAACAGATATTTCCTCCCTTCCTTTCTGATGAGGAAGAACAATGCTTACCATCAGGGAAAGACACAGAAGTCAAGGCTTCTATACCCCAGCCCACCCAATGGGCTCAGGCCATGGAAGAGCTCAAAAAGGATTTTGAAAATCAAGTTAGAGAGGTGGAGGAAAAACTGGGAAGAGAAATGAGAGAGATGAAACAAAAGCATGAAAAGCAGGTCCACATCCTGCTAAAGGAGACCCAAAAAAATGCTAAAGAAAATAACACCCTGAAAAATAGGCTAACTCAACTGGCAAAAGAGGTTCAAAAAGCCAATGAGGAGAAGAATGCTTTCAAAAGCAGAATTAGCCAAATGGAAAAGGAGGTTCAAAAGCTCACTGAAGAAAATAGTTCTTTCAAAATTAGAATGGAACAGATGGAGGCTAATGACTTTATGAGAAACCAAGAAATCACAAAACAAAACCAAAAGGATGAAAAAATGGAAGATCATGTGAAATATCTCATTGGAAAAACAACTGACCTGGAAAAGAGATCCAGGAGAGACAATTTAAAAATTATGGGACTACCTGAAAGTCATGATCAAAAAAAGAGCCTAGACATCATCTTTCATGAAATTATCAAGGAAAACTGCCCTGAAATTTTAGAACCAGAGGGCAAAATAAGTATTCAAGGAATCCACAGATCACTGCCTGAAAGAGATCCAAAAAGAGAAACTCCTAGGAACATTGTGGCCAAATTCCAGAGTTCCCAGGTCAAGGAGAAAATATTACAAGCAGCCAGAAAGAAACAATTCAAGTATTGTGGAAATACAATCAGGATAACACAAGATCTAGCAGCTTCTACATTGAGGGATCAAAGGGTGTGGAACAGGATATTCCAGAAGTCAAAGGAACTGGGACTAAAACCAAGAATCACCTACCCAGCAAAACTGAGTATAATACTTCAGGGGAAAAATTGGTCTTTCAATGAAATAGAGGACTTTCAAGCATTCTTGATGAAAAGACCAGAGCTGAAAAGAAAATTTGACTTTCAAACACAAGAATGAAGAGAAGCATGAAAAGGTAAACAGCAAAGAGAAGTCATAAGGGACTTACTAAAGTTGAACTGTTTACATTCCTACATGGAAAGACAATATTTGTAACTCTTGAAACTTTTCAGTATCTGGGTACTGGGTGGGATCATGCACACACACACAGAGACAGAGTACACAGAGTGAATTGAAGAGGATGGGATCATATCTTAAAAAAATGAAATCAAACAGTGAGAGAGAAATATATTGGGAGGAGAAAGGGAGAAATGGAAAGGGGCAAATTATCTCTCATAAAAGAGGCAAGCAAAAGACTTTTCAGTGGAGGGAAAAAGAGGGGAGGTGAGAGAAAAACATGAAGTCTACTCTCATCACATTCGACTAAAGGAAGGAATAAAATGCACACTCATTTTGGTAGGAAAACCTATCTTACAATACAGGAAAGTGGGGGATAAGGGGATAAGCAGGGTGGGGGGGGGATGATGGAAGAGAGGGCATGGGGAGGAGGGAGAAATTTGAGGTCAACACTCTTGGGGAGGGACAGGATCAAAAGAGAGAATAGAAGTAATGGGGGACAGGATAGGATGGAGGGAAATACAGTTAGTCTTAGACAACACGACTATTATGGAAGTCATTTGCAAAACTACACAGATATGGCCTATATTGAATTGCTTGCCTTCCCAAAGGGAATAGGTGAGGAGGGAGGGAGGAAGAGAAGTTGGAACTCAAAGTTTTAGGAACAACTGTTGAGTACTGTTCTTGCTACTAGGAAACAAGAAATACAGGTAAAGGGGTATAGAAAGTTATCTGGCCCTACAGGACAAAAGAGAAGATGGAGACAAGGGCAGAGAGGGATGACAGAAGAGAGGGCAGATTGGTGATAAGGGAAATTAGAATGCTCGGTGTTTTGGGGTGGGGGGAGGGGACAAAAGGGGAGAAAATTTGGAACCCAAAATTGTCAAAATGAATGTTAAAAGTTAAATAAAAAATAAATAAATAAATAAAATAATTTACTAGCACAAAAAATAAAAATTAAAAAAAAAATAAAAACGCAAGAGTTTCTATTTGATCCTACAGGCAATAGGGAGTTTGTTGTGTTGGAAAGTGGCATTGTTGGGCCTAAAAATTACTCTGATAACTATGTAGATGGACTGCGCTACAGAGAAACATAAGGAAGGGAGAACAATTAAGATGTTATTCCAGTAATCTAAACAGAGAGGGAATGAGGACCTAAACTAGAAGGATAGCTATATGAGTACAAAGAAGGGAACCAATACAAGAGATCTAATGGAGGTGGAAACAATAAAATTTGGCAACTGAATGATTACATGTGGAGTGTGGAGTGTGATAATACAACCTGAGACTGGAAGGATGGTCTTGCCCCCACAAGAAATATAGACATGTAGAAAAGAGGTGGGATGGGAAAAAATATGAGTATGTTTTGGACGTGCTGACGTTTAAGACACCTACAAAATATGAGTTGCCTTGGAGGAATGGACTTCAGGAGAGGGATTAGGGCTGGATATATAGACCTAGGAGTCATCAGCATAGAGAGTAAACCTATGGGAAGAGGATGGTATCAATAAGAGAAGAAAGCCTAGAACTGAATCTTAGGATATACTCACACTTAGAGAGCATCATATTAATGATGATTCGGCAAAGGAGACTTAAGAAGGACAGATCAAAGAAGAACAAGGACCACAGTCACAAACTAAGTGTCATGAAAATCCAGAGATGATCAAGTCTGACAGAATATGTGGTGTTCTGGTTTGGTATAAAGAATGAATGGCTCTTGGGAAAAGAAAGGAGAAGCAGAGACAATGGAAAAAGAAGGTGATGTTAAAAACAAAAGAAATAAATAAAAATTAATTTTTTTAAAAAGCATTTGATGTTAGAACCCTATGTGAAAACTCTGTGTGTTTTGAAATCTGTAAAGCTTCCATCTCTTAAAATAATTTTATATTTGGCTGTTTAAAAAAAATCTTAGACTCATAAAAATAATAGGTGTTGAACACATAAAATATTTTAGTTGACGGAATAAAAGCTAGCATAAATATTTAAAGTGGAATTTGTTAAGATTAAGACTTCAATTTTGTTGGGCACACTGGCTGATTTAATATCGAGAAAGAGCTGTAATCTGGCCACACAGGGGTTCAGTGTCAAAAAAGGATTAAGACTACATTGGTATTGGGCACTCCTGCTTTCAATGAAACAAAGACAAGTCCCTTTAACTGCAGAGGTCAGTCTTAAGTGACCAAGTGCTTGGGTGCCTGTGCTTGGACTCTAGTTCTAAAATCACATTTCTCTCTAGCCTCAGAACACAATCCCAGGCAGTTTCTCCCCAGCCCAAGGACGGTCTGCCCCAACAAAAACCATGATCTCCCTTCCTGATACAGTAACCAGCTATACCTATAGAATCTATTAGTTTGAACCAGCTGTGTTCTGGCTGAACTAGCTGTGTAATGGGTCATAATATTTACTACTAAATGACCAATCACATGTATCCTAGACTTGGAAGTGTGTATACTCCCTTACATGTATCTTGTCTAACAAGACACTGATGAGAGCAGCCTGAATATTACTTAGTCAGTCCTGACTCTTAGTGACATTTCAGGCCTAAAACCACACCTCCATGTAGCCCTACCTTGGGCTATTTTCCAATGAACTCTGGATAAAATACCTGCTCAGTAGATACTAAAAGTGAATGTTCCTTTAAGAATTAACCACTCCTTAATCCCACCCTGAATCACCTAGGCAGCATACTTGGCACATGTTATACTATAGGATATACTATATAAACTTTAATTGTGCCCCTCTAAGGTTGCAGGTTCCCTAAGAACTCTTGCTCCCTGAAAAGCATAATAAATCTTTACCACCTTGACCTCAAGAATGCTTGAGTCCACGAATTCTTTTCTAGACAGCCCATGGAAGGAACTCCAGTCTTGGAGTTCCTCTATCTTCCCAGTCCTCATCAACCTTACTAGGGTTGCTGACTTCAAGTCTTACAGAGTTATACTTGTTCTGTCTAGGCTTGTCAGTTCCTTAGTTTCTTTGCAAAGTCACCTTCTAGGGGTTTTATTTGTTCCCTGCTTCAGTTCCTAGAAGTTGGAACTGAAATCTTGCCAACTTCAGGTACCATTTACTTGAGATCATGTGACTCAGACCACCTTCATGCTTTCAGCTTCTCATTCAGTTCAGGTCTGGAAGGAAGAACTTTACTGAAGTTTCTGTTTGGCTTTACTGAAACTCTGTTTGATCTGGTGTCCTTTGTTAATATTTGCTGGGATCTTTTTCAAAGTTTTAAATTCATCATGTCCAAGGCTACAAGAGCCAATGAAAAGGACAAAGCCAGCTTCTAAGAGAAGACTCCCAGCTAAGCCATCCAGGACTGTAGCAGGAAAGCAGCAGTGGAATCCAGGCTACAGCAGAGACAAGACAAGGCAGGGCCTAACGTACCCCCATCCAAGAATGAAACAAGGACCAAGCCAAGTCCTGGCACAAAATTCCAATCCAGGAACTGAGGCAAGAGACATGAACAAAATGAGAAAATGAACCTAAATGCATGAAAATTATCTGGTACTGGTTAAATATGGTTAAAAAAATAGAAAAGTTAATCAATGGAACAAATTAGCTACACAAGACCCAGAAACAATCAAATATATTAACATAATGTTTGAAAAACCCAAGCACATCTATTGGAGTAAAGACTTCAACAAAAACTGCTAGGAAAACTCAGAAACAGTCTGGCAGAAATTATCTTTAAACCAAATTCCTATACCATACATGAAAATAAATTCCAAATGGATACAGAACCAAGATTTTAAAAAAAGATCATATCATAAAATAAATTAGTGGAATTATCTTTCACAACTATGGATAAGGGAAGAGTTCTTGACCAAACATGGAATAGAGAGGATCACAGGAGATAAAATGAGCAATTTTGATTACTCAATATTCAAAATATTTTCTACAAAATCAATGCACACATAAATAGAAGAAAAATTAACTTGGAAAAAATATTTTCAAGGTATACATAGAATAGGATGTGACCTATGACTACCATATGGTCAGTTTTCAATAGTAGAAAACAAGATATTCAACATCACATGCAAAAGTGTTCCAAATCACTAATGATAAAAGAAATGCAAATTAAGACAACTATGAGGTTTTAGTTCACACCCTTTAGACTAGCAAAAAGGACAAAAAAGGATGACAATTGCTAAAGAAACTAAGAGAAGGCAGGCAATGTTGGTGGAGCTACAAATTTTTTCCATTTTGGAAAAAATCTGGAATTATTCCAAAAGAGTAAGTAAACTATATCTCTCCTAATCCAAGGATACAATCAAATTAGGAGAGAGAGGACAGATATGAACAAAAATATTTATAGAAGTATCTTTGGTTGTAGCAAAGATTAAGAAACAAAGAGGGTGCCCAGCAATTGTGAAATGGTTGAATAAATGAGGGTATATGATAGTGGTAAAAAATATTTTTAACTCGTAAGAAATCAAGAAAGGAACAGTTTCAAAGAAACCTGAGAAGATATATATGAACTAACAAAGTGTAAAGTGAATGGAAATGAGAAAATTTCTATAACAACATTGAAAAAAACTATTTTGAAAGACTTCAGAACTCTCACAAGTGTATTGACCAATCCCAACACCCAAAGAATAACGATGAACAATCTCTCTGCCACAGCTTGACTGAGTGGAAACAAACCTAAGATACAGAATGAGATATATTTCTAGACATGGCAACCATGAGGATTTGTATTGATCAATCACTGCATATTTGTTACAAGTTTGGGGTTTTTTCAATGGAAAAGAAGGATGATGATGGCAACGATGTTGCTAAATGAGAAAAGAAAGAATTAAGAATTATTAAAACATTTAAAAGAAAATGCAGAAACAGGAAAAAAAACAGAACAAAGGAAATTAAGGAGAAATAAGTAGGGCAGGTTTGAAAGTAAAATACAGAGTAAATAGTAGTGGTGTGGTTCATTCAGACTCCAGGAATAACTTTGCGGAGGAATAACCAGGGCAAGAATCTCAGACCAATGGGAAGCCTACAATTCTGCCACTCAGAACCAACAGAGCTTTCCATTTAGCTGATAGAGACTAAGTCTAAAGCAGTCTACTGTTATTCATGCTCAAAACCAGGTTAGGAACTTACAGGGCTCAGAGCAAGAGGACCAGCAATCAGACTTTGCCCTGGATGAGAACACTCTGGAAGCACTGAAAGCATGCAGATTCCCAGCCTATTCCTGAGATCCTGGTACAATACAACACTCAAGAAAACAGAAATAGGATAGCCCAGTCTTTACCTCCAAAATGCCAGACCCCCAGCTGTAACAAGTTTGAAGTCAAGAAGCAGGAAGAAGAGACACAAACCCAGAAGAGAATGACTGCAAAACTACAAGTGAAGCCTCAAAGAAAAACACAACTTGGGCACAAACAACTATAATTCCTGGGAGAGATAAAGCAAGAGTTTAAAAATATTTTAATCAATGAAATGAAAGCATTTGAGGAAAGAAAGGCTAAAAAATAAATAAGAACTGTGAAAGAACTGGAAAAAGAATTAACAGCTTGGCACAAGAGGTACAAAACTTTTGCCCAAGCAAAAAACTTCCTGAAAGGTAGAAATGGACCAAATAAAAGCCAATGATCCCATGAGACGACAAGAAATATTAAAACAAAGTCTTAAAAGTGGAAAAATTTAAGAAGAAAACATAAGGTAGCTCAGCAAAAACAACAGACCTGGAAAACAGATGGAGAAGAAAAAAATTTAGGAACCACTGAATTCTCTGAACACCATGACCAGAAAAAGAACCTAGACATATTATTTCAAGAAATCATCAAAGAAAACTATCCATATCTCTTAGAACCATAAGTCAAAGAGGAAATATAAAGACTACACCACTCTCCTCCTAAAAGAAACAAAGATGAAAACTCCCAGGAACATCTTAGCCAAAATTCAGAGCTTCCAGATCATAGAAAAAATAATGCAAGCATCCAGAAAGAAAAAATTCAAGTATTGAGGAGCCATAGTCAGGAATACACAGTATTTAGCAGCCACTTCTATAAAGGAATGGAGAAGTTGGAATGCAACATTCCAGGAAGGCAAAGGGTAAGAACTTATAGTCAAGAATAACCTAGCCTGCAAAACTGAATATAAAGAGACAGTGGGAAAAAATGGATCTGAAATGAAATGGAGACCTTCCAAATATTCCTGATGACCAGAGATGCACTGTATAGAAATTTTAAAGTTTAAACAAAGGAGTTAAAAAAAACAAAAAGACTTTCCTTAAGTGCCTGTCATTGGCTAAAGAAGTTTATTCACTGGGAGTTTCCTATACTGATAAAATAACAAATCTGTACCTCCTCTCACCACCCCCTAACCATATTAATAATATATAAAGTTTAAAAGAAAGCAATATATGGAATTTATTATGTACTTTTTTGAAAAGCAAGTTTTAAGTAACTGATTCACAGTTTCATATACAGTTACTCTTTTTGCTTTACTTCATATACAGAAAGGATAATTTTTTGGAGCTGTTAAATACAGAATAAAAATAAATTAGAAACATCAACACCAACAGTGAAAAATTTTAAAGTTCTGCTTAATGAAAACTTTAGAAAACTGAAGATGAATTGTGCTACCTACTTCCTGGAAGAAAAGTGCAGAACCAGAAAAGTACAGAATGAGATTCATTTTCAAACAGGCCTAACACAGGGGTTTGGCTTTTTTTTAACTTCATTATATTTATTTTCCCAAGAAAGAGCTTTTATTTTATTTGGCAGCAATGGAGAGAGTCACATGAAAAACAGGGGAGATTTGAGAGTAATACCAAGAAAAAGTAAGAAAAGAAAGGCTATCACTGAAACATTAAAAATTATACAGAAGAGAACAGAAGATAGGAAGGATACAAAGACAATCTAGGCAGCGTTGGGATTATCTAGTAAATTTGATATGTACTAAAAAAAAAGTGCTGTACATAATAAAGACTTATATTGTCATACGTAATTCTTTTTCTCCTTTGTATGAGGAAATGCTCATATTTGTTTTGTCAAGTTTTCATAATAAAAAAGGAAAGTGTTTTTAAATGAAAAAAGAAAATTCCCAGTACAATGAAGAAATACTTTGGGTAAAGAAAACTCGAAGAAGTATGCCCAAAAGAAGAGAGTAATTACACACTGAGAACAAGTAGAACCTCAGCAAAAAAAAAAAGACTTGGCCACAAGGACTTTAAGAGTGGAAATGCAGCAAGAAATAAAAAATTAATTTAGAAAATTAGAAGACCAACTGGCTTACAACATAAAGCAGAAAACTTTACCCAAGTATTAGCAAAACAGAAAAATAAAACAAAGCAAGCAGAATAAATGAGGCAACAAGAAATAGTAGAACAAAGTCAAGACTAAAAAGAGAAGAGGTGAGCTGTCTCCTATTAAAAATGACAAATTACCTGGGGATGGGGGGGGGGGGGGGCGGGGTGTTACCACTATTAAGTACCCAGGAATGTCATAGCCAAAGTCCATACCTTACAGCATGCCAAAAAATCCTACTGCAGTCAAAAAAAGAGTTCAAGGGCCAAGGAACCATAGTCAAGATCATATAAGACTTCTACAAGGGAGAAAAAAATCCTCCAATTTCACATTCTTAAAAACAAAATGAAAAGACTTGCAACTTACAACTTATCCTGCAAAAGTGAGTATAGTGCTACGGGGGAAAAGATGGATCTTAAATAGAAGACCTTTCAAGCATTCTTATTTAAAAGGCTAGAGATGGCTAAAAATCTTTGAAATAAAACAAAGAAGATAAGAAAAACCTAGAAAGGTAAATATGTTTGAACAATTAGAAGGCTCTAAATGATGATCAGGTGCTTACATTCTAATTAAAAGGGGAAAAAAAAAGAGTCCCTTCAAAATCTCTCTTTTTAAATATCAAAGGAGATTAAGGAAGATTTGCTCTAAAAGTGAAATTTTATTTGGGACTTGAAGGAAACCAGGGAAGCAAGGAGGCAAAAATAAGGAGGGAAAGTATTCCAGGAATGGAGGATATGTAGAAAAAGACTGGCACCAAGAGATGGAGTGTATTATTTGTTGAACAGTCAGAAGGCCAGTTGTCACTGGATAGAAGAGTACATGGTGGGAAATAAAGTGTAAAAAGAATGGAAAGGTAAGGGAAAGGTGAAAACTGGACAGGTTACTAAGGACTTTTGAATATCAAACTTTGTATCTGATCCTAGAGATGATAGGAAATTACTGAAGTACGAGGAGGGTGACAGGGTCAGACCTGCACTTTTAGGAAAATCCCCTTGGGGCCTAAATGGAAGATGAACAGGAGTGGGAAGAGACTTGAGCACTTGAGGCTTGAAGAAAGCAGACTCACCAGCAAGAAACTCTGGATAAATTGCAGATATAAAATAAACCTACAAAATCACTGGCTTTTTTTATCACCAATCAAACTCAACATGAAGAAAAAAAGTAATTCCATTCAAAATAACCACGGAATGAATAATATATCTGGAATCTACCTCCTAAAATACACTCAAAACTTCCATGTATACAATTATAAAACAGTCATACAAAAATAAAGGGAGACTTATGCAATGGAAGAAATGATAATTGTTCATAGTTAGGTCATATTCAGGTTTGCCAAGCATTTTACCAATGTTATCTCATTTTATTCTCACAACACCGGGATGCAGGTGCTATTATTATCTGCATTTTGCAGATGAAGCAAGTGAGATAGGAAGAAGCTAAGTAACAGGGTCACATAGCTAGTGTCTATGGCCAGGTCTGAAGTCAGGTCTTCCTGCTGCACAGTTCAGTAATGTTATCTAATGTACTACTTACCTGCCTATCATCAGATATCAAATGGCAATACTACCTAAATTAATTTACCAATTTATTAGCATACCAAAGTATCAAGGGGTTATTCTGTAGAACAGGACAAAAGAACAACATTTCCTGTACTAGAACAAAAAGACAAGCCTATCAAAGTGGTACAAAGCAGTAATTATCGGATATTCTTTTGAACTGGTTAAAAAATAGAAAAGTTACTCATTAGAAAAGATTAAATATAAAATTCAGATGGACTGAAACATAGTGAATAACAAAAACTCCAACCTCTGGGGATAAGGAAACTACTGATGAAAAAAGCTGCTTGGAAAAAGTAAAAAAGAATGGGCACAAATTCGCATTAGGCTAATATCTCCTATCATGTGCCTAAATAAGCTTCAAACGGACTTAAATATAAAAGGTCATTCCATACACAAATCAGGAGCGTAGAAAGAGATAACCTTTCACTACTATGGATAGGGAGGAAATCCAGAACCAAACAAAGGATAGAAGTATTCAAAGAAGTTAAACTGGAAAACTTTGATTATATGAAATTGAAAAGCACTTACACAAACAGAATAAATACAGGTAAACTTAGAAAGGAAATAAATAAGCGGGAAGAAATTTTTCAGAAATTCGCTCCAAAACATCTGCTATTCAATATAGATGGGAAATTAATACAAATATACAAGAATAAGAACTGCTCCCCAGTAAACACTGAAGGTCAAAGTATACGTCCATCCTTCTCAAAAGAGGCAAGTCAAGCTATCAACAACCACATTTCAAAAAGTGCTCCAAATCATTAATAAGAGAAATTAAAATTAAGAGAACTATAAGGTTCTACTTTATATTAATCAGATTAACAAAGATGAAAAAAGAAAAAAACAGGAATTGCTGGAGGGGCTGAGGGAAGAGACACACTAATGGACTATTGATAGAACTGGGAATTGGCTCAATCCTTCTGAAAAAAAACATGGAACTATACCCAGTCACTAAACTATATATATTCTCTAACACATAAAGAAGTACTAGGTACACATCCCAAGTAGATGAAAGCAGAGGATCATGTATACAAATTATATGCAGTACTTTCTGAAGTAGCCAACAACTGAAAAAACTGGGTGCCCATCAAGTGAGGAATGGACAGACAAATTATGGTATATGAATACAATGGAACATTTTTCTGGAAGAACTGAAATTGTTTCACAATGCAAATGATTAGTAATGAATATAAAACAAGAGTTAGCCACACATCTCTACTCCTAATAAGGTAACAGGTTCCTATTGTTACATTTCATTGAGCTTTAGGATGACAATTCTGCCATACATGGTCATGCCACAACTATAGCACATGATCAGCTTGAGTTGCGAATGTAAAAGATCACTTACATTCAAACCTTGAATCTAGCACTAACAGCAGGATGACAAGCCATTTAACCTCTCTATGCCTATTACCTCATCTATAAAATGAAAGAATGGTATCACCTCGGATCACCTAGGTCCTCTCTAACCCTAAATCAATAATCCTATGACTATACCTATATAGTAGACTTCAGTGTATGAAAGCTACAACTAAGCCGGCTATTAAGACAGCAGTAGGACACATGTCCCTTGATGCATCACTGCAACTAGTTCACATGTGGCCAGGAATTCAAAGGTATGTTTGTGAAGTTCAGATTAGAAGACTCAAGTAATATTGCTCAAAATCATTTTTCCTTAAAAGGAGGCCTAAGGCACCTACTTAGCTCCCTATGCAATCTCCCTACCCCTACAGAGAAAAACTGAAAGTACTGTTAGGTTGAATCCATTCTGCTACTCCCACAAATGAGGGAGATGACTAGTTTTCCACTATAAAAATGGCTATAAGTATCCAGAAACTAGTTACTTCTACAAAAATTGATAAATCAAGAAAAAAATTAAATCTGCATTATCTAAAAATTTCTTTAAATCTAAATTTCCCATTAATTCAAAATTACTTTTATCATTTAAATAGAAATGAAATTTTAAAAATTATAAGTGATACCTGTTGCTGTTTAGTTGTTTCAGTCAAGTCTTCGGAGTTTTCTTGGCAAAGATACTGGGGTGGTTTGTCATTTCTTTCTCCAGCTCATTTTAGGAATGGAGGCCAACAGGATTGAGTGACTTGCCCAGGGTCACAGTGTCTGAGGCCAAATTTGAACTCACAAAGATGAGTCTTCTGGCTCCAGGTCTCTAGCGCTATATCCACTATGCCACCTAGCTGCCCTAAGCGATAACTGTACCACTGTCTAAACCCAAGACTGTACCACTGTCTAAACCCATGAACTTGTTACATGAGTAAATTGTTAACATTCCAACACTCTCCCTTCCCCCCATCCTTCATCTTTTCTCTCTTATTTGGTGATTTCATCAATTCCCAAGAACTTAAGTATGATAGTCTGAATGTCTCTCCTGAGCTCCACTCCCAAACCACCAATTGCCTACTGGACATTTTAAACATGATGTCACAGAGCCATCTTAATCTCAACATGCCCCAAACTGTTTATTATTCATTACCTATCCCCCCAAAAAAACACTCTTGCTCAAAACTTCCATATTTTTATCAGTTTCACCACTATTCTTCCAATCTCCCAAACTCAAAACTTCCAATTCATCCTCCATTCCACACTATTTCATTTCACATTGCAAACTGACTGCCAAATCTTGTCAATTCACAATTCACAAAACCTTTCATTTCCATCCCCATCTCATCTCTTATAAAGTCACCACCTCAAGCATGAACTTCTGCAATGGCCTCCTAAACTGGTCTAACTCCAATTGATGACCCCTGATCTAATCCATTCTCCACACAGCTGCCAACATGATCTTTCTTAGACACAGGTCAGACCACATCACTCCCCTCCTCAATAAGCACCAAAAGTTTCCTTTTGCCTCTAGGATTAAATATAAATTCCTTTGTAGAGCTTTTAAAGTCTTCACAACCTGTCCCTACCTTGCCTTTTCAACTTTATCATTATTTATTTATTATTATACCGGCTTTCTTATTTGTCCTTACCCATTGCATTCTGTCTCTATGCTTCTGCATGCCCCTCCTAGAACTTACTACCTGCTCAGTTCCATTTCACAGAATTCATTACGTCCTTCAAGACTCACCTAAGTACTATCTTCTACATGGAACTTTTCCAGATCCCTACAACTGCTAGTGCCTTCTCTCTCTAATCTACATTTTGTGCATTTTTAATTTATTCTGTAGATACTGACCTATGTAAATGGCTGGCTCACCACATGTAGGCTTCTTGAGGGCAGGGCAGGGTGCATTTCATTTTTATCTTTTTATCCCTGGCACCTAGCCCAGCATCTGGTACAAAGTAAGCACTTAAAAATGATTGTTAATTGACTGATTCCCCATTTTAAGTACCTTACATCACTGAATGGCACATATGGATCTTATTTAGTTAGCCCTTCTGGTAGGCATTGAGAAAAAAAAGAGATTGATAGCCTCCCTACTGAGAGCCAGCATACATATATCAGTTTGTTTCTTTATATCAAAGTGAGGGTCAGGCACGCTGATGGCAGCTTTATCACCAGACTTTTATCTCCATTGTTGGGATGGAGTTAAACCAATGACATGTGACTTGGCACAGGATTCCATCTGTACAGCGTTGGGGCATGAAAGCTTTTGTAAAGGACAAAGGAAGAAGGACATCCATAATGACCATTCCTCAGCCAAGCCATACTCAACTCTCTAACAAGGTTATTTCTCCAAAGACCAAAATGGCAACAGAATTTTAACATACTGTAGAAAATTACTGAAAAAACAAGTGGTCCATGACTCTTTTGAGGTCTCTAAGCTACTGATTTTCAACAGTAGTATGAACACTTGTACATATGATGTAACAACTTGGTCATTAAGTTTAAAGGTAGAACTAATTTTTAAATTTTCTAATCCATTCTACCACATTTAAAAAGCAAAACCTGACTATGTAGCTTCTTATGATTTAAATGAAAGAACTGAACACAGAATAATGGAAAATGGTTCCAAAACTGAATAAATATTTTTAACATCCTTGACAAGGGACAATGCAACTAACAATAAATGGTGCTCTCTTCTAGGAAGAAAATGAACTACCTAATATTAATAAGCAAACAGAAAATACCAAGATTAAAACGTATTAGGTCATTCTCTAATTCAAAAGAACATAAATGCCAAAAGCACACAAACTAAGAAAAAAGACCTTTACCTTAACGGGCATCCAAGTAGCATTCATAGTGTCCAGAATAATGCACACAAGATTAAGAAGTAAAAAGAAAATCTTGGTAACTCCTCTGGATCTAACGAGGACCAGCACTTGTAAAAATCTTTACTTTTCAAAAAGGATAGCTGAAACAGAAGATTTTTAAATTAAATACAAATCAACATTATCTGCAAACCCAATAATTTTTAAAAATTAAATCAGTTAAATTTCTTATTTCCTCAAACAGCCATTCATCTCATCAATTTGTTAAAGTACTAATACTCTGCAAGCCCCCTGTGTACATATGTATATACATTATATATGTTTATATTTGTACAAATGAGGATATATGTGATGAAAACAATTCTGGATTTAGAATTTGAAAATCCTGAATTCAAATTTTGACTTTTTAAAACTTCTACTTGTGACCCTGGCCAATAAAGTCACTTAACTTCCCTGGGCCTGTTTTCTCATCTATCAACTGAAGAGAGTTGGTTATCTCAGGAATTTTAACCTGGGATCTACAAACCACCAAGGCATACATGGATAGATATGAGAAGTATATATGAACTCTGATGGGGAAAAAATGTTTTTATTCTCACTAACCTCTAACTGAAATTTAGCATTTCCCTAAATCACTAATATTTTAAAAAATTATTCTAAGAAAGAGTAACAGACTGCCAAATGGGTCCATGACAAAAATAGATTAAGAATCTCTGGGCTAGCTAAATGGTCTCTACAATTCCTTTCTAGCCCAAGCATATACAGAGAGAAGGGGAAGGGGGCAAGTGATGAATCAGAATTCATTATCTGGTAGAGGACTTAAAGTTCATAATTTAGAAACAGAGTTTTTATGTATAAAGACAGTCACAATACTCTTAGGCCCTATGTACTCCAAGTATTTGAAAAATCGGCTGTTTATATTTTTGAATTGTAGATATGCCCTTAATATTTCTAAACAGTCTGAGTAAAATCACCAAACTAACTAGAAAGGGACTTAGTACCTCAATAACAATAAACATCTTTTGATCCTTTTAAACAGTACCCTTTACTTAGTTGATAAAAAATGAAGTTCCAGGATCGATTCTATTTCCAAAACAAACCTACATCTTTTCTAATCTGAGAATGTTTAAGTGAAAGGTAATTACTCTTCTAGATACTTTTCCAAAACCCAGCTGTAGTCAGTCCAGTGTCTGCAATGGGTTTGATTTTGCCTGGTGGCATGAAATGACCACAAGGTTCCCTCAAGTCCGGGGTCCCTGAGCCCAAGGGAAATTCCAATAGGAGGCTAAGAGCTTACAGGAGTTGGTGAGCCCCTCAAAACAAAACAGAATAGCACCCACTACTTAAATTTTTTTCCTTCATGTGGAAAAATAAGAAAATTAAAGGTTTCCACACACACAAATTGACTGTGGGGGTAGAGTTCTTCTGGCCATGCCTTCGTCATCACACCAGCTCCTGAACTTGGCATCACTTCCCATGGCTTGGGCTCATTTCCTTACAGTTCATGGCACTGAGTGGAGGAGGTGGGTCGGGGGCCAGCTCGCGTCCAGGCCTCCTCCTCCCCCATCAGCATCCCCATCCAGAGGCCTGGGGATGGGGCTGGGGGGGAGGGGGGGCCATGCCCACTCCAGCCCTGCTCTCCCCTCCCCTCTTCCAGGTGGTCCCTGGTCCCACACCTCACCTCCACCTTCTTCCAGCCCTCTGTCGGTTCCTCCCCACTACGAAGCCCATTGTTGCGGGAGGACCCCGGGAGGCCCTGGGCGGGGGGGAGGGGGCTACGGCCGTTGGCCTCGGTTTTCCGGGCCCCCCGCAGCCCGGCTTCGGGCCCCGCGCTCGCCTGGGCTCGGCCTGGCGCCCAGGGCTCCTTCGCCGCTCCCCCCCGCCATCCCTGGGGCCGGGCCGGCGGCCGCGGGGGCCTGGGCTCGGGGGCGGCTGCAGGGGGAGTGGGGCGGCGGGTGTGCAACACGCACTCACACGCACTCACACACGCACGCACACATACACACGCGTCCCCTCTCCCCCCCAGCCCAACCCGCTTCCCAGGCCCGCGCCCCTGCGGCCGCCCACCCCCCGGCTTCCCCCGCCCGCCCGGCTCCCCGGACCCCCCTCCCCTCCCTCGACGGCTGCCCCTTCATCTCGCGGGCCCCCAGACCCCCCGCTCCGCCACGGGCACCAGCGCCAACGGCGGCTCCCCCGGCCCCGGACCTACCTGCACGGCTCAACCTAGCCTAGAAGTGGGGGGCGGGGAGTTGTCCGCCCTCCTCCGTCTCTCATTGGCCTACCGAGGTCAGGGCCGGAGCTTCATTGGCTGCGCCCGAGCGTCCGTCAGGGTGGCGGGGCGTGGCGGAAGGGGGGGCGAGTGATGCTGGTGCCCGGGTTCTCTGGTTCTCTCTGTCTCTCGGAGTCTCTGTCTCTGTCTCTGTCCGTGCATTCGGGAAATGTTTGCTCAGAGAGGCCGGGAGGGGCCCGGAGGTGGGAAGAAGGAGATGGAGGGGTCCTGGCAGGGCTTCCAAGAAGCATCCCCAGTCTGGTCCCCTGATCATGCCCCCTCTTCGTTCCCCAGCACCACGTCTCCCCCTCCCACCCTAACGCCCCCCCCCCCCCCCCCATCTCTTGGTTCTAGAGCCGGGCAGCGACATGATGGAAACTAAAGCAGGGAGACCTTATAAAAGGATGTTGCAACAATTCAGCCATAAATCAGTGGGGGGAGGGGGAGAGGAGAAGGGGGGGGTGGACACTGTGGACGTGGTGAGATGACACTGCAGGGCTAGGTAGCAGAAATGTGGCTATATAGACCTACATGATATAGACAGAGATGCAAGGATACAGGAAGGAGAGGTAGGAGAAAGTGGAAGGATGATGGGGCTACTGGCACTGACAGGAAAACTGGGAAGTGCTCCTCCTCTCCCACGCCCTGCCAAGTCCCTGAGACTCTGCAGTATCTCCCATCTCAATCTTCAGACTGCCACCAGCCTCTTACTAATACCGGGCCTCATGACCACCTGCACCTCCTTCTCTCCCTCCTCCCCCTCCAATCCATCCTTCATACCACCGCCACACATGAATCATTGGTATGGGGGGATTTCTATACCCCAAACTCTCCAATGGCACCTATTGACTATGAAATAATATTCAAAACCCTCAGCTTTGTATCTGAGGGTCTCCACAATCTGACACCCACCCCCTACCTTTGAAGCTTTATCTTATACTACTCCACTCCATATGCCCTAAGCTCCAGACAAACTAAACTAGTTAACTCTAATACAACTTCCACATCTATGTTCATGCTCGCTATACATGGAGTGCCCTCTCACTGCCCCCAAAAGAAATCTTACCTATGGCTAAAAGTTCAGTTCAAATACCTCCACCAGGAGACCTTTCCTTATTGCCCCATCCCTAGGATTCCCGCTCCAACCTTACATAGCACATTATACTTTTTACATGCTTGCCACCTTTTCCATCCTCATTTGTTTCCTGGGAGGATCCCCTGTGGCAAACTTTTGGGAACAGATAGACAAGAGCTGCCCAGGGCAGATAAGCATGCTGAGGCTGTGATCAGCATCACTGGAAGGAACTCCCAAATGGATGTACAAATCCATTTGAGTATGGTTAATTGTCTATGTACCATATCCACCTGCTAAAAAGTAGGCTCCATTAGGGTAGGGAACACACCTAAATGGTGTATTTTTACAGTGCCTGATATTTCAGGGAATATTGGTTGAATTGTTATTGAAGCCAAGTCGACTTGGGAGTAAGAAAAGAAACAGGGAACTCAGAAAAGTAAGTTGTAAAAGAAACAGAAAATTGAATTAGAAGGGAGGAGATTTGGTTTGTGTTGGTTTGCTACAAATTAGTTGTGCAACTTTCTTCTTGGGACATCTCTGAACCTAAAGAATTGAAGTAGGAGATAGGAGACCTGAGTTCAGTCCTAGTCCTATGATATCTCCATGTGACCTTGGTCAGGTCACACATCTGGTGACTCTGTTTCCTCAAATGCAATGTTAAAGGGTTGAACTAGATCAGCCCTTTCAGGGTCATGGTATTGTATAAGCTTTTTTTTTAACCTACTCAATTTCAAGTGTCAATGGAAAAGATAAGTAAAGAACTCCTAACTCCAATACTTACTAGCAATATGGCTATGGTCAAGTCAAAGGATCATCATGACCCTCCACTTTCTCATCTGTGAGTATAATTATGTTTGTACTGTGTACCTTGATGAGATGTTGATAGAAAATCTCAAAGTACCACATAAATGTAATTTGTATGTAATGGAATAGTATTATACAGTTTTTGAAAATTGATGAAAATAAGGAATTCAAAGAAAAATGGAAAGATCTATATGCAATGATGCAGAATGAAATAAGCAGAGCAGAGCAATATACAAAATGACAAAAATGTAAATAAAAACATTAAAAGGATGCGAAACTCTGTAGTAAAAATAACCATTCTTGGTATTAGAAACAGATTATAACATATGCCTTCTTCTCCTTACTAGGGAGGCAGGTGACTACAAGGACAGAATGTAACTTATTTTGTCAGGGCATATACAAAAATGACTGATACAAAATAAAAGGTATTTATAATAAGTCTCATTTAAAAAATAATTAACAAAGTGGGTTGTTATAATTTAGAGTTATGGGAAACAGGATTTAGAGCTAGAAGGAAATAGAGATCATTTGTTCTAAGCCAGTCATTTTACAGAACACAAATGCTGGGGTTTTTTTGGAATACTGGAGATAAATTTTTGGCTGAGCAGAGAGGAAATACTCATTGCTGGACTGCACAAGTGCCTCTCCTATGAAGAAACTTCAGTCAATCAATAAATATTTATTAAGCATATGCACTGTTCAAGGGTTAGGGATACAAATTTTAAAAGGAACTTACAATCTAATGAGAAATACAACATACAAAAGAAGATGAAAACAACTTATAAAAGGAGTTCATAGCTCCACCCTCTAATCAAAGGGACAATGGGTGGTGATGAGATAGAGAAGCCAGACTGATGGGATCTTGCAAGATGATGAAGTTTTCCCATTGATGAGCTTCCTGGGTTATGGTGGAAAAGTCAGAGACCCTCCAAAGTCCTGCAGCCAGGAGAGAAATGCCAAAAGAGTTGTACTGAGTTATCCTTCCTATTAAGGAGAAGTTTTAGAATTCATGGCTCCACCTTCCATTCAGAGGAACAGAGGCTGGTGGTGATTTTAGACGGATGACATAGATGTAATCCTGATAAATGGGACCTTTTTTTGTCTTTCTTTGCATCCTTCACTTCCCCCTTCCACTTCCCCCCACCCCCACATTTAGCATAGCACCTAGCACACAGCAAGTACTTAAATTCTTTTTGACTGATAGCTAGAAATAGCACCATGGTGACTCAGTTCTTAAAGAGTTGATACCAGTGAAGTATAAAATATGACACCAAGCTATAGAATTGGGTTTCAAGTATGGTCCCAATTTTAGACTATATATCTATTGTTGACAAATAAGCCTAGCTAAAGTTGCTCATATATGAAAGGAGAGGGTTTGGAATAGACGATCTCTAGGTCTCTTCCACTTCTGACATTATATGTTGTATGATTTTACGATCACAAACTTGATTGTAAGGTGATGAAATTTTCAACCACAAGTAGTCTAAAAGACCCCCCACTAAGTTATAGGCAAGTTATGATCTGATATTGTATAGATGTTATTTGTTTCAATTATTTTTTGTTGACTGAGATTCCCAAATACAGAGAATTTTTGCCTTGTCTTTGCTTACATTGTCATATGAGGATAAAGATTGTTTAGTCTGAAAATGAAAAGATATGAGGGAGACATGATAACTATCCCCTACTACGTGGAAGGGATTAAATTGTTCTATTTAGCCCCCAAGAGGCAAAATCAGTAGTAATGGGTAGAAAAGATCAATTTAGACTTGATATTGGAAAAAATTTCCAAGCAATTAGAGCTGTGCCAATATGAAATAGTCTACTTTGAGAGGAAGGCTCTTCAAGTAGAGGGTGGATGATAGAGAATGATAATAGTTAGCATTTACGTAGAGCTTTAAAGTTTGCAAGGCACTTTACGTGTGTTATCTCATGTCATCTGAATGACACCACTTGTCAGATATGTTTCTATGGAGATGTCTTTAGTATATGAGTTGGATTAGATGCTTATGAGTAAGGGTTTGTTCAACAGAGAGAATACCCACACTGATGAATTTAGAGGTCTTCAAAGTGTGGGTATATTATATTTGCTATTTATTATTAATTTATATTTATTTTCATTGCTATATATTATTTTATCATTATTGATGATGGCATATTGATGATAAAGACAAGAACATACCCCAATGATAGTTTCCTTCTCACATTTTATGTAATTAGAATTCAATTATATGCCATGGAGAACAATGAGAGAAAGTTACTATATTTAACAAAATAGTCATCTCAGCATTCTTTGTGGTAGCAAGAATTTCAAAATAAATCAATTGAGCAATGACCAAATAAATTGTAGCTTATGAATGTAATGGAATATTATTGTGCTATAAGAAACATTGAATATTAGGAATTCAGAGAAATATGGGATGACATTAATTGATGGAGAATAATATAAGCATAACTTAGGAGAAGAATATCAATAACGTAAAAGAAAATAGTATTACTAAGCAGTCACAATGACTTCAAAATGTAAATAACACTAAAAAGCAGTCAATAGCTGATAAATTAGGATAAGCAATTTTAGTGCTAGAGAACTGATTTCTTCCTCCCACTAGAGAGGTATGGAAAATGGATGTGGAACAAGTTATACGTTATCAGATGTTGTTACTCTGTTAGTAGGTTTAAATGTTTTTCTTTGTCCCAAGGAGAGTTCAGTGAAGGTGGAGAAAGTTAAGGGTAAATGTGGTGTTTAAAAACATAAAGGAAACAATAAAACTTTAACAATAAAAGTTCAAATGCAACATTTATTTCAATTCCATTTTAGTCCTCCCCAGGGAGAAAAAAAGTATCAGCAGTTCATTTGAAATTTGCCTTTTTAAATGGATTGTGAGAAAAAGCATTCTCATAGTGGATTGACTTAATTTGTCTCACTGGCTCCAGAGTGAGAAACACCTGAATTCAAGCACTGTGTCTGGTTGTATGACTCTGGGCAAGTCAATTAACCTCTCAGTGCTCCAGGTGGGGGGCATCTCCAGTAATCTAGATGTGTTTCTGGCCACTGGACCCAAATGGCTCTGGAGAAGAAAGTGAGTCTGGTGACTTTGCACAGTCCTCTGTCACTTAAATCCAATTCACTTGCATGTCATGCCATCAGCTCCATGATGTCATGGTCCTATTCGAGAACAAAGGACAAACATCAACCCTGTGAGTAGTTGGAGTTGTCCCACCAGGGGACCCAACTGGAACTGGCCAACTGGGCAATACAGCTTTTCCTTCTTTCCTCCTTCCTTCCTTCCTTCCTTCCTTCCTTCCTTCCTTCCTTCCTTCCTTCCTTCCTTCCTTTCTTCTGTTCTTTCTCTCTTTCTTTCCCTTCAGAAATATCAAAAGATATCTTGGGGTTTATAGACTAGATTTCTTTCTTAAGGACCATGCTTTAAACTCAAATCATTCTGGCTATCACTGATTGACCAACAAAAGGTCCCAGGCCAAACCCCATTTGGTCAATGTTTGGGCCCTGATTGACTCAGAGCGAATGTAAATAGGAATTGTTTCTGTTTTGGCCTGAAACTCAGAGGGTCTTCCCAGCCCAGTTTGATTTTTTCCCTGGACTAGGTTAAAGAGGCCATTCTTTGCTTTATTTTTTTTTTAACTAACCTTAATCACTGAATGGACATTGTTTCAGTCAAACTGAGACCTGCTAAAGACTTTAGCTTTAAAAGGTCAAGGTCTTCCACCCTATCCTCCAGTCACCCTGATGTGTATCTGGCCATGGGACCCACATGGCTCCAGAGGAGAAAGTGAGGCTAGTGACTTTGCATTGCCCTCCCTCACTTAAATCCAATTCACTTGCATGTCATAGCATCACCTCTATGATGTCCTCTTTGTGAACAAATGACATACAACAACAATGTTCCAGGCAATCAGAGAACAGCTCATCTTTTTTCAGGTCATACATTTCTGAGATAACATCCTTTATGCAGTTTTTCCTAAGTAGTCCCTCATTAGTAATATGTCCCAACCTACTTACACTCACTATGCAGCTCTTCCTTTGAGAGATTCTCAACTTTAATTCTTTCAAGACTATAGTATTCTATGTCTCACAGCTATGCAACCTCACTAGAAGAATATTGTTGCTTTAAAAAATTTTTAAATGAGCCTCTGTTCCAGTGAGAGTTCTGGGATCATTGAAAGAAGTTTGCATTCTCCCAAAGGCAGACTACCCCATACTCTTCCTCTTGTCCAGTTCTGGGCCAAACTCAATGTCCATTGCACTGTCAGTTCAAGATATATGTATTGATGCACAAACTTTTACTAATAGATGAATTCAATAGGTTGTCTGCCCAACTGCATGCTAAAATCTGAACATTAGGCAGTGTTCATCTACTTGGTTCATCCTTTTTGGCCTCTTAAACCAAATTCTTTTGCATGATCATGGATCCCTTATCATGGCTATTGGGACATGATGCAATTGACATGATATCATGCCCAAATAAGAAGATGTAAAGGAACTCACCATGTATAATGAATCACTCAAATTTAGACTACACTGTACATGGCTCACATCTAGGGTTTCTCCAATGGTGGTGGGGGTGGGGAGAGTATAATCTAACTCAGGTAGAGGATGGTTATTTGTTTACTTCACACAAAATACACATTAATGTAAAAGACTTACAGGTGCATATTGACATGATTTAACCAAGAGTAATATATAGTGCCTGTTATGCCCTCCCAGAAGACTGAGACTTAAAACATCAAAACATGAAGTAGTTTGCAGTCCTGTGAAATAAGCATTTCACATTTCACCTTCATTCACTTTGGCTCTGTATTGCCCAAATAAATCTCTCTAGCTCTTCCATTTGTTTTGGCAAACCAGATCAAAAGTTTGTCTTATCCTCTTTCCAGTGGTCTTCTTTACCAAGAAACATTGAGAAAGTTGCTGGGAACCCCTGAAGTAATGTAGCCAGTACCAACTGAGGATTCAGGACCTCCTAACCTCCCAAACTTTCAAACATTTTACTTTTATTTATTTGTTTCTATTATTTTATGTTTGCTTATTATTTTATTTCTATGATTTACATGTATGTTATTTATTGTTGATTAATTTAATTTATGGAATAAGACAAACATTTCCATAACAGTACAATAAAAAAGATGATTGCACATGAAATTTCACTTCACTGTCCAACTTGCTATTCCTTACAAACAAACAACAGAATTATCATGTAAATTTCTTTTTTCCTTCCCTACCCTAGAGATGGCTACCATTAGACCTAACTGAATACACACACACACACACACACACACACACACACACACAGATATATGTAAAATTATTCTATACATACTTCTATTTATCAGTTCTTTCTCTGGATGCAGATAGCATCTTTCTTCATATGTCCTTTATAGTTAATTTGTGTATTTATTCAAAATAACATTCACTTAAAGTCATTCTTAAAACAATATTGCTGTTACTGTATACAATGTTCTCTCACTTCTCCTCATTTTGCTCTTCACTATTTCATTCAAGCCCTTCTACGTTTTTTTCTAAAATCATTGAGCTGATCATTTCCTATAGCACAATAGTATTCCATCACAATTATATACCACAACTTGTTCAGTCATTCCCTTCAATTTCCAGTTCTTTGCCACCACAAAGAGAGCTACTATAAACATTTTAGAACATATAGGTTCTTTTCACTTTTCCCTAAAGGATAAAGCAGTTGTCCTCCTAAGACTTATTGAGAAGACTTCAGAGAAGACTCCAGGGGCTAAGTTTTGATCTGAGAGCAAACCTTCTAACCTTACAAAATTACCTCCAAGGCCGGAAACATCCATTTCAGAATCACTTCTTAGCCACTTTGCACTCAGAATAGAAACACAAAACAAAAGAGGCAGCTTATACTTTGATATCCAGTCTTAGACTCATGCAAGCAAAAGTACATTCATAAGTAGCCATGCAATAATAACTAATATGTTGTTGGGCAGCCTTCCTGCCCCCCCGTCACGCATTTCAGGAAGAGAACAAGAGCAGAAGTTATCTCTCTTTTTTAACTACTGAAGCACCCTTCCCCAAAGCTGCTGTCCTAGAGTGAGAAGAGGATAGAGAGGACTAAGAGAGGACTCAGGGTTTGCTATGTCATACCAAAACACTAATCCCTTTAGTGATGGGGCACCTGTGATCCTAGAAGTTGCCAGGAGAACTCAATGCACATTTCAAGGAAAGACCCCTATAATAGGTACATTGCCACCTATGATCCATAGAGTGTACTCTAATGCAACCCCTGCTACACAAAAAGCTCACACAATTATATGTAGAACAAAATTGAAAAAAAAGCATTCATATATGTTAGAAGCATTTAAAAAGAAGGAATCAAGACCATTCTTTAATACAACTAAAAACATTTATCTAAAACCAAGAACTGGCATTTTGCAAATACGATGCCCACTGTAAGAATTATTACTTGATATAATATTTTAAAAGCTAGCTACAGCAATAACAGAAAAAATTAAGGGAATAAACATTGGCAAAGAAGAGGCAAAACTATCTCTACATGTTGATGATAAGACGGTTTACTAAGAAATACTTAGAAAATAAGCGACAAAAAAGAAAATTTTGTCAATAAGGCAATAGAATAAAAAAACACAAAAAAAATCCCTATACATGACTGGGGAGTTAGGTTGAAAGTGCTATAGCTCTGCTAAAAGATGTATTTCATAACAAAATACAACCATCCATAGCTCCCTTGCTCCCTGCTAGCCTAGAAAATTAGTTACAAGCTATCAAAAGATATGCCAATATTCAACAAGCTGAGGGGGGGTATACTATATTGTGTAGACATTAGCTGACCTGCTCCTGATGACTCTAGCTAGAATAATTTACATCATTGTTATCATCGTCATCATCACCATCACCATCATCATCCTCATAAGTGGCATTTATATAGTACCTTTTTGTGCCAAGCACATTTCACAAATATTATCTGATTCCCCATATCTTCACTACTACTCTTTCCTCCATAGACTGGTGACTAAACTAGCCCCAGTTTCAGTGAAAGTCTAGCAGTATGATAAATGCCTGAGTGAACAGATAAATGAGTAATTATTAAGTATTTACTCCATGTCAAGCATTGTGCTAAGTGCTGGGGATACAATGGAAAATAGAGACAGTCCCTGCTCTCAGAGCTTATATTCTAAATGGGGGAGGACAGTATATATAGGAAGTTTCAGACACAAGAAGGACTGAAGGGCCTAGTGGAAAGGAATATGACAAAAACCCAGGGGTTCTTAAGGTATGTTGACTGGACAAATGACATATTGGGATCATTGTTGAAGTGGGAGAAGGATGCTGAAGAAGAAAAGGAAATGTGTGATTGGATGGTCAGGTACATAATGCTAGTATCCTGTGATGGAAGCATTTCTTGAAATATATGAGAATCCTTTTCAGTGGAATATGGAGAAAGCTCCTATTCATCCTCTGGGATTAGTTGTGAGTTCTCATGGACTTAGTAAACAATACAAGTAGAAATAGTGATACTGATGGAACAAGGATCAATCAGGTGACCCAGAGGTCTCCTTCATTGGAAAATATGTGAAACTTCACTCAGATAAGGGACATAAAGGAAGAGAATAAGAACCATAGGGTAGAGGAAAACTGGGAACCGGCCCCACTGGTAATAGAACCTCAGCTTTACCCTATTATAACACATCAGGAGTGACTAACTAGGGGGTCAGCAAATGGGAGGATTTTCATGATCAAGTCACTTGGGAGGTTGCAGAATATTTTAAAAAATATGATACATCACTAGAACAATAATGAAAGTGTGGTCCTATAGGGCCAATGTTGAACTTCTCTCAGGCATGGAGTTCCATAGAATTGAGGATCTCAAAGAAAACTTACAAAGAAAATCCAACTACATTGGTTAGATGCCCCAGTTGGCCATCTTTTGTGTTTTAAGTGGCTAAGATGGGGAGTTATACATACCTGAGTGAATCTCCTTTGTAGCTTTCCCAGTAGGGGTTAGTAAGGGGATAGAGAGTGAAATTCCCCAAAGAAATTAGTGTTCTGACTCTATGGTGCCCCATCACCCCCTAAAACCAACCTATTTTGGTGATCCCAAGTCACCCAAGCCCCTATATCTAGGTCTGAAGGGCTTCTGGGTTCCTCTAGGGTAAAGGTTGAGGTTCCTACAAGATTTGGACCATTTCATCTGTAAAACTGGAAGTCATATGCCAAACGAACAATGGCTGAGAAAGGGATGAGGAAGAGGATAGCCAAATATATAAAGGGCTACTGGGCACTGGGACAAGACTGGGAGTCAGATTACTATCATGCCAGGGGACTTCCAGTGGGTCTCATTTCCCATAATGGATTTTGATGGAAAGACCACCAAAAAAAAAAAAAAAAGGACCACACTTGCTCATATGGAAGTTAAGAGAAGATCCTCCTTCTGGGTCACAGTAGTGGTGAAATATATAATGCAAATGGATAATCAAGATGTGCATGTTGTGAGAACTGACATCATGAACTCTTGAAAATTTGCAGCTCTTTAGAGACTTATGACAACTTCTATTCTAGTTATTATGACTGGAGCCAAATGGAAATCCTCCAAGTCATCCTATATACTTAACAGCAAATAATATCAGATCTAGGAAGGGTTAAAAGCTATCTCCCCCCTAAAGATAGAGATGAAGGAGATTGTAGTGCTCTGTTATTGCCAGCTTCTCTACAGCAATCTTAAGTGGCCAGTGAGGAAGGCAAATGGTATGGTATCTGGCATCTTGCAGTGAAATACTAAATAAAATCTAAACAAAAGTTGCTGTTAGTCACTATTGCTCTTCCCGATCTTATAAATGTGATAGACCAAGTAGTCCAGACCCTGGGTGAATGGTATGGAATTTTCAACCTTACTTATGCCTATTTCTCTATTTCTATAGCTGAGACTAGTAGTAGTCTCCAGAAGAGTAAAGACTCCAATATAAATATTTTCACCATTCTTCCCCAGGGAGAGTCTCATGCTGTTAGTCTGATGGGCAGAGGTATAAAAGAGGTTCTGCTTCCTGAGGACACTGATGTCCACTATTATGACATATGTTGATCAGATCAGGTGAGACTACAGTGGCAGAAGTCCTAGACTAGATGGTGGCCCATATAAGGGACAAGACATGGAATATCACTCCTAAGAAAATGAAGAATCCAGCATGTTCAGTCAAATTTGGAGGAATATTAGATAGGGAGAACCCAGATGACTTTGGATGTAGTCTAATACAAGCTACTGATACTTGCTTTCTAAAAAAAGAAACTTAAAGGCCTACTCTACTCTAAGGTTTGAAAATATCAGAATTAATATTTCCTCTAATTTCTTTTGTATTAATTTCTACTGTATTGATTCTACAATGGAACTGATTTTATTTATCCTGTATTAATTTTATAATTGAGTCTGCATCAGCCTAAAGCCACCTTTCTATGTACTTGAGTTGAGTCCTGGAGTTTACCTTTTACTCTGAGTTAGTTTAAGAGCTATCTTCAGGACTTAAACATAACATCAGGTTTCATGATATTTTCCCAGAAGCTGAGGGTATGGTAGGTAAGTTTTTCCCATTATTTAGCTTGTATTAGACTGTATCCAAAGTCATTTGGGTTCTCTTGTACTTCCCAAAACTGTATGACAGCTAGTAAACTCTACCTCATGGCCATTGGTTAATGAGAGACCATAGACTCAATTTATTGGTTATTTCTCCCATAACTAATATATAGTTCATGCTTGGATCATTGTCTCTCAGTTTACCTTACTTTTCAAATGTAACAGATTACTCTTACTCTAAACCTGAGGTTTTAGTGTACCCACAATTCCCATGTAAGTTTCCTGATGGCTGTCATTTATTGAGTTACCCACAAGTCTGTCTCTTCTGAATGGAGTCCAGAATAAGTTATATAGCCCTGAAAGACCCAAAGTGGACCATCTAAAAATCTCTCCCTCTGATCCCTAGTAACACTATGGGGATCATATTTTTGGAGGTTTCCATTCATAAGGATGAGGTTGAGTGGGAGCCTTTGGCAAGCACCAAAGGATAGTCAAATGAAATGACCATTAGATTTAGAGACCCACAAACTTTCTGAAGTGACTGCTTGCTATATTACCTCTGAAAAGTAACTGTTCATTTGTTACTGTGCCTTAGTTGCTGCTAAAGGGATTGTGCAGGATACCTTTCATTCATAGTTGACCTTGGTGATATAAAATGATCCCTCTAAGAAAATTGTAAGTTTCCATTTTTTACCCAATCCCATGGAATTTAATTAGTAAGTAAATAACAGGAGAGAGTAAATAATTAAATATTTTTCTCTTCCATACACGATAAATAAAGGTATACAATCATCTGAAAACTAACGTGCTGAAAGGAGAGAGAATTCCCATTCCTAGGGTCACATAATGACTGGAATACTTCTCCATCATCCCACAACTGACCTTGTGTTTCCCAGTTTGCTTCCACTGTTGCTGTATCTAAGTTCCTTCTCTGCCTCATTCTAGCCAAGCTGCTACTACCATCTGCTGCTATAAGGGTTACTGCTCTTTTATAAAATTGCCACAACCAACACACCTAACAATCAATACATTTTCAGACCTTTCTGTGAGACAGACCCACAGTCACGTCTGACTGCTCACAAAAAGGACTCCAAAAGAGACTCAAGAATTTTTGTTAGTGTACTTTTATTCTGAATTTATCAAACATCAGAAATGTAAGAGAGCATTTCCATATATACAACAGAACAGAGAGCATTGCATGTGAAACCATAAATCTCTATTGTGTAAGGCTTGCTTCTCAAAAAGTAAGCAGTAAATTCAACAAATTACATTCAAAGCTGTCCTAATTGTTCCCTCTGGACTTCATCTGTATATCTTTAAGGTGATTCAACTACCCTTTTTTATTTCTTTTTTATTCTTTTGGTAATATTACTGTTCCCCTTTCCAAATAAGGAAAAATACAACACTTGTAGCATAGACAAGCAAAACAAATCCACACATTTGTTATGTCCACAAAGGTATGATTCATTCTGTACCTTGGACCCATCTCGCCTCAGTCAGGAGTGTGTTGCATCAGCTATGCTCTGGTGTTTTGGTTGGTCATTACATAGATAAGAGTACTGAAGTATTTTACAGTTGCTTGCCTTTACAATATTGTTGTAATACAAATTGTTCTCCTGGGTCTCCTCATTTCACTCTGTAGATGCTTGCACATTTTCTTGTATTGTTCTGAAACTGTCCCTTTTGTCATTTCCTAAGAGACACTAATATTTTGTTACATTTATATACCATTTGTTTAGCCATGCCCCAGTTGATGGGTAGGCATTTTACTTTCCGTTCTTCACACTATTATATGTATTTTTGCAAATATTAGTCTTTTACATTTTTCTTTGATCTCTTTACAGTATATGTCTCATAGTAGTCTTGCTGTTTTAAAGAGTATAGATAGTTTGGAGACTTTTGGGGCATAGTTCCAAATTGCTTTCCACAATATCTGGACCAGTTCAGTTCTACCAAAAATGTATCAGTATGTCTGTCTTCCTGAAGACCCTCCAACAACTGCCATTTCTCCATTTTTTAACTTTTATCATTCTAAGTGTGAATTGTTTTAATTAGTATTTCTTTAATTAATAATGATTTAGAGCACTTGCTACATTTACTTTTATTTATTTACTCTGCCTCATATACTTTTTTTTCCCTTTAAATGTATTTATTTAACTTTTAACATTCATTTCCACAAAATTTTGGGTTCCAAATTTTTTCCCCATTTCTCCCCTCCCCCCACCCCAAAACACAGAGCATTCTAATTGCCACTATCACCAATCTGCCCTCTCTTCTAACATCCCTCCCTTCCCTTATCCCCATCTTCTCTTTTGTCCTGTAGGGCAAGATAACTTTCTATACCCCATTACCTGTATTTCTTATTTCCTAGTAGCAAGAACAGTACTCAACAGTTGTTCCTAAAACTTTTGAGTTCCAACTTCTCTTCATCCCTCCCTCCCCACCCATTCCCTTTGGGAAGGCAAGCAATTCAATATAGGCCATATCTGTGTAATTTTGGAAATGACTTCCATGATAGTCATGTTGTGTAAGACTAACTATATTTCCCTCCATCCTATCCTGCCCCCCATTGCTTCTGTTCTCTCTTTTGATCCTGTCCCTCCCCAAGAGTGTTGACTTCAAATTGCTCCCTCCTCCCATTGCCCTCCCTTCCATCATCCCCCCCCCAATCTGCTTATCCCCTTCTCCCCCTCTTTCCTGTATTGTAAGATAGGTTTCATACCAAAATGAGTGTGCATTTTATTCCTTCCTTTAGTCGAATATGATGAGAGTAAACTTCATGTTTTTCTCTCACCTCTCCTCTTTTTCCCTCCACTAAAAAGTCTTTTGCTTGCCTCTTTTATGAGAGATAATTTGCCCCATTCTATTTCTCCCTTTCTCCTCCCAATATATTTCTCACCTCTTAATTTAATTTTTTTAAGATATGATCCCAGCTATTCAATTCACTCTGTGCTCTCTGTCTCTGTGTGTGTGTGCATGTGTGTGTGCGCATGTGTGTGTATATGTAATCCCACCAACTACCCAGATACTGAAAAGTTTCAAGAGTTACAAATATTGTTTTTCCATGTAGGAATGTAAACAGTTCAACTTTAGTAAGTCCCTTATGACTTCTCTTTGCTGTTTACCTTTTCATGATTCTCTTCATTCTTGTGTTTGAAAGTCAAATTTCCTTTTCAGCTCTGGTCTTTTCATCAGGAATGCTTGAAAATCCTCTATTTCATTGAAAGACCATTTTTTCCCCTGAAGTATTATACTCAGTTTTGCTGGGTAGGTGATTCTTGGTTTTAGTCCTAGTTCCTTTGACTTCTGGAATATCCTATTCCACACCCTTTGATCCCTTAATGTAGAAGCTGCTAGATCTTGTGTTATCCTGATTGTATTTCCACAATACTTGAATTGTTTCTTTCTGGCTGCTTGTAATATTTTCTCCTTGACCAGGGAACTCTGGAAATTGGTCACAATGTTCCTAGGAGTTTTTCTTTTGGGAGCTCTTTCAGGTGGTGATTGGTGGATTCCTTGAATACTTATTTTGCCCTCTGGTTCTAGAATATCAGGGCAGTTTTCCTGGATAATTTCATGAAAGATGATGTCTAGGCTCTTCTTTTGATCATGACTTTCAGGTAGTCCCATAATTTTAAAATTGTCTCTCCTGGATCTATTTTCCAGGTCAGTTGTTTTTCCAGTGAGATAGTTCACATGATCTTCCATTTTTTTCATTCTTTTGGTTTTGTTTTGTGATTTCTTGGTTTCTCATAAAGTCATTAGCTTCCATCTGTTCCATTCTAATTTTGAAAGAACTATTTTGTTCAGTGAGCTTTTGAACCTCCTTTTCCATTTGGCTAATTCTGCTTTTGAAAGCATTCTTCTCCTCATTTGCCTCTTTTGCCAATTGAGTTAGCCTATTTTTTCAAGGTGTTATTTTCTTCAGCATTTTTTTGGGTCTCCTTTAGCAAAGTGTTGACCTGCTTTTCATGCTTTTCTTTCATCTCTCTCATTTCTCTTCCCAGTTTTTTCTCCACCTCTCTGACTTAATTTTCAAAATCCTTTTTGAGCTCTTCCATGGCTTGAGCCCATTGAATATTTATTTTGGATGTTTGGAATACAGAAGCCTTGACTTGTGTGTCTTTCCCTGATGGTAAGCATTGTTCTTCCTCATCTGAAAGGATGGGAGAGAAAGTAACCTTGTATGATCTTATTTTTTTTTCCCTCTTCTGAACATTTCCCCATCCAGTTACTTGACTTCTGAGTTTCCTTTCCACACCCACCTCGCCACCAGATCCACCCAGCTAGTGCTTGGGGGCTGAGATTCAAGTGCTGCTCCCCAGCCTCAGGGTTTTTGGGCGGGTGCAAGGCTGCTATTCAGTTGAGATTAAGTTCAGGTGCTCGGGTGGGGGTAGGGCCACCACATGGGGCTCAGTTCCCTCAGGGGGTTTATGTGGAGACCTTCAACAATGGATCCGAGCTCCTGCCTGCTTTGGGAGCCCCTGTCTGCTGCTACTTCTGCTGCTGCCTCCCGAGGGGGCCTGAGTTATGGAGACACCCCACTCCAGTCTCGGTGAGCTGAAAAGACACTCTCACCAACCTCTGGTGCCTGTGGGTAGAGGGACCTGGGTGGCCGCTGGAGATTCTGTCCCTGAAGCCTGCTCGGATCTGCTCCTCTCGGTGCTGTGCAGCCAAGGCAGGACTGGGCTCTGCTCTGGGTCCGGTGCGGGATGGACCTTTTGTGTTGGTTTTTCAGGTCTCTCTGGAACAGAAATCTCCTCTGCTCTGTTGTTCTGTGGCTTCTGCTGCTCCAGAATTTGTTGGGAGTTCTTCTTTACAGGTATTTTATGGGCTGTGGGTTCAGAGCTAGCATATGTGTGTCTTTCTCCTCCACCATCTTGGCTCCTCCCCTGCCTTATATACTTTTGCAAGATTGCAGTGACTTCACTCATGGCATCCAGTTGAAAGAAATGTAGTTTTTGATCTTGGGAATTTTGAAAGATCAGGAGAGCAAACCAGGGAATGTTGGCAGTTGGTGTCCAGACCACTTTTCTCATTAGCATAGTACTGATACCCTAAGGAGTAAGTTATGATATCCAGGAGCAACCTTTGAATTCCAACCCAACAAAAAAGAATTCATCTGGCAGCCATGACACATCTATACATGAAATTGGTGGAATCAGTGCTATTTTCTCCCTGGTGATGGAGAGATACTGTAAATGTGATGAAGAGATACAGCTATACAGGTACTGAGATAAATCATAAGCCTAATCCTAACTTCCCCTCAGAGACTGAAATGGTATAGGGAGAGATTTCTCCACCTGAGGTGTTGAAGGAAATGTTTATACATTTGTTTGGGGCTCTATACGTGAAGTAAATACCCCTTTGTAAAAGCTGTTCAGTGTTAAGTGGTTAAATGGAACTGGGATGGTAGTTATTAGGTTCTTAAAGAGGAGGGAGAACACAACTACTAGGGGTTCAAGCTGATGGCAGTAGAGAAAAGCCATCTCAACCCCTCAGGATACCTTAGGACTATGAAGGTGAGAAGTAATAGGCCTGGCCCTAAGAGGGTTGGGCCAGAATCAACCATGTTATATCTCTTTTAATCAAGTCTATATTTTACTATTGCTTTGTCTACGATTATAAATGCCACACCTGCTTTTATGAGTCCACCTGAAATATAATATATTTTGCTCTAGTTATTTAAATTGTGCTTGAATTTGTCCATTTCAAGTGTGTTTCTTGTAAACAGCATATATTCTGTTTTTTAATCCATTCTCTTCCTTTTTAGGGGTAAGTTTGTCTTATTAATGTTCAAGATTATTATTATTATCTTTAATTGTGCTTTTCCATTTGTTAGACATAAAAAGATTGTTTCCACACAGATATAAGGAAGTGGCCTTTCTTGAACAGAAATACTTAGAGTCAAGAGAAAAGCAGGAAAAGGCCACAGTAACACCAGTCTCACCTGGGTCTGTGGTCAAGAATAAGGCAAAGAGTAAAATTGGCTTAAAGTATGCATGCTTAATAGCCTTATAAATATTAACTTCCCCAGGAGGAGCTAAAACTCATTTTAATGCACTGTAATATATGTGGAGGGAGAGGGAACATATCAGGGAGAAATATGAAGTAGGCACACTGGAAAGTTGTACACCTCAGAGTACTCAGTCAATGAGGAAAGGGAGGGACTTGGCATTTCAGGACAGGGAAAAAGGTACTTTCTCTCACTTCTGTAGGTGCATTCTGCTCTAGTAGCATACCCACTTCTTGCAAGAACTGTAAAATAAATGAACTTGCCTCATCTACCTCCAGAGTCTTTGTCTTTCCTTTACAAATTTTATTTCTAACACATTCACCACATCTTCCTAGATCTTCCCCTATTTTTGTCTATGGTTCCCTTCTTTATAATGAAGAGGTTGGTATTGAGAAAGACATGGAAAGTTTCAACTTCAAATCAGACAGTAAGGTCCCATGGTATGCACGGTTCAGCATCAAAACAGATTGGCAATGTCATTTCCACCGACAAATCTTACCAGTTTCTGTTATTGACCCACTTGACAATGCCAAGGACTTTGGTAACTACAACTTTCTCTTCTGGGTCTTCCCAGGATGTAAGAGCACCTGTAGGAGCAGTGGCCAGACTGCATCTGCACAAGGATTGCTTCCCTGGATGATGGCTAAGGGCAGATGGCTGGAAATATTTCTTTTTCCAAGACTCTTGGATTCAGGATCCTGAGCTGCCTCCATCAAGATCTAGGAGGAGGTGTGGTGATCAAGGTTGTGGCATTCTTTTGACTTGTCTGGAACACATAGCCTCCTGTTCCTAAGGAAGGTCTCATGCTGCATCAGCTAGATTGGCTTGCTTGCTCTGTATGTGACAATTAGTTGGTGGGCAGTTGGTAAGGATGGATGGCCCTATCTCCACAGAAGTTGGTTCCCCAGATTAAGAACTGAATCATAATACCAGTTGTCTGGGCATGCTGCTCTTTCCAGACTTTGTCCCATTCAGTGTGCCTATCTGCCTGTTGATGGCAGTTCATCAGCAGTTACTGCTAGCATGGATGAGGAAGGAGGGCCCCCTCTCCACAATGATTTTTCTCCTCAGTACTAATTGTGCAGAATAAGACATAATTTTTAGACATGGTCAACTTGAGAATTTGTTTTGATTAATGATTCATATTTGATACAAGAGGCTTTTTTTCCTTTCAACATTTTTGGAGAGAGATATTTGAGGGAAGAGGAGAGGTTACCAAAATGGAAAAAACTGAAGAAATGTAAGAAGGAGGGTCACTCAAGTATATATGTTTTAAAAAATTCACAGAAAAGAAGGAAAGTCAGTAGGGAACAGAGATAAGTAAAAGTTTTTTTGAAAACGACATGTTAAATTTGTATATAGTTATCCCTTCCACATCATGAAGGTAGGGGCACAGTGCCCGTGTGATCTGGAAAATCGCTGCAAAATTTTTTGGCCCTCCCTTTGAATTACAGAAGAAATCTGAATTTTTTCTTTTTCTTTTTTTTCTTTTTCTTGTATGTGGTGTTTACAGTAGGTTATTATAAAATTTGGGTAGATTTATGTTATTAAAAGAAAAAGTATGTAGATATTATACAACACTACATATATTTTATGCATTTTTGAGTTTCTAAACTTTTTCTGTGTCATCCACTGGCCTTCACATGCCATCTGTAGCTTCCACAAAACTCCCCCCAAACTCCCAATTCATTTCTTATGACTACCCATAGCATATCAAAACTGCAACGGGGAAAGTTGCGACATAGAATATAGTTGATATATTTGGAGGCAGAAACAAAGATGTATGTTGTACAGATGATCAGCTACATATGTAAACCTTTTCCTGTTCTTATTTGCCTGTGATTGGACAATCTTATGTGATATATAAGTTCATAATTTTAAAAAGAGAAAATATAAGAAATGGGCTTCTCTAAGTCTTTTGAATAGCACATGAGTTTTCTGTTTATAGATTTCTGTAAGTCCTTTGTTTTGTCTTACCATATTTCATGTTCTAAGTATTTATTAATGCATGCTTATAAGTCTTTTGTACCTTAAGCATTTCTTTGTGGTGGAGGAAATAAGTAGCTGTCCTACATCTGACATTTACTCCTCTTTACATTTAGCATCTTTTCCAGCAAGGACTCCATTTATCCCATTTGACTCCCTGGACGTGAGTCAAATTTAGCTGGATCAATCCATGACCTATAATTATTTCATGAAAATCTTCTGAAACAAAGCTTAGGTTTGGCCTTCTCATTTTCACCATTTTCTACATCCTCCTCATTAGCTTTCACAACAGTTTTTATAGGAGTCTTCTTCTTTTTGGTGAAGTATTTATAACTTCCTCTTCAGAGTATCCTAATTCTATTAGCCTCATTGTTCTCTTTCTCTTCATCCTTATTCTCAGAGTCTTGTTTTGTTGGTGTTTTTTGATTTTCATAGGGTTTTTTTTGTTCAAATACTTTATCCTCTTCAGATTCACTGATCTCTTCCTATTCTTTCCATTTATTTATTTATTCATTTTGCCTCATTAGCCAAGGAGATTATTGTTTTAGCTGGAGTGGCTGATGTCTGAGTAGAGATATCTCTACTCTTTCTTGTTCTGACAACTGTTTTTGCTAGGGTAGCCACTTTTTTTTGGCAGGGAAAGCTGCTGCCTTGAACTGCTTTCTTGATAAGTATGACAACAATAGCCTTTTAGGCTGGTAGTATCTTTTTTCCTGAAGTAGCCACAACCGTCTTTCTTATAAGATACCATAACCTTTTTCCCAATCCCTTCTTCTTCAGCTTCTAACATGTTGTTATTCTCATTGTCTTTATTCCCTTTGCGGGGTAGGAAGCCATTTTCTTTGGCTTACCTTAATTAGCAGCCTTTCAGAGATTCATTAGATTAAATGACATGGATCCATTAGTAAGGACTCAAGCAACATTGGTAATGGCTTAAAGTGTTAGTGGCATCCATGCATTAGTACTCCATTGCTGAGGGTGACTGAGACTAACTCCAAGGTTTCATATATCTATATCTATATATAAATTTATTTTTAAGCATTCTTTTTAAATTTTGAGTTTCATATTCTCTCTCTCCTTCCCATCCCTCCCTTACTGCCTGAAAAGGAAAGCACTAGGTCAATTATACATGTAAAATCATGCAAAACATATTTCCATATTAGCCATAAAAAAAGCAAAGAAAAATAAAGTGAGAGAATTATAATTCAATTTTCACTCAGAGTTCATCAGTTCTCTCTCTGGAGGTGGATAGAATTTTTTCATCATGAGTCTTTTGGAATTGCCTTGGATTGTTGTATTAGAGTCTTTCACAGTTGATCATCATTACAACATTACTGTTACTATACACAGTGATCTCCTATACATCTCACTTCATTTTGCATCAATTCATATAGGTCTTCCATGTTTTTTTTCTGAACCCACCCGCCTCATCATTTCTTGTAGCACAGTAGTACTCCATAACAGTCACATGCCACAACTTGTAAAGCCATTTTCCAATTGATGAGCATTCCCTCAATTTCTGATTCTTTGTTATCACAAAAAGAGAGGCTATAAATATTTTTGTACCTATAGGTTCTTTTTCTTTTTTTGGTTCTTTTTAGGGTACAGACCTTGTAGTGGTATTTCTGGGTCGAAGGTTATACATAGTTTTATAGTCCTTTGTAGGTCATAGATTTTCAATAAAGTTGAAAACAGATGAGTTCCTAGGAACTAAAGCATGATTATCTTCAACTCTTATATAAATTTCTTAATCTTTTGTTGCAAGTAGCATGGTACAAGTTTGTATTAGAATGTTCCATCTCTGTTTTCAATATTTTGTAATTCTCAACAATTCTATTTCTCTATATTTCAAATAGTTATCAGAGTTCATCATTCCCTCAATGGAGATAAGATTTTTAGAACTGCCAGAAGTAAAAAAACTCCCCAAATATTTTTTGATCAAATATTTTACAGCCTGATGAAGGTAGCTAGATCTTACTGGCTCACATAGGCTTTTGACAACAGTTTTGGTATAACCTGTATGAAAAAAGTGAGTTTCATCAACAAAAATTACCTTCTCCTAATCTTTAGTCCTTAGAATTATTTTGTCCACAAAATTGTCTTTTTCTTCATAGCAAGGGTTAGTAGCTATCTTTTTCTAATGATCTTCTGTTTTTCAAATTTCAAGAAATCTATACCATACTATAGGAGAATCAATAACAACCTCTTCAGCTGCCAGGTCTCTAGGAAGATTTCTTTTCCTGAGGATTACTTAGGTTGTTTCACAGCAAAACGGTCAATTATTGGCACTATTTTTCATTTAAGACCAAACTTTTTTTTGTGCTTTGTTTTGATCAATCTTGTTTCAACTTGGGTTTGAATGGTCCTTCAAATACTTGGCTTACCCATGCCAACACATGTAAGGGGCGCTGACCACCACACCATCTGGGACGCCACACTGACGGACATCAGGTAAACTGAGTCTGGTGCAGGGAAGGGTGAACAAGATGGCGCTGGAAGGGATGGCCCCACCCCTGGTTTGTTTTTGTCACTATAGTTCCAGCTTGTGTTCATTACTATAGCTTCAGGTTTGTTTGTGTGTGTTACCATGGTTCACTGGGCTAGCTGGCAAAGACTATATAATCAGACTGCTTGCTTGAATAAATCAGAGTTGCTTCATGACCCACTCTCCCGCCTCATTCTTTTACTCACGAGCTCCACAGGAGGATGAGCAGCCTGCTGGTCAGGCATAAGACTTGCTCCTCTCAGTAAGCTATGCCATCACCATAGCAACTTGGCCCCCAACGTGGGGCCATAGCAACTTGATGCCCAAACTGGGGCCACAAGCAGGGGGAAGGAGCAGGAAGCTCAGCCAAGGGAAGTCAGGTCCCTCAGGAAACTCAGCCGAGGGAAGTCAGGTCCCTCAGGAAACTCAGCTGAGGGAATCAGGTCCCTCAGTAACCCCCCGAGTGAGTCAGGCTCTCCAGAAGCCTAGACAGTGTACAGGAGCTATCAGGACAGGGTCAAAAGTGGACACCTGAGCGTGACAGGAAACCGTAGCCTGTCTGCCTCACCGAGTTCCTCCGGAAAGCAAATCCGAAAAGAGGATGCAGGAGAAGATGCGCGCATTCAGCTCGAGTGAGACAAGGTGTAACCATGAGTAAGATTGAAATGGGGCAAAGCTCACAAAAGTTGAGTCAGGGTCAGTACACATTCTTTCTATATAACATGCTGAAGAATGTGTTAATAGAAGATGGTGGCAAGGCAGTGCAAATGAGAACATTCATCACATCCTCACAGACAGCCCCATCAGAGTCAGAGAGTAGTACAAGGGACAATAGCCCAGAAAGGCAGCCAGCACCCATATATTTAAACTTAGAAGAGAGATGGAAGAACAGACAAATGGTGCAGAATTTGCAGGACAGTGTTAAAAAGCTAACTGATAAATTGAGAAACATACTGAAGAAAGAGAAAAGACACCTCAGAGACAAGGCTTTGAAACTCCCAGGTGAAAAGGAGGAGACTAGGTGCCACTGGACTTTGTTCCAGAGTCTCCCTCACTTCCACTTGAGTTTCACAACTTTTTCTTTCACAAACATTTTTAAGGAGTGGCCACAGATGTGAAATTTTCTTGAGTAAAAGTTAGAACCATCAAGATTTTTATTTTACTCTATAATCCAGAAATGGTGTTAGAGAAAGCAATTTGTCATCTGAATTTTGTTGAAACTAAAAGATGTTGGAAAAGTTATGTTATTTAGAAAACCAGGTATTTTCACCTTTGCCTGTTAAAAAAGTTATAGCTAAAAAGCTGCTGTTTTAATGCTAAACCTAAAATTGTTACTGGATTACTATGTGTGGAAAGAAATGAATGGAGTAATAATTTATTTAGACTGGTTCTGCCCATTCAGAACAGTCCTCCTATATGTTTGGAGTTGGCAGACATGGGATCCATGCCAATTCCTTTTATTTTGTAAAACTGCCAATGCTCCTTTCATGTGGACACGGTCATCAGTCCTAAGAAAATTGTTTGGCTTGTATAATTCATAAATAATGAATGTGACTTGCTCAAAAATTGTAACAATTGGCTTTAATATCAGGACAAGTTTTAAATTTGAGAAAGAAGGATCTGAAATGAAATCTCTTGTGTATGTGAGTCCTGTTAATGTGCATTGCTTATTTCAACTCCATGGGAATACAAATAACTGTATTGGGCTTTAAGTTGGGATTAGTGAAATTTGCTGTTTAAGGTAAAAGCATTTGGGACCACAAACAATTTTGTTTAAGTTTGAATTTGGGTATAGTTGTCTGCATTAAATCAGTATCTGAAAGGATATGCCACAAGTTACTTAGAGGGACTGTGATCCTTCATCCTGTACTGTTATCAGGTGAAATTTATATCTGGAGAGGAAACACCGAGGGGACAATTCTAGACTCAATCTAGGATGGGATCCTCCTGGTCAGTTTCCCCACTGTGTCCTTTTATAAAGGAATGTTTCCCACCTGATTGTTCCTGAGTCTGGCTATAATACAGATACTGCATGACTGGAAAATTTCACCCCTATCTGAATTCAAACAGAGTCAAAGATGTTTTATATTTAGGAATTCTTTAATACCTAAGAATCTGGTTTGTTATCATCTATTCATTTGTGAGAATATTTATGGTACTCTGCAAAGTACTTGCATAGTGGCTAAATAAAATTTCTCTTCCATAAGGTCTCTCTCCTTGGATACCTGAGTTCCAGGTATCCAGGGCTTGTGGACGGTAGGTTGGTTTCCCGCCCCCCCCTTACCAGCTACCAGCTTTCTTTGTGAAAGTGCTGTGGGCTGTAGCTGAAACTTGGAAGGTACCCAAAAGTTACTCAAATCTCCCCTCTTTTCTAAAGCCACATGAGCAATTAAGTTGGATTCTCTGTGTTAAGGTATAAAAATTGTGCTTCAGTTTCTGTAAGTTGCCTCCCTCCACAAAGTTCCCTGACCTGGTGGAAGGATGTCCCTTTCTCGAGAATTGTAATATCACCTATCACCCTCTGAATCGTCAAGTTCCTCATACTGGTTAAAGACCTAACCCCCCCCAAAGTTGGGACCCTGTGAGGCAGGGTCAGCTCTACATCCAGTCTCAGCAGGAAGCAGTTTCAGAAGCCGAGACCTTCATCCCTTATCCCAAAATATGTTGGGTCCCATCTGCTTAAAGGGAGACAGGGTGGGGTGCTTGAGTACATGTACTTGGACCCCAGAATTCAGGCCAGGTAGAAAGGATGAATAGAACCCTGAAGGAATGTATTGCTAAGCTTAAGGCTGAAACTGGCAAGACCAAAAATGAGATGCTTTAAGTGTGGAAAAATAGGACATTACCAGAGGGAGTGTAGAAACAATGCAGAGGGAAGAAAGGGACTCCAGAACCAAGGGAACAGAACGCCATTTAAGAGTAGGCCAACCACACCCTGTCCAAAATGTAAGAAAACAGAACATTGGGCTTCAGAGTGTAGGTCATTCTCCCCTCTCAAGGGTAGTGCTCAATATTTAAACATGCAGATGGGCGTCCCTCCAGCCCAGGAGAAAAGGAGGGGCTACTGGGAGGACGCAGAGAGGATCCCAGAGACCACTTTAGAATTCAGGAGGAAGTACCAGACAATCAAGTTGGTGCCATACAGTCAAAATTAATTAGAAGCCTAGGGAATTTCCTGATACCTCCATGCACAACAGTATGGTTACCAATAGAGGGAGTATGCATCAAAACAAAGCAAGAGATTATCATTTCTGCACCAGAAAATGCTTACACAGGCTTACAGGCCGTAGTACAGCAGGCTCACAATAAGTTTCATATATCAGCAAAATCATTAAGACATTTATATAAACTTACTAAGAAAGAGGCCCGAAAGATTGTAAAATCATGCCCAGCATGCATTCCTTTCCAGCCACCGATGCCATGCAGAGTGTACAATCCTAAGGGATCACATCCTAATGATATCTGGCAAATGGATGTGACTCACATAGCTTCATTCGGGAGGCTTAAATATGTCCATGTGTCTATAGACACTTTCTCCGGTTTCATCATGGCTACTCTACGCACCAGAGAGGCAGTTAAGGATGTGTGTAGTCATATGCTTCAATGTTTTGCCGCCCATGGCGTCCCACGACTATTAAAGACTGATAATGGCCCAGCATACACTGCTTTGGCCTTCCAAAAATTTCTCTCAGAATTCGGAATCTCTCATGTGACTGGGATCCCCTATAACCCCACAGGACAAGCCATAGTAGAACGTGCGAACCGCACCATAAAACAATATGTCCAAAAACAAAAAGGGGGAGCTTCGGGACCCAGGTCCATGGCACATGATCAATTAAAATTGGCACTTTACACAATCAATTTTAAAAATTCAATGAGTACGGTCTTACGCCTGCTATGAAATACATGGTCAGCTCAGACTGACTGCTAGAACACATACCATACTAACTTGGGGCAAGGGTTATGCTTGTATCTTTACAGGAGACAAGGAGATCTGGGTATCAGTGGAAAGACTATGGGCCATACAGCACCAGGAAGAAATCACAGGGATTCTGCCAGAGAAAGAAGAAGAAACTACAACACCTGAGCCATGAAATTAGTCAGCTGCATCTTACTGCTTCTAACAGTGAGCCAGGACGAGGACCAGTATTGGACCTTTGTACATTAGTAGACATTTCAATTTTACAGGACTGGTGAAGGGCTATCCTTGGTGTTTGTACAAATAATGTATCAGTGAGATTTAGGGAACAATTGAGGATGGATCATGAATTCTATCAGGCCATTTTAATGTTATAAAATGATGTAATAGCTATTGGAGATGAACTGCAGGCCATAGAAACACAATTGGCTTTAGGATGTGATTACAGATATCGTCATTTTTGCATGATGAACAAATTGTACAACAATACTGAATTTAATTGGGAAGAAATAAGAGCTCAGTTGCATGGCTTAACACTCACCAACGTTTCTAGTGAAATGAAACTTTTGGAAAAATTGGCATTGGATATAAATACTCAAGGGACAAAAAGGTTAATACCTGAAAATTTTGTTTCAGACATGATGCAACTTTTTGGTCATTCCACCTCATTGTTTAATTGGCTAGGTCCATTGTTGTCAGGAGGTATTGTTATCCTGATTGTTATATGTCTTATACCAGCATGTCTCAAATATGCCCTATGAACTGTAAAAGATACAATGAAGATGCTTACTGAAAATCAGTTCAAGCTGAGAGATGTACAAACCCGTGAAGGTCATCGGGTCTAAAACAAAAAGGGGGAGTTGTAAGGGGCGCTGACCACCACACCATCTGGGACGCCACACTGACGGACATCAGGTAAACTGAGTCTGGTGCAGGGAAGGGTGAACAAGATGGCTCTGGAAGGGATGACCCCACCCCTGGTTTGTTTTTGTCACTATAGTTCCAGCTTGTGTTCATTACTATAGCTTCGGGTTTGTTGTGTATGTTACCGTGGTTCACTGGGCTAGCTGGCAAAGACTATATAATCAGACTGCTTGCTTGAATAAATCGGAGTTGCTTCATGACCCGCTCTCCCACCTCATTCTTTTACTCGCGAGCTCCACCGGAAGATGAGCAACCTGCTGGTCAGGCCTAAGACTTGTTCCTCTTGGTAAGCTATGCCGTCACCATAGCAAACACATGCAATATTGTTAACAAATGTTGAAGTGTACTCTTTGAAAGTTTTTTGCACATTTTCTTAGAGTAATACTTATTCTTCAAAACCATAAAATTAAAGATATGACAAAAAAGTAATGAAGCATATGTGTATGTCAAAATCTAGCCTTCATGAGAAAGTACTAAAGGTGGGGAAACCAGCTCATTACAGTTTCATCTGGTCAAGATCATATTTTTTAAGTCACCCCAATGACAATAGAAGCACACATTTCTCATCATCTTCATCCTCATCATTACTATTATCATCATCACTGGCACCAAATGGAAATACATAAAATTTACTTGTTCAAAGTAATTCATACATCGTTGTACTTACCTCATAGGGAAATACAGAAATATATTACAAACTTAAAAGCACTACATAAATGTCAGTTATCATTCTTACTATTCCTGATTAGCAAAAGTTCAGAAAGACTTAGGACAGGCTAATTCTCAGGCCCATTCATTTGAACAAATGATAAGGCATTTCTATCTGCCAGGCACTGTGCTAAGGGCTGGGGATACAAATCAACAAGTCAGTCTGGTAGGGGACTACAATACATATAAGGGAATTAGTTAGAAAGGTGGAAGAGTGCAAAGCGTGTGTAGTGGCACAGTTTGGATCTGGCTAAGAAGTGGTATGATGGCTTGGTTTTAGACAAGATGATATTAAAACTCATCTATTATTGCCCAGGGTCCTGGAGATGGGAGACAGAATTCCAGTGGGAGAAGGAGAAATAAGGCAAGAGTGTATGATTTGGAGCTGGTTGGCTTCAACCATTTTCAGAATTCTGATTTAGCAGCAATCCTTGGGATTATTGCTCTTGAACTAAGGATTTTTTTGTCTGATGAAGGAAAACAATCTAGAGCTGATAATAGTACAAAGCACTAAAATAGGTGCTGCGTATACAAAAACAAATAAAAAACAGTCCCTGCTCTTGAGTTTACCTTCTTCTGGTAAAATACAGTATGCAAACAGATAAGCAGGCACATGACAATTTGACTAGGAGAATTAGGAAAAGGATTCCTACTGGAGTTGAGCATTGAAGGCAGCTAGGGATCCTAAGAGTTAGAGGAAAGGAGGGGGAGCAAACTAGGCCTAAGATAACTTGAGCAAAGACACAGAGGTAGAAGATGGAATGGTAAGTTTGGAGAACAGCAATCATTCCAGTTTGGTTGAAATGTAGAGGATATGAAGAGGAATAATATGTAATGAGCCTAGAAAATTAGGCTGGAGCCAGATAATAAAAGATTGATAGTTCGTATTAATAGGGAGGCAATAGGGACCCACAAAAGTTGTTAGACTTACACTTTAGGAAGATCCTTTTTGTAGCTATGTGGAGGATAGATCAGAAAAAGGAGAAAAATGAAAGCAAGGAAAACAATGAGGAGATTGTTGCAGTAGGTGATGAGTATCTGAACTAGCGTGAGAACTGGTGAATAAAGAAAAAGGGACAAATATGAAAGTTAATATGGAGATAGAGTCAACCACACCTGATAACAATTTGGATATGGGGGAATTAAGGAAAGGAAAAGTCAAGGATGAGTTTGAAGTTAGAAACCTGGATGACTGGAAGGATGGTAATTCTGTCAACAGAAAAAGGAAGAGGGGGTGGGTTTAGAGGGGAAGGAAATGAGTTTGGGACAGATTTAATTTGAGATAGCCATGCATCATCCAGGTGGAGATTTCCAGCAGGCAGCTGGCGATATGGGACTGGAACTCAAGAGAGAGATGAAGACTATTACATATTTAGGAATTATTTGCATAGAAATGATAATGAATCTATGGGAAGTGATGAAGTCACTGAAAAGGTATAAAGAAAGAAAACAAGAGGGCTGAGAACAGAGCCTGGTGGATGACTGGTTGGCATGTAGCAGCATATGAATAATAATCTAGCAAAGGAGGCTAAGAAGCAGTAGTCAGATTCTTACAGCTCTAATCCTATATAGTGATGTCGAATAGATTCATTGGTTTAAATTGGTCGTCCCCTGTTTTTTGTATGATGGCTACTTATGAATTAGTCATAATTTATCTAATGATTAATTTGCTCACACATTAGGAGACTAAATGTATAGGAAGAAATAGGAATTCCCAGTAAATTGAGCTCATGTAAGGCACAAAACATCCCCCATATATGGTTTCTGTTTCATGTACACAGTCAGACCTCATCATATCCCAGAGAAGCCTTGTCTAGGTTTTTGTATTTATCTTTGGTAGATCCATTACAGTGCCTTGCCCATAATAGAAATTTAAAAAATACATGCTGAATTAAAAAAAAGTTTAACAAATGCATCTTATACTAATATGTGGTATTGTGATAGCTATTTCAATATAAAAAGGGATCTCTAACACTCATACTTCCTCTGTACCCCCTGCTTCTTTTACTCCTCCCTTCTTCCCCCTGATCAGAGAGGGCAGAAGATGGACATTAGAGAGCTCCTCCCAGACCCTCTCTTTAAGAAAGACTGACAGATGCCACCTCACTTTCCACCTAGCTATACAATTTCATCATGCTACCAGGTAATTTGCCTCCTCTCCCACTCCCTCCATCCACTTCAGATTCTTTTTACATGTCATCTTTCTCCATTAGATCACAAGCTCCTTGAGAGTAGGAACTGTCTTTTCCATTTCTTTGTATTCTCAGTGCTAAGCACAGGGTCTGGTACATAGTACGTGCTTGATAAATGTTTAATTGATTGACTGATCATAAAAATGGATTCTTCCTCTAGCTGTACAGATTAAAATACATGCATACCCTCTCATTTTGTGTAATTTGTTTCTTTGGTTTCTCTTCTTTTCTTTCTTTCTTTTTTTTTTAAATTAAATTTATTTATTTAATTTTTAACATTCATTTTCACAAAATTTTGGGTTACAAATTTTCTCCCCTTTTGTCCCCTCTCCCCCCAAACACTGAGCATTCTAATTACCCCTATCACCAATCTGCTCTCTCTTCTATCATCCCTCTCTGCCCTTGTCTCCATCTTCTCTTTTGTCCTGTAGGGTCAGATAGCTTTCTATACCCCTTTACCTGTATTTCTTATTTCCTAGTAGCAAGAACATTACTCGACAGTTGATCCTAACACTTTGAGTTCCAACTTCTTTACCTCCCTCCCTCTCCACCCCTTCCCTTTGGAAGGCAAGCAATTCAATATAGGCCAAATCTGTGTAGTTTTGCAAATGACTTCCATAATAGTTGTGTTGTATAGGACTAACTATATTTCCCTCCATCCTATCCTGTCCCCCATTACTTCTATTCTCTTTTGATCCTATCCCTCCCCATGAGTGTCGACCTCAAATTGCACTCTCCTCCCCATGCCCTCCCTTCTATCATCCCCCCCACCCTGCTTATCCCCTTATCCCCCACTTTCCTGTATTGTAAGATAGGTTTTCATACCAAAATGAGTGTGCATTTTATTCTTTCCTTTAGTGGAATGTGATGAGAGTAGACTTCATGTTTTTCTCTCACCTCCCCTCTTTATCCCTCCACTAATGAGTCTTTTGCTTGCCTCTTTTATGAGAGATAATTTGCCCCATTCAATTTCTCCCTTTCTCCTCCCAATATCTTTCTCTCTCACTGCTTGATTTCATTTTTTTTTAAGATATGATCCCATCCTCTTCAATTCACTCTGTGCACTCTGTCTCTATGTATGTGTGCGTGTGTGCATGTGTGTGTGTGTGTGTAATCCCACCCAGTACCCAGATACTGAAATGTTTCAAGAGTTACAAATATTGTCTTTCCATGTAGGAATGTAAACAGTTCAACTTTAGTAAGTCCCTTATGACTTCTCTTTGCTGTTTACCTTTTCATGCTTCTCTTCATTCTTGCGTTTGAAAGTCAAATTTTCTTTTCAGCTCTGGTCTTTTCATCAAGAATGCTTGAAAATCCTCTATTTCATTGAAAGACCAATTTTTCCCCTGAAGTATTATACTCAGTTTTGCTGGGTAGGTGATTCTTGGTTTTAGTCCTAGTTCCTTTGACTTCTGGAATATCCTATTCCATGCCCTTCGATCCCTTAATGTAGAGGCTGCTAGATCTTGTGTTATTCTGATTGTATTTCCACAATAGTGTTTCTTTCTAGCTGCTTGCAATATTTTCTCTTTCACCTGGGAACTCTGGAATTTGGCCACAATGTTCCTAGGAGTTTCTCTTTTTGGATCTCTTTCAGGCAGTGTTCTGTGGATTCCTTGAATATTTATTTTGCCCTCTGGTTCTAGAATCTCAGGGCAGTTTTCCTTGATAATTTCATGAAAGATGATGTCTAGGCTCTTCTTTTGATCATGGCTTTCAGGTAGTCCCATAATTTTAAAATTGTCTCTCCTGGATCTATTTTCCAGGTCAGTTGTTTTTCCAGTGAGATATTTCACATTATCTTCCATTTTTCCATTCTTCTAGCTTTGTTCTGTGATTTCTTGCTTTCTCATAAAGTCCTTAGCCTCCATCTGTGCCATTCTAATTTTGAAAGAACTATTTTCTTCAGTGAGCTTTTGAATCTCCTTTTCCATTTGGCTAATTCTGCTTTTGAAAGCATTCTTCTCCTCATTGGCTTTTTGAACCTCTTTTGCCAATTGAGTTAGGCTAGTTTTCAAGGTGTTATTTTCTTCAACATTTTTTTGGGTCTCCTTTAGCAGGGAGCTGATCTGCTGTTCATGCTTTGACTTCATGTCTCTCATTTCTCTTCCCAGCTTTTCCTCTACCTCTCTAACTTGATTTTCAAAATTCTTTTTGAGCTCTTCCATGGCCTGAGCCCATTGGGTGGGCTGGGACACAGAAGCCTTGATTTCTGTGTCTTTGCCTGATGGTAAGCATTGTTCTTCCTCATCAGAAAGGAAGGGAGGAAATGCCTGTTCACCAAGAAAGTAACCTTCTATAGTCTTATTTCTTTTCCCTTTTCTGGGCATTTTCCCAGCCAGTGACTTGACCTCTGAATATTCTCCTCACACCCACCTCGCCTCCTGATCCTCCCAGCCAGCGTTTGGGGTCTGAGATTCAAATGCTGCTTCCAGCCTCAGGGCTTTGGGAGGGGGCAGGGCTGCTATTCAGTGTGAGATTAAGTTCAGGTGCTCAGGTCGGGGCAGGGCCGCCTCTCAGGCTCAGTTCCCTCAGGGAGTTTATGCACAGACCTTCAACAATGGATCCAGGCTCCTGCCTGCTGGGGGAGCCCTGGTCTGCCACTGCCCCTCAGCTTCTGTCTCCCGAGGGGGCCCGAGCCATGGGGGCACCTCACTCCCCCCTCGACCTGCCAAAGAGACTCTCTCACCGACCCCCGTCACCTGTGGGTGGAGGGACTTGTGCGGCTGCTGGAGATCCCGTCCCTGAAGCCTGCTCGGATCTGTTCCTCTTGGTGCCACAGCCGCGGCAGGTCTGGGCTGGGCTTCGCGTCTGCAGCGTGACGGACCTTTTGCGAGAGGTTTGCAGGTCCCTCTGTGGGTGGTGGGACCCGCGTGGCCACTGGAGATCCCGTCCCTTAACCCCGCTCGGATCTTTTCCTCTTGGTGCCGCGGCCGCGGCAGGGCTGTACTCAGCTCCCAGTCCCGGCGCCCAGTCCGCAGCGCGAAGGACCTTTTGCGAGAGGTTTGCAGGTCTCTCTGGAACAGAAATCTCCCTCGCTCCAATGTTCTGTGGCCTCTGGGTGCAGAATTCGCCGTGAGGTACTTCTTTGTAGTTGTTCTATGGGTTGTGGGTTCAGAGCTATGTGTATGTGCGTCTTTCTACTCCGCCATCTTGGCTCCGCCCCTTCTTTTCTTTTCATAAATCTATTGATTTATGAGTCTCATGGCCCACAGAAATATAGCATCACCAAGAGAATGCTGGTGCTAAAAAGATAGACTTTTGCCAGTTCAAGTAGCTTGGGAATGTTGAAAGTTTTACGTAGGTACCTACATGCAATCCATCCCACTCTTCTATTAAATTTTAGGCCTAACTCATTGTCATTTTGTACCACCTAGGCAAGATATATATATAAAAATATTGCTATATATATATGTTGGTATATATATATATATATATATATATGTTGGTATATATATGTGCATATATATATATGTTGGTATATATATGTGCATGTATATATATGTTGGTATATATATGTGCATATATATATATGTTGGTATATATATATATCTATATTGGTATATATATATATATATATATACACCAATTGACTATGTTACAACCTGGGAAATAAATTTTTTTTTCCTACTCTGCTTTTGCTATGTGCAGAGCTAGGCCAGTAAGTGATGATTTCATGAAAAAGTCATAAAGATGGCATATTTACCAAAATGTCTATAGCAGAATATTTTGTGGTAGGAAGAAAAGGGGGGAAATAGGCACCTAATGATTGAGGGACTGTAGTCTATGCATTTGGTAGAGTATTATTGTGCACAGGGATAGGAACTATACCTTGCTTTCCCTGATCTAGGGACCTGATCTGGGAAAAACTTCCTCTACCAAGTCAGATCAGCATGCTTTCTGCAACTTAGTATTTTTAAATTATTTTTCTAAATTTATTTCTGGTTTTCAATATTCACTTCCTTAAGATTTTGAGTTCTAAATTTTCTAAAATTTCTCTCCCCTCTCCCAATCTGCTCTGCATTTACATTCATATTAAACATATTTTCATATTAGTCATGTTGTAAAGAAGAATGTGAGAAACATGAGAGACAAGAAATGTGTGTGTGTGTGTGAGAGAGAGAGAAAGAGAGAGAGAGAGAGAGAGAGAGAGAGAGAGAGAGAGAGAGAGAGAGAGAGCGCAATTTGCTTTGATTTGCTCTCTCCATTCCCTTTCAGGACTCTTCTCCTCCTGAAAGTTTAGGGACTAAATTTTTTTCTCCTGTATCTATCCAAACTGCATTATTTCAGCATCTTAACTAAATCTCACTTTCCTCCATATTATCTCCATATGGACTTGATCCTTTATGTTCAAATAAAGTCAGTATATCTGATACCAGACAATGTGTTTAAAGTGGCAAAAAAGAAGAAGAGGTTTTTCTGTTCTTAAAAAGTGATCACTTTAGGATAAGGAAAGAGAGTTTTGTTTATTTTTTTGTTTTTGCAAAGGGGAGGGGAAGAAATGTGGCTTTCTTGCTATATAAACTGTTAGATATTTAACTTCCTCTAGTTTTTAAGTCTTAGGGTAGGACAAAATTGTTAGGCATTTTATTTTTATTTGGAATATAAAGGAGAATAAAGGTAGTCTGAATAAAGGCAGAAAGGAAAAAAAGATAGTGTAAAGAAAAATGGGAGATGGGGGAGCAATGAGCCCATGTGTTTTCACCTACTGCCTTCCCCATATCAGTTCAGAAGATTTGAGTATGTTGAGAAAATAAAAATTTGTAACTTGATTGGAAAACCGACAGAAAATTATTGTGATTGGCAATTGTTACAATTCAATGAATTATTAAGTTTCCAAGTTTCCTGCTTGGAGGGTAAGTCAAGCCCACCTAGTTAACACTGGATCAGAATTAATAAGGTGTCTTTTACCTAGGCTAAAGACAGTTAGCAGGCACATTTTAAGTTAACATAATATTAAGCTTTTTGAGAAAAGGAGAAAGCTTATATAGATCGAACTTAAATAAAAATTAATGGCTTCTGAGCTATCTTGTCTTATGATTAAAATGTAAAGGAAAGCTGGATAATCTGAGTAAAGAGATTGAGAGATTTGGAAAGATGAATAAATATTTGACTGAAAATATGGAAGGCAGATAAGGTTTGGGAACAAATGGGGGTTATTCAAACCCTCTCCTGTCTCTAGATAGTTGTTCTGGACCTTTGTGTCAATTTTAGATGGTTTCAGTAAGTGGTGAGGGTGTGAGGAAGTATTTTAAGATGACAGAAATATCATGATAATTAATAGCTCAATGAAGTTTGAGATGACTATCTGATTAGGTGATAGAGTGTGCCCACATGGTGGTAAAGAGATGAATTGCTGTGCAAGGTGATGTGGAAATCCATTCACCTGAATGAGTAATGACTTATTTTAAGCTTTAAGTAAACTTAAATGTTTAAATTTTTAAGTAAATCTAAATGTTGTTGTATTAGGAATTGCATTGTTAAATTAATGATGAATTGGTTTAAAAAATCTGTTATGAATTCTGTGTAAGAGTTCCTGTGTTGTAGAATCCCTATTGAGAAAATGAGAATTCTTAAAAAAATAATACATATATTTTTATATATGAGTGTGATATTCAAGCCTGTTTCATCTAAGGATGTATTAAGTATGTCGAAAAGTTTGTTTCTGCTATTAAGAAGGAAGTTTTAACTAAAATTGTTTTTGCTATGAATAAAGCATTTACAAAAGTATGTTTGTAAAAGGAAGCTTATGGGCAAATGTGCAAAGGCCTTGGTTTTAGATCTTGTCATTTTTGTCAATTAATTGTAAATTGTTCTTAAAAGAGGAAGCTATTTGTTGTATGAAGAAATGTTTTGTAAAATCTTTTGTATGATTTTTGAAAGACCTACCTACCAAATTTATATTTATAAGCTAATTTGTTATAAGAACTAAAGGATTATGGGGGTTGGAAGATAAGGGACAAGATAAGGGAGACCAAGAATTTTATGGCTCCAGGAAGCTCTGTAATAATTTTAAGACAAAAAAGCCTCCTGGCCACATCCCCTTTTCCTTTTGAAGTCCAGTCATTACAGAAGGACTTCTTAAGATCTAATCTGAACTCAGAAGTGCTCAGAGAAAACATATAACTCTTTGCTATTGTGAAAGGAAAGTAGGGGTGCCAGCCCCATCCTGGGGCCTTAACACTCAAAAAGCCTAAAATCATGATCCAAGTGGTGTGGTGCCTCGCTTTGTTAAAGTAAACTGTAAAGTTATGTAAAGTGTAAAGTGTAAACTGTATATAGAGTTCCTAAACAAGGAATTTGTTTTGGTGATAATCTCCAGTGAATGATGTTTATGACAAATTTAAGATTTAAGATGTGAGTCCTAGTAAAATTTTTGATTAGTGAAACCTGCCATCTAATGTATAAGCCTCTGGGACCACACTCAGAGAGGAATATGACTGCCACAGGCAAAAGTTTGCCTCAGGAGACAATCTTATCTTTAGCCTGGGATGGGATCCTTCTGGCTCAGTTTCCCCATTGTCTTCTTTTGAAAAGGAATGTTTTCTCACTTGACTATTTCTGAGGCTGACTATAAAGTGGATATCTAATTAGGTCCTTGCTTTTCATCTTCATGGCAGGTTTCTATAATCAAAGCAGATAGTTTAAGATGTAAACACAAGGCACTTAGTGGATTCTTATTGTTTTCAATTAATTGGGTAGATGGGTACTCTGGTGTGAAAGATAAAATCCCTGAAATAGAACATTTTTTCTGAATGTTATAGGAAGGAAAGGAAACCAAAGTATAAAAGTAATGTTGTGTTATTGTTCCAAAGGGCAAGACTGGGATTTAAAGTTAACTGTAATTGTATGGAATTGTTGAGGTTGGGGGTACTTGGGACCCAAAAATAGTGACATTCTGGGTCCTACTCAAATGCATACAACCCAAGCCTTCTTTCAGGTAAAGAAGGTCAAAGTTTGCAATCTGATCTACAGAGGGACTGAAGAAGGAGTCTTGGGGTGACCCCAGGTGGTCTGGGGGGTTCCAGGGATGATCTTGATGGGAGTGGCCAGTAACTTGAATGTTTGCATTGATAGGATTGAAGACAGGAAATAGAACAGAGATTTGGTCATAAAGATAAGGAAAAGTTTATGGGCCTCTAGAGAGCCAGATCAAGTAGAGAAATCCAAGGAGCTTTCAAGTTGAGATTTTCCAGGGCCCTTTTAGACAAATGAGACTAAAACTCCTTTGGAGTAAGGGACAAAGATCCCAACTTGGAATAAGGTCTTTACCTATTACAAAATGATGTAAAAGCAATTACTATTAAAACAATTGACTGGGTCAAATTACTGAGACTACATCAGAGACATCTTCAATTTGGTGGAAAGAATTTCAGTGTAGTTTCTTAGAGGCAGGTAACCTCTGGTATTGCATTGATGGAAAAGTTAAATGTTTCTGTTTTGATTTGAATTCATTTCATGAACATAAGTTGAAACTAGTGTTTGAAATTATCATACATGTAGCTCATTCTTTCAGGTTGAGCATAGTTATAAAAGGACAGAGTAGTTTGAGAAACAGATGTAAATTTATTAGAGCAATAACTTATGGTTTTAATGGTAAATTTGATTTTATGATTGTTACTTAAGCAGGAACTAGTACATGTATAGAAAGGCATACAAGCTCCTTAAGACTTGCTTCAAAAGACATTCCTTACCCAATGTGAAATTGTAGTCATATTTGAAACTGATTATTGGAGCTTGCTATTTTAAGGTTTCATGGAACTATTAAATAACTGTTCTTCTGAGTCTAACTCCAGGTGTGGATAGCAAGAAAGACTGTCTGAGCCACTGATCCATGATGTCGGCAAGTCTGTGAGATGCTGGTATGAACTGCAAAAGGGTGACCTCATGGGAAGGTTGGGAGAGTCGATGTTCAGCCTGGGTTGAGGTAGGATTCTCCTGACTCCTTATGGTTTAGTGGAATTTTTGGATCCAAGGTTATGGACATTTTAGTCATTTCATTAGCATAATTCCAAATTACACAATTTGCACAATTCCAAAATGGTTTCCAAAATGCTTACACTAATTCACAGCTCAGTCAACAATATACTAATGTACTGATCTTCCCACAATTTTCACAACATTGGCTATTCCCATCCTTTGTCATCTTTGCCCATTTTCTAGGTAGAAGGTTCTTTTCATTCGTGATTTGAAACATTCTTTCATATGTTGGTGATAGTTTGTAATTCTTCTTTTGAGAACTGTTTGTTCAGATACCATGATCATATATCTATTGGTAACTCTGTGTGTGTGTGTGTGTGTGCGTGTGTGTGTGTATGCTTGTTGTCTATATATCTTGGATACTAAAACCTTATCTGAAAAATTTGATAAAAAGATTTTCCCCCCATTTGACCACTTTCTTTTTCCTAAATACATCAATTTCTACAAGAAATTTTCAATTTCATAAAATCAAAATGATCTGTTTTCTTTTGTAATTGCTTCTTTCTCTTGTTTGGTTAAGAATATATCTACCCATAGCTGTGAAAAGTATATGATCTGTTTCTCTGCAAAATTTTATTGTATGATCTTTAATATTAAAGGCTTGTATCCATTTTGCATTTATTATAGAATATGACATAAGATATTGATCTAAGACTAATTTCTGCCAGACTGCTTTCTGGTTTTCTAAGAATTTTTCTTAATCAAATAGGGAGTTTTTCCCTGAAGAAATTTATATTCTCAGACTTGTTGAACATTGGGTTCCACTGTTTCTGGTTCTACTTTATTTGGTCTGTTTCTTGATGAGCTTAGATAGATAGAGATATGTTGTTGTGGCTGTTCAATTGACAAAGCTACTGGAGTGGTTTTTGCTTCTCCAAATCATTTTACAGATGAGGAAACTGAGGCAAACAGAATTAAGTGATTTACTCAGGATCACATAGCTAGTAAGTGTCTGATGTCCAATTTGAACTCAGGATCTACCTGACTCCAGGCTTTCCAGATTTCCATTGCACATGATGCTTGATTTTGGTTTTGGATACTTTTTACATTATTTTAAAAAAAGGTTCTTCTGAGCCTATAGTTTGTAGAGTTTTGTTAAAAGCATTTTTTCCCCTTATGGATAGTGAATTTAATCATGGAGTTCTGGATATTTTTGTTTTTAATATGATTGATTATTTTCCTAATGTTGAAACATTCTTGAATTCATGGTATAAATCCAACTTTGTGATAATGAATGGTTTATTGGATAAATTGCTGTAGTCTAACAGAATTTTATTTTATAATTTTTGAATTGCTATTCATTAGGTGATGTTGATGTTCTTTTATTCATATTTCCCTTGTTTAGGTAATAGATATATAGGTATATTTGTTGCATAATAGGTTTAAATAGGTATATCTGTCACATAAAAGGAGTCTGGGAAAATATTTTCTTTCTCAATATTTGAGAATTTGCATAGAATTTATACCAACTATTTTTTTTTTAAGTTTGCTACATTAGGACCAGGAGTTTTCCACACCAGCCTTCTTAACCCTTTTGGTACTTCCTTTCCAGAAAGCTTTATTTCCTTTTCTGACATTGTATCTCTAATTGGATTTCTATTAGTCTGAGTATTTTATATTTTTGAAGGCATCTCATTATTTTTTTTGCATTCTCAGATTTCTTATCAAATTACTGTTTAGCAGGTTCTTATCATTTTTATTTCTTCTGGTGTTTGTTTTTTAATTTGACCTTGTTCATTTAGTATCTTATTCCAGGTTAGCTAAAGGTTTATCAATTTTGTTAGTCTTTTTAAAGAAGTTTTTTTAAAATCAATTCTACAGTCCTTTTGATTTCCAATTTATCTATTTTTCCTCCAATTTTCAATATCTCTTGTTTCTGTTGGCTTTCTGATTTTTTTTAAAAATGTATTTTTAAAACACTAATCTTCTTTTCTATTTTCCTAGTGCATTTTTTTTAGGAATATAATTTTCCCCCTGAGAATTGCTTTAGTAGTATCCCAGAAGTTTTGGTATATTGTTTCAATATTTTTATAAAGTTATTTTTATAATTTGTTCTTTGACCCACTCATTATTTAGGATTTCATTGTTAAGTCTCCCATTAGGTTTGTCTTTTTTTTGTCCTCCATGAACTAATTACTGATTTTATGGCATTATGCTCTGTAAAGAACATGCTTACTATTTTTGCTTTTTTATATTTATTTGCAATATCTCTGTGGCCTAATATGTGCATGATTTTTAGAAAAGTTGCATGTGGTATTGAGAAATACATATATTCTTTAATAGTTCCATTTAGAAGATGTGATGAGTTTTTATCTCTAGGTTATCCAAAAAACTGTTCAATTCTATATTTTCCCTTTTATCTTTGTTAGTTTTGCCCAAAACTGAAACACTAAAATCTCCTGCTTTGTTATATTATTGTCTGTCTTCTTGTAAATGAGTTAATATTTCCTTTATGAATTTGGAGCATAAAAGTTGAATATTGATACTGCTTTGCCATTTATGGTTCCCTTCAGCATAATATAATTCCTTTTTTAAATCTCTGTTTCTGTTATGAATTTTTGTTTTATCTTTGATAGTTTAATTGCAACTCCAGATTTTTTTGAATCATATAATGCATGGTAAATAATTTTCCAGTCCCTCAATTTTATTCTGTATAAAAGTCTTCATTTTAAAGTGTATTTCTTTTCTTAAAATAAATTTTTATTGATGTTTTCTGATTCTTATATCATTATAGTTATTCCATTTATTCTTTCCCCTTCCCCTCCAAGAAAGCCATCCCATCTGAGAGTATTTTTTTTGTAGAGGAGAAAAAAGTTAGCACAACTTATTGACATATTGAAAAAGTCTGACAACATCTGCTTTGTGTAGTACCTGTGGACTTTCAACCTCCTCTAGGCAGGGGGAAGAGGGTATCTTCTCATCTCTCTTCATTCCAGTCCTGCTTGATCTTTATGATTTTGTTACCTTTACTGATTTTTTGGTGTGTCATTGACCTTTCTATTTACATTGTTGTAGTTACATATTATTTTCTTGGTCCTGCTTACTTAATCCTGCCACAATTCATAGATATCTTTCCATGCTTTTATGTATTCATCACATACATCATTTCTTACAGCACAGTAATCTTTCATTACATTCATGTGCCACAATTTGTTTAGCCATTCCTCAATTGATTGTCATCTACTTCATATCCAATTCTTAGCTATCACAAAAAAGTCCTGCTATAAATATTTTGGAGTATATGGAGACTTTTCTTATTGATGGCTTTCTGGGGTTTGAGTCTGGTAATGGATTTTCTGGTTGAAAGGGTATGGACATTTTAGTCACTTTATTTGTGTAATTGCAAACTGCTTTCCTATACTACTTCACAGCTCCACCAAACTGTATTAGTGCGCCAATCTTTCCATAATCGCTCTAACATTGACTGTTGCCATTTTTTGTCATTTTTACCAATTTTGAGGTGTGAGATGAAGCCTCGGGCTCATTTTGATTTAAATTTGTCTTATTATTAATGACTTGGAACACTTTTTTATGTGACTGTAAATACTTTGCTGTTCTTTTAAGAAGTTTGTTCGTATCTTTTGACCATTTATTTACTGGGAAAAGGCTATTAATATAGATTATGTAGAGATAGTTTATGTGTATATAATTTATATATGTATATATAATATATATGTATATATGTGTGCACATATATGTGTATATATAGTTGGTTATTGTCCTTCATTCTCGAAGAGGACCAAAATGACATTATCATGATAAAGTGAAGTTTCAATGTGTGCAACTATGGCTGATCAGACCAATACGAGCTTGGAATGCTCTACCACAGATTGGGCACAGATAATGTATAACTCCAAATTTGTGCATCCTACATTTAATTTGTGCTGTCTCAATTCTACTTTGCTCAAAGAGCATAGCACCTTTTCTGATGTGGGCATGCCATGCTGAGTGGTCCTTGTCCTCTTGTGGCACATTGATGATAAGGGTCTCTAGGTCTTCACAAAATTTTTCTTTAACCTCATCAGAGTTTGTCACAGTGGGAGTATAGGAACTGATGATGGTGGCATGGCGTTTCCTTGCAAGTGGTAATCATATTGTCATGATCCTATCATTCACCCCTTTTGGCAGGCATACCAGCTTGGTGACTAGATTAGTTTTGATTGCAAAACTTACACCAGCTTCCCAGCACTCCCCTTCACTGCAGACACTCCAGAAAAATGTGCATCCAGCTCCAGCTTCAGTAAGCTGACCTTCATTTGCCAGCCTTGTTTCACTCAAGGCTGCTATTTGGATGTGATACCTGTTGAGTTCTCTTGCAACAAGAGCAGTTCGTCTTTCACGTCTACTGGATTTTGTGTTGTCTATAAGTGTGTGCATGTTCCATGTGCTGATGGCGAGTGGAATCATCTTTGGGGATGTTTTTGTACATTCTGCACATTTTTTTGGGTGTGTTTTTCAACTGCAGCATGAGATTCCTCGGCTGCCATGGTAATCAGGCCAGGACTGGGTATATTCCATATTGGATACCAAACGCTTATTAGAGAAATCTGATACAAAGATATTTTTCCTCCATTCAACAGCTTCCCTTCTTATCCGAGATGCATTAATGTTGTATGTGTAGAGAAGCTTTTCAGTTTGAAGTAATCAAAGTTGCCCAGTTATCTTTTGTATCTTTACCATAATACGTCATAACCCACATGGGTTTAAGAAGAGCTGAAGGGGTTGCGAGTGGTTAGTCCATCTGCCAAGACAGTTTACTTGGGTGTGGCCACTGTACATGCTATAGCTTCTTAGCGCTGAGAGTTGAGTGTCAGGTAGAAACCAAACGTAGATAAGCAGCTCTAAAATGGGCTCAGCAAACCCTTATGCCAGAGGTTCTAGTCACTTTGAGGAGTTGGGGGAGGAGGGTTTGTCTACCCCAAGCATGTGAAAACTTCCCCCGGTGCAATGGGTAGATGAGATCAATTTGTTCCAGTGACCATAAAAATGGCTGAATTCGGTGCTGTGGAGTGCTTAGACACTGAAGACACCAAAGTCATCCACTGCATCCCAGGCCATCACCATTCCTCCTGACTTTTGTCTTCTCATCAGACTTTGATGATTCTCAAAGAGATAGGCTAACGACTTGTGCAACTCTGCCGCACTTAAATCCAATTTGCACATAAATCAAGATGTTATTGGTCCTTTTTGAAAATGAAGGCCAAAGAACAACAACATTTCTTTAAGGAACACTAATTAAATCTATACAAGTTTTTTGCTTTTCTGTGCTTTGGAAAATTGAGCCCTAGATGTTAAAACATCCATTTTAATTTATTTGAAATGGAATTTCCCTTTCTATTACTGTTTCTTATGTTTTGTTGTCATCTTGCAGAAATGTTATTGATTTTTGAAGATTTATTTTGTAGCAGGCAACTTTGCTGAAACTATTGTTGTTATCAGTATTTTTGCTGATTTCCCAATATTTTCCAAGTAAATTATCATATTGTCAGCAAATACAGATAATTTTATCTCCGTTACCCATTTTCAGTTCTTTCTCTTGTCTTTCAGCTATTTCTATCATTTTCAAAACTGTATCAAAAAAATAGTGGGAGTGTAGGCATCCTTGCTTCATTCTCATATTTATTATGAAAGTTTCTATTGTATTCCTATTGCATATGATGCATGTTTTTGGTTTTATATAGATGATTTTTAGGATATATATTTTTTAAAAGAGGTCATTCTCTTCCTACACTTGGTAGAGTTTTTAACATAAAAGTATTATACTTTGTGAAAGGTTTTTTCTGCATCTATTCAGATGATCACGTGGTTTTAGTTTTTAATATGATTACTTAGGTTGTTTTCCTAATGTTGAACCATCCTTGCACCCCTGATATAAATCCCACTTGAAAAAAATTATTGTAGTCTTTTAGAAAGGATTTTGTTTAAAATTTTTGAATCAATGTTTGTTAATGATATTGGCCTAAAATTTTCTTTGTGTTTTATCTTTTTTTGGTTTAGGCATCAGGACTAATATTGTCATAAAAGGATTCTGGTAGGGTGTTTTCTTTAGAAATTTTAAAGAATAATTTATGAAGAATGGGTATTAACTATTCTTTTAAACTTTGATAGAATTCTCTTGTGAAGTCATCAGGACCAGGAGAATTTTTTATTTTTATTTTGGTAGTTTGTTTACAAATAGATCTATTTACTTTTCTGAGGTTTTTAAAAAAGAGCTCTATTTGGTTTTCTGATTCTTTTTTTTGAAACAGTATTTTTCACTTTTATTTTTTTCGTGTTTTTTGTCTGTTTTCTTTCACAACATAACTAATAGGGAAATATGTTTTTCATGACTGCACATGTATAACCTATTTCAAATTGCTTATTGTCTCAGGGCAGGGAAGTAGGTGGAGAGTAGAAGAGAATTTGAAACTAAAATTTTAAAAAAATGAACATTAAAATTCTTTTTACATTTATTTGGGAAAATATTATTAAAAATAAAAGAACAATGATGTGCTTTGCATATGGTCACACAGCTTGCAAAGAGTCAGAGTCAATAGCTGAGTTACTTCTACTATTCAATACTATAACAGGAGGAGCTCTGTACCTAATCTGGTGACATTTACAAGCTATGTGATTATGGACAAATAACAACGTTTCTGAACCCCAGCTGCCTCACTGGTAAATGAGGACAATAAAATTTTGCAGTAGTTACTTTGCAGGATGTTTTTAAAGATCAAATGAATTACTAAGTTAGGTGGCACTGTGGATAGAAACCTGGACTTGGAATTACTTAGGAAGACTTGAATTCAAATCTGACTTCAGACATTTGCTAGCTGTGCGCTCTTTGGTGAGTGACTTAACCTCTGTCTTTTTCAGTTTTCTCATCTGTAAAATGGAGATCATAATAATACTTCTCTCCCAGAGTTGTTGTGAGATCAAATGATAAAATATTTATTAAAATATTTGTAAGTTGCTAAGCATAATGCCTGGCACATAGTAGGTACTTAATAAATTCTTGTAAAAATATTGTATGTAAAGGCTTTCTAAAACTTAATAATCCATTAGTTAAAATTTAGATATTAAATTACAGGTTAGACTAATTAGTTATACAAAAAACAAAGACCTTCCTTGGCTGTCCATGAAACAGATGATTTGATGATATTGTATAGTATAGCTTATAGGAAAGGCAGAGTCAATGATTAACAATTTGATCAATATAGATAGATATACTAGGTAATTCAGGTAGGTCTTCAAAATGGATATTTTGAATTACCTGGTTGATAACTGTCTTAACACTTAGCATGGCTCCACATGAAGGTAAACACTCAGAGGTAAACACTCAGTAAATATGCTTGATGGTGGTGGAAAAATCAATAAATTTTTATTTTGTTTCTTTGTCCATTAGTAATGAGTCAACATACTACAGGAACTGAATTACATCATTCTCGACTTCATTGATGAATGAAGGTAGAAGACAACAGGGATTTGTAAGGTATTACCTCATTACTTAAAGCTGGGAGAAATATTAGAGGACATCTGGTTCAACTTCCTGCTCCATTTGGCAGAGGAAAAAACAGAGGGCTAGAGAACTTAAATGATCTACCCAAGGTCACAAGGTAGTAATTGGCAGGGTCAAGATTTGAACCCAGGTCCTCTGACTCCCTTTCTACAATCCCGTAACAAATCCAAGGAAGGATTGCTCATAGGTTCTTATTGTATGGGAAAATAAAGGAGTTGTTTTTGTTGTACTTTAAAAGTCAACAGGAAACACAATTTCCTGATAGACTTGGTTATCTCGTACTTTGGTGTTCATGAGAAGCATTTACAAAAGCAAAACAAAATGAAATAAAAACAAGCACCATGAAAATAGTTGCAGTTCATGCAACAATATTTGTACCAGGGAATGAATCCTAGAAAAATTCTATGGACAACTTGATAAGTTTCTCTAAATGAAGTCAACATGGTTTTCTGATTATTTAAGCATTTTATATTTTTGAAGGTATTCCTCTATTTCTTTCATACTAGTTTGTTACTTTGAGCATACAATTGTACATAATATGTTCTGATTATTCTTTTCTTTTTTGCTGTGATTTTACCTTGCTCATTTATTATCTTATTTATTTGATTTTCTACTCTCTTCTTTTAAAATCAGATTAACTAAGGGTTTATTGATTTTATTAGTCTTTTCAAAGGACCAGCTTTTATTTATCATTTCTATGGGTTGTTTTTTATTTTCAATTTATATATTTCCCCTCTAATTTTTAATACCTCTCATCTACTTATTTTAGGTATTTTCTAATTTATAAAAATGCAATTCAGTTCATTAACCTAATACTTTTCTAATTTGTTAATAAGCATTTTTAAAGATATAATCTTTCCCAGCTTTAGCTGCATCCCAGGAATTTTATGTTGTTTCATCATTGTCATTCTTTGCATAGTTATTGTTTCTATGATTTGTTCTTTGATCCATTCATTATTTAAGATTTTATTATTGTCTCCATTTGGGTCTGTATCTTTTGTTTGTGATCCATGAAATAATCTCTATTTTTTGTTGTGTTTTGGTCTGCAAAGGATGCATTAACTATTTTTGTCTTTTTATATTTGATTACAACATCTCTGTGTCCAGGACCAAGGCCAATTTTTGTAAAAGTTCTGTGTAGTGCTTAGAAATATGTATACTATTTTGCTGTCTTATTTAGAAGATGCTGTAAGTCTTTTTAACTTCAATTTTTCCAGAAATTTGTTTAGTTTGATATTTTTTTCTATTTGTTTTCCCGTTAGATATATTCAAACCTGACAGATGGATATTGAAGTCTCTTGTCACTAATGTATTACTGCTTATGAAGCTCAGAAAATGTTTCTTTTATGAATTTGGATGCTAAGGCTTTTGAGGCATACTAGTTTATTACTGATATAGTTCCTTTTGGCATAATACAGTTTCCTTGTTTGTCCCTTTTTATTTTTGAATGTTTGTTTTTGTTGTTTGATACCATGACGACTTCTTTTTTGGATTCACTTGATGTGCAGTAAAAAAAATTTTTTTTCATCCTCACAGTTTTGTATGTTGTTTGTGTATGTGTTTTAAAAAATGTGTTTCTTATAAGCAACAGATTATAAGGTTTTTTTAAAAATACAATTTGTCATTTTTTTCATTTTATTGGATAGCATAATCCATTCACATTTCCATTGACTTTCCCCTCCCTTCTACTGCAGACACATGTTCCTTCAGTTACTTTATTTAATCTTTTTTTTAAGGTAACCCTGCTCCCAAGAATTCTCTTTCCTTCACTCCTGACCCCCTCTTCTCATGTTACCCACTTCCCTTTAGGGTTTTATTAATTCCTTTTTCTCTTCTGCTTTTATCTGGTTATATATTTCTTTCCCCCTTTTTTCCTCTCAGTCAAGTAGATACCCCTTTCCTTTCCTTCCATTGAACTACTCTTGTTCATTGGGTTTTTTTTTTTTAATTTCATTTTTTTGCACCCCTTTCTCAAAAGGATTTCTTTCACTCTGTTCATGATCTATCCTTTTGGTCTACTCTATACCCTCATTCTCTGATTAATGATTCCTATAATTCTCTTGTCTCTTTTCTTCATGCGTCATGCAATCAAAATTCCCAAGTATTCTAGGTTCTTCGTTTAGGTGTTTTCTGCCACTTCACTGCCCCATGGATTTCCCCTATCCATCATGTCTCCTTCCCAGAACAAGACCAATTATTGCTGGTGTCAGAGAGAACACTTCATTGTGATAAAACCCCTCTCCTACCACATCTCTGATTATGCAGCTTCCTCACTGATCTACACCTTTCCCTTTTTATCATTTTTTCTACGTTGGCCTCAAAATCTTCTGTGTTCATGCTCTCCCACTTTTCCAAGTACCAGTTGTTCCCCGGAATTTCAAATTACCCCATTCCAGTGTAGAACAATTAGACTTTTAAAGCACCAAATCCCCAAGGCCTCATCCAGTGTAAGGGACCCATCTCCCTTCACCTATAGGAGGATTTATTAGTGAAACCTCCTACCTCCAAGGTAAGGCCTTCTTCTTTCTCCCACCCACTCACCTGTGGGTGCTTCTCTTTCTGAGACCAAATAAGTCATCTTCTTCTCATTTCTAGCCCTTGATTTGACCCTGGCATATCACATACTCTTCTCTATCCTCCCTTTTTCTTCCTTCATTTTATATATTCTCCCATGTTGTAATGTAGTAGTCCCACAAAGAAACTAATTCACCCATAGGCAAGGTGTCTCCAGGTTCTGTCCATAATGCCCCCAGTTCACCTCTTTGGTTATCTCTACCCAATTTTTGCCTTCACCGTGTCTCCTTGTGTACATTTAGCAAGAAGTCTCTATTGGTTCCTCTGTTGCTGTCCTTGCTTGATGCATTTATTCATTTCACCTATGTTTATGCTGTCTGGGGTGTTCAAGAAGCAAACAATCTCTTCAGTCTTGGTTTTCTTTCTAAAAATGTTTCAAACTCTTCTTTATTACTGAGCATCCATTTTTATCCTGTATGACTAATTTTAGATTTGCAGAGTCAGTCACTCTGGCCTGCATCCTGAACTCCATTGCTCTTTGGAACATGCTATTCCATTCTCTTCTACATTGTTAGTGGGTGTAGTACAGTCTTGCATTATTTGAATGTCTTTTCCTTTGTATATGAAGGTCTTTCTCCTGATGGCTCGCAGAATTTGTTTCTGAGGTGAATTATTAAATTTAACCTTGGGTTTTGTTTTGTTTTCCTGGAGGCAATCTGTGAATTATTTCAATTGGAATTTCATTTTCTATGTTCAGAAGTTCTGGGCAGCTCTTTTCCATTTACCTTTCCATGGTGTTAAGGTTTTTTTTTTTTTCTGCCCTGTCATTTCTTCTGGGAGACCTATGACTGTCAAGTTGTCCCCACTCGTTTTGTCTTCAAGATCAGTGTGTTTTGCTTGCATAGTGAGCATATTTTCTTTTAAGGCTACTGGGTTTGTTTTTTGTTTCTCTTCTAGATTGTCCTTTATTTTTGTGTATTTGCATTCCTAATTTATTGTTGTTTCTTTTGTTTCTTTGTTTTTCTCTTTTGTGGGGTCTGTCCTTGCAGATTCCAGCTTATTCTATCCATTATTTTTGCTATCCAGGACATAAGAATTCTTCTCATAATTCTCATTTCTCTTTTGAACCACTCAGGAGGAGCTTGTTGTGGTCTCCTGATCTCTTTGATTTCCACAGGGTCCTCTATCCATCAAGTATTGGACTGTTTTCCTTTGTTCTGAAGTATTTGTTCATAGATACTTGAACTCATTTACTATATTCTGAGACCATATTTCTTTCTGTCACTGATTTTTCCTGTTTATTTATCTGTTCATGTTCAAGATTTGAGTTTTCTTCTTCCTGAAATTTTTGGTAATTTCGATCTGCCCTCCTCCCCCTAGCACTCATGTTCTGACTCCTTCCCCTTTGATTGTGTGTGTTTCTTGAGGGCTGGATCTCAAAGTGTCTCTGCCTTCTCTTACACTGGGCATGGTTCAACAGACTAGGTCTCTGCTCCAAATAACTTTTGGGTAGACAGAACTGGCCCCAGCTAGGTGCCATACTCCTTTTATCAGGCTTGGTGGAGTGCTGCCGCAATTTTCCTCCCAACAGCGTCCTGTCATGGTGACTTGCTCCAGGCTTCTTTTTCTCATATTTCTGGCATGGCCCTGGCAGTTCAGAGTCTATTTGTCCCAGTGCTGGCAGTTCAGAACTTTGCAGTGTTGTTTTTCCTGGCACCAGTAGATCAGAGCTATCAAGCTGCAGTCCCATGGCAGGCTTTTTCTCCTCAAGGGCAATGTCTAAGCTGGCTGTTGAGGCCCAAGCATATTTCCCTAGCTTGGAACCAGAGTCTCTGTGGCACTGGAAAAGAGGAGAGGAGATGAGAGTGTAGGGGTGGGTAGTGTAAGCCTTTATAATGTTCCTCTGTCTACTAGTCCAGATTCACATGTTGCATGGGAGGTGAGAGAATGTCAGGGTTTGCAAGCATTAATTCATGGATATGGAGTGTGTTTTTTTAACCTTCTTTTGGATTCTGGATATCCTAGATCATGGAGACAGCTGCAATTGCTTCATCTTTTTTTCCATGGGTTGGCATTTATTATTTAAGATCAAGAACAAGTTATGAAGGGGGTAGGGGTAGGGCCCTAGCGGAGGGAGGTAGGGAAGAAGGGAGGAGACAGGGAGATGAGAACCTCTCATCTGTATCTGCTCTACACGGGGTTGTTCCTGATTTCTGAGCCTTGGTCCAGGGCATACAACAAATCACACCATAAGGTGGGGTTCCAGGGGCTACAGGTTTAGGAAAACAGGGGTGACTAGAGTAACACATCCAAACAGAGGTGGGGGCTGGGATTCTCCTTGGATCTGTACCACCACTTCCTTTTAGGAACTGAAGTATAGTGATAAGTTCCATCCCACTTATTTCAGCTCTTATAAAACATTCTTGTAAAGTCTTTATGCTAAAGAAGTCTTTCATTGCCTTTCTACCTTCTTTTACTTTGCTTCTAGTTTCTTTGAATATGCATCCAACTTATGAGCTGCCTGCTCAAGAGTTGCTACCTGCTCCTCAATTAAAGTGATCTCATCCAGATAAGGCTGATGTGTTGCATATTTCTGGTTGAAATCCTTTCGGTTTCTACTTATGTTTACTGCAATATCTTTCATTTCTAGATACTTCAAGCTAGTCAGTTTGTTCATATTTTTCAGAAGTTTATTATCTTCTCTGGTGTCTGTCAGCTCACCTGTCAGGTATGCGGCCATTTTGGAGAACATATCTTGGCACAGCCCCGTGATGTCCGCCTCAGCAGGCTCCGTGGCCTCCTAGGCTGTCTCCACCACGGCATTGTCTAGGCTGGGGAAAGAAGGAAAGAGAAAGGATGGAGGGAAGGATAGGAGGGAGAAGAGAAAGGAAGGTGGGGGGAAGGAAGAAGACAAGGAAAAGGAGAAAAGGGGAAGGATCTTAAACTACTTCATCTTTGGCACATAATTTCAATTTTGGAGAAGTTTGAAACGTCACAGAGATCAGAGAAAAAGGCCAGTCTTAAATGCTCACATGATCTGGAAATCCAGTGTATTTTTTGTAAGCAATTGTGAGGTTTTGATTTCTTATCTGATCTGAAGCTCTCTTTTGTTTTTACCAGATTGCTTAATCCACTCACATGTAAAGTTCTGAGTTAGGTTTATACTTTCCTCCATTTGCCTCTAATTTCTTTTTTCTGAATTAGAATTTTTGTTCTTCCTTTTACTTGATCTCTTCAGTCATTTTTGCTTAATTTACTTAAGGCAATATTATTCTACAGTCTTCTCTTCACTCTCATGTGCCTCCCTCCCATTCATCAATTATTTCTCAAGCTCTGCTTAACTTACTGCCTTTTTCTTTCGTATAGTTATCCAGTTCTCCCTCTTTACCCCACCTTAGTTAAGTAATTAAAATCTTCTTTTCTCTCCTAACCCTTCAATTTCTTTTAATTTTTTCAAAAAGGTTTTTTTTTTCTAAAAATTATTTCTCTGTCCCTTTCTACTCTAAACTTTCATCTAGTGATTCCTGGTCTTTTTATTTATTTATTCCTTCATTAGTTTTTATCTTCTAAAGTATCTATTTTGAGTTTCTTCTTCTAAATAATTCATATGCTGTTGCCTTGAAGGGCTTGCCCTGGCTCTTTTTCCTGTTGTACCCCACTCTTAGAAATATCTGTTCCTACAGGAGGTGGTGAGGATAGTGTTACCCCACAGTAGAAATTTCCTTGTGCTTTTGATCATGAGGTCCACTTTTACATCCTCTCCTCTTCATCATCATTTTCCTTCCCATTTGCCATGAAATTTCCTCTCTGGATCTATGTTCTCCCACACTTTTGAATACTGCTAGCTTCCAGAAACTTTGATTCCTCCATTTCTGAGGGATGATGCCATCCATGGAGGCACAATATTTTCATCATAGGTGCTCTCTCTGATCACCAAACCTCTGCAGATTATTCACATTGTAAGGTCCCCATATCTTACCATAGACTATATTTCTCTCTCCATGGGAGGGTTCTTTGTTAGGACCCCTTCCCACCATTGAATCAAGATTTCTTCTCTTTACTTCCCATTTCAATCCCTCTCTTTGCCATCTCACCCATTCTCCCACAGCTCCCCTTCTTCTTTAGAAGAATTATAGGAATTATTTTCTCTTCACTGTTTATCATTGACTTGATTAGTGTATATCACGCATTACTTTATCTTGTCTTTCTTTCCTCCCCTTTTATGAACCCTTCCCAATAAAGTTTAATCTCACTAAAACATTTTCATGTATTATCAGGGTTTAGTGAGATTTAGTCCATAATGTTAAAGTGCTGTTCCCTTAACACCACTTCTTCTATTTAAGTTCTGTTTTCGACTTTGTTTCCTTCTATGCTTTTAGTGAAAAATCTCTTAATGCTGTTTTTGCTTTTTTTAACCACATAGTTGTCTTTCTTCCTTTTTTCTAGAGAAATTATTTTGTTATTTGTGCATTTCTTGGTAACTACATTTATTTACCTCTTTTGTGTTTCTGTTGCCTAGGATGTCTGCAAAGCAAATATTGCTCACATTTTTTTTGGGGTGGAGTATAGGTAAGAGTGCTTCAAATGGCTCTCTTTTAGTGAATGTCCATCTTTTTCATTGATGATTTGGCTTAGTTTTGCATAGTGTGTCACTTGGGTTGCATCCAGTTCTTTTGTTCTTCAGAACACATTATCCCATTTCCTTCTGTGGTTTCTTTTGATGTTATTGCTTTTTGTTTTTCTTCTTTCAGATTGTCCTTTTTTGTATATTTTTATTCTCTACCAGTTTTTCTCTCTCACTTCTTTATAAAGACTTGCCAATATGGATTCAAGTTTTTCTATTCACAATTCTTATTTCTCTGTTGAACCATTTGGGAACATCTTGCTATACTTTTATGTTCTCTTGGGTATCCACAGTATTTGCTGCCTCATCATCTGTTGGTTTAACTTCCTTTGTCTTTAAATATTATTCAAAGACGGGTGTACTTGTTTAGATGTCCACTTTCCTTTCTGCATTAATATTTTCCCTCTTGATTTATTAGTTTGTGCCAAAGGTTTTTACCTAGTTTTTTTTTTTCCTCCTGAGAGCTTTGGCAATTTCGGGTTTTTTTTCCCTTATATTCTTCTATTGCTCACTCTTTCCCCTTTGATACTGAATCCCTGAGAACTGGACCTCAAAGCTGTTTCAATCTCTTCTCACTTGGACAACAGCCTCAGTCTCTGTCTCCAGATGGATGCCAGTCCCCTTTCCTTCTGGCTTGATGCAGCTTCACACCAAGTTTAGTACCCTGCTCCAGTTCCCTGTGTTCTACTGTTCTCTGGCTGAATAATGCTGTTGCACTGCATACTGCCCCAGGCAGAGCAACCTCTTACTTTCCTATAACTCCTATCTCCTCCACAAGGGGGCAGGGTGTTTGGATTCTGCTGTTTATTGCCATGGAATGAATGAATGGTAAGGTGAGGGCAGTGGCAGTTAGCAGAAAAGAGACTGCAGTATTACCAAGGAATTTACTGAGTGGATTTCCAAGCACAAGCCTCTGGGTCATTTCATGATGCTCCTCCAGAATACAGGGAATAAGAGCTGAAAGAGCTCTAGGGATTAGTCTTTCCTGCTATTATTTCATCAGGGCGTTACCTCATTGAACTTCTACAGTCAACCGGTAGAGACAGCAGCCTTTTCCTCTCGTGTATAATTCTTAGGTTGGAAAGTTTTGAAAGTTGATGAGGATTGGAGAACTTGTTTAGTCTTCTTATCATGGGACCCAGAAGATGCTACTCTCTTTTATTCCAGCATCCTGTTATTGGTTCTATTTGATTACAAGTCTAGTCTCTTCCTTCTTCCCTTCCCCATAAGGTTTCCCTTCTCCCCATCTACTTTCTTCCTAAAAGGAAGATAATCACTTTCAAGTGGCTCTTTAAATCTCCCACCTAGAGGCAAATTTCTTGCCCTTGAGCAAGGACAAGGTCAAGGTTCTCCTTGGACAGGGGCATCATATGGGGCTATGGATGACCAGTTCCTGATATAGCTTCATAGTTAGTTTATGGTGCTAAAGAAGGGCTCAGCAAAATGATACAGCTTAGACTTGGAGAGTTTATAGCCATCTAGTTATTTACTAAGTAGACATTTTTAGTTACTCTGACGTTCTTACATCTTGTATGTGTATTATACATTTTACTCTTTCCTGAGTTATGACTTGTAATTTTAATGCTCATGGCAAACAAGACAAAAAGGTAGCCTCAAATCAAGTTTTTAATATTAATTCAGTTAAACAGAGGATAGGGGATAGATCTCAGGACACCAAGGGGAGTAATGAGGGGGGGCTACTATGTGGGAAGTTAAGGGCTGGAATAGGCAGGAGATGATCAGGGAAGCTGTCATATTGGGAAGAAAGTATTCCATTTGGTAGCTTCTGATTTTAACTAATTATTCTTATTAAGCAAGCATTAAGTTCAGTTATTTTTAGCTACTAAAGGTATAGAAGTGCTTATATACTGTACATTTGTCTTGTATATTTCATTCAATAGTTGAGTGAAAGCCTTGGTCACTATATTCTCTAAAGGAAAGCTGTATTCTCTAAAGTGAAAGAAAACATTCTAAAGAAAACAGGTTACTTTCATCCACAGGAATAACCACCTCTCACCAAATTGTTTTTCAGAGCGTTTTCACAAGGAATAAAGGATATTAAATCTTCCATGTGGTGGTCAAACAATTTTTTTTAAGAGCTAAATTAAAAGAGGCCTGGATTATTTGTCAAGTGAATAGTATAGTTAATTATGCTTCATAGTTCTCACTAAAAAAAGGAGGGTGGAATAGTCATGCCTTCCACTGGAGAGCATTAATTTCAAGTATTCTTAGACATATTGTAATGGTCTTTCTTTGCACCTTTGACATTTGGGCCCTCTGAAGGTAGTATGTAGTAGTATTAACTCAGAATGCCTTACTCTCTTGTATCCTAGGATTTTCTCCAACCATGAGACATAATTACTTTAGCAGTTAGGTGTAATAAAAATACTTCTGTATTTTCTGTATATTAATTCCATCCAGTTGAAGGTAGAACAACCAGACAGTACTCAAATCTGGGGTGTTTATCTTCTGTGTTCCTGGCTTTCCTTTTGTCTTTGTTTTTGTAAACTTCATGATCTCTTTATCTCCATTACCCAATCAAAACAGGAAAAGATATTTTATAAGTTATCTGCCTGAGTTTAGTATTTGGCCCAGTCTTCCTCTCTTTCTCAAATCATATTTGGAAACTTAATTTACATACTGATAAACCTCAAACACTCCTATTTCTCAGTTCATCAACTTCCTTAGATTCCATGACTTGCATGCTCACTCCACCTTAGTCACACATATGAACACATACCTTTGTTCAGTATTGGCTGCATCTTCTTTAATACTCCCTACTCAGGAGTATCAGAAGAAGATTCAGAATGCTCTTTGTTCCCCATTGCCATTTCCAAACTATCCCCCTACTGCCATTATTTAGCAACCTCTTCTCCTTCAGGGTTCATATCTACATTTATCATTCAATCTAGAACCTGGAGGCTATCTACCAACACTTAGAACATTCTCCCTTTGTTCTCAATGAGTTCAGTGCTCGGTCAATAGTTTTGCTCTCCACCTCAATTCCTGTTTTCATACTAGAGGAACTTCAATATATATATTGATGTTCCCTCAAACACTGTAACCTTCCAGTTCCTCAATCTGTTTAATTCCTATAGCCACTCTTCTATACCATAGCAGGTCATATCCTTGATCTTGCCATCAACCATGAATGTTTCACTTTTTCCTGATCAAAAACTCTGAAGAATATTAGATAAGGGTAGAAATAGTTGGAATAATGATCTATGCTACACATTTCTTGACAAAGAGCACTGGATTTAAGTTACAGAGTAAGAAATAAATTTCTGGATATGACATTATGGGAATTTGTTTTACTTGACTATGCATATCTGTCATAATTTTTTGTTTAAATCAGGGATGGGTGAAAAATATTTGTTAAATAAGGTAAAAAAAAAAACAAACCACATTCATCTTCACTGCAACCTCCTATCATTCCACCCCCTTCTTCCTTTGCTAGTCCACCATCCATGATGTGGTCTCGTTTTCCTCCATCTGTAATTCTGATGCTGTAATTAGCCAGTTCAACTACACTGACTGCGGCCCTTGAGTCCTAGCTCATCCTTTGCCAAACCTCACTATAAGTTCTTACCTACTCCTAATCACATGCTCTGAATGCTCCTGAAGGGAATCATTCAGCTATTGTCTGGGTTCGCTAGAAATCTAAACTAGGTACTGACTGCTGCATTGCAACCTGTTTACTCTTCCCTAATCATCATGCTTCCAATAACTTCTATTCCAAACCTCTTTTTTCATTACCCATACCAATTCTTTCCCTTCTTTTCAGCAGATATCACCTTATGCTTTAAAGAGAAAATGAGCTCCCTTGTCTCCCTAATTTTATGCCTCCAGTTCTCTCAACATCCCCCATTCTTTCTTTTTGTTCCAGGCTAAGAAAAAGATGGCTCTTGCAGAAGTCAATTCCTTTGCTTGTTTGTTCTTTGATCCTATTCCCTCCTTCAATGGGAAAAGATCTGCATTTGACTCTACTATCCCTTTATAGGTTAAAGTGCTTTTTAACTTGGGGTCTATAAACTTGTTTAAAAAATGTTTGATACTATATTTCAATGTAACTGGCTTTTTGGGTGATTCCAAGTATTTTATACATTTAAAAACATGACACAGGCTTCCATGAAAGGGTCCATGACACGAAAAAGTTTAAGAACTCCTGCTTTAAGCTCTGTATGTCTTCTCCCTCTCACAGCTAAATTCTTAGGAAAAGTTTTCTGTACTCTTCCTCACGCTTCTTTCCTAAACCCCTTTCAATAATATGGTTTTCCTTCCCACCACTTGGAACTGCTGTCTTGAAGGTTACTAACAAACTCATTGGGAACACCCAGACATTTTCTCAGTCTTCATTTGATGTCTCTGTAGCATTCCACACAGCTAACCACCTTCTTTTCCCCAATAGTCTCATGATACTACTCACTATTGTTGTGTGATAGAATTTCTCCAATCTCCTTTGCTGGATCATCATCCATTTTCTGATTCCTACGCGCACGTGTGTCCCAGAGCTCTTTTTGTCTCTCACTACATTCTTTGTGATCTCAACAGCTTCTTTGAGTTCAGTAAAATCATCTCTGTATATATTAATTTTAGGCCTCCTACATAGTAATTGCTTAATAAATGCTCACATAGTCAGCCATCCATTCATTCTGCTACTTATCCAAGTTTCATCACTTTTATGAGCTCTAGTCCCCCTATCCACTGCCTACTGAGTAGTTAGTTCTACCTGGATATCCCAAAAGCAGCTCAAACTCAACATATCCAAAATGGAACTCATTATCCAATCCAGTTTCTCTCCCTAATGATCCTATTCCTATAGAGCCATGGAGTCAAAACTCAAATAGTAAAGGGGGCCACTAAATCATATACAAGGATCCCTGCAGTTCACATATTATAATACTTAGAAAACCAAGTTAACATTTGTCAATGTATTTTCATTTTGTTAAACATTTTCCAATTACATTTCAGTCTGGTTCAGGCAGCATTTGGAAGTGTTGTGGGCTTCATGTTTAACAACTCTGCTGTGGAGGATGACACCATCTTTTCTTGTCAATCATGTTTTCTATGGTTATCTTCAACTTTTCTCTATCTCTCCTGCTTATATCCAATTAGTTACCAAATTTTGTTGATTCTTCTACCACATTGTTTGCTGCTATCGCCTTCTCTCCACTCACACAATCACAACCCAAACTCTCCTCTTCAACTCTTACCTGGATAACTGTAGGAGCCCTTTTATGATTTCCCTCTTTCCAGTCTCTCCCTTCTCCAATTCATCTTCCATATAGCTGCCAATAACCTTCCTAAACTCCAGGTTTGACTGTGTCAATCTCCTGCTCAAAAAGTGTCAGTGGTCCTCTATTGTTTCTAGGATAAAATAGAAACCCCTCTGGTATTTAAAATCTTTCACAATTTAGCTCCAGCTTACTTTCTATATTTACTTCACACAACACCCCCTTCTCCTCCCAGTCCTACATTCCAAACTGGCCCACGTGCTGTTCCCCATAAATGACATCTCATCTTCTCCTCCATGGCTTTGCATCAATTATCTCCTGTGCCTAGGAACAGTCTTCTACTATTCCACTTCTTGCAATCCCCTAGCTCGATTAAGGGCTCAGGTTTGGTGTTCCTTCCTTTATGAGGCCCTTCTTTATCACTTCTCCAATTACTTTCATAATTTGTATTTATTTGTGTATATGATGCTTTCGCCCATCAGTTCCTTGAAGGCAGGGACTATTTTAATTTTTATCTTTGTATATCCAGCATCTAATAGGTGCTTGCTGAATAGTATGAAAGTCTTACTTCTCTCAGATTTATGGATTGAAATTTATTAGAAAATAGCAATCAAAGGAATTTTTGGCAACATTAAGACCAGAGGTTTGGGTGGTAGTGGGTTGAGCATAGTATCTCTAAAATTGTATTGCCTTTCTCCTTCTCCTCTTGACCTTGTTCTCTCCTGGGAAATATATGCCTATGTCTCTTGGGATTGACTTCTTCCAAGACCTGGAATTCCCTCCCTTCCAGGGTTCCTTCCTACCAAATCCTTCTCTAAGTCCTCTTTTTCTAAGTCCTTTGTTTCCCTGGCTACAGGATGACTTCCTCTTTAGAAACTCTAATCTGTTCCTCTGGTTCAAGCCTCTAGTACTTTTCAGGCCATTTTAGTTAGTACTCTATATTTTCACATCATAATTATCTTTAACCATGGAATGTATTCTTATGCTTTATCTGTTTCTATGAAGTTTCTGATTAAAATGTCTCCTTTAAAAAGGTTATATTTTAGCCCTACATTAGTGGAATAGGTGAACCTAAGAACAAAGACTCCCTTAGAAATTAGGCCAACTAATGGCGGCAAGTGGATACATTAACATTTACTGGGAACAAAAATTGGTATCGGTTATTTTATATTCAAATCTATTAATAAGGTCTAGCATTTTGTAGGAAACAAAACAGTCCAATTTCACCATTACTTTTCACTATGGCTTGTTCTAAAATATAGATAACACAGTGTTTTTGCTTTAACAACTTGATTATAAACTGTTTTTAAAAGTAATTTATTTGGATTTTTCACATCCTTTAATGAATTGCAAATATATTAACAGAAAAGACTTTCCCCCCCAAAGACTGTACAATTTCTGAAATAAGTCAAGAAAAGCAAAAAGACACAAAATTACATTGTTTCAATGCAAATAGTACACATCACACCCACACTTGCATCCCTCCCTCCCACCCTCCCCCAACCCGCCCCCATTGTGTTGTCATGTTTTGTATTAAGAAAATGAGTCACCTTATTCCTCTCAGTGAATACCCATACTATGCTCCAGATTAGAGACCTCCAAACTATTTTCTTCAAAGTGTTTTTAACAGACTAAATACTGGTTATCACTGAGTTTTTTTGTTTAAGGTACAACAGCAGCATGGTTCAAAGGTTACTTTTAGCTCTTGGAAAAAAATAAAATTTCTTAAGTAATGAAGTATGGAGAAGCAGGGACCATCTTTCATTATTGAGTACCACCATCCACTTTACAAGAAGAATTCCTTCCTGTAATTCTAAGTTCTTCTAAAATTCCCGAGTTAAGAACCCTTTCCAAGGCAATTTTTCAAAACTGAATTCCAATGCAACAACTTGTAACTTCTGAACAAAATTTAAAATACATATAACAGAAAAAAGGAAACTGTATACTTAGTAATTTAGTTTAAAAAATTTCTCCTAATTGAACTATAGCTGTTTGAAACAACTTTTTGTTCAATAAAGATGAGTTTCTTCTTTGGGTTTCTTTTTTCATAACTCCCTTTTCTACCTATTATTTGAAGGAGGAAGGGAACTAAGGGTAGGGGAAAGAATCAGAAACTGTTGCTGGGTGGGGAAAAGCTCCATAGAATGAAATGGCTTTGAAAACTGGCCTAAGGAAGAAAGAAATTAAGACTGATCCCAACAAAATTGATGGATTCCCTTCCACAATCATAGTATGCCCTTGACAATGACCATTTCCCACTCATCTCCAATGGACTAGCACCAGAAAGATTTCTACCTTTGGTGTAGTGGATGTAAACTTCCAGTACAGAAAGGTATCCAATTGTAGTTTAGAAAATAATGTTACTAATTTCACTTTCTCCAAACAGTACAGTGTGGGGTTTTGCAACAATACCACTACTGAAAACTTTCTATGAAATGCTAGATGAGACAGCTGGCTTAAGGCTGGGCAAAAGGGGGGAAAAACTAAACTAAATTTAAATGCTACAGAACTACAAGTGAATAACAAAATGCAATACTCTGCTAGAAATTCAAGCAGCAGCCCTTGGGAAATTTCAGTGGTGCTCCTTTCATTCAATCTGGGTTTCCTCATCAATTTTCTCAAGGAGCTTATGCTTATATGTGGATCAAGTAGAAAAATTTGATGAAATACCTCTCTGGCACCAAATACCTTCATCTAGTATCTGACTTGCATTAATTGGCAATGGGATTTAGTGTATGTTTAAAAGAGCAGACAAAGAGTGAATGAAAAGTCTACTCATATTCTAACATTAATAAATCCATAGATTAAAAAATTTTCCTATCTCCTATAATCCACCTAATTTTCACAGCTTGGTTAGCAAGTACAAGTCAATGGTTGATAAGTTTTTCCTTCATCAAAATGGCCCAAAACTGTATTTACTCCTGTCATTAAGAAACTGTCATTTGATATACACTATGACAATGGCACTAAATAAAAAAAATGTTAATAACTAAAGGTCCCCTAAAAATTACATACATTAAAATAAAGGAGGAACACACGTTTTAAGACTACTTAAATAAGTTGTTGTGAACTTTCAATCATTCCCAATTTATTGTGCATAATTGGCTCTTTAAAATCCTGTAATATGATAAACTTATGTCCATTCCCAAGGGACACCATCAACCAAAGTTGCTGTGCACTACTTTGACACAGGAGAGAACTTCTGCCACCTTCATACAGTCTGGCTTATGTTTCAACGAAAAATTTCTAGTGGCCTAAACCTAACCTACTTCAAATCAACATTTTGGTGACCTATGCCACTGAAAATGAATTAGAAGCAAAGAACCTTAAAAATGGATACCATCACAACCCAAAATTAATTGTACATTCTCGCATCCTGCTTAAACAACACTTATAAAAGTTGAAAGGATACTGTCTTGAACAATATAGATTCAAGTTTGTGGTAAAGGTTCTAATTATATTAAGGCTTCCACTATCATGATCCCTTAGATTCTAGATTGATTTAGTGTTTGTACACTGTTTATTATTATGAATTTTATTTCCTGTTAGGGGACTGGGTTTGATCTTTTAATAGGCAACTACCCTATCTCTGAATGTTAAAGGTGATCCCACAGGGCTTAAGAAAAGAGGTGACAACCAACTTTTTAGTCTGTAATACCAAAACAACAGTGATTGACACGCTGAAGCTAGGTGAATAAACTGAAAACTCTTGGTTAGGTATAAAAACATTTTGTAAAATCTGCTCTTCTGGGACACTCTCCTCTTACCAACCACAAGATTACACTGTATGGTGGGACATTTTATTCTTACACACTCAGGTGTCCGGATTATGCCCATTATATTTGTTTATAGGAGACACTGTAACTTTAAGGTAATTTACATTCCTTGGCATTCAAGTTACTCTGTAATAGGCAATGTCTTTTATTGTTCTATCTAGCACTTGCCAACACCATCCTTGAAAAACCTGGAAATGAAGGTCAGTCACTCCACTTACCAAGAATACAACTAAATTAAGACAAGTTTCTGGAGAAAGACCAAAAAAATTCTGGTTCATCACTATTTTCCCTTGGCTAATGGTTCCCTTAGGGCAAAACACAACTCTTCCTTCCATGATAGCTTTCCAACAAAGGGAGCCTTTAAAAAAAAATTAGGATTAAAAAAAAAACAAACAAAAAGACAAAAGAAAAGAAGTCTTTCCCCCACAAACTGTCCTGTTCATATAGGTCAAAGAGCCAGTCTTGGTAGCAGATGAATATTGCACTGCCATTCATTCATTCTGTGTACAGTCTGGGTCCGATGAAAATGGCACACTCCTGGTTTAAGCGATGGACAATGACAAAGCTGGCTCAAGATGTGAAGACTCAGAACATGGAGGGACAAGAAAAAATAACAGCACTAGTCATACATCCAGGTGCAAATGTCTAGCTTCCAGAAGTTAAAATTCATCACTTTCTGCTGCGTGGAGTTGTGTGTCATCTGCGTCTGTCATGCTGCTCTCTTGGGATTCATCTGTTCCCACTTTAAGAACAACAACAACAAAAATACACGTGATCAATAGAAAGCTATCTAACAAATATGTCCTCTGTTATTATGAAAACAAGACAAGTAAGCAGTATTAGGAGACAAAATGAAAGAAAATCCTAAACACAATTATCTAAATGTTTGCCTTCCTTGCAAATAAAGTACAATTATTTTGGATACAATTAGAGAGGGTTACTAAGTTATCCTTTAAGGAACTCAAGGATAGCATGTCAAAGAGAGCTGACCTTGGGATTTATTGTGAGGATAAGAAAGATTAGTGGATTCAAGGAAGTAAAGAAAAATGTATAAAAAACACTTTCTTCACTGTCAGACATGAAATTCAAAGTCCTTTACTCAAATGCTTATTAAAACAAACAGCAAGAGGATGGGAATCCCTGCTTAGTCTTCTCTTATAATGATTCTGGACAGCTAACCACCTTCAAACAAATTCTTCTCCTCAATGAACTTATGATCTAACTGGGAAAACAGTGCATATGTATCTAAAAACACAAATACCAATACAATGCCAAAAAGGGGATATAGATGATAAATGTTATAGGAATACACTTCAATATGAATAATTTCTACAATGTTGGTTTCTTAGGCTTGATCTAGTTACTATTTTAAAATTTTAATTAAAAAGCAATTTTGTAAATACTATTTTATGTCTACTACTATTGATACCTACCCTAAAAGTTAAAAACAAAATGGAGAAATCCCAAATTGATGCTTGCCTACTCTAACAAGGGAGATAGAATGTCTCCTCAACTGAATTTTATATACTTGGCTGTTATGAGCTATTTAATAATGTCTGTCAATCTATATAGTGGTACTTCAGAGTAGCATATAACACCCACCATTATTTGGTGATACCAAAAACTTGTGTGGTATTTAATAGATGATTTAAAATTGCTGATCTTTGAAAGAAGCAATCAATTTAAGGCATTTTAAATTTAAATTACTATTCTAAAGGTGCAACTAGTTGGCTCAATGGATTGAATGCTAGACCTGAAGTCAGGAAGACCTGGATTCAAATCCAGACTCATACATTTGATAGCTTTACAACTCTGGGCAAGTAACTTAACCCTATTTGCCTCAGTTTCCTCATCTGTAAAATGAGCTGGAGAAGGAAGTGGCAAACCATTATACCATCTTTGTCATGAAATTGGACAAGACTAAAAAACAACCAAACAAGAAAAACTGTTCTAAATCTAAAGGCAGCTAGGTGGCACAGCTGATATAGTGCTGGTCTGAAGTCAGGAAGACTGGAGTTCAAATCTAATTCAGATTCTTCTTAGCTGTTTGACCCTGGGCAAGTCACTTAACTTTAATTGCTCAATTGTAAAAATGAGGAAAATGGGAGATTAAATATTGGTAAACTTCCTCCCTTCTTTCCTTTCCCTTTTATTCTTAAGCTTATTTAAGTATTAGTCACACTGGTATTTCAATAATTATTTCCTCAGAAACATTCTCTTTTTATAACTTAAAATGCACAAATAATTCTCATTATTTGATTTAAAAGTGTATATATTTCAAAGTGCTATTACTTCAGTTACTGCAATTTACCTTCTTAACATCAGTCTTATTTTCCAGAAGGAAATCAAAGTGAAACCCTAATGAATTATTCAAAGTCACAAAGCAAATTATCAAGGGAACAAAGGCTGGAACTAGGGTTTCCTGACTGCTACTCTAACACTTTTTACTAAACCTGGCTAGAATATCTTCCTTGCAAATATCTTCCAAGACAGTGAAAACTCCCTAGCAGAACGTACAATTCTAGTGAGAATTTTATTTGTGTCTCTGTAGCCCCATAATCTATCACATTGCCTGGCACACAGTACTTGCTTAATAAATGTTCATGGAATTGCATTTTCTCAGTTTAGAACAGTGTTTAAGTTCTTCCTTAATTTAATATGATTTACACAAAGGTCAGGTCAGTTCTATAGACAATAGCCAATATCACCATATTTCTTTTATTTCTATTTATATATGTGTATGTATATGTTTAATATTCATGTTTTTATTGTTATAATTGTTCACTCTGAAGTGATGCTGATTCCCATGAGATACACCACACTTTTTTGTGTTAGTTAGAAATACAAACCTGATTCATATGGATAACACTCACTGATCTGTTCTTCTTGAGTTATGGGTTCCTCATCATCTGGGAGGTAACGCTTGTCAATTGCTTCTTTAATCTGGTTGTTAGCTCCTTTAGGGTCTAAATCCATTGCCCAGGAGAAATTCATCAGGGCTAGATGAGTTTGACCTAGCTTCTTGTAAACCTAAAAATAAATATTGAAACTACATTTTTCATTATGTTGCTGACTTCAATTGTAAAAGACACAACTTTTAAAATTTAAAGTGAGTTCCTGTTTTTGTTCTAAGTTGTCAGTTGATCAATCTGAATGTACTTCTACATTATACATAAATTCATGCTTTCTTCTTTGATTTTTAATATTTTCAAATGCTATTCTCCAAGTTCAAAGGAGATCTTCCACGGGGGGGGGGGGGGGGGGTGTTCTTTAAGACTTTGAGATTTTCATTTCCTATAATCTTAGATCTACAATATAGAATATGCTCTTTTGTTGAAGCAAAAACCACCATGCAAAAACAGAGGACAAATTTTAATCTCACATGACCTTGATTTTCTACACATTTGATTTATCTTTCAACTTCTATACCCTCTGTTCCCATGAGTCTTGATCTTGTTAATTTTAATTGCTACTTTAACCAGGAATTATCAACGTGCTTGTTCTAGCTTAAAACATTTTCAGTCTTGGTAACTATGCTATCTTCCAGTGTTTTCCAGCTAGGAGATTCCAAATATTATATACAAAAAAAATGGAAGCAGAAGGCTTTTCATGAATGTTATCTCAACTATGAACGTGCTGCTTACAAGGCTGGCTGAAGAATGCTAATCTACTGCAATTATTTTTCTTTTAAAAAAATGACCATAATGGATAGGGGGATATTTTGATGTGTCCTGTTTTATCCACAGCTCTTTTAATACACTTTCATGGAATGTACTTGGTCATCTCTAACTTTAAAGGGTCTAATTAAGAAATTTGAAAACAAAATAAACAAAGAACCCAACAGGAGAACTTTCTTGTAGATATAATCCAATATATACTTCTTGAATCCTTATTACAAAACACTGTGCTAGGTTCTAAAGATATTAAGATTTGAAAAACAAAAACAAGACAAGGTTCTTTCCCTTACGGAGCTCATGATCTAATAGGATAGCGTGACCGAATGGACATATCATGGCCATAAATAGCATAGAAAATACAAAGTATGCGTTAAACAAATCTGAAGCAAATAAAATCATTTTCAGCTGAGGGGGTGGGACACAGCTTAGTCTTGAGAGAAGAGGCAAATATATGGAATATATGAATTCTACCAAGCAACCCTAATGCCTAGCAATGACAAATAGGAAAAACAGTAATAGATACTTTCAGAAATCTATAGAAGTCAAAGTCCAAAACAGGACCTACAAAAAGGACCTACCAACAAAACCTACAGCTTCAGATGTCTCTACAAAAATGCACAAAATATGGGTACAAAGTGTTGCTCTTATTACAAAGAACAAAACTGGACCGTACACCAGAGATATATAAAATGAGACAATATTCCAAATCTAATGACTCTTTGTTTCTAAATTCACAACATCTCTTGCATATGCCCCAATCACTTTTTGATTAGACTACCCTAAGAGTCTTAACTAGTCTCCCAGCCTCAAATTTCTCTCTCCAATCTATCTTCCATACACATACTAAAGTGTTTTTCCAATAAGGCACATGTTTACCATGTCACTCCTTACTGAAAAAATCTGAGTGGCTCCCTATTACCTCTAGAGTAAACAATAAACTTCTCTTTCCAGCATTTAATAAGCTCTTCACACACATTACTCCCCTCCAGGTACTCTATAGATCAGTCATTCCAGTCTACTTGATGTTTCTCACACAGGACACTCTATCTCCTCTATTCTCTGCACTGGTAGTCCAACGCTAGAATGCTCTCCCTCCTTATTGCTGCCTCCCTGGCTCCATTCAAGGCTCAACTCAGGCTCTTCCTTCTACATGAAGCCTTTACTGATACTCTCAGGTACTATGAGCATACAGACTACTTACACAGTATATGTTTCCCTTGATATGAATGTTCAGATCACTGGACAAAGTTCTTTCTGTTGTTATATCTTTCAAGCAATCTTACATAATTTTGATCCATGTACGACAGTCATTGTTGAAGAAGAAACTTTAGGGCAGAGTTTTACTCTAGTGTACCAGATGCTTTTGTTTTTAATTACTATGTTGCAGGAAATGATAAATACGATAAATTTACAGAAGCATGGAAAGATCTGTACGAACTGTTGCAAAGTGAAGTAATCAGAGACAGGAAAACAATATACATGATAACTACAACCATGTAAACAAAAAGAACACACAAAAAAATAAAAACGGAATGTTACAAAACTACAAATAGAAGCATGACTAAAGGATCCTAGCCACACTCCTTTGAAGAGGCAGTATACAAGTATGCATACTGCACATATTTTCAGATTTTTTTTGATGCACTAATTAGTGTTTGCTGAATTTTTTCTTTTTCTTTTTTGTCTTTTAAGATGTTATTTGTTACATGGGATGGTGGTTCTGGGTGAGGGAAAGGAGGGGAGGTACTAGGGGAAACTATGGTACTATAAAACAACAACAAAAAGAAAGAAATAATTTTTTTTTTTTTAAACAAGCAACAAACAGAGTAAGAGCTTATGTTCCTCTATTTTTGGTCAACTGTACAATGGTAATAATATAGCCTTCTGTGGAACATCTTTTATCAATGGAAAGGTAAATGCCATTGAAAAGCAATAGGATAAGTAAGAGAGGGGGACAAAGCAGCATGGCAAACACTCATGCAAGGAAATTCCGCAATCAGGGAAAGAAGATGTGGTAGGATTGTGATACATAAGGAAAAGAAGGTCAGACACAGTCTGACACAATCTGTATTTCAGCAAAGCAGATTTCAAAAGCTTCAGAGAAAGGATAGGTAGGGTTCCATAGATTAATATTCTACAGGGGAAGTCAGGAGGGATAAGAAGAAAAATGATATTTTGAAGATAAACAATTCCGCTGATGAGTAAAGAGAGGAGCTACCTAAGACAACGTGGAAACACAGGAGAATCACCAAACAATTCAGGTTTTTAAGCCTTGTACTGAAGTTGGAAGCAAGAGCAGGATAAGAATTAATACAAAATGTAATAGCTATACAATAATACTGTTAGGAATGCTTAAACTCATAATGAACTAAGGCTGATAAAAAGAAAGGTAAATTTTTTGTATTCTTTAACTAGACTCAAAGAAGAAAACAGAAGAATGGCAATCTACCTAACTGTCCTCTAAATCCTTTGAGGTAGACTTTTCTATAACTTATTAGGGTGCATGTCAAGATTATGTCCAGACTTCTTGTCTGTCACAAACTCTAGAATAAAATGGTCACTTCTTTCCTAGGTTTCCCATTATTTCTAACTCAGCAACTAGCTATTCCCTGTTAATGAGGATAAGCTCTAGAACATAATTTCCCTTTGAGACTTCCTCCGCCTTTGGACTTTGATATTAGTGTACTCTGTCTTGGTAGAGTACTTTAGGAGATAACTAGACAATTGAGATCCCTTATTACTATTATGTCATGTCTCTATACTAGATGTGTAATGTTTTCCCAAATCCTCACTTATTTCCTCTTTTTCTTCCTCTGTAGTATATGCCAATGAAAAAATGGCTTCAATTTCTCGCTTCACTGATCTTTATTCTCCATCATACTTCCTCCCTCTGGTTGTCAGGTTTCCTCATATGAGGATATGTATTTAATACAGTGTTAGCCCATCCTTCTTATTACATATCTCATTTCTTTTGAATTAAGTTATTCCTATCTGAAGCCACGATTCAGTAATGGGCTTCATTCCACCATGTCTCAGTGGCACTTAAGTTAAATTCCTTAGATGAGGAATTCTAATTCTTCTTGCTTATTGCTTAAACTTTGGGCATTCGTGTGTAGTGAAGGCATGTCTCTATGACCTTCTGGGAATCTTAACTATTATTCTTCTTCCTTTTTTTATAACAACTCCCCAGGGTCCCTAATGTATTCTTATTCATCTTTGTTAGGTGTACTTCATCTTTGGCCAGGAATCTTCGGTCCCTATACTTTAAACTGTGGTCCAGAAATCCAAATTCCATTCAATACCACCTAATTATTCATTTTTCAATGTTCATTTTTCAAAACAGCCTTTCTTGCAATCCTTGCCTTCAATGATCAACAGCGAGGAAAACCTAACTTGTGTCCCTATGGTCTTAAGTTTCTTATCAAATTCTATATTCTCAATCTTGGTCCAATATAAATCAAAACATTTGTAGCAGGCACTTTTGGAATAAACGACTATTTGGGTGCCCACCAACTGAGGAATAACTAACTGTGATACATAAATGCAACATAAGTACATAATGTATAGTACAGTAAGAAATTATGAATAAGGAACTCAGAGAAATAAGAGGATTTTGATTAACTTTATGATGCAGAACAGAGCAAAAATTGCACAAGCACTCACTCACCCCCATCTTACAAAGTAAATGAATGTCATTAAAAGGAAGTTGAATTCTGATTCACAGAATAGTCCAAGAAAACTGACAATAAAATAGAATGTTAGAGATGTTATCAATTGTAGTTAGTACATTGGGTGATCATACTTCACTGTTTTAAGTTGTTACAAAGAGGATATTTTTTTAAAAAATTTATTTATTTAACTTTTAACATTCATTTTCACAAAATTTTGGGTTCCAAATTTTCTCCCCATTTCTCCCCTCCCCCCACCTCAAAACACCGAGCATTCTAATTGCCCCTATCACCAATCTGCCCTCTCTTCTATCATCCCTCCCTTCCCTTGTCCCCATCTTCTCTTTAGTCCTGTAGGGCCAGATAACTTTCTATACCCCTTTACCTGTATTTCTTATTTCCTAAGTAGCAAGAACAGTACTCAACAGTTGTTCCTAAAACTTTGAGTTCCAACTTCTCTTTATCCCTCCCTCCCCACTCATTCCCTTTGGAAGGCAAGCAATTCAATATAGGCCATATCTGTGTAATTTTGCAAATGACTTCCATAACAGTCGTGTTGTGTAAGACTAACTATATTTCCCTCCATCCTATCCTGCCCCCCATTGCTTCTATTCTCTCTTTTGATCCTGTCCCTCCCCAAGAGTGTTGACTTCAAATTGCTCCCTCCTCCCATTACCCTCCCTTCCATCATCTCCCCCCCTCCCGCTTATCCCCTTCTCCACCCCTTTCCTGTATTGTAAGGTAGGTTTTCATACCAAAATGAGTGTGCATTTTATTCCTTCCTTTAGTGGAATGTAATGAGAGTAAACTTCATGTTTTTCTCTCACCTCCCCTCTTTTTCCCTCCACTAAAAAGTCTTTTGCCTGCCGTTTATGAGAGATAATTTGCCCCATTCCATTTCTCTCTTTCTCCTGCCAATATATTTCTCTCTCACCCCTTAATTTCATTTTTTAAAGATATGATCCCATCCTCTTCAATTCACTCTGTGCTCTGTGTGTGTGTGTGTAATCCCACCCACGACGCAGATACTGAAAAGTTTCAAGAGTTACAAATATTGTCTTTCCATGTAGGAATGTAAACAGTTCAACTTTAGTAAGTCCCTTATGACTTCTCTTTGCTGTTTACCTTTTCATGCTTCTCTTCATTCTTGTGTTTGAAAGTCAAATTTTCTTTTCAGCTCTGGTCTTTTCATCAGGAATGCTTGAAACTCCTCTACTTCATTGAAAGACCATTTTTTCCCCTGAAGTATTATAGTCAGTTTTGCTGGGTAGGTGATTCTTGGTTTTAGTCCTAGTTCCTTTGACTTCTGGAATATCCTATTCCACGCCCTTCGATCCCCTAATGTAGAAGCTGCTAGATCTTGTGTTATCCTGATTGTATTTCCACAATACTTGAATTGTTTCTTTCTAGCTGCTTGTAATATTTTCTCCTTGACCAGGGAACTCTGGAATTTGGCCACAATGTTCCTAGGAGTTTCTCTTTTTGGATCTCTTTCAGGAGGCGATCAGTGGATTCCTTGAATACTTATTTTGCCCTCTGGTTCTAGAATCTCAGGGCAGTTTTCCTTGATAATTTCATGAAGGATGTCTAGGCTCTTTTTTTGATCATGGCTTTCAGGTAGTCCCATAATTTTTAAATTGTCTCTCCTGGATCTATTCTCCAGGTCAGTTGTTTTTCCAATGATATATTTCACATGATCTTCCATTTTTTCATTCTTTTGGTTTTGTTTTGTGATTTCTTGGTTTCTCATAAAGTCATTAGCCTCCATCTGTTCCATTCTAATTTTGAAAGAACTATTTTCTTCAGTGAGCTTTTGAATCTCCTTTTCCATTTGGCTAATTCTGCTTTTGAAAGCATTCTTCTCCTCATTGGCTTTTTGAACCTCTTTTGCCAATTGAGTTAGCCTATTTTTCAAGGTGTTATTTTCTTCAGCATTTTTCTGGGTCTCCTTTAGCAAGGTGTGGACCTGCTTTTCATGCTTTTCTTACATCACTCTCATTTCTCTTCCCAGTTTTTCCTCCACCTCTCTAACTTGATTTTCAAAATCCTTTTTGAGCTCTTCCATGGCCTGAGCCCACTGGGTGGGCTGGGACACAGAAGCTTTGACTTCTGTGTCTTTCCCTGATGGTAAGCATTGTTCTTCCTCATCAGAAAGGAAGGGAGGAAATATCTGTTCACCAAGAAAGTAACCTTCTATAGTCTTATTTTTTTTCCCTTTTCTGGGCATTTTCCCAGCCAGTGACTTGACTTCTGATTGCCCTCTCCACACCCACTTCACCTCCATATCTGCCCAGCCAGCACTTGGGGTCTGAGATTCAAATGCTGCTCCCCAGCCTCAGGGCTTTGGGTGGGGGTGGGGCTGCTATTCAGTGTGAGATTAAGGTCAGGTGCTCAGGTGGGGGCAGGGCCGCCTCTCTGGGCTTACTTCCCTGGGGGTGGGGTTTACGTGGAGACCTTCAACAATGGATCCAGGCTCCTGCCTGCTTTGGGAGCCCCTGTCTGCTGCTGCCTCCCGAGGGGACCTGAGTTATGGAGACACCCCGCTCCCTTCTCGGCAAGCTAAAAAGACTCTCTCACTGACCTTTGGGGCCTGTGGGTGGAGGGATCCGTGCGGCCGCTGGAGATTCTGCCCCTGAAGCCTGCTCGGATCTGCTCCTCTCGGTGCTGTGTGGCCAAGGCAGGGCTGGGCTCTGCTCTGGGTCAGGTGCAGGATGGACCTTTCGTGTAGGTTTTTCAGGTCTCTCTGGAACAGAAATCTCCTCCACTCCCTTGTTCTGTGGCTTCTGCTGCTCCAGAATTTGTTGGGAGTTCTTCTTTACAGGTATTTTATGGGCTGTGGGTTTGGAGCTAGCATATGTGTATTTTTCTACTCCACCATCTTGGCTCCTCCCCCCACAAAGAGGATATTTCAAGGTGGGGTAAAAAACTAAGAGAAGAAATGATCCAGTTGGTAGGGGATATCATATTAACGATACCTCTTATGCCTGTTAAAATCATACAGGCTTCTATGAGAGATGTGGCCAGGGATATGACTTTATTCAATGATCATTAATTAATCATTTACCACCAGCTGTTCCACTTGGTTTTGATTCCATGAATATTCTGCCTCCTCCAGGATAAGCTCAACACCTGGAATCTCGTCATCTTGAAAATTAATTTTGCATCTTCAGTTGCCTTTCCTCTGTGTTTGGAATATTGAACAATGAACTGCCCTTTCTCCCCCAAAGACATCCCTTTATAGAGCATTCAAACTTTTCCAAATATTTTCATTTATCAACAGCAGCTCTATTTGATCCCTTTGCTAGAAACACTCTCCCGCCCCTTACAGCTTCCTTTTGTGTACTGTCTTCCCTTAGTAAGATGTCTTCCAGTTCTAAAGCTATAAACCAATGACCTAGTATAGGAGATGCAAATAGTGATTTAAGGCTAGAACTGAATAGGAAATCAAATCAGAGTACACATGGCTTTCAATGATCCCACTTTGTTTGCTGACACACACACAAAAAACCTTAAACTTTTTTACTGCATTTACATAATTCCAAATTTTATATACATATATACATGTATATATGTATATATACATGTATATATGTATACATACAGGCATATATACATATACACACACACAGACACAGACACACACATATATATCTCCCCACTTTCCTCTTGTTACAAAGAATAAAAACAAAAAAGGAAAAATGTTTAGCAAATGTAACCAATGCATCAGCTAAGTCTGAGGATATGATATGATATCAATAGTTCCCCTTCTTTGCAGGGGGAGGGATTTGTCATTTTTTCCTCTGGGATCAAGCATGATCATTATAATTTCTGCAGCACTAAACTTTTTTTTGTTTTTTTCCATTTACTTGTTTGTAGTCATTGTGTACATAATCTTTCCGGTTTTGCTTATGATTCCTGAACTCTGCATGAGTTCAAATAAGTTTTCTCATGTTTTTCTAAATTTTTCATGTTCACTGTTTCTTATGGCACAGTAATATTTCATTACATTAATGTACCACAAACTGTTTTGTCCTTCCTACTTCCTTAAAGTACGTTAAGGGTCATGTACTTTATCTACATTCTTTGTAAAAGTCCATATTTTTAGCAACAATATTCTGGTAACGCTTTGCCTGCAAATCACAATACAAAGTGAACTTACCTCAGGAAAATCAAATTTATAAGTCACCCAAAGGGCAATGGAAGTAGGCTGCATGAAGCATATTACTAATGATGACCTAATGATTACTAATGATTCGATGAAAATTGATGAAAAAGACAACAGTGAGAACGTGTGTGTGTGTGTGTGTGTGTGTGTGTGTGTGTGTGTGTGTGTGTGTGTATGTACGTATAACTGGAAAAAGAAATGTATACAGAATGCCACACTGATACTCTCAGAGATATTAGAAAAAGCAAAGGAAGGCCTCCAGTGGGATGGGTGGATCTAGACTGCACAAGATGACAAGAAGGAGAGAGTATTCACACCAATGAAACAAACATGAATCTTACTGAGGAGATAAACATGGATCTTCTATGTGTGAGGCAATAAATAGTGGAAAGGAAGCATTTTCATAATGCATGCAACAACTCTAATTATACTATTTTACACCATTGGGTGATTTGGAATTTAACCTCTGTCCTGTTTGAAATGACTGACTTAACCCTTTAAGACAGCTGAATGGGTGTTAGGAACATACCTGAGACATTTCTTTATAATCATGGTAAATATATCAAGCAGATCTCATATGCTAAAGAAGTCAATAATCTGGATCACAAGCCTTTAAAAAAATACATTGTCTCAATATCAAATTTAGCTAACACTAACAAGTATATTTAATGAGATGTCACATTACAATGAATTCTTGGGAGCTATGCTATTAGAATGCAGGTGAGCAAGGCTCTAAATATGAACTTAATGACTATGTCTATTATCTGAGGACAAGTCTAGCTAAGGTTGGAGGCATTCATCATCACAGAACGATGGCCACAGTAACCGCTGAGGGTCATCTCCTAAAGTCATTTTAATGGAAAAACTATTTGCCAATAAAATCTTTGATCCTTCTAATAAGTAATTAACAATCATACTGTTACACTGGGTTTGTAAATGAGTAAGGGCCCAGGTACCTTGAGAACTAGAAAAAAAAATCTCACCAAATGAAAATAATTTGGCAGAAGGCTGGTGAAGAAAGGCTAATTATATTTTATATATTTTTTGGTAGGGGAGTTATTAATGCTTTTTAATTTGATTTATTTTTGCTCCTAAAATCATGAAGCAAAGTATGTGTCAGAGGGAGGACTTGACCCTCCAGGTCTTCCTGGCTCTGAGGTCAGTTCTCTACCCACTAAGCCATGTTGCCTCTCAAATAAGTAAAGGTAGATAATTACAGAAATAAATAGATAGTAAAACCATAATAGCTGGGAACTGCAAAATGACCTTGATAGACTTAGGGAAGTCTAAGAAAAAGATAAACAAGTCAATTGCCTAATTAGAATCTTGGTTAGAGAAAAAGTATAAACAATAAAGGGTATTTAAGAAAGGATCTAAATTAAAAGGAAATGAAGTAACTCAATCATAAATAACTGATGGGTCAGAAAAAGTCACAGAAACAATAGATGATTTCATCCAAGAAAATGCCAACTATAAGACAATGTGCTAAGATGAAGCCAAAGTAGCTCCTAGGGAAAAACATGTATCACTAAACACTTTCATCAACAACAGAAAGAAGAGAACATTCATGAAATAGGCATGCATCCAGAAAAAAATCAGGCAAGGAATTAAAGAAATTTCAACAAACACAAAAATAATTTTAAAAACCAAGGAAGAGATATTAAAATTGAAAGAAAAAATGAACCATTTAAAAAAAAGAAAAGAAAAAGGAAAGGAAACCTAACAAAATAAACTATTAGCTAATCCCAATGTTTTCTAAAGAGTAGAAACCAAATTAGAAATTATTTTACCCAATTATATGCCAACAGAGCTGACAGGTGAAATGGATGAATACTTACAAAATATAAACTATGCATATTAACGAAATGAGAAAAAGAGAATTAAAACAACCCAGTCTCAGAAAAAAGAAACTGTGTAACTCATTAAGGAATTCTCAACCAAAATTATTCCAGGCCGAGATGGATTTACAAATGACATTCTATCAAAAAAAGAAAATTCCAATATTACATAAACTGATAAATGATAGGGAAAAAGGAATCCTCTAAAATTCCTTCTGTAAGACAAATATAGTCCTTATATATAAAGTGGAGAGAGAGACAATGCACTTTCTTCTTAGCTCCTGGATTACTAAGTGCCTGTTGGATATTTTAAATAGGATATCTCATGGGCATCTCAAACCCAACACAGTCAAGCATATTATGCTTTTTCCAGTCACCCAGATCTGGAACTTCAGTCATAATAACCAGCATTTATAGTTTTATACTGTGCAAAACACTAAACAAATATCTTCTCATTTGATTCTCACAACAGCTCTAGGAAGTAAGTGCTATTATCATCCCCATTTTAAACATGAGGAAACTGAGGCACAGAGAGAGGTTAAGTGACTTGCCCAGGGTCACTCAGCTATTATTAAGTGCTTGAGGCTGCATTTGATACAGGACTTCCTGACCCCACATATAGTGTGTGATTCAATGTATCAACTAGCAGCCTCTGTAACTAGTTTTCCTCCGTCTTCTGCTTTTCTCCCCCATATCTAAACAGTTGCCAAATCATGCCAATTCTTCTTTCACAATCTCTCATCTACCCCCTTCCTTCTGTCCTCAATCATTATTTTGGATTAGACTCTCATTACTTCTGGCCAGCCTCTAACTGGTCTTTCTCATTCAGATATCTACCCTCTCTAATCCATCCTCTCCACAGCTACCAAAACGATTTTCCTAAAGCACAGTCTGATTCATACAGTGCATTCTCCTACTCAATAAACTCCCCTATTATCCTTAATATCAAATATGAACTCTTCAATTTGGCACTTAAAACGCTCTCTGTAACCTGGCCCCAACACACCTTCCTAACTTTTACACATCATTCACCTTCACTAATTTTATGGCGTAGTAAAATTGACCTTTTTGCTGTTCCTCCTATATAACATTCAATGCCACTGAGGATAAGCTGATCACTGTGCTGCTTGACTTAGTTTTTGATATCTACCACCCTCAGCTGCTTTCCCTGTTGATTCAAGTGCTAGAGCAATTAATTCCTCCAAAGTCTCAGATCTGGTAACTCTCCATTTTTCACCAGCAAATCTCTTTGGTCTTCAAGGGACATTATTCCCCCTGGTGCCCGGCCTCCCCTTGCTTGTCAGTTTCCTTGTGTGTATTGCCTTCCCCCATTAGATTGTAAACTCCTTGAAGGCAAGGGCTGTCTTTTTATTTGTATCCTGAGCACTTAATACAGTATCTGGCAAATAGTAGGTGCTTAATAAAGTTACTGAATTTCCTTTCCTGGTTCCCACCAAATTGCTGGAGCCTCTATTTAAAAACTACCTCATACACATGTATGTTCTGTTTACCCCAAAGAATTTATGCTCCTTGAGGACAAGAACTTGTAAAGAATATGTTTCCCTGGTTAGCCTTGGGCAATATTCTTGCCTTGTCTTCTCAGGGCCACATTTTCCTCATCCATGAAATAAGGGATCTAGATTAGGTTATCTCTGAGATTCTTCACAGCTGTAAAGTTCTAAAATTGTGAGCAAATCCTGAATTTCCTTGTGACGAAATTAGCTTCTGCATGATACACTGTCAGGAAAGCAAACTATCTTTAATCAAATAAGAAGGTAAACTGCAGGACTATCAAGGAAATTCTTCCCAAGGTACCAAGAGATAAAAACATTCTATTATCTTAAAATTTTATTGAGTTCCTGCTATATGTAGGCTGGCCTGAATCATCTCAGAGGAGAGATTCAGAATTACAAAGTTCAAGGAATACGGTTAAGCTCAATGACACCAGGACATTTTTGGTCCAGGCTGTTACAACCTAAGCCTTAGTTTCTGAAACTACAAAATGAGGGAACTGGACTAGATGATCTTTAAGATCCTTCCTAGATCTAAATTTTCAATCTTATAATCTAGGCAAAACAGGTATAGGACTTTATAGGAGATAAGCTTTGAATATCCCAACTATGATGGGAGAACTAAATTCTAAATTCCATAGTACCATTCCCCACCACCCTCAATACCACTCTCTCCTTCTACCACATTAAGACAATCCAATTATTGTAGATTGGCAGAAATTTTGCGAGCTCATAAGGTCTGAAGGCTGTGGGACCAATGACAGGAACAGTGTGATGGGGCAGTTACAAATTCAGGCTGCTGGCAAGAGAAGTTTCTATACTGAAAAGGACAGCCAGTGGAAAGAAGAGGAACAACCTAATTTTAACAACATAACCATTAAACAAGTACTAGGAGTATTTGGACAATGTAGTGCCAAGGTAAAATGATAAGCGTCCAATTTTGTAGTTTTGAAAAACTGCTTTGTGCTTTGACGAGGCTTAAATATTAACCTTTCAGTTGACTGTACCAGTAGATAAAAGGTACTGAATTTTGTTCTATAGTTCTGTTAATGTAACTCTTTGGACTTTGCCACCATGCTTCAGCAGCCTTCTTCTCCTGCAACTCTGTCAATTAAAGGTATAAAGGCAGTCAGGACTCCTTATGAGACTGCCCTGGCAAGCCTTTACGGTGTCCTTTCGCCACAGATTATGATAGAGTAAAAAGTATACTGGGCTTGGAGTGAGAAGACCTGGGTTTGAATCCTAGGGTGCAACCTTGGGTATGTGTCTGAGCTTTGTTCAATCTTAGTTTTCTCACCTGTAAATTGGGGACAGTAACGTTTTGAGAGTTAAACAGCTATTGTGATATCTTTGCAGCATTTGACACTGCTGAACACATTAAATACTGCTGACGGTGACATTCTTCTCTTTGTTCTTTCCTACCTGTCTGACCACTCTGCTCAGATTCTGTTGGATCATCCTATCATGCCCCGAGATACATGGACTGCCAAGACTGTATCTCGGACTCTTCTCTCTCTACTCTGCAATCCCTCACTCAGAAACTTCATCACCTTCCATGAGTTCAAGTGTCATCTCTATGAATATTGAGACACCACATGCTTATCTTCATGTCTTTGCCCTTCGTCTCTTTAGGACCTCCAGTTTCTTCCCAGGCTCAGCTCAAGTGCCATCTTGTACATGAAGTCTGGCATGATCTTTTGGCTATCAACACCTTCCTCATTGCACATTACCTTGTATCTCTTTGGATATATGTGTATACATACAAAATGTTCTCCCCTGACTAGGATGGAGTTAATTGAGGACAGGGACCATTTCACTTCTGCCTTGTATTATGTGCTTAGCACATAATGCTTGTTGATTGGAAGTTATTACGAGAAAAGTGCTTTCCATATCTTAAAATGAAATATAAGTTTGAGATAATAATGGCAATATCATTATTAAAGGTCTTAATTGATAAGAATGCAATCAAATGTCACGTTCTCATACTTGTTATTAAACATGTAGACAAATCTTCAAGGTTAAGCACAACCTGTTATACCCTAAAGTTTCCCTTTTCTATGATTCCTTATTTCCTCTTTCCAAAATCCCTAATGTGGTACATTTCTGGCAAATGAAATATATGATGTCATGTAAAATAAAGGAAAATGCAGAAAATTTCAGTAAATCTCAAAACATTGGACCAAGTAATGCTCTTCTTACCAATCAATGTGCATTTGTAACATTTAAAAATGCTGCACAGTACTGTGATAAAATTTTTTTCATCTCTCTCATGCTGAAATATGCCTTCCCTCTTAAAACTGCTCAGTTTTCTTCTATAATATTCCCCAGATTAACCTACTCTCCACAGTCTGATCTCCAAACCAGACTTATAATTAGTTAAGCACTTGCTTATATGTTTTGGTTATGTGTATTTTTAAAATTTTTTTTTCTCCCATATATTTGTTCCTTAAGAGTGAGTACTATCTGCTTAATTTGCATTTCCCCAGAGCATCTAATACATGACATCTTAGACTTGTTCTTTATGAAAGTTAGTTTCTGTTTATGAAAGTCTTATTTCAGGATTACAGCTCCAGTTTTTACCTTTCCTATTAAGAAGTAAACGAGAGACTCTTTGGGAACAATCTGTTTCAATTCTTCAAGTTCCTGTAAAGCAGACTGAAAGAGAGAAAACACAATTAAGTCTCAGAACAATAGACAAAATGCTACAAGTTCTGAACAAAAAAAATTCCTGTTTTATAGATTTCTAAAACCATCTTAATCTCTCTCTAGGTATACTTCAGTATTCTTCAGTTCTGGCTGGCGGTTATGAGAACAAAACGCACATACCAATAAAGTCAACAAAGAAAAGGAAGGTGCTCAACTGAAGAACATTATTAACAAAAAAGAAAACACATCTTTGGTTCATCATTTTAGGTTAAGATCCTACTGAAACTACTAACAGTCCTGTTCTAATTTGAAATTCTATAAATACTCCTCCTTTGTAACAAAGTTAAGTGCTTTGAATGCTCTCCTACCCCAAACTTAAATTAGTTTGGTATTCCATCTTTAAAATAAAAAGGAAAGCATTAGTTTCCTCCTTGAAAGTTTCTTTGACAGTTGCCATTCTTAAAACCGTATTTTGGAGGCTGTTTTGAATATACTACTAATCTTTCTAATATACAAATATATATATTAACATTTAGCTACTGGTAAGGGAAAAACAAGGAAACAAAAAAATTTTGTATCTAAAGAGCTTTGGAGCGAAAAAGTAAACAAAAAGTTGAAAGATGGAACTCTGTGTTTGTAAATGAGAAAACATCAATGAAAGGCAATGGTCAAAGACAGTGAAGATGTCAGATGAGTAATAAAAGTGTCAGTGAATGGGGAAGCCTGAGTCTGGAAGGAAGCAGTAAGTCTAGTAAAGTACCTCATACAAACTATGTACTCAAATACCTGTTGAATGAATACAAGGAAAAACTAATACTATTTTTATATACATTCTCAAAAAATCTTTTTAGCATTTTTCCTTTTTTAAAGCTTAGAAAATAAGGTACCCTCCCTCACTTGGAGGATCTATATTTATATATTGATTATATGCATACTCCAAATGTTTAAGAACATTATTCTTAAGAAAATAAAATTAAACATTTCTTGGCTTTTATAGATTTAAAAATTATGATTACAAACAATAAGGTAATTTAAAAACTAAGAGCTGTTGAACTCCGTGTACTCCTTTTTTTTTGTAGTGTTCTTGGGGACAAGGATGGGGAATGGCCTAGGATTTTATTGGTGTCGAAACTTCAGGGTTAGGAAACTCCTTCTTTTCAACTAGGTTGGCACCATCTCTGAAACTTATGGTCAGACTTGCTCGGAGTGACACAGTTAAGTGTCAGATGACATCAAGTAAGACAGGCACTTGATAAGCATTTGTTGAACTGAATGATCAGTTTACTGTTTTAAATTACTTCTGGGTTTTTTTGTGTGTGTGCTACAAGAAGAACAGGTCAACGCATCTCTAATCCTTTCCCTCTTTCTAACTACTAGTTGGTCTTGAGAGAATGAAACCAAAGGGAAGTATGGGCTCTAAGCATCTGTGCAAAGGGATGGAATACTCCGATTTACAGGGCTGTTCAGGAACTACTGTCTTGCCTCCTTGCTACTGCACAGAAGAAGCAGAATATTGGAATGTGAGGCTTTAGAGATACAGAGGATGAAAATTAAAAGAATGTGCTAGATAAAAGTCTCTTGATAGTAGCAGTAGTCAAATCTCATTAAATAAAAGACAATGAAATTATTATATGGCATTTGATACTTTCATATTTTAAAGGACTCTTCCTCTTCAACAACCTGATTCAAACAACCCAACCCTTCAGAAATAACGAGGATTTTCCTTCATTTGGATTAGACTTAAAAATTTGTTCAAACTCTAGAAGCACATACTTGAATGTACATTTAAGATATATGCCATTGAAGAATCCCCAATAGCAAGCCCAAACCATCAAATTTTACTAAGTAAATAACAGGAATGCCATAGTTTCTTTCACATAAATCTCCTCTGGCACAGTCTCAGACTCTGTTCTTCTCAGTATGATAATTTGAAATAACAGCATACTTTTTGAGAAATATAGTTATATGGCTAGAGTAAATTTTACAGATTTCAAGTTTTGCAGTTGAATGACTTGAAATAAATCATTTGTTCTCAAATACATCCATCTATAAAATAAGGATATCATCACTTCAATGATCTATGGATAAAGGAGAATTACTACCACTGATTAAAAGTTCTAAGTTTGGAGAAATATTCTGTTGCTTTTCAATATATTTAGCCATCAGCTTGTGCTTAAAATATATTTACAAGAGATATTAAGGATATTTTGCTTAAGCACTTGGGGTATCACTGTTTATCAACACCATGCACCTTCCCAGTAATGATTATATATGGCACTTTATATTTTACAAAGTGCTTTCCTCTTAACCAACTTGAGAGATCAGTTCCATTTTACAGATGAGGAAACTGAGGTTCAGTGAGACTATCTGACTTTACCACATCAGAGCTCATAAGTGGTAAAAAAAAAAAAAAAGTTTTCTGATTCCAAATTCAGGTCTTTTTCCTTTACATTGTATTGCTTCTAGAAAAGAACACTTAGGTTCCTATGAAATCGTGGTTCTACTGTTCTAAGAAAATTCCATCTTTAATATTCCATTTAAGAGTATTGCCAGTATATGTGGCTTATAAAGAAAAATGTTTTAAGAACCACCTTGTAAAACATCAAAAAACAAAATGAAAATACTCATGCAAATTACTCCCCCTAGTGGATAGTAAAATGACAGAATTATTGGGTCAAAAAGTAGAGCCCTTCATGACAGAGCTTAAAATTTTAGTGAAATGAAGTGACTAAACTTTGGGCACGATATTACAGGGACCAACAACTTTTAATCAGGTTGAGGGATACTAATCCTGGGCGCTCCATCTCTGGTTCATTTGACAGTTTCTGATCACGGGGATAATCTGTTTTTCAAGCCTCAGGTTGATACCGGAGCATACTGCCAGGCAAAATGCATCTTCATGACATACAGCTAAATTATAAGTGAGTGAAGGGTTTGAGATTCAGTCAAACTAGAGGCTATATTGCCTCTAAATGGTCGCTATCACCACCACTGTCTGTACACTACACCTGACCAAAAATTTCTGGAAAAATTTATAAAGGCTAACTTAATCCATGATGTATTCCTACCTGGTGTAATATCTCTTATGATATTTTTCATGTACAACAAATTTAAATCAAATCCTTCTACTAGAATAACTGCAAAAGAAAGGAGACATTTTCTTGAGAAAACAGAAATTCTCACTGAAGCATAAAATAAATAAAACAGAAATAAGATGGTATGTAGACTACAGTGTCAAAAAATATCAAAGAGGAAAGAACTGAGAAAGTCTGACAGACAGCTCTGGAGGAGAAGTGAAGCTGGTGACCTGCACAACCCTCCCTCACTCAAAACAAAGTCAAGTGCAAGTCATGTCATCATTTCTCTGATGGTCTTCTTCGGCAACAAAGGATGAATACAAAAAGTCTGAAGTGGAAAAGTAATATTTAGATTTCTGAGAAAGGATCAAAATTAAACAGAAAGAGATACAAGACAGGTAAGTGTCTACCTACTATTGTCCAAAGATAGTATCCAAAGAGGAATAGAAGGAGAGGAGAAGCATAATAGCTACATAAGTTAGAACAGAAATAAGAAACTGGTCTATCTATATTTAACTTCTAGCTAAAAGATTTAGCCTTCATTAAAGAATTCATCCATGCCTTGTCACAGCAAAGAAGCAATCTAGAATTCTCAAAGGCTATGCTAGCTGAGCAAACTCCAGTAGGTCTTACTAAGCTTGATCACAGGTTCAGTTACAAACTGACCAGTCAAAACATAGGTAAGCTTATTATGAGACTTGGCCAACAAATGGAGATTATTTTTGATCAGAGAAACTCATGAAATTATCCACTAAGGAATAGAGGAACTGTAGTCTTTATCAGTAGAAGGGATGCTAACAGATGAAATCATGGGTCTTTATGTAGAAAATTATTTTCAGCAACATTTAATGTTGTGGAACAAGATAAAAACCAAGGGGACAAGAACAAGAAAGAAAAAATTACTAGGAAGAGAGATTCAATTAAAATGGAGGTCTTTGGCTCCTTCTCTTACTATGCACCGAGTGTTTTCAGTAAGAAACTAATCTGAATTCCTTTGGCTGGCTGTCTCAACTTCTGGATGCCTATGACAGGCTGAATGAAGAAAAAACAATTGCATTATTTTATATAAGTCTCTTCTCAATTTTTTTTTTTTGTTCTTCTCTTTCTTCCCTCTTCACCCTGGTTTCTCTACTTACAACTTTTTCTTCTATAAAATTTTTATCATACACTTTAGATCTTCCTCAATAGAAGAGAGTAAAACAAGAGAAAAGGCATACTCCATTACTGCTTATACATTTTTTTCAGTGCTTAAATGTCCAGTTCACATCTACCTTATCTGATTTACGAAGGTTAATACCTTAAGGGAAAAACAGTATCTTCTATTAACTTATGAAAATCTGCGGATGTACCAAAAAGTAAAACATTAAAAATGAAGTAAAAAGAAGTATAGAAATATCACTTATGTAACAAAATGTTCAATGTTAAGTATTAAAAAAACCTGTAATCCTACAGTTCAGAAAGAAGCCAAAGTCTAAATTACTTAGACTTTGAGACTATAAAAAGAAAACAAGACTCAAATTACAGAAAATCTAGGCTAGAAAACGATAACTATCCAGAGGAAGACACCATATACCAACTAACCAATCAATCAATTAACATTTATACAAACTTTTATACAACGTTTTATACTGACTGTGGCCTAACTTACCTTATATTTTTCATTTGCAAATAAAACCGAGGCTCTGTGGAATTTGCATAGAGGGTTCTTGGGATCAATAATGATGGCTTTGTTTAAGGTATCCAAAGCCTTTTCAGATTTTTTTAGTGCATGCTGAACCTACAAGAAATATTACGTAAAGTTTTATGCTCTTGATTTTCTGAAAGGAGATACAGTATAAATGTAGCACTGAACCAAATCTATTATAAAAGAAATGAACATACAACCCTACCCATATTCCAGTTAGTTAAAATGGAGCCATCTTATACTATTTAGTCAGACTGTTTAGATGTTATTAACTGGCCATTCACAGAATTTCTAAGTAGTGAGGTTGTACTTGCATCAAAGACTGCTTGCTGGGCAAGCATCTGTTAAGAGCCTACAAAAAAAGGGAGACTCCTATTTTCTCTTCACAACTCAAAAACCCAAATTTTAGAGAGATCAGTGATAATACTAATTAATATCTTTCTCCTCTAAAATAATGAACATGAAATTATGTATATATAAAACATTACTTGGTGTGTAACAATTTTTCCAAACTAAAAATAAGCACAATTTCCTTGATTTTGCTTCAAAACATCTAGTGTCACCTTTACCATATTCCTTGGAGCATTTTCATTCAGATGATTTATTAAAACATCTATAATGGCTCACATTTATATAGTATTTTTCCATTTACAAAACACGCTTTCTTTACAATTCTGTGAGAAGTATTATTAGCCATCTTTTAAGATAAAAAATAAACATAGAGAGATTAGGTGCCTTGGCCATGGAGACAGATAATAATACCAGAACCAGGACTTGAACCTAGGTTTCCTGACTCCAAATCCAAGCTCTTTCCATTACATAATATTGCCCATAAAAAGTGCAAATTATTTTCCCAAAGAGGCAAATTGAATCAATGATCAAAAGATAAGAGCACAATTCTCAAAACTTATTCCTATGTTTCTGGTCATGTACTGTCATGTTCCTTGTAAAGATCTCAGAATGGGATGAATGTTGGTCTGAGGCTTAAACAAAACAAAAACACTAATAACAAGAAAGAAAGCATGAAAATATTGCCCACTTCTGTTTGTTAAGTCATTGTCCATGCAATGATTCTAGGAAAGATTGTTTTTTCTATCAGGCAGGCAAACTGTGCTATGCAGAAAGTTGAGATCAGAATTAGAAAAATAGAGAGTTCAAAGGATCCTTGGAAGTCATCTAACTTACAAGTAAAAGGAATTATCTCCTATAAAGTACTCAAAAAGTGGTCATCTGGTCTCTTTTGAAACACCTCCAATGAACTGGGAAACTATTATCTCTTGAGACAGCCCATCTTACTTTTCGATATTTTCAATTGTTTGGAAGTTTTTCCTGATCCTAAATACTAGGAGCTTAAAAGAGATAAGCAGCCTACTCCTCAGCTACATGAAGCTTTGGTTGCAAATGGATGATCTGGCATTTCATATTTTCCTATCATACAACAACTTACTGAGGAGTTAGTAGATTTCTGTATCACTCTTGGAATTTATACAAGTGTTTATTTAGTGGTACATAAATGTTTATTTAGTTGAATTTGTTTAAATGATTTTCCATTGGGGGGGGAAGAACAGTATTTTTTACTTAGATAAGATATACAAAATAAAAAAAAAGAAACATTATGCCTATCAGGATAAGATGATCAGTTTTTGATATAACACCCTTCGCTGCCTCTTCCTCTGACTGTAGGACTGAAGGGTAAAGCATTAAATTCCTCCCAAATCCTTCCTTTAAAGAAGGCTCAGATCTGAACTCTCCATTTTCCACCACCAGCAGCTGTTTGGTTTGCACTCTATTGGACATCACCTCCCCATCCCCCATGCCTCCCCAATTCTGCCACCCCAGCTTCCTTTTGCTGTCTTGAAGGCAAGGACTATGTTTCTTATTTAAATTCTCAGGGCTTATCACAGTGTCTGGCACAGAGCAGGTGCTTAATAAATGTTTACCAAATTTCTCTAAAACAGAAAGCTACTTACAACTCCAATATGACAAAGTAGAACTGAACTCTGAGGGTTGATATCAAGCGCTTTTTGGAAATGCATTTCTGCAAGGCTGAATTTTTCTTGTTTGTAATAAATCATTCCCAACCCATACCTACAAGTACAAAAAAGAACGTTATTTCAGTTTAACTGCTAGGAATGTTTAGATGCTAATTTTGCTGAAGAAGTGACCAAAAATTCATACCCTGGGACTTCAATGAAAAGGAATTTAGTCAGTGACAAAACATTGCTGATTTTCTAGTGAGGTGAAAAGCAAACTACTAAGGTGGGTAGCTAACTACTTTGAGAAACATCTTATTAATAGAGTCCATGCAGTTAGGTACTCATTTTCAAAATTTTATGAAAAATAAAAAAGTAGAACTTTACTTAGAAAATATTTTAACAAGGAAGTAGTACAGTAGCTCACATGTTCAATGTGTTGGAAATCTATTTTATGTTTTTGCCTTCCACAGTGATGTAGTTACATGAGTAAATCAGGTAAACAGTATTTACATTTAGAAACAACACAAAAATATGTTTAATATGACTGTTCATGGAGAATAGCCTGTATCTGATTGCTTGCCATCTTGGGGAGGGGAGAGGGAAGGAAGGAGAGAAACATTTGGAACTCAAAATCTTAAAAAAGTGAATGTTGAAAAAATAACACAAAAACAATTAAGTTCAGCTACCTTAAGCACCAAATGGAAAGAAAAAATTGAATTAAACTAAAACCCAGCAGAAAAAAAAAATGGATTTAAAGCTTTATATATTACTGAGTATTTTCAATATTACCAAATTATAATCTCTTATTAAAAAAATCTTATTTAACTGAGTTAACATCAACACTTCCCCTTATAGTTTGGTCCAATAACTCAATCAGGAAAAACAGTAAGTAATTTGGCTGACAATACAGTGCTGAGGAAGTAGTGAAAAAACAAAAATCTATTCTTATATTTTTAAAAAATAAGACTGGAAAGAACTGTTTCCCCAAGGAATAACAAAGAAAGCAAAAACATAGATGCCATAGAAGTAAATAAAAATTAAATGTCATTTAGTTGGAACCACATCAGGAATATTTTTCCATATAGTTGAGCTGCAATTTTTATCCAATTGGTGAACTACCTAGGCTCCTTGCTTCTTTCTAGTTTCTTTCTTACCTTTCAACTACTGGTCATTCTAATGCTTTAATAAAAAAGGAAAATGGAAATTACAAATTACTTAATTATTATGAGTAGCCCTCATTAGGACACTTGGTATGTGTAAAGGTTAAAATGAAAATTTATGACTGGGCTCAGCTAAGGGTTGGTTTTATATATGCTTCATATAAAAAAAAATTTGGTTAAGCATTTAACCACCAAGTGTTGCGGCACGTAAAACCTCTGATAGGTAATAGACAGTTTACTAGATTAAAGCAACTTCCAGAAATAATACAACAGAAAACTTTCCACAATATCAAAGTTGTCATGAAGATGTTTTAGTATTTACTTACCACGCATTATAATGTCTAGGATTGACTCTGATTGCATTTCTAAAACAGGCTAATGCTTTATCTAGTTCTTCAGTTAACACAAATTCATGCCCCAGGAGTGTATATGCATAAGCGTAATTTGGATCAACTTGGATAGCTCTCTGGAAGAATTTAATGGCAATGTCATGCTCCCTTTGCAAACTGAAACAGTTTCCTGCAGCACACCAGGCCTAATAAAACATAATAAAACATATCTAAGACATGTGTTTATTACATAACAAAAATACCTGAACTCACAAAAATCCCAAACTCTTTTCATATCACAGAGCTAATTCATTTAGTCAGTCTGAATGGTACTCTTTATCCTAGTGCATCAATATAAGAACATACTGTCACTATGCAGATACTACCAAAATATAAAAATAAAAGTTCTTAATAAGTACTAGGAGGAGCAACTAGCTTAATAAGTGTTCATGAATGAATGAGCGAATGGGCATTTCACCTAAACATGTTCTGTTTCACCAAATATCTCATTAACAGCAGTAATATTCCAGTCAACTCTCTGGATTAATAATGAGACTGCCTGCCTTGTGATTTACAGATTTTATGGGGCTTCATCTCATCAATTTACATTCAATTTAACAGCACCCACTACATGCAAGGGTGTTACTCACTTTTGTGGCATATTTGGATCCTGGCATGGGTGCATGGAAATGATTGTAAGATTCAGAGCTGGAAGGAGCCTTAGGTAACCAACCCTTCCATTTTACAAAGAGGAGACAGAGGCCTAGGAAGATTAAATCACTTGCCTACGGTCACAGAGACTGAATTAGCAGAGCTAGGATTTGAGTTTGTATATGGGTGGGACCAACAGGAAATGGTTACTGCCACCCTATTGCTCCTCCCCCACTTCTCTCTAGGAACTGAGAGTTGGCTCTACATATAAGTATTAATATCAACATGCCTCTGGTGAATTTTTATCCATGTCAGTTAAGTCCTTTGAAAGAACTGAAAGAGCAACATCTTTCTGAAGATGCCAAAGTGTTGTTGAATAGATCTCCAAGCCTTCTACTCGGTAATTTTCAATCCGTCTCACTTCTGAGAAGATTCGTTCTGCCTGAAACAGGAATGGAAACTAGTCAGAAAAACAAAACAGAACATCTCAGTGCTCTCTATGCGCACTGCTGCACTGCTCTAGAGGCACTAGCATGTACAAGCTTTGTATGCATACTTCTTACTTCCCAGGCTAGATGAGAAGGTCTGATGGGAGGAAAAACATCTAACTCACCCCTGAATTCCCCCTCATAGAGTGCTTAGCACGGCACAGTGCAGTAAAGAGGCATTCAATAAGTATTCACTGAATGAAGTACAAGAAGGACCAGAAGGCCAGAGCTCCGCATCAGTTTGAAGATCATCCACTTCAGTCTTATATAACAGTCCCAGAAATTTGACATTTTTCTGCTGAAGTCTAAGATTTCAAGTTACATAAAAACACCCCTCAATTCCTACTTTAGTCACCCTTCCTAGGATCCCAGAATTCCAGGCCATCCTTTGTTCAACTGTCAAAATAATATTCCTAAAGTAAAAATTTGTCCATGTTACTTTTCTGCTTAAAAAATCTACTGAGATTGTTGCCTAAAGGAAAAAATACTTCTTAGTCTGACATTCAGTGCATTGCTTGATGTCCTCTTCTATGCTTATTTCATTACTCTCCATCATATATTCCATGTTCCTGTCAAATTTGACTATTTGTTTTTAACAACATGAGTAAAAGCACTTATAAAGTGTTTTAAAGTTTTGTAAAGGGGCAACTCGGTGGCACAGTGGATAGGGTGCCAGGCCTGGAGTCAGAAAGCTCATTTTCCTGAATTCAAATCTGGCTTCAGACACTTAATAGCTGTGTGACCCTGGCAAGTCACTTCACCCTGTTTAACTCAGTTTCCTCATCTGTAAAATAAGCTGGAGAAGGAAATGGCAAACTACTCCAGTATCTTTGCCAAAAATACCCAAAACGAATCGCAAAGAATCGGATCCAACTGAACAACAACAAAACAAAATAGCAAAATGTTTTGCAAATATTATCTCATTTTATCCTCACAACAACCCTGAGAGGTAGGTGCTATTATTACCCCCATTTTGTAAATGAGGAAAATGAGGCACAGTGAGGGTAAGTGACTTGCTCAGAATCTCACAGCTAGTAAATATTTGAGGCTACATATGAACATAGGACTTCTTGACTCCAAGTCTAACACTATCCACTGTGCAACTTAGCTCCCCTGATCTTGACACATTATCTCCTGCCAACACCTATTCCCTCCAGGTTATTGTCCTTGTCTGGAATGTACTCAGTTCCTATTTTCATCATAGTCTAGGTCAGGTGCCATGTTCTCCAAGAAACTTTCCTTCTTTGATACCTCAAAGCAAGCAAAATGTACTCTCCTTCCTCAAGTTTTCTTAAAGCACTCTGGATCATCTTTTTTTGCCCAGAACACACTACTTTGCATTACACTTACCTATGCACATGTTACAGGAGACTTTTATTATTATTATTATTATTTTTTATTTTTGTGCCTCCAGCATCTAACAACATAGTTCACACATAGTAACAGTAGTCACTTCATAATGTTTAATTAAATTAAAATATATTTAAAATATGTTCTAGTTTAAATAAGAAGTATTTTGACAATTCTACATGAAATGACAGAGAAATTAAAGAAATAATATCTATAGAGGACATAATCTGCACTATGTATTCAAACAGGATTAACTAGTGATACTATAAATAACAGTTTATTCAAATGAAATTATTTAGGCTCTACTCCTATGCCAGCTACCAATAAAATCTGTTAAGATTATAAAAGTTTGCCACAGAGAATCAGAGACATGAGAAAACAGTGAGACAGGACTGTAGTGGAGAGAGAGACAATGGGAAGTTTCCCCTCCAGTTGCCTAGAAATAAACAATGCTCCCTCCACTCAGAGAAGTCAACAGCGCTCTCAGAATTGTAGGACTTGGCAGCCATTAAATAATAATTTTTTTTGTATTAAATAAAATAATAATAAATTAAAAAAAATAAAAAAAAAAAGATTATAAAAGTTTGCAAATATGCTATTTTATTTTAAGATGGAAGATGACCATAACAGTTTTTGTTTGTGTGTACACATACAGATGAGCTGCTACGTGGCACAGTGGAGAGAGTGCTAGGCCTGGAATCAGTAAGACTCATCTTCCTTAGTTCAAATCTGATCTCAAACACTTCTTAGTGGTGTGAACCTGGGTGAGCTACTTAACCCTGTTTGCCTTAGTTTCTCATCTGTTAAATGAGCTGGAGAAGGAAATGGCAAACCACTCCAGTACCTTTGCCAAGAAAATTCAAGAAAATGAGATCATGAAGAAATGGACATGAGTGAGAAGGGCTAAACCAGACATACATGTTTCGCTCAGGCTCCTTCTGGTTCTGGTTATAAGTGCTATGATCCTATGTATAATGTCAAGACTCATAGTGTGCTCTCTATAATTTCCTAAGGTATACTATGTTCTCTAAGCATATTTATATAGCAATATTGCTTTTACCTCAAAACAAAAACTGTGTGAACACCCAATAATAAATATAGTAAATTTGGTAATTTCACTATTAGTTGTAAATGTTTTATGTTTAAAAATAAATCAATTAGAATTGCTGCTACATGAAATCTTTTTGGGAGGAGAACAAGGGAAGAGAAATTGTATTTTTGGTGTACTGTTCAATTTGATTAAGTCATGCTCTTTATCACCCCTATCAAAACTGATTAAAAAAAGGGGGGGGAGGTGTAAAAATATAGCAGTAAAGATTCTGATGATTTTTTTCATACTATGTATCTAATGTGCAAAACTTATTTTTTATATACCAGAAATTCATTCTAATAATTAAGTTTTCATAAAGCACTTTGGATATCTTTTTTATCCCCATGATTTCAGTGGTATATCTGATGATTCATCATACTTGATCTCCTTTACAAGGAGTATAATTTCAGACCAATGCAATTCTGCATAAAGTCATTTAACTTCTCTGGGTCTGACGATATTAATACTTACGCTTTCTACCTCACCTGGCTGTAAAGAAAAGCGATTTAAAAACCTTCAAGCACACATAAATATTAGTACTATTACACTACTATAGTCTATTACAGACTATCCTGGAAATGTGTAATTTTCCATCTTTGCCTTGCACCATCCCAAAAGAGATAAACTTATCTATCCTTTAAAATAAGGAAGAACAGTTTTCTCTAAGTTATAAAAAAATGAAAAAAAAATCATAATACCATTACAGTGACATTATATGCCAAATATTTCAGCCTTATCCAAGGATGAAGTTGGAAATTTTCACGAGCCTACAGAAGTGTCTGTGTGTCTGTATGCATGTATGTACATATATATTTCTACACTCACCTGCATATATTCTGACAATTCAAAGTACGCTCTTCCAATCTGGCACAGTACCCAACCAGTATTATAGTGGTGAGAAGGAAGGTGGCTCAGTATGTTTATCGCTTCTTTGCAGTTATAGGAACACAAAGCTAAGTAACCTTTCCCCATGTCACGAAGAAGGCTCATCAAACCTTCTAGGAGAAAACAATACAGTAAATAAAGTAAAAGAGCATAATAGAACAGTACACAAACATAGCTACAATGTACTGAAAAGCCCCCTAGTCTTCTAAGGAAGAGATAAACAGGTGGCTCAGTAGACAGAGCTCTGGGTCTGGAATCAGGAAGACCTGAGTTCAAATTCAGCCTCAGACACTTACTAGCTATGTGATCCTAGGCAAGTCACTTAACCTGTCTGCTTTAATCCACTGGAGAAGGAAATGGCAAACTATTCCAATACCTTTGCCAAGATAACCCTATGGACAGTATTAGTGAGCCATGGTTCATGGGGTCACAAAGAGTAGGACACGACTGAGTGATTGAGTATTAGGGCACTTGAATGAAAGTAGCATAAATAATTAAAAATGACAAAGTGAATCTATTTGAAGGAAACATAAAGACATCATGAAAGACTTAAAACAGACCTGCTGCTGCTTTCTGAATAGTGAAAGCTTGGATCTGCGGTGTTACTGTGGATATTTTTCCTTCTGAAATGATAGAAGAGTCCAATTTTGTAATTTCCAGGCTATCATTTATGTTTGGTTGAGTTATTCCTCCTTTATTAGTCTTGCTTTTTGTTTTCCTGTTTGGAATTTTAGGTGGAAACTTCATTTTTAACTTTTTACTATTCTCCTGCAAAAAGAGGGAAAAAAAAAGACTTTTGGGACACCCTGTTTATATACCAGATAACTGGAATATAAACAGATGTACATGTTTGAACAAACTATATATTGTTTTCCTTGAGTTAAATGGCACTAGCTACCAGCTTCTTCCTAAAGCGGTTACTGTTTTTTGTGATGCATGAATTTTTATAGAAATTCCCTCTCAGGAAATAAGCTTTTTCATAAGGAGTATATTCTTTAGTAACTAATTTTAAATGCAACAACAGGCAGACTGACTAATCAAAATCATTGCAATCAGTCAATAGAAGTATAGTTGCTGGTGGCAAGTACCTCAAATGCTTGAATTTATCAAAAGAAAAAAACATATGAAATACTACATGGGTACTTGAAGGCAAATGAACTCACTGCCAATATTAAGTGACCTTTGTTAAGAACCATACAGTTTTCCTTCCAGGTGTCATAGGATGATTTACAAGGGACCCACAAGGCTTGTCAAAGATAGTTTTTAAAACTAGGCATGGCAGTGCATACTGGAAGTCCTGGGACAGGATGGTGGGACTCTTGAGTTTGGGAGCTGAGCTACAGTTGTGCTAAAGCTAAAAAAGCTACATGAATTCTAGCACTAATAAGGCCAAACCTCCAAAATGGGGAATCATCTGGCTGTTTAAGGAGGGACAAACTGTCTCAGATTAGAAACACAGAGCAGGTAAAAGCTTCCCTATCAGTATTGGAATCAGGCCTGTGAGTGGCAGCTTCAGTTTCAGTATGGGCAAGATAGGAAAACCTAGTCTCAAAAATAAACTAAAAACCAAACCAACAATAATCAAAAAACCCAGAGAAAAAGTGAGAGATAATTTTGATACCTAGACTGATTTTAACTTCTAAAATGGTCACTTAAAGAAGTAACTACCTACTTGAGACGGAGGACTCAATGAACAAAAATTCTGTAGCGTAATATGGATTAAATCAGTTACCTTGGTTGTAGAGCTGTCACTAGTAAAAAGTCGTGAGCTTCTTCGAGGCAGTGCATTGGGTGGAGCAGCAATAGTGGGGCTCAATACCTGAGGTGTTGTACTATTAAAAAAAAGTTCATTAAAGAAATGACATACTATAAAAAATACATCTTAAAAGTTAAAATGCTAATTACTATTTCAACTCAAGAGATTAAGAAAATCAGATGTGAACTCAAGAGGTGATGACTACTACCCTTACTTCTATGAAAATGCGCCATTTAAATTTTATATATTACAGTAACACTGCTGAGGCACAGCAACCTTTTATTTAAAATTGCTAATCTAAACCTCACAATATGCACTGAGACTCTAGGGCAACAAACTCATTTATAACCCATTTTATCTTAATATCCATCTTCAGGATAGTAAATCTAAGGCAATAGGAAAACAGCTGGGCCAGGAACACATTCTGAACTTGTTGCTAACATAAACACTAATGTTAAACATGTACCTTACCTCCTCAAAAGAATTCTTTAATCCACACAAATGCATCACCACAAGGATTTTTGTGCTTAAGAAAATAGAACTTTTATAGCCTGCTAGACTAGGACTCAGAAAACCATGCCAAGCTCACAATCCAGCTAAGCTTGGGATAAGTCAGTTAACTGCTCTGAGCCTCAGTTTCCTCATCTGTAAAATGGAGATGCCTCACATGGTTGCTGTGAGGATCAAATGAAATGATATATGAGAAAGAGCTTTGAAAACTACAAAGTGCTAGACAAATGTAAGTATTATTAGCTAGTCTGGCATATTTTCACTGTAGATCAAACTCTAAATTACACAGGGAATCAAAGCCTTTGTAAAAAAAAAAAAAAAACCAGCACTGAATACAGCAAACATTTATGCCTTGAGTATCCTCCTTATAAGGCTCTGTGCTACATGCTAGGGACACAAAGATGAAAAAGGACACAATTCCTGCTCTCCAAAGAGCTTACAATCTAGAATACTGTTGTGTATGTGTGTGACAGGGATGGAAGGTTGGGGTGGGAAGAGAAGGGAAGGACAAGACACATACACAAACAGCTAAATGTCTATGTTAGAGAAGTACATAGGAAAGGTAAGAGTGATATAAGGGGAAATGCAGAAGAGGTGGCAATGTGAAGGAAGAAAAGGGTTTTGGAAGGTGGGAAGCAAATTTTCATTTCAGGCCCACTGGAAGACAGTGGTTAGGCACTACGGACAACATGATGGCAAGATTAACCTTATGGAGGAAACTGGCTGTGGCTACAAATCTCTCATAAAAAGAACACTAGTAAGTGCCCAGGGGCACCAGATATCAGATAGGTGAGGGGAAATGTCAAAGGAAAGGTGGAAGAGTTATTTCTACCCCTTTGGAAAAATAGGAACAACAGGAAAGAGATCATCTTTCTCCCTACCCCATTATCTTGTCCTTGGGAATCAGGAGTGTCAAAGACAGTAGCAGAAGCCTAGAACAAGTTAAAAAACATTTTCCCTATGCCATCGTCTGATTAGCTATTTGTCTGAGTTGACAAACTTCCCTTTAAAATGCAGATATCCCTTGGCAAAGTTAAACCTATTGGTCAGCCATTCTCAATAATAAATGACAATGTTTTACGTCAGACCTCCTATCAGAAAAAAAATCTTTCTGAAAGCTTCTAATAGCTAGAGGGAAATTCTGGGAGATTAGGTCATTTTAGGGAAGAAGTAAGAGGAAAGGAGTTTTTGATTTTTTTAAAGTAAACCATCTAGGAAGGCAAGTCATGAAGAGGCTATTTGTGGAAAGGGATGTACAAATGGGGGACTCTGAACCACAAAACACTGTTCTAGGAGTAGGGACTGGAGAAAGGGTGCTAAGACATAGAAGGTGCCAAAGAGAAACGTCCTCTTCTTGGTTTTGCCTAAGACCCTGGTGGTTATAAAGTCCCTGGATTCCACAGGAAAAAAAAAAATCAACAAAATGCTAGGTATTTAGCCTATAAATGTGAAGGTATGGAGTGGGTGGGCTGAAACATTGGTAATGCTATATCAAGTACATACATATGAATAGACTGTGTAAATAGGAATCTGCATAACTAAAGACCTGTGAGCACTGCTAAATGGTGACAAATTTTTTAAATCAAAATCAAGTTTGAATTAACACCAAAACTCTCAGCCAAGGTAACCTCATAAGAGGAACACCTTCCTAAACAACAACAAAGGTAACTCATCTCTCCCTGCTTCTCAAAATTTGCTCTCTTGAATGATTACACCAATTCTAAATGTTTATATTCCATCACTGGGGAGGTACAAGAAAAATCAGGATGCTGCCCAAATCTAGCTTTATCAACTGATTCTGGGAGATGTGTCAAAATTTCTGCTTTCTTTGTTAATGCCCTGTTTTTATGGCTTTCTAATGAAGTCTGAAGTGCTCTTACAGTTGTCAGTAGATTCTCAAACAGAAGGGATAAAACACTTTTGAGGAAAATTCTGAGCATTGCTACAGGACAATTTATTTTTGGAGGAAAAAGTAAGCACCTCAAATTGCCTTGGGCAACTTTTTTTTTTTTAAAAAGGAGACACTTGGGCAATATGAATCATACTTCATTTTTTTTCCCAGTTCTAAGAAGGAAGACAGGGTTGTTGTTAATTAAGTCATTAATTAACATTTAGTACAGCTATCATAATAGTTTTAGGTTGAATTTTTGATAAAGAATGATTGCATTTTTACATATTCCTGATAATTAAAGTACAGAGTTAGGAGAGGCTTGTGACTTATAGGTAACTTATTTCAGCCTCAGTTTCCTCATCTGTAAAATGGGTATAACAGTATCTTGTGTATTGCCTACCTCACAGAGGAGATATGAGGACCAAATGTGATAAACCTTATAAACTTTAATGTACAAAATAAATAGCAGGTATTATTACTTTTATTATGTCTATTTTATGACAAAATATAAGTTTACTCTTTGAAGTAATAGGTGTGCTGTTCAACTGTTGTAGCTTTATTAGGACGTACTATTACTCACATCTATCTGTTGCCAAATCAGGAATGTAACCCCCATTCATAAGCAAGTCCGTTTAAGAAAACCGAAGCCTTATTCCAAGGACCTACATACTGGTATAGTCTCCAGAAATCAAACTCAGGGAAGAGTAGAGACTGCCAAAAATCGACCCTTTAAGTAAAACACGTGTATAAACAAGCAGAAAATATTTTATCTGGGCAATTTGAAATGCTTACTTTAGATATAAATTTACACAATGATTGGTTAGCCTAAAGATGTTTTAATTAGCTGGTAGCCCTTTATTTTTAATTGTAATAGGCATTCAATGAAAAAAGGTTTAAAATACGCTAATTATGCAAACTTCATCATTTTACTGAAGCAAGGACAGTGTAGTTTTGCTTCAGATTCAATTTAAACTGTATAAAGATGCATAAAAACTCAAAGCTGGGAAATTCTATGTTTTAAAAAGTTATATGAAGATTTTCAAACACTGGAAAAGTTAAAACCTGCCCTAGATCAAGAAACTATGAAAAACCATGATGCCTCAGGGTGAGAACTGCAAAGAAAACTATACAAATGTAGGAGAAAAATACCAATAAATACCTTGTCTGTGGGCCAGAACTTTGTGTTTGTGCAACAAGGATTGGAGTTACCTCTCGACTATTTCCACTCTGTGAGAAGACAGACTTTGTTCCAGCTTGGCTGATTCTGCCAACAGACTGCATAACACAAAATTTTTATGTTTGCTATTGTGGCAATAATCGTACTGTGAATCACAAACTTATATTTTTCCAGATACATGTACAAAGGTCTCATAGTATATATGACCACTGCTGTAGCTTAGAGCATGAAATCATTATATCTATTTCACCTAAGCTCAGACACAGATAGTATCTTCACCCTTCTCTCAACCTATTTGCATCTCTATACCACTTCTAAAATCAAACACAGAAGGAAACTCCCCTATGGAAACTATATTAATGGGCAGGGTACTAAGTTCCTAAACTAGGGATACAAGAGCCAACAGACTCAATCCCTGCCCTCAGGGGCCTTAAAATCTGGACCAGAGGACTAAATACATAAAAAGATAAGGAATAATACTAAGAAATATCTGCTAAGGGCCAAATAAATAGAATAGATAATAAGAACTACAGAAATTTATGAAGGAGAGATGTCTATCCCAATACTTCCCAATTTCTGAGTAGCGTTGCTCCTGAACTTATCCACTGCTCTCCAGCATCTCCAATCTCTCTCCTTCCACTGACTCTCCTAGATTGGAAAAAACCTTCACTTGACCTGCTGTTTCCTCTCTATATATTCTGTTTCTAGACTTCCTTTCACTGCCAAATTTCTTCAACTAAAGTATTCTATTGGCTGTTTCCATACCCTTTCCCTTCTCCCCGCCTTTCCTAGTCCATTTCCCACTCCTTAACCCAACCTGACATAATTTGATAGTGATTGGCCCCCACTTTAAAGGCTCTTAAAATTACCTTCTGGTTAAATCTAATTGTCTTTTATATATTTCAACTCTGCTTGACCTCTCTAGGTCAATATTCGACACTGCTAACTCCCCACCCCCCTGCCTCCAGACCCTCCACCACAGCCTTTTGGAAAGACTTTTCCACTTTTGACTTTAATAATAAAGACATTCTCTTTCTTCTTCTATTTCTTCTCCCTGAGGACACCACCTAGACTTTAGCTATATGATTACTCTTTTTCTTACTAGAAGTCCTTTGTTTTTATGGCTCCCCCTTTATTTGCTGATAATTCCAGATGGTTACCGCTAGGCTTGACATACAAACTCACCATATTCAACATAAAGTTCATTGTCATTCATGCTCAAACTCTGGAGTCAAAACTGACCTCCTTTCATCTATCAGAAGTGCCCTCATTCTCACTACCAGGTTGACTGTTTTTAGCTGTTTTTACCTGAGTGCCTCTGCTCTGGCTTGCTCAGGATCAACTCACCAAGATGAGAACGAACCTAACAGCAACCAAGGTGCTTTATGCTGCATGTGCCTGTTCACTTGCTTGCTTTTTCCCTTTGCTTCCTTAATGTCTGTGGTCTTTAGACTGCTGACAATATTACCTGATCATATGTATTTCTCTTCCTCCTTCAACTCTTACACATTTCCTATTTGGCCTTCCCACCTTGCTTGACCCTTCAAAATTTTCTTGATTTCTATTTATCTGGCCTTTGACCATTGTTTTTCTTGACTCTTGCATTCTCTATATATTTAACTTCTCAAACCCCAATTTTAACTCAGTTCTTTTGATTTGATGCCATCCCACGGTCTGCCAGGATACTTATCTTTTGTGACAAATCTGTCACTTCTGAAATTTTCCATGATGTGCTATCTCACCTCGTACTTAACATTACTCCAACAACCTCTTGGCTAGCTTCTAAAACACTTATCTTTTTTCCCTCTATACCATTGCTATTACTCTCTCTAAAGCATTAATTTCATCACGTTTTTGCTATGCTAAAAAAAACAAAACCAAAAACGCCACATACCTACACCCACTGCTTCCACCGTCTATTCTTCTACTTGGTTTTTAAGGATCTCCATGATCTGATGTTACCCTGCTTACTCAAACCCTTCCTACCACTACCTAACTATTCAGGGCATGGAAAAAGCTATTTACCTAAAATATCTATTAATTTAAAAACACCAAAATTAAGTAAAATTACTTACTTTTAATTAGTCAAATTCATATAGGTCCACAAAAATTAGACATTAGTTATATTAACTAAAATGATATTAACTTAAAAAAATTTAATCTATAATAGCTTCACTTTGACCTGAACACATTATCATACTTATATAAGCATTCATGCCTTTTCCCACCTTCTGTCTTTCCAAATCTTAGCAATCCTTCAAGAACTGATCATGTCAAGGCCTGTATCTCTATGAAGGCTAATGATATTTTCCTAAATTATAATCTAACTTCCTTGGGAAGGGACTACACTTTTATTATTCTTGGTAAGGGACTACACTTTTATTATTTCATTTATATTTTCAAAGTTCCTAAAACAGCACAACTTCACACGTATTACAAATTAGTATAGTCATTCAAATGCAGTAACAATACAATTATAGGCAATTTCTCCACATTGCTAAAGTGTCATTACTATCTAGGAGACTCCATAATATTTGAGGCCTTATCATAGCCATGTGAGGCCCTTGGAGCTTTTTGGAAACCTGTGAGTTCATAAATGGAGGAGTGAAGAAAAAGTGAAAAAAGGAAATTTTGGGGAGCTAAGTTCAGGGATAAAAATCTAGGCAGGGACAGCTTACCTGGATGGTAAAGGAAGCAGGAACCCCTCACACCCATCCTTTAAAATTAGGCTAACACTGATTGAAATTTTAATTTCACTTTAATTTCACACTGACTGAATTAGAGATTCATTTGGGTTTAAAGATTAGAATTCATTTGGGCTAAAAATACAAAAAGCTACAGAAAAGAAAAAAAGACAGTTATTCACAATTTAATAAGAAATATCTGAGAAGCTTTTCTTTAATTGGGACTGGGTGTAAGGGAAGGATTCTTGGATAAATATAAGGTCCTACAATATGCTAAGTACTGTTCTACAAGTTGTAGGTACAAAAACAAAAGAGAAGAAGGGCCCTGCTCCTGAGGAGCTTACATTCTGTTGAGGGAGACAACAAATAAGAGTGTGGCATACTGGGAAGGATATTTTGATTTGGGAAGTTAAAGAAATGGTGAATTGAGACATAGGGGGGGTAGACTGACAAAGTGGGCAACTAAAAGCAACATGAGAACACTGGGTACCTGGGAAAGAAGGGTAGAGAAAAGGAAGTGAGAAGATACCAACATTAAATCTAACCATTTAAAATTTTTTTTTTTGCCCAAGAATCCACTTGCTTAGGAAAAGAGAAGGAATGACATTTTATTATCTTTTCCTCTTGGGCATGAACTTCTTGCCTTTAACTCAAATTGTTACTACTACAACTAAGATTTGCTATGGGTTAAACAGCCTCTGGAGGGACTAAACCCAGGGAAACTAATCAACAAGTAAAACAGTTTCCTATGGGAAAATGCATAGCAAATTTTAAACAACTAACTTAAATAAGGAACTTCTGGAACACGAGCCATTTATAAACCAGGGGACTTAGAAATTGGTTTTTAATAAATTAACAAATTAATTCTGAGCTAATCCATTTATATATTTCAAATTTTCTTTTAAAAGGGAAAAACATTCATGTACAAGTATATATTCTTAGACTGATAATGCATATTTTTTTTATTTAGCTTACAGAATGGCCCTTGAATTGCATAAATGGCTCTGATGACCTTGTCCTAGTAACTTCAGAAGCTTCAGTACTCATACTTTAGACTATAAATCTTATCATTTTAGAGTTGGAAAGGCTTTTAGAATTCAAACTCCTCATTTTACAGATGAGAAAAACTAAGGCCCAGAGAGTTTAAATCAACCAACAAGTATTTATCCTGTTTCTATTTTGAACTGGCTCCTCCATAGGCATCTCAACGCCACCATGTCTAAGAGAGAACTTACTATTTTTCCTCCCTAAACCCATCCTTTTTTCAAATTTCTGTAACATTTTGTAGGGCAGCACCATTCTTCTGGTTACTCAGGTTTACAACCACATTGTTGGCCTGGACTATCACTTTCACTCAACCCACACGCATATCAAATTAACTGCCAAATCTTGCCATTTTTATCTCTACAACATATCTCATATACATACCGTCTCTCCACTCACACAGCCATCACCCTAGTTCAGGTACTCCTCACCCCTTGTCTAACTGGTTTCCTGACTCAGCTTTCTATTCTCTCCAATCTATCCTTTCATAAAGCTGTCAAAATGACTTTCCTAAAGTGTACCTAACCATCTCTTCCCTGACTGTCCCACTCAATAAGCTCCAGTAGTTCCATAATACCTAATTCTAGGATCAAACATTAATCAATTCTAGAACAACCATTAGTCATCTGGCACTTAAAGCTCCTCACAACCTTTACAGCCTTCTTACACATAACTCTCTTCCACATATTCCTACGGTTCAGCCGTACTGGCCTCCCTCTTGTTGCTTACACGGGACACTTCATTTCTCATCTTTGTGCCTTTGCCCTGGCTCTTCCTCATATGTGGATTGCTCTCCCCTTATCTGTGTCTCTTAACAGTCCTAATTTCCTTTAGGACTCAGCTCAAAAGTCATATTTTACATGAAGCCTTGCCTGGTTCCCCAAGCTTCTATTTAGCCCACTAAGGTTACTTTGCTTTCACTTTTAAGCACCTTGTACGTACCTATTTTATATGCACATTGTCACCTCCCTTTACCCCCCATTAGAATATAAACTCCTTAGGACAGGGGCTGTTTTTGCTTCTTCTTTGGGTCTCCAACCTGGCACAAAGCAAGTGTTTACTAAATGTGTGTGGGTGAGTTGATTAGCTGAGGTCACACAGCTTTTCTAACTCCTAGGCCAATTCTCTTTTCACTAAGTTAATTAAGAGTTGATTTTCTTCCTTTATCTATTGGCCTAATTACTGGGTTTGGTAAGTTAACAAATTTTTATACATATCCTTGCTGAATATGAGTTATGTAACTGAAAGTGTCCAAGGTGTATACATAATGTCACTACTCACTAGTTATGTGAGTTTTTATGTAAGTATTTAAAATCATTTCTTTCCTGAAGAAAGAATGGAACATCCAAGCCACACATTCCTTCTGGCTCTAAGTCACCTGAAGTAGAAAAAAACCCTTCTACCTAAAACTGTCTATTAATTTAAAAAGACAAGGCTAAATAAAATTAAACATAATTGTATCTAAAATACAAGTACATAAAAATTAGAAATTAACTTTAATACCTAAAATTTTGTTAAATTTTAATAAGTAAAATTTAAAACATGATATTTAATATTTGCAGTAAATTTTTTAGGTTACAGAGGAATTATATTATTGCTATAAAACTGATGAAAATATGAACAGCAGATCAAATTCTTAAGAGAATATTTTGCCCCTGTATATGAAGTTATCTAAAAATATACTAATTTTGCTAGGAATGATATTAAGAGTATCAAGGATCTCATAAATAAGTAGGAAAAAAAACTGGATATATCAATTAACGAATAAAATTAATCAGCTGTGTAACTGTGGGGTTTTTGTTTTAGACACTAAAAATTTGTTTAGCTTTGTATATACGTTAATCAAATTTAGAAGGGGAAATCCTGATTTCGAGATTCCAGGTTACCAATACCTCACTCAAGGCAGGCTTCAGACCCTTTTTAATTGTACAACGCTTAAGGGAATGCCATCACCATGCTCTGACTTACTCCCTTTGCCACAATGAAAAAATTAGAAAGTCAATTTTCACACTGCTTAAAACTTTGCTCTCTCTGAAAGACTAATTTTGTAAACTGACTAGAATTTGAAACTAATTCTTCTTAAACAAGATCAAAACAGCATTTCAAAGGCAAGGTACCTTCTTTGAGGGGGCTCCTGTGGATGGCACATCAATTACAGAAGACGAGTTAGTGTAGTTTTGTAGATATGATCCATCTCCAGGACTTGGAGTTTCTAGTGGCAGTATCCCAAAACTGAGAAGAGGTTGAAATCAAGGTGTCAAAAAGTCATCAAGTCATACATAAAGGAGCAGTATACTTAAATTAGAAGATGAAAAAATGAAGAGAACGGTCAATTAGTCTGAGGATTTGAGAGGCAGCACAATTGATGACCGTGAATTGAATTCTACCCAAGACTAAAAATATAGCATGAAAATTAAATTGTATACCAACTGCTGAAAGAAGTAATGTTTAAAGAGATTCAGAAAGTTGCTTTCATAAAAGAAATTCTATTGATGGAAACAATTTTCAAGCCATGAGATTAACTGAACTTCAGTCTGTATTTGAAAGAGCCCACTGTAACAAATCTAGTCAGGAGAGCTCCTGTGGCAAATGAAGCCAAGTATGTAGAGGTCCCTTCCATAAGTAACCTTGTACCAACATATTCTTGGTTCCTCTGGGGTGAAAGCAACAGTGACTTACATTTCAATGTAAATTTATAATTAACCATTATAAAAACGCACAAACAAACTGCCCTAGCCCCATGAGTTTCAATGGATCTTCAAATTTCTTTCTACTTCCTCCAATATATTTTGGCAAATTACAGTTTGAGAATTATGGTTTTATTTCCCCTGTTTAGCCGTTTAAAAGGTACAACATTTCAAAAGGTTCATCACTATACACTAAACATCTATATATAGGCATATACTAGAGAAACAATAAACCTGAATGCAATGTCTAAGGCATACCAGTAAGAGTATTTTAGCTACCATTTAATAATCCAATTAGAAAAACTGCACTTACTGTACTTAAATTATTTTCTGAAAATAGAACAAATATTGGTAGCTGACTCGACATTTGCTTCAATACCTGCTGCAGAATGGCACAAAGTAAGCACTGTTTACCTTACCTTGGAGTTAAAGGGCTAAGAGCAGCTGGTCCTCCTAATAAACTCCGCCCAGTTTTTGGTTTATTTTGAGCCTGTTTAGTCAGTATGGTAGTTCCTGTTCCAAGAGGGACAGTGTCTGGTGAAATTACAGCTGAATCAATATAAGACACTGAGGAGTCTGTGTTCAAGGAGTACTTGGAATTGGAGGATTCTAGATTCAGTCTGTTTAATTCCTGAAACAGAAAATTTCTGCGATAACAACAGATACACATGGTGCTTCACAAGTTTGTTTGCAAAGCATTTTATATATTATTTCATTTAACAAAAAAACCTGTGAAATTCTAGAAATATCATTTTTTTAATGGATGAGGAAACCAAGGCTGACAGAGGTTCTATGACTCGACCAGGATTACTCAGATAGCAAGCATCAGAAGTGGGACTTGAAGCCAGGTCTCCCTGACTCTTGGTCTAGCATTCTGCATGCAATAACAGGCTGTCTCTCTCGGCATCATGTTAACTAAAACACATTAGCGTTTTTATCAATGATTCTATTTTGTATAACATTAAAATTTGAAAGCAGCAGTGTTCAAAAGACTTACAATTGTATCTTGGGGTGTTTCCATCAGAACTGTCTCAGGCTGCCTGTGATATAAATTGTGATTAGATATTAGGGTTGTGCAAGTGTTGGGCAGACAGCTGCTAAAGTTCTGTAACGATGTTAATTTAAATGTTTGGTCAGGATCTGGCTTTTCACCTGTGAAGACAAAAAGACCGCCCCCAAAGCAAGGTTAAAAAGGTTAAAATCTTTTCAAATTTAACACAAATAACTTGAATTAATACCTAAGAAGTACACAAGCTTAAAATTCAATGACTACTGCAAATGATTTTGTAATTTTCCATCTTAAGCCAACCCCTCCTCTATCTTTCAGTTGCTCAGATTTGCCTTTCTAAGACAAAGCTGAAGCCAGATTACAATGAGACTACTTTTGCCTTTGTTGTTTTTCAGAGAATAGGCAATACACAAGAAGGACAGTGGTTACTTAGTTCACAGCAGGCAGTTTAATCATTCCTAAAATTTCATGGAGAGAGGTCATGATGTTTTAATAAAAGTATATCTATAGCACATGTCAAACACATGGCTGGAAGTAGCCCACACTCTCAAATGTGGCCCAAACTGGATAAAAATGTAATTGGGAAATATTTAACAAAAACAAAGAATACAATAAAACATAGATATAATTAATGTGATTTTCTAAGCCAATATGAGGCTCACAGGTCACATTATGTACGGTCTAGTGGCCCCTGTTTCTTTTTCAGTTTGACACCACTGATCTACAGTATGTGCTTGCCCTGGTTTTCCAGTCACCCTAAAATATGTAGGTATCCCTTCTCTCCACTTAAAGCATGAATTTGTGTTTTGTCCACATAATGGTTTGACATTCAGTGAATATCTTTTATTAAAAGTTAATAAGTACATACCTTACCAGTGCTGTATTCCCAATATCCGATGCTAGAAATAGTATAGCTAAAATTAAAAAGCTCTAAGTAGTAAAGATTAACAATTTAATATTTCTAACAAATTCTAAACACTAAAAAGTCATAGATGCTCAGAAATACAAGCAGGAGGAAATCCCTAAATCAAGTCTCCACAAAGCATTTAACCCCAACTGATTACCGTGCTTCCAATCTTGTCTCAGCAGGACTTTGGAAAGAAAATCTTTTTGTATAGATAAATATTTTTCCTCTTAAGAAAAAGCAAAAGCACGGGAATAAAACAAAAAACCCACCTCTCCAAACCTACCTATTTCACATAATGATTCAAAGGGGGACCAGAGGAAAGGATTTAAACTAAGGCTCTTTTGGTAACATTCTGATCCTTTGGCGAGTCGGTCTGTCTTGCTGCAGAGAAAAACAAACAGTTTAAACAAGGAAGAGAACCCACAACATTCAGAATAAAGATAATCACTGAATAGAAAAAGATACACCTTCTGCAAGCACAAGGGTCCTCTTCCTCAACGCTCCCTGGTGTCAACTCCCCCTACTTATCACCCTGCAACTATGACTCCAATAGGCCAGTTCAAACCAGCTGTCAGGTGGGAGCACACACACACCTAAATCAGGAGAAACTTGAGTAAAATTAAATGAGCTATCCACCACCTCCCTGATACACAAGATGCTAGCTTTTCTCTCCTATCAGACACCTAACAAATTCAAGTCCTCAAGGGAAATAATTCATGAAGGTACCTAAATCTTACTTTTAACTTCTGGGAAAGAGCATATTTGAAAGGAATATCTGTATCCCTTGACTTTATGGTGACTATAAAAGCTCTTGTACCACAATTGAAGACAACTCTCATGAAAGTTTTTTGCTTAAGGAAAGGGGGCAAGAAATTCTGCTATCCTTACAAAGTGGATGCTAAAAGGCCTATATTACAGCAGATGTAGGGCAGGGGTGGGGAACCTGTGGCCATAAGGCCACATGTGGCCCTCTAGGTCTACGTGTGGCCCATTTGACTGAACCCAAACTTGACAGAAGAAATTTCCTTAATAAAAGAATTTGTTTTTTAAAACTTGGACTCACTCAAGAGGCCACACCTGAGGACCTAGAAGGTCACATGTGGCCATGAGGCCCCACTCCTGATCTAGAACATACTGATTTCTGAGATAGATTATATTTTACAAACCTTATGGGCTATATAAACATTAGTTATTACTACTGTCAAGATACAGACTTAAAATGATTTAGGTGTCAAAGTCATTATAAAAAGATGACTTCTACAGAAGAAGGCTAAGATTAGTAGTATTTTAGAAGGAGAGAAGAGATATCAAAGAAAACATGGGAGTGATTCTTGCAAAATTCCAAGGTTTTATGAAACATCAGATGGCATCCAATCAAAAAGTTTCACAGGAAAAATTGTAATGCTGTTAGCTGAAATGTATAACATCATAAATGGCTACTGTGCCAGAGGATGATGCTAAGCACAAAGTAAATGCTTGGTGTAGAGGTTATTTTTGTTAGGCACTTTATAAACGTTTATTTAACTGGATTGATAACTGAATTGTCAATATAACATCTCTTTGCAGGAATTCTGTAACCTGAAAATCTTCTTTTTCGAACCTAGTAGATAACTGAATCTATAATAAGATATAAGACAAATGAATAAAAATGTAGAACAACTGTAAAAAAAGGTAAATTTTTCCGTGCGAGGGAAATCCATGTTTTGTAAGCCTCTTAATATCAATTTATAAAGACACAGACAAAGAGAGAACTAATGGACATAATCACCTAGATTTTTTTTTTAAAGCTTCCCAAAGCAATATAGCAAAGGTTATTTAAATCCTAACAACACAGAATTATCACAGAATCATAGGATCAAATTAAATAGAGACCATCACAAACATAGAAGACATTTAGTCCAACCTCCCAATTTATAGATGGGGAAAACTGAGGTCAGACAGGAGACGTATCCAAGGATATGGGGTTAAGAATGATATTTTCATTCATTTATTCGTAATGAACGGGTTGAAGGTGGGCTAAGTATAAGACAAAAATCTGGTAGGGAGGGAACTAACTCAAACTACACTAAGCTGAGGAGCAGTTAGATGGCACAGTGGATAGAGCGCCAGGCCTGGAGTCAGAAAGACTCATCTTCCTGAGTTCAAATTGGCCTCAGATGCATACTAGCTATGTGACCCTGGGCAAGTCACTTAATCATGTTTTCCTCAGTTTCCTCATCTGTAAAATGAGATGGAGAAGGAAATGGCAAACTATTCCAGTATCTTTGCCAAGATGGCCCAAATGCAACCAAAAGAGTCAAACATTACTCAAACAACTGAACAACAATAAGCAGGACAAGCCAAATACAGGACAATAATTGTCCCGTGTAAGTGTGATGATTTGAATACAAAAGTGGGATTTAAAATAGTCATTTTATAATGAGCCAAGAGATGATTCACAGGCAGTGTAATAATTACAGCTGGCATTTTAAGGTTTACAAAGAGCTTTACATAGAGGATATAATTTTATGCTTACAAGAGTCTTACAGGCAGCTAACTAGGTGGTACAGTGAACATTGTGCTAGGCCTGGAGTCAGGAAGTCCTGACTTCAAACCTAGCCTTAGACACAGGTGTGGTCCTGGGCAAGTCACTTAACATCTGTCTGCTTCAATTTCCTCTGCTGTAACATAGGGATAATAATAACACCTTCCTCCCAGGGCTGTTGTAAAGTGCTTAGCACATAGTAGGTGCTTAATAAGTGCTTAGCACATAGTAGGTGCTTAATAAGTGCTTATTTTCTTCCTCCCTGTCCTATGAGGTAAATGATTCAGGCCTCTTCTGACTCTTAATCCAATATTCTTTACACCAAGAATGTGACCAAATAGTTACTAATGGGAAGCAATTATCAAATTTAAAACTGGGTGAATTTAACTCCGATGATCACTACTGTGCATAAGAATCTCTTAAGAAGTGGAGTAGCCCTCATAGTCAATACAAGGGTGAGAAAAGCAGTACAGAGATATAATCTAAAAAATGACAATGATATCTGTTCAAATTTAAGGCAAACTGTTCAACACCATAGTAATACAAGTCCATGCTCCAATCACTGATGCTGAAGAGGTCAATGTTGATCAGTTCTACAAAGACCTACAACATCTTCTAGAAATAATACCATAAGAAAATGTCACATTCTTCATAGAGGATTAGAATGCTGAAGTAGGAAATCAAAATAACAGGGAAGTTTGGCCTTGGAGTTTGGCCTTGAAGTACAAAATAAAACAGGGCAAAGACTAAGAGAGTTTTGTCAAGATAATTTGTTGGTCAAAAGCATTCTTGTTCAACAGCCCAAAAGGAAACTATACACACAGACATCATAAGATGCTCACTATAGAAATCAGATTGATAACACACTTCGCAGTCGAAGGTAGAAAAGCTCTACCTAGTCAGTTAAAACAAGACCTGGAGCTGACTGGATCAGATCATGAGCTTCTTAGTGCAAAATTCAGACTTAAATTGAAGAAAGTAGGGAAAAGCATCAGACCATATAGTTATGACCCAAATAATATTCCTTATGAATATGAATTGGAAGGGATGAACAGATTTAAGGGATTAGATCTAGTAGACAGTGTGCCTGAAGAACTATGGACAGAGGTTTGTAACATGGTATAGGAGGCAGCAAGCAAAAACATTCCAAAGAAAAAGAAGAACAAAAAAGCAAAATGGATTTCTGATGAGGTTTTACAAATAGCTAAGGAAAGAAGGAAAATAAAAGGGAAAAAAGAAAGGGAAAGATGTATCCAACTGAATGTAGAATTTACAAGAGTAGCAAGAAGAGATAGGACTTTCTTAAAATGAGCAATGCAAAGAAATAGAAGAAAACAAGAGAATGGGAAAGACAAGACATTTCTTCAAGAAATCAGATATACCAAGTAAAAGTTTCATGCAAAATGGGCATAAAAGACCAAAACGGTAGGGATTTAATAGAAGGAGAAGAGATTAAGAAGGGGTAGCAAGAATACACAAAAGAACTATATAAGAAACAGCTCCATAACCATGATGGTATAGTTACCAATCTATACCCAAACATCCTGGGGAATTAAGTCAAGTAGACCTTAGGAAGCACTGCTAACAATAAGGCTAATGCAGGTAACAGAATTCCAACTGAGCTATTAAAAATTCTATTAAAAATTGTGGCCACTGGAATACTGGAATAAAAAAGATCAGTTTGTGGCCTAATTCTAAAGAAGGAAATGTTTAGGAATGTTCAAATTACTGAACAATTGCACTCATCTCACACACCAGCAAGGTTATCCTTAAGGTTCTGCAAGCTAGACTTCAACAATATGTGAACCAAGAATTACCCAGAAAAACAGGCTGGTTTTTGACGAGGCAGAGGAACTAGAGAACCAAATTGCTAGATTATGGAAAAAGTAAGGGAGTTCAGAAAATCATCTCCTTCTGCTTCGTAAAGCCTTTGTTTGAATCACAACAAAATGTGGCAAGTCCTCAAAGAGATGGAAATACCAGATCTCTTACTTGTCTTCTAAGAAACCTGAAAACAGGCCAAGTTGCAAGTTAGAGCTGAACATGGAACAACTGATTGGTTTAAGATTGAAAAAGGAGTACAATAAAGCTCTATATTGTCACCTTATTTAACTTATATGAAGAGTATATCATGTGAAATGTCAGGCTGGATCAATCAAAAGCTGGAACTAAGCTTGCTGGCAGACACATCAACAATTTCAGATATGCAGAACAACACTAGCAATACCAGTCTGATGGTAGAGAGCGATGAGGAATTAAGAAGTCTCTTGATGAGGGTGAAAGAGAAGACTGTAAAAGCTGGCTTGAAGCTTAACATCAACCCCCCCCACCCCACCCCCAACTAAGAATATTGCAATTGGTCCCATCACTTCCTAGCAAATAGAGGAAGAAGAAATGGAAGAAATGTAAGATTTTAGATTCTTGGGCTCAAAGATCACTGACAGTGATGGCAGCCATGAAATTAAAAAACTCTTGTTTCTTGGAAAGTTATGGCAAACCTAAACAATATACTAAAGAGTAGAGATGTGACCTTGCTGACAAAGGTCTATATACTCAAAGGTTTTCCCAGTAGCAATGCATGGCTTGTGAGAGCTGGATTATAAGAAAAGCTGAGTGCCACAGAACCAACGCTTTTGAATTATCGTGCTGGAGGAGACTTTTTGGATAGTAAGGAGGTCAAATCAAACAATACTTAAAGAAATTAATTCAAGCTATTCATTGAAAGGAAATGTTGAAGCTGAAGCTTAAATACTTTGACCACATAATAAGAAAACAGGACTCACCTGGAAAGACTGAAGGCAAAAAGAAAAGGGGATGGTAGAAGATGAGATGGATAGATATTATCATGGAAACAACAAACATGAACTTGGACAGACTTTGAGATATAGTGGCGGATAGAAGGGCCTGGTTGTGCTACGGTCCATGGGGTCACAAAGAGTTAGATACAACTGGACAACAACAAAAAACGGGAGCTTGGAGGTCCAACTGGGATAGCGGGGCAAAAGTAATGTTTAGATGTTAGATGAGAAGTTATTCTGAGCAACAGACAGTTATCAATAAACCGACTGACTAACAAACATCTATTAAGCACTTACCATGTATAACTGTGCTAATCAGTGGGGATATGAAGACAAAATTGAAACAGTATCTGCCCTCAAGGAATTTACATACTAATGAGAGTCAATGTTTGTCAAGACAACAGACTAAGAAAATAGCTGCTGAAGGGCCTTTGTAGATATGTATTAAAAGGAGTGCTGCTGGAGAAATTCTATAAAAAAAAAAAAATAAAGGATCTGAGGAAGTTTGGTTTCCCAGATTTGGAGAAGGCAGATTAAATATGAAACTGAGAAGTTGTAAACAAAATTCAATTAGGTGATTCCCCAAGTGTTAAGAGTTAGATGGCATGGGAAATAAATATACTGGTACCATGAAATAACCAGAGTTATTTAACCAAGTCAAGCTGTATAGCAGTAAATTACTTAGCTCAATCAGTCAAGAAACATTTATTAAGATCCTATTATGTTCTGGACAAAGAGCTGGGGATATAAATAATTTGTACTCATGGAGTGCTTCATAATATAGAAAGATATTTCTGCACTCTAAGTAGATATTTAAATGGGTGGTATTATTAATGCATCCAACATATTACAGCCACTCAATCTATAATGTGCTTTAAGATTCAAACTTTAAGATTTAAAATTCCCACAACTCTGTAGGTGGGTAGTACAATATTAAGAAACTGAGGTTCAAAGAGGAAGTGACTTGCCTGAGGTCACACAGCAGGATTTAAACTCAAGTCTCTTCTGATTCCAAATTCAGCATTCTTTCTACCACTGTACACTGGCAAAAGGGGAAGAAGGGGATGAAAGGAACTAGATTACAGGTAGTACAAACCACCATCACCACCATTGCTACTTTGATCACCATCTTCTCTCAGACCCGTTGGGGTCAGACCAGAACCCTGTACCCAAGAGCCTGGGAGGAGCACCACCTTGCTTCCAGCCTGTCCATGAAGCTGTTGTCTAGGGAAGCAAATTCTGCCTCTTCAGCAGCCACAGCTACTGGATACATAGAAAAAAAGTTGTCACCATTAAATTCCTTGCCGCTGTTACATGGTTTAAAGTCAAGGATATAGTTTTATCAATAGAACTGATACTAAAGTTGTAGCATCCTCCTAAGGACCACTGGTTCTTTCTGTCTGCCCTACAACTCAGGCCTCCTATATATACTATCTTCATCTATTAGGATGTAGGCTCCTTGACCACAAGGACTGTCTTACTTTTTCTATTTACATCTATATCCCCAGCACTTAACACAGTGTTTTGAACACAGTAAATGCTTAGTAAGTGCTTTTTAATTCATCCTCAAGATCTCATTCTAAAGGGACAGTCCTCCTAAGCCTCTGATGATGGTGGAAATTACCTGAAGGTGATGGTTCAGAAAGGAATCTTTAAGATTTATTCTGACTATTCCCTAAAATTAATGTGTTTTGGCAATTCTCCATACCACACCATCCTCTCCATTTCCACCCCCTCTCCCCCAACTCTCCCCCCAAACAATCAACCAAATTTTGGGCATTATCAGAAATTATACTAGAAGTAAAATACATATTGCCCCCATGTACAAAATTGTTGCAGGTATACACCTAGAATACTGTGTGTAGTTTTAGTGTAAATAGATATGTGACATATAAGATAAACATTACTGAGTAGGACTGTCCTACTTTGGGAATTCAATTCTACTTCAACCTACCACTTCTATTAAAATAAGTAATAAGATACTTCAGAGAGAAGAAGGAAGCTATTTTGTTCTCCCTCTACACATGTCAGGGTTGCTTAACTGTACAAACCCATCTATCATGTTCCCAGACCACTGCCACCTCAAACTCTCAAAGCACTACAGAGCTACAGATGTCTATTTTTCCTTTAGATATAAGACAGGGGGCAGGTGAGATAACAAGGTCTCACAGACCTCTGCCAATTCAAGTGTGTTGTACTTCTCCTCTGTAATTGCATCTCCTCAACACCCACTAGTATCAGTTATTCTCCAATTCTTCATTAGGTCTTCTTTTCCCCCTGTAGAACAGGAAGGAAATCTCAACTCCTTCACAGAAATGAAATGCCATAGAGTTTTCATCCTTGAAAAAGAAAATCTGTAGGATTTAAAATTTATGACTTCCAGGTCTCTGCCATAATATCTGCCCACAATAATTGCCATTATATTTTGCCAGTTACTTGAAGAAACCTATAAGTCAGTCAGTCAAGAAATACAAAGTAAAGTCTTACTATGTACCCAGCACTGTCCTAAAAACTGGGAATCTAAAGAAAGGCAAAAATGCTTTCTGTTCTCAAGGAGCTTAGATTCTAAATGGTGGAAAGAAACATGACAATAATAAGGTACACAGAAATACGTAGCTACACAGAAACACGATAATAAGGTACACAGAAGGTAATCTGAAAAGTGAAGGCACTAGAATGTGGGGGGACAGGGAAAGGCTTCTTGAAGAAAGTGGGGAAATTTGAACTGAGTCTTGAAGGAAGTCGAGGTACAAATGAGGAAGGAGAGCATGTCAGACATGAAGGATAGTCAATGCAAAGGCACAGAGATGGGAGATGAAGTGTCATGTATGAGGAACCAGTAGACCCACAGAGCTAGACTGTCAAGTGTGTGGAAGGTAATAAAGAGTAAGAAGACTGGCAAGGTAGGAGGGGGATAGGTTGTGAGAAGCTTTAAATGTCAATAAAAGACATTGTACTTGATTCTAAAGGTAATAGGAGCCACCAGTTTACTGAGAAGATAGGGGGAGAGGGAGGGAGGGAGGAGGAGGGAAGGGAGGAAGAGAAGAGAGAGAGAGAGAGAGGAAGAGAGAGGAAGAGAGAGAGAGAGAGAGAGAGAGAGAGAGAGAAAGTGAGACAGACAGACAGACAGACAATATGTGTTTCCACCTGGTCTGATTTGATCTACTCTGGGAAAATCATTTTGGTGGCTTAATGAAGGTTGATTACAATAAATAAATACACAAGGCAAGGGGACCAAATTAGGTTACTATGATATTCAGCTACCACTGAGGGCAGCTAGGTGGTACAATGGACAGCATGCTGGGCTTGGAGTCAGGAAGATCTAAGTTCAAATTCCTCCTCAGATACTTACTAGCTAAGTAACCCTAGGGAAGTTACTTAAACTGTTTCCCTCAGTTTCCTCATCTGTAAAACAGGGATAATAGCACCTACCTCCCAAAGCTGTTTTGAGGATCAAATGAGGTATTAATTGTAAAGTTTCTACCCCAGTGCTTATCACATAGTAAGTCCTATCTAAATGTCAGTTTTCATTATTACTATTATATTCTAAAAGTGATGAGGGCCTGAACTAGGATGTTTCTATATTGATAGAAGAGTAGAAGGCATAATACAAGAGAGGTTGCTAGGATAGAATCGACAAGGCTTGTTAACAGATTGGATATATGAGGGAGGAGTCAAAAATGACATCAAGATTTTGAGCCTAGGTGAATGAGACGATGATAATGTCCTTGACAGTAACAGGGAAGTTAGTGATGGAAAACAAGTGGTGGAGGTCTTTGCCTGGAGTGGCCTGTAGAAACCAGACAGCCATATTTCCCAGAATGTCTAAAATTTTAAGAGTGCTTATACCCTTTCCTCCCCTCCCTCTAATCCTTGCACTCTCCATTTCCCTGCCGCCTTTTTTTTTTTCCCTGAAAATATGATCAACTCAGTTCTACCTTTGTTCTTGGATGAGATGTCATTCTGGCCCCTAAGGCTCTATTCAGCAACTTTCACTAACTTTCAGGACTAAAAGGTCCTTAAATGGTTACTATGTCTATCTATCTGTCTGTCTCTCTACATAATCTACCTTTATTAGAACAGAAACTCTTTTGAGGCAGGAACTGGTGTTTCTTGTTTTTAAAACATTCTATACCAGATTGTGGAGCCAAAATGGTGGATTACTGGCAACCCAGATGAACTCTCTCAACATTCCCCTCTAAATAACTTCAAGATGACACTAAAATCAAATTTTGGAGCAGCACAGACAACAAAAGGTCAGGGTGAGCTATTTTTCCAACCAAAGAAAACTCAGGGGTTTGGAAGTTTGTGACATTGGAGTGGAAAGCCTACACGCAACAGTAGCCACAGGAGTTCTGCAAACTCTTAGCCTAGAGATGGTAAAGGGGTTGAACAACTGGGCAGAAATAGATTACAGGGGAACCACTGCTAGCACTGGGTACAGTTGGTACTTATTGGCAACTCTATTGTCCATTTACAATTCTGGGTTGCCTTGGAACTGCAAGCTGGGCAAGGGGTCAATCACAAGGAAACAGGTGGCCTAGCTGCAACTCCAAGGCAAAGAGAGTGACAGCACTTGTGGATTTAGGGGACCAGGGACCTTTCCTCGGTAAAGATCAGAGTGCAGACTAGGAGAGCAGTGACCATACCTCTCCCACTATATCAAAGAAAAATACCAACTGGGCCCAAGTCCAACAAGTATTCCTGGAAGAATTAAAGAAAGAGATGAGTAGAGAAAAAATTGGGAAGAGAAATTAGAGTGATAAAAGAAAATTATGGAAAAGAGAATTAACAGTTTGGTAAAAAAAAGAAAAAAAAGTACAAAATTACTGAAGAAAATAACACCTTAAAGAGCACAATTGGCCTAATGGAAAAAGATATTTCTTAAAAATTTGAATTGGGTAAGATGAATAATTTTAATTATATAAAATTAAATAGTTTTTGCACAAACAAAACCAATGCAACCAAGATTAGAAGGAAGGCAGAAAGTGGGTAACAATTTTTTTTTTTTTTTGCAAGCAAGCAGGTAACAGTTTTTTTTTTTACAGCAAATGTCTCTAAAAAAGGCCTCATTTCTTAAACAGGGAACTGAGTCAAATGTGTAACGATCTGAGACATTCCCCAATTGATAAATGTTCAAAGAATATGAACAGGTAGTTTTCAGATGAAATAATCAGCTTTCTATAATCATATAAAAATGCTCTAAATCACTATTAATTAGAGGAATGCAAATTAAAACAACTCTGAGATACTATCTCACACCTATCAGATTGGCTAATATCACAGAAAAGAAAAATGAAAAATGTTGAAAGGGATGTGGAAAAATTGGGACATTAATGCACTGTTGATGGAGTTGTAAACTGATCCAACCATTCTGGAGAGCAATTTGGAACTCTGCCCAAAGGGCTACAAAACTGTGTATATGCTTTAATCTAGCAATACCACTACTAGTATCCCAAAGAAATTTTTTAAAAGGGGAGAGGGGAAGGACCTATATGTGCAAAAATATTTAAAGCAGCTCTTTTTGTAGTGGCAAAGAACTAGAAATCAAGGGGATGCTCATTTTTAAAAGCAAAAAAATGACAAGGATGGTTTCAGAAAAACCTAGGAAGACTTACATGAACTGATGCAAAATGAAGTGAGCAGAATCAGGAAAACACTGTACACAGTAACAGCAATACTGTACAATGATCAACTGTGAATGATTTAGCTAGTCTAATCAATACAATGATCCAAGACAATTTTGAAAGGCTTATGATGAAAAATGCTATCCATCTCCAAAGAGTCTGAAGGCAGATCAAAGCACACTTTTTTTTTACCTTCTTTATTTTTCTTGTTTGGTTGGTTTTTTTGGAGGGGTCCTGTGTTTTCTTTTGCAACATGGTTAATATGCAAATGTTTTGCATAACCTCACATATATAATCTATATCAAATTACTTGCCTTCTCAAGGGAATGGATTTGAAACTCAAAATTTTAAAGAAATTGAACATTAAAATTTTTTTTACATGTAATCAAGAAATAGTTAATAAAATAAAAAATATGTTGAGGAGAAAGAGACAAAAATTCTATGCCAACTGGGGTCAATTTTCTTTTTAAAAAATAACAGAGAAACAGTATGGTGTAGTGGATAGTTAGGCTGTTTCTATTAGGAAGAACTTGGTTTCAAGTCCCACTTCTGATGCATATTGACTCTGAAACCCTAGGCAAGCCATTTAACTTCTCAGTGACCAAAGTAAGAGAAATGAGAAAGGAAGAAAGAAAAGAGAAGAAAGGAGGAAGGAAGGGAAAAAGGAAGAGAAGAAAAGAAGTAGGATGAAAAGGAGGGAGGGAATGCGGGAGAGAACAAAGAGGGAAGGGAGAAAGAAAGGGAAGAAGGAAGGAGAAAGAAAAAAAGACTTCTCCCAAAATGCTAGTAAAGTCTCTCCATGGAGAGGGAGATATTTAAATGTAGAGAAAAGCTTCAGTTTTTTACTCTCTTCCTTGCCTTTTTCTTCCCTTTCAATGCCCTACATTTTGGCATTCTTCCCTCCAAGGTGAGAGAAAGGCATGGAAATTGTAAAAAGGGACAACTAGAGAGTGAGACATAGAAGCCAGTATCTTCACTACATCTGTAAGCTCAAAAAGCCTGGGAACCCAATGTCTATAGCAACAGATGGACAAGTGATGTTTGATAAAAATAAATCAATCAGTACCACTTTTTAGACCTGTAAGAACTCATGGGTTGCAAACAATTAATTTGATTGATAAGGCACAGAATAAGTTAGATAACTTGGGTAGAACTGTAATCTTCATTATAAACACAGATTTCTAACAGCTGAAATAATTTTCACTTACCAATACACATGTCCCAACAATGAAAGTGTGAAGCAAGCTGAATCACCAAACTCTGTGACAATATCTTCATGGCTTTTCTGCTTATTTAAAACTCCACCAGATAAGATCTGTTCCCCCTCAGCAAGCCTTAAAATAAAACACAAATTTAGGCACAAAATCAAAAATTACTATATATAAAGATATCTTCTATTACCAACCTCTACTAGAGATAAAACAGATAAGGCAAGGGTCTGTCAGAAACACACCAACTGACACTCTAACTCTTACCTTTAAGTAGGTTAGGTAACCTGAGATATATAGCTCTTCCAGGTATGTAGGGAAGAAAAGGCAGGCAGGCACTTTTTTTTAAATAAATTTTTTGATACCTTTTGTTTTCATATCACTGAAGTTTCTTACAGCATGACTCTCCGCCTCCCAGAGAGCCATTCCATATAATAAAGAATTTTTTTTTAAACAAAAAAAGGAGAAAAATTAGCAAAACCAATCAAATTACTAAAAAAGTTTGAAAAATATATGCAGTATTTCACACCCATAAACCCCTAATCTTTGCAAAGGTATGGGGTGAGGATATCTTCTCATATCTCTTCTTTGCAACTAGGCTTGTTCTTTATAGTTTAATGACATTCACTTTTATTTTGTAGTGTTGTTATTACTAGAGTCACTGTGTACATTGTTTTCTTGACTCTGCTTACTTTACTCTGCATTATTTCATGTAAACTTTCCATGTATTTATCATTTCTTAGAGCATACTACATTTTGCCTAGCCATTCCCCAAATGATAGTTATTTACTTTGTTTTCAGTTCTTTGCTACTACAAAAAGTGTTGATATATTTTTATATAGAAGAGGATTTTATATAGGCAGGTATTTTTCAATTTTACGGTTAGGGCAGCATATTCTTTATTAAATTTCAGTTTTGCCTTTGAAGAAAGAACAAGTCAAATTAATAATAGAATGTTAGACCCCTGGAGGAGGTAAAGAGACTTGTCCCAGCTTATTACAGAGCTAGAAAGTGACAGAGACAGGATTTGAATTTAAGTTGCCTAATTCTAAAGCTAATACTTTGAATTTTGTCAATCTGTGGATTTTTTCTAGGTAGCACATACAAACTAATCAATAAATTTTACTTGGGAAAATAATTAAATGGTATTAAATTAAAGAATGATGAGGTACTTAGCAGTTCTGTAATTTCGTGAAATAGGAACATGTACTAAACAAAACTAAATGTAATTTCTTGACATTAAACAATCAGTAATCAGCCATTTACTTATTAATATTTCCTTGAAAACATGATTCATTCCTATATCTAAAATGATGGAGATCATAAACTTAGCAAAGCATAGAGACTGTCAAATCCAATCTTTTTATTTATAAAAGAAGAAACAGAGCCCAGATAGATGTAGTGACTTATCCAAAGTCATATAGTGAGTTAGTTACAGAACCAAGACTTCCCTACTAAGTTCTACCCAGAAATCTCTTAAAGTAGTGGTGAATGAGAAAATAGGATTTTGATTCCAATATAGGTTTATTTACAAAAGGAAATTAGGGTTCATAAAGGTTTATATTTTAAATTTACTTTTAAAAATAAATTTCCATCATGAAAAATATTTCTAATTACTAACATCTTATTCTTGACTAATCCACTTAACCCTTCATAACTATAAATATATAAACTATAAACATTTAAAACTATAACTATCCTAACATAAAGAATGACAATCTACTGTTATTTTATATAAAACTAATATCTTATGTATTTGAATTGATTTGAATATAAATTAAGAATACCTAACCTTGAACTTTTGCCTATAGAATCAATGAGCAAAATACATCGATAGGTTTTTAGAATTTAAATTCTTGATGCTTTTTTGGAGTATTAAATAACTCACTGAGAAACCTTTGAATAGAATATTACTATACCATAGGAAATGATAATATGAAGAATTCATTGAAGCATGAGAAGATTTACATAACTGATATACAGTGAATTAAGAAGAACAGAAAAACAATAATACAAAATTATTACAACAATGTGAATGGAAACTACAAAAAAGAGAAAATGCATGACATAATAATAATGACCAAGCTTGGCACTGGAGAAGAGATGAGAAAATGTACCTCCTTTGCAGAGATGGGGAACTATGGATATGGTACATTCCACAGGTTGTTAATGATTCTGCTAATGTGTTGGCTAGTTTTGCTAACCTGGTTTTTTTTTTTATACTGTTCTTTTTTAATCTTCATTACAAATTAGATTAGATAGAAGGGACTGAGAAGGATAACTGGAAATGAAGATAATGTAAAAAAGAAACTTTTCAGGAATTTTCTAGATTCTTTCAGCTTTCTTTTTTTTAAGTCATCAGTTTAGTCTGTGGACAAATAAATGTTTGGGCTCTTATCAATAGGTACTTCTTAGGAGGTCTATTAACAAACCCTCACTTAATCTTCAAAAATAATTTAATAGAACTTACACTCTTGGCTATCTCCACACATAAAATGGAGATGGTCATGTGCGGAATGACCCCCCTTAATAAAACTAGAGTCTTCATCAAAAGAGTAAAAAGAAAAGATATTTATTCAGTTTTCTTGAGAAACGGCACTCCCGCCTGCACTCAAGATGGTGATGGCTGGGAAGGGCAAGGGTATGCCCTGCACAGTAGTTTTTATAGACCCTGACCACAACACCCCCACACTAACCCCCTTCCTCTTAGCCCATTGGCTGAGCCTTGAGGGTACAATCTATCCACAGAAAATCTACCCCAGCAACAATGAATAAGTATACAAGAAACATTTTTGGCAAAGGGGGTAAGGGAGTAAGCAACTTCTGTTAAGGACTGTCATGGGGCACAAGGCAATGTCTGGGAAAGGAGATAAGAGAGTGAGCAAAGGTAGTCTGGGAGTAAGCAAAAGCAGTCTCTGTCAAGGACTAACTCATAACACAAAAAGAATTTAAGAAAAATAGAATCTCTATTGTTTGGTTTATCAGGGCCAGTGAGACAAACGGGGCTGACACAAGGGGCTCTTGAGGGGTCTTCAATAAATATACCTATTCTACTCCCTGAGTGGTCTTCATTAAATATGCCTGTTCCATTCAAAAGGTATTGTCACTTGTAGCACCTCATCTCAAGAGACAGTAGAATTGATTAATTATAGGTTAAATTCCAATAACTACTGTTGTGATATTACCTTTGCATTTCAATAAAAACACTCCAATTATCTCACTATTCAAATACAACAAAATTTTAACACACAAGAATCTAGATAGTAATGCTGAATTTATAATAACAGGACCTGACAAGTAACACAATGTTTTGTCTAAATATATAGCATTAATAGAGGAAAGTTAGCTAATTAACTTACTTGTTGAGGTCAACGCAACATTTTGCTAGTAGATATTTACACTGTGGTGTAGTACAACTGTGTCCCTTCAAGAGTCTATATGCTTTATATGCCTTTCCTGAGCGATAATAACAGGTTGCCAGTAAAAACAATGCTTCTTCTGAGTGTACTGAAGGGGAAAAAAATTTTAAAAATGGTTATTCTTTTGTCCTCAATAACAAGCAACTGCAAGAAATAAGATTCCATTTTATGATCATTCACTAGTAACTAAAAACAAAGGAATATAAAGCAATTATTTAATATAAAACAGTTTGGAAATTTCAATGAGGATAAAACAACCTATAGTTGAACAACAGAGTAATTACTTTTCAGAAGAAGAGAACAAAAACACAGATCTAACTCTATCATACTTCTACTTAAAAATCTTTAATAAGCACAAGAGCTAAAATCGCAAGAGAAAGAATGAAAAAAAGTAGGAATGAAAGAGAAATGGTCCATCTAGGTTTCAAACTATATTATGGAATAATTATCAAAGCTACCTGGTAATAATTAAAAACAGAAAAATGGATCAGTGGAAAAGACAAATAAATAATAATCAGAAACAAATGAACACAGTAGCTCAATGCTAGTTAAGCCCAATGACTATCTGGGAAAGTAATACCTCTTCACTAAGAACTAATGGAAAAACTGGAAAGCAATTTGACTACAACTAAAGTTTAGACTAGCACCTTATATTATACATTTTAGTAAGTTCCAGGTAAATATGTTACCTAGCTATAAAAGGCAACATATCCACAAACTGGAGAAAAATAAGAAATACCTTTCACAACTATGGGAAGGGGGAAAATTCTTAACCAAACGAGTGAAAGAAATGATTATTTTAAAAAAATTCATTCCCCAATAGTTAAATGGTAAAAGGATATGAACAATTTTGAAAAGATGCCATTATCAATAACCACATGAAAAGAAGAATAAATATACCTCACTTCTTCTGTTGTAGAGATGTGGGAGGCTATGGGCATGCAATATGGCATATGCTTTCTTTCAGACACTAGTCAGTCAATAAGCATTTATTAAGTACCTACTATGGGCCAGATGCTGTGGTTTTGATTAACTTTTTGTCATAAGAAAAAGCTCTGAGTGATGAAAGGCATGAGTTGAAACAGCTGTGATGTAGAAAGGCATCAATAAAATTAAATAATTAAAAATAATACTTAAAAATGGAAGACTGGAATAACTTGAAGAATGTTTATTGTTCATGTTGATCCACATCAATATAATAAGAAAATGAAAATCACTTAAAATTAATGCTACATCAAGTTACCAGTACTTTTTAGAACAGACAAAATAACAAGATTCATTTGAAGAAACAAAAAGATCTAGCATCTCAAGAGAAATAAAAAGATTGGCGGCATAATTTTATTTAACTGAAACTATATATTTTATCACTTATGATCATCTCTATATCATTCAGCAGCATCTAACTCTTTGTGACCCTGTGGACCAAGTGTCCACGAGGTTTTCTTGGTAAAGACACTGGAATGGTTTGCCATTTCCTTCTTCAGTGAATCCAGTAGTTCTTTTTGTCAGGCAATCAGAAGTTTAGTGCCTTGTCCAGAGTCACATTGCTAGGAAATGTAAATTTAAATTCATATCTTCCTGACTCCAGCCCCAATGCTCTATCCATTGAGCCACAAGCTGTTTCACTAACTTTAGTTTCTGTCAAATAGTTTTGCAGTTTTCTCAGAAGATTTTGTCAAACAGAAGTGGAGTTCTGGAAATGTTATTATGAAGCTGTATTCATTAAAATTATTACATTAAAAAATGTAAAAGTAGTTTAGTAGAACTGACTAGATAAGCATGATCCAGAAGCAATTAAACACAGTAGCCCACAAAATTACTAGGAGGGAGGGCTTCTTATTTAACGAGATTGGCTGAAAAAACTGGAAAGCATTTTAACAGAAAGTAGGTTTTGATTACCACTTGTACATATACCACAACATTGTATGAAAGTTATTATGTGAAATAAAACTGGAAAGGGAGAGAAAGAGTGCATGAAATGAGAAGAAAGACCAGGAAAGGAAACTTGAGTAACACTCCTTGAGGATGGGGCAGCAGAGAAAGGGGGGGGATGAAAAATAATGAACTAGCCAAAAAGTCCAAAAGGAACAGTCAAGTAGGAAGGAAACTGAGAGAAAAGCATTTTTTAAGCTCTTACCATAAGAGGAACACCGGAGATACAAAGACAAAAGTGACAATTACTGCTTTCAAGAAGCTTATATTCTAATTAGACAACAGATAACACAGATGAATGAATATACACAGAATACATATAAAATAAAGGCAAGGTAGCTTGGGAAAAGGGGAATAACTAGCAACTGGGGGAGCCAGGAAAAGTTTTATGAAGAAGGTGGTCCCTGGTCTGAATCTTTAAAGAAACCAAGCATTCCAAACAGTAGAGGTGAGAAAGGAATGCATTATAGGCACAGAGGATAGCCAATGGATAGAAAATGGAAGTGGTATGCTTATGGGATAGTCAGTAGGCACAAAGAGAAAGGTCACCTCTTCCTCAGAAACTGGAGCAAAGGACAAAAGGAATATAAAGATACAAGAGTTTTCAAGCATAGAATAGGGGGATATGAGGGAATTCAAGAAAAAAAGCATAGATTTTTTCATTTGAAATAGAAGTTAATGTTATTTGCTCCTAAAGAGAAAAGCAAGAGACCATACAGGAGACTTGAGAAAAGAAGAGGAAACCTGAAAGAGCCACTGAGATCAGAATGGAGACTCAGCTGAGGAAGAAAAAAAGGATTCCCATGCAGCAGTAACATCTCAGCAAAACTGAATCAACATGAATCTGGGGTGGACAAAATTGGCACACATGCATGAATTCCTTAACTGTTCAGCACCAAAGAAACAGGAACAGAGAAGGCAGGTATTGGGGGTGATACAGGACTGGGATCTACAGTTGTTGTTCAGTTGTGTCTGACTCTTTGTTAACCCATGGACCATACTTTCCAAGGAGTTTTCTTGGCAAGGATACTGGAACAGTTTGCCATTTCCTTCTCCAGTGGATTAGGGCAAATGGAAGTTAAGTGACTTGCCCAGGGTCACACAGCTAGTAAGGAACTAAGGCCAGATTTGAACTCAGGTCTTCCTGACTTCAGGCCTGGTGCTACATCTACTAAAATGAGAAGACAGAGGAAGATTTGGCTGTAGAGGTATAGTACTGTGGTGGATATGGATGAGCCCTAAAAGAGGAAAATGGTTTTTTTCTCAGTAAATAGTGATTGTCAATCACAAGGCTAAGGTAAGGGTAGCAAGAGGTACAAGTTTGTTAGTCATAAGATAAAAGAAAATAATCAGGTCAACATGAAAATGATAGTGTCAGTGTCCATAAGTCATCACTCTATACACTGGAAAACTGGGAATATAGTTGGAAGGTAGAGGTGGCAAGGCAGTATAGCCTATCCTCTGAATCAGTAGATATCTGGTGCTTTTGTTCCTAGTGACTGGGATCCCACTCAGCAATGGCTTCATTCCCAATAGAAGATACCTTTTTCAAGGAGTGAACTCCCCATGCCTTAGTCCTGGGAAGCATAAACCCTCTACTAAGGTCCCTAAGACTCAAGATCTCAGCTGAATATAAATTGCCTCTGGCGCATGTCCCTAGTAGCCAATTAAACTGAGGAGGAATCTTAATTTTCTTAGCATTTCTCTCAAAATCAGACAATTCCTGCCATCACAAAATTTAACAGTAGTAAGTGGCCATCTAATAAAATTAATGTACACTTATAGTTTACCCTCTAAAACTAAAACTACCTATAAAATAAAAAGTAACAAAACTCTCATCTATAAATTAATCTAAAAGATTTTTGCCATAAACATTTCTTCTGATTCTGACTAGTAAAAACCAGAAGAGAGCCTGAAATTGTAAATAATATTAAAGAGCAAATTTAAAACAAATGGGTCACATACCTTCAGCATATAGTCTTTCTGCAAGGAAAACTGCATCTCGGAAAGCATAGTGGTTTAGTGCTTGCCATATAGCAGCCTGCAGAGAGAGAAAAAAAGACCTCTGAGATCTTGAATGGTTTGTGCATATTTCAAAAATCTTATTTATTTCCACAGTGCCTACACCTAATAGAATAGTTAAAGGATGAATTGAATATTTCAAATTAGCACCCACAATTCAAGCAATGTCAGTATTTGGCTAAATAGTAAAATTGATGCCTTGCCTAAAATTGTTTTAGGAACTTGGGTCATTTTAAAAGTAATTGATTAATGGGGGATAAGCTCAGTGCCAGTGATATCAGTAAGCATTTACCATTTTAGTAACAAGACTTCCCCATTAAAATTAAAAACTACAAACAAGGCAACTCTTCAATTCTGGTTCCCCAAAGTCACTTGTTGACTCAGTTGCTTAGTAAGCACAAAAAATGCTCAACTCCACAAACTTTTTCAAACTGATTCAGATCTGGAGGAAAGTTGGGAAGGAAGACCACTAAACAAATAAGACCAGTGAGAAGGTTCCAATTTCATTGTTATTCTACCTCTTGACTTTCTCCAAACCTAGTCAGTACATACAACAACAAACCAAATACCTGTAATGAAACTCAACAGGGTAATAAGACTAAACAGACAACTCCACCACATTCACTACTGCCAGCTTAATATTACCATCATCCAAAGGATTAAAGGAACACTGAGAGTTACACCTATTTTTCTTTAGTTCTCTCTGGTCCTTTCCCTTCTTAGTGGCTACCTATAAACTCACCATTTAAAATATTTAATCTAGTTTGTGAGGAAATTTGAGTAAAAATTATATACTGACCTGATAATTTATAAGTACATATATTATTTACTCAATTCAGCTTGTCTCAGTTTTATTAATACAGGGAACAGATTTCTACATTTACCTTTGTCATCTGGCAGGTTGATCAGTTTATTTTATATTTCTTCATTTGGCAATCTCATCAGTTCCCATGGATTTCACAACCTTTCCTGCCCCAATCTTTCTGCTGACCTCCAATCTCACTTCTCCAGTTGCCTTTCAGGCATCCTGAATAGGATGTACAGTGACATCTTAAATTTAATATGTCAGAAACAAAACTCATTATCTTTCCCTCTAAATCCTCCTGCCCTCCTACATTCTCTATCACTGTAGAGGGAAATATCATCCTGGATTCATCACTATCTTAAACCACTCAGCTCCCCCAACAAAGCTGTTGCCACAAGCCTATTGATTTCACCTTTGCAACATCTCTCCAAAATACCCCTTTCTTTTTTACACTGCCATCAATCTAGCCTCATCACCTCACAGCTTGATTATTGCAATAGCCTGACAATGGATCTGCCTGCCTCACATCTCTCTCCACTCCAATCCACTCTCCATTCAGCTACTAAAGTGATTTTCCTAAAGTAGGGGTCTGACTATGGGATTCCTCTACCCAATAAACTCCAGTAAATGCTAAATAGTAATTAATTCTCTTTTATCTAGGAATCCTGAGGGTCTTCCTCTCCCAGTTTGATTTTTTTTGCTAAGAGGCCATCCTTTGAGTAACTACTTAAAGAAGCCTATTCACTGAATGGGTGTATCTCACTCAAAGTGAAAACCTGAAAAGGCTTTAGCCTAAAAGGGCCAGGGTCTCTCACTGCATCCAGAGCCACAACTAGTTGTCCTAATGAATATCTGGCCACTGGACCCAGATGGGTCTGGAGGAAAAAGTGAGGCTGGTGACCTTGCTCAGTTTTCCCTCACTCAAATCAAGGTCAACTGCAAGTTATATAATCATCTCCCTGATGTCACGGTCCTCATTGAGAACAATGGACAAACACAATAAAAATTTAAAAAAAAAAAACAAACCAACTCCAGTGGCTCCCTCTTACCTCCAAGAGCAAAGACAAAATAGCCCTCTCCAACCTCTCCAGTCTTCTTATACCTTACTCCCCAGCACATACTCTTCAATACAGTGACGTTAGTCTCCTAGCTGTTCCTTGAATAAGACACACCATCTCTCAGTTCCAGATATTTTCTCTGTCCCCCCATACCTAAAATGCTCTCCTTTCTCTGCTCCTATTACTGACCTCCACAGTTTCCTTTAAGTCTCAACTAACTCCTAATTCCTCTTAGTTCCAGTGCCTTTCCTTTGTTAATTCCTATTCATACTGTATATGGCTTGCTTTGTATATATCTGTTTGTATGTTGTCTCCTCCATTGGATTGTGAGCTACTTGAGGGCAGGAACTGTCTTTTGCCTCTTCTTTGTATCTCCAGCACTTACAGTGCCAGGCACTTAAGCAAGTGCTTAATGTTTATTGACTGATTAAATCTTATGCTAGAAAAGTTTTAAGAATAGGTCCAAGGTGGGGTGGGCAGAGCCAAGAAGTAGAAGAGGGCAGAGTAGAAGCTTCTAGAAGAGCTCTCCCCCCAAACCCTTAAAAAACCTCTAAAAAATGACTCTAGAGCAGCAGAAGCCACCAAATGACAGTGAAGTAAATTGCCAGCCCAAGACAATCTGGAAGGTTGATGGGAAGGGTCTACTGCACTAGGCTGGGAGCAGAGCACCAGTGGGAACAGAGCAGGAGCAGGCCTTAAGGGACTGAATTTCAGGCAGCTGTTGTGGATTCCAGACTACTCAACCCACAAATGCTAAAGAGGGCTTCAAAGGTCAGTGTCTCTCACCTGGTTGAGAGGGAAGTATGGTCTGGCCTCAGCCCCAGCCCCAGGTGATTACAGTTACTGCTGAAGCAGAGGCTGCTTCTGGAGACTTCCACTTAACAAAGTTCAAAAGTCAAGTAACTGGCTGTGAAAATGAGCAAACAGGAAAAAGAAACAGACTATAGATTCTTACTTTATCAGTGAAGAGGTATTTTCTTATGATGTCAGTGATGAGGAAGATTAAAACATACAGGCAGAAGAGGACAACAAAGCCAAAGCTCCTGCATCCAAAGCCTCTAAAAAGATACAAATTGGTCTTAGGCCATGTAAGAGTTCAAAAAGGATTTTGAAGGTCAAGTAGAAGTGGAGGAAAGGTTGAGAGAAGAAATGAGAGTGATCCAAGAAAGTCATGAAGGACGAGTCAACAGCTTGCTAAAGGAAACCCAAGAAAATGCTGAAGAAAATAATACCTTTAAAAAAATTAGACCAACTCAAATGGCAAGAGATGAAAGGAACTAATAATGAGGAGAAGAATGTCTTAAAAAGCAGAATAGATCAAATGGAGGAAGAGGTCCAAAAGCTCACTGAAGGAAATAATTCTTTAAAAATTAGAATGGAACGAGTAGAAACTAATGATTTTATGAGAAATCAAGAAATTATAAAACAAAACCAAAAGAATGAAAAAAGAGAAGACAAAGTGAAGTATCTCACCGGCACCGGAAAAACAACCGACCTGGAAAACGGATCCAGGAGAGATCATTTAAAAATTGTTGGACTGCCTGAAAGCCATGATCAGGGAAAGAACCAAGACATCGTCTTTCAAGAAATTATCAAAGAGGGCTACCCTGGTATTCTGGAGCCAGAGGGTAAAATAGAAATGTAAAGAATCCACTGATCACCTTCTGAAAGAGATCCCAAAAGGAAAATTCCTAGTAATATTGTGGTCAAATTCCAGTGTTCCCAGGTCAAGGATAAAATATTGAAAGCAGCCAGAAAGAAACAATTCAAGTATGATGGAAACATAATCAGGATAACACAAGATTTAGTAGCTTCTACACCAGGGAAGTAGAGGGCTTAGAATGTGATGTTCCAGAGGTCAAAGGAAATAGGATTGAAACCAGGAATCACCTACCCAGCAAAACTGAGTATAATACTTCAGGGGAAAAAATGGAACTTCATTGAAATAGAAGACTTCCAAGCATTCTTGTTGAAAAGACCAGAGATGACTAGAAAATCTGACTTTCAAATACAGGAATCAGGAGAAGCATGGAAGGGTAAACAGGAAAGAGAAATCATAACAGACTTATTAAAGTTGAACTGTTTACATTCCTACATGGAAAGATGATATCTGTAACTCATGAGACCTTTCTCAGTATTAGGATAGTTGGAAGGAATATATGTATATGCATATGTATATATATATATATATGTTTATATATACACATAAATATGTATATATAGAGAGACAGAAAGCACAGGGTGAGTTGAATATGAAGGAATAAAATCTAAAAAAGAAAATTGAGGGTTGAGAGGAATGTACTGAGAGAAAGAGAGAGGGAGAGGTAGAATGTAGTGAACCACTTTACATAAAAGAATCAAGAAAAAACTTTTACAATGGAGGGGAAGGTGACAGGGAATAAGTGAGCCTTCCTTTCATTGGATTTGGCTTCAGGAGGGAACAACATACACACTCAATTGGGTATGGAAATCTATCTCACCCTACAGGAAAGCAGGGGTGAAGGAGATAAGAGAAGGGAGATAATAGAAGGGATGACAGATCGGGGGAATCAGAAGCAAACCCTTTGGTAGCGGGACAGGTCAAAGAAGCGAATATAATAAATGGAAGGCAGGACAGGAGAGAGGGAAATAAAATTAGTCTTTCACAACATCACTGTTATGCAGGTGTTTTGCATGACCACAAATGTATAACCTGTATTGAACTGCTTCCCTTCTCAATAAGGGTGGATGGGGAGGAGGGAAGGGAGAGAATGTGGAACTCAAAGCTTTAAAAATGATTGTTAGAGGTTGTTTTTATATGCAACTAGGAAATAAGACATATAGGCAATGGGGTGGAGAAATTTATCTTACCATACAGGAAAACAGAAGGGAAGCGGATGGGGCGAATGGGGGTGGGGGATGTGATAGAAGGAAGGGCAGATTGGAGAAAAGGGCAATCAAAATACATGCTGCCCTGGAGTGGGGGTAGGGAGGAGATGGGGAGAAAATCTGAAATTCAAAGTTTTGTGGAAGTGAACGTTGAAAACTGAAAATAAATACATTTATTTAAAAAAAGGATAGGTCCAATGATAGGTCTGTTATCAGAAGACCAGTTTAGCTAAGTTCAGAGAGGCTCACTACTATATTGACAATAGGGTGATAAGTTTTTCAGATACACAAATCTTGAAGATTATATACTAAGTTAATACTTACAAGTTACGAACTACTCCAGTGAAAGGTGTATCAATGCAGATACAAACACAAATTCTAGGGTATTACTTTATAGTTGCAATCAGGACTTTTAAATTGACACATCTAGTGGTCTTTTCTCAGCCCTCAATATTCCTGACCTTTTCCTGTGGCATGAGACTACTGATTCCTCCCTTTCCCTTGTTATATTTTTGTCTCTAAAATGCTGCTCTCTTCTGGTTTTATTCTAAACTGTTCCTTTTCACTTTACCTCATTAGTTCTTCTTCTTTCTCATGCCCCAAAGTGGGTATCTCTCGAGGATTTGTCCTCAGTTATTTCTAGACTCTTCTTGCTTATTGAGCTCAACCAATTTCAAGGCTTCAGTTATTAACTCCATTACATTTGGATGTGAATTTTTTTTCAATTAAAAACCAATTAATTTCTGTTCCTCCCAGTTTACCCACTGAAAACAAAAACTATTGCAAAAATTATTGCAACAAATATGCCTAGTGTAGCAAAACAAATTTGTACACTGGTCATGTCCAAAAATGTATCTTATTCTGCATCCCTCCCCTCTCAGTCAGAAGGTGGATAGCATGTATCATTACTGGATCCTTGGAATTATAGTTTGCCATAGATATTGAATTGATCGAACTTCTTATTACCTTTCTTTCAGATGATTCCCCAATCTCTCCGGAGCTCAAGAAACTTTAAATGAATAAAAAGTCTAAGCAGAGAATAGAGAATGCCAAGTTGGCCTCTTTCGTTTTTAGAGTTGAAAAGGACTTTTACAAACTTTCTAATTCAACCTTGCACTTTTTACTGAAGCCCTGAAAGGTAAAAAGTTTTGCTTAAGATCACACATTACAAATATCAGCATGGGAATTAGAACCTAAGCCACCTGGTTCCAGTTAAATGCTTTTACAAATACATCAGAGACAGTTGGTGGTACACTGTACTTGGAGTCAGAAAGACCCGAGTTCAAATATAGCCTCAGACATTTACTAGCTGTGTGACTCACTTGAGGTCTGTCCACCCCTGCTTCCTCAATAGGGTTGTTGTGAGTATCAAAATGAGATATTTGTAAAAAGTGCTTAGCATAGTTCCTAGCACATAGTAGGCACTATGTAATTGCTCATTCCCTTCCCTGTTTCTCTTAAATCACTGCCTACTTTACCAAATGCTTTCTAGAAAACGCAAGTCAATCGAAAAACATGTATTACCCACCTACGTGGCAAGAACTGGGGTAGACACTGGGGATACAAAGATGAAATAAAAATCAAACAGTTCCTGCCCTCAAAGGATTCACATTTCCACAACTTGAGAGACAACATTTGTGTGTGTATGTGTGTAATTTAAATAAAATATATACATGATAACCTTGGAAAGGAAGGCACTAACAGCTGGAAGGTACCAGGAAAAGCCTCATGCAGAAAATGGCACTTCAACTGAAGTTTTGAAGGAAATCAAGAATTCCAAGAGAGGGAAGTAAGGTAAGATAACTTTTCAGGTATGGTGGATGACCAGTGTAAAAGTAGAGATGGAAGATACAAGTGTTGTGTGTCAGGGATAGCAAAAAGGCCAGTATGGAGGTATTGTAATGTGTGTACACCTGGAAAGGTTGGATGAGGTCAGATCATCAAGAGCTTTAAATAACCAACAAAAGAGTTTCTACCTGATTCTTGAGGTAAAGGGGAGCCCCTGGAGTTTACTGAATGATGAGGTTCAGATCTAAGCTTTAAGAAAATGATGCAGGCAGTTGTGTAGATGATGGATTGGAGCAGGGAGAGACCTGAGCTAGGGAGACCAAGAAGCTATTGCAGTAATCCAGGAAAAGGATGAGAAAACCTGAATTAAAGTGGTGGCTATGTAAGCAGACAAAAGGGGATGGATGGAAGAGATGTAATAGAGATAGAAATTATAAGATTTATTAAGTGAGGGTGAATGAAGTGTTAAGCAGGACAATGATACTGCAAACTTGAATTTAGAAGAAGTTTAGTTACAAGGATGATGGTACCCTTCATAGAAATAGGAAAGTTTAGCAGATGGGAGGATTGGGAGCAGAGAAGAGTTGAGTTACGTTGTATACATGGAGTATTTGAGATGCTTATAGAACATCTACGTAGGACCGTCAAGTAAGCAATTAGGACTGGAGAGTCTTTATTTTTATGTTCTGCTGGTATCTGAAAATTAACATGTAAAAACATTTTACCTCATAAACCTGCTATTCCTTCCAACTTTTCTACTATCATCTAGAATTGAATTCTCAGTCATCTATGGCTCCTTCTCCTTTACATCCCCATATTCAATTTATTACCATGAGTTACCACATCCTCTTGATTTTACCTTTTCAATCTCCTGTACTCATTCCTCTTCTCCAGTTTCATTATCAACATTTAGTCCCTTATCACATCTCTTTTGTACTATTACAAGAGCTTCATAACTGCTATTAGCATCTCCAGTCCAATCTATTCCTTACATAACTGCCAAAACAATCTTTTCAATATATAGGTTTGATGTCACAGCTTTGTTCAAAACCCTTTCAGCAGCAATCAGCTACTTATAGAATAAAACCTAATTGCTTAGCCTGACACTTAAGTTTTCCACAGTCTGATTCTAACAAACCTTTCTAACCTCTTTTTCCCATAAAATTCCCCTTTATGCATTCTACCTTTCAATTTGATCATTTGCTGGTTTTGAATCTGTTATGTTGTCTTCCCTGTCAACAGTGAATTTCGAAATTCTTCCCTTTCTTCAAGGAGAGGTGTTCTCTTCCATTGTGTCCCTGAGGCGTCTCTCCACTTCTAAAGCACTCCTTACCTTGCCCTTAACACATACTTGTTTGTGTATGTTGTATTCCCAGTACTAGACTATAAATTTCTCAAGGACAAAAACTGTTGTGTTTCATCTTTATTTTCTCAATAGGCCTTAAACACTGTAGGCATTTATGTTGTACCACTGTATCTCCAACACTCAACAATGACTTTTACATAATGGGCACTTAATGTTTGCCAAACTGAACAGAATCCATCTATTTTCCCTGATAAATAGTATACCCATTTAAGGCAGGGATATTTGTCTAGTTCATCTTTGTACTTTCTGCGGTAGCTTCCCTAGCATACAGTAGTGGATTATTAAATGCACACAGAAACCACTCTAATTCACAGGTTCTCTAAATAATTCTGCTTCCCATCCACCTCAGTATATGGTTACCAGTTTACATACAACCAAACTTCAGTCAATCATTAAACTAACATTTCTGAAACTTCCTTTTACCCATAAAAATCTTATCTTTTTAGTGAGAAGAGTTCTGGGGAGAGATTCATTTCTTTAAAAAAACTCTGTCTTACTCTACCACACAGAGTATTTGTACTTATTTGCATTTGTACTTATCTTAAGAGGCAAATTTTCAAAGCAGTACTCAAGCAGTATCCTAAGATATTTTTGCACCCTTAAAACCCAAAGCTTAAACCTAATGCCCATGCATAATTTTTAAAACTCTCTGGGAGTAGGTGATCAAAGAAGGAGGTAATAAAAGACAAAACTAGGCCTCTAAGTAACTGAAGGGTTTGGGGAAAAGGATTAGAGTGAAGAATGTCACTTGCTTAAAATGGCTCTATTGTACAGCAATAGGTATTGGACTGTCAGAAGCTTTTTCTGCATCTTTTGAAATAATCAAGTCAATTTTATTTTTTGTAATTAATACCCCCTATCATGTTTAAAGTTTTCTCTATAAACAAAGCAATCCTTCATTCTGGGTAGAAATCCAATCTGGTCACAGTATATAATCTTTTAAATGTATTGCTGTGATTACCTTGCTCATATTTTATTCATTATCTTTAAATTGATATTAATTAGCAATAATGTTCCATATCTTTGTTTCTCTGTTTTGTCTCTCCAAGGTTAGATATCAAGACAATATTTATATCATTAAAAATGAGTTTGATGGGATTCCTTTTTTTTTATTTTTGCAAAACAATTGATGTAATATTGGAATTAAATACTTTGAATGTTTGTTATAATTCTCTTGTAAATCTATATGGTCCTGGGTTATTTTTTTTTCTTTGTTAGTTCATTTATGCTTGTTTATTTTCTTTTTAAAAAAATTCTATGTATATTATACTACTAAAATTGGTATTTTATATTTTTGCAAATGTCCAACAATTTCATTTGTTATCAATTTTACTGACATATGGTTGGGTAAAACAGTTTCTACTAACTCCCTTTTATTTCTTGTGATTATTTATCATTTTTTAGAATGGTAATCTGTTTTTCCTTTCTTTAAAAAAAAATAAGATTAATCAACCACCTACCTATTTTATTTGGTTTTTGAGAAAAAGTACCTGGCTCAATGGTTTTGTGCCTTCAATTTTATCTCCTCTATGATTTTCCAAATTTCTATTTTTATGTTTTAAAATTTTTGGTCTTTCTATATTTTTAGTTGCATTTCCAGTTCCTTGATCTGTTCTCCTTTATTGATGAAATTGTTTAGAGAAATAAATTTTCCCCTAAGGATTGCTTTGGCTAAATCCCCAAAATTTCAGTATGTTGTAAAATTGTTGTCATTTTTTTGATGACATTATCTATTATTTATTATTTCTATTTGTTTCTTATCCACCTTTTCTTTTTGGATTGAATCCTTTATGGATATAAACAGGCAGTCTTCAGAAGAAATCAAAGGTATCAATAGTTATATAAAAACACTCTAACTCACTAATAGAAAAATAAAAAGTAAAACAACTGTGAGGCACCACCTCATGCCTATTAGACTGGCTAACATGACAGAAAAGGGAAATAACAAATGATGGAGGTGATATGAAAAAAACAGGCATACTACTACACTGCTCGAGGATTTGTGAACCATTCTGTTCACAATGCTCTCCAACCATTCTGGAGAACAATTTGAAACTATGGTTAAAGGGCTATAAAAATGCGCATATACTTTGACCCAGCAATACTGCTATAGGTCTTTATCTCAAAGAAGTCAAAGAAAAGGTAAAAGACCCTATCTGTACAAAGCTATAGCAACTCCTTGTGGTAGCAAAGAATTGGAAATTGAGGGGATGTCCATCAACTGGGGAACAACTAAACCAGTTGATTATATAATCATGATGGAATGTTATTGTGTTATAAGAAATGACGAAGAGGGTGGTTTCAGAAAAACCTGAGAAGTCTTATATGAATTCATGCAAAATGAAATGAGCAGAACCAAGACAACACCATATGGCGTAACAGCAATACTGTAACAATAATCAACTGCAAAAGACTTAGCTACTCTAAAATGATCCATAACAATTCCAAAGGGCCCACAGAGCACAGTCCAGCCTTGGCCGGGCGGTGCTGCAGGGACACAACTGGAACAGCCTTCAGGGCATGGAATCCCGGGTAGCAGGTGTGGTTCCCAGATTCCTCAACCCACAACTGCCAGACACAGCTTCAAAGGTCAGTGAGAAAGCTCTTTCACCTAGATGTGAAGGGAGCAAGGTCCTGCTGTAGCCCTGGGGCTGGGGCAGCTATAATGTCCATTTTTGGAGCCCTCCCCTAAAGACCCTGGGGGGAATCAACCTAATCTGGGTCTCAGTTCTGAGTGGCAGCCCTGGGGTAAGGAGGTGCACTGGTGCAATGGAGATGAGGCAGTTATGGAGAGGGAACCCTACTTGCAGATCCTGAGCAAAAAAGCTTCCAGTTCACAGAATAAGCCAGGAGAGGAATAAACTCCTCTCCCTTGATTGGGTCACCTTGGAGGAACTGAGAACTTACAGGTCCCTAGAGCATACCCTCCACTTGACAAAGGACTCAAGAGTCAAGTAACTGGCTGGGAAAATGCCCAAAACAGGAAAAAAAAAAATAAGACTATAGAAGATTACTTTCTTGGTGAACATGTATTTTCTTCCATCCTTTCAGATGAGGAAGAACAATGCATACCATTAGAGGAAGACTTCAAAGTCAAGGCTTCTTCATCCAAAACCTCCAAAATAAATTTGCAATGGTCTCAGGCCATAGAAGAGCTCAAAAGAGATTTTGAAAATCAAGTAAGAGAGGTGGAGGAAAAACTGGGAAGAGAAATGATAGTGATGCAAGAAGATCATGAAAAGCAAGTCAACAGCTTGCTAAAGGAGACCCAAAAAAATGCTGAAGCCAAAAATGGAGAAAAATGCTTTAAAAAGCAGAATTAGCCAAATGCAAAAGGAGGCTCAAAAGCTCACTGAAAAATTTAGAATGGAGCAGATAGAGGCTAATGACTTTATGAGAAACCAAGAAATTATAAAATAAAACCAAAAGAATGAAAAAATAGAAGACAATGTGAAATATCTCACTGGATAAACAACTGACCTGGAAAACAGATCCAGGAGAGACAATTTTAAAATTATGAGGCTATCTGAAAGCCATGATGAAAAAAAGAACCTAGACATCATCTTTCACGAAACTCTCAAGGAAAACTGCCCTGATAGTCTAAAACCTGAGGGTAAAATCAATATTGAAAGAACCCACTGATCACCTCCTGAAAGAAATTCAAAAAGAAAAACTCCTAGGAATATTGTAGTCAGATTCCAGAGTTCCCAGGTGAAGGATAAAATATTGCAAGCAGCCAGAAAGAAACAATTCAAGTATTGTGGAAATACAATCAGGATAACACAAGATCTAGCAGCTTCTACATTAAAGGACCAGAGGGCTTGGAATATGATATTCCAGAAAGTCAAAGAAACTAGGATTAAAACCAAGAATCACCTACCCAGTAAAACTGAGTATAATACTTTAGGGGAAAAAATGGTCATTCAATGAAATAGAGGACTGTCAAGCATTCTTGATGAAAAGACCAGAGCTGAATAGAAAATCTGATTTTCAAACACAAGAATCAAGAGAAGCATGAAAAGGTAAACAGCAAAGAGAAATTGTAAGGGATTTACTAAATTTGAAATTGTTTACATTCCTACATGGAAAGATAATATTTGTAACTCTTGAGACTTTTCTCAGTATTTGGGTAGTCGGAGGGATTATATACATATAGACAAGAGGGCACAGGATGAGTTGAATAGGAAGGGATGATACCTAAAAAAATAAAATTAAGGGGTGAGAGAAAAATATATTGGCAGGAAAAAGGGAGAAATGGAATGAGGAAAATTATCTCTCATAAAAGAGGCAAGAAAAAGCTTTTTCAATGGAGCGGAAAAAGGGGGAGGTAAGAGAGAAAAGGTGAAGCTCTTACTCTCATCACATTTGGCTTAAGGAAGGAATAACATGCACACTCAATTTGGTATGAAAATCTATCTTACACTACAGGAAAGTAGGGGAGAATGGGATAAGTGGGCTGTGGGGTGGATGATAGAAGGGAGGGCAAATGGGAGGAGGGAGTAATTAGAAGCAAACACATTTGGGGAGGGAAAAGGTCAAAAGAGAGAACAGAATAAATCAGGAACAGGATAGGATGGAGGAAAAGATAGTTAGTCTTTCACAACATGATTATTATGGAAGTCTTTTGCATAATTACACATGTATAGCCTATACTGAATTATTTGCTTTCACAGTGGGGATGTGTGAGGAGGGAAGAAGGGAGAGAAGTTGGAACTCAAAAATTTAGGAAGAAATGTTGAGAATTGATTTTGCATGCAACTGGGAAACAAGAAATACAGGTAATGGGATACAGAAATCTATCTTGCCCTACAAGAGAAAAGAGACAATGGGGATAAGGGAAGGGAGGGGTGTGATAGAAGAGAGGGCAGACTTGGGGAAAGGGTAATCAGAATGCATGGTGTCTTGCGGTGGGGGAGGGGAGAGATGGGGAGAAAATTTGGAATTCAAAATCTCATGGAAATGAATGTTGAAAACTAAAAATAAATAAACTAAAAAAAATAGAAATTATATAACAAAAAAAACAACAACCAACTCAATTCCAAAGGACACATAATGAAAAATGCTATCCACTTCAGAGTGCATATTGTAGCAGTTTTCCTCTTTATTTTCCTTGCTTTTTGTTGTTGGCAATATGGTTAACATGGAAATATGGTTTGCATGATTTCACATGCATAAAAGATATTATATTTACTTCTCAATGAGTAGGAGAGGGTAGGAAACTTGAAAACTTGAAAAATGTTAAAAAAATGTAATTGGGAAATGCCTAAAAATAAAAGTATTACTATTAAAAAGGACTGAATCTTCTCTTCAAAAGACCTTTATTAAAATTCTTATTGCATTGTGTCAGTAAAGTATGTCTTTTATATATGTTATTTTGCATTTATGAGGCTTTTAAGTCCTAGCAGATAAGTCAATTTTTGACTTTGCAAAGATGCTACAGACAATTGACTGGGCCAACAAACCTTAATTAGATTCTTCCTGTGTATCAGGCACTGTGCTAAGCCTCAGGATTATAAAGGAAGGAAAAATCAGTCCCTGCCCTCAAAGAACATACATGCTTATGAAGAAGATTATGTACATAACTAGGTACATATAAGATATACACAAAATATAATAGAGGTAGCCTGAAAGGGGAAGGTATGAGTAGCTTGGAGGGTATACCTCCTGTAAAAGGTGTGGTTTGAGTTAAGTCTTGGAGGAAGCTGGGCAAATGAAGAGATGGAGATAATGGAGGTTTATTCCAGGCATAGAGGACAGTCAGTAAGAAGTGACAGAAATAGGAGATAGAATGTATTGTTTGAGAAAGTGTAAGCAGACCAGTATAGCTGGATTATAGGATTAGAAAGAAGGGAATAAAGTATAAGAAGGCTAGAAAGACAAGAAAGGGACAGGATAAATTATGAAGAATCAAAGAAATTTTATAGTTGATCCTGGAGTTAACAGGGAATCACTGAAGCTCACTGGGTAGTAACATGGTTGTATCTACAATTTAGAAAAATCTCCTTGGCAGCAGAGTAGAAAATGTTATGAAATAAGGAAAGACTTGAAACAGGAAGACCAGTAAGAAGGCACTAATTTAGGCAAGATGTGAAGAGGATCTGAACTAGGGTTATGGCTATATGACAGAAGGGAAAATACAGAAGAGGTGTTTGTGAAGGTAGAAAGGACAAGATGTGGTAACAAACTGGATATGTAGGATGAGTGAGAGTGAAGGTACCTTTAACAGTAATAGGGAAGTTCTGAAAGGGGGAGGGAAAGGGAAAGGTTGGAATAATTAGTTTTGCTTTGGATGTGGTGAGTCTGAGATGCACACAGGACATCGATTTTGGAGACAACTGGAGATGCATGACTATAACTCAGAAGGAAGACTAGAGCCAGACATAAAGATCTGAAAATCATCAGCAGAGACAACAATTAAACTAATAGGAGACGATGAGATCACCAAGTGAAACAGTTTAGGATGAAAAGAGAAAGGGGCCCAAGACAGACCATTGAGGGACACACAGAGTTAGTGGGTGTGACATAGATAAAGAACCAGCAAGACAGACTAAGGATGTATTTGAAAAGACAGAAAAACCAGGCACCAAGTTTAAATATGTCTCTTCCTACTCTGTCCAATTCAGACAAGAGGGAGGTTCATGTGATACCTACTCCCTCTACCCCTTTGTCCAACTTTATATATTCTTCTCATAAGTTAAGAGAGGTAGTGTTCTACTCCTTAGTTCTTCCTTAAATGGATTTTTCATTCAAGACCATCAAAAGAGAACAAAATTATCCCTGGTCTTGAGAGAATTCAGAAAATTGTGGGAATTGAGTAAACCACATTGACTCCATCTTCTGACTCAATTCTGTTCCCTTTCTATTCAATTATGGGACTAGTTTGTCCAATTTCTGTCTTGTGAGAAAACTTTATTCAACTGTGGGAACTGGGAGAAAACTTTATTGCATTGTTTGAACCTAGTCCTGCATGACTGGGAAGTTGGATCACCTCTATCTGCTACTTAGAGACCACTGAGTAAGTACCTAGGTTATTGTTAGAAAGAGATAAAAGTTTGCCATGTGATTGGGAGGGAGTACTGAGAAGAAGTCTCAAGGTCCTGCTTCAGCAGGAGAAGGGTCAAACTAAGGGGGGAGCCAAGGTCACAGTATTCCCTCAACTGAGCTTGCTTAATAAGCTTCATGCATATTAACTGCCACACCCTGTATAAAATTAACCCTCCATTTTCTGATCATAGGCTCTAGGTTGAAGTACGTTTGGGAGGAGGGAACACATTAGTGGGCAGGCTAGAAAGATTGTAACTTTGAAGAGCTGGGACCAATCCCAGTTCTGAAGGGAGGGACTAGGAAGTACTAATCTCATAAAAAGGCTCAGTTTTGCTTCTGTTCTCTGTAAATAGCACCCATGGCTTGAGATGTATAGAATAAACCACCTTCCCCTGCTCACTCTGTCTTTGAGTTATTTTCATGAGAGTGGCATGTTTCCAAGAATTTGGTGCCCAAGTGGGGCTTGAGACTTGGGCGGGGGGGGGGGGGGGGGGAAGGTGAGTAGATGGATAGGGGAAGAGAGCTCCTGCTCAATCTTGGAGCAGTCTCTGTATCCAGGCTGGGAATTCCCCCTTACATCCTAAAGAAACCCAGACCTTGTTTAAACAAGAAGAGTGTGCAGAGGAATGCAAAAAAAAAAAAAAAAAAGGTCAAATTGGTGACAACCGAGGCTTTCCTAGTCAATATATTGAATGAAGTTGGGAAAATTGGTGGCAAAGTACCACCTTGTTAGTCCAGAGATTCCTCCCCTTTAACTGAACCTGCCCAGGGTTTGGGTCATCAGAGTGAGGTTTCAGGGGTCTTAGGCAAGCCTAATCCTTTGGAGACCTTCGAGTATGAGTCCTAAGATTCGAAGAGCTCTAAGGTTGGGATACTCAGGGGAGGTGGAGAAGCACCTCTAGAAATTCCCTGAGAGAGTCCATTGGGGAAGATTCTAGCAGACTGGGGTAACGCATCTACCCCAGGAAACAATTTTGAATGGCCAAATGAACTGATTCTTAGACCTGTATTGCTCTGTCTGTATATGTTGTGTTTATGTTTCTGTGTGAATGAGAGTTTGTGTTTATGTCTAATCTGACACCTTGTAAGGTTTAAAATGTAGCTAGCCAATCAATAAGAGCTGAAGGGCTGTAGCTGGATTGTCCTTGGAATGCCGCTTTATTTCCCTTCTTCAACTCTCCTAGATCAGTTTCAGAGGAGTGGGTGGATGGGGCTGGGGGGAGAAAAATTATTTTATTGTTTAGCTTTTATGATTGATAATAAGTAAAAGAGTACAGAAGAAGTGTCAGGTCAGAAATAGAAAGAAATAAGGCATGTGCAGCTTTAAAGGGGCTTTAAGCATGTAGAAAGGAAAGAAGCACAGGTGCCATGTGAACAGAAGGTTTGGAAATAAGTTGTTGGTAAAAATTCTTTCTTTCTTCATCCTAATTCTGGCCAAGTTTTGAATCTGAAAAGAGAGATAAGAAAGAAAAAGGAGGGAATATGTTTTCCCCCTCAGACTGAAAAAAGGCAGGCTGACCCAACATTTAACCATTTCCTGCCTCACCCAAAGGAGAAGTTTTTTTGTAGCGGCACACAACCAAAAGGTAACTGAATTCATTCTGGTCATATCTGGAAATGTAAGAGGGTGAAATGTGTCAGTCTTAACTTAATGCTTAAGATAGGTTAAAATTTATTAAACTCTGCTAGAAGTTAGTAGAAGATTAGCAAGTGGAAAAAAAATCTCAAGCAGAAAGCCTAGAGTGAAGGGCTGAGAGTTATGAATTCAGGTTTAATTAGGTCTCAAAGCTAAAGTTTGTACTTTATATTCAGATTAAATCAAGGTTATCTGATATCAGACAACGTACTTAAAGTTGCAAAAAATAAGAAGTTTTTCTATCTTTAAAAAATGATTACTTTAGGATAAAAAAGGGGGGGCTTTTTGCAGAGGGGGAGGGGAAGAAATGTGTCTTTCTTGGTATGTAAATTGTTAGGCATTTAACTCCTTCCAGTTTCTAAGGTTGGGGAAAGTAGGACAAAATTGGGGGGATGATTTTTTATTTGAAATATAAAGGAAAATGAAGGCAGTCTGAGTAAAGATTAGGAAAGAGAGAAATAAAAGCTTGAGCAAATATATAGAGGATAGAAAAGAAAAAGGAATGATGTAAAGAAAAATGGGGGCGGGGGAGCAATGGGCCCATGTGCTTTCAGTCACTCCCTCCCCAATATTATTTCAGAAAATTTGGATATGTTGAAAGAGTACTGAGGAAAGGAAAATTTGTAGCCTGATTGGAAAACCAATAGATAAAGTTATGGAAAGTTTTATTGAATGGTATGGTAAAGATATTGATTACTGTGATTTGTAATTATTACTATTCAATTAAATATTAAATTCCAAGGTCCCTGCTTGGAGGAGAAGTAGAGCCCACCTTGTTAAAATTGGTTCAAAATTATCAAGACTTCTTTTCTCTGGGCTAAGGACAACAGTTAGAACATTAACTTAGCACATTTAAAGTTAATATAATTTTAAACTTTTTAAGAAAGAAGAAAGGTTATTAAGATTTAACTTAAATATATATGTGCATATATAAATAATAAAAGTGTTTACCTATTGTTATTTGGCATTTAAGATAGTAAAGTAAACATAAGGACTGCAGTATAAGGTAATTGTTCTATACTTGGTAACTTTGAAATGGATTCTAAATGCCAAAAGTAATAAGATAATTTCTGGAAATGAACTTGATATGTGTTATTACTATATTTCTAAATTGGGTTGTTTTGATAATTTGAAACTGTTAAAATTTGTTATAAACAAGCAGTGATAATGCTATTGATATCTATGATGGAAAATTTTTCATTTGAAATCTGAGCTATCATAAAAATGTGTATATGCAGTGGGTTAAAAGTTATAGTTTAGTCTCTGTGCAAGGTAATTTGGAAATGACTCACCTAAATGGATAACAGGATGTTTCAAGTTTTAAATACACAACAATGTTTAGAGTATTTCTAAATTGTGTGATTTGGCAAACAATCATCAGCCCTATTTGGTTAAAAGTAACTTCTCTTAATTGTACTGTGAGAGAAAAATGATGAATGGGTTAAGAAGCTGTTAAGTGTGGGGAGGTTCTTATGAATTCTGTGTAAAAGTTGCTGTGCTGTAAATTTTCCATGAGGAAAATGAGAATCCTTTAAAGAAAATATGTGTGTGTGAGATTTTTAATCCTGTTTCATCTAAGGATATATTTGTGTAGGTTAATCTGGAGGTTTATGCACTACTACATTAATTCTGTAATAACTAGGAATTAAAGTGGTTTTAAGGAATTCCAGTATTTAAAGATTTATTTTTGCTTTAAGAGAGAAGTTTTAGTTAAAATTGTTTCATTATCATTTATGAAATTTTGGGGATTATTAGCTAAGTTATTTGGGGGTTACTATTTTAATGCTAAGCCGTAAAAATTAATTAATTACTGTGTATGAAAAGGAGGGGATTGGGTAAAAACTTTATTTGGATTGGTTCTGTCCATTCAGAACAGTCCCCCTGTAGATATGGAGTGTCAGCAGGCAGGGCACTAGCATCAGCCCCTCCCTGGGATCCATGTCAAATCTTCTTACTTTGGAAACTTGCCAAGGCCCCTCGAAACCATCTGTGTGGGCAAGGTCATCAGCCCTAGGAAAAGAATTTATTTGGATTATGGAGTTCCTAAACAATAAATCTAGCTTGCTCAAAAGTTTGTGATTGAAAGGATTTCTCATAATTGGCTTTTACATCAGGACAAGTGTAAATTTGAGAAGGAAAGATGTTAAATGGAATCCCTTATGTATGTGAGCCCTTTATTGCTTATTGCAACTCCATGAAAATAAAAATAACTGCATTAGGCTCTAAGCTGTGATTGGTGAAATTTGCTGTTTGAGGTCTTGGGACCATATTAATTTTGTTTTGAGTTTGAATTTGGGTATAGTTGTCTGCATTAAAGCAGTATCTGGGGGAAAGTCATTAGCTACTCAAAGAAAACATGACTGAGTCTGGTTATCTAGTCATGTCCTTGCTTTTCCTTTTTATGGAATGTTTCTGTAATCAAAGCAGGTAGTGAAAGATGTGAGCACAATGCAAGCATGTGTAATCTTGCTGTTTTCAATCAAATAACTGGGTAAATTTGTACTCTTGTATAGTCTTGTAAAAGATAAAAATCCATGGAATAAGAACATTCTTTCTGAATGATATGGAAATAATTAGATAAAGGAAAGGAAACAAAGGTACAAACACAATGTTGAATCATTTATCCCACAGAGTAAGGCTAGGATTTAAAGTTAACCGTAATAAAGGCATGTCTGTATGGAATATGGTTATCGTATGTTTCAAAGTGATGTAATAAAGGAACAATTAATACAACCGACTAAATTAATTACAGAGACTAAATCAGAGACATCTTTAGTGTGGGGAAAATAATTTCAGTGTTAAGTTTCTTAGAGGCAGGTAACTTGTGGTAATATTTTTGCCCTGATGGAAAAGTTAAATGTTTCTGTTTTGATCTGAATTCATTCCATGACCTAAAAATAAGTTGAAGTTAGTGTTTGAACTTATATATGTATCATGTTCTTTTAGACTGAGTTTGGTTAGAAAAGAATAAAGAAGCTTGGGAAACAGATACAAATCTATTAGGGCAATAACATGATTTTAATGGTAAGTCTGATTTTATGTTGTTATTTATTCAGGAACTAGAACAAGTAGAGAAAGGTAAGCAAGCTACTTAAGGCTCACTTTAAAGATGTCCTTTAGTCAATGTGAAATTATAGTTATATCTGAAACTGATTATTGTAGCTTACTATTTTAAGATTTTAAGGGAGTGACTTTTTCTGTCTAACTCTAGGTGTGGATACCAAGAAAGGCTGTCTGAGCCACTGATCCACGATGCTAGCTACTCTGTGCAATTATGAACTGCAAAAAGTGATCTTGTGGGAAGGTTGGGAGAATGACTTTTCTGCTTGAGCTGACGTAGGATTCTCCTGACTCAATTTCCCTAATGACACCTGGCAGATATAAGCCTGGCTAAGTGCCATTTGACAATCTATACAACTTCTGCCTGGAACTGACGTGAAGTTAGGGAAATATGGTTCCCTTGCTCCAGCTATGTCCCTACTCTTAATGCCAAATTCCTGTAAATGAAAGTTTTGTAAGCATAATACCAGATCTATTAAATAATAAGTTAGTACAGGAACATGTGAAGTTATTATAGTAAGAACTGAGTTACTAGACTAAGGATTTTAGCCCAACAACTAATTATTTAGCCTTGACATCTGCTACTGATACACACACACACACACACACACACACACACACCCGTATAAGTTAGGGTCCTTTAATCCTTAGTAATATTATGGAGACAATTAGGTCAAGGGCTTGTGAAATCAGCATATTATTCTTGTCTCAGGTGATTGATGTTAAAAGAAAAATGGTCTGTGGTCCAGCTTGTAAATGCTTTAAAGAAGTATAATGTGACCAGAAATTGGAAATGTTTTATGACTTGATATGTACTGTGTTAAAAACTGATTACTTATTGTATTTATGTATGCACTACAGCCTGTTATTAGTTCCTTAGTGAAATCTCATCCTTGTGATGGGGGAATAAATAATGGACAATTGGCCAAAGTTCCAATTTTGATTTTGTAAAAGTGATAGGGGTATAAAGCTTAAGAATAGTAATGTAAAATTGTCAGGATCAGTTGTGTAGGAGACACAGGAAAGAAGATTTCTACAAAAAGATGGCAAGAAGATACTCTGCTGAAGATGGCTCAAATGAGCATCTAGACCAAAAAGCTGCATCAGATGACATCCCCCACCCCATGTTTTTGTATGACATGAAACTTCTAAATGGATAATTCAATGATTTACCTTTTTCTTTTGGATCTCTGCATCTGTACTTATATAAGGGGACTGCCCCCTTATAATATGTCAATGTGTCACTCAACCTCTCCCCCTTCCTACTTAAAGGGGAGATAGATGAAGGGAAGAATTCATATGGGAAAGAGTATGGGATCATTAAAAAGGTGAAAACAAAATTTAAAGGAGGGAATGTAAAGATGATGATTGAATGCACAAAGGCCTCAATCCCTTCCCCTAATGAGGAGTGTGAAATGATGCTAAGTTTGAACAAAAGGAAATTGAGAAACTGTGGAGGTCAAATCCTTACTAGAAAAGATGGAGGAATTGTTAGTAAGAGATAAAGTTTGCCCTCCACAGAAAGAAACATCCTATCTGGTAGCTATGTGATTGGGAGGGAGTACTGAGAAGTCTCAAGGGCCTACTTCAGCAGGAGAAGGGCCAAACTAAGGGGGTAGCTGAGGTCACAGTATTCCCTCAGCTGCCCTAACTTAATAAACTTCATGCATACTAAATGCCACACCCTGCATAAAATTATCTCTCGATTTTCTGATCATGGATCTATGTTGAAGTTTGGGAAGAGGGAACACATCAAGAACTGACAAGTAGTGGGCAGGCTAGAAAGACTGTAACTTGGAAGAGCTGGGACCAACCCCAGTTCTGAAGGGAGGGACCAGGAAGTACTAACCCCACAAAATGCTCAGTTTGGCTTCTGTCTGTGTGGCTGTTCTCTGTGAGCAGTACCCATGGCTTGAGATGTGTAGGATAAATCACCTTCCTCTGCTCACTCTGTCTTTGAGTTATTTTCATGAGAGTAGCGTGATTGCAACAGTTATGCTGACCAGAAACCCAGTCAGATCCAAAGAATGATACAAGGAGTTCTCTCACAATTATACATCTCAAGCAACCATATGTCTTATCTGAAAATCGGTCCCACACTGGTGAATCAATTACTGCCTCTTTGTTCCTTTCATTGCATACACTCAGGGGAAGCGGACATCTTTTTTCTTTCTAATTTCTGGGAATTTCACCTGTTTACTCTCCCCCTTCTAACTTGGAAAGTCTCTAATCTTTCCTCCAATTAGAAATCAGTTGACCTAATCTTGTAATGCTTATATACTATTTTCTTTTTTTCTCCTTTTAATGCATAAAAATTGGTCTCCCCTACATTCAGGGTCCAGTGCCAAGCCAAGGATACCTGGTCCCAATTTGTTATGCAATTGGCATGTATTGCTTAATAAATGATACATGCACAAACTCAAATTTTTGTTTCCTCAGTTATTTCAGATTTTGCCCATCACAGTTTTACCAGTCACAGTCCCTGTTTCCCTTATTTTTAAAAATCTTTCTGTGACACTAAAAAGTCAGTAGGATTCTGAAGGGCCTCTTTTTCTCCTAGTAGAACATAAGCACTTAGTCATTGTTTAGCCCCTTCCAATTGCTTCTTGTGTTTGCATTTCACTATTTCCATTCAGCTCTGGTCTTTTCATTAAGAATGCTTGCAAGTCCTCTATTCCATCAAAGATCCACTTTGTTCTCTGTAGTATTATGCTAAATTTTGCAAGGTATGTTATTCCATTTCCACAAATGAAGCCAATCAAAGAGGCTGCACACTACCATGTGTTTAGCACACTGGAACCACATATGCATTCTGCGTCATGACTCTCTCCCAGAAGCAGGCTCCTTAGCACTTCCAAGTAAGGGGATGTTCAAAGGTATTCTGTACAAGTACCAGACCTCTGTTAAATAAACCTTTATATTTTGCCTTTGGGAAACAGCATACTGCAAACTTTCCTCTCATTTGTAGTGATAGCTACAAATGACAGTGAGTCCTTGGTTGGTCAACAAGCATTTATATAGGGCTTACAAACATGCCAGGCTCTGAGCTAAGCTGTTGTTGTTTGTCCTTCATTCTCAAAGAGGATCATAACATTAGGGAGGTGATATGATGACATGCAAGTTGTTTAAGTAAGGAAGGGCTGTGCAAAGTCACCAACTTCACTTTCTCCTCTGAAACCTTCTGGGTCCAGTGGCAAGATATAGATCAGGAAGACTGGAGACGGCCTAAGTTAAGCACACAATATTCAAAGAAAGGCAAACAGTTCCTACCCTTAAAGAGCATGTCTCCTGATGGAGAGATACAACATGTAAAAATTAGGTACATGTGAGATGCACTCATACTAAATGGAAAGTTATCTGAGAGAGGAACACATTAGTTGAACTCCCTCCTTCTGGTTGCTTGCAGTATTTTTTTTTTGTCCTGGAAGGTCTGGATTTTGGCTATGCTATTACAAGGACACGGCAGAGTGAGCCTGTGCTAGTCTAAGTGACCCTGTGACTGAATCTTAAGTTCCTACTTGTCTCTTTTGCTTGGTGATATTTTTCTTGATCACTATGTCCCAAATAATAATGCAAAAATGAATAAATGAAGAAAATACTTATTAAGCACTTACTATATGCAAATCATTGGGAATACAAATAGAAAAGACAATTCTTGCTTTCAAGGAGCTCATGTTCTAATTGGAGAGATATCACATATAGAAAGTTTCTAGTGCAAGTCAGATGGATGGAAAGGCTTTAATATCCTTAAGGTGCAAAAGCAAAGCTGGTAGTAATGCCTCTTCTTTAATGCCATTTGTACTGATAAACATGTTTCTGATGTTGACAAGTGCCAAAGACTCTGGTGGCAAGAACTTTCTTTCCTGGGTCTTAAGTAGCTGTAGCTGTAGCAACTGGTGGCCAGACAACATCTCCACAGGGATTGCAGACAGATTAGCCTTTTAAAAATCCATTCATTTATCATTCGGTGAATATTTATTCTCCATGTACTAGATATAGACTTGGAATTAGAGAAGTAAACATAAAGAAGACTATACATACACTCAATCTCTTGCTCCAAGACTTTCAATGGCTCCCCACTCCCTGTGCAATAATATCCCAGCTCCAGTAAGGTAAACATGTAAACATCTATCTTATCTCCACGAATCTAGATTATGTCTCAGTTTGTCTTTCTCACCTTAACCTTTCAACAGTACAATATATATATGTACCCTACACTTGAGGGTCAAACTGTTTTATCTGCCATTCCCTATGCAAGCTCTGTTCTTCTCTACCTCCAAACCTTTACTCTTGCCATGCCTCTAGATAAGAATTTTCTCTCCCTCCCATCTCTACTAGTGGAAACCATATCTATCTACCATAGAAAAGATAGCATTTGAGTACTGGACCTTGAAGTTATACCCAATTACCTCACTTAAAGTTAATTTTTCCTGTCCCTGTATACCACTGACACTCTACCATATCTGGGCTATGTTTAATTTCCTCACTTATATACTCCTTAGACCCAGAAACAGTTTTCTGTCCATTCTTGTCTTCCCTACTATAATGCCTATTGTAGCATCTTGTACAAGTTAGGTGCTCAAATAGTATCAATTTAATTTAAAAAACAATAATATCAGTAAGCCCTTCTGATTACAAAACACTGTGCCAGGTGCTGAGGGAGAAACAAAATTTTGATAAAACATGACACCAGCCTTCATAGTACTCATAACCCAGAAAATGGATAGGAGGGAAACAGAGATTCCATATCAATCTGACACAGGCCTCTAAAACTTGTGGCCCGTGAGTTGCTTGCTTGCTACACACCAAAGAATTTCCTCTACATAAAAAGGATGTTTTCCTCTACAATTTTCATAGGCTGCCTGAAATCCTTTGGTGGGTTGCTGTGCAGGCCTGACCTAAGAGAAGATTACATAAGCACATGAGAAAAATATTGTAAAAATGCTATTGGAGAGATAATTAATTATAACCAAGACCTCTAAGTGGCACCCAATGACATCCGTGGGCATTTCTTAGTCCCACTAGTAGAACTCTTAAATAAAGATAAAAAGTTATTATTTATATCAGAAAAAATTTAGTTACAGAAGCTATAATGAAACAAGTTTTCAATTCACTTCAATAGTAGCAAATGTAACTATGAAACAAGTCAAATTAAGTATCAGTTAAACAAGTTAAAATGCACCACTATCGATTAATAAAATGCTATAGCAGGGACATTCAAACATGTACAACTCTTAATTATGTGACATAAATTTGTGTTACGGACAGTATATGACATAATAACAATAAAGGGTATTCTTGAACACAACTAGATCAAAGATTTCTCCACTGTGTCTTATTTAGATTATATATACCAATCATCTTACCCATGGATGCTATCCCTTATCCCACCCACACCCTCAACCCCCTATAAACTTTCTTCCAAATTCCTCTAACAGTAATACTTGAGAGCAAATAACCCAGTACTTATTCAGACATAGAATTTTAGGACTGCAATTCGTTTCAACACAGCAACATGTGTTTAGCATCTACTACTGAAAGGCACTTTACTATGTTTATCACTAAGAGAAAATGAAGATGAAGAAATGATTCCTGACCTCAAACAAATGTAAGAATTCATCAAGTATGACTGTTTTACAGCTAAAAAAACTAAAGCAGAGAGTAGTAAAGGGAACTATAAAAATCAACAAATATTTATTAAGTGTCTATTTTGTACCAGGTTAGGGACAAAAGTACAAAGAACAAACCAACCCTTATTCACAAAGAGCAGATATAATGGAGGAGACAAGTATATATAAAAACACATAAAGCACAGATATAATGTGAATAAATACAAACATATACAAAACAATTAAATGCAATAGTTTTGCAAGAAAGGCTCTAGCAATTGGGGGATCACAAAAGGCTTTATACAGAAGATGAAGTTCGGACTGTCTTAGAAGAAGAAAAAGTCTTCATGAATTAGAGATAAGCAAAGAGTGCATTCCTGGATTATTGGATAACTTGTGCAAAGGCTTGGGGACAGGGGCTACAGTGACATGGAGTGAAGAACAGAGAAAATGACACCTTGGTTAAATTGTTGGTAATGCTTCATTTTTCATCAGCAGCTCTCCTTGGTTTCCACTCCATGGAACCCCCTAGTAGCCTCTCACCCATCCCCTCTTCAGCTCCCTTTTGTGTATTATCCCCCATCCCCATTGCATTGTAAATTCCTTGGCAGCAGGAGCTGTCTTTCTTTTTCTTATTTGTATTTCTAGCACTTAACATAGTGCTTGGCACATAGCAGATGCTTAATAAATGTGTTGTGTTTTCTTTTTAAATTAATATTGAATTAATAATGAATTACAAGTGTGAGAGGAAAAGTAATGTTCAATGAGTGTGGAAAGAATAGGTTGAGGCCAAGTTTTGTATGGCTTTAAAAACTAAACAGAAAAGTTTTTATTTTATCCTAGAGGCAATAGGAAGCCAATGGAGTTGAATGGAGTAGGAATCACATGGTCATATTTGTACTTCAGGAAAATTAATTTGGTAGTAGTTTGTAGGAAGGACTGGAATGGGCAGAGACTTGAGTCAGAGAAATTAACTAAGAAGCTATGGCAATAATCTAGGTGAGAGGAAATGAGGGCTTAAACTAAGGTGGTAGTCATGTTGGTGGAGAAAAAGGGTCAAGATGGAAGAGATGTGAGGGCAGAAATGGCAAGATTTTATAACCTATGTAGATGTGTATGATGAGGCAGAGTAAGGAGTCAAATATAATGCCAAGATTAAGAATCTAGGAGACTGAACAGAGAGGTAGATCAGTGGAATAGGTTGGTACAGAAGACACAGTAGTCAATGACTATAGCAGTCTACTGCTTGATAAACCTAAGGACCTCCAGCTTCTGGGATAAGAACTCACTGTTTGACAAAAATTGCCGGGAAAACTTGAAAATAGCATAGTAGAAACTGGGCATAGACCAATGCCTGACACCGTATACCAGAATAAAGTCCAAATAGGTATACAATCTAGGTATAAAGGCTGATAATACAAACAAATTAGGGGAGCAAGGAACAGTTTATTTGTCAGATCTATGGAGAATGAAGGAATTTATGACCAAACAAGAGAGAGAGAACATTATGAAATGCAAAATGGATAACTCTGATTATGTTAAATGGAAAAGTTTTTGCACAAAGCTAATGCAACCAAGATTAGGAGGGAAGCAGAAAACTGGGAAAGAAATTTTACAACTAGTGTCTGTGACAAAGGCATCATTTCTAAACTATGTAGAGAAGTCAAATTTACAAGAATACAAGTCATTCCCCAACTGATAAATGGTCAAAAGATATGAACAAGCAGTTTTCCAAGAAAGAAATTAAAGCTCTCTATAATCATATGAAAAAATGCTCTAAATCACTATTGATTAGAAATGCAAATCAAAACAACTCTGAGGTATCACATTACACCTATTAGATTGGCTAACATGACAAAACAGGAAAATGACATTTTGGATTAGCTGACAAATGGATTAGTTGTGAGAGAGTTGGAACACTGATTCATTGTTGGTGGATCTGTGACCTGATTCAACCATTTTGGAGAGCAGTTTGGAATTATGCCCAAGCGGCAGCAAAAATGTGCAAAGCCTTTGACCCAGCAATATCCCTTCTAGGGCTGTATCCCAAAGAGATAAAAATTGGAAAAGGACCCACATGTACAAAAATATTTATAACAGCTATTTTTGTGGTGTCCAATTTTGTGGAAATTGAGGGAATGTCTATCAATCGGGGAATGGCTGAACAAGGAATACTACTGTGCTATAAGAAATGATGAATAGGTGGACTTCAGAAAAACCTGGAAAGATTTATATGAACTGAGGCTGAGTGAAGTGAGCAGAACCAGGAGAACATTATACACAGTATACACAGCCACAGCGTGCAAGGACTGTTTTTGATAGACTTAGCCCTTCACAGCAATGCAAGGACCTAAAATATTGCTAAAGGAGTCATGATATAAAACGTCATCCATATCCAAAGAAAGAACTATGGAATCAGAAATCAGAATGAAAACAGACTATTTCTCTTTTGTTATGTTTTGGTTTTCTCATGCTTTCTCCCATTCATTTTAATTCTTCTATGCCAAAATGAATAATGTGAAAATGTGTTTAATAGGAATGCATGTGTAGAGCCCATATAAGATGGTATGTCATCTTGGGGAGAAAATTTGGAACCTATGGAAATGATTGCTGAAAACTAACAACAAATAAATTAATAAATTTGGAGAAAAAATGAAAAAAAAGAAAGCCCTACCTTCTGCAAAAAAAAAAAAAAAAAGAATCAAGGAGACTGGAAGGATGGTAGTGCCTTCAACAGAAACAGAATAGATTTGGAAGAGATTTGCTTTGGGGGGAAAAGATAACAGGTTTCACTTTGAACATGTTGAGTTTAAGCTGCCTCCATGCATTCTGACATATCCAATAGGTAACTGATGATGTGGGAGTGAAACTAAGGGGAATGCCAAGGGCTAGATATACAGATCTGGAAGTCATCTATACAGAATGATAACTAAAACCATGGGAGCTAATGGGGTTGCCAAGAGAGAGAATGCAGAAGGAAAAAAATTAAAGAGGGTCTAAAATAGAACTTTGAGGAATACTCTTAATCAATGGTTCTGATATGGATGTGGAGTTTGGATGATGAACCAGCAAAAGAAAAAGAATGATCAGACAGGTAGGAGGTGAACTGGATTAAGAGTTGTGTCACAAAAACCAAGAGAAATCTCTGCAGTTATTTTCAAAGAATTCAGTACTTAGAACACAGTCCTCTTCTTTAAACCACACCATGACTTTACATTAAAGGACTTCAACATACATGTTTGGATGTTTCCTCAAGCATCTTGGCTTCCTAGTTCCTCAATCTCCTCAATGCTCACAGGAAACAAAGAAATTCTGTTTTCCTCAGTTCTAGCTGAGAAGGGATGTGACCTAGCATGGATAGGTTAGAGGTCAGAAACTAATGTGCAGACTCAAGGAGCTGTGTGAAGAAAAGCCTATCAGAGAGAACATAAAATCACATGACCAGGGGACAGAATCGCTGGAGATCCAAAGTTTGGAAAACAGTATAAGAAGCCCCATCTTTCTGAACACGTTGTAGTAGTCCTGTAACCTTACAGGGGAGGCTACCCTGGGCGTAAGGATTAATAAAGGCTTTTCTGATTTCACAACAAGTATTGTTCTTTGCTTAAGGTGAGCATGTTTCTCACTGTTTGGGGCTTGTTAGATGGCTCACTTCTAACAATGAGCATGATCTATTCCTTCACTCCACCAGTCACACAACAGGATGGTCACACTCTTGATCTTACAAGTTTTCTATTTCTATCATTAAGAATTCTGAAATTATTTGATCTAACCATAATCTCCTATCATTCCATTTCTCTCTATGCCTTACTCCTCCAAAATCTATTTGTCCTCAGGATATCCAATTCTTCTACCCTCCCAAACCAACCTGATTTTTCTCTTCTTTCCTTCTCTTCTTTTTACTTTTTCTCCTCTCTTCCCCATTCCTTCCAGATCTTAACCCTGCTGTTACAATTCATTGTTAGCAGTCTTATCTTGAATCTCTAGCCTGCTTGTCCTACAGCTATTGATGTCTTATGCAACTTAAGCAGGGGCTACTGCCAGGGTTTTAAATGACAATCAAACTGCGTCCCTTACAAATTTATGTTGCCATCTTCGGTAAGGGAATTCTCCTACTTTCCCTTATTGATCCTATATCACATTCCCCTTCTCTTCTCTCAAGCCTTCTGTACTACTCTCCCTCTGCCTCCTTTCCTGCTCCCCCCAGCCTCTCAGCAGAGGACCTAGCCTTATACTTGACTAAGAAAATAAAAGCCAGTTATGAACTGTTCTCTCCATCTCTAAACATCTTGATATCATCCCCTGTTCTCTCCTCCTTTACTCCAGTATCTGATGAAGAGATGTTCCTTCTACTCTCCAAAGCCAACCCTTCAAAATGTATCCCTGATCCTATTCCCTCCTCTCTCCTATATTATGGAATCTTGCCTCCATAACCATCCCCTCTCTTATCTTTGATCTCTTCCTTTTTTATTGGCTCCCTCCCTATTGCCTACAAACATATCCAGGACTCCTCCCATCCTTTTTTTTTTTGTCTCATTAATTTATTTTTTTAATTTTTCAAGTAACAAGTATTTTTTTAATCTGTCCCTCTCCTACTACACCCAACCCCACCAAGCAATTAAAAAAATACACACACCACTTAACATACATCTATAAGTCTTGAAAAACAAATATCTTTCTACATTTTAATTTCATGACCTCCCTTAAAGGAGGTAAATGGCATGTTTCATATTCATTCTTTTGGACTCATTGGCTATCATCATGCTAACTGGAGTTATCTAAATTTTTTTCTATGATGTTATCAGTGTATAAAATGTTCTAATTGTGCTAGATGCAAACTATTACTTTGCATTAGTCTATACGAGTCTTACCAGATTCCTCTGAAAGTGTCCACTTCATCATTTCTTATAGCATAATAATATTCCATTACATTTATATACATTTGTTTAGCCATTTCCCAATAGGAAGATATCCCTTAAGTTTCAATTTCTGGCAACTACAAAAAAAAAGCTACTCAATATTTTTGTATTGGTCATTTTCCTTCTTTTATTTTTTTGGGATATGGACTTATTAGTGGCATAGCTGGGTCAAAAGAAATGCACAGTTTGGTAACTATTCAGAGACAGTTCCAAATTGCTTTATGGAAGAGTTGGATTAATTCAAAGCTCCACCAACAGTGCATTAGTGTATCTGTTTTCCCACAGTCTCTCATCATTTGTCATTTTCTTATAATATTTTACAACCAGAGAGATGTAAAATGGAACCTCAATGTTGCTTTAATTTGCACTTCTCCAGTTATTTGTGATTTGGAGCATTTTTTTCATGTGATTATTGATAGACTGGATTTCTTCCTCTGAAAACTGTCTTTTCATATCTTTTGACCATTTTATTTACTGAAGAATGCTGTTACTCATGTATGTTTAAATCAGTTCTTTATGTATCTTGAACGTTCGATCTTTATCAGAAAACATGTTTGCAAAGAATTTTTCCCCAGGTAACTGTTTCCCTTCTAATTTTTACATTAAAGATCTGTTTAAAAGTACATAAACTCTTAAAACATATATAATCAAATTTATCCATTTTATCATGTGTGATCTTCTCTATCACTTATTTAGTCACAAACTACTTCTTCCACTATGCATACATCCAAAGAGTAATTTCTTCCTTTCTCCTCCAATTTGTTTATGATGTGATGTTTTCTATGCAGGTCATATATCCATTTGGAATTATGCTTAGTATATGAAAATGTTAGTCTAAACATGATTTCTATCAGACTGCTATCTAGTTTTTCCATTCTTTTTTGTTAAATGGTAAGTCATTTCCCCCAGTAACTGCGATCTTTGGGTTTATCAAACATTATGCTACTGTTTGCTTCAGAATCAGTTCTACAGATCAACCTTCATTTTTTTTTTTTTAAGTCAGTACCAAATTCTTTTAATAGCTGTTGCTCTGAGGTATATTTTGAGGGTTGGTACTGACACTCCATTCCTTCCACTTTTTTCATTATTACCTTTGAGATTCCTGATCTTTTGTTCCTCCATGTGAATTTTTATTATTTTTTCTAAGTCTATAAATACACCTTTGGGAGTCTGGTATAACAATAAACAAGTAAATTAATTTAAATAGTATTTTTATTACATCAACTCTATCCATAAATAATTAATGTTTCTTCAATTATTTATTTCTGCAAAGTGTTTTAATTAGATACATATAGTCTGTGGATGAATCTTGGAAATATACTCTCCAGCATTTTATAGTTTCTGTAGTTATTTTGAATGGAAATTCTCTTTTCTAGCTCTTCTTACTGGATTATTTATGGGAATGTGGATTTATGTGGACTTATATTCTGCAACTCTACCAAAGCTACTACTTCAATTAATTTCTAATGAACTCTTTAGGGCTCCCAAAGGGTATTATCATTTCATCTGTAAAAAGTGATTAATTTTGTTTTCTGTGTCTATGTCTATTCTCTCAATTTCTTTGTCTTACTGCTACAGCTAGTACGTCTAGTAGTATGTCTATGACTATATCAAGTAGTAGTAATGATAATATGTATCCTTGCTTTGCCCCTGATCTTACTGGAAAGGCCTCTTCTCTCACTCATTCTTAAAAAAACAAACAAAATTCTCACTTGACCTGCTGTCTCTTCAAGCTTCCCCTATATCTTTTCTTGATTCTTAAACTCCCAGAAAATGCTGACTACTCTTATTGCCTCCATTTCCTCTTCACTCACTCACTCATTCACTTCTCAACCCTTTGCAATCTGGTTTTCAAACTCATTCTCAAACGAAACTTCTTAAGGATCTCTAACTGTTGATCTTTTCTCAGCCCTCATCCTTCTTGATCTTTCTGCAGTTGAAACTACTGAATACCCTGTCTTCTTAGGATACTCTCTTCTCTCTGGATTTTCATGACATTGTTCTCTTGGTTTTCCTCCTACCTGTAAGACTGTTCCTTCTCAGTTTACTCTACTGGTGTCTCATTTTTGGGGGGTATTCTGGGCATTCACACAGAACCAGTTCTTCACTATTGACTTTGACTTCCTCAAATACACAGTCTGTCATTATACTCAACCAGTACTTCAAGGTGAAGCCTCAAGTGTCAGTCTTAGAAATGCTAAAGTAACCACACTCCCACCCTGCCCACCTACAGTCAGACCTGCTCTCCTCAGGGCCTCTGCTTGTCTCTTGAACTTGTGTTAAGGGGCTAGGGCAAGAGAAGGATGCAGCTGGGATCTGTTTGGTAGGGCAGTCGAGAAGTTCATGCTCTGTGCCTCTGGCCCCAACTGAGAGCAGCCATAGACCTCTCTGCTGTCTGGCTACAGTCTCTGGGACTGATGGGATCAGCTCATAGTGCCCTTCACCTTCAGCTTACTTCTTCCAAACTCTGGTGGGGAGAGGGGTGTGCCTATAGAGTACCAGGGATTATCAACATTGTAGGGCAGAGACCAAGACAACCAATGGCAAATACAGGAATCCTCCAAACATCACAGTACCCTCATCCCTCTTTGCCATCAGGGGTATCTTATTTCTGTACTGGATCATGGTTAGCTTGGGTAGAAGGTAGAAAGGACTCCTTTCTACCACCAATGTTCATAGCATCTCTAACTCAACCCCTTCCCCCAGCCCCTATTTTTCCCAAGCAGAAAATGATGAATTCCCTTTACTGAAACTAGCAATACACCATCACATCATACATATGGAAGTACATATTTTGGATGGAAAAAGCCCAGTTTGGGAATGGCTTCTCCATTAGTAGCCTTATCTGATCCTCTGGTACTGCTCCCAGCCTTTTACTTTCTCCACACCCAATTACTACCTTCTAATCTCATCCAATTCCAATCCAATTTCACTCTATTTCCCACTCAGGTCCTGGGGTCTGTATTTCTCTAGTCTTTGGCCAGCACCTATTGCCTTGTGAAAGCCTAATCACTAGAGTAGCATCTCACTCTCAAACTATCATCATATTTGGGATTGCCTGGGGGAGTTATGGGGCGCTGTGGGGCAAAGCCTAGATCAATGATCCTGGCTAACTTTGATTCTCCAGTTCACAGTCCCACACCCCTCCCAATCCAAGATGTCTACCTAACCTTGTATTTCTATTGTATACATTGGACCTGAATTAGAGGCCCCTCCCACTTAGAGAGTCAGTCCTGGGCAGCATGGAGAGAGGGGTCATATCCTAAGAAGCACAAGTTCCAGGAAAGCCAGGGAAGTAGTGGGCCCCCTAGTTAGGATCTGGCCTAGACACAGATAGGGGATGTCCTGGCCTCCTGAGTTCTTTCACCAAGCACCACTCTCCCTTAGCAATTGAATCTCTCTCCCCAGCCTCCTTCCTGACCCCAGGGCTCCTCATGGGACCCTTATCAGCTCTGGCACATAAACAAAAAGATTCAGAGGAGAAAATTCATTCTGTCAAGATAGGAATAGGGATGCAGTATGGTACAGTAGAGAGCTGGTCTCAAATCCAGGAAGTGCTGGATTCAAGTCCTACTTCTTAAATATCCTGGCCAAGTCACTTTAATCTCTCAGAGCTGTAGGCAACTATGATTATAAAGTTGCAGAGAAGGTGACCTTCTCTGGAGGCTCCCTATACCAATGAACCCCTAATAAGATCATAAGTTGCAAGAGGATGATGCTACTATTTAACAATACATCTTATATTTTCCTTGAATACTCCTAAATATTCCTAAAGTGTCCACCTAATACAATGCCTAACACAAATTCTTGCTAATCACTTTCTCAGCTAGACTGCTTCTTATCACCCTAGTTATTCTAGTGTCTTCTTCAGTGGTTCCACTAGCAGACTAGTTCACACTAATCATAGTTTCTCAGGGCTCTGTCCTTAACTTTTCTTGCCTGTGTTGGACTGTAGGCAATATTACCTATTTTCTTAGATTAAATTAAACAATCTTTATCCAGAAATTTACCTCTTTAGATTATTTCCTATGTGCTATATTTAATATATATCAGGCTGCTATATTTTAACAATGGAATTACCAAAGACAGAACTGCTGACCTTCCTTAACTTTTCTCTATGCTCAGTTGATACCATTATCATTTCTCAAAACAACCCAGGCAAAGAAACTCAAAGTAATTAATTGTTCAACTCATCCTTGTTCTTTCATTCAGTCAGCTGCCAAATCACACTGCTTTGACATGCGTGTCAATTTTTCCAACAATGATCTGCTAAGTAGTGGTGGAATATATGTGTGTGATATTTTTCTGGGGGGGGGGGGGTGGAGGAGAGGAATGATAAGAGAAATTTCTTCTAGCTATGCACTCACTCACCCAAAACCAATGGCTCTTTTTCCTTCTCCCAGGATCTATAGAACAGGGGTCAGCAATTTGGCATCAAAACTTTAAGGCAGATCAACCTTGCCTTTTCCCAGGGTTTGGAAATTTAGAGGGTGCCAACAGCAGCTAGACGCAACTAAGTTCAACATCTAATTAGCAAGACCAATTAGTTACAATGGGAAGGTCTCAGATGGTTGGCTGGTCACAGTTCAGGTGACATCTTACTCAGCTTGCCAGCCCACCACTTCCCAATCCCTTCCACTCCTGATGACCTCCACAATAGCATTTGATGACATTTTGTGTCACTTGCCTTGAGTGCAAAAGTAGCTAGACAGGTCTACTGTGGTCTAGGTAGATTCAGGTAAATTCAGAGAACAAACTACTAATCCAAGAGTTTACCAGTAGAGTAACTTGTCATTTTTATACTTTTCTAAGAGTGAGGCAGATGAAAACAGTGAACTGTAAACCCCTAAACCTCTGGGAACCCTCGTGTCAGAGATTTTCATGACATAAAGGGCCCAGTATACTCTGGAAGATTTTTCCCTTCTCATAGTCCTGACCCAGAAAATATATCCATGGTGTATTGAGATCAACACTCTTCCTGCAAGTCCTCAGTTTATGACATAAAAAACTAAAAGAAGAGATTCTTGAAAGACTTTAGCTTCAGAGGCACAGAAAGATAGACACATTCCCAATTACAAGTACTTCTTGCAGAGCCTGTACTCTCCAGCTCTCCCTAGGAGCAGGAAAGTCTTTAACTTCACATCTAGCTCCACAATCCACGCAGTTTCTCAGACAAGTAAGGTCTCTACAATCTCTAGGTTCCATATTCCTTCTGAAGAGAAGGGAAATATTTCCAAAGTCCTCTTCCTTTTCTTAGTTACTATCATTTCCCTATCTTTTTCTTTCCTCTACCTCCAGTTTCCACTTAGTTACTAGCCCCATCCTTCATCCCACTGCAATTTCAAGCACCACTTTTTTTCTTCTCTAGTCCGTCAAACTGGCAAAGGAAGAAGAAAGATGACAGTAGGCTCTATGCTCTAGTATAAGCCTTTGACCACAGTATAAGTGCTTTCATTTGGAATGGCTTCTTCTTTTCTGCTAGCTCATACCAACATAGCAGGTGAATATATATAGGAGTTGTTTTACTCTTCTTCAACCCTCCTCTTTCTCTTGCAATGAAAAGGGAAATGCATACCTTGACTAGAGAAGAGAGATGTTACAGGTAGCATGGTGGTAGTGGAGAGAGGGCAAACCAAGGAGTTAGGTTGAGCAGGTTTCAAGGGCTCCTTCTGATATATAAAAGCCATACCACCATCAGCAAGTCATTTAACCTTTCAGGGTCAGCCAATCAGTAAATCACTAGGGGTTTCAGAAAGAGGAGGGTTTCCAACCTGATGAAATCACAGATGCCAATCAAAAGACACTACTTTTCAGAGGCAGTGGGCTAGAGGTACATGAGAAAGCAGAGGGTGCTCTGCCTGGAGGACTGCCCACAATGCTAGAAAGAGGAAGGCAAGTATACCATTTATGTGGTAAGTTGTCAGTTCATGGACTTAACTTGCCTGAGCTATCCAATCCAATGTATCAAACATTTATTAAGCACCTACTATGTACATCACACTGTGGTAGGTTCTGGGAATAGACAAAATTAATTTTAAGAAAATCCCTGCCCTAAAAGGAATTTCTGTTCTAGTGGGGGGGGGGGAGGGAAAGGGGGGAGCATTATAATGTATAAACAGATACATACCATATACATATACATGTATGTAAATGAGATGATAATTTGAGGAGGAAAGAGAATTAACGACTGAGTGATGAGGAAAGAGTTCCCACAGGAGGTAGCCCTTGAAGCTGAGCCTCTTGAGGGAAGTTAGGGAGTCGAAGAGATGAAGGTCAGGAAAGAATGAATTACAAGGATGAAGGGGAGGAAGGAAAGAGACAGGCTGTGCTTGAAGGCAAGGGGATAGAATGCCAAATTCAGGTACACAAAACAAGCCAGTTTTGCTGGGATATTCAGCATGTGAAGGGGAGTAATGTGCAATAAGCCTGGTAAAGTTAAGCTGGAATCTGAGTAGAGCTTTAAATGCCAAAACTGAGGACTTATTATTTCACTCTAGAGGCAAGTAGGAGCCATCAAAGGTACTCAATTAGGGGGAGTGACATAGACTTCTGTTTTAAGAATATTATTTCAGCAAATGTGTGAAAGATGGATTGGAGAATGCAGAGACTGTAAACTGAAAATCCCAAAAGGAAGCTGTTGCAGTGTCCAAGCAAGATACAATTAGGATCTGAAAAAGGGTATGTGAATGAAAAAAAGGGAATGAATGGAAAAGATGGAAGAGATGTTCTGAAGGCAGAATTGACAAAACTTGACAACTGACTGAATATGGGTGGTAAAGGAGAGGGAAGAGTGAAGGATGACTGAAAGTGAAACCGGGTAAACGGAAAGATGATGGTTCCTTCAACAGAAAATGGAAGATTTGTAGGAAGGATGAGTTTGGGTGGGGAGAATGAGTTCCACTTGAGACAGTTTGAGTTTAAGTTGTATATGAAGCACTCAGAGATATCCAAAGGCAGTTGTTCAGGACTAGAGCTGGATATATAGGTTTGAGAGTCATCTGTAAGAGATAAAGCCACAGGAAGCAATGAGATCCAAGGGACATTGGTGAGAGAAAAGGGGGCCCAGAACAAAGAGGACACTCATGGTTAGAAGTCTGAATAAGAATAGTGATTAGTAAAGATCGAGAATAGTCAGACAGGTGGGAGAATCAGTAAAGAACTGTGTCATGGAAACCCCGAAAAAAGAAAGATTATTAAGGAGGATAGGATAGTCAATGCTGTCAGATGCTGCAGAGAGGTTAAGAATGGTGAGGACCAAGAAAAGGCCATTAAATTTAGTAATTAGGAGATTATTTTGTAAAGAGCAATTTCAGTTGAGTGGTAGGAATGGAAGCCAGACGGCAAGGAGCTGAGAAGTAGAAGTAATGAGTGGAGACAACTTTTCCTAGGTGTTTAGTGGTGCAAAAGTGGAGCATGAATGACTTGAAAATATAATTTAAAAAAAGGAAAAGATTTGTTTTGGTAGTTTTTGCTTTTTTAAAAATTATAAGATCAAGTGAAAGTTTTGGGTTGTTTTATATTTTTTTTAGGGTTGGGGAAGAGTAAGGCATGTTTGAAGACAGTGAGGATAGATCCAGCAGGTAAGGGAGGAAAGCTTGAAAATTATAGAAAAGGGATGATTGTGGGGCCAAGCTTGGGGGAGGGCCCTCTTCCTCTGGAGCAAAGGAGTACAGAATTAGGGATAATGCTGGGCACTTGAAGTGCAGTAGAAATGGGAAGAATAGGGGAGCTCATGATAGGTAGGCTCATTTGTTTCAGTGACATATAAAGTCAGATCCTCTGCTGGGGGCAGGAGGGTAAAGTTAGCTTGAGGACAGCAGAGGTCTGTAACAGAGACTGTAGGGAATGGGAAAGCAAGTTAATCAGGAACCAATAAAAGGTTTCTGTAAAGCAGTAAAGAGCCAGTTGAGATGACATAAGAAATCTTGGTGGACTACTCAAAACTCCCATATATGCCTCCCTCTATCTTTACAAATAGCACCTTTATATGTGTATTTATCTTTCTGCTGTGCTACTACAAACTCCTCTTCCCTGCTAATTCCAATCTCAGCCCCTGCCTCAACCTCTAGCACCACCCCATTTTGACTGATCCTCATTGGCAGTAGCCAAAGATGTCTGCTCAATGCTCCTGACCATACCACCTAATCAAAGGTTGGTAGTGAACTCATATTGCTCTACAGATCAAATCTTAGAAAAAACCTCACCTGGACAAAAGACCTCTCTGAAGTAAAGGGCAGTGATATGTTGGGTTTTTTCACCATATGAATTTAATAAGCTACTGGATTCTAAGGCTTAAGAAGGCCTGAAGTGCATCATTGATAAGAAGGTTTGGATGGAAAGGAAGGAAAATTGGTGTGTATCATCCAAGGGTTCTGGATCACAAATTTCCTCTCCTTTGTGTAATTATTAAGTAATAGTGGCACTTCAGTAATGACACAAGCCAATCACTTTAGGGGAAAAAAATAATAGCTAACATTTACATAGCACCTAATATGTGCTAGAGGTATGTTAAGCATTTACGAATATTATCTCATTTGATCCTTACAACCTTGGCAGACAGGTTCTAAAAAAAATCTTTTGAGGCTAGAAGAAGCAAATTTATAACTCAGTATCAGCATAAAATGTCTTGGATGAAATGAATCTGAAATGCAAATGAAGTAACAGAAGCAAGCATATACTCACTAAACTGAAACTGGGCATAGATAGCTATCAATTCTTTTATAGGCCCCCAAAAGGCAGGACTTTTAATTTAAGCTTATTTATTGAAAAGAGAAATGCTAGTTGGTCAAATGAGAAAATATTTTTGGATTTTCACTTACTGCACTAGGATATCTTGTATATGGTTACAATTCTAAATTAGAGCCCCATATCACATTGACTCAAACACTAAGGGCTCTGAAATGAATAAATGGGGATGACATTATTTAAATGTTTACTGTTAGATTCATTTGTTGGTAGTTAACAGGTACATTAATGGTAATACAGAACACTTCTCAAAACCATAAGGATACTACCTAGTCTTTCCTGACCATCATCATCAGCAGCAGCAGCAGCTCTAAAACCATAGAGAAACCCACGTCACAGGTCAACTCATTTGACATAATGTAACCCCCCCCCCCAACCCCCAAACCTGGTGCATCACCAAGGCACAAAGGACTCAGTTCCTTCAGAAAGCATAGCAAAAAATGATTTGGCACTGCATCGTATTCTCAAAATCCAAGAGGATTTCTTCTATTCCATCCCAAAAGAACAGTGAACATGAAAAACATACCTGATTTGGTAATGACAGTGAAGATTTAAGGGTTTAAAAAAAGATGGGAAAGGTATTCGAATTTTTTTTTAAATTCCACTTTCTGTATGTGCAAGAGAAAAAAATACCCCGTGATCCCATCATTATCTGTGATAGAAAAACCTGGCATAGATACCATCCCCACCCTGCCCTGCCCTGCCCTACTGTGGCTGTTAGGCAAGTGTCTGTATCTTATACCTGATTCCAGCCAGGCTAAGCCACATGTCCAGTGGTGAATTCACACTGAAATCAGAAAGCAACAGGAGCTGGGGAAAGGCCAAGTCACCCAAAGGCCAAGCTCTCCTTTAAGACACCATTCACTCCCTGCCCCCCTGCCCCAAATCTGCAACCGCGCCAAAAAAAAAAAAAAAAAAAAAGCGCAAACCATCCCCAAACTCGCGGGTTCCCGGGGGACGCCTAGCCAGCCTGGTGCCAATCCTCCTCCCCCTCCACTACAGACACTACCCGAGCCGACCCGAGCCGACCCTCCCGCCTGCAGGACTCCGGCTCCCTCTCTCCCTCCCCGGTGGCGTCCACGAGGCGCCCCCGGGGACTGACAGGAGGGGCGGGCGGGGGCGCGCTTGGGACCCCGTCCCCGCCCGGGGGCTCCCGGGGGCGTGGGCCCGGGATCCGGCGTCCTGAGGGCCGGGCCGGGCCGGTCCGCAGAGGAGGAGGAGGAGCAACGTCCCGGGGCCTAGGCCGCGCCAGGCCCTGCCCGAGCCGAGCCGCAGCCCGGCCCGGCCCGAGCGTGGCCTCCCCGCCGCCACCCCCGCCGCCGCCGCCGCCGCCGCCGCCTGGGGCTGAAGGGGGCGAGGTCCTCGTTACCTGGACGGGTTCCTGCAGCACCGTCATTCTTAAGGCTCAGGCCCGCTCTCCGTCGCGCCTCAGGCCCCCCCGTAGCGGCTCCGGCCCGGCCCAGCCCCGGCTCATTTAAACTCAGCAGCGACCGTTACCGGGGGATGGGGGAGGCCGAACGGCTGCCGAGTCCACCCGAGTGCAGCACGGAAACCGCCGAAGCTAGGGCTAGCCGGAAATGCCCGAGTTCGACCGGAAAAACACGAAGGCTGGCGGAGGGGCAGAGCGTAGCCGGAAACGCTAGAAGATTAGCCAAAGGAAAACCGAGGCTGGCTTAGACGGAGGAAGCTCACGCTCCCCTCGAGCTCAGTTACCCGCGCGCTCTTCGGCCAATCAGCTGCAAGCAGGCTGGCCGTGAGCCGCCGGGCGGTGGGCTTCGCCGCGTGGTCGCGGCGCCCGCCCGCTGTAGTCCCTTTAGCTCGGTGCTTTCGCCTCATCCTTGCTGCCCGGGCCTCGGAGGCCCAGTGCGCCATGTGGACGTACGGAACCGCGGGCTGTAGCGGGAGTGTGGGCCAGGGCCTCTCGTGGCCAGCACCACCTTGGTCGTGTTATTTAAGCTCCAGGCCCTCGGCGGCTTCGTCGGTTAAAAGAAGGGGATTCACTTAGACGGCTTCGGAGGTCTCTTCCGGTCCTGAATCTGGGAACCTGGACAGGAGCGACCATGTGCAGGTGCGGCGGAATCCTTGCGTCAAGCCTTTAAATGGAATTGAACCAGCCTTTATTAAGCGCCTCGGATGTGCAGATACGGCTTAGGCCTTGGGAGCCTCCACAAGCTGGGTCAGGCCCTTTACAGTTAATTCAATTTAACAAGCCATTTATTACACACCCACAATGTGTCTTAATCTGTGGCTTAGTTTTGGAGGGGAGGGGCTACGCAAACCGAGTGAAGACCTTATTAAGCACCTACTGTGTTCAGGGCACTGTGCTAGGAGAAGGGGAAAATAAAGACAAAAGGAAAAAACCATTTCTGCCTTTCAGAAGCTTGCATTTTGCTTAGGAAGAAGGGAAAGAGGATACAACAAACATTTACGTAGAAAAATAAGTAGGAAATAATTTGAAAAATGATATCCCAAAGTAGAGGAATTCATAAAAGCTTCCTTTCTTTTTTTATAAGTTCACTCTAGGCTTTCAGGCCAAGGGGAATCGATTCACACTAACCAAACTGACAAGAGACAGATTTATCCACTAGAATACCAAATTATTAATTTGCACTGGGAGAGCTATCTGGCAAGGTAACTCCAGTTATTTACTCCAGAGGCCAAATTACAGATTAGAACACTGCTTGATAAGCATGAGAGCAAAATGAGTTGGTGTCCTTAAGGAATATTTCCTTCAAGCTATGGTGGCTTGATAAGTTGTTCTTCTCAGTTCTAGGGAGAGATGTATTTGAATAAGAAGTTTCTAGTCTTTGGAATCAGAATGCTCTTCCTCCTGAAAACGCATTAATACATTCTTACTTTTTTTTGCTCTCTGTGCCTGGAATGCACTTCCCACCTCAACTCTGTCTCTTAGAATCCCTGGCTTCCTTCAAGACTCAGCTCAAGTACCACCTCTATCTGACCCTAAGGTTGTCTGCTGTTAAGATTGCTTTCCCTCTATACCTAGCCTTATAAGTGGCATAGAGCACTGGCATTGGAGTCAGAAAGAGCCGAGTCCAAATCTAAACTCAGGCTTGGGCAAGTCATTTAACCTCTGTTTGCCCAAGTTTTCTCAACTCCAAAATAGGGATAATAATAATCCTTACTTCCCAGAGTTACGGTGAGGATTAAATAAGATAATTTTTGAAAAGCATTTTGCAAACCTTAAAGAGCTACATAAAGTATTTAAATGTATATTGCTTCATCCGTTAGAATGGACAAATTTTTGCTTTTTTTGTTGTTTTCTCAGTGCTTTGCATGGTACCCAGCACATAGTCAGTGCTTAATAAATGTTCATCAATTTATCAAGATTATGCAGATTGACACCTTCTTTTTATGACAGCTTTACCTTGGGCATGTTACATTAGATAGATCGTGGCTTATCTTACCATAGTTACATGAAAGACAGCATGGTATAGTAGATGGAGACCTGGGTTTGAATCTCAAGTTTGATACTTAACTAATTGTGTGACTATGAACTAGTCATGTCTGAGCCTGAGATACTTCATTTGCAAAATGCCTATAATGTTTACCTTATAGGAAAGATGTGAGGATCAAATGATGAAAGACACTTTGCAAACCTTTCAATACTATATGAACATCAGTTATATTTCTTATAGATAGAGATGTAGTCATACCTGTCAGGTCAGCTAATATGACAGAACAGGAAGATGATAAATGTTGGAGAAGATGTGGGAGAGTTGGAACACTAATTCACTGTTGGTGGAGCTCAGCTAATCCAACCATTCCATAGAGTATGCCAAAAATGCGCATACCCTTTGACCCAGCAATATCACTTCTAGGACTGTATCCCAAAGAGACCATAAAAATGGGAAAGAGTCCCACATTACCAAAATATTTATAGCAGCTCTCTTTGTGGCCAAGAACTGGAAATTGAGGGGATGCCCCAATCGGCTGAACAACTTGTGGTATATGAATGTAAAGGAATACTATTGTGCTATAAGAAATGATGAGCAGGAGGACTTCAGAGAGGCCTAGAAGGACTTATATGAACTGATGCTGTGTGAAAGGAGTGCATTTGTTGTGATGGGCTAAGTCTACCAGAAAAATTCTTCCCACATTGTGGTTGTTACTGTGTATTATGTTCTCCTGGTTCTGCTCCTTTCACACAGCATCAGTCCTTGATGGGGACCTAGGAGATACCCTTTACAAATCACCTCCTCCATAAATGGTTAACCTTATAAATCATTTGGTGTTGATTCTTCTGGGTTTTAACCTCATAGTGATATAAAATCTTGTGAAGTTCTGGGGGTGCCTCTTGTTTGATTCTTCCACTAATCCACTGACTATATGTAAAACACAAGATGCATATAAATTATAAATTGTGTGGAAAAGCAAATTGGATGTAAAATGCATTTGTACATGCATATTACTCTGCATTGTGAACTATTGCAATAACCATCTTCCTGCCTCAGATCTCTCTCTACTCTAACATATCCTCTACTCTGTTGCCAGGGTGATTTTTTCTAAAGCACAAATCTGGCCATGTCATCTCTTGGCTTAGTGAGCTCCAGTGGTTCCCTGTTAACCTCCAGGATCAAATGTAAAGTCTTCTGTCTGGCATTTAACACTCTTCCAAATTAATCTCAGCACAGTGCCTGGCACGTAGTATGTACTTAATAAATGCTAATTGACTTGACTTTATGATCTGATTTCTTCTGACCTTTCTAATCGTCTTATTATACCTTATTGGCCTCCTCGAATTTTTTCTGCTTCTCACACACAACACTCTTGTCTCTATTTCATTGCACTTGCAGAAAGCCTTTCCTTATCCCCTTGTTGCTAGTGCCTCTTCCCTCTCAGATTACCTTCTAGCTACTCTCTGTCTCTCAGTAGACAGAAGGCAGATAGATTAACAGGCAGGTAGATAGATATGTAGGTAGATAGATAATGATGTCCATATAGTTACTGGAAGGTTTGCGAAGTATCTTACATCATTTGATCCTCACATATCTTTCCTATAAGGTAAGTATTATAGGTATTTTGTAGATGAAGCAACTCAGGCTCAGAAAATTGACATGATTAGTTCATGGTCACACAATTAGTCAATATCAAAGTTGAGATTCAAACCCAGGTCTCTTTCCACTGTACCACGCTGCCTTTCATGTAACTAAGGTGGGATGAGCCATCATCTATCTAATATAACATGCCCAAGGTAAAGTTGGCATAAATAAGAAGGTGTCATTCTGCATGATCTATTGGTAAATTGAAGAGCATTTATTAAGCACTGACTATGTGCTGGCTACCATGCTGAGTACTGAGAAAACAACAAAAAAAGCAAAAATTTGTCCAGTCTAATAGAAGAAGTAATATACATTCAAATGGTTTATGCAGCACTTTAAAGTCTGCAAAATACTTTTCAAATATTATCTCATTTGCTCTTCATCATAATTCTGGGAGATAAGGACTGTTACTATCCCTGTTTTGCAGTTGAGGAGACTTGGGCAAACAGTCTTTCTTAAATGACTTGCCCAAGTCACATAGTCAGGATAGATAGATAGATAGGTAGAGGGAGGGAAGGAGGGAGGGAAGAGAGAGAGAGAGAGAGCAGCTTAGGATAGTTTTAAGCATCCTGTATGTTATATATCTTCTATGCACATAGATATTTTTATGTTGTCTTCCTCATAAAAATCTGAGCTCCTTAAGGGAAGGGACTGTTTGCCTTTGTGTCCCCAGTGTTTAGCACAGTGCTCAGCACATAATAAGCACTTAATAAGTACTTGTTGACTTACTGATAGATTAAGACATTGAATTGGCTGGGAATGCTGAGAGGCAGTGTGATACAGTACATAGTGCTAGATCTAGAGCCAGGACAATCTAGGTTCAAATCCTGCTTCTCACATTTACTAACTATGCATGACAATATGTGTGTTTGTGTGTATGTGTACACATGGGTGAGTTTGATGTATCATATGTATAATTGGAGCAAACTGCTTGACCTCAACAAGCCTTAGTTTCTTCATTTAAAATAAGGATAATAATGCCTCTGGTACTTACCCCATATGGGCTTGTTGGGAGGCACAAATAACATAGTATGTATAAAGCACTTAGTAAACTTTTGAGTGCTATGTAGATACCAATTATTATGGGTGACCTATTCAGTTAGTTCACTACTGCATGTATTGTGTTCAGATGCCACAAATAGTGAACTGGGCCCAGAATTGAACAGGATAGGGCTAGCTGGCATTAAATTTGGGAAATTGCACTGGGATTTCAAAGATCTCAAGTTGTTTATTGCTAGAAAAGCCTACCTTTTTCAGACCGATATTCTCCTATAGATGTTAGATGGCTGCTAATCATGAAACACTATGATCTCAAAATAAAGAGGTCTACTTGTTGATCCTTGGTTTCAGCATTCTAGCTGCAACCTTTCATCTCTTAGAATTTTTGCCTTTCTTAAATATTCACCTTGCTCCTACAGAAACTGAAGCCACTAAGTCTTGATAGAATGAAACCTGTGAGTGGACTGTGGTTCTGAATTGTCCTTTTTCAAAAAAGCAGGATAGATAAAAGGGGGTGGAGTGGATGGGGCAGTACTGTACATTAAGAAGATTGACTCATATTGGAAAATCTAGGAAATAGAAAAAGGAAACATGACAGAAAGTATTTGGGTGAAGGTCAAAGGAGGGAGAAAGGAGGAACAGAAGTGAATTTGTCATTGGAGTATACTAGAGACCACCTAGACAGAGACTATTAGTTGGGGAGTTTGGGAAATAGATCATAAATCTGAAACATAGACATGATAATGTGACTTTAATGAAAGACTTTAATTATCCAGATACACACACACACACACACACGAGGTCTCTCTCTCTCTCTCTCTCTCTCTCTCTCTCTCCCTCTCTCTCCCTCTCTCTCCCTCTCCACCCTTCCTTCTCTCTCTACTCTGTCCTTCTGCCCCTACTATCTTCCTCCCCTCTCTTCTTCCCTCCCCCTTCTTTCTTCTCACTCTCCCCTTTCTTACCTCCCTCCCTCCTTCCTCTTCCTCTCTCTTGTCTCTCTGTCTCTGTCTGTTTGTCCAGCTCTCCTTCCTGTGAAAGGTAAAGAAGACAACAAAGGGGAATTCTGTTTTGGATCTGAGTCTCACTAATAGTAGTTGCTAGGGTAGAAATGATAGCAACCCTTGAAGGAAAGTGACAATTCCATCCTAAAATTTGTAATTTTATAAAAGGGGGTGAACTCTGGGCATAGTCTGACATACTCTGGATTTGGGGAGGGAGGTGGGTAGAGTACATTTCAAAGGTTACAGAGGGAAGATAGTTAGAATCCTATAGAGTAAAATGCCTCAGAAGAAGTCAGCCCAGGAGATATGTGAGATACTTCAGAATAAAATTCTGAAGACATAACGAAATGATTCCAATGAGGAAGAAAAATGTAATTTGTCTGAAGAGACAAGAGATGCAGAGAGAACTCACTAACAAACTTGTTCATCAATCTCCAGATTCTTTTAAAGACCCTTCCACAGTTGATAGACTTCTTCTCCCACTGCTACTCTCATTGTTTTCCAAGTCCATAGCCAAGTCAGCTAGGTATACATGTAGACAGTATAGGGAGGACATCAGTTCGATTGTTAGGGGAAAGTTGGGTGAAGTACAACATCTCTCTCAATCAATTCTACCTACCCCTTCCCAGTCTTTCTTTCAAAGTGATTTGCATATAATAGGGAGATGAAGAATCTTTCCATCACTTGAACTTATTTGCAGTTTGATTAAGTAGAAATCCAGGATGATTGAAGATTTAGATTCAAATCCCCCTTCCTCTCCATTCCCACTCTTCTACTTGCTACCTTTGTGATCTTGGGAAGACTTCTTACTGGACCTTATTTTCTCATCTGTAAAATGACAAAATTGGACAAGACAGCCCCTTAGGTCCCTGTAGCTCTGTGGAAAACTTTGATCCTATGATTATTTACCTTTTCTATGGGTGTGGCTAAACAGACCAATATGAAATGAAAAATCATGGAAACATAAACTCTTGTAGTTAGAAAGTACTCTAGAGGGAGTATAGTCCAACTTCCTGCCCAAGTCAGGAATCCTTCATCAGCATCTCTGCTTGGTTACTCTAGTAACAGGAAGTTCTTTACATACATTATTGGACAGAAATAATTCTTAGAAATTTCTTTATTATATTAAGCTGAAATTGGTTTTATACTTAGTTACTAGTTCATCCCTCTGAAGTTACAGAGAAGACACTAGCATAACATTGTCAAAAGAATATTGAACCCGAGATCAGGAGATCTGTGTTCCAATACTGTCCCTAATGCTTTTTAGTTTTTTGATAATAGATTTCTCCTTTCTAAGCTTTTGTTTTCTCACCTGAGAAATGAGGATAATTATATCTATACTTTGTCACAGATTTTATGTGGGGTAAAGGGGATTTAAACCTTAAGGTATTATGTAAGTATGATCTATTACTGCTAGAACTACTACTACTGCTACAATAATGAGGTCAGCATTACAGCTTTGTAGTTCAGTTTGGTAGGAAACCTAATACCTCTTTTCTCCCACACTTTCTGAGCCTCCCAAACACTTTAGCTAGCTCTGGCAATGCAGCATGCATCAACTTCATCATCTATGTGTATGTCCCTGGAAAGCATACTGCCAAGGTAAGCAAACATCCCGCAGTTTTTAAAATTTCTCCACTTGTTGTAACCAATGATTCTACGTATGGATGGTGGAGTTCTGGCTGGTGGGAAACTTTTGTTAGTATTAATTGTCAGGCCAAAATTAGTACAAGTAGCAGAGAATCAGTCTATACTGTATTGCATCCCAGCCTCAGAGGTTACACTGAGTGCATAATCACCTGAGAACAGAAAGTTGCACATTTATTCTTGGCTTGGAGCCTTTTCAAGTTAAGTAATACTGAGCCATTGTGCAGAACTCATTGTTGTATGCTTATGAAATCTGGACAGTCTAGAAAATTGAATCACTTCCATTTGATTTATCTTAGCAAGATTCTGAATATCATCTGGCAAAATAAGGTACCAGACACTGAAGTCCTTTCTCTAGCTGAACTGCTAAGCATTTAAGCTCTACTTCAGAGAGGCAACTCCAATGGGTTGATCACATTATTTGAATGCTGAATGTACATTTGCTTAAAAGACAATTTCACAGGGAACTCATACAAGGCAAGGTTATACACTGAGGCCAGAAGAAGTAATACAAAAACACCTTCAACGTCTCTCTGAAGAAGTTTGGTATTGATTGTGGGACATGGGAGAAATTGGCACAGGACAGCATGGTATGCCTGTATTAAACAGGTTTTATGAGTACAGTAGAATTGCAGTTGCTCAAAAAAAATGAGATGTATGATTTTAGAGACATTTCCCTCCCAAATGATCATATGGACAATTTGTGCCTGACCTGTGGTAGAGCCTTCTGAGCTTGTATTGGTTTGATCAGCCATAGTCAAACACACTGTACATTGTTCCTGACATTGAGATGTCATTTTGGCCCTCTGATTATGAAGGACAGCAATGAACTATTACTACTACAACCACTGTAATGACAACAACTACTACTACCACCATTGCCATGACTACTACTAGTTATTAATAATAATAATCTCTCTTCCAGTGTACAAACCCTTTAAATATTTGAAGATAGCTATGATGTCTCTCCTTTGTTTTCTCTTTTCTAGGTTAAAGATCTCTAGTTTCTTCAACTGTTCCTTGTAAGGAATATTTCTTAGTTTAAGGAAGAGATTATGACCATTAAGAGAGAGAGAAGATCACGAGAAACACAATGGATAGTTTTGACTATATGAAATGCAAAAGGTTTTATACATGCAAGAACAATGCAGCCAAAATTAGAAGGAAAGCAGGAAACTAGGAGGGAAAAATTATAGCATGTTTTCCTGATAAAAGTCTCACTTCTCAAATACATAGGAAACTGAGTCAAAATTATAAAAATACGAACCATTCCTCAATTGATAAATGGTCAAGGGATATGAATAGGCCATTTTTAGAAGAAATCAAAGTCGTCTATATGTGGGAAAAAAATGCTCTAAATTACTATTGGTGAGAGAAATGCAAATCAAAAGAGACTCTGAGGTACCAGCTTACATTGATCAGATTGACTAATATCACAGAAAAGGAAAATGACAAATGTTGGAAGGGATGTAGAAAAATAAGGACACTAACGCATTATTGGTGGAACTGTGAACTGATTTAACCCTTCTGGAGAGCAATTTAGAACTATGCCGAAAGGGCTACAAAACTGTGCATACTCTTTGACCCAGCAATATTGCTTTTAGGTCTGTATTGCAAAGAGATCAAAGGAAAGGGGAAAGGATCCATATGTAAAAAATATTTATAGTAGCTTCTTTAGTGATGGCAAAGAATTAGAAAATGAGGTGATGCTCATCAATTGGGGAATGGCTAAACAAGTTGTAGTAAATTATTATGGTAAAATACCATTATACTATAAGAAATGATAAGCAGATAGTTTCAGAAAAGCCTGGGAGGACTTACATGAACTGATCCAAAGTGAAATGAACAGAACCAGGAGAACATTGTACACAGTAACAGCAATATTGTAACAATAATCAACTGTGAAAGACTTAGCGACTCTGCTTAATGCAGTAATCCAAGACAGTTCCAAAGGACTAATGATGAAGAATACTATCCACCTCCAGAGAGAGAACTGATGAACTCTGAGTTCAAACTGAAATAGTTGTTTCACTTTCTGTTTTTTTTGTATGGTTCTTTTCTTTGCAAGACAGTTAATATGGAAATATGTTTTGTATGACCTCACATGTATAGTTGATGTCGTGTTGCTTGCCTTCTCAGTTGATGGGGGAAGGGAAGGAGGGAGCGAGATAATTTGGAATTCAAAATTTTTAAAACTGTTTGGCATAAATAAATAAAAAAATAAATGAACATTTTCTTAGTTTGTGGATCCCCCATCATTCTGGTCACCTATTCTGAACACATTCTAATTTGTACAATTCTATTGCTAAATTGCCAAACACAGTATTCTAGATATGGCCAAATACAATGGGATTATTATTTTCTCTGATTTGTGCACTAGCCTATACATGTAGCCTAATATTGTGTTAGCTTTTTTAGCAGCCACATTGTGCTGATGATTGAGGTTGTGGTTAACTGAGACCTGCAGATCAAAATCAAACCAGATTTTCCTCCATCTGGTTGTTGTATAATTGTGATTATTTGAACCTAAGTATAAGAGCTTACCACACTGAGTACATACATTATCATTATGAAGATTTTATGTCAAATAGTAGTGACTGCACCTGTGATTTGAAGACTGTCTCCCTGTGATCCTGGCTGCTTAGCCTTGTGTCTGGCTCATTTAACAGAGGGCACATGCTCTGACTTGCCCTTCCTAATGGAGTATATACAAAGTAGATACAGATATTTCCTCCTTGGTTTAGACCTATCACATGTAACTCTGGAGAACCAGTTTCTGGCCATAATGATTGAAGGGCTTGTTCTAGATGATGATGAAAAGCCTTTTAATTGGCTAGATTCCAAAGAGCTGATGACTTCATGGTTGCTGATCCAGAACAGAATAGGTATACAAAAGGGGTGACTTGCCTCTATGATCCTTTCATTTTTTTGTGACTATCAAGAGGGAAGACTTCTTTGACCTGTTTTCTCAAGAGCTGGTGGAAAAAGGGCAACTCCTTCATTTCCCACCTGGCCATGAACACATTGCCACCTCTGTCCCTTTGTACCTGCTCCTTCCTCATCTTTGGTGAGCATGTATTCTGAGATGGAAATGTCCAGGCAATTTTGTGAGATCGGGAGAAACAAATCTCATTAGAGGTCAAAACAATGACAGTGCCAGTGTCCACCAGAGGCAGTAGTGGTCAATGGTAGTAGAAGTACCTCCAGTGGGTGTGGAAAGATAATCACTAGAGGATGGCTGCAGCATGACCCTTCATGGTAGAGAGAAGAGACCCTTCATGAATTAGAAAGACACCTAGAATTTCTTATCCATAGAGCCCAGCAGAGAGCCACAACTAAAGGGAGTTACATAAATTTTATATATTAGGGGAAAAGGCTTTCAGAGTCAACATTTGGAAGGTACTCTTTTTGATAGGGATGGTATCTGAACCCCCAAAAGGAAAAGACCAAGGCTTTCGGATCTATACCCCAAAAAGGAAAATCCCTTGAACTTTCCCATACAGCCCAGGTTCCTGGCATTTGCCTGAGGCAGTTGACTCTTCCCAATTAATTAACTGACATTTCATTGTCTGCACTTGGCACCACCCTAGTCCTTCACTCCCTTAATGCCATCTGGGTCCCTTCTCTGTTCCTACAGTCTTCTGTATATAAGATCCACCTTGCCTCCATTAAGATGCTCAGATTCCTTAAGAGTCTGGCCAATATGGAGGATTTTTAGAATCATGTCCAATCTGACCAGTGCTCTAATAAACCTTGTCTTTGGCTGAAAGAAGGTTTTTGTCAAATTCATTCGAGCTAGGAGCTGTGTGTCTCTATTTCAGAGTCCCAGCACCCCTAAACTTCAATGCTTTGACATACAGGTTTTCTACACATAAGCCTCACTATCATTGTATTTTAAATTTGAACCTGTTTTCCTGATGGATGTTGTGTGTATTTTTGGGAGAGTGTACTCCAGGTTTGGGGAGTCATATTTTGTACCAACTATTCTTACCATAAATCTTAATAAATACTCTTGCAAAAGCTAATTAACTCTAGTGGTTGGTTGTTTATGGGGCTCCTGAGCAACAGTTAAAAGTACTGCCTCTGAGGGTTATCCTTAATAATGCTGAGAATAGTAGTAATCACCCCTCAGGGGACCTAACCTGTGAATTCCAGTGTGAGTTGGGGAGTAGGCCCTGGAGGGAATGCTAGGCTCAGAGGCCATCCATTCCAGGTGATTGCACACCAAGATGATTTATCTGCTGCTGGAGTTCCCCAACCAGTCATTAAATAGACTGCCTTCTTTGAAGTTATATCTCTGGAGATCTTAAAATCATTTCCCTTCCCTCTGATTTCTTTCTTCCTGGTTGATCCACATAGCAGTTGTTTGGGTATGTCCTGCTGTGAGGGTATACCTTTGCCATGTGTGTAACTCAGTGGAATTATAATTTGTGGAAGCTAGTTGGCATAGTGGATAGAGCAATAGGTTTGGAATCAGGAAGACAACTCCAATATCTTTGCCAAGAAAATCCCAAATGGGGTCACAAAGAGTCGGACATGATAGAAACAATCAAACAACAACAACAGCAACAAATATTGAACAAACTGTGCATTCTTGGAATATTGAACTTGGCCAAGATGCATAAACTTTCCAATATGTTATCATTCATTTGCTAACATTTTTTTAAAAAAAAATTTCTGTCAGTGTTCACAGTTTTTTTTCTGCATTATCTCTCTTTAGGTATCATGGCTATATTTATGTCATAGGAAGAGGTTGAAAGAATCTCTTCATTTCCTATTTTGAAAAAATAGTTTATGTAATAATGAAATTAATTGTTCTTTGAATGTTTAATAAAATTCACTTGTAAATCTATCTGGTCCTAGAGGTTTTTCATTTAGGATTACATCTTTGGCTTATTAATTTTCCTCTTCTGATATTAAATTATTTAAATTAAACACTTCTTCCTTTGTTGATCAGTTTATTTTGACATTTTTCTGAGTATTCATTCATTTCCTCTAAGTTATTAGTTTTGTTAGCATATAATTGGGCAAAATAGTTTCTGATACTTTTTTATTTCATCTTTAATTTTTATGAATTCTCCTTTTCCATTTTTGTTATAAGCAATTTAGTTTTCTTCTCTTTTATCAGATTAGCTAATTATAGGCGTGCTTCATTTTATTGTACTTCATTTTATTTTATTACATTTTGTAGATGTTGAATTTTTTACAGATTGAAGGTTTGTGGCAACCCAGTGCTGAGCAAGTCTATCAGCACTATTTTTCCAACAGCATGTGCTCACTTTTTGTTACTATGTCACATTTTGATAATTCTCTTAATATTTCAAACTTTTCATATCTGTGATGGTGATCTGCGTCCAGTGGATTTTAATGTTACTTTTATAATTATTTTGGGGTACCACAGAGCACGCTCATGTAAGACTATGAATTTAATTGTTAAATGTTGTATGTGTTCTGATTACTCCACCTGTTACCATCCTCTCCCTCTACTTGGACTTCGCTATTCCCTGAATTACATTATTGAAATTAGGCCAACTAATAATCTTACTTACAATGGCCTATAAGTTTTCAAGTGAAAGGAAGATTCACTTGATGTGGCAAACTTCATTGTTGTCTTATTTTAAGAAATTGCCAGTCATTCTAACCATTTGAAATCATCACCCTGATAAGTCAGAAGTCATCAACACGGAGGTAAGACCCACCACTAGCAAAAGATTACTCATTGAAGGTTCAGATGATGGCTAGTATTTTTTAGCAATTGAATATTTTTTAATTTAAAATATTGGGTTTTTTTTAGACATAATACTACCGCACACTCAATAGACTACAGTATAGTGTAAACTTAACTATCATATGTATTGGGAAACAAAATAGATTAATTGCCATGTTCATTTTATATGAGGTGATCTGGAAACCAACCAGCAATATCTCTGAAGTATACCTATATTTATGTATTTAATTATTTTTCTTGAAAAACAAAACAAAACAAAACAAACACCTGAACTGTTTATCAATTCAGTGAATTTTTGTTGTTTTTAATTTTATTAATCATTTCTTTGATTTTCAAAATTTCTATTTTGCTGTTCAGCTGAAGCTTTTTGATTTATTTTTCATTTTTGTTTTAACTGTATGTCCAATTTATTGATTTGTTCTTTCTTTTGTCAACAAAAGTATCCAGAGATATAAATTTTCCCTTCTCAACTACTTTAGCTGGATCCCCTAAGTTTTGGTATGTTGTCTTATTATTATAATTTTATTTGATGAAATTTCTATGATTTCTGTAATTTGTTGCTTGACCTATCAATTTTTTAGAATAAAGTTATTGAGTCCAATTAATTTTAAATTATTTCATCACAGATATTTTGTTGGGTATAATTTTTATTGCATTGTGATCAGTAAACAATGTGGTTAACATTTCTGCTACTCTAAATTTTTGATGATTTATTTATTGCCCCAATACAGGTTCAAATTTTGTAAAAGTGCTGTGCACAATTGAGATAGTATGTAATTTCCTTTTTATTCTCACTCAAGACTCACCATAGATTCATCATCCTTATTTTTTTAAGTTCTTTTTAGATTCTTAGTTTCTTTTTTGTTTTTCTTTTGTTTAGATTTGTCTAGTAGATCTGAAAGAGATACATTGATTCTCTCCACTATTATGATTTCACTATGTTTTTCCATTCAGTTAGATTGACTTTTTAGTACTTTTAGACACTTTGCTATTTGATTTATGTGCATTAATTATTAGTACTAATTTATTAACCATGGTGCCTTTAAGTACAAGATGTTTCCCTGTTTATTTTTTTTATTATATCTATTTTTATTGTAGACTTATTTGGTATCATTATTTCAATTTTTGCTTCTTAAAAAAATTTCAATGAAACATTGATTTTGCTTCAGCCTCTCAAGTCCATGTGAATCTTTAACTTTCAAGTATTTCTTACAAATGACATATTGTTGGATTTTGTTTTTTATTTTGTTATCCTCTTCAGTTTTATGTTTGAGTTAATCCCACTTACGTTCCAGTTATGATTGCTAATTATGTGTTTCCCTCCATCCTGTCCTCACACTCTTTTCTTTCTTTCCTCTCATCTCCCTCTTTATAAAAAAGATAGTAAATCAGAAGTTTGCAAAATATCTGATCTATATAGCCACAGTTGAACATACTGTACATTGACCCTAACATCGTGATGTCATTAGTTCTCTTCTAGAATGAAGGATGAACAAAAACATGAAATAGCCTATTGCCCCTCTTACTCCATTCCTATTCCTAGATTTTTACTCTTTCTTCCTTTTCTGTTACACATCTTCCCCAGTATACATTGCAACATTGTAACTGGAACATGTCTCCCAAAATGATAGTTTATTTTGCTTAGGCTTATTCCTTTATCTCCCTCTTAAAATCCTTTCTCTCTTAATCTCCTCTAGCTGTCCCCTATTTCCTTTCTGCATTTAATGCATTTTTATTTGCGATCTTCATGTGTGCATGCATGGTTGCGTGTAATTGTGTCCAATATTCTTTTGTTTGGTTCAGATGAAAGTCAAGTTCACAGGATTCCCATTCCCTCCAACCCTTCTCCCATGTTTAAATAATCTTTATTTTATGTACCTACAGTATGATAATGATGTTTCACACCCACCTCCTCCTTTCTTCCCCAGTATTGTCTGGCACATTTCCCATTTCTGTCTTATGACCATCAAAACAACAAAATAACGCTCAGATGTTCTGTCACATTTATGACCCTTACAACTTATATTTATGACCCTTCAAGGTTTTAAGAAGACATTTGTTTCTCACTTTATAAAAAATGTATCACCACATAGTTCCTTCCATTTGAACAGATGTATGTACCATTATGTTTTCCTCTTGAAGTCTGCATTTTAATTTGAAAATATTAATTCGGTTTTAGTCTTTTCATCAGGAATGCTTAAAAATACTTTATTTCTTAAAGGTCTATTTTTCTCCCTGTAAACACATTAATCTCAAAACTGTCCTAATTTCTTCTGACCCTCCTTATATTCTTTTCTTTGATATTTAAAAAAAAGTATTTAAATAACCCTCCTGCTTTTTTTTTTAATTTGCTCACTCCTTTCTCCCTTACCTGCCACCTTCCCCTCCCATTAACTAAGAGAAAGAAAGAAAAAAAAAATCCTGGTGACAGATACACATAGTAAAGTAAAATGAATTTAAACAGTGGCTGTATTCAAAAATGTGTGCCTCTGCACCTTGTATTTATCATTTTTCTGGAGATAATATGCTTCATCATCAGTCTTGTGGAGATATTTCTGACTTTGATGAGAGTTCTTAAATCTTTGAGAGTTGTTCTTCTTTACAATGTAACTGTCTGTGAATAAGCTGATCTTCTGTTTCTTCCCCCTTCATTCTGCATCAATTCATATTATCCTGAATTCTCTTAAATTATCTCTTTGATCAGTTCTTAGAACAAAATAATATCCTATTCATATATACCACAATCGCTTCAACCATTTTCCTATTATCTAAGGTAATCCCAGGCACTCCCTTATAGTTTTTCCCCCTCCATTTTAATCTGCCCTTCAGAATTAGGAAGTTTGTTTTTTCTTGTGATTATTCCATTCCCAGAATTATCCTTTTGTAAAACTTAAAATTGATTTTATTTTTATTTTTAAGACTCAGTTAAGTTGGCATAGGTTAATACTCTCCTACACAGAGTGAGTCTAAACTCCTTACCCCTACAACTTCACCCTTCACCTACATTCTGGAGAAACCTACCTAAAGGTTAAGCTTTTTGTCTAACTACACTTTGTAACTGTTTGTCCTTCATTTTCAAAGGGAATCAAAGATATCACAGTGATATGCTGACTTGCACAAGAATTAGATTTAAGTGAGGTACACTTGTACAAAAAGCCCTCAGGCACACTCTCTCTTCCTGAGTTATGGAAGTCCAATGGCAGAATTCACCCAGGATACAGTGAATGACCTTGGCATCTTCCATGTATGACCAAGCTCTAAGCACTCCACAGTGCGTGTTTCGATCATCTTCTTGACTATTGGAACAAATTGTTCTCATCCACCCATTCTGCCAGGGGAAGTCTTCACATGTTTGGGGTAGACATCTCCCTAACTCACCGATGGGTTTGAGGCTTGTCAGTTACCCCTAATCTGATTTAGCCGTCTGTGAAGATGGTTTACTGGGGTGTCAGTGCACATGCTACAGCTTCTAGGAGCCACAGATGAGAGTTGGATGAAAGATGAACCCCAAAGATGGATGAGCAGCCCTGAAAAGGACTTGGCAAGCCTTCACACCAGAGGTGCTAGTTGAGTCATTTGAGTCTCAGTTCTATTATTTTAGTTTGTATCTCTACCCTGCTGTTGTCCACCTTTGTAACCTCACCTACCACCCACTCAAATCAAATCAAAATTTCAATTCAATCAAATTTCAATCAAAGTCATTGCAGACTACAGCCATGTGCTGCAAACTAATCCTATCACATGAAGATTACTTCTATCTCCCAATGAGGAAATAATAGGTAGGAGTTGAATAACTCTTAACCTACCTCCTCATTAAAATAACTACCAATCAGGATTGTCTTACCTTTGCCAGGGGAGATCCAAATCAGAAGGAAGACACACCTAGGTTCAAAAGACCCTGTTGTTCTCACTCAGGCTCTTTGGTCATTAAGAGAGACTATTAAACCCAATTTTTGGTTACAGCTAGCCTAATGAGAAAGTTAGGTGGCACAATGGATAGAGTGCCAGGCCTAGAGTCAGGAAAGCTCATCTTTCTTAGTTCAAATCTGACTTCAGACACATCCTAGTTGTGTGACCCTGAGCAAATCACTTAACCCTGTTTGCCTCAATTTACTCATCTGTAAAATGAGCTGGAGAAACCTCTCCAGTATCTTTGCCAAGAAAACCCCAAATAGGGGTCACAAAGAGTTGGACACAACTGAAAAACAACTGAACCAAAAAACAAAAGCTAGCCTAACCAATTAATTGATCATACTCAGGTCACTGACCCAACTGAAAGGGGAGACAGCCTGACTCACATTATTAATAGCTATATGCAGTTCTGTCAATAAACTGTAATCTTGCCCTGAAGAACATCATGCCTCAATTTGCCGCCTGAGTGTCATTTTACTCACCACACTTCTTACTGCTCCCCATACCCATTTTCCTCCCTGGTAAATTTAATGTATTTATAACAAATTGTGGAATCATGAAGAGTCAGATGTGATTGTGACTGAATAGCAACAAAAATACTGAACTGCACGTGTGTGTTTGACCCTTCTTTGTTCATTTCAGTTAAGAGTAAGCCTGCTCCTTTCACCTTTCTTCTGTTTGTATATTTTTCTCATATACTCCAATTATAAGAAACAGCAGATTCTTCTGGCTTTGTTTTCCTTTCTACATTAGTACATATGAGGTTGCTATGAACAAAACACACAGAGTACTAACCCCTCTATGATCATAGGATGTACCGGGAGGGCTAGCACCTCTGATGTGAGGACTTGTCAAGTCCTTTTCAGGGCTGCTTATCCAGCTTTGATGTCCACCCTTCACCCAGCTCTCACTTGTGGTTCCAAGAAACTGTAGCATGCACAGTGGCCATACCCTGATAAACCATCTCGGCAGACGGGCTAAACCAGTTTGAAGGTAACCCACAGGCTACAAACCTGTCAGTGAGTTAAGGGGATGTCTACCCCAAGCATGTGAAGAATTCCTCTGGCAGAATGAGCCAATGAGAACAATTTGTTCCAATGGACATGAAGCAGGTCCTGTAGAGCACTTAGAATTTGGCAGACACCAAAGATGCCAAGGTCATCCACTGCATCCTGGGCCATCACAAGTTGTTTTGACTTTTGTCCTGCCACTGAACTTCTATGACTCAGGAAGGGAGGATGAGGTTGATAATCTTGAGCCTCACTTAAGTTCAATTCATGCATGAGTCAAGACCACCCCACGATTTCACTAGTCCTCTTCAAAAATGAAGGATGAACAACCCTAATGCACTATTACTTTTACCTCCCCATTTCTTTCTATTCTTAAAGCCCTCAGAACAGAATCACTCTGCCTGATAGAACTTCTGTTTTTCTTATTTAACTTCCTTGATATCCTTATAAGACATCAAGGTTCTGAAGAGATACTTGTTTCTTCTCTCCCATTAAAATGTGAGCCCTACATCACCTCCCATCAAGTTCTCCAATACATTTTCCTTTCTACATTTCTTTAGATTCTTATGGTTTTTATTTCAAAATTCTTACTCAGCTCTGGTTTTTTGTTACAAATTTTTGAAAGTTCTTTCTTCCATTAAAGGTACATTTTCTCTCTCCCTTCCACCCCACATAGAATTATATTTTGCTTTGCAGGGTAAGTCATCCTTGGTTATAAACCTGCCTTTGGCCTTATGACATATTGTATTTTAAGGTTTCTCATTTTTAGGAGAATCTGCCAAGTCATGTGTGACATTCTAAATGTGGCTTCTTGATATTTAAACTGTTTCTTTCTGGATGTTTGCAGTATTTGTTTATTTGTTTTTAATGACAGAACTTTGGTGATAGCATTTTTTGAAATTTTCCTCCTTTCAGGAGAATTCTTTTTAGGAGGTATTCCATTTCTTAGGTAAAGTTTACCACTTTCTCTTCTAAGCTACTAATCTTTTCAATTCTTTCTTGAAACATTTATTTCATTTTTATTTCTTGCTTCATTTCTATTTATATTACCCACTTAGAAAATATATTTTTTCCTTTAAGTCTTTGTTTGCCATGGTTTTAAAGTTAGATTTAGTAAAACATTTTAAAAATATTGATTGATATTTTCTTTGATTTATTCAACTCTTCTGGATTTCTGCCAGTACTAGTCTCCCTCCCCTGCTGCATTTTTGGATGGGATTGTCAGCTCTGCTTGGTCTTGCCCTTACCCTATGGTTCCCTGGGTTCTTTTTCTGACCTCTATCTCCTGGGGTTAGATCCTACTAGATCTTTTAGGTTTAGAGTGCTGGATCTTCAGGGCCCTAAATGGCATCTCAGGACAGAATATTAGGAACCTCAGAGCCCTTGGACCTGGATTGTCATGGTCTGAGAGCTGTGGCACTGCTTCTTCCCCAGGTCTTCTAAGATCCCACCCTAGAGTTTACTGACTACCCTGGGGCTTTCTCAGGGAACTCTTTACTCTTGTTACCTCTGGACACAATACCTGGTAGGTTACATGTGCCCTATCAGTGGCTGTGCTGGCTTCTGCTTTGCAGCAAAATTTTTCATTGTTATTGATCTTTCTTACTGCCCATGACCTTTGTAGTTCAGTTCTGTGATGGAAGAAGTCATCTGCAATGAGTGGTTTTGTCATTGTGGATTTCTTGATCATTATTCTGTCTGATGTAAACTTCAGAATTTTGCTGGAGTAGGTGTTGGGGAGCAGGTTGCCCTGCCTCTTATTTAGCAGGATCCTCAGAAACACTGATTTAGGGCCCACTATATTCCAGGTATTGAGCTAGGCACAGGTGATAACAAATACAAAGAACGAAGTAAATCCTGGTCTTTGGAAACTTATATATCCCCTTTTCACAAGACCATTAAAATTGCCTGAGTCTTTTTTTTTTAATTCGTCTCTCTAAAAAATGGAAAAAAATTATAGCATTATTCATATTTGAATAATTCCAATAACCAATTTTGTTAGTATCCCAGAATATGAAGCATTAAGAAAGGAGAAAACCAGATCAAAATCCTGAGGAGTTAAAAAAATTGATGATGAAAAATTATTTTGCTTTAAAAAATGATTCACCAGTATTTTTCCTTCACTAGGACAAATGAATCTCCAGGTGTCTTTAGAATAGTTATTTTATTTTTTCCCCCAGGAAACTATGAAGTGCCTTTAATTTATTTTTAGTTTTCAACATTCATTTCCATAAGATTTTGAGTTCCAAATTTTTCCCTGTCTCTCCTCTCCCCCTTCCCCAAGATGGCATGCATTATGATTACCCCTTCCCCCAATCTGCCCTCCCTCCCCCCTTACCTTCTTTTATTCCCTTCCCTTCTATTTTCCTATAGAGCAAGATAAATTTCTAGAACCCATTGCCTGTATTCTTATTTCCCAGTGGCATGTAAAAATAATTTTTAGTATTCATTTTTAAAATTTTGAGTTCCTAAATCCTCTCCCTTCTTCCCTCCCCACCCATTCTCATTGAGAAGGCAAGCAATTGCATATACGTTTTACATGTGCAGTCATATAACACTTTCATAACAGTCATGTTGTAAAAGACTATATTTCCCTCCATTCTATCCTGCCTCCCACTGATTCTATTCTCTTCCTTTCACGTCTCTCCTCAAAAGTGTTTGCTTCTGATTACCTCCTCCTACCATTTAACCTCCCTTCTATCATCCCTCCCTCTTTTATTCCTTTCCCCCCTATATGGTAAGATAGATTTTCATTCCCAATTGAGTGTGTATGTTACTCCCTCCTTAAGCCAAATCTGATGAGAGTAAGGTTCACTCATTCCCTCTCACCTCCCTCCTCTTCCCATCCTTTATAAAAGTTTTTTCTTGCCTCTTTTATGTGAAATAATTTACTCTATTCTACCTCTCCCTTTCTCCTTCTCTCAATATAATCCTCTTTCTTAGTCCTTAATTTTTTTAGATATCATCCCTTCATATTCAGTTCGCCCTGTGACCTCTCTCTCTGTCTCTGTTTGTCTCTCTTTCTCTCTACATACATACATGCATACATATATACATTCCCTCCAACTACTCTAATACTGAGAAAGGTCTCATAAGTTACAGATATTATCTTTCCATGTAGGAATCTAAACAGTTCAACTTTAACAAGTCCCTTATGATTTCTTTTTCCTGTTTACCTTTTGTTGTTTTATTTTTAACTGAGTTTTTCTCCCTAGATGGGCTTTCCTATTCATTTAGATTTGATCAAAGAAACCAATCTTTCCTTTTCAGCAAAAGTTTAGTTCAATTCAACACTATCTCCATTCCATGATGTTTCCTTCTCAGGAAGGACCTCTTGTCCCTTGATGCTTCAAGCTGTTCTGGATCCACCTGTAGGGGAGCCTGATCATTTAGAGAGAGAATCAAATTTTTCTTACACTCTTTGGCTTCTTTCTTCCATCTCAGAGTTCTGGAGGAGATAGGAAAAGGTGTCTTAAACATGACTTATTTCTATGGTTTTTCCTTAAATAGGATCACCAGAATTCTTTCTAGGGAAGATATAAGTAATTATAGCCTGTGTGAGTCTGCATTTGTTTTCCATTCCAAAACAAATGCTTAAAACATAACAGAGTCATAAACACATAGGCTCGTAAAGAATATGTTAATACACCTTCTTAAAAATGTGAAACAGTAATTCATCGCACGTTATACTCTTTTAAAAATTATTTTATTTGTTTTCAGTGATCTACAATCACTTTCATATATCTTAGACCTTTTTTCCGCTCCCTCTCCCTCCTTTCCCTTCCTCCTCACTCCCTTCCCGAAATGGCATGCAATCTTACATAGTTTCTACACATATGTTCCTATTAAATACATTTTCACCTTAGTCATGTTGAATAGAAGAAGTAACATGAATGGGAGAAATCATAAAGTAAAAAAAATCATAATAGAAAAGAAAATGGTCTGCTTCATTCTGCAATCCAATTCCATAGTTCTTTCTCTGTATGTAGAAGACATTTTGCCTCAAAAGTCCATTGTGAATTGTTTAGATCCTCACTTTGCTAAGAAGGACTAAATGTACCAGAAAAATTCCTCGCTCACTGTAGTTGTTGTTTTGTACAAAGTTCTCCTTGTTCTGCTTCTTTCACTCAGCATCAGTTCATATAGGTCTTTCCAGGCCTTTCTGAAGTTTTCCTGTTCATCATTTCTCGTAGCACAATACTATTCCATTACCTTCATATACCACAATTTGTTCAGCCATTCCTCAACTGATGGGCATCCCCTTGATTTCCAGTTTTGGCCACCACAAAGAGAGCTGCTATAAATATTTTTATACATGTGGGACCCTTTCTCATTTTTATGATCTCTTTGTGATCCAGTCCTAGAAATGATATTTCTGGGTCAAAGGGTATGCATATTTTTGTAGCCCTTTGGGCATAGTTCCAAATTGCTCTCCAGAATGGTTGGATCAGCTCATAGATCTACCAACAATGAATTAGTGTTCCAACTCTCCTACACCTTCTCCAACATTTATCTTCTTCCTGTTTTGTCACGTTAGCCAATCTGATAGGTGTGATGTGGTACCTCAGAGTTGTGTTGATTTGCATCTCTCTAATCAATAGTGATTTAGAGTATTTTTTATATGATTATAGATAGCTTTAATTTCTTCCTCTGTAAACTGCCTGTTCATATCCTTTGACCATTTATCTGTTGGGGAATGGCTTATATTCTTGTAAATTTGACTTAGTTCTCTATATATTTTAGAAATGAGGCCTTCATCATAGACACAAGTTGTAAAAATTCTTTCACAGTTTTCTGCTTCCCTCCTAATCTTGGTTGCATTAGTTTTGTTTGTGCAAAAACTTTACAATTTAATGTAGTCAAAGTTATCCACTTTGCATTTCATAATGTTCTCTATCTCTTCTTTGGTCATAAATCCCTCCATTCTCCATAAATCTGACAAAAAACTACTCCTTGCTCACCTAGTTTGTTTATAGCATCAGGCTTTATACCTAGATCATGTACCTATTTGGACTTTATTTTGGGATATGGTGTCAGGCATTAGTCTATGCCCAGTTTCTGCCACATTGTTATCCAGTTTTCCCAGCAATTTTTGTCAAACAGTGAGTTCTTATCCTGGAATCTGGAATCCTTGGGTTTATCAAACATTAGATTGCTATATTCATTGACTACTGTGTCTTGAGTACCTAACCTATTTCACTGGTCTACTCCTCTGTTTCTTAGCCAGTACCAAGTGGTTTTGATGATTGCTGCTTTATAATACAATTTGAGATCTCGTAGGGCTAGGCTATTTTTCCTAGCATTTCTTTTCATTAGTTCTCTTGATATTCTGGACCTGTTCTTCTTCCAGATGAATTTTGATACTATTTTTTCTAGCTCTAGAAAATAACTATCTGGTAGTTTGATGGGTATGGCACTGAATAAGTAAATTAATACAGTTAGAATTGTCATTTTTATTATATTGGCTCTGCCTACCCACAAGCAACTGATGTTTTCCCACTTACTTAGATCTGACTTTATTTGTGCTAAAAGTGTTTTGTAATTGTGTTCCTATTGTCCCTGGATTTGTTTTGGCAGGTAGACTCCCAGATATTTTATAGGGTCTACTAAAACTTTAAATGAGTTTTCTCTTTCTATCTCTTGCTGTTGGCCTTAGTTAGTAAAATACAGAAATGCAGATGATTTATGTGGGTTTATTTTGTAACTTGCAACTTTGCCAAAGTTGTTTATTATTTCAAGTAGTTTTTTACTTGATTCTCTGGGATTCTCTAAGCATGTCATCATATCATCTGCAAAGAGTGGTAACTTAGTTTCTTCTTTGCCTGTTCTAAATCCTTCAATTTCTTTTTCTTCTCTTATTGCTATTACTAACATTTCTAGTACCATATTGAATAACAGTAGTGATAGTGGACATCCTTGTTTCAACCTGATCTTATTGGAAATGCATCTAGTTTATCCCCACTGCATATAATGCTTGCTGATGGTTCTAGGTAGATATTGCTTATTATTTTGTGGAAAGTTCCATTTATTCCTGTGCTCTCCAGTGTTTTCAATAGGAATGGGTGTTGTATTTTGTCAAAAGCTTTTTCTGCATCTATTGAGATAATCACATAGTTTCTGTTAGTTTTGCTGTTGATATGATCAATAATGCTAATAGTTTCCCCAATATTGAACCAGCCCTGCATTCCTAGTATAAATCCTGCCTGATCATAATGTATTATTCTCATGATAAGTTGCTGTATTCTTTTTGCTAATATCTTATTTAAAATTTTTGCATCTATATTCATCAGAGAAATTGATCTATAATTTTCTTTCTCTGTTTTGGTTCTTCCTGATTTAGGCATCAGAACTATATTTGTGTCATAAAAAGAATTTGGTAGGATTCCTTCTTCCCAATTTCCCCAAAGAGTCTATATGGTATTGGAATTAACTGTTCTTTAAAGTTTGATGGAATTCACTTGTAAATCCACCTGGCCCTGGAGACTTTTTTCTAGGGAGTTCATTGATGGCTCGTTCAATTTCTTTTTCTGAGATGGGGTTATTTAAATATTCAACTTCCTCTTCCATTAATCTAGGCAATTTATATTTTTAAAATATTCATCCATCTCATTTAGATTCTCGAATTTATGGGCATACAGTTGGGCAAAGTAATTTCTAATTATTGTTTTAAATTCCTTCTCATTGGGAGTGAGTTCACCCTTTTCATTTTTGATATTGGTAACTTAGTTTTCTTCTTTCTTTTTTTAACCAAATTGATCAAACGTTTGTTTTTCCATAAAACAACTCTTAGTTTTATTTATTAGTCTAATAGTTTTCTTAATTTCAATTTTATTAATCTCTCCTTTGATTTTTAGTGTTTCTAATTTGGTGTTTACTTGGGGTTTTTCAATTTGTTATTTTTCTAGCTTTTTCAGCTACATGCCCAATTCATTGACCTCCTCTTTCTCCATTTTATTCATGTAGGCATTCAAAGATATAAAACTTCCCTTAAGAACTGCTTTTGCAGTTTGGTAGTTGTCTCATTGTTCTCATTCTCTTGAATAAAGTTTACTGTTTTGTTCTCATTCTCTTGAATAAAGTTGTTTACTGTTTCTACAATTTGTTGTTTAACCTACTCATTCTTTAGGATTTGATTAGACTATTTAGGATTACATTATTAGATCAGGATTAGATCTAGATATAGACTAATAATTAGATTATTAGTTTTAGGATTAGATTATTTGGGATTAGATTGTATTTAGGATTGGATTATTAGATTATTTCCCATTAATTTTTGGTCTATCTTTCCATGGCCTTTTATTTTATCTATCTATCTATCTATCTACCTACCTACCTATCTATCTATCTATCTATCTATCTATCTATCTATCTATCTATCTATCTATCTATCTATCTATTTATTGTTTTTTTAAAATTAATTTATTTTTTATTTAACTTTTAACATTCATTTTCACAAAATTTTGGGTTCCAAATTTTCTCCCCTTTTGTCCCCTCCCCCCACCCCAAAACACCGAGCATTCTAATTGCCCCTATCACCAATCTGCCCTCTCTTCTATCATCTCTCTCTGCCATTGTCTCCATCTTCTCTTTTGTCCTGTAGGGCCAAATAACTTTCTATACCCCTTTACCTGTATTTCTTGTTTCCTAGTAGCAAGAACAGTACTCGACAGTTGTTCCTAAAACTTTAAGTTCCAACTTCTCTTCCTCCCTCTCTCCCCACCCCTTCCCTTTGGAAGGCAGGCAATTCAATATAGGCCATATCTGTGTAGTTTTGCAAATGACTTCCATAATAGTCGTGTTGTCTAAGACTAACTATATTTCCCTCCATCCTATCCTGTCCCCCATTACTTCTATTCTCTCTTTTGATCCTGTCCCTCCCCAAGAGTGTTGACCTCAAATTTCTCCCTCCTCCCCATGCCCTCCTTTCCATCATCCCCCCCCACCCTGCTTATCCCCTTATCCCCCACTTCCTGTATTGTAAGATAGATTTTCATACCAAAATGAGTGTGCATTTTATTCCTTCCTTTAGTGGAATGTGATGAGAGTAAACTTCATGTTTTTCTCTCACCTCCCTTCTTTTTCCCTCCACGAAAAAGTCTTTTTCTTGCCTTTTTTATGAGAGATAATTTGCCCCATTCCATTTCTCCCTTTCTCCTCCCAATATATTTCTCTCTCACTGCTTGATTTCATTTTTTTAAGATATGATCCCATCCTCTTCAATTCACTCTGTGCACTCTGTCTCTATGTGTGTGTGCGTGCGTGCATGCGTGTGTGTGTGTGTGTATGTGTGTGTGTGTAATCCCACCCACGACGCAGATACTGAAAAGTTTCAAGAGTTACAAATATTGTCTTTCCATGTAGGAATGTAAACAGTTCAACTTTAGTAAGTCCCTTATGACTTCTCTTTGCTGTTTACCTTTTCATGCTTCTCTTCATTCTTGTGTTTGAAAGTCAAATTTTCTTTTCAGCTCTGGTCTTTTCATCAAGAATGCTTGAAACTCCTCTATTTCATTGAAAGACCAATTTTTCCCCTGAAGTATTATACTCAGTTTTGCTGGGTAGGTGATTTTTGGTTTTAGTCCTAGTTCCTTTGACTTCTGGAATATCCTATTCCACACCCTTCAATCCCTTAATGTAGAAGCTGCTAGATCTTGTGTTATCCTGATTGTATTTCCACAATACTTGAACTGTTTCTTTCTAGCTGCTTGTAATATTTTCTCCTTGACCAGGGAACTCTGGAATTTGGCCACAATGTTCCTAGGAGTTTCTCTTTTTGGATCTCTTTCAGGAGGCGATCAGTGGATTCCTTGAATACTTTTTTTGCCCTCTGGTTCTAGAATCTCAGGGCAGTTTTCCTTGATAATTTCATGAAAGATGATGTCTAGGCTCTTTTTTTGATCATGGCTTTCAGGTAGTCCCATAATTTTTAAATTGTCTCTCCTGGATCTATTCTCCAGGTCAGTTGTTTTTCCAATGATATATTTCACATGATCTTCCATTTTTTCATTCTTTTGGTTTTGTTTTGTGATTTCTTGGTTTCTCATAAAGTCATTAGCCTCCATCTGTTCCATTCTAATTTTGAAAGAACTATTTTCTTCAGTGAGCTTTTGAATCTCCTTTTCCATTTGGCTAATTCTGCTTTTGAAAGCATTCTTCTCCTCATCGGCTTTTTGAACCTCTTTTGCCAGTTGAGTTAGCCTATTTTTCAAGGTGTTATTTTCTTCAGCATTTTTTTGGGTCTCCTTTAGCAGGGTGCTGACCTGCTTTTCATGCTTTTCTTTCATCTCTCTCATTTCTCTTCCCAATTTTTCCTCCACCTCTCTAACTTGATTTTCAAAATCCTTTTTGAGCTCTTCCATGGCCTGAGCCCATTGGGTGGGCTGGGGTACAGAAGCCTTGACTTCTGTGTCTTTCCCTGATGGTAAGCATTGTTCTTCCTCATCAGAAAGGAAGGGAGGAAATACCTGTTCACCAAGAAAGTAACCTTCTATAGTCTTATTTATTTTCCCTTTTCTGGGCATTTTCCCAGCCAGTGACTTTACTTCTGAGTATTCTCTTCACTCCCACTTTGCCTCCAGATCTGCCCACCCAGTGCTTGGGGTCTGCGATTCAAATGCTGCTTCCCAGCCTCAGGGCTTTTGGCGGGGCAGGGCTGCTATTCAGTTGAGTTTAAGTTCAGGTGCTCAGGTGGGGGCAGGGCTGCCTCACGGGGCTCAATTCCCTCAGGGGGTTTATGTGGAGACCTTCAACAATGGATCCTGGATCCTGCCTGCTTGGGGAGCCCTGGTCTGCTGCTGCCTCCCGAGGGGGCCTGAGTTATGGGGGGACCCCACTCCCCTCTCGGCAAGCTGAGAAGACCCTCTCACCAACCTTTGGGGCCCGTGGGTGGAGGGAGCTGCACGGCTGCTGGAGATTCTCTCCCTGAAGCCTGCTCAGATCTGCTCCTCTCAGTGCCGTGGGGCCAAGGCAGGGCTAGGCTCAGCTCCGGGTCTGCAGTGCGACGGACCTTTGGTGTCTGTTTTCAGGGCTCTCTGGAACAGAAATCTCATCTGCTCCTTTGTTCTGTGGATTCTGCTGCTCCAGAATTTGTTGGGAGTTCTTCTTTACTGATATTTTATGGGCTGTGGGTTCAGAGCTAGCGTAGGTGTGTCTTTCTACTCTGCCATCTTGGCTCTGCCCCCCTCCATGGCCTTTTATTACATATAACTTTATTGCATTATGATCTGAGAAGGATGCATTGACTATCTCTGCCTTTCTGCACTGGATTGTGAGGTTTTTATGCCCTAGTACATGGTCAGTTTTTGTATATTGCCATGCACTGCTGAGAAAAAGGTATATTCCTCTATTCTCATTCAGTTTTCTCCAGGGATCTATCATATCTACCTTATCCAGAGTTTTATTCACCTCCTTGACTTCTTTCTTGTTTATTTTGAGGTTAGATTTATCAAGTTCATAGAGAGGGTGGTTGAGATACCCCATTAATATAGTTTTGCTGTCTATTTCTTCCTGTACCTCCTTTAACTTCTCTGAGAATTTAGATGCTATAACCCTTTGGAACATATATGTTTAGTAATGGTATTTCTTTGTTGTCTATGGTGCCTTTTAGCAGGATATAGTTTCCTTCCTTATTTCTTTTGATAAGATCTATTTCTGCTTTTGCTTTGTCTGAGATTAGGATTGCTGCTCCTGCTGTTTTTACATCAGCTGAAGCACAATATATTCTGCTCCACTCTTTTACCTTTACCCTGTGTATATCCCTGCATTTGAAATGTATTTCTTGTAAACAACTTATTGTTGGATTTTAATCCATTCTGCTATCCATCTCTGTTTTATCAGAGAGTTCATCCTATTCACATTCATAGTTATGATTACTATCTGTGTCATTCCCTCCATCCTCTTTCCCCCATTTATGCTTTTAGTTCTCCCTTCTCCCTTCCCCTCCACGATAGAGTTTTAATTTTTGATCACTGACTCCCTCAATCTTCCCTCCCTTCTTTCTGCTCCCCTCCATTTTACTTCCCCTTTCCCTTACTACTTCTTCCCTCCCTTTTAGCCTCCCCTCCCTTTTCTTTCCGCCTTCCTCTCCTACTGCCTATAGAGCTAGTTAGATTTCTGTACTTAATTGAGTTTGTTGTTCCCTCCTTGAACCAAATCAGATGAGAATAAATCTCAAGCAATGCTCATCTTCCTCCTCCCTTTTCCTCTACTGTAATATATTTTTGTGCCTCTTCCTGTGATGTAATTTATCTTTTTCTGTCTCCTTTTTTTCACATCTCTTGTTATAATCCCTTTGCACCCTTAAATCACATTTTTATCATCACATCATTTACTTTATACCCACTCCCTTTATGTATATCTATTTTATATATCATAATAAATATCCAATTCTCAAGGTTAACAAGTATCATCTTCCTTTATAAGGATGTAACCAGTTTGCCCATATTGAATAACAAGTTTTTTCCCCCCACTATTTACCTTTTTATGCCTCCCTTGAGATTTGTGTTTGAAGATCGAATTTTCTATTGAGCTCTGGCCTTGTCTTCAGGAATTCCTGATTTCATTGAATGTCCATTGCCTTGCGTGAAATATTATGCTCAACTTAGATGGGTAATTGATCCTTGGTTGTAGTATGGAATATCATTCCAATTCCTTTGATCTTTTAATGTAGAAGCTGCAAGGTTCTGTGTGATCCTGACTGTAGTTCCTTGATATTTGAATGGTTTCTTTCTGGCTGCCTGTAGTATTTTCTCCTTCACTTGATAGTTTTGGAATTTGACACCGATATTCTTTGGTGTTTTTAGTTTGGGATCCCTTTCAGGAGATGAATGGTGGATTTTTTCGATGAGTATTTCACCCTCTGGATCTAGGAATTCAGGGCAGTTTTCCTTGATGATTTCTTGGAAGATATTTTCCAGGTTCTTTGTTTATCATGACTTTCTGGTAGGCCAATAACTCTTAGATTTTCTTTCCTGGATCTGTTTTTCAGGTCAGTTGTTTTTCCAATTAGATACTTTACATTTTCTTCTATCTTTTCATTCTTTAGATTCTGTTTGACTGATTCATAATTTCTTATAGAGTTATTAGCTTCTACTTGCCTGATTCTAATTTTTATCAAATTGTTTTCTTCACTTAACTTTTGCATCTTCTTTTCCATCTGTCCAATTTTTCCTTTTAAGGAGTTATTTTCTCCATTTAATTTTTGTACTTCCTTTTCCATTTGTCCAATTTTCCCAGTTAGCTTTTGTGCTTCCTTTTCATTTGTCCAGTTTTCCTTTTTAAGGAGCTATTCTCTTCACTGAATTCCTTTTTTATGTTTTAAAACTGATTGGCCAGTTTTTCTTCTATTTCTCTAATTTGGCTTTTAAAAATCTTTCTTGACTTCTTCCAAGAATGCTCTTTGGGCTTGAGAACAGTTCATATTCCTTTCTGAAGTTTCATATGGGAGTACAGACTCAATGCTGAACTTCTTTGGTATTCGTGTTTTGGTCCTTGTCCCCATAGAAAGATTCTATGATCTTTTCTTTTTCTTCTTTGCTTCTTACTCATGATGATCATCCTTTTCCTGACTTTTAAGGAGATGTCTGCTTCTGGGGCACAGGGGACCCTGTCCCATAGTTCTTGTGCCTAGAACTTGAGGTTTTTTGTGTTGTGGTCTCTGATTCTTTCAGATAGAAGCTAAAATGCTGAAGCTTAGGTGGTGCTAAGCTGGCTGGTGTTTAAAAGCAGAGGCCAGGTGAAGTCTTTCTGTGTTTCCCAGGAGTTACCCTAGAGCTAGCTACATTAAGTGTGGGGGAGGGGTTGTCTGGTCACAGGAGGTCCCCTCTGCTGAGTTAGAGCATAGGCAAGCTCAGTGGTTGGTGAACCCTGTCTGCACTAGTGTCTTCCCGATTCCCCTGGGGTACTGAGGCACCCCTGGATTCCTGATGTTGGCGCTTGTGGGCTCTACCCCCCTGGGGCCCAGGATCTCCTCCCAGTTTGCTGAAGTGGGGCTGTCTGGGACAGCTCTAGTCCTGCACTCGATCCCTTCAGTCACGGCAAGAGGGACCTCCCATTGTGATTCTCCTAGCCTCATGGGCTAAGAAACTGTTTACCTCTTCAGCTGATCTCAGTGTTCCAGGATTTTTCCTGAGGAAATATTTTATGGGTTTTTCAAGGTCAATAAGGAGAGGGGGAGAGCATTTACTGCTCACTCCGCCATCTTGGCTCCCCTAGTAGGCTTCAAGTAGGTGACTTACAGACATTTAATCTGTGTGCTGATTGTCTCAGGAGCAGCTGCTGCAGTTACCTGAGGCTCCAGGCTCTCCTATACTCTCTTAAAGTATTGTCTTTAAAAAGTCAAATGACAAACAAAATCATAATTCAGAAAAAAACCCAACATTAGAGACAAATGGAGGAAAATTTAAGCCTTACTCATAACTTTAAAAGGAAATGAAAAAAATCAATATGACAAAAAAGAATGACAGTTTGAATATGGAGAGAAAAAGAATATTTATTAAATACCTACTACATACCAGACACTGTGCTTAGGGCTGTACAAATAATCTAATTTGAACATCACAATGACTCACAATGCTATTATTATGCCCATTTTATAGTTAGAGAAACTGAGGCAAAGAGAGATTAAGTGACTTTCCTATGGTTACACTGTTTATAGTAATCTGGTCTGGGGTCAGATTTGAATTTAGATCATCCTAATTCCAGGTCCAGTGTTCCATCCATTGTGCCACATAGGCACCTTCCTTCCCTACTCTCCAATAAGGCAAAACAAACCCCACAATTGGTCACTTGCAAGAAACACACTCCAAAAAGCAAAGCATACAAAAGAAGTACTGGAACAAAGTTTACCATGCATCAGATGAATCCATCAAATTAGAATTTGTAATCATATTCTCTGACAAAGTACAAATAAAAATTCACAAAATAGAGATAAACAGGGAAGTTGTATTATGCTGAAAAGATCAGTAGACAGTAAACCAATATTAATATTATACTTTTATGCTTCAAAAGTCACAGTATCTAAATTCACAAAGGAAACATTAACTGAATTACAAGAAGAAACAGACAATAACACAAAGCAACTTGTATACTTTAATATCCTTTCAGATTTGGACAAATCAAACAGAGTGATAAGCAAAAGGGAAGATATAAAAGTATACAAATTCCTGAAGAAACTAGATCTATTATTTGATATAATTCTCAAAATGCTAGCAGTAGCAATAATTCAAGAGAAAGAAATTGAAAGCATAAATTTAGACAGATGAAATAAAGCTATCCCTATTGCTAATGACAATAGTTTACTGAAGAAATCCTAGGAAATTAAGAAAGATTTCAATTGAGAAAATAACAACTTAGCAATGGCTCTCCCCAATCAGCAGCATTTCTATATCAAACAATATTAATATATTTATTATTAATATTAATGGCAAAACCCAAGAGTCAATAATTGAAAGAGAAATAAAACTCAAAAGACCTGTAGTACATAAAATATGTGGAGATCATTTTATTAAAGAACACAAAGCACTTAAAAAAAACATATATATATATATATATATATATATATATATATAATTTATTTATTTTCAGTTTGTAACATTCACTTCCACAAGATTTTGAATTTCGAACTTTCTCCTCATCTCTCCTTTCCTTCCAACCCAGAACAGCATGCATGCCAACCACCCCATCTACCCTAATCTGTCCTCCCTTCTATTACTCTCCTTCTCCCCTTCCCCTCCCCTCTATTTTCCTGTAGAGCAAGATAGATTTCTATACCCCATTGCCCATACATCTTATTTCTCAATTGCATGCAAAAAACAATTTTTAACGTCCATTTTTGAAGCCTTGAGTTTCACCTCTTTTATTCTTTCCTCCCTACCCACCCTCATTGAGAAAGCAAGCAATTCACAGTAGGTCATACATGTGGAGCCATGCAAAATACTTCCATAACAGTCATGCTGTGAAAGACTAACCACATTTCTCTCTATCCTGTCCTGTCCTTCATTTATTCCATTCTCTCCCTTGACCTGTTCCTCCCACAATAGTGTTTGCTTCTGATTACCCCTTTCCCCAATCTGCCCATCCCTTCTATTATCCTCTCTCTCCTATCTCCTTCTTCCCTGCCTTCCTGCACGGTAAGATAGATTTCCATACCCAACTGAATGTGAGTTATTCCTTCCTTAAGTCAAATCTGATGAAAGTAAGCCTTACTTATACCCTTTCACCTCCCTCCTCTTCCCCTCCATTGTAAAAGTTCTTTCTTGCCTCTTTCATGTGAGATGATTTGCAACATTCTACCTCTTCCTTTCTCTCTCTCCCAGTACATTACTCTCAACAGTTAATTTTATTTTTCAGATATTCTCCCTTACATATTCGGCTCACCCTCTGCTCTCTGTCTACCCACGCACACATACACACACATTTATATATATGTATATACACACACACACACACACACACATATATACATACTTACACACACCACCCACTTATAGATGCACACACACACATACACACACATATTTATCTATATGTATCTATTTATCTATATAATATACACATACATATCTATTCCCTCTAAATGCCCCAATACTGAGAAAGGTCTCATGAGTTTTAAATATCATCTTTCTATGCAGAAATGTGAACAGTTCAACTTTAATGAGTCCCTTATGGCTTCTCTTTCCTGTTTACCTTTTCATGTTTCTCTTGATTCTTGTATTTGAAAGTCAAATTTTCTATTCAGCTCTGGTCTTTTCAATAAGAATTCTTGGAAGTCCTCTATTTCATTGAAATTCCATTTCTTCTCCTGAGGTATTATATCCAGTTTTTTCTGGGTAGGTGATTCTTGGTTTTGCTCCTACCTCCTTTGTCCTCTGGAATATAAAATTCTAAGCCCTCTAATTACTTAGTGTAGAAGTTGCTAAATCCTGTGTTATCATGATTGTATTTCCATAATACTTGAATTATTTCCTTCTGGATGCTTGCAATATTTTCTCCTTGATCTGGGAACTCTGAATTTGGCTACAATATTCCTAGGAGATTTTCTTTTCTTTTGGGGTTTCTTTCAGGAGGTGATTGATTGGTTATTTCCATTTCTGTTTTACCCTCTGGTTCTAGAATATCAGGGCAGTTTTCCTTGATTGTTTCTTGGAAGATGATGTCTAGGCTCCTTTTTGATCATGGCTTTCAGGTAGACCAATAATTTTTAAAGTATCTCTCTTAGATCTATTTTTCAGGTCAGTTGTTTTTCCAATGAGATATTCACATTGTCTTCTATATTTTTATTCTTTTGGTTTTGTTTTATAATTTCTTGATTTCTCATCAAGTCATTAGCTTCCATTTGCTCCATTCTAATTTTTAAGGAATTATTTTCTTCAGTGAGCTTTTGGACCTCCTTTTCCATTTGGCCAATTCTGCTTTTTAAGGCATTCTCCTCATTGGCTTTTTGGACCTCTTTTGCCATTTTTGTTTGTCTATTTTTAAGGTGTTTTTTCCTTCAGTATTATTTTGGATCTCCTATAGCAAGCTGTTGACCCATGATTTTCTTGTTTTACTCTCATGTCTCTTCCCAATTTTTCCTCTATTTCTCTTATTTGCTTTTCAAAATCCTTTTTGAGCTCTTCCATGACCTAAGATCATTTCATATTTTTTTTGGAGGCTTTGTATGTAGGAGCCTTGACCTTGCTATTTTCCTCTGGTTGTATGCTCTGATCTTCCTCCAGGTGTATGCTTTGATCTTCTTCATCTGAAAGGATGAAGTGGTGAAAATACATTTTCACCAAGAAAGTAACCTTCTATAGTCTTATTTTTCCCTCTTTTTGGACATTTTCCCAGCCAATTACTTGACTTTTGAGCTCTTTGCTAAGAGGAAGGTGTACTACTCCAAGTTTCAGAGATTTTGTGCAGCTGTTTTCAGAGATATCTCTGGGGACCTGTAAGTTTTCAGTTCCTTCAAAGTGGCGCAATCAAGGGAGAGGTGTTACTCCTCTCCTGACCTGCCTTCTGGTCTGTGAGCAACTACAAGCACTATTTTCTGCCCTGGAACTGTAAGTAGGTTTCCCTCTTCACACCCCCCACCAGCTCTTCCATGCCATCCTCCTCACCCCAGGACCACTACTCAAGACTGCAACCCAGATCCACTACTTGATTCTCATCATCTGTAGGTCATGAGATGCAGAAGCAGCAGCTGCTGCTGTGGGCTGGGGCCAGACTACACTCTCCTCTTACCCAGGTGAGAGAGCTTTCTCACTGACCTTTGAAGCTCTTTTTGGCATTTGTGGGTTGAAAAGTCTGGAAATCACAGCAGTTGCCAGCAAATCCATACCCTGAGGCCTGCTCCAGTTCCACAGTGTGGGTTGCATTAGGCTCGGAGCTGGGTACAATAGACCCTTCCTATTGACCTTCCAGATTTTCTTGAATTAGAAATCTATTTTACTCTGTCACTTTGTGGCTTCTACTGCTCACAAATTTGTTTAGAATAATTTTTTACAGGTATTTTGGGGGGTTTGGGGGGAGAACTCAAGTAGGTCCCTGCTTCTACTCTACCCTCTTGACTCCACCACAAAGCAGTTTTATAGATTAAATTACAAAGTGTTCCTTAAAAAAATGACAGGCTAAATAGCTGAAGGATGTTCAGTGCTAATGTCTGGGCCCTGCTAATATAATAAGAATGCCAATGCTACCAAAACAAATTTATAGTTCTAGTGTTATACCAATTATGCTATCAAAGGAATTCTTTACAAAACTTAATAAAATAATAACAAAATTCATTTGAAAAAACAAAAGATCCAAACTATTAAGGGAAATAATAAAAATGGTCAATGGAGAGGAAATAATGAAGAAATAACATGTCCAGTCTATATTATAAATTAGTAGTAACTAAAACCATTTCATACTAATTTAACAAAAATAAAAAATACGGTAGGTAAAAAACAGAATGCATTATGTCAATGAAATGGACTAGGCAGGGGAAAATCAGAGCAATGGAACCCAATAACCCAGTGTTTGATAAGCCTGAAGACATAAATTACTTAGGAAAAGAGCTCCTTATTTGATGAGAACTACTGTGAAAACTAGAAAACAATCTAACAGAAATTGAGTTTAGATCATCACCTTATACAATATTCCACTACAAAGATAAAATGGATGTATGATCTCCATAGTATAGATCAGAACTTAAAAATACCAAAAGAGTAGCAGATCATATACCTGTCATAGGTGGGAGAGGTATTAAAGATACATTGAAGGATACAGAAAATTACAAAAAATAAAAGAGAAAATTTTGATTACAAGAAAAGCTTCTGCATAAATAAAATTAATGCATTTAGGTTAAGAAGGGAAGTGGTTAAATGTGGGGGCAAAAAAGGGGAAGAAGTAATATAGGGAGAAAATTGGATGATGTAAGAGCTAAATATATTAATAAAAATTTATTTTGAAAATATGCAATATAAGAAATTCAAGGTAATTTTATATCGAATTTCTCAGATAAATGTTTGGTATCCAATATAAAGATTATCTAGATATCTATCTGTCTGTCTGTCTGCAATATATCATGCATATATTAGCCATTCCCCAATAGAAAAGTACTCAAAGGATGACTCAAATGAAGTATTTCGAACTCTTAACAACCATATGAAAGAATGTTCCAAATAATTCGGAGAAATTTATATTAATATAACCCTGAGGTTTCACTTTACATCACACCCTTCAAATTAGCAAAGATGACAAAATATTGGGATAGAAAATGTTAGAGGAGTTGTGGGAAGATTAGCACACCTGTGAATTTCTGGTGGAGTTGTGAATTAGTACAACCATTCTGGAGAACAATTTGGAATTATGCAAAAAAAAAGGTGACAAAAAATGTATATATCCTTTAACCCAGAGGTTTAACCCTAAGCATATACCTAGGTATATATCTTGAGGAGGTCATTGATAAGATGAAAATTCCCATGTACACCAAAATTTTTATAGTAACACTTTTTATGGTAGCAAAGAACTGGGGGGAAAGTAGATGCCCTTTGATTGGGCAATGGCTAAGCAAATTGTGATACTTCAGATATAATAGGACATTACTGTGCCATAAACAATGATGAATATGGTGAATACAGAGAAGCATAGAAAGACTTATATGACCTGATGTGACATGAAGTAAGCATAACCCTCCCCTGCAAAAAAAACCAAACCAATACATACAATTACTACAACAATGTTTTTTTACAGAATATTTTATTTTTATTTTTAGTTACAAGTTCTCTTCTTCTCCACTACTTCCTCCCACACTCATTGAGAATGCAAGAAATATGATATCCATTATTCATATGAACATATGCATATGTTTGTGAATCAGACATATTTCCCCCCCACCCAAATCAATGAAAATTTTAAAAGGGGGGAAACTCTGAGACTTTCAGTTTTCTGTCTGGAGATGAATTTCATTTTACATTGTCAGTTCTTTGGAATTGTCATGGATCATTGTACTGATCAGAGTTACTAAGTCTTTCACAGTTTATCTTTGCAATATTTTTGTTACTGTATAGATTATTCTACTCAAATCACTTGTATTCATTTTATTTTTCTGAAACTATCCTCTTCATGATCCCTTAAAGTACAGTAATATTTTATCACATTCATATGACATAATGTGTTTGTTTGGCCATCTTCTAATTGATTGGCATCACTTCAACTTTCAAACCTTTGTCATCACAAAAAGAGCTGCTCTAAATATTTTTGTACATATGGGTCCTTTTCCTTTGATCTCCTTAGGGTATACACCTAGTAGCAGCATTTCTGGATCAAAGAATATGCACAGTTCAATAGCCCTTTGGGCATAATTCTAAGTTGTTCTCTAGAACTGTTAGACTAGTTCACAACTCCACCAATAGATCAATAGCGAACCTATTTTCCGACATCCTTTGCAGCATTTGTCATCCCTTTCTGTCATCTTAGTCTATTTGGTAAGTGAGGTAGTACTTCAGAGCTGTTTTAATTTTAATTTCTCTAATTATTAGTGATTTAGAGCATTTTTATATGATTAGTATAGTTTTTATTTCTTCCTCTGCAAATTGCCTATTCATATCCTTTGACCATTTAATCCAAACATGCCCAACTTGGCTGTAGGTAGGGGCCAAAATTAAAATAGACTAAATTTCTTTGGGCTGCCAACACTTTCCAAGTAAAGTTATAACTAATAATTAAACTGCTTTGCAAATGAACCATATTTTAAAGGGATATTTATTTTTAAAGGGGATATTTCAATTAATATCAATTAATTATACTTATTACTTAAGATTTTTATTTGTCATGAAATCAGATTGATGTTAAAAAATTACTTTGCTAAGTAGCACAAGTTTTAATACATTTTTTCATCTTTTCTTGCTTTTTACATTTAGTTAATGGGACATATTATAGTTCTTGTTGGAAATCAGTTTATCATACTCCAGAATCATGTTTGAAATTGATTTCTTTAGAAATCTGAAAACTAACCTTAGTAATCACCTCATTTTTCTGAGTTCGCTTTCTTGAAAAACTATTGTTCCCCACTGAGATTTTTCAGCAATTTGGATGCTTTAATTTGCTTTTCATTGGTGTTCAATTTGCTTGTCAGGATGTTTTGATTCAAAATGGCGATGAAGATCATATTCCTCCAGTAGAACTATTACTTCTTGACAAACAAGGCACAGAATTTTGTCTCTTGTGTAAGTAAACAAGTGTCTATTTGTCCACTCTAGATTAAACACTCTGTTTTCTGATTTGATCTTCCATTTCTTTTTATCACCCATTTTACAAAGTCACCACAAAAACTTTAATGTTAGAACTGAAAAGTCTCCACAGCAACTTCTCACATACAAAGAAATACTGAACTAAGGGTCTGACCTTGGAGAGAGCACCAGACACTCATGTGGCTTGGAGGGCAACCTCTCACTGAGGGAGGGGAACAAACCCTTGAGTTGTTGTCGCTCATTTCATAGCAGGCATCAGCTGTATTGGTGATTGGCTGCACTCACTTTGCCCCTGTTCAATGCAGTAATGACTGAAAACCAGTGAAAAGATACAACTCTTGCTACTCTCAGACTAGAGTCAGACTGATGATGATTGGTTGCTGTGGGTCATGTGACAAATAGGAGAGTGTGCACTGACAATCCACCTGCTAAATTTCATGATGGGCACAATAGTAACTAGTAGAAGGTAGGTTAAGTGGGGTCATGGACAAAACAGTCATTATATCTTTACTTTCTTTAACGTCTTCTACATTTTTTGCAGGCTACCCCACATCCTTTGATGGGCTGCAAGGACCCAGGAGCCATATGTGTTGTGCAGGCCTGATTTAATCATTTGGGGAATGGCTCCTATTTTTATAAATTTGACTCAGTTCTCTATATGTTTGAGAAATGTAACCTTTATCAAAAACGACTTGCAGCAATTCAGTCCCTCCCCCAATTTCCTGCTTTTCTTCTAATTTTGTATACATTGGTTTTACTTGCGTAGAAACCTTTTCAGCTTCATGTAATCAAAGTTATTTATTTTATTTCCCATCGACCTTTCTGCCTCTTCTTTGGTCACAAACTCTTCCCCATTCCATAGATCTGACAAGTAATATCTTACCTGTTCTTTTAATTTGTTCATGGTATCACCCTCTATGGCTTTATAGTGAGTACTTGTTCTAATAGTTTCGATCTTTGAATTTATCGAACACCTAACTTTTGTGCTCATTTACTTCTGTATATTGTGTACTTAATTTATTCCACTTATTGACTCTATTTATTTCCCAGTACCAAATTGTTTTGATGATTACCAATATATAATGTAGTTTGAGATCTGGTCCTTCTAGGACCCCTTTCTTCTCATTTTGTTTCATTCATTCCCTTGATAGTCTTGAGCTTTTGTTCCTCCAGATGAATTTTGTTATTATTTTTTCTATTTCTATAAAGTAATTCTTTGGTAGAGACTGTGGCAATGTTAGAACATTGTTAGAACTTCATCTGCAAAACAACCAAAAGTAAATGCTTCAAAATGACAAAGAATATGAATAGTCCCAAAAAAGGAGATATGAGGAGACCCTTCCTCTCACCCCTTTGAAGAAGTAGGAGGTCCATGTGTGTGAAAAATTGCATGTATTTTCTTTTTTAAAAAAATTATTTATTTTTTCTCATGTAAAGAAAATTTTAAACATTAATTTAAAAAATTTTGAGTTCCAAATTTTCTTTCTGTCTTCCTCACCTCCTCCTTCCCTGAGACAGTAAGCAATTTGATACAGAATATACATGTTCAATCAAGATTGCATGTATTTTCCTTTTTTTGATTCATTGGCATGTTTTGTTGATTTTTCCCACTCTTCTTCCTCTTTTTCTTTAAAAAAGAGTCTTTATTTTGAGAGTGGGAAGGAGGAGGGGTACAAGGAGAAATTTAGGCAATTTGGAAGACAAGATATTGGTACAAATGTAGATGCAGAATATAGGAAATAAGTATAAGGTAATTTGGGGGAGGGATGACCCTAGGAGCTGAGGAAGAGAGGAAGGACTTAACACAGAAAGTGGTCCTTCAGCTGAGCTTTGAAGGAAACTAAGGAGTCTGCCTAGAGAGTAGATTCCAGGCATGGAAGATAGCTAGTACAAAGGTATGAAGATGGAAAATGAGTGTGCTGTGCAAGGAACAGCAAGAAGGTCAGTTTGGCTGGATCAAAGGGTTTGAAAAAGGGAATAATATATAATAAGACTGGAAAGGTATTTTGGGGCCAGATTATAAAAGGTTTTTTGAATGCTAACAAAGGCAGATGCAGATGACCTTTGTTTAAATCCAATCCAATGCAATAGACATTTATTAAGCATCTATTATGTGCCAGGCACTGTTCCAAATGCTGGGGATACAATTAATTAAAAAGAAAGATAGCTCCTGTCCTCAAGTTGCTTACAATCTAATGAGGGGAGACAATACACAAAAGGAGGAGAGGAGTGAAAGGAAGAACCAGCACACCTAGGGAGTACCTCATGCAAGGGGAAGGTGGCATGTAAACATTTGTTTCCTGTGCTATTTGTTTCTGTCACAAGACTACATGTCCATTGGAACTGGAGAAAAGGAAAGAGAAATCCCCTCTCTACTTATTACAATCTTTAAGAGGCACAAGTGAGTGAACTTGGAAGAGTGTAGAGATGGTGCTGGTGGTGGTGGTGAGAGGAGTCGGGGTAGGAGGGAAGAAAGAAAGTAGAGAGAACCAGAGCTGAGCAGCATGAGGATGGTGGATACTACCAAGTTGAAGAAACCATTAGTGTGGCTAGAAAGCTATAGAAAATGTGGGATAATAGATCAGTGATCTGGTTATGGTGTGATGATTTCAGAGATGCAGTGAAATGGTTTTTTAGCAGGACCTTATGCATTAGTGTGCTACAGCTTTCCTCTCTGAAACAGGATAGAAAGATGTACCTGGCATTAACCTTACCACTGACAAGGTTTGGGGGTGCTGGGACCCCAAGAATGCCAAGGCAGAGTTGCTTGGAGTGAATTCACACACTCAAGTCTTCTCTTAGTCATGTGGCAAAAAGTTAATTGTAATACTTTACCAAAAGTTGGTAAGGGTCTTTACTGAACTTGCAAGAGAGTAAGAATGATGCTGGGGCTTATATGGAAAAGGGGCATGGGAAAGGAATGCCAGGAATACTCATTAGGTAATCTATGGGTACACGTGACTTTGGGAGATATGAAGGGGAGAGTGTAGGGAGCATACCAGACTTTGAGGGAATTGTCAGAGGTATGGATCTTGGGGATCTGGTTTGAGGGAGTCATTGGGTCAGTCAGGGACAAAAATCCTTGGGCCAGGCACCCCTCTGTCTATTCTGATGAGAGAAAGTGTTCTGCAACAAAAGAAAATTTTCTCATAGGACAGGTGCCTACTGAGAAATTGGGAGGCTTTCAAAGACATGGTCTTAGGGCTGGGGCCCTGAGCACCCCATCATCACCACCACCACAGGTTTTGAGAGTACTGCTAAAGAGGAATGAAAGGGGGATTTGATCACTACTTCCCTAGAGGTGTGTCAAATGGAGGCATTTTCAAGTCAATTTAATTCAATTCATCATTTACTAGATTAATTACAGAAAATATTTACTATCCGATTCACTTCCCTGGGACTTACTTTCCTATTCAATCTTGATTAAATGCTTCTTGGCTTTTGGATTCATACACTTTTATATGGTCTGGAGTAAAAAAAAATGGCATTAGTAGGAGCTTGGACTGTGGTATGGATCATAATGTAAAACAGCATATTAAACCTGAGAAATAGCAAGGTATCCCAAGGTGATGTGTGAACCTGTAGGTCTCAGGGGTACATCATTATCCTCATTTTACAAATGAAAAATACATTTAAATAATTTCAACTCAAGTATATGATCTGTCTGAGGTCACATATCTAATAAGTGTCATAGTCAAGATTTGAACTGGAGTCTTTCCACTTCCAGGACTAGCCTTTTTTCTGCTGTACCATGCTGCCTCTTTGCTTTATTCACATTGAGGCTGAAGTATGGGTAAGTTATTTAGGAAGAAATGTTCAGGAGGCTAAATAAGAAAATAAAGTAAATCAGAAGCTCACAGGATCATAGATGTAGAGATCTCTGGATCTCTAGAAGGGATTTGAGAGGCTATTTTGAAATAGGCTTAAAATGAGACCAACCCTTTCACTTAAAGTGTTTATTGGTATGGTTTATTTTTATAGACAGTTCTGGCTTTATGTAAGTGGAGAGGTCTGCAGACCTCTATATAAAACTCTTTTACTTTTAAATATTGGGAATTTATAGGAAGGGAAGGCGGGAGGAGGGAGGGATGCGGCAGGTCGATACTGATGGAGGGGGGACAGTACACTTCCAAGAACTCGTGGGGTCCTAGGACAAAGAAACTAGAGCAGGAGGAGGAAGGAGGCGGGGCCAGTCACTTGGGGCCCTGACCCAAGCTCAGAGTTAGAAGGGAAGGGGATACAGACACATGGAAGCCTGGCATAGACACGGGCAGGTGAGGATGGGCAACACGCGGGGCGAGGGACAGACACGTGATACCCATCCGCAGACCAACGGAAGACGAAACACCGGAGAATACCAGGGCAGCGCAGCAGGTCTCCAACTAAGCGCCCAATCCAGGGGTGGAAGTCTCCCCACAAGTCCATTCTTCTGCTTTCACTTGGTTTTTTTTTTTTTCTTGGTAGGGAAAAGAAGACCTCCCGAGCACCAAGCCAAGGGGCAGGAGTGGAGAGAGAGAGAGGGCACAACCGCACAGTGAAATTAACAGGTGTTTTTTGGGAATCATGATTTTTTTCCTAATTCTTTAGCTAGTCGAATTTGCATAAAGGGGTAATTGTTTGTATTACCTTCATTTCAAACTATATCCCTTCCCTTCCTCCTGTGCCTAGTAAGCTATTTTTCATAACAAAGAATGAAAAAGCAAAAAATGTAGCTCAGCAAAAGTAACCCGCATATTAACAGAATCTGACAGTATATGAGGTGTTCCATACCAATAGTCTCTTATCTCTAATCCCTTCATTTTACAGATGAGGAAACTGAGGCCCAGAAAGGTAAAATGATTTACCCAAGGTCACAGGTAGAAGAGTCAGGATTTGAAGCCAGATCCTATTATTCCGGAGCAAAGACTCTTTCCATTGAACTACAGTCTGGGATTAGATTTTGCACGATAGGTTCAAAATGGAAATACTGTTCTGGGGAGACATGGTAGAGGTGAAGTTAGAAGCCATGGGAATGGATTAGATCATCATTGATAGTGAGAAGAGATGGGAACCAAGGAGAGAACATTGGTCTAGTATTGTCAGATACTCCAGAGAGAAGTCAAGTAGCTCAAGAATTGAGAACCCAGTGGATTTGATGAGAAGAAATTCCAGGCTTTGACAAGAGTAATCTTGGGGGAAAATAAAGATGACTCCCACACTGCAGGGAGCAAAAGGAGTTGATTGTAAAGCAAAAGTCATTTTTATAATAGAAAAGCATACATTAAACCCTTGAATGTAGAGAAAGGGAGTTAGTTCAGTTTTTCATAACCCCTTTCTACAGCTAGGGGTTAATGGATATGGTGAAACCATGAGAGTAGCCCCACATATGTAACTGATTAAGTGATTTGGGGCTTCTTATACAACCTTCTTTGCAAGATTTGGATTAGGTTCAGAAGAATCTGTATGTTGTAGCAGAAGAGTTGGTTGACCTGGATTTGAAGTCTTACTCTAGCTTTTACTAGCAATGTGACCCTAGGCTAATCACTTCCATTTCTGAGCCACAGTTTCCTCATCTATAAAGTGGGTATAGTACTTGTGTAAAGGGGCCTTCATTGGTTATTCCACCCACTTAAAAGTAGTCACCTAATAAAAGTAATAAAGGACCTAATAAGAGTGAGCAATGGTGCCCCATCGTAACAGGGTATTATACTTGAATTATCTTTATCACAAAGGTTTTGGTGAAACAAGCACTTTTTAATCCTTAAAGTGTCATATAAAGGTGAATTGTTATTGATTTAGACAAAGAGCTTTGGAAACAGCTTTATAAACATACACATGTATATATTTATGCACATATGTATACCAGATGTATGCATACATGTGTATAGATATACCATATGCACTCACATGTATATTATGTGTATATGTACATAAACACTGCATGTATGCCTAGGTATACATGTATACAGTATGTTGTGCATATGCACACATATATTATACATACATGTATTTGCACATGTATCTGTTATGTATGTATCTGTAAACTATATGTAAGGATAGACACATATACTATATATGCAGATATACCTTGTGCACTCTATGCATGCGTATAAATATTCCATGTGTGTGCATTATGTAATATATGTATGCCATATGTATAAGTATGTACACATACACTATAGATGTATATGTGTATGTATACAAAACAAGTTCATGTGTATATGTATGCATGTGTACACATGCGTATAATATGTATGCACAATACAATGCATACTATGGGCATATATGCACATGTAGATGTAGATTATGTATATGTGTGTGTATATATATGTGCTAGTTGACTGCATATGCACATGTATGCTAAATGAGTACATACACGCACACACACAAGCATACATGTATACTGTATGTAGATGTATACACATATGTATATGCATATTTCTCTAGGCAACTCATTAATACTATAAGTTGCAGAGAAGATGCCAACCTGCATTTTGCTCCTCTGGGAGTTCGCTATGTCATTGAAGCCACAGCTTTAACATATCTCTATTCTAGAACTTTTGATCGTGTTGTTTTTGTTCAGTCATTTCAGCTGACCCTATTTGGGGTTTTTTTTGGCAAAGACACTGGAGTGGTTTGCCATTTCCTTCTCCAGTTCATTTTGCAGATGAAGAAAGTGAAGTAAACAGGGTTAAGTGACTTGTCCAGGGTCACAGAGCTGTCTGAGGCTTTGATACTTTATGGAGTATCAATTATTGAGCTGGATGGGTCCTTAAATATCAAGGAGTTCAGGCACTTCATTTCATAGATGAGACAATGGAGGCTCAGGGGAGGGAAGACCTTGCCAAGGTCAGGTATCTAGTGAGAGGTCAAGCATAACCTAGAAGCTTCCTCCTAGGCTCTATCCACTGCACCACTTTGCTTGTTTCTTTCTTACGGAGTGGTTAGAGCTCTGCATGCCATAGCTGTCATTGTGTTGATGCCACCTTCCTTTCTTTGGAAAGCCCTAACCTCGGGGAGGTAACTGTGACCCTCCTCTGTGGCAAGAAAGGGACACTTGCTCATCTCTCATTGGTATCTTAGAGTGGAGTCCCTGGGCGAATGCAGCTGGAGAATGGGAGAGGGAGGAGTCTCAACTAGTTACTTATTGCTTTTCCTCAGTGGATGTCCTAGCCAGACACTAGCTGTCAACACCTCTCCCCTCTCAGTAAAAGCAATGGAACCCACCTGTCACTGGGTTCCTCTATGGATTTCCTGGTCCAGTTCAGATTCAGGCCACCAGGTGGTGCTCTCCAGGCATCTGTTCTCATGTTGACCATTGCTTCTCCCAAAGCCCTCAACCATCCTGGAATTTTTATCTATTATAGCATTATAATAATACCTCTTGGGATCACTGCATACCAAGGCTTTGGGAACTTTTCCTTATACTTTGTAATATTTTATTGGTTTTTAAACTGTGGAATTATACAGTGAAACTTTGTTTTAAAAGTTACAACACTTTATAAATGGTAAGGAGATTTCTTAGAATCATGATTTATAGATTAATAACTATAATTAAAATTTAACGTTCATTTAGTGTAACCCACTTATTTTATAGTTGAGGAAACTGAAGCTAGAACTTTTTCATTTGTTGGTTCTTGGAATGTTTAAATACTGCAATGTTTTAATATGACTAAATCCTATGTAAATATTGATGTTGAGGTGAGAAGTATGGACATTATATCATTGAAATTCTGATGCCTAGTTAAGAAATGTATACACACATATGTATATGTATGTATGTATGTATGATCTAGAAACCCAAGTAATTAATCCAGTGAACTGAATTCCTTTGTAGGAGGAGCCTCGCCCATTTTCTGGACATCTTAGGCTTTGTTTACTGCCCTAACTTGTTCTGTTACTCAGTGAGTTTGGAATTCCAGGAGGAATATACTTTCAATAGCAGAGATCTATTGGAGAGGGGGGAGTTCAGATGCCCTTTTGAAATAGTAATCCAGAGAAAATTTGTCTAGACCTCTAAAGGAAATGCCTATGGGAGTGAGATGCTGAGAGATAAATTTTAGTGAATTTTATATAGAAAGGGACTCTTCAAGAACTATGTCTAGACCCCAGTTGCATGATCTTATGTGCTATAGAAATCCCAGTAGTTATCACCCAGGATAATTGGTTTCTCACTACAGAGTGAAGGGATTACTTGCAGTCGACTCCAGTCTCTGTGTGGAGAACCCTATGTTCTGTGGGATTCAGTGGAGACTCAGCTTCCCTGAGATAAAAAGCTTGATTTTGTTTTTCTTTGTAGTTACTCAGTGATTAAATCTATTCTGTGAGTATGGGCTCAGAACAGGGTTGGGCACGCTAGTGGAAAAGGGAGAGGGCTAAGTATCCCAGGCTTCTGGAACCCAAGGCACCAAGACAAGTCAGTTTGGATTATCCTCTGAGAGTGAAGAGGAGACTTTCAGAAGGCTCCAGGTTCTAAATCCCTTTGGGTACAGTTCCATATGCAGATAATCTGTGAAGCTCTGTAGGAACCAGGTTTCCTTCTAAGCAGGAAGCTGGTTATCTTGTTATCTTTTTTTTTTTTTTTCCTTTTCCTTATTGACTGTGGGCTGGGGAAAGCCATTTTGAGCACCAAGTCAGGCACTTCTTGAATACTAAGCAAAGAGTAATCTTTAGTAAACTTTGCGAGATGCTTTTTGTTGGTTGAGTCTGTATAACTTTGTATTTGACGATGATTGTGTTTTTTTCTTATGCATGTTGGACTTTATAAAATTGTGTCATATTGACTATTTTAAGACTTTTTTCCTGAGTCTCAAATATAAGAAAAATATAAAAATATATTCCTCTGTGTCCCAGAGGAAGCAAATGAAAAAACACTACTTGTGCCTCCCTGATAGCTAAGAGATCTATTCTGCATTAGGGACATAGACAATGTGTTCAAAAGACCTTGCTGATTTGCTGAGGATGAAAGATTTTTCAAATAGGGTAAGGGAGGAGTGTGGCATTGCAGAGTGGCACCTTCACAGAGTATTTTGGATCCTACTTGCCATGGAAAAAGGGTAGGGGACCTATTTCTTGGAGAGTCATGATGACAAGTAATGGAAGTGACTTGGAGATACTTGAATATATGTAGACATTTTGTGACTGGTTCTGATCCAGTTAGGAGCAGTCTTTTTCTCCTATGTGTTTTGTTTTTTTACATTTACAAATAGTTATAGATTATATACAGATATAGATTCCCACTTCATAGAAAGTCTCTTGTAACAACTAAGTGAAAAACCTGAAAATTCATGCAAAATTTTACATTTGTAGTAGCTCCCAATCTCTCTATTTTTTAATTAACAGAAATTCATTAATTTTCTTTCCCTCTCACCCACACTTCATGGAAAAAAGGAAAAGGGGGAAAAGCAGATGTCTCTTAACAAATATACATAGTTAAGCATCTTCCACTATGCTTTACATGGGAAAATGTGTATGTATACACATGCATACACATGTGCATGTGTGTATGTATACATACATGCTCACATATACATAGATATACATATATGTTTATATGTTTGCATGCAAGTCTCATTCTACACTCTAAACCCGCCACCTCTTTGTAATAGATACTATATTATATCATCATTCCTCTGGAATCACGAATGGTAACTGTATATCTTACAGCTTTCAAAATTACTGCTTTTACAGTGTTGAATATTTATAATAAGGAGAATTCTTTTTGATTGGCAGTATAGATAGAACTTGGTGCCTTTAAAAGGCACTAGAGACCAGAACTTAGGCCACACGTTAGCTAATCTTTCTTCATTTCAATTTTATTATAGAAATACAGTATTAATAAAATTTCATTTTTAGCTTGGACCACAAATAGCAAATATGTAATTAAAACATGTTATAATGATTATACTTTGTGACTGGGTTGGAGTTATTCCAAGAATGCAGGGTTAGTTCAATATAAAGAAAACTTATCCTCCAGTATCCTATTTCCTTACCTTTATTCATACTGTTCCTCATACCTAAAATATTTGCTGTTGTTCAGTCATGTCCCACTCTTTGTGACTCCATTTGGACTTTTTTTTGGCAAAGATACTGGAATGGTGGTGGGTTTCTCTATTTCCTTTCCGGCTCATTTTACAGATGAGAAAACTGAGGCAAACAGGGTTAAATGACTTGGTCAGGGTCATACAGCTAGTAAGTATCAGAGGACAGATTTGAACTCGGGTCTGACTCCAGGACCAGCACTCTATCCATTGTGCCACCTAGCTGCCCCCTAAAATGTACTTCTCTCCATTTCTTTTTCTTCATAATTGGAAAATTTTATTTACATGTATCTATGCATATGCATACCCAGACATACATATATAAGCATAAACATCCTTAAACCAAGTAAAATAACAGTCCAGTAATTTGGATTATCCCTGGTATTGGTTTCTTTTTTTAAATTATAGAATAAAACAAACATTTCCATAACATCATATAATAAAAAAGATGATTGCACATGAAACTGCAACTCTGTTACATACAACTTGCTATTCTTTTAAAATATATAATAAAGTTATCATATAAATTTCTTATTTTTCTTTTTTCCTTCCCCCCCTCAAGATGACTACCATTAGACACAAATAGGTATATATGTGTAAAAGTTTTCTATATATACTTATATTTATCAGTTCTTTCTCTGGATGCAAATAACACTTCTCTTCGTATGTCCTTTATTTATAATTTGTGTATTTATAAGTCAAAATGACTTTGTCACTCAAAGTTGTTCTTAATACAATATTGCTATTACTGTATATTATGTTCTCTTGGCTCTGCTCACTTCATTCTTAACCATTTCATGCATCTTTCCACGTCTTTCTGTGATCTCCATTTCTACTTGCTAAAATTCTGTATGTCCTTTCAGATCTAACTTGAATAATACCTTTCCTAATCTTCCAGTCAATGACAGTGTTTCATGCATCCCTTTCCCCTATCTCACATAGCACTTGGTTTACAGCCCTCGTGCATTTGAGTATCATTTAAATTATTTATTGGTTAGTGTGTCAGAATCTTCTTTTAGATTATAAGCCTCGTGAAGGAAGAGATTGTCTTATAAACCTTTGTACCTTCCTGTATCCTAGCACAGCAAAGAAGATGAAGGGAGGGAAGGAACAAACTATATTGAACCCTTTACAAATAATCTCACTTGAGCACTTATTAAATACTGGTTGAGCTGAAATAAATATTTAATTGGTAAATGTATATGGGAGATATTTTTTAATAATTATTTTATTTGTTTTCAGTGTTATATAATCACTTCCCTATATCTTAGACTTTTTCCCCGCCCTCCCCGTCTTCCCCTCTTCCTTCTTACTCCCTCCCCAAAACAGTTTGCAATCTTATATAGGTTCTACACATACATTCCTATTAAATACAGTTTCATCATAGTCATGTTGAATAGAAGGATTAAAATGATGGGAGAAACCATAAAATGAAACAAAACATAATACAAAAGAAAATGGTCTGCTTCATTCTGCAATCCAGTTCCATAGTTCCTTCTCTGAATATGGAAGGCATTTTGCCTCAAAAGTCCATTGGGAATTTTTTAGGTCCTTGCGTTGCAATGAAGTGCTAAGTCTACCAGAAAAATTCTTTGCACACTGTGGTTGTTGCTGTGTACAAATTTCTCCTGGTTTTACTTCTTTCACTCACTATCAGTTCATATAAGTCCTTCCAGACCTCTCTGAAGTCATGAAGTTCATCATTTCTTATAGCACAATAGTATCCCATTACATTCATATGCCACAACTTGTTCAGCCATTCCCCAATTGATGGACATCCCCTCGATTTCCAGTTCTTGGCCACCACAAAGAGAACTTCTATAAATATTTTTGTACGCATGGGACCCTTTCCCATTTTTATGATCTCTTTGGGATACAGCCCTAGAAGCAATATTTCTGGGTCAAAGGGTATGCACGTTTTTGTTGCCCTTTGGGCATAGTTCCAAATTGCTCTCCAGAGTGGCTGGATCAGCTCACAACTCTGTGGGAGATATTTTTGAGTAGGGTTATTGTGGACAGTAAGGAAATCCTTTCCTCTCATGTCCTGCTAGCAACAGAATTTCTTGTAGCCTCTATGGTCTTTCCATTAACTCAGGAAAATCTGTCATCTCCTACCAAGAGCATCCTCTGACTTTACATTTGCAGTCAGCTTGCATTATAAAAAATTACAGCATGTTTGTTATGGAAGGGCCCTTAGTGATCAAATCTAACCTGCTCATTTTATACATGAAAAAACTGACTCCCAGAGAGAGGGCAGTGACTTAGCAAAGATCACAAAAAATTACTAGGTAGAAGAACAAAGACTTGAACCAAAGTCATCTGACTCAGGATGGATTGTAGGATTCAACACCTAAAAGGTACCTTTGAGGCTATGTAGTCCAAACCTCTTATTTTACAGATGAGGAGACTGAGGGCTAGAGAGGTTGAGGACTTCCCGGTGGTCACACAACTAGTAAGGTTAGAGGCAGGAGTTGAACTCAAGTGTTTCCTAACTCTAGGTCCAAGTTTACTCTGCCACGGTACAAAAAGTAGATGGACCAATCAACACATTCCCCCGCTCTCCCACTTTGTAACTAATTTACTACTGACTATAGGGAAGGGTAGGGGAAAGGATACAAAACCTCTAAAGAAAATTAAATTAAATAGTTTCCTCTCTGGTTACAATGAGACTAGATTTCTGTTCTCCACCTCAAGGAGGACTCTGTTCAAACTTTTACTTACATGGGAAAAATCAAGCCTCCAGAAATGGGAAAACCCTTCGCCTTCACACTGTTCCTTTCATCCCTATCTGAATTCCAGAGTTCTCTGTTCTTACCAACCTGACTTTTCTAGCCAAGGAAGGTTTAAGCAGACAGGAATTTCATATCACCAGAGTTAGTAGGGAAAGAGATATTAAAATTAATAGTTAACATTTACAAAGGGCTTACTATGTGCCGGGCGCTATATTAAGTGCTTTACAAATATTATCTCATTCAATCCTCGCAACAACCCTGGGAGATAGGTGCTGTTATTATCTCCATTTTACAGATGAGGAAACTGAGGTTAAGTGACTTGCTTAGGGTCACGCAGCTAGAAAGAGGATTTGAACTTAGATCATCCTGACTTCAGGCCTGTGCTCTATCCACTACACCACCTATCTGCCCCAGAGGGAAGTTTGCTAGTCAGAGGATAGAAATATAGACTGGAGTTCCTATACTTGACAGTTGTGGCATGGCAGAGGGCACTACCATTTGGGAAGAGGAAAAGGAAGGTTGTTACAGATATCAGAGGTTCTATTCCTAGTGAGTTCTTGATAGTAGCAGGTTTGGTATTTGAGACTGCTTCTTGGCAGCATCTAGAAGGTGTCTAGTGTTTGAGGCTCTGGTCTTAGTAGGTAAGGGAAGATCTATGGTGTCAGCCTGACTGGGCTTGGCAGATGTCATGCCTATTTAAGACCAGATCAATGGTTCAGGCTTGGAATTAAAACAAAACAAGATACTCATAGATAATCTAATATTTAACAAAAATAAGTTTGCTCAACAGTAACCTAGAGATGATACTCATCAAGGATACAGCACTGGTTCTGGTGGACATAGCTCCCCTGGTCACCATATTTACCATGGTGGTATGCATGGTAGGAAGAGTATATTATTTCACATAATAGAGGGAAGACTGTCTGCTCTGTGTTTTTTTATCTTTTTTAATGTCTTACTTGCCTAGGAAGCTACTTCAGTGGTTCAAGCTTGGGTCCTCTAGGCCAGGGCTTCTTAAATTTTTTCCACCTGACCCCTTTTTGTCTTTTGGCAGTGTTTGGTGTTGTGTGACCTGAGGGCATGCACATAGCAAAGAGCACATGCTTTGTGTTCAGAATGAAGGTTGCTGTGAAGTTGAACGTGATGTAACATGGGCAAGTGCTGCCAGAAACACCTTGGATTCATTACACATTTGATTTTGAATTAATTTTTGGTGGTTTTCTGTTCAGAAACCTTTTACTGCTACCATATGGGGTCCTAGATGGGGTTGAGACCCACAGTTTAAGAACTGCTTCTCTAGATGAATTAGTTCTCAGTGGGTTCCTTGTCTTTTCAGGGGCAAACTAGCCTAGCCTGTGAGCCAGATACTTTTCTAGTCTTAGTAGATGCTCCTACCACATTCCACCCCTTGATGGCAATATTTTATATAGGCCTTTTAGAAGAGCTTCCTCCGCTAGAATGGCTGTAGAGCACTTTTGCCTGTTTTTATACTCCTTTGCATCCCAATTATGGAAATTTCTCATTTCTTTCCTAATGCCCCCCATCTTGGGAAATCAAAATGAATCGCACTTACAGCCCTGGAGGAACAGTTTGGTACAGGTAAAAGACAGAAAAAAAAAACCAGGACAGCAGAAAAGACAGCAAGTAATATAGTGGTTCCCTGAAGAAATACTATACTGAGGTGATTTGACAAAGACTCAAGCCTTCACTAACCCATTTCAGAAGAACCCCCCAAAATAAACCTAAAAATACCCCCTCCTTAAAAAAAACCCTCCAAGTGAAAGCAGAATAATCAACATACCAGAGAGACCAGCTGCCACTGCATGAGAGGGGCTTGGCTTGAGACCTCTGGCCCCAAGAAAGGAGATCTTTGCCCTGCTCCACCCACTTGCCCCTTGTGTTTGTCTTCTGTCTCTCCACTCTTGGGTATCTTGTGTCTGTCCCTAGACTCTGCCAATGTCATCCATCCTCTCCTGTCTGTGTCTGTGTCGGTATTCAGCTCCCATGAGTCTGTCTCCCTCAGTTTTCTTCCTCTTGGTTCTGGCCAGGCCCCCATGTGACTGGCCTAGCTTGAACTTGTTCTAGGTCTTGCTCTCACATCTCTGTCCCTGCCTTTACGTCCTTAAACTATCTACCAACCCCCTCTGGCCCCCTCCCTCCATGGGTGCATAGACCCCTTCCTGCCTTCTTGCTCCTTCCATTCCCCACATCTGGGGCAAATTCACATGTAAAAATTGCTTTATATAAAGGTCTGATGAAAAGTCCACTTACATAAATCAAGTACTGTTTTTTTTTTCTTGTTCCTCACTCCATGTTAGACTGGAAGCTCCTTGAGGGAAGGGACAATCTTTTGCCTCTCTCCTTAAATTCTTAGCACAATACATAACACACATAACAACATAGCAAATGTTTAATCAGTGTTTATTCATTTACTAACTGAACCGGGTGACCCCACTCACTTTGTCAGTAACTTTCCAATGAAAGTGTTCCTATACTATTTGCTGTCTTTCCCATTAGAAAGTAAGTCTCTTGAGGTCAAGGATTGTCTTTGTCCTTGCCTTTGAATCCATAGTGCTTGACACATAGGAAGCACTTAACAAATGTGTATTCAACCTTCCTTTTTCTGGTTGAGGTGAGGGAGGCTCACAAGATGTCCATTCCCCAAATTCCTTTCTGCCTGTTTTAATACCCCTTTGTATCACAATAATGGAAAAGGTAAAGTTCTTCTCCTTCTTCCTCACTGCTTCCCTAATGCCCCCTTTTCTTTTCTTAAAAGCCAAGTAACAGAGCAACACCCCACCCAGGCCTAGTGGGATTTGTCTTTCCTTCCCCTATTTGAATGTAAGTACTTTATCATCATTTGTTTTTGTTGTTTAGTTTATTGACTTTTACTGACCCCATTTGGGGTTTCCTTGGTGGAGATACTGGACTGGTTTGTCATTTCCTTCTCCAGCTCATTTTACAGATGAAGAAATTGAGGCAAACAGGGTGAAATGGCTTGTCCAGGGTCACACAGCTAATAAGTGTCACAGGCCAGATTTGAACTCAGGAAGATGAGTCTTCCTGACTCCAATCTGGGCTCCACTATATCACTTAGTTTCCTTATTCCCAAATAGCCTCTTCTAATTGTTCTAATGTGTCACCTTTCTTATTTCTTTTGACACCTTTGTTTGCATTTAAAAGTTTATTCTAGACTCAAGTATTATTATTTTTTTTTTTACCAAAAATACTTGATTCCTGTATTCTGAAGACCTGCTTTTCACTTATGGATGATATTCAGTTTCCTAGGATAAATTATTCTTGGTTGTAATTTTTCTTTTGGGAATATTGTATTATAAGATTAGTACTTGAACTTTCTGGATATGTGCATTATTATTTTTAACTTGGGAGCTTAGGATTGTGGCTATGGAATACCTGGGTGCTTTTAATTTGGGATTGGATATTTTCTAGCCTGCTATGTCTGGCCATCTGATCACTAGAGTCTCTTCTTCACAGTCACCATTCACTTCAAACACAAGGAGAGCCACATTCCCTGTCTAATTCTGGTTGTTCCCAGTCATCTGAGCCAGGCCTGACCTGGGTTGGTTGGCTGGTTGAAGTTTGGAATTAGAACAAAATGAGACACAAGTAGAGCATTGTCATAAAATTTGTCCAATGATTCTTTGATAAGTACTGAGGCCAATCATGCTTATCAATAAAAACTTGTTTATTATATGCTTAGAGAATAGTCTCACCCAGTGAGCCCCGAGAAGCAGTTTCAGCAAAACACAACAGATGCAATGAAATTTTACAAAGGGCAGAAGGGTAAAGATTTATGCATGATAGAACAGCTAACAGAAGGGGAAGATCACATCAAGGAAAATTATAAACAAGTCAGTAAACACTAGGATAAAACTGGAATTTGTGGACTGGCCATTAACACTGGAACTCTACCTAGGTACTTAACATGTTCATTTTAAGAAAATAAGAGAAATAAAGCTGAGCCAGAAAAGCTCCCATCACTAATTACTCAGTTAATCACTGAATCTAAAATATGATGTTAGCTAAATTCTGCAAACTCTAGCTAATTTTGTGACTTGATATTTTAAGGAAGTGGCACTCATCAAGCCAGTACAAAAATTATTTTTTCATACCATCAACCATTTAATAAATATTTATTATGCACCAACTGTGTGCCGAACACTACTAGACACTGAGAATACCAAGGGGAAAATAAGTAAGAAAAAGAAAAGGAATAAAAAGAAATAGGCTTTTTTCCCCTTAAGGAGATTACATTCTATAGGGGAAGTGACATCTAATTTGTATGTATTTTGTGTTTACTTATCTGTATATATGCTATCTCTTTCTAGAATGAAAGTTCTTTGAAAGCTAGGCCTTTTCTATTTTCATCTTTGTATTCTAGTCCTCAGCGTTTAGTATCATTTTTTTAGTTTTCCTTAATAAATTTTTGTACAAACATAACAACAAAAATAAATTCTTGTTGAATTGAATTGCAAGTTACAACCATCCTTAAAACATGCATTGTGGTTTGAGGTTATGGATAGTGTGTGGTTACTGAAAAGGCAAAACATCACATAGAGATGAACCTTTTATTTCTGGGGACATTAGCCTCATACCTTAACCCAATGATCTGTAAAGGCAGAACCAAGACTAGAATTCAGGTATCCACAGTCTCAATCCAGGGATCTTCATATCTCACATAGTCAGCATATCTATCTGAACAAAGTGCCCAGATACTTTTTTAGCTGGCCTCACTTAGGGAGAATCATGGACTGATTTGGGAGAGCCCTCACTACCTCAGCAAATGCTCTAAGGTTTCAGCCCGGGTGGCTCCTGTCTAAGTGTATCTTGACAGGCAGGCAGTCTGACCCCAGGGACCTGCCACATGCTTCCTAAGATGCAAGCTATTTCACACTTTGGGTCCCCAGCTGCTGCCCTCCCCCCTCCTCTGTCCATCTCTGTCTTCTCTGGCTTCATTCCTGTCTCTCTCTCTCCCCCTTCCCTATCCTTCCTCCAGCTCTGTTAACCAACCCTTCACGTCCCTTCTACTCCTGCCCTTAGCGCCACGCTTCCCTCCCGTAATTTCCTCTCCCTTCTCCCCCTTCCAACTCCAGGCTTTTGTGGGAGAATCATGTTCTAGCATTGTCTGGAATCCTGGGCACACTGTACCCTTTGGATTCTTATCTCCATGAACCTATATTTATAGAAATTGTTATTATATTTCACCTTACATGGCAAAAAGAAAATATCCTGCTTCTCTGATTTGAGGGAGGAGGGGAATCAGGTGATGTTTTCCTTTGCCAAAACTACAGAATGTTAGAGCTGGAAAGGACCTTACAGATCATCTGACTCAACCTCTTCATTTCATTTATTCGTTTATCCATCTCTCCACTCATTTATTTATTTGCTTATTGATTGATTAATTGGTAGATGTTTTTATTGTGAACTTCACAAGCAGGACCATTTTCATGTGCAAAGAACAGAAAAAAGATGATTTTGTATAAAATTATGAGTCTATAGGTTATTATATTTTAAAAGCTCATATTATATTTAACACAACCATACCAATACTGTCTGATTGTCTGTTTCCCCTTCTTAACTTCCTTCTTCTCTCTTCTGTGTATTGAAAAATGTTTCCTAGACTGTCTTCTTCTTTCCTTCTTCTTCTTTTTCTCTTCCTCCTCATCCTCCTTTCTCTTTCTTCATCTTCTCTTTTTCTTCTCTATCATTCCCCAAAACATCCTGCTCTATTGTCTCTGAACACTTAACGCTTCTTCCTATGCCAAATAAACGTAGTCACACAAAACAAATTCACCCATTAGTCTTGTCTAAAAATGAACATCTCATTCTACACTTGTGGCTTTTCATCTCTTAGCCAAGAGATGCTTCTTCATTTTTAGACTTCTAGAGTCATATTGGTAATTTATTAGCTTTTTGTGTGTGTGTCTTTCAAAGTTTTTCTTTTATATTATTGTTGTTGAGGCAGCCAGGTTGCTTAGTGGACGGGATCTGAAGTCAGGAAGACCTGAATTCAAATCCTGTCTTAGATATTTGCTAACAGTTTGACCCTGGGCAAGTCACTTAATCATTGTCTGCCTCACTTTCTTCAACTGTAAAATGGGGATAATAACCACACCTACCACACAGGGTTGTTGTGAGGATCAACTGAGATATTTGGAAAGCTCTTAGTGCCTGACACATAGTAGACACTTAAATTCCCTTATCTCCCATCATTGTGTATATTGTTCTCTGGGTTCTGTTCACTTCACTCTGCATCAGTTCATACAAGGATTTGAAGGTTTCTCTGAGTGCATTCCTTTCATTATTTCTTATGGAAGGAATATTCTATTATATTCGTATACTATAATTTATTTGTTCAGCCATTCCCCAGTTGACGGGCACCTACTTTATTTCCAATTCTTAGCTGTCACATAAAATCACAAGACTTGATTTTATAAGTGTGAGTTTTATCCCACATATAGTATGGTGTTCTCTCTCTCTCTCTCTCTCTCTCTCTCTCTCTCTCTCTCTTTCTCTCTCTCTCTCTCTGTCTGTCTGTCTTTCTTTCTCTGTATGTGTGTGTTTTACAGGATGGCTGGAATAGATACATCTCTAGTTTATATTTGCCTCATCCTTCTCCAAGGGAGTCTTTAATTCCTGCCAAGAGGGGAAGCAGGAGGCTGGGGACTAGAAGATGGCCACCACCCTGTTCTCAGAGAAGAGGGGTGGGTATTGGGCTAGAATCATATCTATCTGCTCCCTTAAATATTAATCTAGGGGATGTGATTTTTACAGTCCAGCTAAACTTCTGATTACTATTCCCTAATGGGGAGGGGAACCCCAAACTTTATATCCAATGTTTGATTTCCTTCCCACCAAATGCCAATTCCACAGTGAATCCACATAGCAGATGGCAGAGAAACTCATTTATTCAAGTTGATTGCAAGGCAGAAATAGGAGAAAGTATACATATGAGAATATATACTAGACAATATAGAGTGAAGGAACTCTTCTATTGGGAATGAGGTAAGTCAGCTCAACCAAAAGCAAAACCATCCCAGATCTGATCCAAAGGGAAATTCCTGAAGTCTCTGTATGTTGGTGATAGAGACATGGTGAAGATTCCAGCTCCTCTCATCTTTGCTTCTCCCCAGAGTTTCTCTCTCTTCAGCGACCTGAAGGAAGGAGTGGTATCATACATCTACTGTCTCATAGCTAGATCTAATCTCTCCTTTCTTCATCTTTCACCAACTCTACCTTGTCTCACTCAGTGATTAGGCTTGCTCTCCACCATTGAGGAGAGGTCCTTATACCAATAGGCTTTGGGTTTTGGATTACAGAAGTATTTTAGTATACATGAGTCCTTTCCCTCTTTCTTTGATTTTTTTGGGAGGTATCACTATGTCAAAGGGTATGCACAGTGCATAGTTCCAAATTGCTTTCCAAAAGAGCTAGACCACATCACAGTTGCATTAACAATGCATCTGTCCTCTTACAGCCTAACACTGTCATTTTCCTTTTTTGTCATCTTTACGAATCTAATGGATTTGAAGTGGAACGTCAGGGTTGAAACTGCCTAATCACATACTTTTACTGTTTATTTATTTGCATTAATTTCTTCTATTACATTATATTATACATCAGATTTTTATTAGAGAAATTTGTTAAGAAGATTTTTTAATGGGGTAACTATTTCTATTCTATTTCTATTGATTTTATTTGTGCACAACCTTTTCAATTTGAAGTAATTTAAATTATCCTTTTGATCTTTTATGATTATCTATGTCTTTTGTTTGGTCAAGAATTCCATCCACAATTATAAAATAATAAAATAAAAAATATATAAAATTATAAAATCCACAATTATAAAAAATTATATATAAATTATAAAAATTATAAAATCTCTTCCCTGCTCCTCTAATTTGCTTATGATGTGACCTTTTATAATTCTGATACATATTCATTTGGAACTAATTATGGTATATGGTGTGAAGCATTGTTCCAAATATAATCTCTATGAATATGCTTTTAGAATTTTCCCAGAAATTTTGTAACAATGAATTCTTACCCCACTAGTTGGTATCTTTGGGCTTATTGAACACTATGCTACTATGTTAAATAGATTCTGAGTCTTATGTATCTATTTAGTTCCCTGGAATACTTTTTCTAATTTTTACAGCTTAGGCCCTCATTTTGTTCATTATTTCCCTTGAGAGTCTTGTCTTTTTTTGTTCCTCTAGATAACGTTATTTTTTTTTGGTTCTATAAAATCATGCTTTGATTGATTGGTATAGCAATGAATCTATAAATTAATTTAGGTAGAAGTATCATTTTTATTATATTCACATGGTCCAATTATAAGCAATTAATATGTTTTAAATTTTATTTTTCTTCCGCTATTTCTGTAAAGAGTATTTCATAGTTGTAGTCATATAATTTTTGTGTGTCTCGTAGGTGGACTTCTAGACATTTTATTCATCTTGTAGTAGTTTTGAATAGAATTTCTTGTTTTGTTTTTTTGTTTTTTTTTGCTAAGTTTTGTGGGTAACATGCATGGAGGCCGATAAGTTTGTAGGCTTATTTTATAGGCTGTTTCAGTTAACTTTTATTGAGTCTCTAGAGTTCTCTGAATAAAAAATATAATCTGGAAAAACTATAGTTTTGTTTATTCTTTGTCTACATTCTTTCAATTTCTTTTTCTTGTCTTATTGCTTTGCCTAACATTTCTAGAATTCTAGCAAATAATGTTTATGACAATAGATATCCTTTTTTTGCTCCTGTTCTCACTGGATTGTTCTGTGGTGTTCTAACCCCCTCATTTCACAGATGAGTAAACTGAGTCCTAGACATATCCAAGGTCACAGTTAGTCATTGGGAGAACCCAGATTAGAATGCAGACTTCCTGACTCCAAGGTCAACATTCTTTTCAATATACCTCACTGGCTCTCAGATTTTGTGTCTGGTTTTTCCTCCTTGGCAGGATCCCAAACTCAGGCCTGAAACCTAGGTGATTGAAATGGGATGGGGTATGGGGTTTGAGGAGAGGCTCAATGCTATCTTCCTCTTTCCTTTCCCTCCTTCTGTTCTGAGCCCCTCAAACATCTGGGAACTACAGACAACATGAAGTGAACTAGGCTGAGAAGAAGATAATCAAAGAAAAAGGGAGTAAGTAAATTAAGTGATTGGAGAAAGCAAGATAGGGAACAGATAAGAAAGATAAAGGAAAAGAGGTGAGAGAAGGAGAGTAAAAGGATAATGAATATTTGTTACAGAGAACTTGGGATTTCAGGTGCCTTTTTTTCTTTAGTCATCATTGGAACCTCAGTTTCCTCACTGATTTCCTCTAGATGGAATTGATTATTGTCTCTCTATCCTTGAGAATCATTCCCTTTTTTTAAGTTGACTTCTGCGTTTTACAAATTTTCCAATTTGCATTGCAATTATATGCATAGGTCTCCTCCTCTCTAATAAATTATAAGATATTTGAGGGCAGAGAAAATATCTGATTTTATATTTGTGTTTCCAGAACTTAGAACAGTTCTTAGCATATACACATTTACTTGATGCTTGCTGAAGGGAATTATTATGTATATAACTCATATATGTGTATATTTATGTATGTTTATGTATGTATGTACATGTATGTGCATACATATAAATATATGTATATATACATATATATGTTATATGAAAATTTGCAAAATGTTTTACTTGAAGCAGTGTTTCCAGGTAGGTGGAAAATGAGTATGATTAATTTCATTTTACAGATGATGAAACTAAAGCTTGTTCATGGTGACATAACTATTATGTCTCCAAACTGGGAGTTAAGCTCAGGTCTTTTGACTTTGGGTCTAGCCTTCTGCTGAATACGTTGTGCTCTACAATGTGAGGTGGCTGGACTAAATCATTTCTAAGGTTCCTTCCCGCTCTAAGACTCTATAATACTCTATAATTCTGTTCCTTGAGACAGCTAGGTAGTACAGTGGAGAGAGAGTACTGGACTTGAAGTGGTAAGTTCATTTTGTTCAGTCATGTCCAGCTCTTCATGACTCCCTTTGAAGTTTCTTGACGAAGATACTAGAGTGGTTTGCTATTTCCTTCTCCAACTTATTGTACACATGAGGAGACTGAGGGAAACAGAGTTAAGTGACTTGCCCAGAGTCACAGAGCAAGTAAGTGTCTGTGGCCAGATTTGAACTCAGGAAGAGGTGTCTTCCTGATGTCAGAAGTGGCACTCTATCCACAGTGCCACCTAGGTGCCCTAAGGAGTCAGAAAGATCTGAATTCAAATCTTGTCTCAAATACTTATTAGCTGTGTGACCTTAGGAAGGTTGATTGTCTCTCTCTCAGTTTCGTCACCTACAAAATGAGGATAATGATAGTTCTTACCTCCCAGGGTTGTGAGGATCAAGGGGGATAACATATGTAAAGTGCTTTGTAAATTGTAATGTATTCATTATTATTACTCTAGGCATAGTGCTAGTGAACCAAGTTAAGTGTTCTGCTCTCCTTACCCATGGTTAGGATATACCAAGAGTACTCTTGAGTAGTACTTACTACTCTTGAGTTGTAAAATCAGTGCAGACTTATGCCACTTTGCCAACCTGAGAAGGGCATGGGCTTCAGAGAGGAATTTTTGCCAGCTTTCATCTCTCTTCTGTTTCTTCAAGGACCAGAGCCCAGTCCCCAATCCCCTGCTCAGTCCTTCATGTTTAGCTGTGGTCACCCTCTGAAAGGATCTTGTACTGTGCTCAGGACCAAGATCCCTTGTAGCCCTAAAAATTCTGTGGGTCTGTGATGAATGATTTGGAAGTATGGTGCCTTATTGCCTAGAGTCAGTATAGACAATTTTCAGGTAGAGTCTTAATTAGGAATTCTTTTATTGGGTGCAAAAATAGTTGTAGGTTAATACGCCACAGAAAAGTGGCCCTGGGTGGTGAGGGCCAGCAGAAGACCTCCATGTGAGGCAGAGAGACGAATCACTCCTCCCAGCCTGCACCCCTGCCCATACCATGCCAGCACTCTGAGTCAAAGTCCCTTTCCCCTACCACTAGTTATGGCTCTGGTCTTCAGAGACCTGAGGACTTGCATAAAGAGGATATTGGACAAACATTTTTTGAATGAATGAATGAATGAATGTAAGAGTTCAATGACTTGAGTTTGTGGAGGCTCATGATCTGGGGAACTTGGAGGTCAGGGAACTGGAGAGTAAGGGGACAGTCCCTAGAATGGATTCATTATCCTTCAGTCCATCTGCTTTCACTGAGCCCCCTGGAGAGTGTTGAGAGTGGAGGGTACAGAACAGATCTCTGCCTAAAAGGAATGTGCATTGGGCAGCCCCCGCCCAGGAGGGGCTAAAAAAAGCCCCGTACTCCCCTGAGCTTTGTGTGTGGGGTTATCAGCTGCTATGTGTTGGCTCATCACTGTGGTCAGACTCTGACATTTTTAAGGGGGCCCTGGTCCCCATTCCCTCTGTGTTTCTTGTGTTTCTCCCAGGCAACAGGAAGAGGGCAGCCTTTCTTGGCCTGGATGCCAGGGGTATGGTGGAAGGAGAAGGTGGGGGTTGGTGGCCCCAAATCTGGTGACAATGGACAATTGTCAGCTGGACCCTGTGGGTGTTTCTTCCTTTTATAGTCAGTGACAGTTGCTCTTGCTCTGGCCCAACCCCTGGTGGGGGGGGGGGGTTCAGGTCAGTGATATAAGGGGCAGAGAAACTCAAGGCTCCTGTCTCTGTCTTCCAGGCTCTTCTTGCTTCCTCTTAGGGTTTCCAGTTCCACCAGAGATTGCAGCGCCATGCCTCCCAAGAAGCCTGAGCCCAAGAAGGAGGCAGCCAAGCCAGCCACAGCCACAGCCCCAGCCCCAGCGCCAGCCCCAGCCCCAGCTCCTGCTCCAGAAGCCCTCAAAGAACCTGCCTTTGACCCAAAGAGTGTGAAGGTGAGATGCATGTAATTAGGAGGAGGGGGATCAAGGACCTTTTGCTTGAGAGGATAGGGTGGGTGTATATATTGGGGAAGAGCATTTCTGGGCTTAATAAATTTATTGGGACAGAATATTACAATGTATCTGCCCTAGGGAATAGGCGCATTGTATTTTTAATCTTTTTCTATGTCTTGAACCTCTCTGGCAGTCTTTTGAAGCCTAGGGACCCCATCTTAGAAGAATATTTTTAAGTGCATAAAGTAAAATACATTAGATTATGAAGGAAATCAATTATATTAAAATACAGTTATCCAACAATTGTAAAAAACAATAGCAAGTTCACTAGAGCTCAGGTTAAGAACCATTGATAGAGAGGAACTGGAAGCCCAGAAGGGGAAGTGTCACTGTCCAATGACCCTGGGCTTTAATCAGTTGCTAGAGACACATTTACTGAGTGCCTGCTATGTTCGGAGCACTATGTTAGGGACTTTGGGACATGCAAAGAAGTTTCTGTTTTGTTTTTTTTTTAAGATAGTTCCTGCTTTTGAGAAGCTGATTTAGTTGGGAAGGATAGACATACACAGACATAAAACGATAACTTATCTTACAAACCAGTATATGATAAGTGCCAAGTTAATAGCTCATGGGATTTAGGTCTGGAAAGTCTTTATAGACCCATTTATTTTATGGATGAAAAACTTGAGCATCAGAGAGGGGAATTACTTGCTTAAGGTCATACAGGCTAGCAAGTCAAAGAGTCAGGATTTGAGCCCAGGTCTTCAGACTCTACATCTGGTGCTCTCTCAACTATATCATATTTCTTAGGTAATAAGAGTTAGAGGGGCTCAGAGGAGAGAAGGAGAGATCCTTATAGGTTGGCCAGGGAAGGTTTAGTGGAGTAGGAGTGTTCGGTCTTAAAGGGTGAGAAGCATTTAGGCAAGCTCTCCCCATTCTCTGTTAATTCACATTCCTAACTCCTTCCAATGTCATTCCTAGGACAGCTGTAGCTGAGGCTAACATCAGTACTCTGGCTGTGCTCAGCATGTTGATGGTACTGCCACCATATCAAGCTTAAGAGTTTTCTATCTTGTTTCTTCTCTGGTGCATTTGATAAACCTCTACTCAGACCGCACAGGAGTCAGTGTATGATAGGGTACGGCTACTCCTAGGGTTGAACCTAGAAAAGGGAAATCTGTTTACCTTTTATCTCTCTTGCCTTCAGCCACCACAGAGGAATGAATGTTCCTTTCCTTAGAATGGGTGTGACCCCCACCAACCTGGCTACTTAGTTTAGTCCAAGCTCACAGGCCAGACTGTGGAAGGAATTAGTTTGGGAGAGGAAGCTAAAAGAAGTGGGGAGTTGGGGTAGAGTGACCAGGAGTCTCCTCAGGAATGGAACAATTTTAAGCCTCCACACCAAAATGAGGGAGGTCGAGCTGTCACTGGTAGGGAGAGCTATTTATAACTGGGCTAGGGGAGGGGTGGGACAGGAGACAAGGGAACTCAGCCCTCAGGACAGAGCTGGGGATAGACAGGGATGGAGGGAAGGTGACCAGGTCCAGGATTATTCTGGGCTTAGTCCTAAAAGGGTCCAGAGGCTTTTGCATGCTATCTGTCTCTCTCCCTTTATGGGCAGAACCTGGCAGGTACAAATCTACTCATCATGACAGCCCTTTGCTATTCTCTTTATCATGTTGGGATTAAGCACCACTCCACTTGGACAGCCACTGCCAGGCTGGACTCTCTGGCTATACAATGATGCCTCCTTTGACCCTGGCAACTATTTCAGCATATGAGTCAGAGAAACCAGCGAACTGTCCACCACCTCTCTCTGGACCATCTCTCTCCCCAAGGTGTTTTTAACCTTTTCTTTTCTTTTTTCTTTTGGTATTATGCCAAACCTCATGAGTCACTGAGGTTTGAAATTTCTCAACCATCCTTGACTCCTGCCTCTCCCTTATACCTCCCCTCTCCACCTAATTCACTTCTCCCCTCCTCTGTCCTGCCCCCTCTTCTTCCCTCCCTTTCCTTCTCCTCTCCCATCACATCCCACAAAATATTCCATTCTACAAAACCCTTTTGGCAGTCTGGTGAAGCCTATGGACACCCTGTCAGAATAATGTTTTTAAATGCATAAAATATATAAGCGTTACAAAGGAAACCAATTATATTCAAGTATAATTATCAAAGGATTTTTGAAACAAGTTCACAGATCCCAGATTAAGAAATCCCAATGGTTTGCTTACCTTGTGCTCCCTACACCGACCTGGCTCTCTGCACACTACTGTGTCCCACGCTGCTGGCATTCCTTAAAAGTGTTGAGAAACTGGTTTGTTTTGGTGACTTTTCAAATGTGCCCCCTGCAAACTTATTCACATTGTTCTTAGGAATAGCAAGCCTCTTATTTCATATATTGTGAAACAGTAAAATGTCAGCCCAACAATTTGTCTGAATTCTGACAGATTTGGACTCTAAATGAGGCTCTCTGAGTTTGGGAGGGGGGAAAAAAAGAATCTATAATTATACCCATCTTTCAGCACCAACCTCCTCCCCACTTCTAAGCCACCCTCTATTCCTCTTGTGTGGTGAAATGAAAAAAGAGCAGGTGACCAGGAAACCCAGTTCTGCCACTTAGTATCTCTGTGACTTTGGACAAGTCATTTTACCTCTATATAATAAGTACCTTCTTTTACAGAATGAGGGGATTGGACTAAAAGATCTCTAAAGTCTATTTCAGTTCAATATCTAATTCTAAGATCTCAAGAACTTTTATGAGTATTATTTGAAAATGGAGATAATAATTAGTCAAGTCAATCAATGACCCGTATGTGGAGAGAAGATGGTGATTTTCATTTGGTAGAGGGAGCGTCTTCAAATGGGAGTTTTCTTTACCAGTAAAATCACAGGTCCAGGTTCTATCCAGTCCCTCTCTCTATTTAATCCTTAATTAATAAGTATTTATTAAGCACCTGCATCATGTCAAATCTTGTGCTGGGTACTGCAGATACAATAACAAAAATGAAACAGTCCCTGACTTCAAGGAGCTTAAATTACAGTAGGGGAGACAAATGTGTACCTATATTTGTTGTTCAGTTACATCTGACTCTTCATGACCCTGTGGACCATAGCACACCAATACTATACAAAGGGTTGGCAAAGATACTGGACTAGTTTGCCATTTCCTTCTTTAGTGAATTAAAGAAAACAGAGGTTAAGCTACTTGTTCACACTCACAGAGCTAGTAAATATCTAAGGCCAAATTTGAACTCAGGTCTTCCTGACTCCTGACCCAGTGCTCTTTCCACTGAGTCATCTAGCTATCTGTGTACCTATATAGGTATATGCAAAATAAACACAAAGCAATTCCTTCCTTCCTCTTTCTTTCTTTCTTTCTTTCTTTCTTTCTTTCTTTCTTTCTTTCTTTCTTTCTTTCTTTCTTTCTCTTTCTTTCTTTCTCTTTCTTTCTTTCTTTCTTTCTTTCTTTCTTTCTTTCTTTCTTTCTTTCTTTCTTTCTTTCTTTCTTCCTTCCTTCCTTCCTTCCTTCTTTCTTTCTTTCTTTCTTTCTTTCTTTCTTTCTTTCTTTCTTTCTTTCTTTCTTTCTTTCTTTCTTTCTTTCTTCCTTCCTTCCTTCCTTCCTTCCTTCCTTCCTTCCTTCCTTCCTTCCTTCCTTCCTTTCTTTTTCCCTTCCTTCCTTTATTGCAGAGGAGTTCTAGGAGACTGGGGGGAATCAGGAAAGACCTAATGTAGAAAGCAGAACTTGAGGGGGATCTTGAAGGAAACTAGAGGCAGAGGTGATAGGACAGTGTATTCAAGGCATGGGGAACAGCCCTTGCAAAGAAAGGAAATGGGAGATGAAGTATGTTGCATGACAGACAGTAAAGAGGTCAGTTCGTCTGGACTATAGCATATATGAATGGCAATAATATATAATAAAGTCAAAAAGCTAAGTTGGAGTCAGGTTACGAAGAGCTTTAAATGCCAAACAGAGGAGCTTATGTTTAATCTGAGAGCAGACAAAGAGCCATTGGAGTTTATTGAGTAGGAGAATGACATGGTCACACTTCTGTTTTAGTAAAATCACTTTGGCAGTGAATTATACATTGGCATAGGGAGAGTTTTGAGGCAGGGAAACCGGTTAGATTATTGCAGAAGTCTAGACAACAGGTGATGAGGGCCTAAACTCAGGTGGGGGATAAGTGAGTGGAGAGAAGGGGATGAAAGTAAGAGATATTCTCAAATTCAGAATGTCCAAAACAGAACTAATTTTCTTTATCCTCAAATCCACCTTAATTTGTGTAAGAATACTGCCATCCTTCCAATCCCTGAGGTTTGTAATTTCTCAGTCATCCTTGACTCCTCCTTCTCCCTTATTCCCTCCTATCCCCTTCCATTCACTGGTCCGCTCTGTACCCCTCCCTTTTCCTTTTCTCTCCCATTCCATTCTCTTACACAGAATATACCATAAGCTTGCTCCTCAGCTAGCCAGTATCTAGGGAGATCCAGGCTCACACCCATCATACACTTTATAATACAATAGTTGGAGTTTTCTTTCCATCAATAGTCTTCACCACTCTTTTCTCTCTCTCCCCGCAGATTGATTTCACTGCTGATCAGATAGAAGGTGAGTACTACCCCTCCTTCCCTGCTGTTGCTGTGGCCTCTGTCCCCTTTTTTGATGAGAACTACACCTCCCTAGAGAAGGCCTGTCTAAATTCTCCAAGAGTCTCCCAGAACCTCTGACAGTTGCTTAGTCCTCTAGCCAAGTTATTTTGAAACCTTAAGAAGTAGCCATGGTCACTTGCTTTGAGTCTCTTATATCCAAGCTGATGAACTGTATCTTGGCAGGGGTTCAGTTTCCTGGGAGAAAGTTTTACCCCATCTGGTCCTTGGAGTAGAGAAGCAATGTTTCCTTTTACTCCGTACTCATTCAGTCCAAGGCATTTCTGATATCACTACCACCTTTCCCAAACTCCCACTATAAGGTCTTCCAGAATAGGCCTATACCAGGTTAGCAGATTTAATACTCAGCTCTCCCTAACCCTGCCATTATCCCAGGTAAATGACTCACTTGTCTTTTATTCTCTTTTCCCCTTTGTGGGCTCCAGTGTATCCTAGCTACAGGGCCCCCCTCCATAATGAAATCCCTAGGGAATAGGAGGCAAAGCAGTTTTAAAGCTATGAAGAATGACATCACCCTCACCTGGTACCAACATTCTGGTTCAAAAATAAAAAAGGGCCCTCCATCATGGTTATATCTGACTTCAGGGATCCCTTTCAGCTCCATAAATGCTTTAAAGGCATAGGATCTTGGATTCTTGTGGCTGGAAAGAATCTTGAGGGATCATCTGGTCCAGTTAGTCAACAAGTCAATCAATACACATCTATTAAGTGCTTTCTCTGTAACAGGCTCTGGGCTAAGCGCTGTGGACATAAAGAAGGACAGGAGACAGTCTCTGACCTCAAAGAACTCACTTTCTAATGGAAGGGGACAACAATGCAAACATGAACTATGTACAAGCAAGACAGATATGGGATAAATTGGGAATAACCAACAGAGGGAAGGCAGTAGCATTGAGGGGGATTAGAAAAGGCTTCTTCTAGAAGGCAGGATTTCAGCTAGGCCTTGAAGGAAGCCAGAGAGAGAAGATGAAGAAAATGAAGAGGATTCTGGCTTTCAGGTAGGTAAGAGAAGCATCAAGGTAAAATGGGAAAAACAAACAGACAGGGGCAGCTAGATGGTACGGTGGATAGAGCACTGGAGTCAGGAGGACCTGACTTTAAATCGGGCCTCTGACGGTTATTAGCTATGTGACCCTGGGTAAGTCACTTAATCCCACTTGCCTCAAAAAAGGAAGAAAAACAAACATTGGAGTCAGAGGAGTGAAGTCTGATTCTTGACTCTTTTGCTTGAGCAAACCAACTCATCTCTCTAGACCCTATTTTTCTCATCTGCAAAATGGAGCAATTGAACAAGTAACCTCTAAATATACAATAGAAGGCTCATGTACATCTCTAAGGAGTGATTCTAGCTCTGATTTTGTGATATCCCAAAGTTTCTCCATAAATTCTAACAGTGACACTAATTTTAAAAAATTTCACCTATATATGAGGGAAGGTTACAGAATCAGACTGTGGTAGGATGCTACATCTTTAAAATGTTTGGGACTGAGCTAGTCACTGCAAAGGATTCAGAGGATTCAGCCATGGAGGGGAACTTTAGAGATCAAACCTTAGGGCTGCATTTCATTTTGCAGATGAGAGAACTGGACTCCAGAGAGGTTAAGTGATTTAAACAAGGCTACCCCGCTAACAGGGGCAGCTAGGTGATGCAATGGATAGAGCACTTGGCTTGAATTGAAGCCTCCTCATAAGTAAATTTGGCCTCAGACTAGCTATATGACCCTGGGCAAGTCATTTAACCCTGTTTGCATTAGTTTTCTCATCGGTAAGATGAGGGGGAGAAAGAGAGATCAAAGCACTTCAGTATCTTTGCCAAGGAAACCCCAAATGGGGTCACAGAGGGTCAGACACAGCTGAAATGACTTGATGGCAGCAACAGCAGCATCCACCTAACAAGTAGCAAACTGGGATTCAAATTCAGGTCTTCTATCTTTGGCTCTAGTGTTCTTTCAATTATAACACACTACTCCTGTTTGATTATTTTATCTTCAGGGTTCATGACTCACTAGCCCATTAGAGTGGATTATCACTGACTGAAAATGTTTTTCTTGTATCCAACTGGAATCCCTTTGGACTTCATTTTGACCCATAGCCATTTGTTTGAACTTCTTTGGACACAAAGAACTATCCACATGTGGCTTTGTGGAGAGAACTGCAGCCTGGGAGTCAGCAGATGGATCCTAATCCCAAGTTTTGCCACTAGTTTGGTTGTGTGACTGTGAGCCAGTCACTTAACCAGTCTGGGTCTCCATTTCTTCACCTGTAAAATGAGAAGGTATGGCTAGATGATCCCTGGGGTCCCTTTTAGCTCTGACATTCTATATTCGTTTTAGCATCCTCCTCTGAAAACCCTTCAAATGGAAGAAGGGAGTAATTAAATGACCTCTTAACCCCTTCTCTAAGCTAAATGCTGTGATTCTTTTAATAGCCTTTCCTCATCTGAGCCACTTTCCCTCTCTGGGTCCATCCCAGTTCTCTGAACCTTTTAAAGTATGGTGACCAAACTGGACCAAGCAGAACACTCGAATCAAAGTCTGACTAATGCAGAGTACCAAAGACAGATTAGTCCTTGGACCATGGGTGTATGTCACGCTCCTTTAAATAAACCCTAGGACTAGGCTGAACTTTTCACAGGCTGACTCACAATCATTTTGGGCTCTTTCCAGTCTATCCATTAAGCCAGGACGGAATATAGGGAGAAATGGGTTCATTAGTAGGGCACAGTTGATTTCTCCCTCTCCTTTCTAAACTTCCTTAGCAGAATTTCATTAATAATTGTGTAGAGGGTCCAACAGAATTGGAGATGTCACATGTACATAGGATCATGGGATTTTAGAGTTTGAAGGATTTTTTAAGGGATCATTTAGGGCAAGATTCTTAAATTTAGGTTCATGAAAAAATACTTTCATAACTGTATATTTATATAATTGAACTCCTTTGTGAGCCTATATATCTTATTTGTTGTTGTTTAGCTATTTTTTTCCAGTCATTTCTAACTCTTTGTGAGTTTTCTTTGAGCTTTTCTTTGACAAAGATACTAGAGTGGTTTGCCATTTCCTTCTCCAGCTCGCTTTACAGATGAGAAAAGTGAGACAAATGAGGTTAAGTGACTTGTCCAGGATCACACAGTTAGTAAATGTCTGAGGGTGGACATGAGTTCAGGTTTTCCTGATGCTCTATCCATGGTGCCATCTAGTTGCCACTGTGTATATTATTTAATGCACATAAAAGCCCTTATGAGAAGGGGTCCATAGGTTTCATCAGACTGACAAAGGGATCTTTATGTCACAAAAAAGGTTAAGAATCTCTGCTTTAGAGAAATAACATAGTGGACAAAGAACAGGTTATAGAGCCAGAAAGCCCTGAGTTCAAGTTTTGCCTCTGATAAATATTGGCTGTATAACCCTGGGCAAGTCATTTAACTTCTCAGTGTACTGGGCAGCTCTCTAAGTGGAGAGTTTTCTCCTCCAGGTGTTCCCTATACCAATGAAATCATAAGTCTTACACTTAAGTCTCATCCCTCTTATTTTCCAGATGAATCTCAGAATCTTAGAAATAGAATTCAGCCACAAAATACGTTTATTTAATCACAAAAACACCTGAGTGTGTCAGGTACTGTTAGGTGCCAGATTACAAAAATAAAAATGACAGATTCTGCTCAGTGAGACCTTGTATAGTCTGCTTTCAAAAGCAATATGTAAACATGAGTAAATGTGAAATCCGTACAAAATAAGTAATTTCATGCATGGCAGGTGAAATACTAGTACCTGGAAGAATTAAGACAAACCTCTTTAAGAGGCCTGATCCCAAAGGGCATTGTGAATTACACAAAGTTAAGGTGAGGAGGAAGACCATTTCAGACTTAGGCAGCTAGTGCCAGGGAACACAACTAGGTGAACTTATGTGTTGGTTTCTGGCAGCCTCTGCTTCTTTTATGTTTCCTTTATGATATCTTAGGTGTTCTGTATGTCTGAAAATTCAGGGAGGCCCTTGAGTTTAGCGGCAGAGGTATCCCTAAAGTGTCAGTGGTTGACAGGAGAAGCTTCTATGTGATGGACTAATGTCCACTGACAGGAGGATTGGCCTAAGCCTGGTCTGTTTAACAAGTAGACAGCACTCGGGAATGGTTAGATAGTGCAGTGCTGAGGTGAGATATAGAACGTCTGATAAGTGGCCTTGCAAAACTGTCCTATGTCCTTATGAGGCTTAAATATTAGCCTCCTAGCCAAGTGTAGCAAGAGTTATGTTAGGTTGTGAAATCTTGGTATTTCTGTTATTGCAAGCTACAATTTTTCCATGTTAAGTATTTCTTACTGTATAGCAATTCTGTCCCATACCCAATTCATATTTATACATAGAATATCTTTTTTCCTTCCCCCTGTTTGGGGAAACCTTAGACTTCTGAGCTATAACTTTTACTATAATTAACACTATCCCTGGGGATTTATTAATGAGCCAATGAAAGGAAAGAAAAAGGAACTCCTCACCAGAAGCAGGCTATCCAGGACTGAATGTGATCCCAAACCCAAATTGTCTGTGTTCAGGACAGGAAGGGACTGTCTCAGCGCAGGGACAGGCTCAGCCAAACATCTGACAATGCTAGATGCACAAATTCAATAAATAAAAGACATTTTACAAAGCTTATTATACGTTAGTGGTTATTTATTACTTATAAGGTCCCAATACAATAGTTTTTTAAATTGAAAGTTGAACAACTAACAAGAATGAGAAATAGAAATGGAAAAAGCAAGCTTCATCTCTTAGAGAGAAATTCTAGACCCAGAGGAGCTCCCATGACTTCTTTTAAAGAGGAGTAAGGGTTGACTAGAAGTCACCCTCTTATCTCAGTCAACAAACTAAATTGTCCCTGGTGAAAACTTTTTTTGGTCCCTGCAACACACAGGGCACCCAAAATTGACCTTACTGACCCCTGCAAAACACAGAGTCATTCAACTGCAGGTCTGAACTAACTTAATGATAGGACAAGCAAATCTAGGGAAAAAATTAGAAAATAGATTATCCCTGAAGATGTATAGGGTTTCAAAAAAAGGACTGAGAACTTGGATTTGATTGGAACTAGACCATCAGATTTCAGGTTCTGCCATCTGGGTCCAAATACACACATACGTACATACATACACACCTATCAATTGTCTCAGTAAATATGGGTAAGTATGCTAATATGTGCATGTATATGTGTTTATTTTTTAAAACTAGCGCTATGATTTCATCAATTGTAGGACTGTAGGAGAGAAACTTCTGTAGGAAACTTTTCTGCCATTTAAGGTCACTGAGAGGTGCCTGCCACTGAAACGTTTGCCCAGGATCACACGTCTATTATGTGTCAGAGTCAGGTCTTGATCCCACGTCTTGCTGACTCTGAGATCACCACGTCATGCTATCTCTCCACATTCATCTATCTATTAGTTTATTCAGTTACATCTCACTAACCGAACTAATGAAGGAGGAGTGGAGGACAACCAGACTGGACCAGAGTCCTTTCCAGCTCCAAGAGTCTATAAGATCTATGATCCACTGGGTTAGAGAATACTAGAGAAATGCAATGTCATTACGTCCAAGTGACAGCATACACTTTCGTTTCAAATAGTAAATGCCTAGAAAGGGATGGTAAAATGTCAAACAGATGACTTTGAGGGAGCTGTTTTAATACGTATAATGATTTGTAATTTGTCAGTTCTTGTAAATCAGTGAGTGCTTCTAAAGTACGTGATGGAATTTAAAAAGCAGTTTGTTCTCCAGTGGTTTTGAACATTCTCACTGCATTCTGGGTTTTGACAACACATTAATACATTTAGCAAATACTTTTTGCGTAATGTACATTTCAGCTATTGAGTCCATGGAATTATCACAAATTCTAAATTGGAATTTAAATTAATGAGGTAGATCAGCCTTTTGCTATGAATCCAGTATTGCCTCTCCTCCTGTCCCTTAGACATCCAGCTATCTGCTCTGTGACCCTAGGGACTCTTTGTCCTTATATCTCACTACTGATCCTTCCTGGATACTCAAAGCCTTGTGAACAGCCATGACTATAGCTTAGAGCTGTAACTAGGCAGGGCGACTGGGGCTTTGTTCCAGAGTGATACAGTTTAAAGGATTCTAACAGCAACTTTCTGGAGCACTTTTTTCCCTCCCTTGTACCCTAGGTAAGCTCTTCCCTGCCCAGCTCCACCCTTAGCAGCTTCAGCTCAGTCATTCTGACTGAACTACACCCCTTGCCCAGCCTCTCCCCAAGCCAGAAAGTCCTCTAGTAGCATAGAAATATTGTGGTGTTCAAAGGTGTCTCTTTACCTTTTCTGTCTCTCAGTGGCTGCACCCCAGGTGAGTTCATCCACTCCACTCCCCTGCTCTGCCCCTTGGCCCAAGGTGCAAAATTCCCTAATTTTGGTAGATATATAATCAATCCCAGGTGGGAGATATATAGGAATTATAAGATTACCCTCTCACTAACTTCTTGCAGTTGTTTAGTTATGTCTGACTCTTCATGATCCCTTTCTTGGCAAAGATACTGAAGTGGTTTGCCATTTCCTCTTCCAGCTCATTTTACAGGTAGAGATACTGAGGCAAACAGGGTAAAGTGACTTGCCAAGGGTCACACAGCTAATAAGTGTCTGAGGCTAGATTTGACCTTGGGTCTTCCTGACTCCAGGCCCAGCACTCTATTCACCTATTTGCCCTTAGCTTGGTACCTGCCCCCTGACCGTTGTGGTACATTGGAAAGAACACAAAAGGCCTGTGCTCAAATCTCAATGTTCACAATTCCCTATGTAATCTAGGACAAATCAGTTACCTTACCTGGGTCTCAGTTTCCTCATCTGTAAAATTAGAGGGTTGGACTAGGGGGTCTTTTGAAGTCCTTTCCAGGTCCAAGACTGTATGAGATCTATTTGGCACAAGAGTGGTTCTAGCCATATTCTTTCTCTACAGAGTTCAAGGAGGCTTTCTCGCTGTTTGATCGGACACCAACTGGAGAGATGAAGATTACATATGCACAGTGTGGGGATGTGCTTCGTGCCCTGGGCCAGAACCCCACCAATGCTGAGGTCCTCCGGGTGCTGGGCAAGCCCAAGCCTGAAGGTCAGGGTCAGGGTCAGGGCCAAGGGTATTAAAACCCCACTCTCTTTCTGCCTTTCAATATCCAGGGCCACACCAGGACTTGAGCTGCTACTTCCTTATACAAACCAATCCCCTATCTGGACCATGCTCTTTCTCTGCTTTCCTTTACCTCCTTCTCTCCATTATCACTCATCTTCTTTAAGAAGCCTTCCCTGACCTATCTCATTTTTTTCCTTCTGTTGTTAGTTAATTAGCCAGTACACAATTATTCAGCACTTATTATGTGCCAAACATGGTGCTAAGCATATTACTAGATGTTCCCTAAGTCTAAAGATCTGCGTGTCTCCTTAAGACACAAATACTTCTGTAATATAGGATCTTTGATAATAATTTGCTTGAATTCTTCTCAAGTCATTTTTATGTGTTTTGCTCTTCATAAAAGCTTATTGAAGGCAGAGTTTATTCTCTGTGACCTCTTTGAACTAGAGGTTTAGTATAGGACTGTGAACATAGTACATCTTCGATGTATGTTTGTTAAATAATTAACCATTCTTGCATACCTTATTTCCTCTCCAAGACAATCTCTTTGTTCTCAGGTACTAGAAGGAGGCAGACACTCATTTTGGAATGCCAGTATTCAAAAGTGACTTCATTGTCACCTTTACCCTGAGAGTCAGGGCAGCTTTTTCCAGACCCTCCTCCATATCCCTCTCTTGCTCCCTCTCCTTGCCTTCCTCCTTGGTTCTGGCTTTAGAACCAATTGGCTCTTCATTCATGAGATCTGAATAAAGATTGAAGATCTGTAGGGAGCAGGGAGCTGGGGAACTGGTAGATTGTCCATATATGATGTCACCTCCAGCAACCATCTCCATTAAGCCTGGAAGTGGTCAGGATTATGGGGATGGGAGCACAGGGCCATATTGGAACCCAGATTGAATCCCTCTCCCACATTCCCATTCATCAGTAGCTCCCATTCCCTTTTCCTTACTTGCCTTTACTCTATCCTGTAGGGTCATTGTGTCTATGCCCTGATCCTGTTATTAGGTGTGGCTCTGTCATTTGTCTAGGATTGGCTCTTGGATAAGCAGAGAAAGTCTGCATCTCCAGTGGGCTGCCCTGTTTTAACAACCCCCTTCTCTCCTCTCCTAATCTCTCCCCTTGAAGAGATGAATGCCAAAATGCTGGACTTTGAGACGTTCCTGCCTATGCTGCAGCATATCTCTCGCAACAAGGACCAGGGGACCTATGAAGACTTTGTGGAGGGGCTTCGAGTCTTTGACAAGGAGAGTAATGGCACCGTCATGGGTGCTGAGTTGCGCCATGTCCTTGCCACACTAGGTATGGGCAGGGAAGAAGGAAATGACAGTTGTGTTGGGATGGAGAGACAGGGCAAGGGGAGAACAGGAAGAAAGATTAGGGGAAAAGGGAGAAGGCCTAAACTAAAGTTGGAACTCAGCTCTCTGGCCACATGAATGGCTCTTCCACAGAGTCTCTTTTCTTCAACATAAGGTTTTTAAGCATTGAGGAGAGAAAGAGGAGGTCAAGGAAAGGAGGTATAGTAGAACAATGTATTGGGAGTTAGGATACCAGGCTTCTCCCAGATCTGCTACTAATCCACTCTATGACCATGGAAAAATTACCAGCTAATGTTTCTATATCTATAAAATGAGAGGGTTGGGTTTTTATGATCTGTAACATCCTCTGACCATCTTTGAGTCTATGAGCCTGTGGGGATAAAAGAAGGTGAGAGTTATGGGTGGAGGCTGAGAGAGAGGCTCTCTGATTTCTCTTCTGTCCTTGCTTCTCATTCAGGGACTCCCTTTAAATTCTGTCCATCCCTTGGTTGTAGCTGAGGCCAGGTGGGCTGGAGCCCCAGGGTCAGGAAATGTCTAGTCTTTGACTCTACTCTAGATACTTTTCTTTCAAAATTCTTATGAGAGATTTGGGAAAGAGCTCTGCTCTTATGTCAGGATACAGATCTGTGAAGTAGGGAAGCTATGGAATAGTGGGGAGGAGAGGGAAGTGGGCTACTGTCTACTCCCTGCTGTCAATGATTCTAAGCTTGTTCCAGGTGAGAAGATGACTGAATCAGAAGTGGAACAGCTGATGGCTGGACAGGAGGATGCCAATGGCTGCATTAACTATGAAGGTCAGGGGAGTAGGACAGGAACACTGTCAATGTTCAGCTCCTCTCAATCCTTTCTCCCCTCCCCAGCACCATCATCCCTAGGCTTTTCTATCTATGCTACTGGAAAGCTGAAACCTAGAACCCAATGGGGACAGAATAGTATCTTGAGGAAAGGGATAGGTTTGGTGGTGCAGTTCTGGGTGTTGGACAGGAGGTCATCCAGCTCAGAGAGTCCATGAGGTGAGGAAGGAATCCCTGAGTGCATGAGACAGAAGTTCCTTCCCAGGTAGGAGAAGAAGGTTAGGACTGAGAAAGGAGCAGACGGAGGAAAAGTTTAGAGTCACAGAGCTGGGAGAGGCAAGAAATGGGGTAGGGTGAAAAGAAACCAGGGCAGGATCCTGACTCCCACCCTCTTTTTCAGCCTTTGTCAAACACATCATGTCTGGATGAATTGGGGCATTCAGGGTAAGTATGAGCACTTCCACAGTCCCTAGGGTAGGTCCATTCCTAAGGTTTCAAGAGTACCGGGGCCCAGGAAACCTCTTGTTCTACTGGGGCCATAATGCCCCACTGGCATGGTACCTTTCTACTCCTACAGTGCATCTCCCTATTCCTCACTCTTCCTTCATGGCTCCCCTTTCTAGACTCCTTTCCTCTTTCCTTTGCCCCATTCATCCTGCTGCGCACTATCTACACACTGCTGTCAACCTTAGCCCCTCTCAATTTGTAGAATATTCCTCCAGGCTTGGGCCTTTCTGGCTATGCCAATGGAAAAGAGAAAGCAGAGCCAATGGAGAAACCCTTCTATTTCCTCTTGGTCCCATCCTGCTCCTCTTTCTCTTGCTATCTGCAGTCTCTGTCCACAAGTTTGTTCTTACCCTTTATGCTCTCTCTCTAGCATCCTCCCTGCCCTAAGGTGTAATGCTCAGGAACTTGATAAGGGAGTCACTGGCACTCACTTCCCTCTGGGATTGCCTTTTCAGGTATGAGGTGGCCTTTTATTGCTGACACAACATCAGGAGTGAGTAAACCCTTGGAAGAGCCGTGGAACTGGAGTCAGAGGAGCCCAGGCCCGTCTCCCCACTAAAGCTATGAGAAACTCCTTAGCTTAGCAGCCACCTCTGTAAATAAACAACCAGGCACTGCCATACATAACAACTTGGAGTCTGTTTTTTGCAATGTTTTTTGCATCCCTGAATGAAGTCTCTCACCTCAAGTCTCCTCTTCATGTTTGTCAATTAAAATGATAGGGTTTGTAGCTGACCAGGTGAGGTGAGAGGCCTGGCTGATAGCCCAAAGGATAGTGCTGGGTCAGAAATTTAGAAGGGAAGGATTTTAAGGATCAGAAATATTTATGGGAGTCAGAATTCTGTTCTTATTCACAGTAATGTTCTATTAACTCTTATTCTTTCTTCATCCCTCCTTAGGTCAAGTCTGATTATCAGGACATAAATGATTGGGTGTGTATACGTGTGGTGGTGTTGGCAAGGACTGAGTTAAAGACTGAGTTTAGACTCAGGACTCTCCCAAGTGGTCCCTGTCCCTGGTATGGGATGTTTGAGTTCCCATTCCCATGAGATGAAAGATCGTAGATTTGAAGGGACCTTAGAGGCCATCTAATTCAACCCTTTCATTTTTACAGAGATAAAAACTGAGGCTGGAGAGGTTCAGGAAGTTGCAAAAAGTGACACAAATAATAAGCATTAGGGATGGCATGTAAACCAATGTCTTCTGATGTGAAATTCACTGATCTTACCACTGTTTTATGCTTTCTCCCAAATGCTATGTCTAACTCTCTCACTGTGGGCACCACAATGGCTCCTGACTGTCTTTGTGACCTTAGTCCAAAAGCCCATATCCCTCAGTAGGATGCAAGGTCCTTGAGGGCAAAGATTATTTTTTAAAAAATCTTGTTTTGTTTCTGTTTATCTTCGTATTTCTGGTGAATCCTGATTAGATTGGATTCCAAGGGCTCCAGGGCCCATCACCCTAGAAGAGTGTGGCTGAAAGAGAACCCCTTGCATCCTCCTCCCCTACCCATCCCTTACCAGAGACTCATCCAAAACTTGATCTGCATCAGCTGTGGTCATGGAGAGACTTATTTAGAGATGAGGGAAGTGAAGGAGAGATTGAAAAACAGGCAAGGAGAAAGATGGAGAGAGATAGAGACATTGAGGTAGAGAGAAATACACTCACAAGTTTCAAGAATGAACCGATGTTATCTCAGGTCCCAGGGACTTAATTGCCCCAATGTGGGTGTCTACCTGTCCCTAGATCCACAAGTAGGGCTGCTAGGTGGCACAGCTAGTGGATAGAATGCTGGTCCTGGAGTCAGGAAGACTCATCTTTATGAGTTCAAATCTGGCCTCAGCCTCTTATTAGCTGTGTGACCCTAGGCAAGTCATTTAACCCTGTCTGCCTCATTTTCTCATCTGTAAAATGAGGTGTAGAAGAAAATGGCAAACCACTCCAGTATCTTTGCCAATAAAACTCCCAATGGATTCCTGAAGAGTCAGGCACTATTGAAAAATGACTTATCAACAAAAATAAATGAGTTGTACCAGGTGATCTCCATGATCTCTTCCAAGTTCTCCATAAGTATTCCCAAGTCAGTATTGATCTTTCTGTCTCTCTCTCTCATTGTCTCTGTCTCTGTCTGTCTGTCTGTCTGTCTCTCTCTCTCTCACCCTTCCTCCCCATCTAACCCTTACTTGGAGTTGTCCTCTTGTCCCTATAACTCCACAGGAAACCCTGCTCTGGTCCCCATCCTCCCTATACATCCTCTCTTTCCCAGGGGCTTCAGAGGAGATGAATAGACCTCATCTTTCTCATCCTTCTGGACCTCCCTGTTGTGTCTCATCTCCCAGTCAGCTGACAGAATGAGTCATCTTTCTGTAGCATATTAAGGCTTATAAAGGACTTTCTCCCAATTAACCCTGTGAAATAAGTAGTTCAAACATGATTATCAGTTAACAAGTATTAACTGAGCAAGTGCTGGGTGGTTGGTTCTGTACTAAGGGAAGTAGGGGATACAGAACTAAAAGAGGTGGTCCTTGTCTTTGAAGTGAAAACACAGCTAGAGAAGCAAGATGGACACACACACACACACACACACACACACACATCCTTTGTTCTTAAAAATCCTTTCCAATTCTACTTCCTACCATTAACTTTGTGTGTTACCTTGACCAAGTCATTTAGCTTTTGGTTCTCAGTTTCCTTCTATGTAAAATGAAGGAAATAGATTGGGAACTTGTGGTTTCAAGGCCATATATGACCTTCTAGGTCCTCGGGTGTGGCCTTTGACTGAGTCCAAGTTTTACAGAACAAATTCTTTTATTGAGGGAATTTGTTTTGTGAAGTTTGGATTCAATCGAAGGGCCATGCTTGAGGACCTAGAGTGCCACATGTGGCCTTGAGGTGGCAGGTTACCCATCCCTGAATGGTCTCTAAGGTCCCTTCCAGCTTTAGTATTCTGTGGTTCTATGGTTCTAAGACACTCCATTTTGATGTTCTCCTACCCTAACGACCGTTCTTTTTCTTCCATATAGCTAGCTTCACTTCTTCCATCCTCTCACCCAGTATTTACTATGGATGCTCCTCAGGGTTTTAGAGCTGGGTCAGGTGTTCTTTGTTCAGTTAATGTATGAGGGACCACCATATTTCATCATATCCTCATCTAAGTATTATTGTAGAAGGACTGAATTACAGATGAAATATAAAAGCTTTTGACTTTGCCATAAAGGGGTTTGTGACCTAGTTGGGGAGGACAAAGGTACCCATAAGTAATAAACAGAGAATGATAATGAAGTTATATAAAAGGCAATAATGGTATAAACACTGGATCGGGATTGAGGCCACCTGGATTCTGTCTCCATTTCTGTCATTCACTGGCTGTATAACTCTGAAAAAAATTACATTATATTTCTGGATCTCAGTTTTCAAATCTGTGCAATGAAGAGGTTGGACTAGTCAGTGATTGTAAGTGCAAGCTAATATAGTCTTCCCTGTATATGCTGAAGAAATATGGAATTTAGAATTGATCAAACTGGGATGGGAGAAAAGAGAAGGTTGTGAGTTTTGAGCCAGGTCTTTAAGGAAGTAATGCCACCAACATGAGGCTGTTGAATTGGAGTGGGAAAGGGAGAGAGGCAGCATGGTGCATTAAATCTGGAATGAGAGACCCTGGGTTTGAATTCTAGCTAGTCTGTTTCCTGTCTATGTGACTTTGGATAATTCATTTTCCTTCCTCTTTGACTTGGTTTCCTCACCTGTAAAATGAAGGAATCAGATACACTGACCTCTAAGATCTCTTTCAGTCCCTCCAAGAAGGGTGGTGTGACATGAGGGGTTGGGAGTAGAGCAAGAGGAACAGGTACTGGTGAGAAGACTTAGCCTGGCTAAGGTATAGGGACTTTTTTCTGCCTTCGAATGAGTTCCCAGTAATTGGTGCTGATTTTTAGAGAGGAAATGCCTCTTGAGCTGTAGCCCACCACTCACCATTACACACTGCCAGAGTCCCACACCTACTCCCCGTGAAGGGCACAGTAGGTTGGAGAAACTTTTCTGATATGCTGTTGAGTCCACCATGAGTCTCTGCCCTGTCCTGAGACAGGCAGTGTGGTTAAGTGTAAAGAATTCTGGCTTTGGCATCAGAAAGCCTGGCTTTCAAACATAGCTTTCTCACTTACTAGACCTCAATTTTCTTGTTCATAAATTGAAGGGGTTTAGACTATATGACCTCTAAAGTCCTCTTCAGCTCTACTTATGATCCTCTTGGAGTGGAATGTTCAGCTCTTTGGGAGGATTCCTTTCTTTGGTTGGCTGACTCTGGGCTTGAGGGAGAGATGCCACTCCTAAAGGAAAGGGTGGGTGGGGTGGGAGGAGGGAATCACTGTCCTGGGATAGAGATAAGCAAGTCTCCAGCTAGAAGCCAGCAGAGGCGCCTGGTGATAAGAAGGTGTTGAGACTTGATGGGACACAGAACAGCAGTTTGTGAGTAGGGGAAGAAGTGTCTCAAGATGGGAAATGGGAAGGAGAAAATTGCAGGTGGGGGAAGTTGAACAGAAAGACAGCTAGGTGGCACAATGGATAGAGTGCTGGACCTGGAGTCAGGAAGACTCATGCTTCTGAGTTTAAATCTAGCTTCAGATACTAGCTGTATGACCCTGGGCAAGTTACTTAACTCTGATTGCCTCAGTTTCTTTATCTGTAAAGTGAGCTGGAGAAGGAAATAGCAAACCACTCCAATATTTTTGCCAAGAAAACCCCAAATGGGGCCATGAAGAGTCACACGACCGACAATGACTGAACAGGTTGAACGGATGCTATATGTGTAGCAGAGATGGACTAGTGCTCTTCTCACTGAACTGGGCATTTACACTGGCCACTTTCTGTGAAACATGAGCTCTGGACCCTTGTAAAGCACCTATACAACCCAGCAACTCTTGATTTGTCCCATGGTTCCCTTGACAACGGTTACATTAATTGTCTTGACTGAGCCAGAAAGAGCCACTCACTAAGTAGGACCTAGGAGCAGTAAAAATGATGACATTCCATCCCTTCACCTTTTTTGGGGTACTCTACCATTCTCTCTTTGACTTAGAGCTCTGGGTAAAGAGGGACTTTCTCTCCTCTCCTCCAAGTGTGACAGCTTCAAGCCCATGGATATGAGAATGTGTCTTTGCCTGTGTAAGCCCAAATCTCCGGGGACCTTTCTCCTGCATTTGTGTTTCTTCCCCAAATACAGGTCTGCAACCAGAAACCAGCAGTCGTGAGGGTTGTGTTTGTAGCTTTGGTTGCTACCTTGGAAATTTAAGAGTTCTTTGGTTAGTGATGGCTGATTGATCCATTCTCTATTCAACCATCAAATCGATCTTCCAAAAGCACAATTTATTCCCCCTTATTCAATCATTTCCTATTATCTCTGGGATCAAATATAAAATCCCTCCACAATTTGGTCCCTTTCTACCTTTTCAGTCTTCTTACTTCACCCCTCAGTCTCCCATACTCTGTGATTTGGTGACAATGGCCTCCCCACTGCTCCTCCAACTAGACATTCCATTTCTCTACTTGGTTTTTCCACATGCTGTTCCCCATATTTAGAACTTTCTCCTTCCTTCTCACTATCTCCTAGCTTCCATGACTCCCTTCAAGTTTGACTTAAAATTTCTCCTTCTGCCAGAAGCTCTTCCCAATCCACTTGAATACTAGTCCCTTTCCTCTGTGGGATGTCTCTGATTTATCCTGTATATATCTTGTTTATACGTAATTGTTTACATGTTGTTTCCATCGTTAGGCTGTGAGTTCCTTGAGAGCATTCCTAACTCTTACACAATGTCACTTACCTTTCTTTGTATTCCTAGTGCTTAGCACAGTGTTTGGCACATAGTAGGTGCTTAATAAATGTTTACTTACTGACTGGCCAGAAAGAAGCTAGACTTCTCTTTTTCCAGTAAGGATGCCTCTAGGATGAAACCAGGCTCTGTGTGAGTCTGAAGCAATGAGAATCTTGTGGGAAGGGCCCTCATCGTTCCTCAACTCCCCCCTCTACCTCTGTCCCTGGGGCATAGATCACAAAGGTATCCTGCATCTTGGGGATGCCAGGATGTCCATGGCCAGGGCTGTTTTCTGGATCAGAGGCATATGGAAGGGATCAAATTTAGTTGAAAAGGAAGTAGCTCTAGGATTTCTGTCCAGGGAGAGATAAAACATTATATATTTATATAAAAATGAGTAGTATGTTAGATATAAATATATTCATATATACAAATACACATATGCTAGGTAGTGGTTAGAATGGGACCTGAAGTCATGAAAACTTCTCTTCCTGAGTTCAAATCCAGCCTCAGACACTTTCTAGTTGTGTCTCTGGGAAATTCACATCACTCTGCTTGCCTCAGTTTCCTCATCTCTAAAATGAGCTGGAGAAGAAAATGGCAGATCACTCCAGTATCTTTGCCCAGAAAAGCTCGAATGAGATCATGAAGAATCAGACTCAACTGAACCGTTGTTTTAAGGTGCAACCCCCACTTTTCACCACTAGATGGCAGAAGCACAGCATCCTATTTTCCAGCTAGTTGTGTGAAAATCACTGTGTACCTTGGAGAACTAACTTAACGGAAACAAAATCCCAAGACTCGAGGGGACTTCAGAGATCCCTAGGCCACTGTGCACTTGGGGAAGACCAGCGAAGA